>NC_084939.1:12887500-14137500 GCF_958298935.1 Phragmites australis | reverse complement strand
TGAAGTTGCAAATCAAAATTGCAACTAGATCTCTCATATTGCAAGTGACCAATTCAAATCTTAGATGAAGTGAAATGCAAGACTTGATGTCACTCTATTAAATTCATCAAAGTCCAATGGAGCTACTACACAGAGGATGAAGCAACTTGGGAGCGTGAGGATAAAATCTGCTCTGAATATACTAATTTTTTTAGAACATGTAAATGTCGTTGTAATTTTGCATAATTGGAGAATCTCACATGTCTATATTTACCACCGTGTTGAATGGAAAGTTTGTTCTTAAAGGATTGAAGTTAGAAACCTTTCGAACTGGGAGAATATACTCCTGACGGTCTGATCGATGTTGATCTGCCGGTCTAACTGCCAGAGACATTCAGAATCCAAAACCCTCTGTATAGATTTTAGTCTAACCGCTGACCCCGTGGTCCAACCGAGCTATGATCTAACTGAGCTGCGGTCCGATCGCCTGCTTGTATGAAGGCCCAATGACAACCATTTTGTTCCATCGATGAAATTCTACAAAATTCTTTTTCTATTTGTGGGAGATTCCCTTCCACTTCATCACCATCACTTTCTCCCTTAGTTTGCCGAATCTCGGATCGAGATTCTTTTTAAGGTGGGGGACGTTTGTCACATTCCAAAGTCTTAATTACGTACTTAGCCATGCCTAATCATGATTGCATTATCTTCTGTGCGATTGATTATCAATTTGAGTTTAAATGCGTTCCAAAGTTATGCGTTTTGAACCTTCACGTATTTCCCCCACATGCCAGTGAGTATTTGAGAGTGATAATGGCTTAGAAGTTAATTAGGAGAAACCGCATATATACTAGAAAAGAAAAAGAATGAGAAAAAAAAGAAAAAGGATGAGACTTTCAGCACCAAACGGCTCCCAGGTCTGACCGGGGGTCCCCACGGTCTGACCGCCAGTACACAGAGAGTCCATTAAGAGGATCGATCACACTCTCACACTTACTCTTTCACACACTCTCTCCCTCACTTAAGTCGTAGAGAGAGAAGAAGAGATCACCTCGATGGCTTCGGCGATAAGAGATCAACGGAGGGGAATCCCTCGGGCTTCCCGGAGGTTTCCTCAAGCTCATTCCCTTCATCCTCTTTGTCGAGGACTTCCTATGCGAGTTTATCCAACCGCTAGCACATACACCACCCTAGAGCCCAATCTCCAAATCGAAGTTTCTGCGGAGTGGATTGATCCACTAGAAAGCTTTCCTACACTAAGGTGTGACATCCCCTACTGTCTCCCCATCATTCCCGAGCTTGAATAGGTCCTCATTCTTTTTAGACCTAAGTTCAACCCTAGACTAGACCTTCTACATGGGGTTTTTTGTGTTTAGCCTGGTGAATGTTTTCCAAATCATGCTAGAAGCACTCCACTAGTTTCGTTGAGCATTTCAGTACCCTTCATGATCAAAGGTACCACCAGAACCTTCACCGGCGACCCCAAAAAGGTGCTACCAGTAGGTTCTGGTGTCTGACTGCCACAATGGTCGGTCTGACTGCCAGACGCCAAAACCTTCTGCAAGCCGCCAGTTATACAACCACTTTCACATCGGTCTGACCGCTGGTCAGTCCGGTTGATTACTAGAGGCAAAAACCTTCTACACGCCTTGCTTTCTTTGTTCATCTTCTGCACTCAGAGCTTCAACGATCTATAACAGACTTTCCATATTCTGAGTCATACCTTGAAGGATCTAAGTCAGTGTCATCAAGAGTTGCTTCCAATTGAATCGAAGTGACATCAGCTGGCCATTGCCATTGTTGTTGTTGGTACCTTTACGAAGCTGATCTTTCTTTTGTGTTCACCATCTGATCGGGATTGAGACAGAAGGTTGGGGCAAGAAGATAAGAGACTTGGTGCCATGGCTTGTCTTGGCACAGCCAATCAACTTACTATCATATATACAAAACAAAGAAAAATGAGACAAGCACATATATTTTAGTTCATTCATTTGTAACATGAATGCTCAGACAACAAAATGAGCATATGCAGCTCAAAACCTAAAGTCCTAGCTACCGCTACCCATCTATAAAATAGAAATTATAGCTACTACTATCCATTTATCAAATATTTATCTTCTCGCCTCACATGATATCCAACTTTTAGAAAATATTCAACCGACCCTTTGAACTTAAAGAAAATATTCAACCTACAGGTTGCATAAGCCCCACTTCTTGCTCCACTGCATAAGAAATGAAGTACTAAAAAACAACCAAATAGTGATCTAGCCATGATAGAAATTAGTATATCAATATCGAATCTTGGTAAACATTTTATTGTTTCAGTACAACAGTACTGAAAAACAACCAAATAGTGACCTATAATAGTAGTGGAAGCATAGATGGCTAATTTCACATGGTTTGCAGAATTGGACCCTAAAAAAGTGAGGATCAAAAGGACTTACGAGAGAGCCAATTTGGACTTACGACATAGCGACAGTGCCAAGAATGAAAAAGTAGGCAGTGAGCACAACATTGACCAAGTCTTTCGAGAGAAACTTGAATAGAAGGAACAGTGACAAAAGCATAGCACTCCCCACTAAAGGGAACCGCATAGCATGCTCTTTGGACATTATCTCCATAATTGTTGATACAAAATCAATCAATAAATAAATATATAGATCGATCTTCTGTGATTAGCATATCATGGTAGATACATAAATATATTATATATAACAAAAAGAAACATATTGCTTACAGAGGGTGGAGTTGGCTTGGTAGAACAGTAACAACCCACATAGACAGTAAGACACGCTGTCAATATCACATTCACATTTGGGTTTACTTTAACCAAAAGTGGTGCCAAGCTCAAACGTGCATACATTGTAAAATACATAGGGCTGCAGCTCAGCAAGTGTTCATTGTATCAAAAGGACAAGAAAAAAATGTAATGAACAATGTCAATGTGGTGATGGCTGAGTTGAATCAGAAAATGTACCTCCAAGAGCCAAATTGGCATCTCATTCATGTGTTCTCATTGTGATGAAACAACCAGGAAGATTAGCACAGTGCCTTCCTTTGAAATTATCAAAGTGACTCTGCGGAAATGATGATGCAGCCTATGTGCTTTACAGTTTTATCCATGTGAAATACAAATAAGTAAGACAGAATTGGTGATTGGAGAATCAGGATGTAGCACAGTAAGATTTCATCTTCCGTTTCAAAGAAGCAAGCACATATATGTTTGTTCAAGTTTGCACTCAGATAATAAATTAGAATAGCAGAGTGCAAAATATCTACAATGAAACCCTTACGACAGAAATTGCAAAATTTTCTAACACATATCACCCGTATGATAGAATCTGCAAAATTTCTTGTACGTAAAAGAAACACCTCCCGTAGGATCAGGGCAGCTAAACCCAGGGGCAAACTCAAGGGCATAAACTTGTGTTTGGAAAATAAGTAAACTACACCGGCACCTGGGTTACCAAGTCCTATGATGTCAAGTGAGATTCTTAGATGTGAGGGGTAGCTGAGACGGATCTTGCGCGCTAAAGAAGAAGAACCTAATCAAAACAAACATGGACGTATGGGGGCACCACACAGCAGACAAATCAGAAACTAACAGAAAATGAAGCAGCCCCAAAACTAACCGAACTCATAATCAAAACAATGGGGTCCATCCAGGCATAATTGGGTTACTCACCAACGAAAGGAGGAGAAATCAAGCAAAGTCCGGGCTGGATCTCGACCTCACGCTAGTCCAAGACCAGTAGGGGAGGTTGGTGGGGGGGGGGGGGGTTGACTGAGAGAAGGCTTGTTGTGTCCTGTCGCTGGCGGTCAGGCCACAGAATATGGGAGGGAGCAGCGAACTTGATGATGCGAGGGAAAATTCAGGGAGAAATTAATAGGACAAGGGAGGGAGGAAGAGAAGAACAACAATGGGCCCACATTTTATAGAACTGGCGAGGAGGGCTAGGAGGCACGACACAGAGGAAGGCAACAGTGGAGCAGCGGCAGCACGAGCTGGCAGGTGGAGGCAATCAGGGAGGCGATGTTTCGAGGAGGCAGGAGGAAAGCAAAGTAGCGGTGATTCGGAATGGCTAAGTTTGGGTTGTCATTGCCTGGACTTATATCACTGCCAACTTAGAATGGAAACCAGTTGTGATATCCAATTATTACTGTTAGCTCGGAATGGTAACCGACACTGAAAGTATTAGTGCCGATTTGTTTTAAGAGCCAGCACTAATATTGAATATCAGTGTTGGTTCAACTCGGCTCAATGATTGATCGAGCGTGGGATGTTACGAACTAGCACTGATGCTTCAAGAGCCAGCATTGATGACCTAGCGTGGATGACTAGTTCTGTTGTATTGCATGAGCATGGGTGACATGGTAGGATATGTTCTATATATCCGGACGATACTACTTCTTTCATTCTTAGAACATAAGTGACGAGTATTATATAAATATATAAATATGGATATTACTATAAATATGGTACAAATCGAAGCATGGTAACTATACTTGACACGTGTCATATGTAACTTCGGTGGGTTAACCAAACTGCCAAGAGCTAAGATAGTTTCTAGAAATAATCTTATCATACAAGAAAGGCACCCTTGGCTGAGGAAGCATTACTTGAAAATCCCGAGAAGGATAAAACAAAGTCAGTCATACTTATGACTCTGAGTAGGACACAATCTCTATGTACTTGACTATATAAACAGGGGTTGGGGTATGACCAAGACAAATAGAGATTTCTATGCCTTCAAGCCTAGGAGAAGAACTCGACATGCTTCAAAGGACTCGCTAAATAGGTTAGGGTCTAGATATAGATTCCTCACCTTGTAATCTAGTTTCTAGAGTTAATACAAGGTTCAAAACATCACATAGGGAGTTGGGTTATTCTCCTCTCGAGGCCCAAACCTATCTACATCATTTGTCCTCTACACCGATCTACAAACGATAGTTGTCGGCTAGGTGATCCCTATCCAATACAAATATTGCATTGTCATTTTACTAACCCTTGATAGCTTGCTCCATCTATGGGTATTGAAAATGTATTTTCGTCGACTACGCAAATCATGTCTACAAAGGCTAGTTTTTCAGATGAGGGGTCCGTTGATAAATTTGACTCCAAAATCTATGTACAACCTTGCCAAATGAACATGGATCCACAAGATTGGGTCTCATCTTCTAGCGATCAAGTTCCTCAAGTCATAAGCCAGTTCCACTAACCTATGTCCATAGCTTGTAGACCTTCATGTACAACATCATGCCATGGTAGTTCACACTACCAAAATGCTGCTTATTTCGATCAACTAGTTTTAGAGGGAGAGCCTCGTATTGATACTATGAATTTCTTCAATGATGAAGCATACTCTAATGACTTGGGAACATACAGTGTTAACATGGTTAATATAACTAGACCACAAGATGATCTAGAAGTGGTAAAATACAATGAACAGGCCAATGCTAAGGCAGTTACCAAGAAAGCTGAAGCAATCTTAGTTGCAAAACTCGCCTAATCAAGGTTGGTGATGGAGCGGTCATCAAAAATCCATCTCTGACTGCTATATCAATAGTGGGGCACATACAATCGTTCCACACCCAACCAAAAAGATGTTGTTAGTGCATCTTCTCAAAGACTCATCAACTCAGGTTCTCCCAATGAGCAAATGCCCCAATTCTTGTCTCCTACTTTAGCACCGAGGACAATGACTAGAGGGAGGGTGAATAGGTGCCTCACAAAATTTCTTTGATGGCCTTCTCCTATTATGTCACCCAACGCACCTCAAAACCAAAAGCGAAAATAAAAACATAAGAAAGACATGCTGCAATAGAAGATTCTCAAGGAAAGCTTGGCCCTCATGGATGTAGATAAACACTAGGTTCTATTGAAACATATCCCACAAGTCATCGCCACAAAAAGATAGTAACTTGAAGAAAGAAGCCATTAAACCAAAGAAAAGATCACCGGAAGAAGTTCTCCAAGTTGATGATCTAGAGGCAAGGATATTCAAGACCCACTTTTATACATTTGTATTTGATTTTTATGCTTCTAGCAACAAGAAAAATAACTTCCAAAGGTCGAAAAATTTCAGCCTTCAAACGAAAACGAAAAACATAACCAAAAATGAAAAACTCGCAACAAAAGCAAGGGAGCCAATAGAAGAAAACTAGAAGGAGATGAACATGAGCATCGAAGGAAACAACCACTTCATTTCTCATAATGGTCAGCCCTCTTTTCGATAGATTAAAAGATGATTTCCTCAAAAAGCTCTAACCTATTACAAAGGCTAAGCTCTCCTCTCTCCTTGCCTCTAAAACCCTAGCACACAAACACAAGTGACTGGCTCAAGCTCCCCCTACAGCTCTACCCCTCTATTTAAATGCCTTGAGAGGTAGCTTAGCCCTTAATCTTCTTTGTTCCCAAAAACCCCTCTCTTCCAATGGTTTTCTACCTACCACCGGGGCATTTTGGTCTATTTTTAGCTTCGTCCATCAAACAGCCATGACACCTTCACCACATAGCTTCACCTCGATGCTAGCTTCACAAAGATGCCACGTGGATTCCATCCTTATACGGTTTTAAGGCTAAACCACAAAACCACCTTGCATGCTTCTTAAAGCGTGACTCTTCGCCACTTCGTTACACCTTAGGCAAGCAATATGATGTTCATGCGTGTACTCCATCTTGCGATCTTGACCGCTAGTAAGTCTCTTCCGCTCCTGGTCCCTCGAGCTACCTTGTCACTTGCACCAGCATCCCCATCGCTTGACTTTGTCAACATCCCATCTTGTCATGCATTGCTTGACCTCCATGTGCACAGCTTGGATCACCCTTGACTTCGCCCAATCTCCTTGATCGTCTAGCACCAACTATCCTGCTTGGCTCTGTTCATCCTGTCATTGACCGCCAAGTTGCATTCATCACATGCACATCATAACACAAGCGCACACATATCTCCAAACTCTCTCAAGTTAATTAAAAAAAGAGTTCTCAGTCCAAAGCACATCTTAGAGAAAACTTGAACGCCGATGTCACAGCGTGTACCCATCCTGAGAGCTAGACTATCTGGCGTGTGCAAACCATCAGGCCAGCTAATTTTTAATCATCTCTGTAAGAAACAGTCCGGCATACATAATTTCTCATCGTCGGACCATCTGGCATGTTCATCTCCACCAGACAACCATTTTGCAATCTCTCTGCAATAAATGGTCCAGTGTATTCTATGACGTTCATATCTTCCATCGCCCGACCGTCCGGTGCATGTAAGCCCACAAGAGCCGATTTGCAACTTCTGTGCAAGAAATGTTGCGGCATTCATTGTGACCATCGCCAGACCATCCGGCGTTTACTTCAATTTTTTTCTTCTGAGTTGAAATACTCCGGTGTGTAGTCTTCCTAGGTGCCAGATCATCCAGTGTGTACAAAATTTCCAGCGCCGGATCATCTGGTGTGTACAACCTTCTTAGACTCAGAGACAAAAACAACTCCATTTCCTTTACAACTTTTGTTAGTCATGATCATAATTGCAGTACATATACATGCTCATGCAATCCAATAATTATCATACCAAATCCACAACCTTGTGAATCACTCATCCCATATAAACAAAGACACATTTCAACTTAGCTTCTCATCTACAACTCAACAACCACAGAGGGCTAAGATTTTACTAGCCGCACCTCCCGTTGACCTAGTAATGACAACACAAGTCGAGCGATGGATAGGTAATGTTACTACTTTCATGGGTGATGCACAAAAAAAGGCAAACATACACACATAAATTTGTCATTAATGACAATGTGCATGTCTCCCACATGTAATTTAAATACTTATATACACAAATTTAGGGGGAGTATATCCTATGTATTGTGATTTTGAGACTGACATGTTTGTAAGTTTGTCTTTGTTTAGTCTTACTATTGGTATCTCTCATTTTGTATCATTTATCTAGCTTCCTTCCATATTGTAGCTTAAATTCCCTCGCTTGATTTAACTATTCAATTGTGCATATACATCCCTCCACCATATGTATGTGCAAATTTTGGGAGAGTTTAGTCTATGTGAGGCTCCACTATTACAGGATAGGCTATCACTGCCGGTTCCAAACTAGCATCATTGCTTGTTTTCAAACCGACATTGAATTAGCAGCAATGATAATCAGAGATTATCACTGTCAACTCCGAAACTGGTAGTGATAATAAGTATCGCTACTAGTTCATGTCTTGAACAGGCAGTGATAACCCAACTATCACTGCCAGTTCATATCTTGAACATGCAGTGATAACCCAACTATCACTGCCAAGGCATGAACTGGCAGTGATAGTTGGGTTATCACTGCCCATTCAAGACATGAACAGTGATAATCCATCCACATGTGCAAAAATATTCTACCAAGAACTCTTCAGCACGAGGATCTATCTCAAGTTTGAGATCAAACTTGAGACAAAGACCCCATGTAGAAATGTTCATTGTGAAGTATTTTAAATCTAAATAAATGAAAAAATATTCCTGGTAGAGTACTTTAAATCTAAATTGGTAGTAGAAACAATGAGCATTAGGTTCAATGTGCCCCATGGTGCAAAACTGCTCAGAGCTCCAAGCTCCTGGTATAATAGTTTTGCATCATAAGCCACACTGATCCCAATACCCAAGTTTGGTCCTAATTTGAAAGCACAATCATCTTGAAACCACAGTGACAATATTACATCTAAGTGAATTGCAAAAATGCAATCATCTTGAAGCAAATATGTTTTCTACCACTTGTTTAGATCATATTATTGCCACAATCTTGAGTATGAGGAGACAGGAGAAGGGCTCGGGAGATGAGGAGAAGGGCTCGAGAGACGGGGAGGTGGGACGATGTTGCTGAGAGGCGGTATCATTGCTGGTTTGCAATACAAACCGACAGTGAAGTAACACTATAGTTTTGAGTATGAACCGAAAGTGATAAGATTTATCACCGCCGTTCATAACGGCTCAATTATTGATCTATCAGTGAGATTATGAACCGGCAGTGATAATTCTTATCATTGCCAACTCGTAACTAGAACCGGCAATCATAGTGACTATCACTGCCAGTTCTTAACAACTCAATGTAGAGATAACACTTTTTGTAGTAGTGTTTCATGAATTTTGATCCATACGCCTTCCACCTCCAAAGGATCATGATTTGTGAAGCTCTCCCTTGGGCTTTTAATGTTTCTCCCTTTTTGGTGTTCGATTCCAAAGGGAGAGTCTTTTTGGGACCAAAGCAAGTGATGGTCAAGCAATGATCACAAGTGGTATTAAGATCCTCACTTGTATGGTTGGGACCAAATGGCAGAAGATGGTCAATGGGTTAACGGGGGAGGCGGGGGTGGTCTTATGTTTCTTATGACCATGAAAGGGAGAAGTAGTCAAGGCAAGAGCAAGGTATATAAATTCTAAAATGTTTCGTGCATTCTTGCAATATATCTTTAATTTTTACTCTTATCATGCCTTGGTGACAAATCAACTGGCCAGAAGAGAGGGAAAATGCTTATTATGTAGGTTGAAGTACTTTTCCTTTAGTTTAAATGGGGGGAGCATATCCACATACATAGGTTTTAGTTTTAAACACTACTACAAAATTCATTTAGTGGGACGCCCCTTACAGACAGGATTTATGGAGCCGTCTGTACATAGGTAACCATAGACGGCTCCAAACTAGAACCGTCTGAGAAAATAGCAACACATAGTTTTAACAAAGCGGGACATTACAGTACAGATGGTTACAAACTACAACCGTCTATACTAATAGTACAGACGGTTCTAATTTAAAACCATCCGATCTGTATATTTTTATACATACTGTTCTAGTTTCGAATAGTCTGTCTAAAAAGGAACAGTACAAATGATTCTATTTTAGAACTGTCTGCGCTATTCGCCACCGTCCATCTCTGCAGCCATGACCCAGGGGAGCTACCTGGCTCCGGCACGTGACGCCTGGAGTTGTAACCGGGTGCAAATTGTTTTGTCGAGATCTCGAATCGTGTGTCATGGGTCTTCACCGTTGTCTTCATCTACAACATTACAAGCAAGCCAGCCATTTCAGAAGGCCATGGGAGCTCAAATCCATGCACAGAGCAACGCCTTACAAGGACTAGATTGGCAGCTAGATTGGATGAAAATTGGCCCTGAGCAGATAGCGGATCGAGTGCAGACCGGGAAAACATGATATATGGATCAATTCCCTTTCGCTTTCTCCTTCCTTTTCATTTTTTCTCTCGTAGACACCATTCCACCACCGAGTAGAAGAAGAGTACTGGATCAGCCATTGTCGTGAGATCTAATTGAAACCGTCTGTAGAGCAGTCATGCCCAATAGTGGGACGGTTCTTATTTGGAACAATACACACAGTTACAAAATGGGAACCTTATGTACAATTAGTATAGATGGTTCCAAGTTTGGAACCATCTGTACTAATAGTGTCCCTCTCATTTTGAGAGTATGTCTTATATAGATTATTTTCATACATTGATCAGCTATGAACGATAGACGAGATGGTAAGGAACGTTCGCACGAGGTTTAAGGTTGTGGGTCCGAGTCATGAGAATGCACCTGTGGTATTCCGCATGAAAAATTGTGTGACTTTGATGCGCGTTTGTCCAATCTTCTGAAAGGTAATATGATAAGTCGATTGGTGGAGTTTCGACGTTGATGATCCAAAGGCTCTGAACCGAATAGATCGAGAACCCTCGCAACCATTACACCACTACTCCATGGTTATCAACCGTGCCAAGACGTGGTTGACCTCGCCAAAAGGGCTTTTCCTGCAAGTGAATCAAGAACACAAGCAAGAATAGGTAGATGCAATCTGAATATTGCTAATTACCAATGAAGTGCTCGAGTTGGGATTCCACAAACTAAAAAAGCGGTGAAAATGTATAAAACATAATAATCTAAGCAAAATCTGAGCCTAAACTATGATGGCTACTTTGTATATATAGGGGGGCATGTGAGGAGGTTGACCTAGGGTTGTACAGCTATGGAAAGAGGCATACAGAACATGGACTCTGACCCAGACACGATTAGAAGACCCAACTAGGTCCAAAACAGTGGTCTAGCACCTTATTTCTTTGAATCTGACTAAACTGTAAGGAATATTTTTGTTGATCTCATATCCATTAGAAAGGGATCATTGTAAGCTTTCCAAAATGTCTAAGATTGCCTAAAACAAACATCATATGAAAGAGTTATGACCGTTTTACTGACGTGCTGTCTTGCGATTCGACCATGACCACGACTTCGACCACAACCACGACTAGAGCTCAGCCTTCGAGGAGTGACATCTAGGTAAGGTTGTGGTGCTTCTCTCACATTCCTAAACAATAAAACATCACAAGAATTTAGTAGGAATCCATCCAAGGAAGCGTGAATAATGAGAAACGAGTTCACCTGGTGGTCTAATTGTGGTGCACATGCTCTTGTAATTGGACCCTATATGATTTGAGGATTATTGGCAGTACTGACAGTATCCGAAAGGGGCCATGGGCTCATCATCCTCTGCCTCTTAAATTGGAGTCATCCTTGACTCAAGCTCTTCTTTTTCTCCCAAGTAGAGCTTCAGATCTGAAATATTAAATGTGGGACTAACCCCAAAATCTACAGGTAGGTCCAATTTGTATACATTGTCATTTATTTTCTGAATTATCTTAAATGGTTCGTTAGCTCTAGACATCAATTTTGACTTTATTAGTTCTGGAAACCTATTCTTCATCAAATACAACCAAACTAAATCTCCCGGTTCAAATTTTATTTCCTTCCTACTTTCACTTCCAGCAATCTTATACTTTTCGGTCATGCTCTCTATATTCTTTTTAGTGGTTTCATGCAACTAAAGAAAAAATTCAGCACGTTTCTTAGCATCTAAATTAAGTCTTTAAAAAGTAGGCAAATGTAGTAAATCAATAAGAGCATGAGGATTAAATCCATACACTACCTGGAACAGACTTACCTTGGTGACAGAGTGTACCGACCTTGTTAGGGGGAAATAGGACAGCCGGAGGATAATGGTTGGTGATCACTATAAAAGGTCATTCCAGAGCCTTAGGCCTCAGGACTCGGCAAGAGGCCCCATCCCCGGAGGCCGCAAACCCGTCAGGCCACCTCCTTGCTTGTGCGTGGCTTTCCAAAGACTCGAAGCTACAACAAGTACTCCCAGAGCCTTCGGCCTCTGAATTCAACATGAGGCCTTATCCCCAGAGGCTGTGGACCACTTTTGAGCCACCCGTCTGGTGCCCATGCGGCTTTCCAAAGCATAAAGGCGTGAACAGCCTCCGAAGATAATATCAGGGAACAAAGGACACCCCCCTATGCAGCCGACCTGACACGAGATGATGGGCGATAAACGTCGTTGCAACTGGTGCTTATTCTAACAACCCAACATGATGCAAGACGTCCTCACACCCCCGGTACAGCGACGCTGGGCTGTAATTGGCAATGCGATCACCCCTCAGGGGGCAAGCACCAAAATAGTTACCACGGTAGACATTTATCTTCTATGTAGGTTGAAAGGTAGTTATCCAGGATAAGGCCCAGTAATTCGGCCAGGTCCTAGATATTTGTACATCGTGACAACTTGTACAATAAGCTATGTACTACTTTATAAATATGGGGGTCACAGTCACCTGGAAGGAGAGGACAAAAAAGAGCACGCTCAACACAGCACGGAGGAGCACAATCACAAGTCTTCCTGTGACACTCCCCCTAGCCTAGTCCATATTTTTACTATCCACACATTCGTGGTGTTCCTTGCTCTCAAACTTCAGCTCCAAGCTTGAGTCTCCTCCTTAGAAGAAACTTTTGCCATACTTGCTGGGGGCAAGATGAACTCTTGCTCCAACAGCGTGTCATCCATGGGGATCGAACATAGAAGTGCCAAAGAGAGGTAGGAATCCATTAGAAAAACCACCAACGTGCTAGCCGCCATATCCACCATTACACCATGCAACCATATGTGTTTCTGTCTCAGCCGTCCACATCACGTACACCCTCCAGCCCTGCTGCCATATGGGATGACATTCCTCCAGCCTTGATCGACCCATAACCTTGGGTCGGTACAGAAACTCCAGACAGCATGGAGCCCTTCTAGCCTCTACATGGTGAAGACCTCGCTGCACCAGAAGAGGTCGCGACCGAGGTTGCAACCAAGCAGGACGTCTTCTAGTGGTTCTAGGCGGTCGAACCCTGGAATGTTCCCGCCTGGACTTGGTCCCAGGGTATCTT
Organism: Phragmites australis; assembly: GCF_958298935.1. NCBI lineage: Eukaryota > Viridiplantae > Streptophyta > Magnoliopsida > Poales > Poaceae > Phragmites > Phragmites australis. Next base: position 14,124,281 of record NC_084939.1, on the reverse strand, counting down.
CTTCGACAACACCTGGGATGCCCTGGGTGAGCCAACACCTCCAGTGAATCAGTACACCCAGCGTCCTCCTCGGGCCCCCCGGCAAAGGAAGGTTCCGAAGAGGCACAATGCTCCGAAGTGCATAGACTCCACCGGCACCTCCGATGCAGCCCTCGACACGCTAATCGCACGAGGGGAACCCCAAGTCCACCTCATCTGCGGAGGCACAGTTATAGCCACTCCAGCTCCAAAAACTGGTTCACTAGAGATGACCCCGATGGTCTCCCCATAGGAAAGGAGGCTCTGGGACACGTCACCCCCGGCAACAACCTCAATGTCGACCAGAAGCTCCGGTACCCCTGGAGGCATACGATTGTATCCTGCACGGACCAGGGCACGGCTAGAACACCAACGACCATTGAACCCTCATGACCTTCTAGGCGGAGTACCTCGAAAGACAAGTAGGACACCTGGCCACAGAGGGAGCCGACGAAGGATGGCACAGGGGTCAGAAGCCTAGGGGAAACTGTTGGGCAGATCACTGGCCCTCCGACTTCACTCCATCGCCACCAACTCTGCTACCAATGGTGCGATATCCCAGCTAAGGGTCGAGGGGGTCGAGGACCACATCTCCAGCCTAGCCTTCGGCTTCACCTCCAACACGACGTCGCCAGCTTGGGGCGGATTACCTCCAGAGCTGGGCAGCGACTAAGGGCCAAGGGGCTTGAGGACCACCTCTCCTGCCTAGCCTTTGGCTTCACCACTGACACGCCATTGCCAGGCTCCGGGCAGATTACCTCCAGAGCTGGGCAGTGGCTAAGGGCCTGGGGGGTTGAGGACCATCTCTCCCGGCCTAGCCGTAGGCCTCAAGGCCTTCAAGCCTCATAATAGAGGCTTTATTCTAGCAAATGTACGCCCACTATTATCTATAGATAGTTTACCCAGTTGGTCTATCTTTCATACAATACGATAAATAATATGTTAGAGGCTTCTAACCTTACTGCTGGAAGTTTTTACAACTGATAGCCATTAGGTAGAAATGGTAAATCTAGATTATGTCCCTGTTTAGTAGTAACCAATAGAACTTAAGTTACATTTTCTTTGGACATGAGTTATGAATAGTCACCTAACCTAGCTATGTCTTATACTGCAATTAGCTGCTTATTGCCAGAAGGAGACTACAAAACTTAACTAGTAACATAACCATGAAAAACCCATGCCTGCAGTTACGCCACATGCCTAGGTCACCCAGGAGGCAGATTTTGCCTGGGTATCGTGGAAGGCATTGCATAGCCTCGGCAGTGTCAAAACCACCCTCTGGGGAATGTTCCCGGGGGTGGTGATGTGGTGCTCTGAGGAATGTTGTCGCAAGGAATCCTCGTTGCACGACATGCCTGCACACTGCGGGCATAGCAGGCCTAGGTCACCATGGAGGTATCAAGCTTAGGTTTCCTGGAAGGCGTTGCATAGCCTCGATAGTGTGTAGATGCCGGTTATCTAGGGACTTCCTTGGTAATGTTCCTGCGGCACCCCCAATGGATTTCTTCGAGAGGCATGACATGCCCACGCACCTGTAGGCATTACTTGCCTAAACCTAGAGGGAAGGCTTTCCCTTAGTAGGAAGTGGAGCCCACACACTTGCAGCAACACAGCATGCCTAGGTCACCCAGACGACAAATTATGCCACAGTGTCTTGGAAGGCATTGCACAGCCTAGGTAGTGTGGACGCCGCATATCAAGGGATGACCTTGATTGAGGATGCAGTGCTCTAAGGAATGTTGTCGCAAGGAATTCTCGTTGCATGACATGCTTATATACTGTGAGCGCAACATGCCTAGGTCACCTCGACGGCATGAAGCCTACGTTTCCTAGAAGGTATTGCATAGCTTAGGTCATATAAATGCCACGCGCCAGAGCACACCCTTGGTGGACAGTGTTGCGGTGCACCCGGGGCATTTCCTTGGGAGCACGACAAGCCTAGACACCGCCGGCATAGCATGCCTAGGTCACCTGGAAGGCAAGACTGCCTAGGTTTCCTGGAAGGTATTGCATAGCCCCGATAGTTTGTAGAGCCTTTGGCGTTAATACGTGCCAAAGAGGATACAAAACCTCCGGCAAAAACGGAGAGTCTTACAAAAGGATACAAAATCTCCGGCAAAAATGGAGTGTCTTACAAAAGGATATGAAACCTCCAGTAAAAATGGAGAGTCTTACAAAAGGATACAAAACCTTCGGCAAAAATGGAGAGTCTTACAAAAGGATACAAAACCTCTGGCAAAAACGGAGAGTCTTACAAAAGGATATAAAACCTCCGACAAAAACCAGAGAGTATTACAAAAGGATACAAAACCTCCGGCAATAACGGATGGTCTTACGAAACCTCTCGCAAAAACGGAGAGACCTACCAAATCTCTAACAAAAATAGAGAGTCTTCCAAAAGCTCCAACAAAAACGGAGAGACTTCTGAAAACCTCCGTCAAACGGAGAGTCTTACAAAAGCTCCAGCGAAAATAGAGAGACTTCCAAAAACCTCCGCGAGGCAGAGCGTCTTACGAAAGCCTCTATCAAACAGTCTTGCAAAACCTCCACCAAAACAGAGAGACTTCCAAAAACTCCGCCAAATGGAGAGTCTTGCAAAAGCTCCAGCAAAAATGGAGAGACTTCTGAAAACCTCTGCGAGGTGGAGCGTCTTACAAAAACCTCCACCAAATAGTCTTGCAAAACCTCCGCCAAAATGGAGAGACTCCCAAAACCTCCTCAAGACAGAGAGTCTTACGCCAGACCGAGAGGTTCCAAAAAATCTATCGGACAACATCCCCTGGCATCTTGAAGGCAAGCACCTCTGTACCAAAGGGGTGCGAAGCCCACTGGCCCCTGACAGGCACAGCCAACGGACCAAAGGGATATAAATCCCCCTCTACACAGGAAGAGGTCTAGCCTGCATGACACAAACACATATGGTAATAGGTAAAGTTATTACCCTGTAGTCTCATCGAAAGACACAATTCATACGTCATTTATGAAGATCATGTGAACATTAAGTAAAAGCCCACTCTGCGTGGCACGGGAAATAGTATGGTAACCCCAGCTGGTTATTGCAGGTGTCGAGGACCACCTCTCCCATCTGGCCTTCGCTTTGCCTGCGACACGCTGTCACTAGGCTCCAGATGGATTAGCTCCAGAGCCGGGCAGCGGCTAAGGGCTGAGGGGGTCGAGGACCACCTCTCCTGTCTAGCCTTCGGCTTCGCCTCCGAAACGCTGTCGCCAGGCTCCGGGCGGATTACCTCCAGAGCCGAGTAGCAGCTAAGGGCCGAGGGGGTCGAGGACCACCTCTCCCGTTTGGCCTTCGGCTTCTCCTATGACACGCTATTGCCAAGCTCTAGGCGGATTACCTCCGAAGTTGGGCAGCGGCTAAGGGTCGAGGGGGTTGAGGACCACCTCTCCCGTCTGGCCTTCAGCTTCGCCTCTGACACACCGTCGCTAGGCTTTGTGTGGATTACCTCCAGAGCTGGGCAACGACTAAGGGTCGAGGGGGTCGAGGATCACCTCTCCCGTCTGGCCTTTGGCTTCTCCTCCAACATGCCGTCCCAAGGCTCCTGGTGGATTACCTTCATAGCCGGGTAGTGGCTAAGGGCTGAGGGAATTGAGGACCACCTCTCCCGTCTAGCCTTTGGCTTCACCTCCGACACGCCATCGCCAAGCTCTAGGCGGATTACCTTCGGAGCCGGGTAGCAGCTAAGGGTCGAGGGGGTCGAGGACCACCTCTCCCATCTGGATTTCAGCTTCGCCTCCGACACACCATTGCCATGCTCCGGGTAGACTACCTCCATAGCCGGGTAGTGGCTAAGGGCCGAGGGGGTTGAGGACCACCTCTCCTGCTTGGCCTTCAGCTTCGCCTCCGACACATCGTCGCTAGGCTCCTAGAGGATTACCTCCAGAGCCAAAAATGATGAGATTGCCACCGCTTCACCTGGCGCTCCTTACTTACCCTACGTATCTACCACCACTAGATTCCAATGGCCACGTCTCCCCCAGAAGGAATGAAACTAGCAATAATCTATGCGAAGGCTCGATACGTCGGTCATCCAAATATCCAGCCATCACCCACGAAGGGGACGAACAAGCGTGGCTCGAACGCACGAAGGCACACAGACATGCGGTCCCCTTCTTGAAGGACCCCTTACACTTTGGCCCAAAAAGAGATACAATCAGCTCCAAAGGTCCAATTATATTATTAAACAAATCATGCATTTGGAGGACGCGTACAAAGAAGCAAACATTACAAAGGCCGCTGCAGAGGAGACAAACCACGAGAGAGAAAACCAGGGGGAGAAAGAGTACAAGGTAGCAAAAGACAACTATGACCCATGGCAGGCCATAGTGACCGGCAAAACAGGGATGTCCACGAAGCACCCCGAAGGCCACCTTCTCTTCCTACGGATCCCAGCAGGGGCCACGCATGGAGGGGCGTATACACCTCATTCATGGCCTACTACCACAGAAGCTGATGCACTAGCCAACCCTCGAGCTGTTAGAAGATGAGGAAGGAACCAAAGGGGCCATAGTTGGGTCCTCCTCCCGCTTCTTCCTATCCCTCCGCAGGAGATCCCAATCGATCTCCACATCATTGTTGGAAATATCAATGATCTCGACAGGAACGGTGTCCCGAACGGGGCTTGGGCAAGGGCAATAGGCAGCTATCCACCCCACAGGGACAGAAGCCAAATGGCCACCGGCGCCACCACCAGTTGCTGAAATAGCCCAGCCCCAGTAGAAGCAGTCGAGATCAGCGATGTTTCTGATGAGGATGGGATGAAGATGATGTCATATTCAAAGTCAAGTGCTCGCTTGTGGGGCGTTGATAGATCCAGCTGGATGACCCCCGCTTTATACCTTGGCCGAGCGGCCATGTACGCCTAGGAAGAGAAGTAGAACCAATGCGGCATCGCTCCGTGGCATCACTCATTAATCTCTGGGGGCTCGTGGCCATATCCTAGTTGTTCCACTGACACATGGCAACATCCCACGACAACGCCTTGTTTTCTTGCACGAACATCCTGTCACATTAATGACCTAGACTAATTTCGACGCCTGCCAGGGCCGTGGGCACAAGACCCTAGATGAACCCACGCATTATCCATTCAGAAACATGCCAGTGACACATCCCATCCTACCATCCTCAATCTGGCAAACGTGGGGATTCCTCGAAACCACACGTAATCCTCCACTCTCACAAACTCAAATGGTGAGAAGACCCATCACCAAAAAAGTCTAAAGAATCTAAATCGACCTCAGCACGGACCTCGGAGCGCATCACCTCCACCGACGCCCCTTCGGCCTCGAGTCCCGATACCACATACTCCAATTCCAACAGGCTCCGGAATGCATCTCCTATGCTAATATGTCTTTGGTCTTAAACTCCGACTTCGACGCCGGCTGCACCTCCGACCTCAGCATAACCCTAGGGTGTGCCGCCATCACCAATGCACCATCAGCATTGAGCTTCACCATCAACGCCCGCAGTTCCTGCCAAAAAACTCCACAGGGACAGGGAATGGCCTTCGGGTATTCTTATTACAAACCCAGGCTGGAGTTGGTTTTCCTCTACATCCTCTCACCATTCCAAACGTCGAGGACAAAGAATGAGGGGTTACTGTTGGGTGGAAATAGACCAGCCTAAGGATAATGGTTGGCGATCGTTGTCAAAGGTCCCTCCAGAGCCTTCGGCCTCCGGACTCGGTAGGAGGCCCTATCCCCGGAGGCCGCGAACCCCTTCGGGCCACCTCTCTGGCTCGTGCGTGACCTTCCAAAGACTCGAAGCTACAGCAAGTATCCCAAGAGCCTTCGGCCTTCGAACTCAATAGGAGGCCTTATCCCTGAAGGCTGTGGACCCCTTCGGGCCGCCCCTCCAGTGCCCATGTGATCTTCCAAAGCCTAATGGCGCGACCGGCCTCCGGAGATAATATCAGGGAAGAAAGGACACCCCCTTTATAGCTGACCTGAGATGAGGTGATGGGCGATAAATGCTTGTGCAAGTGGTGCTTATCCTGACATTGCAACACAATGCAAGCCTTCGTAATACCCCCGACAGAGCGGCGCCGGGCTGTAATTGGCAACCAGCTCACCCTTCAGGGGGCAAGCACCAAAATAGTTACCACGGTAGACATTTATCTTCTATGTAGGGTAAAAGGTAGTTATCCAGGATAAGGCCCAGTAATTAGGCTAGGTCCTAGATATTTGTACATCATGATAACTTGTACACTAAGCTACATACTGCCTTATAAATAAGGGTCGTGGTCACCTGGAAAGAGAGGTCAAAAAAGAGCATGCTCAACACAGCACAAAGGAGCACAATCACAAGTCTTCCTATGATACTCCCCCTAGCCTGGTCCATATTTTTACTATCAATACATTCGTGGTGTTCCTTCCTCTCAAACTTTATCTCCAAGCTTGAGTCTCCTCCTTAGAAGAAACTCTCGTCATACTTGCTGGGGCAAGACGAATTCTTGCTCCAACAGACCTATTGAAGAAAATTCAATATGTGGTAAACACTCTTCCCACATCCTCAAATTCTTCTTTAAAACTGCCCGCAACATGGTCGATAATGTATGGTTGACAACCTCTGTTTGACCATCGATTTGGGGATGACACGTAGTAGAAAATAGCAGCTTCGTCCCTAATTTATTCCAAAGTGATCTCCAACAATGACTCAAAAACTTTATATCACGATCCAAGATTATAGTATTAGGCACTCCATGTTGTCGAACAATTTCCCTGAAAAACAAATCAGTTATCTTTGTAGCATCATCATTCTTGTGACAAGGTATAAAATGTCCCATTTTAGAAAAATGATGCACAAAAACAAATATGATATCCCTCCCCCTCTTTGTCCTAGGCAATCCTAAAACAAAATTCAAGGAAATATCCTCCCAAGGTGCACTAGGAACAGGAAGAGGCATGTAAAGATCATGTTGATTTAAGCGAGACTTAGCTTTATTGCATGAGGTGCAACATGACACGTAGCGCTAGACATCACGTCTTATCTTTGGCTAAAAGAAATGAGTAGCTAGTACATCTTCAGTCTTCTTTGCTCCAAAATATGCCATCAATCCTCCTCCACGCGTCTCCTGCAACAATAAAGACGAACGGAGCTTGTTGGAATGCATAGCTTGTTAGCACGAGAAAGCAATCCGTTATTCAGCACATATTTATTCCATATTTCCCTTGTTTACAATGTTCATGCACTTCTTTAAAGTCTAAATCAGCGGGATATAAGTCCTTAATAGTCTCTAAACCAAAAATCTTATGATCAAATTGAGATAACATGGTATAACGCCTAGAAAGCGCATTAGCAATCACATTATCCTTCCTTTCTTATGTTTTATGACATATGAAAAAGACTAAATAAATTCTAAACATTTAACATGTCGTTTATTTAGTTTAGCTTGGCTTCTAATATGTTTTGGCGATTCATGATCAGAATGTATGACAAATTCTTTGGGCCATAGATAACGTTGCCAAGTTTCAAGCACATGAACTAAAGCATACAATTATTTATCATAAGTGGAATAATTCAGACTTGGCCCACTTAATTTATTTCTAAAATAAGCAACATATTTAGCTTCTTGAATTAGCACACCTCCAACCAATCCAACTAGCATCACATTCTAGTTCAAAGGTCTTACCAAAATCAGGGATTTGGAGCAATGGAGCATGGGTGAGCTTCTCTTTCAACAACTTGAATAATTTTTGTTGTGCAGGCCCCCAATTGAAAATTACTCCTTTTCTTTGTCAACTTGTTTAATGGGGCAGCAATAGTGTTGAAATCCCGCACAAATCGCCGATAGAAACCCGCAAGACCATGAAAGCTTTTCACTTGTGTGATAATCTCAAGAGTTAGCCAGCTCTTTATGGCTTTGATTTTTGCTTAATCCACCTCTATTCCATGTAGAGTAACAACATAACCAAGAAAATAGACTCGATCCATGCAAAATGTGCACTTTCCGAGGTTACCAAACAAACGTGCATCTCTCAAAGCATTAAAAACAGCATGTAGATTATCAAAATGTGACCCATGTGAATTACTATAAATCAAGATATCATCAAAGTATACCACCACAAATCTTCCAATAAAAGCACGTAAAACCTCGTTCATCAATCGTATAAAAGTACTTGGTACATTAGTTAACCCAAAAGGTATTACTAACTACTCATACAAACTATACTTAGTTTTAAATGCAGTCTTCCATTCATCTCCAAGTTTCATTCTAATCTTGTCTTAACCACTTCACAAGTCAATTTTAGTGAAAATTATAGAACTACTCAACTCATCAAGCATATCATCTAATCTAGGAATAGGGTGACGATATCTTATAGTAATATTATTGATGGCTCTACAATCAACACACATACGCCAACTACCGTCTTTCTTAGGAACTAAAAGAATGGGAACATCACAAGGGCTAAGACTTTCTTGTACATACCCGCGGTCCAAAAGGTCTTGGACTTGTCGCTGAATTTCCTTAGTCTCTTCCGGGTTGGTCCTATATGCAGCATGGTTTGGCAAAGTTGCTCTCGAAATCAAATCAATTTGATGCTCAATCCCTCGAATAGGTGGTAATCCCAGAGGTACCTCTGCTGGAAATACATCCACAAACTAGTGCAAAAGGTTAGCAAAAGCAGAAGGCAAAGACCTAGATATATTCTCTAGTGAAACTAAGGCCTTTTTGCATATCAAAGTATAGCATGTCAGCTCATTAGCATAAATTCAGCAAGGTCCGATATAGTAGCAAGCATAACACACCCTTTTAGTCTAATTCTACCAGACTTACAAGTTGTTGTTGATTTCTCCTTTTCAGGTGGAAAAACTTTTTTCCGCTACTTACTGATTTTCAGATTCATTCTCAAACTCTTTCCTCTTATTTTCAGCTATCTCTTGTTCACATTTCACAATTTCAGCAAGGCTTAAAGGTAGAAAAGTTATTTTCTTTCCTTTATGCATAAGGGTGCACTTATTATTTCTACCATGATATGTTGCATCAGTATCAAACTTCAATGGTCATCCTAACAAAAGTGTACATGCTTGCATGGTACTGCATTGAAATTAGCACAATCATGGTATGAAAAAATAGCAAAATGCACTCTAGCTGTTTGCATTACCTTCACCTTACCATTGTTGTTGAACCATTGAATATGATAAGGGTGATAATGGTTTTTTGTCGACAAGGCAAGCTTCTTGATCATATCTGAACTTACCAAGTTGTTGCAGCTTCCTCCATCAATAATGACTCAAACACGATAATCCTTGACTATGAGGAACATTTGAAACAAATTGTGGCGTTGTAGCTATTCCACTTGCTCTATTTGAGTGCTTAACACTCGCTGCATAATGAGGGTCCAATAATCCTCTATGGCAGTGGCATCGAACACTTCCTCATGCTCGATATCTGTCTCACAACCATCCTCATCACCTGCATGATTAGCTGCAAGAGCATATTCATCCTCAACATCACTAGCACTTACATATCCACCGTCTTCTATTACAATGTACGCTCATTGACTTGGGCAATCCTTCATGATGTGGTCCATTGCCTAGCATCGGTGGCATATAATCCCGGTCGATCGACCTGTAGAAGCAAACAAAGAAGAGCTCTTGGCTGGACCCTACACACTTACGAATTTGCATACCTCGGGACCGTGCGACGGTGTCGAAGGTACTGCAGAATGCGCCCTACTCGAGAAGGGGGTAGAGGACCATGTAACTGAACGTGGGGCTATTTTGACTTGTCCCGATGTTGATTTTAAAGTGATCGTGCTTCCAAAATTGCTCCTTGGCCTCTGTTGTCGTCCCTGCAATTCTTTTTCTACTAGATATGCAAGTTGGAACAATCTAGGAACACTATTGTATTCTTTGTAATCAACTATGTCCTGAATTTAACGTCTTAACCTCTTCATCCTCAATAATATCACAATGCAACATACTAATTTGCAGCTCCTAATAATATTTTTCTACGGATCTATCACCTTGTTTTAAGTGCTACAATTTCTACAATTTTGTTATGCATAGCAACCTTTAAAGCATTCCATGTGGTAGGCGCTAATCCATTGATGCATACTCTATTCTACTAGATAATTGCAAATTCTTTAAATTCACTAGTGGCTTGCCTAACTCTATGCACTTTAGGAACTAAATAAGCATTAAACTTCTGTTCAACTATCATCTCCCAATCTAAATACTTGTCAGCATCATAAGCACTCGCAAAAGATGGTACGGTAAATTTAACCTTAGCAAATGGATCATCATTAACATGTAGGCTATGTTGCTGAAAATTATTTCCTCTCATACCTTGACGGTTGAAATTTAATCGGTCCCGTTGTCATGCATCAAAGGCGTCTTGTTCTTGCCACAAAATTTCATCATCTACGGCAGACTCCTCTTGCCCATGGTCTGCGCCACGAGGATCCACACGCCAATGTTTTGTTTTCTGATTAACCACTCGATCAAAGGGTGTATTGAGAATTGCAATACTATCATTAAGTTATTGCAATGTAGTTTTTGTCTCTACAAGCTTCTTATCAAGTTGTCAGTAATATCTTGCCGATGATCATTCAACACCATTGTAAGTTCTTCTGTCAAAACACACTCCTGTGCATCCGATGCTTCTCATGCCATGGTTAGTCAAAGATAGAAAACAACGAAAGATAAATTATCCCGATCGACTACTAGGTGGTGGAGGTGGAGTCACACACTCTCAAGTGTCTTACCACTCTCTTGCAAGTGTTCTTACCAATCACCGTAGTTGGCACAACTGATGGTTGGTTCATGATACATTATCGGGTGCGGTGAGGTAGTTGCAAGGGAAGAAACCATTCTGATCGAGAGAAGGTGTAGCTTGGACAGGCAGTACTTAGTAGCAAGGAATAGCAATAATTGAAATCATATTAGCAAAGCTGAATAAAAAGTCCACAGTACTCATCATAGTTGCTGGCCCAATCACGTTCCTAGAACAAGCTCAAGCAAGCCAAAAACTATAACAGACACAAGCACAATGGAACAAAATTCGCAATGCAAACTGATTCTCTTTTTTTTGAATTCTCTCTCTCTTTTTGCACTCTTTGCTTCTTTGTTTTGCACTCATTGCTTCTTGCTTCCTTTTCTTGTTTTTGTGAATGCGACACAAACTCAAAAACTCTTCTACTGTGTTTTCTAAGATCAGTGAGGTACGTTGGTCACAAACTTTTTCATAGAGCAGGGGTATAAAGGTAATAAAAAGATTCTCTATCTGAACTTTGACTACCTCTGTTTCGGCTATGGTGGTTGTATCCGAGAAGGTGGGCAATTCCGACTAGGTGGTCGGAGTGACTGGTCAGGTCCCCAAGTGGGTGGTCAGAATGACTGGTCCTGACCTCGAGTGGGTGGTCGAAGTGCCTCGGAATGGGAGAGCCTCTTTTCTTTCTGCAATGGAATCAGCTTAAGCTTGACCTTTTCTTTCATTTAGGGAAAAAAAGAAAAAATGGCATTTTTCTTAGTTTAGAAAATAGATTGGACCCCGAGTGAGTGGTTAGAATGACCGGTCGGAATGACTAGTGATCAAACTCGAGTAGATGGTTGAAGTGACTAGTGGTCAAACCTGAGTAGATAGTCGACTCGACTAGTGGTCGAACTCGAGTAGATGGTTGAAGCGACTAGTGGTCGAACACGACTTGATGGTCAACTCGACTAGTGCTCAAACTCGAGTAGATGGTTAAAATGACTAGTGGTCGAACACGACTTGATGGTCGACTCGACTAGTGGTCGAACTTGAGTAGATGGTTAAAGCGACTAGTGGTCAAACACAACTTGATGGTCTACTCGACTAGTGGTCGAACTCGAGTAGATGGTTAAAGCGACTAGTGGTCGAACAGACTTGATGGTCGGCTCGACTAGTGGTCAAACTCGAGTAGATGGTTAAAGCGACCAATGGTCAAACATGAGTTGATGATCGACTCGACTGGAGACACAATCTCGGCTATTGCAGACAAGGGCGGGTCAAGGTACAGGATGACTAAATAGCAAGACTCGACACTAGAAACTAGATCATCATGACTCGACCAGCAACAAAGATACGGACGATGGACTCAAACTCAACAACACAAATACTGAAAACAAAATTGCGAAGGCACAAAGTGGTTTGGAAAACAGAAAAACTAAGATCTAAATATTTTTGTGGGGCAATTTTCTGGTCTCTAGGTAATAGAAAATGACAAAACAAAGGGGATAACTAAGATTACCTAATAGGCAACCGAGGCTCTGATACCACTTGATGCATGTTTGCTCGATCTTCTGAAAGGAAATATGATAAGTCGATTGGTGGACTTTCGATGTTGATGATCCAATGGCTCTGAACATGAACAGATCGAGAACCCTCACAATGACTACACCACTACTCCATGCTTATCAACCATGCCAAGACACAGTTGACCTTGCCAAGAAGGCTTTTCCTAAAAGTGAATTGAGAACACAAGCAAGAATAGGTAGATGCTATCTGAATATTGTTAATTACTAATGAAGTGCTCGAGTTTGGGTTCCCCAAACTGAACAAGCGATGAACTATTTAAAACATAATAATCTAAGTAAAATCGGAGCCTAAACTACGATGGCTACTGTGTATATATAGGGGGACGTGAGGAGGTAGACCTAGGGTTGTGCAGCCATAGAAAGAGGTGTACACAACCTGGACTCCGACCCCGACATGCTTACAAGACCCAACTAGGTCCAAAATAGTGGTGCCACATCTTAATTCTTTGACTCTAACTAAATTATAAGGAATATGTGGTCGACCTCATATCCATTGGAAAGGGCCCGTCGTAAGCTTTCCAGAATATCCAAGATTGCCTATAATGGACTTTGTATGAGAGAGTTATGCTCATTTTACTAACGTGTTATCCTACAACTTGACCACGACTAGAGCTCAGCCTCGAGTCCGAGTAGACTCGGTGTTGGGGGATGATCTCTCGTACCCCTTCGAATGGCAAGTCGAAGTCCACCGGTGGCTGAGAACTGATGGATGTTGCAGTTGTGTTTCAGGAAATGCAGGCGAAGGCTATTGTGGACCTTCGGTCATAGACCGAAGGTTGATCTACTACTTCACCCACTTGTGTAAGCGAAGGCTATGGTGGACCTTCGGTCGGAGGCTGAAGGATGATCAGCGACATCACCCGCCCGTACAGGCGGAGGCTTTGGCGTGCCTTCGACCGCCGCGCCAGAGAGCAGGAGGAGCGAAGGTCATGGCGAACCTTTGGTTGGAGGCCAAAGAGAGACCCACGACGTAGTCACGAGACTAGCCGAAGGTGCCCAGTGGATGTCGAAGCCCACATAGTCGCTCAGGGTACAGTTGTAATTATGCAAATGTACTTGATAGTACCATAATGCCCCTGAATATGCCGAGAATGTGGCAGTTGAGGGGGTGAAACTGTAAATCCTAGCGTGGAGTGGTTGAGTACGCGCTATAAATAGGGTCATACTATACCTGAGGTGACAAAGGAATTAGGATTATTCACCCTCTAAACACGTGTCACACCAAGGAGCTTTCGGCTTTCCCTCCAGGCAAAGGCCTTCCTTGTTTGGGACTTAGGTTCCAACAGTTGGCGCCGTCCGTAGGGATCGAACAGACCGAAGCTATGCCATCTAAAAAGAAGACAAAGCTACTCAGTGCATCGGAGACATTGCGAGAGCCTTCGGTTGCAGCCAGGGCTTCGGCCGAAAGGCCCCCTTCGGCGGTGCTGGGCCCAAGTAACGCTTTGACCGAAGGAGCCTTCGTCGAGCGTGCACAACATGATGGTGTTGATGTGGCGCCCCTAGGCGATAACAGAGACAACCATGAAGTGGCCATCCAGGAAGACCCAGCAGCAGTTTGTGTTGTAGAAGCTAATGCTCGCGCCCGCTTCGAGGCTTCGGCAGAAGAGTGAAGAAAGGCGCATGTTGAAGAGTGGGATGACCTAGGTGACTTCGCAGAATATGAAGATGAAGATGAGACACAAGAGGAAAGAATAGCCAGGCTAGAAGCTAGAGAATTGGAGAGGCAGATTGCGCAGAAAAAGTGCATGCTGGATAGGTTGGCGGCAAGTCGAAAGGCCGTGGAATATCGCAGGCGAGCAGAAGAAGCCAGAAAAACACTGGAGAAAATGCAAGAAGATATTGATATGCTGCATCGCGTAGATGAAACGGCTCGCCACGTGACTCCATTAGAAATCATAACATGACTGGTGAAGGACCTTCGGTGACGGTTGTGCGCATGTGATCCAGTGTCTCCACTCTCCATTGGCTTGCAGAACCAGTCATGACCTTTGGGCTTCAGGATGCCTAGAGTGGAAATGTTTGACGAAGAGTTAGATCCGAGAGAATTTGTAATGAGTTTCGAGGCGGCAATCGAATCTGCTGGAGGAGACGATGCGACACTGGCGAAGGCAGGTATTGGTCATGAAAGGGATAGCAATGTCGTGGTACTCCGTGTTGACTCCAGGATACATTTATTCGTGGGAGCAACTTCACAATGCCCTATATAGCAATTTCCAAGGAAATTGGGCGGACAAGATTATTGGCAGCGACCTCTTCACACTGAAGCAGCAACCAACGGAGACACTGTAGAGCTATATGCATCGCTTTGTGCACAATCGCTGTCAAGTGAAAGGCCTGAGTGAATACACAATCATTGATGCTGCCATACAGAGCATCAGAGGAGTGCTTCTGGCAGGAAAGCTTACACGAAAGAGGCCATGCAGCATACAAGAGCTCCTCTATAAGATGGAAGAGTACAAAAGGTCCGAGCTACATCACCATCGGAGGAAGAATGAAATGGTAGCCTCGAAAGTGCTAAAAACAAATACATCAGCCAGGGAAGCAAGCACTGGACACTCCAGAGACCGATCGAAGCATGTCAGAAAAGCCGAAGCATCCTACTACACAATGAAGCAAAACGAAGTCAATCAGATAGACTCCGGACCAATCGAAGTCGCCCATGCAGTAAGGGAAGGACAAGGTGGGGCTACTCGAGGAGGCTGGAGTGGCAAAGACCGAGGCCGACGAGGCCGAGGTGGACGGGCTACGCAAGACCCGACCACATTCTACTGTGAGTAACATAGTGAAGGTGCTTGACATAGGAATAAGGAGTGCCCAGAGGTCATGGCCATGAAAGAAAGCTTAGCGAAGCAATCCTTAGATCATGCAAGAATCATGCATCATGCCACACAGTTCAGGCATGGCGAAGCATGGGAAAACAATCAAAACCGTAACCCAGGCACAACGTTCGCTAACTAGTGGTGACCAATGGTTGCGCTGGCACAACAATATATTCCCGTAACTTCAGCCCAGCCAGACCAGACGACTGGCCAGTTGGCTTTCCAAGGAGAGCTACCTCCACCTCCACCAAGACCAGTGATCGAAGCCCCCCCCCCCAGAGACCAGCAGGGCAGTGAGCACTGTAAATTGTGGAAACAATGTAGTGTTGGCAATCTCTGGAGGATTTAATTAGGAAACAAAATCAAAGAGGCAGCAAAAAGAATATGTGCGAAGGGTTAACCACGTTGGTGTAGGGCCAACTTATGTTCACTCAAGATGGTCCAATGTTCCCATTACCTTCTCATAGGAGGACATGAGGGTTCTAGATTACCCGCACATGGATGCCTTTGTGGTTACGGCAAACATTTCAGGAAATGAAGTGCACAGAATTCTGATAGATGGCGGAAGCTCGGCGGATATCATCTTTGTTGATGCCTTTGATAAAATGGGTTTGCGGCGAAGTGACCTTAACCAGGCTAGGTGCCCACTACTAGGCTTTAAACGCAATCAATGCTTTGGGAAGATAGCAATCCCGGTGTCATTTTGCAAAGGATC
The DNA here is from genome assembly GCF_958298935.1 of Phragmites australis. Taxonomy (NCBI): domain Eukaryota; kingdom Viridiplantae; phylum Streptophyta; class Magnoliopsida; order Poales; family Poaceae; genus Phragmites; species Phragmites australis. The sequence goes on along the minus strand of NC_084939.1, from coordinate 14,108,431 downwards.
AAACTTCCGGATGGAGAACATTACCTTTGATGTGATCGATATCAAATACTCCTATAATGCAATATTCGGGAGAGGAGTCCTGAATACATTCGGAGTAATACCGCACCATGCATATCTGTGTATGAAGATGCCCGGTCCCGGAGGCGTCATAACGGTGCTCGGAGATCAACAAGTGGCCTGGGTCAGCAAAATGTCCATGTAGTGGCAGGACCTTCGATGGATCTTGGAGAATGTGAAGACCAATCGAAGGTACACAAGATGGAGAAGGTTATACCAAAAGGGCAGACCAAGAAAGTGCCGCTGTATCATGACAGGACAGATCAAAAAGTCATTATCGTGGTAGAGGTCACAGAAGAAGATCAGCGAAAATTGATCATGTTCCTTCGCGGCAACGAAGATATCTTCGCCTGGTCTCCGAAGGATTTGCAAGGAGCGAGTAGGGAAATCATTCAACACACTTTAAAAGTAGACCCAAATGCGAAGCCAAAGAAGCAAAAGCTTTGGAAGGCTTCAAAAGAGAGGGAAGAAGCAGCTAAGGCTAAAGTAAAGAAGCTGCTTGACACTGGCGTGGTACGTGAAGTATTACATTTAGAGTGGCTGGTAAACCTAGTGCTAGTTAAGAAAAGTAAAGGCAAGTGGAGAATGTGTGTAGACTTCACAGACCTAAACAGAACCTGTCCAAAGGATGACTTCCCACTACTAAGAATTGATCAACTAGTAGACTCTGCTGCTGGCTGTGAGATGTTGAGTTTTCTAGATGCGTACTCTGGGTACCACCAGGTTTGGATGGCGAAGGAGGATGAGGAAAAAACTATTTTCAGAACCTCCTTTGGCATATATTGCTTTGTAAGGATGCCCTTTGGCCTTCGGAATGCTGGTGCTACCTTCACCAGGTTGGTGCAAACAGTGTTGAATTCACAACTAGGGCGAAATGTCCTGGCATATGTTGACGACATAGTGGTCAAAAGTGCCAAAAAGGACCACCACCTCAAAGATCTTTGGGAAACCTTCGAAAACTTGTGAAGTGCGGGCCTAATGCTAAACCCCAAGAAAATGCACCTTTGGGGTGCAGTTTGGAAGGCTGTTGGGCTTCTTGGTCTCGAAAAGGGGCATCGAAGTAGAACCCTAAAAAATTCAGGTAATAATTGACATGAGACCTCCACAGAGCAGGAAACAAGCATAGCGCATGGCAGGCAAGTTGTTAGCACTAAATCGATTCATCGCAAAATCAGCGGTGCGAAGCCTACCTTTCTTCAAAACGCTAAAAGGCTCTGACCCATTCAAATGGGGTGCAGAGCAGCAAGAAGCCTTCAATGAACTGAAGAACTATCTAACGAAGCTCACGACCCTGTCCAGGCCTGATCCCGAGGTTGAGTTGTTGTTATACATCGTAGGATCCCCTTCGACAGTAAGTGTCATACTTTTGCAGGAAAGGCAAGAAAATAACAAGTTACAACAATTTCCAATATATTACATGTCGAAGCCCCTGGTGGGCCCAAAGAGGCACTACACTGAAATGGAAAAGGTGGCCTACGCACTAGTAATGGCATCACGCAAGCTTTGCCATTACTTTACGGCTCACAAGATTACAGTGCCCACCTCCCTACCCCTTCACGACATGTTTGAAAATCGTGAAGCTACAGGGAGGATGGCAAAATGGGCTGTAGAGATCGCGCCATTCATGATAGTTTTCTTTGCAAGAACAACGATGAAGTCTCAGGAATTAGCGAACTTTGTAGCAGATTGGACGCTGCAGGCCGAAGCCCCAGCAGAAGCACCGTCAGACCCAGTTTGGAAAGAATATTGTGACGGGGCCTGGGGGCTTCGGGAGTGGGTGCAGCGACAGTACTATCTTCTCCTTCAGGAGTAAAGTTGAGATATGCTGCCAGACTCAAATTTTGATCAACAAACAATGTTGTGGAGTTCGAAGCAGTCCTCCTTTGGGTGCCCAAAGGGTGTTGATTAAGACAGACTCTAAAGTAATAGCAAGCCAAATTGACAAGACATTTCAGACAAAAGAACTAGAGCTTGTTAGATACATGGCAGGGGTTCTAAGCATGGAAAAGTACTTCCTAGGATTCATAGTCAAGAGTATATCAAGAAATGACAACTTCGAAGCAGATGACCTCACAAAGGCCGTAGCACAAAATCTGGCAATACCGCCAGATGTATTCTACCAGAAGTTGAGTGTGCCAGCTGTTGAGGCCTCTTCGCAGAAGGCATGCTCAGTTATTATAATTGAAAGTGAAGATTGGTACTCTCCCATAATGGCTTATCTTTGCAGCTACTATGAGCCCGAAGATAATGTTGAAGCGAAGCACATGGCCCAAAGAGCCAGGAACTACAAAATTGTGGGAGATGACTTGTACAAGATTGAAGCCTGTGCACTTATGCTGCGATGCATATCCCAGGCAGAAGGGAAAAATTTGCTGAGAGAACTACATGGAGAACTGTGTGGCTCGCACATAGGCACTCGAGCACTTGTTGCAAAAGTATTCAGGCAAGGATTCTTTTGGCCAAAGGCACTCAGTGATGTGGACTATATAGTCCGAAGTTGTACGCAGTGCCAGTACTTGGCAAAGGGATCAAACAGGCCTTCAACAAAGACACAACTCATTCCACTAATCTGGCCATTAACGTAGTGGGAAATTGACATTGTCGGCCAGTTGCCAGCCGCCCCAGGAAACTTGCGTTACGCTATCATCGCAGTAGAACACTTCTCCAAGTGGGTGGAGGCAAGACTACTGGTGAAATATAACGTCAAGAGATATCCAAAAGTTCTTGTGGTGGAACATCATCTGCCGCTTCGGAGTCCCACGCAAAGTGACCGTTGATAACGACACGCAATTTGACAGTGAAGTATTCAAGCATTTCTATGAAGACATGGGAATCAAAGTCCACTTCGCATCTGTGTATCACCCATAGTCAAATGGAGTGACGGAAAGGGCAAATGGCATCATTTTTGCTGGTGTCACGAGGCGTCTGCAAGGCTCACCAAAAGGAAAATGGGTGGAAGAGTTGCCGAAGGTCTTATGGTCTGTAAGAACAACAGTAACAAGACCGACCGGTTTCACACCATTTCGTCTACTCTTCGATGAAGAGGCGATGACTCCAGAAGAGTGTTAAAATAGATCATTTAGGGTCACAAATGAATCGAATCAAAGTGAAGAATTGACATCAAAAGATGCGATTGAGGAAATGAGAATACAAGCCACTGAAAACTTAACTAAATACCAGGAGGACACTAGGAGATGGAGAGACAAGAAAGTGTCCCTAAAGGACTTCGCCCCTGCGGATTTGGTACTATGAAGACTCAATAATGCTTCAGCCATGGGAAAACTACAAAGCAAGTGGGACGGCCCCTTTTGGTGAAGAGGTCATTAAGGTTAGGTTCTTATCACTTGGCTACTCTAGAGGGTGATGAGCCCCCGCATACTTGGAATGCGGACAACCTTCGCAAGTTCTATGTGTAGTAACAGAGGAAGTCTTTGCAACACTGGGCGAAGCACTCGAAGTAGTGCAACACTTATATAATTTTGTTTTCCTTTCATGTAATCAAAAGTGTACGGGAGTTGTACCCTTTTCCTTACATGGGGAACCCTTCGTTAGGGTGTGAGGTTTTTAACAAGGCAGCGACCTTTGTAAACATTAATATATATGGAAATACCCCAAGAAAGCATGTACTTTTGTTGAGTATGCATAACTCATCGTCGAAGTGTGGCAGCCCTTCAAAACAAGGAAGCACACCAATCGACAAGAAGTGCACTGAGAACCCGTTGTAAAACTTGAGGTGCGAAGTGTCAAAGAAAGACACCTTACCCTTCGACCTAAACAAAAAAAAGCCGAAGTGTTGCGCGACCTAAAATCAGGTGACGCACCTCTCAGCCAAGTCAGAGGCTAAGAGTGCCCATCCCCACATTGAAGGAGAAACAAACCTTTGAAAAAAAAAAGCCGAAGTGCTGCTCGATGTAAAATTAGGCGATGCACCTCTCAGCCAAATCAGGGGCTAAGAGTGCCTGCCCTCGCACCGAAGGAGAAACAAACCTTCGAAGAAAAAAAAGCCAAAGTGCTGCTCGACCTAAAATCAGGCGGCACACCTCTTGGCCAAGTCGGGGGCTAAGAGTGCCTGCCCCCGCACTGAAGGAGAAACAAACCTTCGCAGAAAAAAAAGCTGAAGTGCTGCTTGACTTAAAATCAGGCGGTGCACCTCTCAGCCAAGTCGGGGGCTAAGAGTGCCTACCCCCAACTGATGGAGAAACAAACCTTCCAAAAAAAATCGAAGTGCTACTCGACCTAAAATCAGGCAGCACACCTCTCTGCCAAGTCGGGGGCTAAGAGTGCCTGCCCCCGCACCGAAGGAGAAACAAACCTTCGAAGAAAAAATATGCCGAAGAGCTACTCGACCTAAAAGCAGGCGGCACACCTCTCGGCTAAGTCGTGCTAAGAGTGCCTGCCCCTGCACTGAAGAAGAAACAAACCTTAGGAATAAAAAATAGCAATTACAACGTGAAATCAAGTCACGCACTACCGGGCCATTAAGAGTAAAGTTCCCTCTGTCGAAAGTCCCCACGTCCTCAAGGTCGGGGGACAACATTTTCAGAAGGATGCTTCGCGTGCATTACTACCGAGGGTCCCTACGGCGTCAAAGTAGGGGAGGATAGCATTTTTTGAATAACGCTTCGCTTGCATTGCTGCCAAAGGTCCCTACGGCTCTAAAGTCGGGGGGATGGTGTTCTCAGAATAATGATTTGCTTGCATTGCTGCCGTAGGTCCCTACGGCTCTAAGGTCGATGGGGGGACGGTGTTCTCATAATAATTCTTCGCTGGCATAGCTGACGAAGGTCCCTACAGCTCTAAGGTCGGGGGGACGCTGTTCTCAGAATAATGCTTCTCTTGCGTTGCTGCCAAAGGTCCCTACAGCTCTAAAGTCGGGGGGGGGGGGAGGATGGGATTTCCCGAGTGATGCTTCGCTTGCGTTGTTGCCAAGCGTCCCTAGGGCTTTATAGTAGGGCAGGACGGCATTGTTGAGATCACACTCCGCGCGCGATGCCGCCAAAGACAACTCTATAAGCACAAGTATAATAACAAAACATAGTAATTGCCTCAAACATCTTTTATTCTGCAAAATCATCAATATAAGTATCAACAAAATCCTTATACCATCGGCTAAGGCCAAATTGAAAGGCTCTGTCTTGACTAGCATGAAAAAGCAACGTTGGGTCCAATGGGGATCCAACGTAAGAAGATGAAGTGGACGAAGATACATGCGGAGTGCTCCCATCTTTGGTATGTCACACTATTTACGAAGAGGGCCCCCGGTGGTAACAAAATTGAAACTGGCAGGGAGGCGCCCACTGTTGTCATCCTCCAGCTCGGGCTTCGGGTCAATGAGAATATGCGGAGGTTCGACGTCTCCACGTGCAATCCGACGGGACTCGTGCTCAGCCCTATGGGTATCTAAAACCGAAGGGATAAAAGATTTCCAAAACGCTTTGGATCTGGCATTCATCACGTCATTGGCCCTACACTTCGCCCTCCAATACCTCTCGAAATCGACATCTAGACGGCGGCAGCGGAAGGAGTCCCAGCAAGACCAATACACGAAAAAATTGTCTCGCATCAGAGTAATGGGAACAGCGTCTTCGACTACCTGTGTAGTGTCTGAGGGGAGGACCTGCGCAAGGAGCGAAGATAGTCAACACATTTAACAACAAACAAAAATAATATATATATATATATATATATATATATATATATATATATATTACATAATGGCTCAGTCAATAACAAAATGTCAAGACCCAATGCGACGCTTCGCACTTTTTCGTCACACCTTCCCGGTTTCTTTGGCTACTGCGGCCGTCGCTTTAGCCGAAGGGTCATCCCTCACCTTCACCTGCAACAGAAAGGTTCGATGATTGCGCATATGTCTGAGAAAATTAACTATACAAAAAAACATACTCACTGGCGGTTGATCTCCGCTTCTCGAAGGGTGAGCTCGCTGCTGTGTCTACACCAATAATTAGTGGTAAACGACCGTGTGGTGGCCTTTGAAGCCCTCGACATAGCCGAAGTAGACATATCTATCGGATAGCGGAAGGTGTGCTTTTGAAGTGCAACATGATGGTCACAGCCGGTCATTTCAATTTACTGTACTATACTCCGTGCTGAGACCATGGCGCAGAAGTCACCGTATAACTGAGCCGTGGGTAGAAGGCTTCCGCTGGTTTGATTAATCCATCCTATAAGCCCACCCAGCCAGACAATATCAAGCGTTGGAGGCACGGCCAAAGCATCAATACCTTCAAAGGTATTGCTGATGGCTTCGCAAGCTGCAACAGCCTTCGGCTCCTGCTCTCCAAGCACATTAAGGGCATCTTTGGATAACACCTTCACCTCGCGTAGTTCTTCATGTAGCCACTACGCTTTAGCTGTTTCAGCGGTGCAGAGTGCTTGCAGCTCTAAAACTTGTGCTTCGGAGGCCTTTAGATTTTGCCGGAGGCACGTGACCTCTTCCTCAGTGTTCTCTTTGCCTGAGCGGAGGGAGCTCACTTCCTTTTCAAGCTGTTGCAAGCGCATCTCAGCTTCCCTCGCTCGGCGCATGAATTCGCATTTTTGGGCTTCAGCTTTTTCTACCTGGGCCTAGAACATGTCCCTATGCGCCTCCGCATTCCTTGCATGGGCTTCGAAATTTTCCGCCTGTTTGCGCTGCGCGCATGAAATAAGCATGGCCTGTGACAGTGCACGGGTATGAGAACAAGTAAAACAATAAACAATGCAGCAAGGTAATAAATAAATAAACATAATAAAACATAGGGACATGTTCGAGGCCCAGATACCTTCGCAATGGCCACGTTTGAAGCATCGATGAGTTCGGCGGCAGGCTTCCGCGCAAAGGAAATATCAAGCTCGGGTAGGACGAAGGTGCTAAAATTTTCTTGGCATTGCTAACCTCCCTCGAGCTTGGTTCAAACCATGAAATCTTGAACGCCTTGGCTTCAATAGCCTTTGTGTCGATTAAACCACCTTGACTCATAAGCCCCTTCCCGCCATGGCGGGGCATGGGTGGTATAGATTCCGCCTCCGTCTCTGTGGCTCTGTGGCCACCGAATGACTTGTTAGAGGATGAACTCGAGGACGAACGGGAGGATGATGAGTCAGCTACCGCCTCAATATTCTCAACCCCTTCGGCCTCAGCATCCCCTGTCACTGGCTCAGCAGTTGTACGCGGATCCGACGGCTCCTCCTCGTTGTCACTAAGGATTAGCGTGAGAAGATCCACGCGCATCCAAAAGGATGATTTCAGCAAGGAGCGAGGGCCCTATGTGCCTTCCGGTGTCTCTTGTTGGAGGGGTACAGCTCGGAGGGCTACTGAACCCTCGGGAGTCACTTCCTCGGGAATGCCATTGAAGGCCACCTCGCGAGGCCTCTTCTTGAGGGCGAGGGCTTTTTTCTTCTTGCCTCCTTGAGATGAATGGTCTAGATGTCTTCATTTCCTCTGGCCGCCAGTGGGGGGTTCTCTGCCGATGTCGGTGACCGAGGAGCCCTCTCTACCTTGACCTAGCAAGGGTGTGTTCGTTTTTGGTCTGTCTTTGTAGGCAAGACCCCTAAACTCCAAAATTCGGTTGAGCCTTCGGCCGAGACCCTGCTCAGCGCATAGTTGCGCTTCGCCCTGGGTGAACTTCCCAAGCAGCACCATGGCCCTAGCCTTGACTTCAGGCACCATTCAGTCTAGCAAAGAGCAAGAAGGTTAAGCAAATGACGGCAAAGATGCATCTAGGAACATAAAAAAATACCTATGAAGCCTTGGAGAGTAGGGCGGGGATGGCAGAGCCCCTCTGGCCCCTTGTCTCCGAACTCCAAGATGCTCCAGTCCCGGCTAAGGGGCCATACTTCGGCTGCAATGAATTCTTCTACAAGATCCTGAGTGGATAGGTACTTCGTACACTTGGCAAAGGCTTCAAGTGCCGGCCATTGAGAGGCCTTAAACTGCACATCCGGGGCATGGTTCCTCTTCACTTCATCACATTTGGAAACAAGAAAATCTTCTTGGTCCACTTTGTGGTAGAACCATCAGTGTGTCCAGTCCTACAGCCACTTATTTTTATATACAACGGCTAGCGTGGTCAGGCCAGTGCGGTAAGTAAAGTTTAAACATCCGTAATAGGCTTCACTCTGCATGCTACGGGCGAAGACCGGCTTTGACTGGTGGTGGTGCCGGTGGGCAGTGGCGAAGGCCCTGGCTGACGCCTTCGCTCCATCGGATCAGGTAGCCCAAGCAAATAGGCCAAGCCATACAATAGCGTATGGCATGAGCTGATGTAAGTAGACATCAAATAGTTTCAAAACCTTCGTGACCATCTCGTCGCAGGGAAAGCGGAGACCCACACGGAAGTAGTCGATGAAGACGATAGCTTCATCATCTGTAGGCTCCGACGTCTCATGGCTTCCCAGGAGCCTAACCTTCGACACATCACTAATGAAGCCTTCCTTTATGAGCCCAACTAGCACCTCGTCATCTACCTTGGATTGTCCGATCCAATAAGTCTTCGGGCGGTTTGGCTTGACCTTCGGAGCCTTCAGAGACATCGCAAGCGAAGAGACCACGACAGACTTCGTACGAGAGCTGTGGCTTAAGCAAGTTCACGCGGTAAAAAATTAACTACTACGTGACACATATTTATAGCGGTGAAAAGGGGGGAGCGGCGGTTAAAACGAGACGTGTCGAAAGTTGAACCGTAGCCTTAGAAAATGTTTCAGTATGCAGTGAAGACATTTAACGTCCTTGATACGATGTTTGTATAGGGGCAAGATGGTCATACCAAAAATGAACAGTTGACTGTAGAAAAAGTTAACCTAGCCCCCGCGAGCCTTCGATGGGCCGAAGGGGACGGCGTTGAGCTATATCATCTGATTTACAGGCTCAACCCCTCCAAGATGAACCTTATATATAGGGGGCTATTGTTGGGGGATGAAGGCTATGACGGACCTTCGGTAGGAGGCTATGGCGGACCTTTGGTCGGAGCCTGCAGGTTGATCTACTACTTCACCCACCCGTGTAGGCGAAGGCTATGAAGGACCCTCGGTCGGAGGCCGAAGGTTGATCCAAGCGTGGAGTGGTCGAGTACGGCCTATAAATAGGGCCATACTGTACTTGAGGTGACAGAGGAATTATGATTATTCACCCTCTAAACACGTGTCAAACCCAGGAACCTTCAGTTTTCCCTCCAGACGAAGGCCTTCCTTGTTCGGGACTTAGGTTCCAACACTTGCCTTCGAGAGGTGATGTCCGGGTAAGGTTGTGGTGTTTCTCCTACGTTCCTAAGCAATAAAACATCACAAGAGTTTAGTAGAAACCCATCCAAGGAAGCATGAACAGCGAGAAACGAGTTCACGTGGTGGTCTAATTGTCGTGTACGTGCTATTGTAATTGGATTTTGTATGATTTGAGAATTATTGGCGGTATTGATAGTATCCAAAGGAAACATGAGCCCATCAGACTTGCGACCGTGCCTACATAATAATAAAGGGGGCTGGTGTGGGTTGGAGAAATGTTTTTTTCGATTTTTTAGCTTCAAAAATCTTAGTACAGACGGTTCCGATTTGAAACCGTCTGTACAAATGAACTTAGTACAGACGATTCTAAGTTTGGAATTGTCTGTACAAATCATTTGTATGGACAGTTGCAATTTGGAACCGTATGTACAAATTATTTGTACAGACGGATTAAAAACTGTATGTACAAATCTGATTTGTATAGACTCTTTTCCACGAATGGTCCGAAAAAGGATCTTGTATGGGATTTCCAAACCGTCTGTACAAATAATTTATCTTGTAGTAGAAATAATTCAAATCTTAAAACTTCTAAAGAAAATCCGTTGATCCACATACGCCGTTATTATGCTACCCATAGGCCAAAGCTATAGATTGGTGATAAAAGAAAAGGAAGAACATCAAGACCTAGCCAATGCCAACTGCAGACACTATACCCAGCTAGACAACAGATTTTTGGCGGGAAGAATGACACAGCTAGTCAGACCCTACATATACGAGTGAATGAGCTCACCATCCATATGGTCTAGAAACCATATAAAAATAACTTGATCAACAATCTATAATAAGACAACTTGATCTAGAACCAATTGCATAGGCCGGTGCTCTTGTTCTTCAATTTTAATTGGCCAACCAAATGACTATTAACTACCCTTTGACATATAAGAGGCTCATCTTGGACTATAGCCCCTGCAACGTGACATGCATGTGCTGACGAGGGCGAACTCAGAGATAAGTGTGATTGGTTCAAGCAAAGCTCACAAAGTAGTAAAGTGAGAACTGAAAGAGAGTGAAGAAAAGCTCGGTCCAAGCACTTGTGTCTGAGGAGGATGCACAATTGAAAGAACCAAGACAAATCAAACGGTCGCTGTCAAGTTGGGCTCAGCTCCAACATATCTCAATCATTGTTTTAAATGCTTGTAAGGCTTGAAGAACTACAGCTTATGTGGATTACACCTAATGCAAGTAATGACCCTACTTAATCAGTTGCGATGGCAATTAATTAGAGCCGAGTGCAAGTGTTCTTCACTCATAGAACTGAATGCAAGTGTTTTTCACTTTCTGAGCAGTAACACTGCCATGTACAAATATAAAAATCAGGAAGGTCACAAATATTCTCAAATGAAAGAACAAAAAATAATATATAGATCTAGTAGACTTGCTTTTTTCACAACAAATAAGCAACTTTTGCATGAATTGACTCATATAATATGCGGATTTGCATTTTTTTACAAACTTTTGGGACTTTGAAAATATGTTTTTTGCTAGTAAACCAAACCAACCGGCTAGCAGCAGCAAAATTCAGAGAACAATTTACCTAACTAGCATCTTAATGATCGAACTGCTACAACAATTTATCTTTCACTGAACTAGCATCACACATAATACATAGTCATATAGCATCTCGCACTACCATTCTCTTACCATAATGGAACTCGTAAGACAAAATTTCAGAAACAATTAATTGTTTTTGGAACAATTCTCTAACCATATTTAGAAGCATAACAACAGCAGAGAGGGCAGAGGGGGAAGGGGACAGCGATGACTACGAGGAGGGAGTGCCTTTGGCGGCTGGTTGCGGGGAGGAGTGGACACGTCGAGAGGAGGAGTGGCAGCACATCGAGGTGGGTCGGGGAGGAGGCCTCAGGTGGAGGCGGCACGGTCAGGGAGGAGGCGATGGTCAAGGACGTAACGACCAAGGAGGAGGCGGTGCGGTTGGGGAGGAGGCAGCGTTCGAGGAGGCTGCGCTGTTGGGGAGGAGGCAGCGGTCGAGAAGGCGGCGGTTGGGGAGGATGCGGCTGTCGGAGAGGAGCGACGCTTGGGAATGAGGAGCATTGGGAGGAGGAGCAGGCTGAAATGGTAAATGGAGAGAACAAGGAGAGTGGCTAACTGTTGGTGTATATATGTACAGAAGCATCAGTGCCGGTTCTAGTTGCTAACAGACACTGATACATGCATCAGTGCCAGTTCTAGTTGATAACCGACACTGATAAAAGTATCAGTGCCAATTCTTTTTACTAAACGGTACTGATATGTGGTGTATCAATGCCGATTACTACTTAGAACCAGCATGGTTAAATATGTTTTAAATGGAAATATTCTTCTATTGTTAAATTCGACTGAAAACTTGAAAAATACATAGAAAAATGATTAGAGTTGAGAAAAATATAAAATCAAATTTGTTGAGTTCGTATTACTGTCACCTACATGATAAAAATACTTGCATACATGAAATGTGCATTGAATTTTCTTCATTTCATTAATAAATCTGTAATTTGTTAATTCCGTAATGAAATAACGAAATATCCATATCCAAAAAAACATGTGAAACGAATTATGTTAAACTTAATTTTTCATACTCTTTACATGAAAATTAACGTTAACCACTGATTCTTGGTTAACTTTGTGATTGTTAGCTCTTCATTTTCTTTTTTCCTTTTAGTCCAATTTGAATTCTAACCAATTCACATAAGTCCGATCACATGGTGTGGCATTCAGATCAGAACTTTCAAAAGTTACGCTTCACCATACATGTCCTCGATACAAATACATGAAAGCTGCTTTCATTAAATGATTAATGCTTCGTAATGGGCACGACGTATGTAGGTAGCTTTCTCAGTGTCATCAACGAGAGAAAGTTTGACATTCTCTCCAAAAGTAGGCAAATCATTGAATTTGTCGCAATCTTCTTCGTTGACAACATCCTCAACACCGACAATCTTTCTTTTTCCTTGAAGAACCATGTGATGCTCCTCCTTGATAGTTTGGGCTCGGGTCCTTTACATATAAGACTTGTGCAATATCCTTGGCAAGCACGAATGGTTGTTCTATGTACCAGATGAGTTTGAGGTCCATAGTACTTATACCGTACTGGTCGACCTTGACTCTCCCTGGGAGCCTATCCTATTGGCTCTGAAATAGAGGGACCATCAATTTGTCATATTCAAGCTCCCAAATCTCCTCTATGAATCCATAGTAGGTTTCCCAAATACCAGCGTGGTTATAGGCATCAATACAGACACAACTATTTTGATTAGTGCTCTTGTTGTCTTGTGCTCTCATATAAACTGTATAGTCATTGATCTCATATGCTTGGAATGTGTGAATCGAAGTTGACAAGCCATTAGCCAGCACTTCCAATAGAGCATCATCGATATCCTTGCGAAATTATCTGACTTCGTTGGATTTGTGGAGCATAGCATGCTCACGTGCATATTGACATACGGGCTCACTACAAGTGATTCTTGTAGAACTGCAAAGTGTGCTTGAGTGAATCAAACACGATCTTTGATATGGATTAAAGTATGTCCTATCGTCCCTTTCCACTTTAGCCTCCCCTCATAGCGAGATATAGGCATACCAATCGCGTTCAGTTTTATGTAGTCAATGCAGAACTCAATGACCTTCTCTATACTCCACCCTTGGGCAATGCAACCTTCTGGACGACCTCGGTTATGAACATATTTCTTCAGAACCCCCATGAACCTTTCGAAAGGATACATCTGATGCAGAAACACAAGGCCAAGACTCTTTATCTCACCCACAATGTGAACAATTAGATGGGGTATTATATCAAAAAATGTCAAAGGGAAAAAAGTCTCAAATTGACATATAGTATGGACCTCGTCTTCTTGCAGCTTTGCCAGTTTGTTCGGATCAATGACCTTCTGTGAAATTGTGTTGAACAACGAGCACAACTTTATGAGTGGGTCTCAGACCTTATATGGCAGAATACCTCTAATTGCAACTGAAAGCATCTGCGTCATTATCACGTGACAATCATGAGACTTCATGCCAACTAACTTCATATCTTTCATGTTTACTAAGCTCCTAATGTTGGAGGGGTAACCAGTTGGAACTTTGACGTGATGCAAGCAACCACACAGACAGATCTTCTCTTCCTTGCTCATAGTGAAGCAACTTGTGGAAAGTTTCTTTTTGCCGTTGTCTAATTGTATATAATGTAGGTCCTTCCTTAGGTTCATTTCTTCCAGGTCCAACCATGCATTTAGTGTATCTTTTGTTTTCCCGAATATGTCTAATAAGGTACCAATCAAGCTATCAATCATATTCTTCTCCACGTGCATAATGTCGATTGCGTGTCAGACCATAAGATACATCCACTAAGGTAGCAACCAAAATATTGATATTTTTTCCACGTAGGAGCATGTTGCCCAGCCGGAATTTTTGTACTGCGAGGCCCCTTTCCAAGTACAACTCTAAGTGTCTTTACCATCTTAAATACCTATTCTCCAATGCTAATCTTCGAAGCTTGACGATGCTCCATTGTCCCATCAAAAGCTCTTTTATTCTTGCGGTATGGGTGATCCGGACGAAGGAACCTACAGTGACCCATGAAGATCATTTTCCGACTATTTGTCAGCCACCGCCCCCGTCTCCTCTAAGCACTGAACACATCCATTGTACCCTTTTACAGTCTGCCCTGATAGGTTACCAAGAGTAAGCCAATCTGAGATCGTTATGAATAGCATTGTGTGTAGGGTGAAATTCTCACGTCTGTACTCATCCCATACCCTCACGCCATCTTTCCACAATACAAGGAGATCTTCAACCAATGGTTTGAGGTACACATCGATATTATTGCCTGGTTGATTCGGCCCACTAATCAACAAAGGCATCATAAGATACTTCCGCTTCATGCACATCCAAGGTGGAAGGTTGTAGATACAGAGAGTCACGAACCAAGTGCTATGAGTACGTCTTGTGTTGCCGAAAGGATTCATCCGATACGTACTCAACTCGAACCTTATATTCCTCACTTCATCTCTGAATTCCTTGTATTTTGAATCGAATCTCCTCCATTGCATGCCATCAGCAGGGTGTCTAAGCATTCCATCTTTCTTGCACTGTTTGACGTGCCATCGCATCAACTCGGCATTCGCTCTGCTAGCAAAGAATCGCTTCAAATGGGGGATTATAGAGAAGTACCAATCCACCTTAATGGAGGGCCTTTTCTTCTTTCTCTTCACCCCCACACCATCCCTCTTGATATCATCAACATTGCGCTTGTACCATGGTGCTTTGCAAACGTGACATGCTTCCAAGTCTGCATCCTCGCCGTGATACAACCTATAGTCGTTTCCACATGCATATATTTTCTCTACATCCAATCCTAACAGGCAAATAACCTGCTTGGCATGGTACATATTTTCGGGCAACGCATCCCCCCTTTGAAGCAATTCTCTTAAGAATTCTAACAATTCGTTAAAGCCCTTATCGGCCAACTATTGCTAGTCTTCATTTGCATCAGTGTTAGCATCACATGCAACTTGCTATGCTCATCTTTACAGTTCGGGTAAATTGGTGTTTTAGAGTCCTCTACCATACACTAGAACTTTTGATATTATCTTTCACTGGTGAAGTCCGCCTCCCCATCACACAACATTTGCTCTAAGTCATCTTCATTGTTTCCAACAAAAGTGTCCCCTCCATCGTTCTCAACAAAAGTATCTTCAAATACTGACATATCGGAGTCTTCGTTAGCTGTCATATCATTGCTTGTGTTTTATTCGACTGTTGGTTGCCCTTCACGCCCAACATCTTCAAATTCACCGTGCTCAGTCCTACGGGTATAGACAACCTTGAAACCCCTGCGAATGAAGTGTGCACAGATCTGCTCTACGTTTCAAAACTGCTTCTTATTCTTGCAGTAAACACACAGACAACATATATAGTAATCAGCATGCTTCCTTTTTGGCTTCGTGTACACTGCGGTAGTCCTCAGAAAATATTCAACGCCAACAATGAACTCTGGCCCTCGATCCTTGTACATCCATGACCGGTCCATCTGTAAATCATTATAATTAAACACATTCAACTTATAATCATTTTTGACATTTTAAAATCTAGAACAAATTTATTGAATTACCTCGCCTCCGGATAGGTCCCTATTTGAGGGTCCATCTCCTTCTGGTACTTGGGCCTGGTTGGGGGACCCGCCTTCCAAAGGCTGCCGTGTCTGATTGCTACCCGTGGGTGGACGTGCCATTCCTACAACATAATATTCTATCAATTGTGTTAAATTCACTACGTTGATTAATGAACAGAGCAAATTTGGATTATTATTTAAATTCAAGACTTCAAAATATACGCAAACCACATACTAACAAGCTCCGGGGCAGATCGCCACCACCAGTACGCCATCAGCCTTGGGCTCACCATCGACATTCACGGTTTATAAACGAAAAAACTTCTTAAAGGATAGGGAATTTCCATCAAGCATTCTTGAAGCTATACCAGGTTGGGGTTGGTTTTTCCTCTGCATCCTCTCCCCTCTCCAAAACATCAGGGCCCGAGAATGAGGAGGTACTGTTGAGGAAAAATAAACCAGCCTGAGGATAATGGTTGAAGATTACCATCTAGGTCCCTCCGGAGCCTTGATCTCCCGACCCTCAGTTAAAGGCTTGACCTCCGAAGTCATCAGACCCCTTCACGGTACCCCTTCGTACCTATGAAGTCTTCCCTTTGCTTAGCCAGCTCGGTCTCCCGAAGGCTCAGCCACTCAAAAACCCAACCTCTCATAGCCTCGATCCCCCAAAGCTTCAGCCTCCTAAAACCTTGGCCTTACGGAGTCCTGCTTTCCAAAGCTTTCACCTCCCGGTTCCATGCCTCGCAAGACCCCCCCCCCTCGGGTTGCTCGGGCTGCCTTATCGAAGGCTACAAGGTGAGTCAGCAGGCCTTAGAAAAAATCTGCTGAAAGGGGAGCACCGGTCGTGCTTTGCCTACAAGGAAGTGACTGACATTAAAATCCTAGGCTAATGGACGCCGCTTTGACACTCCGGTGTAATGGAGGCTATCCTGACACCCCTGACAGTGCAGCGCTGGGCCGCAATTGGCTACCAGCTCGCCGCACTCCAGGGGGCAGGCACCACTATAGTTACCACGGTAGATATTTATCTCCATCGATCGGGTAGAAACTAGTTATCCGGGATAAAACCTATTAATTCGGTCAGATCCCAGATATTTGTATATTATGATAACTTGTACGCCAAGCTACATATGGCCCTATAAATAGAGGGCCATGATCATCTGGGCAGAGGAGGATGGGCAAAACAGCGAAAAAGACACAGAGGTGAAAATTCACTAAGTCACGCTGTGATACTCCTCCCAGAGTGATCCATTTTTTCTACCATGAATACATTCATGGCCAGAACGTCTCCAAGCTTTTTTTAAACTTGCGTCTCTAAACTTGAGTCTCCTCCTTAGAAGAAACTCTTGCCGTACTTACTGGGACAAGGCGAACTATTGCTCCAACACAGTCCAACTGGCCAGAATGTGTCAACTGGATGCTAGTAGTGGTTTTGCTTTCAGAGAAAACGATGGTCTGGCCATTTTAAGTTTGAATTGAAAGATGTGTTGACAAGGGTTTTATTATGCAAACGTCTGAACTTTCGGCACTGTCATGTCGCTTCAAACCTGAATTAAATCATTCTCTAAATCAATGGTGACAGTAATCTTCGTGCAAGGTAACTGATTCGGGACCGGTTGAACAGAAATGAATCTTATAACTGGTTTCAACCTAGTTAGGTCATGCAAATCAATTTAATGGCAATATCTAGTGTTTAAGATGCGACTACACAGACAGCTTGAAATGTCGTCACTTTAATTTATCGACTATTTGAGATATTACCACCTTTTACTTTTAGGATAACTGTGAAGTTTAAAAGTTACAAAAGAGTGATGCATGAGAATGTCAAATTTTATATGAACCACTAGTATTACCGTTCAGAAAAAGCTTCTGTACTATAGAAAATAATATGAAATTTTGGTTTTGTCATTAAAGAAACCCATATTCCTTCCCTCCCATCATAGGTCAATACTGATGACTCTTAAGTAAAATACCATAAAATAACAGGAAATTTTGGAAAATCAAAAATTATTACAAAATATAAAAAAAGAATAATTGTGCTTTCCTTACTATTTTTAGAGGAAAAAATATTTGTTGGAAAAAATATCTCAAAATTTCATCGTCTTCTTTACCTGATTGAAAACTCATGTTGTTGGGGGTCGTTGTTAAGGACCCACGATGGCCCCCAGGCTTAGCTAGCCCATGCCGATAGACCCACGTCTCCCAAAGGCCGTTTTCAGACTTTCAGGCTTTAGAGTTACCATTTCTCGGAGCCATGTCTCCCGAAGCCTCCATCTCCCGGAGCCATGCCTCCCGAAGCCTCCATCTCCCGAAGCCATACCTCCCGAAGCCTCCATCTCCCGGAGCCATGCCTCCCTCAGAGCCCCCGTCTCCGGGGCTCAGGCAGGCTTCCCAAAGGCTACGGGGTGAGTCATCAAACCTCAAAAAAGGGGGAATGTCGGTCATCCTTTGCCTGCAAGGAAGTAACCGGCGTTAAATACCTAGGCTACTGGCTCACCCCTTAGGGTGCAGACATCACAATAGTTATCATAGTAGATATTTATCTTTTACACAGGGTAAAAAGTAGTTATCCAGGATAAGTCAATGTAACTCAGTCCGGTCCTGGATATTTTGGACATAGGGATAACTTGTACGCAAAGCTACATACAACCCTATAAATAGGAGGCCATGGTGGTCTCGGAGAATGGGGCAACACACAGGATACAGAGATGCACAAACACAAAGCCACGATGTGATACTCCCCCAGATCGATCCGTTTTTCTACTATCAATACATTTGTGGTGTTCCTTCCTCTTAAACATCGTCTCCAAACTTGAGTCTCCTCCTTAGAATAAACTCTCGCCGTATTTGCTGGGACAAGACGATTTTTTGCTCCAACACATGTGAATTCTTTAATAAACTATCAGAGGTTCCCTAAATGTTTATGAATCTTCTAATATTTTTTTACACTTTCCTTCATTTTCCATGATGTTGTGGTATCTTAATTTCCTTATTGTGTTCAAGTTTCCTCATATTTTTTCTAAAGTTCAAACTTAAGTGGTGGTTGAATGGGAAACATAAAAAATGAAAAAAGGGACATAGATGAGGTAGTGGCAGAATAGAGAGGTGACATTTTAGATTTGTAGAAGACAGAACAGAGTTAAATAATTTTTCTTTTTGAAATAAAATTCTAAATAAAAATTTAAGGCCTGGAATTAAATAATTTTTCTTTTTGAAATAAAATTCTAAATAAAAATTTAAGGCCTGGAGTGCTGATTTGCAACATTATCGCAATAACATTAATGTATGATTACTTCAGAGAAACTTTATCCAATATTCATAGATTTTTCTGTTCTGGGAAAAACCCTAAAGAAACTCACTGATGTGTCTTTCTTAAACTTAAGTTAGCCGTATGCTTATTCTTATATAGATAAAGAAACCTATACAAACCGTTCTGAAGTGTAGCTATCCTTACATTGGTTAGGCTGAATCAACCTATAGCATCAATGAATTGAGTTGAATTCTACAGTTTTCATGCAGAAATAATAGACTCACACATTCACCTCCAACAACTAGTGATTAATAACTGTTACATTTTAATTCAAGGTTATATAAGCCTAGCTCAACTATTTATATTTTATATATCCAAAAAAATTTACTTTTTACTTAAAATACTTGCAATTGATTAATGGTCCATTATTCTCGCTTGCTGCAAATGGTTCGTGAAATACAAAGGCCAAAATATGCTGCAGATACAAGGCATGCGTAAACCTAGCTTATCGGCGACCGATCCTCCATGCACTGAAGTAGATGTAAGATTGTACAGATAGAAGAGCTTTTAATTTGAACAGCACTCTTCGATCTCCTCCAATTGATCTACCCATTAGTCATGCGATTATATAGGCGAGTTCATCCATGATTGCAACAGATAGCCAAAAGGCCAGCCGTGACGTTGATAGAAGGCCCCATCGACACAACCGCATCAAATCCCAAGCGCCTGCATCAACTCACCGGCACGTATCGCCGCCATTTGCCACCTCCAGGACTCGAACATAGATGAAACCCGACCACTTACACCTTCTTGATCTTCCCCGATCGAATCGGAGGAAATGGTGACGTCATTGGCGCACTTCAGGAGCTGATCTATGTACGCCTCCAGGTCGTGCACGCAGGCTATGTCGCCGACCTTGAAGAAATTGAGGGAGACCTCTATGCCAACGTGCGCGTAGCAAGCCTTGCTCCACGGCAGCTCGTACCGGCCAGCAAGAATCCTAGCGCTCTCGTTGAAGAGGACGCCGGGCATCTTGGTCACCGGGTCGTTCACGTTCACTACACGTAGCACCTTGACGCCGAGCTTGACGCACCTGTTCCTGAACTCGAGGTTGCCAACCCGCGGGCCAGCGAAGGAGAAGACAGTGATGGGGATGACGCCACCATGGGGTTTGGTGTTCAGGCCGAGTTCAGCAAGGTCGTAACCGAGGAGAAGGGCTAGGGAGCTGCCCATGCTGTGGCCGGCGAGGGTTATGCTGAGGTCTTCGTGCATATGCTTGGTGACAAGGTGGGAGATCTCGGACAGAAGCTGGTTGCGGCAGCTTCCGGTGGTGAACTTGCCGGAGACATCATCGGAGGTGTAGAGGGAGAGGAACCCCGACTCGACCCTCACGTCTGGGAGGGGGTCGGCCGGGTCGAAGCGCGCCGGCGAGAGTGCGCTCATGAAATTGGCCAGCCACTCTGATACCGTCACCGTACCACGGAAGGAGACGAGGATGTCGCGCCGGCCGAGACGAGCTGCCTCCCGGTCCGTCGCGACGGCTACATACCCGATCCACCGGCTCTTGCTGCAGGACCGGCCGACACCCATGGGCAGAGTCACGTCGGGTGCCGCGTAGATGTACTTGGTGACCACGTATCCGGCGCTGGCCATGCCGACCGCCTTCAGCATCTGCTTCTTGCCGTGCTTGCAGTTGAGGTACCGCTTCGAGCGTGGGTCCAGGTCGAACGCCTGGTAGCAGGCGGCCACGAGCTCCGCGTACCGCACGATCTCGGCAAGGAGCAGCGGATGGAGCGGCTCCACCAGGCCTCGCCAGTCATTGGTGCCCTGAAGCTCGTGCCACATGCAAGACAGAGTCGGTGCTACCTTCGCATCAGGGTCGCCTCGGCCGATCGCAACGACCTTCTCGACCACGGGCGCCAGCGCTGCTGCATCTTGCTTAGGCGACGCGTTTCTGAGGCTTACAGTCACCGGCGTGGCGGCGGTAGACGCCGCCGGCGACGCACAGGCACGGAGGTGTACGCTCTGCGGCACGACGGCGAGCTTCGCCGCCACAGCCATGGAGAGAGAAATAGGGAAAGTGTAGGCCTTGTGATCGCTTTGTGGAGTGCCGGTTGGGAGATATATAGGCAACGACGCGGTTGGTTCTGGTGGCGCCGAACTCGGTGAGGACGGTGGAGGTTTACATGTGTTGGCATGCCGATCTGACGTGGAGGCAGAAAACGGGCGTTGAATTTGTTAGTTTTAAATCGGAAAAGTGGTCGGTAGCGGGTCCGATCCGATACGATCTGGAACCAAACAAGGGGTAGATGACGCATGATTGACTTTGGGCGCTGGACGCGCTGGACTCACATGTGCTATTGATAATAATAAATAATGCATGGCGAGATGTGAACGACGATTATTGTTTACTTGGGCACAATGCAAATCGCAAACTGTAAACTGGTGAAGTAGTATTACTTCTACCTCGCATATGGCACGGTTGTTACTAGAAAACACCGTCACTAACACATTACCTTAACAACTAATTACTAGTATAAAATATAAATAAAATACAGCAAAGTTATAATATTTTAAAACTATTTAGGACAAATCTACATGTACAATTTTCAAACATTCAGTCGAAATATTAAAAAAGTAATGATGGTTAGTTTGTTGATAATAATAGTTTTCTTTTGAAGTTACGATTTTGTTACTAGAAAGAAACAGCTCGCACTAGTGCTCCCATTACAAAGCAACTATGACCTCTACCTGTTGGTGCTGGCAAATCAAAAAGGTTGAAATGGAGAAAACACTATTGCAGAAACTGGCAAATCAAAAAGGTTTAAATGGAGAAAACACTACTGCAGAAACCTTTATTAGTGTTGATTCAAAATCGCCATCAGTTACGGATTTTAAACCGTCACTGATTACTCGGTACTGATAGTACCAGGTATGAAACCGGCACTGAAAATCACTATCAGTACCAGTTTGTGGATCTAACCGGCACTAACAGTACACATATCAGTGCCAGTGGTCATACCAACTGACACTGATATGTGCAATATCAGTGCTGGTTTGTTTTACGAACCGGCACTAATAAGTATTTCCCATCCTTTTTAAAATAGGACGGTTGCCGGTAATAGCATACAGTATATTTATTGACACGCACATATAAATTTAATTTATGAGACGTCAAGTTTTATTATAGCATATATACACAAAACACTTATAAATTTCATTTCTAAAACATCAAGTCTCGTCACAGTATATATACATCGTATACACGTGAGGTTTCATTACAACAATGAAAAAGAGTTTATGGTTTCTTGCTAATCAAAGGTAACAACAGAGAGAGCAGCCAAATTCATGTAAAGTGCCGGTTGGACTGATGACTTGGTCATTGATGAAAGAGACAAGTTGTTTTAAAGTGTGTTGATTGATTTCAATGGACAAGAGTCGATCTCTGGACAGCTCGAAGAGCTACAATTTCAAGAATTGAAGAAATCAATCTTTACGAACACGTGTCGGACTTGAAAATTAGTCATCAAGATTTATATCGCATACCTCAGCATCGGCCACCTAGGATGACACGTCTCCGATGTATCCATGCATGAATTCCATTATATAAAAATCACATAAATTATTACCCATACCCTGCTTCCTACAAAGGAAGTCATGTCGGACTATCCATTCTTTCGTAAATGGCCGATGTCTAACACTCTTCTTAACGTATTAGGTACACTCTACATGTGTGTGATTATTATCATAAGTAGACTCAGATTCAATCAAATCAAATATTGCAAGAGCAATAACAAAATAGTTGGGTTTTACCTTTGTAGCAAGTCAATGACGGGTTGGTAGGTTTTGTTTGGATTATTTTGTGAGTCGTAGATAATGATCTTGTTAATGTGTGGATGTATGACAAGGAGGATCCAGTATTAACTGCATATAGGTCACCATAGGTTAGTTGGTCCAAATTTCTTATGATCTATTGCTCAAAAAGAGTAGAACATTTATGGAGGGAAACACATACCCAAAGTGGTAGAGAAAAAGTATATATTTCTTCAATTGTAGGTTTAGAATACACTTCAACGCATAGTCCTTGGTTTGTTTTGGATCGGATTGCATCATTGCCAGATTTACATGATGTGGGTCGATGAATCCCACATGGTCGATGCCCTCCATCATGCATCTTTGTACCGGCATTCCACATAAGGAATAAATTAAGACATTCAATCCAATGGTACATAAATCTATATTGTGAATTATACGTATACAACACTTACAGAGTCCAAAAACTCAAGATAGACACATCGAGGCTATCTTACTGGTACAATCGATACATTACCTCAAATAATATATAAACAGAGCCACCCCATGGAGGAAATCTCTATCCTTATATCACTACGTAAGAATCATGAAAGGAGACAAGTCATTAGTGATGGCTTCTTAGTACGCGTCACTAATGCACTATTAGTGACGGGTTACATGACGACCCATCACTAATGTGTGACCCAGGTTGGGACTCGGCCAAGACCCATCACTAATGAGGGGTCATTAGTGACGGGTAGAGAGAGCACACTCATTAGTGATGGGGGACCTCAAATCTCGTCACTAATTATGGAGTCATTAGTAACAAGTAGAGATAGCACACTCATTAGTGATCCATCATTAGTGATAGGTAGAGAGAGCACACTCAAGAGTGACGGGTTACCTAAAGGCCCGTCACTAATGAGTCAGTCAATAGTGATGGGTAGAGAGAGCACACTCATTAGTGGTGGCTGACTCATTAGTGACAGGTTTTTAGGTGACCCGCCACTAATGACTGATCAAATCTTGAGTCATATATGCTGGTTAGGTAAAATATTCATAACTTTTTATAGTAACTCAGATGGGGAAAACTTTATATGAAAATTGTAGCTCTCGATGAGGTCTACAACTTTGTAGTTAATCACTTTTTATTTGGAGCCATATAGATACACAAATAAATATATAAAGACTATCGAATGAACCACACACAGGGCCATAAACTAAAGTGCTAGATCTAGTGTAAAACTAGTAGGAATCATTGAAAAACTAGTAGGGTCATAAAGTTGAAAAATGCAAATTCAAGATTTTGATCATGAGTTTGGTAAGTTGGATTGCTAAAATGTCTGCGTAGCACTAACTTTCAAAAGTAGCACTATGTCTCCAAAAATTTCCAGGCAAATCGAAGAAGGTCAATTTTTGACGAAAAACATTAGAGGTCCTATCGAGGGTCTTTCGAGCCTTTTTGGGTCAAAAAAGGTACGTGTGTAAATATTTGTATTGTTTCAGTGGTGCCTCCTCATTAGCTTCGAAAGTAGATATCAAACGTTGAAATTGGACTCCGTATGCAAAAGTTATGGATGTTTTACTGAACACTACACGGGTTGGACACAAACTTTTTCATACGGAGTCGGATTGAGACAAACCTTATATGAATGTTGTAGAACTCGGCAAGATCTACAACTTTATAGTTGAAAAAATTTTCATTTTAGATCATTCAGCAAAACTATAACCCTTCGATGAAATTTAGCAAAATTATTCATTAGTGACGGGTCATTGTTATGATGTGTTACTAATGACCTTTGGAAAATAAGGCTAAAAGAAAAAAATATACAGTTTCTATCACAACTACATGATAGCAGAGGTGGTAAAGTGGCTACACATGCGAGGAGGAGGTCACATGTTCGATTCCCATGGAACACAAACTTAAAAACAATGTGAAAAAAGCGTGGCTTGTGAGACATATGGGATGGGTCTCTGTTGGGATGACTCGCTTGAAAAATATTTTTTAATTTTTGTGTCCAAATATGAAAAATGTTGATCAGTCATTAGCAATGGGTTAAGATTACAACCGTCATTAATGTTTTGTCAATAGTGATGGGTCACGGTTACGACCTGTCACTAATGAATGAACATTAGTGACGGGTCACGGTTGTGCCCATCACTAATGACCTATCATTTAGTGACACGATAATATGTACCCGTCACTAATGCCGGTTATCACGTGTCACTAATGACTTTTTTTCATGTAGTGTATCTGATCTCGAACATTTCTCTACCCTCCCGCGACTCTTCATGTACGACGCATGGAATTTTCGGAATTGATAGTCAGTTTGTCCCACATGTTTGGCACAACCAACAGTTCGCCCAACTTAAATTTCCATCTCTTGGCTACTTTTGGTGCCAATGACTCATCTAGAAATTGCTCTTTTGTCATTTTGGCATCTTCAAGAAATCTTTCTAAATTCTGTTTTTGTCGTATCTGTTCAATAGAAGACTTCTTCAAGTATTTCTTGCTTTTGATGTGCGCATAGTCTAATTTACTCTGACGCTTAACAGGTTTGGCCATCTTCAAGAAAAACTTTTATGTTTCTGCACGGATTGGTATTTTCTTCTTAGGTTCTGGCTTTTGAAATAATTTCTTGACACTCGCATCCACTGTCGCTCTAGTTTCCTCTAGTGTTTGTTATAAGGCAACTTCTTAGGTGCTACCACCTTCTTAGGTGGCCTTTGCTTCTGGGATGAAGCCAACTTATGAGATAAACTCAAATTCTTAGACTATGGACGTGTTGTCAACTTCAGAGAGGGAGGAGTTGGCTCTCTTGGTGGCGGTGGAGTTGACTTTGGAGGGGAAGGAGTTGGCTCTCTTGGTGTTGTGGCGCTAACTTGGAGGGGGAGGAGTTGGCTCTCTTAGTGGTGACTTGCGTGAGGGAGGAGTTGGAGATCTTCTGTTGACGGTGGCGGTGGCGCCAATCTTGGAGGAGATTGAGATCTTCTATGTGGTGGGTCTGACTCCGCATCAGACGACTCGTCTGTCTCATCTTCAAACACTATCTAGCGTTTGTGCCACAGAATGAAGCCACCTACGTTTGATCCGAGCCTCTCAGAACCTCTCTCTCTGGGGTAATCCATGTAATATTTCGGTACGGCCTTCACACGGAGTCCACATGGACCTTCACGTATCTCCACAGTATCAGGAGATCGTTGAAAAGCCCCTTCCGTGTATTGGTCGACCTGCACCATAGCCACCATGGTGGTAATGTTCAAGGTGGGCATGACAAGCTTGCACAGTTTGCTTTCTGTGATGTCGTCCATGAAGGTGATATGCCCTAGAGACAACCATAGAGATGATTGTATCACATGTCTATGTTCATGTACTACCGAATAGTGTGTTATTGCAAGAATGACTATTGTTTACATTGATTGGAAAGTATGTGACTTGTTCATGAAACTCTTTGTTTATTTCATAATGTTATTCTTAGTCAATCCCTGGTCACATATCATTATGATGATACATAAGACCAGCACATGTATAGATTGATGATCACGTTTCATGGATCATAGGTATAGAGATACCATGATAATAATGTGGATATTTATCTTAGAGAACATGATGTTGGATAGACCCACCTTGAGATACTGCTGGGATTGTTATTTATGATGTGACATCAGTTGTTATCTCAAATGGTGTACCTGCAGGATCCTTAGACCTGAGATCGTAAGAGATTCCCAAAATGTGTAGTGGCATACTTTGAGGTTGTCAAGCGCTATTCTGTAACTTGGTAGTCATAAAGATAGTTTTCGGGTTTGTCATGAAATATGCTGTGGGGTATGAGTGATCAAGATGGAATTTGCCCCTCCTTGATAATGGGAGAGATATCTCTTTGCCCCTTGAGGTAGTTGGATTGAGAAAGTGTATGGTCATGCCAATATAATTAAAGAGTTAATCATGATGAATCCACTAGTTGATCGAGTGAATGGTCAAGCTATCATAAGGGTGGCATGTATCTCACCTTGAGCTTGACTGGTATCGTGAGGCGAAGGGATCGGTGCATGTGTATATCAAGGTTCAGCCGATATGATCTTTTATGTATACTCGAGAGTCAACATGTCCTGCTAGGGACTGCTATTGATTTTAATTTGGAAAGGGTTTCTGAGTCGTAGTCATTTGTAGATGATCCTAACGGGTCACACACTTAATGGGTATGAACAAAACATGAGAATTGGATTCATATATGAGTTTTGATTGGATTGTGATCCTTGAGAAGTTAGAGTCCTAAAGGGCTTCCAATGTGGGAGCCCAGTGGCGAGTGCTATATAAGGAGAGGTGTGGGTAGAGCATGCGACGTTGAGCCACTCTGAAACCCTAGCCGTAGCCTTCCACACGATCTCCCAAAAACCTAGCAGTGTGTGCTGTGCTAGCACATCGGCGCTTGGCGTTTCTACCCAATACGTGTGGATACCATACAGGCACTGCTATTATTGTGGCACTGATCTTCTCGGCTTGTTGAACGTGACGTGTTCAGGACTGGTCATCAACTGTGAGGAGCTGGTCGAGGAGCACGATCACCTGCCCAGAGTTAGTCGAGGAGCACGACACCTGCTCAAAGTAGGTCGAGGAGCACGACCAACTGCTCGGAGTTGGTCGAGGAGCACGATCACCTGCTCGGAGGTGGTTGAGGAGCATGACCACCTACGCAGGGCTGGTCACAGATCTGATCAAGAAGCTACTCGAGGAGTTTGACGCGCATGACGTTCTATCGGTCTACTCCAACTCTTCTTCCGTTGCATTGCACATCGAGCGGTAATGATCTATGATCTCTTACAAGCATGATTTCCTGGGTGAATGCAGTAGAATTTTTTTGTTTTAGGCTAGCATAGCCTGCCCGTTCCCCTACAGTGGTATCAGAGCCATCTGGCCTAGTTTTTTATCTGGATCGGTCACATATATGTGATATATGGTAGTAATAGATTAGATCTATTATTTTAGTGATTGGTTCATGTGATGGATTGGTCGATGCATGGTTTGGTGTTATTGGGATCGGATGAGGTGCGAGTCGATGGAACCATACAACAAAAAGATTAGCTCGATCTTCCACCTGGTTGCGCGTGCAACTTGCCTCTACTGGCTAGAATCACCATCATGTCTGACAGCGCACACCGCTTAGTGGTCAGGAGAATAGCAGATCGAGGTTGCACTTGTTGTCATTTCCAGAAAACCTCACACTATGATCAATATGATTCATCCAATGAAAACTGAGGCATTGTGAATGACTCGAAATCGGTTTGATATGATCAATCCGATGAGATTTTCATAGTTATTTCATAGATACGATCTATGAATTTCTGAGATGTTTTTAGGACTGGCTAACCGGCTAGCGGAACTACCGTGCTGTTTAAGCCTAGGGCTTATAAAGATAACATGTTGACGTTGTGACATTAGAATTCAATTCCACGCTTAACTCATTTTGCAGAGAATGTTGTGACTAGTATGGCCATATTCGATGCATATTTGTAATTTTCATGACCTTTGTGTCATGGTTAATTGCAGCCCAAGGTTGTCATGTTATTGTATAATGGTCTGTGTGCCGACATGATGCTTCATACTCTCATGTGATTTGTCTAGTGCTATTAGGTGTAATAGACTAATAGATAACCATGAAGACTCGAAGCATGATGAATCGGAGGATGGGGACCATGGCTATAGAGATCACCTTGTGAAGAGGCCATACTATGTCATAGTCACTATGATTGTCTGTGATGATTATTTGTATTTGTGTCATGCTGTTTTATTCATGTTTTCTATAAGATGGATATGTTTACATGTTAGAATAGCGTCCCTCAGAAAAATTAAGAATAATTGATGCCATTCAATTAGCTGCACCTACTTAGGTTTTGATCATTGTTTGGTAGGTTTGCCAAAGCAGGGTGTCATATTTTATCTTAACCAGTTAGAGTGGGTGTCGGACATCCACACACATAGTGTTGGTTTACTTAACAAAGCTATCAAAACGGTTTTGGGCTTTCGGGCATAATGTTGGGGCCGGGGCATTCGATGCCACCCAACAAATAAGAGTCACATAGGGATGTGATTAGCAAGATGTTGTTTACCTATGCCACCTAAGTTTCTAGCAGTGGTGCCAAAGCTCGCTAGAACCTAATTGAATATGGATCTTGTTCCACTATATGTCGTTAGAGGGAAACGGTTTCAAAACATATAGTGGGAGTATCTTTTGTTAAATTGTTCAATGAAAGTTTTACATAAACATAATGCTAAACTTTACATATTTATTTATGTTGTAGATCATGGCACCTACTGTTAATGCCAATTCTAGTTTTAATCTGCGTTCGATTCTTGAAAAAGCTATCTGGAACAAACTTTATTGATTAGTATAGAAATCTATGAATTGTTCTCAAACAAGAGAAAAAGGAGTATGTACTAGAGGTTTCCTATCCTGATGAACGAGCTGATAATTCATCTGCCACTGATCGGAGGGCTTACAAGAAGCATACCAACAATTTACTCAATGTTAGCTGTTTCATGCTTGCCACTATGTCCTCTGAGCTTCAGAAGCAATTTGAGAACGCGAATGCTCACGATATGATTGTGGGACTCCAAGGCATGTTTGAGAACCAAGCTAGGGCCGATAGGTTCAACACTTCCAAGTCCTTATTTGCGTGCAAGTGATAGAAGACAGTCAAGTTAGTCCTCATGTGATCAAGATGATTGGTTACATTGAGAGCCTGGAAAAACTCGGTTCTCCCCTTACTCCTGAGTCGACTACGGATGTAATTCTCCAGTCGCTCCCTGCGAAATTCAAGCCATTCATTTTGAATTTTCATATGAATAGCATAGAGAAGAGCATGGCTGAATTGCATGGGATGCTTAAGACTGATGAGGAAAGCATTAAGAAAAGCTCTAGTCATATGATGTTGATTCAGAAAGATAGCAAGCAGAGAAAGCGCAAGGCCAAGGCTAAAGCGTCAGATAAGATCTCGAGCTCAAAGCCTAAACCTGTTGGAAAGTCCAAAGCTGGCCCTACTACTTTTGATGCTTGCCACCACTGCCATAAGCCTGGCCGTTAGCAGAGGAACTACAAGCTATACTTGGAAAAACTCAAGAAGAAGAAGGGAAGTAAGACTTGCACTTCAGGTATAAATTTTATTGAAATTAATCTTGCTACTCGTCCTAATGATTCATGCATATTTGATACCGGATCGATGATTCATACTTGCAAATCGTTGCAGGGACTAAAAAGGACTAGGAAGTCTGCAAGAGGCGACATGGATGCTCGTGTCGGTAATGGTGCAAAAGTTACTACGTTGGCCATCAGTGTTTATTCCTTATCACTACCTTTAGGATTAGTTTTGGAATTAAATAATTGTTATTACATTCCTGCCTTGGGCAAAAACATTATCTCTTCTTCATGTTTGGAAGAAGATGGATATGATTTCATAATAAAGAACAAGTGTTGTTCGATTTATTTCAATGGTATGCTCTATGGTAATAGTCCATTGTTGAATGGATTATATATTCTAGGTCTTGAGGATGTCCCTGTCTATAACATTAATACGAAGAAGCCTCGACTTGATGATTTGAATCCCACTTTTATTTGGCATTGTTGCTTAGGTCATATAAATGAGAAACGCATGCAGTGACTCCATAAAGATGGTCTTCTTGATTCATTGATTTTGAATCATTTGATACATGTGAATTTTGTTTACTTGGCAAGTTGACTAAGGCCTTTTACTTGTCAAGGAGAGAGGTTGAGTGAGTTTTTGGCCCTTTTACATATTTATGTATGTGGACCAATGAGCTCTATTGCTAGAGGTGGTTTTCAGTACTTCATTACTTTCACCGATGACTTTAGTAGATATGGTTACATCTACCTAATGAGGCACAAGTCTGAGTCCTTTCAAAAGTTCAAGGAGTTTCAGAATGAAGCACAATATCAACTTGGCAAAATAATTAAATTTCTACTATCTGACCGTGGAGGTGAATATTTGATCCATGAGTTTGGTGATCATCTAAAGCAATGTGGAGTTGTTCCACAGTTGACTCCATCGGGGATGCCTCAATGTAATGGAGTGTTTGAACGGAGGAACCGGACTTTGTTGGACATGGTCCAGTCCATGATGAGCCAATATGATCTTCCATTATCCTTCTGGGGATACACTTTAGAAATTGTTGCGTTCACTTTAAATAGGGCTCCATCTAAAGCTGTAGAAAAGACACCATATGAGATATAGACCGGAAAGCATCCCAGGTTGTCTTTCCTTAAGATCTGAAGTTGTGAGGCCTATGTAGAACATTTGACATCAGATAAGCTCACTCCCAAATCAAAAAAATGGTTCTTTGCGGGGTATCCTTGGGAAACTAAAGGATATTACTTTTATAACTGGGAAGAAGGCACAATGTTTGTCACCCGGAATGGTGTTTTTCTAGAGAAAGAGTTCCTCTCAAGGAATATCAGTGAGAGTACAGTACAACTTGAAGAGATCTAGGAACCATCAGAAAGTGTTTTAGCTCCTACTGAACCACAATTGGATGTTACAGAACATGTTATGGAGACACCAGCCCCACGACGATCGGAAAGGATAAGTCGTGCACCTGAGAGGTTTATATTCCTAACAATGGAGCAGCGTGGTATATTAGTGTTAGACAATGATAAACCTAAGACTTACTCAGAAGTTGTGGTGGGACCGGAGTCTGAGAGATGGTTTGGAGCCATGAGATCCGAGATAGAATCTATGCAAGATAATCAAGTTTGGAACTTGATTGATCCACCTAATGGTGTCAAAGTAGTTGAGTGCAAATGGGTTTTTAAGAAAAAGATAGACGTTGATGGAAATATTCACACCTATAAGGCACGATTGGTGCAAAAGGTTTTAGGCAGATTCAAGGTGTTGATTATGATGAAACATTTTTGCCCGTTGTAATGCTAAAGTCTATCTAAATCATCCTAACAATTGCCGCATATTATGACTATGAGATATGACAGATCGATGTCAAAACGGCTTTCTTAATGGAAACCTAAGCGAGGATGTGTACATGACACAACATGAAGGTTTTGTCAATCCGAAAAATGCTAGGAAGATATGCAAGCTACAAAAGTCCATCTATGGGCTGAAGCAAGCTTCTCGGAGTAGGAATCTTCGTTCTGATCAAGTGATCAAAGGGTTTGGTTTCATCAAGAATGAAGAAGATCCTTGTGTTTACAAAAGGGCTAGTTGGAGTGCACTTGTATTTCTGGTCTTATATGTAGATGACATATTATTGATCGAGAATGATATTCCGATAATTGATGCTGTCGAATCTTCGTTGCAATAGAGTTTTTTAATGAAAGATCTAGGAGAGGCAACTTACATATTGAGCATAAGGATCTATAGAGATAGGTCGAGAAGGCTGATCGGATGAAGCCAGAGTACATACATCGATAAGGTATTGAAAAGGTTCAATATGCAGGATTCCAAGAAAGGTTTCTTGCCAATGTCACATGGCATCACTCTCAGCAAGAGTCAGTGTCCTTCGACCACTGATGAGCTCAAGAGGATGAGTGTGATCCCGTATGCTTCCTCTATCTTGTCCATCATGTATGCCATGCTTTGAACACGCCTAGATGTCTCTTATTCTCTAAGTGTTACGAGTAGATACCAATCAAATTCGGATGAAGCTCACTGGGTAACAGTAAAGAATATCCTCAAGTACTTGAGAAGGACTATGGATATGTTCCTAGTCTATGGAGGTGAGGAAGAGCTCATTGTAAATAGTTACACTAATGCTAGCTTCCAAACCGACAAGGACGATTCGAGATCAGAATCTGGTTTTGTGTTTTGCCTTAATGGAGGAGCAGTGAGCTGGAAGAGTTCCAAGCAATCTGGTTTTGCTGTTTGGATCAGAAAGTTTATTTTTGATTTAGGTGTGGTGCCTAGTGCTTCTAGTCCAATGGATCTCTAATGTGACAATAGTGGAGCCATTGCGCAAGCCAAAAAACTTAGGTCGCATCAGAAGTCTAAGCACATACTGCAGCACTATCACCTTATTCGAGAGATTTAGGTCGGGGTGACGTGAAGATATGCAAGGTGCACACGGAGTTGAATATTTCTAATCCGTTGACAAAGCCACTCCCGCAGCCCAAGAATGAGGCGCACATGACAGCTATGGGTATTAGATACTTACATGATGGACTTTAGTGCAAGTGGGAGGTTGAAGGTGATATGCCCTAGAGGTCAATCCCTGGTCGCATATCATTATGATGATACATAAGACCAGCACATGTATAGATTGATGATCACGTTTCATGGATCATAGGTATAGAGATACCATGATAATAATGTGGACATTTATCTTAGAGAACATGATGTTGGATAGACCCACCTTGAGATACTGATGGGATTGTTATTTATGATGTGACATCAGTTGTTATCTCAAATGGTGTACCTGCAGGATCCTTAGACCTGAGATCGTAAGAGATTCCCAAAATGTGTAGCGGCATACTTTGAGGTTGTCAAGCGCTATTCCATAACTGGGTAGTCATAAAGATAGTTTTCGGGTTTGTCATTAAATATACTGTGGGGTATGAGTGATCAAGATGGAATTTGCCCCTCCTTGATAATGGGAGAGATATCTCTTTGCCCCTTGAGGTGGTTGGATTGAGAAAGTGCATGGCCATGCCAATATGATTAAAGAGTTAATTATGATGAATCCACTACTTGATCGAGTGAATGGTCGAGGTATCACAAGGCTAGTATGTATCTCACCTTGAGCTTGACTGGTTTCATGAGGCGAAGCGATCGGTGCATGTGTATATCAAGGTTTAGCTAATATGATCTTTTATGTATACACGGGAGTCAACATGTCCTACTAAGAACCACTATTGATTTTGGTTTGGAACACTATTGATTTTGGTTTGGAAAGGGTTTTCGAGTCGTATCCATTTCTACATGAACCTAATAGGTCACACAGTTAATGGGTTGGAACAAAACATGCAAATTGGATTCGTATATGAGTTTTGATTGGATTGTGATCCATGAGAAGTTAGAGTCCTAAAGGGCTTCCAACGTGGGAGCCCATTGGTGAGCTCTATATAAGGAGAGGCGTGGGTAGGGTGTGCGAGGTTGAGCCACTCTGAAACCCTAGCCGCAGCCTTCCACATGATTTTCCAAAACCCTAGCAGCGCGTGCGGTGCTAGCACATTGGCGCTCAGCGTTTCTGCCCAGTACGTGTGGATACAATAGAGGCGTTGCTACTAGTGTGGCGATGATCTTCTCGGCAAGTTGAACGCAACGTGTTCGAGACTGGTCACCAACCGTGAGGAGTTGGTTGAGGAGCACGACCACCTGCTCGTAGTTGGTCGAGGAGCACGACCACCCGTGCAGGGCTAGTTGCGGATCTGATCGAGAAGCTGCTCGAGGAGTATGACGCGCACGACGTTGGATCGATCTACTCCAACTCTTCTTTCGTTGTACTGCGCGTCAACTGGTAACGATCTGTGATCTCCTACTAGCATGATTTTTTGGGTGAATGCAGTAGAAAAATTTTGTTTTAGGCTAGCGTAGCCTGCCCGTTCCCCTACAATCCACGGGGTAACTGACCAATTCTTCTTCTGCAAACCCTACGGACGCGCAACAACTCCGGAGACCACCAGGGCTCATAACATTTTCTTTGTCTTGCTACTGCCAATTCCTTGCTGTAATTCTTCTTTGATTTTGGTGTATGTCATTTGTCGCTTTTGTACAAGTTATTGTCGTATTACAGCCAATAGCTATTCCAATTATTCTCTCCTTCTTTTCTGAGTCCTGTAATTTTCGGTGGCTTCTGGGAACTCCTCTTTCCAAGGCACCACACCCTTGCCTCTGCTACGACCTAGGTGCTCCTTGGTTCCTAGTGCCAAGGTTAGCTGGTCTTTCTCCCTTTCTGTCCTGAAAGAGCCTTGGGAAGACTGGGCATAGGCATCTGCAATTCTTTGCATCACTTTTTGTTCTCTATCGCTTCTAAAGATTAGGTTGCCCTCTACCGACAAAGTCACCCCTCTCGCATACAGATAATGCTTCGCTCGTTCAATCCAGTCAGCTATCTAAGGTGTGGCCCCACTGTGGGTTACTTGTTCTTCCATCTCTTACCACTCGTCAATTTTCTGAATGTACCTACACGAGCCAGTTCTGTGGGTGCATAAGTTCTTGTGGGAGTTGACCTTGTTTGCCTCACTACGCCATTGTGCTTTTTCTGATCACCTATGCTCTATGAAATCATTTCAAAATGGTTCCACCGTCGGATAATCCTCCCATTTTGTTGTCCTGCCCCTCTAGTAATAGTTTCTCCATAGCTTTCTCTTGAAATTCCTGAACGCGATGCCCATTGTTGATAAGACACGACTCTTCGCTTTAGCCATGTTGCATCCTTCAGTGTATTCAAACTTTGCCACCAACTTGCCCCACATAAGTTCCTTGTTGTTATCGGGAACCACCCACACGTCATCTCGCCTGCCTCTCCAATTTCTATATGTGACTGCAACATGGTCTCTCATAGGACACCTGATTGCTGTCTTGAATGGCCCCAGAACAACTTTAGGTCTCGTCGGCTCCCCGACTGAATTGACCTCCGTGATGAAGAAACGTCCCTCGGGCATCCTAATGGGACCTCGTCCAATCCTCTCTTCTCCTATCATCTTGTCACCCTCCGGAGCATCAGCATCAACCTAACCATCTAGAGTATCATTTTCGGTCATGCCCTGCGCAGCATCACAGCTGTGTCCAACTCAAATTGATCTATATTGAGGTACGCACTCATGCAAATCCTTCAATCTAATCCAACTCCATGTTTGCAAGCTCATCTTGTACCAAGGTTGGATCCGGATCCGAGGATGGGCCTTGTATCAAGGGGGGACGCGGGGGGGCATGTGCGACAATTGGATTTTGTAAGCGCCATTCCTACATTAAAATTTTTTACACGAGAAGCTCTTGATTTTGAGTTAAAAATAATGAGATATGAATTACTCTAGCTAATAGTGCGTGTTATAATTTTAGACACAAGAAGCTCTTGTGTGTGTGCGCCCTAGTGCATATGTGTTGTAAGGGAGTGGTGATAATCTACCTAATACTATAATCAAGAAAATGACGCAAACCAATCTCTCCAATGCTACATGCTATTACTCCTCCGGCATATTTTACTTATTACCTAGGACATGAACACAAGCTCTAGTGAATACCTTTGGCTATATTACCAATCCTAAGTACATATAAAAAAGTAAGAACACTATATATAATGATCTAGAGGTACTTATTTGAACAATCGCCATGAACTTTGCTTGTTAAAATTCGTGTTGTATCTAAATGCAAAATGACATCTCATGGCATAAACTTCAAAGCATGCATACTTTTGTCAATTTCTAGTACAGTACTTTAAGTTTCTTCAACAAAGCATTTCCTCGTTTTTGATCCATCCGGCAACTTCTATAGAAGACAATGATCTCTTTTTTGAATATTATGATTCTTTAATTAATATAATGTATTGTATGTGTCTTTACAAAATTAGTAACTTTTAGTTGAGAGTAGTGAGTGCAATGAAGAATGCAGACAGAACGAATAATACTTTTTCTCCCTTTGTAAGAAGTGATTTATCATATTACAAGAGACAGTCAAGTGAGAACTGCTATATATATAATAGCTGAATTAGCAGAGAAAAATTCACTAAGCAACAAGGGAAATTCGGTGAACAATAATCCAATAAATGTAAAGCGGTTGCTCAAATTAAGCATTGCTCTCAGATTTATGACAACACAGAATATAACATGATCATAAATAGATAAAAGCATTCCTAGACAGCATGGTGAAAATGGTCTTTTTTGCTCTCAGATTCAATATTCTAGTTGGCCCCAGTGCTATGAGGCCTTGCTCCCTAACTGTATAGCGTGTCTTCATCATTAGTTCGGCATAGAAATGACCATAAATAATTAAAGTGCCCTATTACACAAACTGTCCACCTATCTTGCAAGCTTTCAACAATAATCCAATAGATCATAGCTTTTCATACACCTCACATACAAACACTTGCAAGTTTCAAGTGCAATTACCATCCCTGTAGAGCTTTTCACACACGTCACATACAAATTTAGGTTACCATCCCTGTCATAAGTCAAGCGAAATCTGGCAAGCTCTAATGGTGCCAATCTTAGAGGTTCATATAAAACACCAGAATTGTAATTACAATAGCATAACGTGATTGTAAGGAAAATCAATTGACTTTACACAAAGTTTATCACTAAGCTTCATATAGTCACTAGCTACGTGTTAATCTTCATACCCAAAGTTGTTGATTCACTCTTCACTTCCAAGGCATGAAAAAAGAGGGGTTTGCACAAGCAAAACAAAACAATCATTTTAATTGATTAAAGCATATAATACTAAAATAACATCTGGGCTAAAGCTAAAAGTTGAGAACTTTGCATATGATCACTCAAAGAGATCAATAACTAGCATCAAACAGTATAAACACTCAAAGGGGATGTTGAGAGTACCGAAAGGTTTCCTTTAGAATATTGTGGGCTCAATTATTATGATGCGAAAAATTAATTTGTATAATTGCAAATGTGGTATCAAGTAATTGCAGTGCTAACCTTTCCAATTTATATGTATGTTGAATGCATTTTCTATTATTCATGTATGCAATCCATACTCAAGGGGCTCAACAAGTAGGAATCACTTCATGTATCAAGCAGAAGAACAACAATTGGATGAGATGAGTGTAAGATAAAGTCATTTTACATTTAAAAGATAAAAATATATGCATTATAGAAACAAGATAAAAAATGTAACTAACTTCTTGATCATGAAAATCAAAGAATCAAATGGAACATAATAGTTTCGAACCAAACGAAATAGCAGTTACTACACAAGTAACCACATCAAACATTGGAGTTTTGCCATGCATTTAGTGTGATGATAACTACTACAAAAGACAATGAATAGACTCAACGAATTGGAGGCACAAACCAGAAACAAAATCATAAAAAAATTTCACTGCATGCCGCAAACATAACAAATTTGTTTCATGTGGCATTACCCTAATCCATCATCCACTACCCTAAATTTGTTTCATGCGGCATTACCCTAATCCATCATCCACTGCCCTAAACATCACAAATTTGTTTCATGCGGCACCCTACCATTCACAAATTTGCCCTAAAGGAGGAGGCGGTGGCTGGGGAGGATGCGGCGGTCGATCGGTGAGGAAGTAGCCCATCGAGGAGAAGGTGGCTCTCGGGGAGGAGGCTGCACGGCTAAACGTCTGGGAGGAGGCAGTGGACTATCACATCGAGGAGGAGGCTGTGGGGCGGCGCTTCGGGGAGGATGGAGCGGTGTCTGGAGAAGAGCGCAAAAACGACGATTAAGTGTTGGCTGAATGGAGTGAGTGAGGCAGCAGCTAAGTGTTGGCTATATAGGCAAGGTATCAGTGCTGGTTCTAGGTTCTAACTAGCATGATACATGTATCAGTGCCAGTTATTAGTGTATCAACCGGCACTAATATGTGGAGCATCAGTGCCACTTGCTACTTAGAACCGGTACTGATAATTATTTTTTCCATGGAAATATTCTTCTATTGTTAAATTTGGTTAGAAACTTGAAAATTCATAGAAAATGATTAGGGTTGAGAAAAATATGAAACCAAATTTGTTGAGTTTGTATTACTGTTGCCTACATGATTAAAATACTTGCATTCATGAAATGTGAACTAAATTATCTTTATTTCATTAATAAGTTTATAACTTGTTAATTTCGTAATGAAATTATGAAATATCCATCTAAAAAAGCATGTGAAACCAATTATGTTAATCTTGGTTAACTTTATGATTCTTAGCTCTTCATTTAATTTTCTCCTTTTAATACAATTTAAATTTTAATCAATTCAAACACACACAAACTTAATAATATAGATTTCCAAGAAGAAAAAAGTGTAGTGTCACATAAGTCTGATCGCCTGGTACGACACTCAGACCTGAACTTTCAGAAAGTTAATCTTCACCATACATGTCATCGATACAAATTAGAGCTTATCTTAAATTTATACAAATTTCACCCAATACAAGAAATCTACTTTCATTAAATGACTAATGCTTCGTTATGGTCGCAGCGTATGTAGGTAGCTTCCTTAGTGATAACAATGAGAGGAAGTTCAACATTCTCTCCAAAAGGAGGCAGGTCATCGAATTTGTCACTGTCTTCTTCGTCGACAACATCCTCAACACCAACAATCTTTCTTTTTCCATGAAGAACCGCATGACGCTCCTCTTTGTTAGCTGGGTCCAGGTCCTTTACATAGAAGACTTGTGCAACATCCTTGGCAAGCATGAACGGTTGTTCTCTATATCTGATTGAGGTCCACAGTAGTCATACCGTACTTGTCGACCTTAACTCCCCCTAGGAGTCTAACCCATTGGCACCGAAACAGAGGCCCATCAACTCGCCATATTCAACCTGTCAAATCTCCTCTGTGAATCCATAGTTGGTCTCCTTGTTGCCAGCGCGGTCATAGGCATCAATATGGACATTGCTATTTTGGTTAGTGCTCTTGTTGTTTTGTGCTCTCGTATAAAATGTATATCAGTTCATCTTGTATGCTTGGAATGTGCAAATCATAGTTGATGGGCCATTAGCCATCAATTCCAACATAGCATCATTGGTATCCTTACCCACCATGTGTTGACATAACCAATTACCGAAATTTTATCTGTGCTCTCTTGCAATCCAATCATCTGACTTTATGGGCTTACTACAAGTGACTGTTGCAGAACTGTGAAGTATGCTTGAGTGAATGAAACACGATCTTTGATATGGATTGAAGTATGACCTATCATCTCTTTCCCCTTTAGCCTCCCCTCATAGCGAGATATAGGCATTCCAATCGCGTTTAGTTTCATATAGTCAATGCAAAACTCAATGACCTCCTCCGTAATACACCCTTGGGTAGTGCAACATTCCGGGTGACCTTGGTTGCGAACATATTTCTTCAAAACCCCTATGAACCTTTCGAAAGGATACATCTAATGCAGAAATACAGGGCCAAGGCTCTTTATCTCACCCACAATGTGAAAAATTAGATGAGGCATTATATTAAAAATGTTAGAGGGAAAATAGTCTTAAACTGACATATAATATGGACAATGTCTTCCTGCAGCCTTGCCAATTTGTTCGGATCAATGACCTCATGTGAAATTGCATTGAAGAATGAACACAGCTTTATAATTAGGTCTCGGACCTTATCCAACAGATTACCTCTAATTGCAGCTGGAAGTATTTGTGTCATCATCATGTGATAATCATGAGACTTCATGCCAACTAACTTCTTATCTTTCTTGTTTACCAAGCTCCTGATGTTGGAGGAGTAACCAGTTGAAACTTTGACATCACACAAGCAACCACACATGTGGATCTTCTCTTCCCTGCTCATAGTGTAGCAATCTATGTCAAGTTTATTTTTGCCGTTGTCTAATTGTGTGTAGTGTAGGTCCTTCCTAAGGTTCATTTTTTCCATGTCCAGTCATGCATTTAGTATATCTTTTTTTTTACCGGATATATCTATAGTAAGGTACTAATCAAGCTATCAAACACATTCTTCTCCATGTGCATGACACCGATTGCGTGTCGGACCATAAGATACTTTCAATAAGGCAGCAACCAAAATATTGATATCTTTTTCCACATAGGAGCATGTTGCCTAGCCAGGATTTTTGTACTGCCTGACCCCATTCCAAGTACAACTGTAAGTGTCCTTACCATGTTAAATACTTGTTCTCTAGTGGGAATCTTTAGACCTTGATGATGCTCCACTGTGCCATAAAAAGCTCTTTTATTCTTGTGGTATGGGTGATCCGGACAAAGGAACCTACGGTGACCCACGAAAATCATTTTTTGACTATTCGTCAGCCACCACCCCCCTTCCCCGTTTCTTCCAAGCAGTGAACACATCCATTGTACACTTTTACAGCTTGCCCTAATAGGTTACCAAGAGTAGAGCAATCTGAGATCGTTAGGAATAGCATTGCGCATAGGGTGAAATTCTCACGTTTGTACTCATCCCATACACGTACACCATCTTTTCACAATACAAGAAGATATTCATCCAATGGTTTGAGGTACACATCGATATGTTTCCTGGTTGATTCGGCCCACTAATTAGCAAAGACATCATAAGGTACTTCCGCTTTGTGCACATCCAAGTTGGAAGGTTGTAGATACAGAGAGTCATGGGCCAAGTGCTATGAGTACGTCTTGTGTTGCCGAAAGGATTCATCCGATCCGTACTCAACTCGAACCTTATATTCCTCACTTCACATCTGAATTCCTTGTATTTTGAATTCAATCTCTTCCATTGTATGCAATCAGTAGGGTGTCTAAGCATTACATCTTTCTTACGTTGTTTAGCGGGCCATCGCATCAGCTCGACATTCGCTCTGTTAGCAAACAATCGCTTTAAATGGGGGATTATAGGGAAATAACAATCCACCTTAACAGGGGGTCTTTTCTCCTTTCTCTTCACCCCCATGACATCGCACTCGATATCATCAATGCTACGCTTGTACCGTGGTGCATTGCAAACGCGACATGCTTCCAAGTCTGCATTCTCACCGCAAAACAACATTCAGTCATTTCCATATGCATGTATTTTCTCTACTTCTAATCCCAACAGGCAAAAAATCTGCTTGGTATGGTACGTATTTTCGGGCAACACGTTCCCCCTTGGAAGCAATTTCCTCAAGAATTCTAACAATTCATTGAAGCCCTTATTGGCCTAACCATTTCTAGCCTTCATTTGTATCAGTGTTAGCACCACATACAACTTGTTGTGCTCATCTTTACAGTTCAGGTAAATTGGTGTTTTAGAGTCCTCTACCATGTGCTGTAACTTTTGATGTTGTCTTTCACTGGTGAAGTCGCCCTCCCCATCACGCAACATTTGCTCTATGTCATCTCCATTGTTGCCAGCAAAAGTGTCACATCCATCGTTCTCGAAAAAAGTATCTTAAAATGTCAGCAGCCCTCAGAAAAACCTCAACACCAACAAAGAACTCTGGCCCTCGATCCTTGTACATGTATGACTGGTCCATTTGCAAATCATTATAATTAAACACATTCAACTTATAATCATTAAACATTTCAAAATCTAGAACAAATTCATTGAATTACCTCACACCCTGATTGGTTCCTATTTGAGGGTCCATCTCTTTCCGGTAGCTGCACCAGGTTGGGGGGCCCACCTTCCAAAGGCTATCGTGTCCGATTGCAACCCGTGGGTGGATGTGCCATCTCTACAAGATAGTATTATTTCAATTGTGTTAAATTCACTATGTTAGTTAATGAACAGAGGAAATTCACTGGATTATTATTTAAATTCAAGACTTTAAAAATATACGCAATCCACATACTAGAAAATTGGAACTAGATTTTAGGGGCATTTGAAAATAACTCCATGTTTTTTTATTCTTTGCAAGTATGCCACTGGAATGACAGTTCTAGTGGTATTTTTTGCATTTGTTATGGCGATAACGGTTCAAGTAGTGTCAAATTTGCAATTGTCCCTATATTTTAATAATTTTAATATACACACCCACATCTATTTACATGTGACTTTAATCTACTCCTTAAATCATTTGAAATGACAAAATTGCGCTCTTTCTCTAATTTATATCGATATTGGAGCTCTTGCTCATTCCAAAATTTAACAACAAGGAACAACCACCTAAATTCAAATCTAGAGCAATCTAGGAACTGAATCTAACTAAGAATCAATAATAGATCATCTCTATACATCTAGCAATGACAAAGTTGCAAACTTTTCCTAAATTAGATCTCAATAGCACCTCTAAATGTACGAGATGTCGCCTAGAGGGGGGTAAATAGGCGTTTCCTGAAATTTAAAACTTCATAGTGGATTATAGTGTCTGGATACTCCGGGTTATACAGACCCAGATCCTCCAAGTGAACCCAAATACTCTGGCCTGATTAGGAAATCAAAAACTAAGAACTTTTAAGCAAACCTAATTTAGTCTATGAGTTACCACAAGTTCTAATAGATGTCTAAAGACCTATTGATCAACAATCTACAACTAAACGCTCACAAGCAAGTAGATCAGGGCGAATTGCCCAAAATAACCTAGAACAAGACAATGTACAAAAAGTAAAGGAGATAAGAATTTGTATCCCGAAGTTCGGCCACTACACAAAGAAAGTGCCTACGCCTCCATTGAGGAGCTCACAAAGAGCCCGGTCTCTTTCAACACTTTCCTCACCCAAGCGACCACCAAAATCAAGCTAGGGTTTCTTACTCAAATTGTTGGGGTAATACAAACTTCTCGAGGCACTCCATACGCTTGGGTACTCTCTGGGTGACGCCTAACCGTGACCACCAAAACCATAACCATAACTCAAACCAACTAATCATGTGAGGATCCAAGTCTCCCATAACCACGGGCATGGCTGTTATAACAGTTTTTACACTTTGCAGTGGTTGTCCAACTTTCCCTATGAGTCAGTGAATTCCATGTTACCGTGTTAGTGAAACACTTAACACACACCAGTTGTGTACTGCCAAGAAATAACTGTATGACATTTTCCACTAACCAGAGCCGAA
The DNA here is from genome assembly GCF_958298935.1 of Phragmites australis. Taxonomy (NCBI): domain Eukaryota; kingdom Viridiplantae; phylum Streptophyta; class Magnoliopsida; order Poales; family Poaceae; genus Phragmites; species Phragmites australis. Next base: position 14,065,324 of record NC_084939.1, on the reverse strand, counting down.
TCCAGTATGCATCTACCCACTAGGTTTCACCGCCAGGGATTACGCATGTCTAACTCCTACCTAGAAGCCCCCTTTTGTGCTACCACAACACACACTGGATAGACTCTAACTAGTATGTCACGCCTTACCCATATCAGCCTCATGGTTGGTATGTTACTTCTTGGGTTGTCGCTACACGAGCTGGTCCTTACATAGGTTACTTGAGCAAACACTAAACCAACATCATTACCATGATCATCATCCCAAAGAAAACCCACTTTGCTTAAGAGCTAAGGTTCCATGCTTCTATGCCATTAAACAATTAACCATTATCATTGCATATTTCTATTAGTCAAGTATAAGGTACTTCCAAATATTCCATATAGCATGGCTAAGAAATTCTACCCAAGAAATATACCTAACCATAAACAACTTACGCTTCAAGGGATGATAAGGGAAAAATTAGGGCAAACCTCAACATAGGTGACTACCCAGCAGATTAACAGACGCTGGATGAAATTTCTAAAACAAATACATTTAAAAACATAGGTTCAATATGATCAAGAAGTACACATGCCTTTTGCCCAATGCTGCTCAGTGTTGATGAAATCTTGGTCTTGAAATCCCTTGAACAGATCCAAAGCATTGTCAACTAATTGTTGATTCTATCGACAAACAAAGCAACATTGAATAAACACCGAATAAACTCCAAATTGCAACAATAACAGAAACAAAATGATGGACTAGGATCTCTAATTGGGCTAGACAAGAAAAACATAATTGGATTTCTTTCGAGAAAGATGAAGAGAGAGGAACTATTGCTTCACATAAAATGATAAGAAATACTAATTGAAGAATTAACATGATTATCCAACAAATTAGTATATTATTTTCATATCAAAAACCTATGTTTGTGATACAATGACATGTAGATTTGGCTATGACCTATATGCTATTGTAACAACCACCAATTTACTAATCAAAATAATATCTTCATGTTATAGGGATCTAGATGTTAATAAAGAACAATTACTGTAGGTATGTGAGATTTGATATCTAAAACTGGCATGATTGGGTAGATCATGAATTCAGGAAAATTTGAGCACAAGAATCAGTCAAATAGGAACTAAAATGAAGAAGTTGCGCTAAAAACAAGTTTTAGATTTAATCTGAAAGAGAAAAGGACCTATTTTGAATAAAAAAGAAAAGGTAGGTGCCTTTTTTAAAATAGAGGGATCGTTTTGTAAATATGGAAATGTTTAGGGACTAAACTATAAAAAGTTAGGGCTTTTTGGTAAATACAGAAAAGTGCAGGAGCTAAAGTGCAAAATTGCCTAATTCCTGGAATTATCTAATTTATTTTTATTGAAAAACCTTGAATTACTGTGTAAGCGCTAATTGGGCAGACACGTTAGTAAAGAGGTGACGTGGTGGCTGAGGTGGTTTGCTGATGAGGCAAGCTGCTGACTGGGATTATGGAGGCGACACGTGGTGGCTTGTGATTGACTGGTGAATAGGTAGGTTGTGTTCTAATCTGGGCGCTTAGATTGGGATCAGAAGGCCGAGAACAGATGGCAGAGGCTGGGCAACCTGAGAGAGGCGGAGGGAGCTTAGGTACAGCGGTGGTCTCGGAGGAGGATAGCCAAAACCTCATTGCTGGCCTTGGAGCATGATGGTGAGTGCGGAACAGATGAAGAAGCTCACAGGGATCTCAATTGAGGCCTTATTGAGGGTGATGAGGCACAAGATGGGGGTTATCAATGATGGAGGTAGCAAAGCTGCTTGGAACCACATCGGAGGGGCAACTCCGGTAACCGGGAAGCAAAGGCATTGGTGGCTCGAGCTTCAACGAAGGCAAGCGATTCTTCTGGACGGCCAGAGCGAAGCTCCACGGCACTGGAATGGTGTGGCGGCAAGATCAACCGAAGGAGGCGACTATGGAGACAATGGTGATTGGATATCAGCGACTTGAGCAATATCCCAGCGGGTTGGGTCGATGGGAAAAGGGTCGAGGGGTGGCGGTGATTATATAGGCAGCCAAGGAGGGTCTCAGGGCGTAGCAAGACTCTCGAGCGGCGGTAGACATGCACTCGGACACGGCGGGGGGTTTGAGTCTGAGACAAAGACGACGATGCACGGTGGAGGCACAAATCGAGCGGGGGCCTTCGGCTATGGCAGGTGGAGTGGGCTAGCGTGGAGGCGGGTTGGGGACATAGGAGCAGGCCAGGTGAGCGGCACGCTGAGCTGGGCCTAAACGCAGGGCATGGCCCAGGTGGGAGGGAAGCACCGGGAGGCAGAGGAAGGCCGGGTCGGCTAGCTGTTGGGCCAAAAGGAGGGGCAGCCGCGGGGAGAGGTTTAGGTTTTTCTTTAGAATTGGGGATTCCGAAAAAAAGGAATAAAGCAAATGAAATCCAAATAAAACTTCAAAGGAAGCATAAGAATTCTAGAAAACCCCAACAAGCTTTTAAAAACATTTATCAGCCAACAAAAATGTTTTGAACTCATGAAAACAATTTGGTATTTTGAAAAAAAATTATAACTCAAATGATACCAAATAAAAACCAAATGATCTCAAATAAAAATCCAATAGAATCTAGATAACTCCAAAAAAATAAAACCCTAATGTCTACTATTCAATATGAATGCATTCAACCAAATGATAACTTTATTCAAATTTGAATTTGGTCTTAGAAAATAGGATTTTTCCTATTCTAATTATATAACCTATAATCTAATCTTGGGGAATTTTAGAATTTTGCTTAGGATGTGACAAATCTACCCCCCTTAATGGAATCTCACCCTCGAAATTCACACGGATCAGAAAAGAGATAAGGGATCTTGATCTTCAAGTTTTCTTCTCACTTTCCAAATTTCTTTTTCTCCTTGTTGGTGACCTCATTGCACAGACATACTTTGATCACTTTGGTTTTGATGGTTTTCTCATCTGTTAGTTGACCTTTGCGGGCCTTCTTATATCTGGAGATTGACTGAGACCTCTTTTAATTCCTAGAAAAGGGTGGTTGTTCTTGATAGCTACTTATGTGATCTAAGTGTAGTTTATGTGTGTTGTCCTTCCTTTGGCACACCTTGCTACTCCATTCTTGCTGACTAGCCTCTTCTAAGAACAAGTTCTGCGTCTTCAGATTCCAGAACCAACAGATTGGCTAGAGGTTTCACCCCCCTTAAAAGCTGATTTCTTTGACATGCATTTCTAGTTCATGAGAAGTAGACATACATGTCACCTTTGACATGGAATATATCACTATATTTCTTCTTCTTTTGGTGCCTACTGAACTTCTATGGACTTGATGGGATATTGTCGATCTTGGCTATCTTAAGTTACAACTTCAAAGTCATGATAGTTTGAATCTTGAACTAAGATCTTCATATGTGGTTTGGGGTTGATACAGTTTCGTGCAGGGTACTTCATCGGACATCTTTTGATCTAGTGCGTAGGTTCTCCACAGTGGACACGCACCTTCTTGTCGTCAGGTACAAGGATCCTCCAGGGAGATCGATTAGCATAGTGTATTTCTTCTTCACAACAAAAACACACCTTGCTTGTAGGGGTACTCTGGAAATTTTCTCTCACCTTGTGAAACTTCCTGTTTACAGAATAAAGTGCTTGTTCAGGAATGGAATGTACCCAAGAACTGTTGTTTGCTTGATGGTCTTCAAAGGCTTTCTTCCTCTTCTTGTTGTTGTTGCTATCTACCCTCGTCTTCTGCACCTAGAGCTTCAACGATCTGTAGTAGACTTTCCATATTCTAAGCTATGCTTTGGAGGATCTGGGTCTGTGTCACCAAAAGTTGTTCCTTGTTGAATTAAGGTTGATTTTGCTGGTTGTTGCTGTTGTTGGTACCTTTACCAAGCTGACCTTTCTTTGTGTTCACCATCTGATCGGGATTGAGGAGGAATGTTGGGGAAAGAACAGAAAAGGACTAAAAGGAGAAAACTCAACTATACTATTAACTATAGAGGTATATAAGGAGTATCACTATTAGCAGATGCTAAAGCATCCCACAACGCACTCCAGCACTCAAACAAAAAATCCAAATCATACAACATACTCACACTACCAACATCGCTCTAACGTTTCCGAAGATTAGGGGACAAAATCTCCTATGGTTCGAAAAACTAAAACTAGGAGTAGCTTGGAGATAGATCTTCATGCCTTCAGTGTTGTGGTTGTTGATTCTTCTTTGTAGCGAAGAGTCTTCAAATTCATCATCGGAATCTTTATACGAGGTAGAATCGTCAAATGAGATCATCAAGTGCATCCTTCCCAATGAAGAAACTGGGATGATCTAACAACTAAAAGTTTTGAAAGGGGAGCATTGGAAATTCATTTTGCTCAATAGATTGAAGTAGTTAAGTGGAGAGAGAAATTGAGAGGTCGAAAAAGCACGGGGAAGGGGTTTTTCAAAATAGGATTTTAAAATATGACCTTATGGCTCGACCATTTTATCTTGGCTCGTGTCCTACGGTCAACCTAGCTCTGATACCACCTCTGTTACACCCGGTTCTAACAGACAAAACTAGATACAGCTTATGCGTGCCTAGGATGTTCAACACATATAAGGATGTCACAGGTGAAGTAACAAAAGCAATACTTTTATAGAATAAATGTTAAACTCTTACAATAGTTGACCCATATTGTCTTCTATGAAGATATCTGCAGCGGAACAGAAGCACTAGTGCCCAACAACATTGCAGGCAACCGACCGGGAGACATGCGTCTAGATCATCACAACCTTGTCTTGATAATCTTCAACATCTTCACTCACGGAGTAGCACCACACATGTCGCATGGTATAGTGAAAAATAGCAAGTATGAATAAATGATGTGCACAACAAGTGTACGGGAGAATAATGGTATGCATGCTTATAACATAGGAGTAGGTTGTAGGCACTTACAGGCACCACACTCTTATGAGATTGACATTGAGTTTTTCAAGATGGAATAAAGCAAAATGTCCTTAAAATCCATCACGAGATATGAGTCTCTACTTAGAAAAACATTAGTAGGGACATTAGTCATGACTATTGAGAATCCCGTGGGACATGTCCTCATGTACCATTCGCGGAATCTCCTCATCTCCCATGAACTATATTGGAGTTGAAACAAGGGTAGAAATGGCTTGCCATTCTCATATGTTTCAGGAACATCCGGTGTAGGCAGGAAATCCAACTAAGGGGTACTCAGTGTTTTGCTGGTCTCTTTTATGACATCGTCCTTCGCTGGAGATTCCTGAGTGGATGATGCCTTTGCTTTGGAGGATAAAAGCCACCTCTTTACTGGAGATGTTAGAGTCTTTTTGTATAGGGTAACTATGATAGGGACTCTTTGATGCTCAGGTGTAGGTGCTAATGGTGCAGACGCTATAGGTGAAGATGCCAGAGTCACAGATGCTGGAGGTGGAGATGTTGGAGTTGCATACGTTGAAGCATGAAGCGAAGATACCTGAGCAAGCAAATGTGTTGGATGCTCAGGAAAAGGTGCTGGATGCGGAGATGATGTGGGCATAGGGGCGAAGGTGCCACAGGTAAAGAGACTGGGCGCAGGGGCAAAGGTTCTTGAGGCAAAGAGGCTTGGTACGGGGGTGAAGGTGGCTGAGGTAGAGATGCTGGATGTGGGGGCGGCCGTGACGCTAGCGATTTTGACTGGTGACGACTGAAGATGATATCTCTACTTGGCCACAAAATGAAGTTGCCAACAGCATCATCCAGAATCTTGATACCATCGAGTGTGCTGATGTCTAACCTGTATTTCATGAAAAGTGGATGTACTGAGTCCACTTGTACCTTGGCGTAACTGGCTAGAATGTCTTGATTGCAAAGCACACGACCTGGAATGGCCTGGACTGTGGCAGCCTCAAGAGTTAAGTCGCCCATGCCAGTCGAAACATGTAGCATACAAGGGGTAGCCTCTGTGATATCATCCATAGGATATCTCTGGTTATCGACTTGCGTGGACCCAACGTTACTCTGAAAGCCTGGGCTGGTTTGTTGCTCTATCATCATTAATGACCCCCTTTCCTTCTCCTTTTCATTCCACATTTTCATGAACTAGATATTAACCTGTTCTTGTATCTCTTCTGCTATGGTCTTCTTATATCTATTACGGGTCTTCTACAGGCCCACGACGTTTGGGAACCCTTGCTTCCAGCCCACTTTTGATCCAATGCCTCGAGTGCGACCCGAGTATTCCCTATTCTCCCATGGCCTTGGTAAGAAGGCCATTCTCCCTGTTGGGCTCTAAAGTCCCTTCATTAGCGATCTCTTGAATGGTCTGGGTTACTTCCATGGTCTTCGGGCTTTTGAAGGCTAAGTTCCCAGACTCGGTTTGTTCTGACCCAGTGTAGTCCAGTTCCTTCTTTGCTTATCACAATTTTCCAATCGGTTAGGTTTCCTAGTTTGGGCAGCCTCTTCTTCTTGCCTCCTCCATTCAAAAATTTTGGGGGCTTACCCAGCCGAGCCCAGGTGATGGTGATACTTGTTCTTATTCGTAAGGTTCTTGAACGATTCACCCAATTTGATGGCTTTAGGTGTGGTCTTCTGCCGAACAAACTCTGCCCATTGGTCTAGCATAATTTTTCCTTATTTATTGCAGGGTACCATGTTATTCTTCATGAAGTCCTTATCTAGCTTACTCTTATAGCCCTAGAAGCTCTTTCCCATAGATTTCAACGCATTCTATTTGGTGATTTCCTCTATTCCTAAGGAGAATTGGATGGTTTTGTTCAATGTTGCCCACAAGAACTCCTTTGTCTCATCCAACACCAACTGCAAATCAGTTATTTTGGTTGGGATGTGCTTCTTGATAACAATCTGCAACTATTGTCGAATTTGGCACAAACCTCATGAGGTGCAACAGGCTCCCCTTTAACACCGACTTGCTTTATTGTATAAGTGCCAGACAACAACTTGTTTCTGCTTCGCTCGTTGCGTCTTCATTTCAGCGTACCCTCAGAGGAACCTGAAGGTTTAGCCACAGAGGGAGCGGAAGGTTGTGGCGCAGATGATCGACGTGAAGAAATTTCACCCTCGCCCTCTAGAGAGAAAACAATGGGAGTTGACATAAACAAAAATTCCTTTATTTAAGAAGTATAAAATGCAATGACTCATCTCAATAATTCTTCGGGAGGATCGTAGTCAAGGCTACTTTCCTGACATCAGCTCTCTCGCTTGCACGAAATAGGGCTCAGGCTGTGATACAAGCTCCCTTTTTTGCTACTATCAGAGGTGGACGATTGGTACGAGTTTGGGCTCCTATCTGACCTCCTACTTACATCTGCCCCATCTTGTGCCTAGGCACCCTCCAGTGTGAGCATCCTTGCATTCTCCCCATCTTGTGCCGGGGCGCCTTCTAGTGTAAGCATCCTTGCATCCCCCCCCCCCATCTTATGCCAGAGCACCCTCTAATGTGATCATCCTTTGTGCTTCTGGTTTCTTAGGAGTTATTGTCCTCTTCTATCCCATGGTACTTAATCGACCAACTAGATTATTGTTTGCCTAGAAAATAGCATAGTGGACAGGTCACTAAAATTATATCTCAGAAAAATGATTTTAGACGATAACATGATTATTACAAATGTATATGAAACCTAGAGCAGGGTATACACATCAATGTAGGATAGTCCTATTATATTCAATTGTTACGGATATGTTTCGGCTTCATGCATTGTTCTAGAAAATAAGATGAGAAAAAATTGTTCTTGTGGCTTTGGTATGTCAATGTAAGCTAGGTATTCGTTATGGACAAAATAGTTATGAGGAAATTAAAGATCAACTCATGCAAAGGACTAATATGCAGCAAATTAAAGAGGAGAGAAGTTAGGATCAAGTGTAGTATATTATGTTATCGATAGAGGAAAGAAAAGGAATCAAGGTATGTGTTATGTCTAACTTTGTTTGACTAGAAGGCAAAAGATTTAGAGAAGGCAAGGACAACTACTAAGTGTAATGAGCAGATTATACATGGAACTACCCTGTTCCTTTTATCCTTTTAGTGTTGCTATTATATGCTATTATACAAGGAACCTGTTATGAAATCTTCATTTACATGGATGTCCATAACCCCTATACCATCAAATCTTTAACCTCGATGGCATTAGTGATGTAACTCTCCTAGCATCAATTCTTGAAACAATGTTGTATAGCTATATAGGAGTTTGCATGCATCTGATAGAAGACTAAGAATATCTGATTTTATCTCCCACTCTCTTTGTTCCCTACATTCTTGCATACCAATTATTTTTTATGGTTGTTGGGGGTCGTTGCTAAGGACCCCCGATAGCCCCTTGGCTCAGCTAGCCCATACCCATGGGTCCATGCCTCCCGAAGGCCACTTTATGAATGGCAGGCTTCAGAGTAACCACCTCCTGGAGCCATGACTTCCGAAGCCTCCATCTCTCGGAGTCATGCCTCCCGAAGCCTCTATCTCCTGGAGCCATGTCTCCCGAAGCCTTCATCGCCCGGAGCCATGCCTTCCGAAGCCTCCATCTCCCGGAGCCATGCCTCCCCATTGAGCCCCAATCACCGGGGCTCGGGCAGGCTTCCCAAAGGCTACGCGGTAAGCCATCAGGCCTCAAGAAAGATCTACTAGAAGAGGAACACCAGTCATCCTTTGCCTGTAAGGAAGTGACCGGCATTAATTACCTAGGCTAGTGGGCACCGTCCTAACACCCCAGTACAATGGAGGTTATCCTAACACCCCAGACATCATGGCGCCGGGCCACAATTAGCGATTGGTTCACCCCTCTGGGTACATGCACCCTAATAGTTACCATGGTAGATATTTATCTTCCATGTAGGGTAAAAAGTAGTTATCCAGGATAAGACCATGTAACTCGACCGGGTCCTAGATATTTTGCACAAAGCGATAACTTGTATGCTATGCTATACACAACCGTATAAATAAGGGGCCATGGTCATCTGAGCAAGGGAGCATGCTCAGCACAGCACGGAGGAGCACAATCACAAAGTCTACCTATGATACTCCCCATAGCCCGATCCATATTTTTATTATCAATACATTTGTGGTGTTCATTCCTCTCAAACTTTGTCTCCAAGCTTGAGTCTTCTCCTTAGAAGAAACTCTCGCCGTATTTGCTGGGGCAAGACGATCTCTTGCTCCAACAGCGTGTCGTCCGTGGGGACGCGAATACAGAAGTGCTAAGAGAGGTAGGATGCTACCCAAGAATAAGACCACTAGGGGCCACGGCCGACGCCACCACCGAAAACACCATTCCACCCGAGCGTCAATCACGCATGGCGGCACTCCTGACCCATATGGAGGAACTACAAATGGCCCTACGGGTCGAGTAGCAGGCTACCCGCACAACCGCCGCCACCCCTGTGACGACTGGTGCCGTTCTGATCCAAGCTCTACGAGTCGATGAACCCTTCGACGTCAGGGCCCCGCACGTTCGGCCTCCGGAGCCCCAGAGCCGACGTTGCGAGGATCCCCTGCAAGACTATGGCTCTCCCCTATAGGCTAACCTGCAGAGGACGCCCTTCCCGAAGGGCATTCAGACCCCACAGCTACATAAGTTCAGGGGCGGTTCAGACCATAATGAGTTCATACAATCCTACGCCCTCGCTATAGAAGCTATCAGGGGCGGACTGGCCACCATGGCTAAATGCTTTCCTCTCTCCTTCGTCGAGCCAGTAACATCTGGAAGCCTATTCACTATTAGACAGGAGCCAGATGAAACCCTCTGAGATTACTTCCAAAGGTTCTCCCAGACCAAGGCCCAGATTAGGGGCATATCGGACTCTTCGGTCATCGATGCCACGACCTAGGGCCTGGTCGAAGGCCCCCTATATGATCGGTTGAACTGACGTCCCATACGCACGGTGGAAGTCCTCACGAGAAAATTTGAGGAATATGCGCACGTAGAGGAGGAAAAACTCCGCCGTAGGCACTCATGAGCTACCAAGACTTCCCGTGTCAACCCTGAGAAGTCACACTTGTAGGCGGGACTGTCACACGCCTCCTCTTCTTCAGCTAAGAGGGGCTTCGAGGAGGCTCATACCTCCAGGTCCCAAAGGGGGCATTAGCAGCAACCCCGAAACATCCACAACATTAGCCCCAGCCATGGGGCTCCAAACCAAAACCACCCCAGGGGAAACGGCCGAGGACACCCCGGAGGCATCCCGGAGTGAGTTTGCGCTCTGAACCAGTGTTCTGAGGAGGAATCCTAGTGCACTCTACACGACGCGGGACGAGGACACAACACCGACAACTGTCGGACCCTCACCACCTTCCAAGAAGAATACTTCAGGGGCCACCAAGAAGCGGTCTGAAGATTGCAGGCTACCGGCCAGGTGGCAGGTTGATCATCTGCCTTGCAGAACCCTCCGCAGCTAGCCCTACCTTCTTTGCCCCAGTCTTCTACAAACAATTACAATGACGAGGGGGCAAGGGGCAAATAGATCGTCCTCATTATAACTGGCGGAGGGAGCTCCGACTGCGCTTCAAAATGGCAGCGGTGAGACTACGCACGCAGGGTGTACCACATCGGAGCAACAAACATCCGTCGACAGGCCCCCGAATGGACCAACTCTAAGGGGGTGAAATTTGCACACTCTGATGCCTTGGTCATCTCAGCCAACATCGCCGAAGTCGAGGTCCAGAGAATACTGGTCAACGGAGGTAGCTCGGCGGACCTCCTATCCATACATGCCTTCGACCGGCTCCGAATCCCATGGACCCGGCTCTCACCAGGCCACAGACCCCTACAGGGGTTCAATGGGGCCCCCCTTGACGCTCTAGGCCAGATAGAACTCCCAATAATCTTTAGCAAAGGCCCCGTAGCATAGACAGAAGTAATCACCTTTGATGTTGTGGATGTACCTTACGCCTACAGTGCCATTCTGGGACAAGGTACCCTGAACAAATTCAGAGTCGTACCCCATCGCAATTACCTCTACTTGAAAATGCCCAGACCCAGGGACTGATAGCCATCCATGGCGACCAAGACGCAGCTAGGCGCATCGAGTATGGGTACCCTGCTCCACTCCCCAGTCATCACATCCATGAAGTAACCCAGGAGGGTACCCTGCTCCAACTCCATGCCAGAGCCACCTGCCGCTCCCACTTCGCATGAGTAGGTGGGCCCAGGAACACCTCGGCAATCTCTATTGCGCGCTCCAGCGGAATGCATCTCTCTGAAAGAAAAAGGCAACTCACATCTATGAATCAAGAACCAAACAACAAAGAGGTCTCACCGCAGCTGACAAGGGGGCTGGGGTATGCCTTCGGCGACTCTTTCGCACCTTGCTCAAAGGCGCAGTCCCAGCCCATCTGAAGGGGCCGAATGCGCAACATGGTGAACTCCTCCACGAGATCATGCATGCTCATCCTTTTAGCCACCCTCCGGAGAAGGGCCAGCCACGAAGCAAACTGGTCTTTTGTGATCCCCATCTCCGGCTCCGGGACATACGCGATATCTTGGTTTGTGGAGCGAAGGGGGGATGCGAGGTCAACATTCTGGTAAAACCACCACAGCAACTAGCTGGTATACCACCGACCGTTCATAGCCTTCACCGGGAAGGCATCATAGTACTGCAGCCGTATCTGGAAATTAACACTGCTGAAGCTAAGGGGCATCTTCGTCCCCTCGCCCTTGATCATCTTCGACTAACAACTAGCGAAGTGGAGCGTCGCGAAGAAGTCAGCCCTCCCTTCGCACCCCATCACCCGCATGGCCCACTGAAGGTGGCCAGGCGGGCGATGGCGTTGGCATGGAGCTGTGGAAGCTCTACGTAGTAGTGGAAGAGCACCTCCTCAAGCAACGGCACCTATGGAAAGCCCAGGCCCGCTTTGAAGAAAGCCTCGAACACCATGACTTTGTGAGCTAGAGGCTCCGGGACCTCCTCGTCTAATGGAGGCCAAACGCCCTGCGACCCCCTAACGTCTAGATGCCACGCATGCCACATCCGCCTGACAAAGTATAATCATGCCTTTCTCACAGGGCGCAGTCAATGCCCCTTGTCACCAGCATCATCGAACGGACAGTTCAAATCAAGTGGATCAAATCTTCCCAGGCAAGCCAAGTGATATTAGGGACCCTGAGCCATCAACATCAAGCCAGGGACTGCCGGAGGCCCTGCTCCAAAAGAACCGCGGGCCCAACCGCTCCGTTGGTCACCCTCTCGAGGGGCTACTATTGGGGGTCATTGTTAAGGATCCCTGACGGCCTCTTGGTTCAGCTAGCCCATGCCCATGGGCCCATGCCTCCCGAAGGCCGCTTTCTGACTTTTAGTCTTCGGAGTAACCACCTCCCAGAGCCATGACTCCCGAAGCCTCCATCTCTCGAAACCATGCCTCCCGAAGCCTCCATCTCCTAGAGCCATTCCACCCAAAGCCTTCATCTCCCAGAGCCATGCCTCCCGAAGCCTCCATCTCCTAGAGCCATGCCTCCCCCTGGAGCCCCCGCCTCTGAGGCTCGGGCAGGCTCCCAAAGGCTACGGGGTAAGCCATCGGACCTCAAGAAAGTTCTGCGAGGAGAGGAAAGCCAGTTATCCTTTGCCTGCAAGAAAGTGACCGTCATTAATTGATTAGGCTAGTAGGCACCGTCAATGGAGGTTATCCTGACACCCATGACATCACGGTGTTGGGCCGCAATTGGTGACCGACTCACCCTTCTGGGTATAGGCACCCCAATAGTTACCATGGTAGATATTAATCTTCCATGTAGGGTAAAAAGTAGTTGTCCAGTATAAGGCCATGTAACTCGGCCAGGTCTTGAATATTTTGCACATAGCGATAACTTGTACGCTAAGCTAAGCACAACCCTATATATAAAGGGTCATGGTCATCTAAGCAAGGGAGCATGCTCAACACAACACAGAGGAACACAATCACAAAGTCTTCTTGTGATACTCCCCCTAGCCCGGTCCATATTTTTACTATCAATACATTTATGGTGTTCCTTCCTCTCAAACTTCGTCTCCAAGTTTGAGTCTCCTCCTTAGAAGAAACTCTCGCCGTACTTGCTGGGGGCAAGATAATCTCTTGCTCCAACAATGATCAATAAGTAGTTAGTATATAACACGTTATCCGCACAACTGCCTCTATAAGCTAGTGTGAATTACATTTCTTTAAGATCATTTTGTTGATCGTCGTATCCTTTTTCACGGTAAGATATTATTTCTAGTCTATTTAATTTATATATTGTATTTCTATATTTATGCTTTGCATTCGTATATTGTAGTTTGCTATGTCGAATCTTGCCAAACTTTATTTCATGGCTTTGGATATTACTGGCAAGAACTACTTGCCTTGGGTGCTAGATGCTGAAATTCACTTGAATGCCAATGGGCTTGGTGAAACAATCAAAGCAAAAAATAAAGCATCTGATCAAGACAAAGCTAAGGCTATGATCTTAATTCGCCGCCACTTCCATGAAGGTTTAAAGGCTAAATACCTTACTGATAAATATCCACTTATTCTTTGGAACAAATTGAAAGAAAGGTATGATCACCAAAAAAATAGTAATTCTCCCCAAAGCTCAGTATGACTGATTGCACTAGAGGTTGCAAGATTATAAGAGTGTTTCTGAATACAATTCAGCCATGTTTAGAATCACTTCACAATTGTTATTGTGTGGAGAAAAGGTTACTCTTGAGGAAATGTTAGAGAAAATATACTCTACATTTCATGCTTCAAATGTGCTACTTTAGTAGCAATACCGTGAGAAATGATTTAAGAAATATTCTAAACTTATTGCTTGTTTACTAGTGGCTGAACAAAATAATGGGCTTTTCATGAAATACCACGAGTCCCATTGAAGTAGTTCAAGTCAACTCCCAGAAGCAATGCAACTAGATATGATAATCAAAATGGAGAATGTGGATGAGGTCGCAGACGTGGACGTGGTTGTGGTCATCATTATGGATTTAGGTGTGGCCATGGTAGAGGAAATTACGGTGTTCAATTCATGAACCCAGACAATCCTCATAAAAGGCAAGAAAAGGGAGAAAAAGATAAAGGTGAAGTAACTGAAAATACATGCCACCATTGTGGAGGAAGAACTCATTGGGCACGTAACTGTCATACACCAAATTACCTTGTCGGTCTATCTCAAGAAACACTTGAGAAGAAAAAGAAAAAGATAGAGACAAACTTTGCAAGTGGCAGTGGTTATGATATTTTCAAAGATGATCTTATTGGTGCGACAAATTATGGAGAACATGGCCACAATGATGCAACTCACTTAGATGTTGCTGATTTCTTCACACAAGAATAGATCATCTAGTTGTTACTTATTTCTTTGTGCATTAATAAATATGATGTAATAATAGTAAGGATAAAGCACGTTGCACCTTATCTATGAATGAATAATTTATATTATGTTTTTATTTAGAATTCATGGCTATATTGTTTCACTACTCATAAATTTATTTTAAATTTATTAGTATTTATTAGTACATTTTCTTTTGAAGTGGATTGATGAGCTGTTGGCTCAAGAGCCTATATATGAAGAAGATAATATGTCTTATAGATAGTGGAACAACACATACTATATTAAGAGTAAAGTGTATTTTTCTTATGTTGTGACACAAGATGCAACTATTCATACTATATCTGGAAGTGATAAATTGATATAGGGCTCTGGAAGAGCCATAATTATATTACCTTGTGGGACAAAGGTAAACATACACGAAACACTATATTCCCTCAAGTCTCAAAGAAATCTGTTGAGCTTTAAAGATATCCGACAATGGATATCACATTGAGACAATGTGTGAGGATAATTTGCAGTACCTCAACATTACAAAGATGTCATTGGGAAAAAAGTATGTGGTTGAAAAATTACTAGCATTGCCTTCTGGTTGGGCAACGGAGGGCGGAGGGGTGGCACCGCGGTGAGGCTCCTAGGAGGCACCGCGGTGGACGGGTGGCGGCAAAATGCGAATGTGCGAATGGTTGTTGTGTGCCTATGCTAGGTGTGGGTGCCTAGGTGGGTGACGGTTTGTTGGCGTCTTGGGGATTGAGGGATTAAGGTTGGAGTCTTGGAGTAGAGAGTAAGTGAAGTCTTGGGCATGAGCCCACCTGTATATATATAGAGATAGGTAAACAGGAGCTACGGTATAGTTAAGTCTTACTCATGCTCGTACTTGTATACCCATCGAATAGTGATTTACATCCACGAACATGCATGAAGGCAACAAACGGTGAACAAACCTGACTCTGTTAGTGTTTTTACTCATAGATAAACGGATAAAAATTTTATTCCTAAATGGAGAAGATGTAGAAAGTTAGGATTAGAGCTAGCCAAATGGGCGGCCCAGCAGTCCCAAGCCTTGTAGCGGCATGACCCATTTTGGCCCATTAGACAATTGCGTCATGCTAACCCATATGCCGAGCATTCGGCCCATGTACGGCCCAGGTAAGATCAGGTTATGCCATATAGGCCTATAGTATGGTATGTTTGATAGACTTTTTTTTAAGCCTATTAAGCATGTTAGCCCGTTAGCACGTAAAAAAATCATTAAAAAATCAGGTGTGAAGTGCTGGCTTCCTGCCCTGCTGTGTCGTGCGGGCGTGCCCCAGGCCCCCAACCGAGCTCTGACCTCTGAGCCTCTACACATCCCATGCTGTGTAGTGCTAGTATGTACTAGTACGTAGTATTAGTTTACTACTACTATGGTACTATACGCGCGCGGGAGAGCGCCAAACAGCCCGCGCGACGTGAGTGCCAACCGTTCACTGCTCCGCCGTATATTTCTTTTAGCCTGCTGTTGTTGGGCCGTCAGAGCTGGAAATGGAATGGATTTGGGGCTAAGAATGAACCTGTATGATTGTCAGTTTGGCCATTGGCGAGTTTTTTTATATATTTTTTCGATTAAAAATTTAAATAAATAGATTCTTCGTGAAAAAAATTGTAAAACTAAGCGTCTGAGAGGGCTGCAGTCCTCTGAGAGGGCGGTTACGAGCCGTGTAAAGGGGGCTGCCCACCCACGCCCGCCAGCCTACACCCCTCCACCCTCCTTTATAATAGGGGCTAAAAATAGCTAAAAATCACATTTTATTCAGAAAAAGAAAAAAACTCTGAAAAGGGAGGAGAGGAAGAGAGCCTGGCGAAGCCCTGCTACATTTGATCTGCGGATTTAAAGATCACTTTCCGGTAAGTCCTTTTTTCTTTCTATTGTTGTTAATTAGTACAGTAGTAATATATGACATAGGTTTTAGACACGTATGACCTAGGGTTAGAAAATACTATGTAGAAAATTGTTAAATTTACTTACGACATGGTAGGATAGCAGTGAAATATAGAATATTATTTGTACTATGTTAGTTTTGAATATGTAGATTTATAGAATAATAATTGTAGGGTTGTATTGTGTGACATAGGAGCTAGCACTGTATGATAATAGATGGATCTAGGATGTAGCATTTAGAAAATATCAGTTACTGTGAATATTAATTCCGACATGGTAGAATAGCTATTAAATGTAGATTGTATAGAGTAATATTTGTAGGTAAGTTTGGGTAGAGCTATTATTGAAAACCTATTGTTATGTATGAATCGGTGTCGATAAATTTTTTTCTCCGATACTGAGAAATATAGTTCGTCGGTCTTAACATTGGTTATATTTGCGGATGTTTTCAAGGATGGCGGATAAATTAATTTTGGGATAATTGTAAATTTGCCACTATTTTGAACCGTTATTGCAAACTTGCCACTAAAAAATTGCAAAAATACCACCAGAACTGTCATTCGAGTGGCATTCTTGCAAAAAATAAAAACCACTGGTAAATTTACAAAAGCCCTATTAATTTTTTAGATATATTATAGTGAGGGTGAAATTAGGTACGGTCCTAACGGTGTAGATCTGTCTGGATTTCGTCATGTCATGAAGGGTCTTAGTAAAGCTAATGAGAGGACCATTGTGGGTGTGTGCAAATGGCTCATGCGGTTTTTCTAACTGGATCCACAGCAACATAAACTGAAGCTGAAAGCTGTCCTCAGCCGTGCTAGTCATGGATATTTTGGGGAGCTTGTTCCGATCGAAACCACATCAACATGGAGGCAGTATATAGATATATCTTGTGAACGTGTCATGCCTCTGGTTTTGTTAGCTGAGGCGTACCTGAAAGATCAAACGGAGGTGAACTCTGCAGAAGTAGTAGCATACCAAGTGAGGCAGTGGAAGATGAATCGGACCAGGTTAATATCGGGACCAGGGCAGATGTTGGAGATATTCCAGAGATGCAATCGATGGGTGTAGCACAGTGGCCCGACCTGAAGAGCAGGTGGTGCATGTGCCATATGGGTGCGAACTTCTACAGATAGTTTAAAAACAAAGAGTTGATGAAGCTTTTCAAAAAGTTATGCAGTCAAATCCAGCAACGGAAGTTTAATGCCCTATGGGCAAGACTGGATGAACTAACTCTAAAACAGACAGTGGAGGCTACACCAACTGGTGATGAACCGATAGCTCTTGGACCTCTCCCAATAGATACTCTGCAGATAGTAAGGAGGTTAGGGTCAGCTATTAGGAGCTTTTCACAGTGGATACGTAATGAGCCAAATGAAAAATGGGCTTTGCTGTACAACAGTGGTGGGGTAAGGTATGGAGTAATGACAACAAATCTTGCTAAGGTTTATAACTGGGTCATGCGAGAAATAAGGTCTCTCCCACTTGTTGGAATTGTAGGAGGCATTTTGCATGGGACTTGTAAGTATTTTATTGATCGGTACGCGGCTGCTAAAAATGTAATGGAGAACAATCGTATGCTGTATGGACGGATGCTATGTGAGTATATGGAGAAGGCCACAAAGAAGGCCCACATGCATCACACAAATCAAGAGAGGACTGCGAAGCATAGGTTCAGTGTCCTATGCCGGGATAAGGGTCGGAGAGGTGGAAGACGTGAGCGGCATGTTCAAGAGTGTGTGCTAATGAGTGGAACATGCATTTGTAGTTGCCAGAAGCCAAAATTACTCCACAAAACTTGTACACACGTCATAGCTACGTGTGCAGAGCACAATATGCTTCCCAGGCAATATGTTTCAAAGTACTTAATGAAGGATCAAATACTGAACACCTAGAATCATGAGCTGTATGGTTACGGCATTGTTGACACTTTTACATGTAATCTAGGGCCTTCACGAATCTATGTGCCTGATTTGTAAAAGATGAAGAGCGCACCTGGCCGTCGACAAACTCGCCGGATTCGCAACGATATGGATGAATCCGAGGCGGGTCCTAGGGTCAAGCAATGCAGTCAGTGCAATGAAATAGGTCACACGTACAAGTATTGTCCAAAAAATACACCTGTTGTCTAGGTGAGTATTATGACGCGTTGTAGTGTGATTGTATTTAACGTAGCTTGCTGTCTTAATTGTATTTCGATTTCTAACATTTGAACCTTCATTTGTAAGTACATGTCGCAATATGTTCATGTTGCATATAGTTGTATAGTTAATTTGCATTCAATGTATATTGTTCATGTCTACATCTAGCAATGCATTAATGTACATGTCTTTGAAATGCAGATATGTCGGACCCTGCGACCCTCGAGCTTCTGGACCCTGCAGTGGACAAGAGGCACCGCAGCTTCTTGTCCGCCGAGCACCAGACGGAGTGAGGAGTGTTCCGACCACAGGACCCTCGAGAGCTGCTTATGATTGACGATTGGTGGAAGCATAGGTACTTCGATACTTTCATACAAAATTGCCATACCATTAATGTATTGCCATACCATTGATGTACTTTGATACTTTCAAGTTGGTAGCTGCAGGACTCCTACCGCTTTACCATTTGGTTGAGGCCTGATCGACGGAGAACCCCGAGGCAGCGACGTGTCGTTTCTATTTCGACCGGTCGCTGATAGCAGCACTGGTTGACCAATGGAGGCCGGAGACACATACATTTCACCTCCCGTGCGGTGAGATGACCCCGACCTTGCAATACATAGGCTACCTCTTAGGCCTACCTTGCGCAGGAACTGCGGTTGGGGTCATCGATATGGATGCTGACTGGATCAACGTCATGCATCAGCGCTTTGGCCTAGTTGAGCAGAAGGCTGACGCACCCCCCTAAGTGCCTGAATTTTTGTCTGATGCACGAGGGTCAACGAAGAAGTGGATCCTACAGTTTCAGGTTTGGTACAATACAACCTCTCATTTCCTATTTGAGTATCTAGTTATGATCATTATTGACACCTGTCATATTTGCAGCAGGCGTACATGCACCCCCAGGCCAACACAAACTCGGTCTCCAGGCATTTGGAGGCCTATCTACTTTGGCTATTTGGGTGGGTTATGTTCACCAGTGGCCAAGGCCACCTGGTTGCGAGGACGCTTGTGCCTTACGCCAGGTTGATAGCGGATGCTGATGGCAAGGAGGTACCGCAGTTCAGTTGGGCATCTGTTGTCCTTGCTGCGACATATTGGGCGCTCTGCGACGCGTGCACAAAGAAGGAGCCACTAGCCAATTTTGCTGGGTGCCCACTTCTTCTGCAGCTGTGGTCCTACGAGCGGTTCGCCATAGGCAGGCTAGTGGTCGACCGCTCCCTGTACCCAGAGGAATGGTACGGCGAGCCAGAGGAGGACGCGCCTACCATGGCCTCGATTTGGTGTCGTCATCAGGTATGTACTTTTTGTTAACACTTTAATTGGCATGCATGTTATTTCTAATAATTTCTAATGATGTTTGTCACATAGCCACACTGGGCGCATGAGCAGCCTCGCAGCGCTTACGAGCTTTTTCGGTCCCAGTTCGACAGGCTACGTCCAGACGATGTGGTCTGGCAGCCGTACAACATCTTGGCCGTCCAAGGCCGTGTGGGTTTGGGTTTGTCGCCGTTGTGTACCCGCGACGAGGAGTACTGTCTTACGAAGGCACCGCTTGTCTTCGACATCTACGTCGAGGAGTACTCACCACACCGCATCATGCGGCAGTTTGGCCATCACCAGGCATTCCCTCTCGTCCACATTCGTACTATCTCCGTGTATGTCCATAGGTACATATGCATAATTAAAATTTTGTAATATTCGTCTTACTGTGAATTATATTTAACATGGTTCACTTGCAGGTACACACGCAAAGGTGAGCCGGCTAGCAACCTCTGGGCAAATCACTTGGCCCCATATGTGTCAGCATGAGCCCAAGTGCTACAGGATGTCGTGGAGGAGGCGCGTCCCTTCGACGAGCGGAGCTTCAATGACTACCTATGGTGGTACATTCCACGTACATGCACACGGGTCACCTACACCCCTGAGGGTGTCCGGCCCCACATCGCGTCGACTACGAAGGTGTACCCGGTCCATTGGAACGAGGGTGCTGCATTAGCGATATGTTTTACTTACAAGTCAGTAGTCCATACTCAAGGAACAAAACTGTATATTTAAATTGTTTTTTTCTTGTCAGTATCCGCAGGCTGATATCATTTACAATGTCCATAGGGATGCAGCTGGTAACATGGACCGCCTCCGACAAGGGGTGCACCTCAGTGCGTTGGATGTCGCAGGCTTCGTCAAGCGGGTTTTCGACAAGACCGCGCGCGCCTTGAAGCTTACCTCATGCCGATCCACCACAGATGTAGCTGGAGCACCTCCCAGGTCTAGTGGGGTCCACGCCGAGTCGTCCCAGAGGTCATATGTGCACCACCATTCATCGGTGTCGGCACCCACACAACCCCTTTTACCACATCATGCAGGCTCGGAGCAAATAGGTACGAATATGACAAGCCTCAATATGGAACATATGAGTATCCATCAGTATAGCAGCAGATATCAGCCAAATCTCTATCGATTTCGCACCCTGTTTTACTAACCGCTCATCCTGTTCTATTTGTTCAGTCTCCTCCACCACTCTATGATTTTATTCAATGGCTCGACAATGAGCAAAATGACAAACAGAAGCAGTGGGTCGACATGAACATGAGGTGGAGATGGGAATCTTACGCACATCGGGAGTACGAGCAACAACAAGAGGAACTTTGCCTAAAGCGGGAGGAAGAAGAGCGCATAAGGAAGGAGGCACACGACCATACCGTGGCTCAGGCTTAGAAGGCTGAGAGGGCAAGAAAGCAGGAAGAGCCCGACGTGCTAAGGCGGCAGGTCCCGATGCCCTCCGAAAGGAAAAATATCCTAAATGCACTCAGTAGAGAGTATCTAATGTAACTCGACATACTTCCACTCCCTAAGCATGTTATGATTAGGAGCGGCACACTAATAAGTAGGTCGTAATGCGAACCGTACATACCACCTTCTTTTCCTCGTCGTGTCGTTGTGGTTACAGTCTCATATAATTTTTTCACCCTATGTTTAATATTATGTTTGTCGCCGTTCGCACCTCATACCCGCGTAATATGCTGCGAATGCTTCACATATACAATTTGTTCACAATTACTGATTTTTTATTTTCCGACAATTACGTAACCTACTCCAAATTCTCATTTTCTCAGTATACCGTTTTCACTCCTCTTCAATCTTTTTAATTCCAAATTTTGTAAATGCCCTATTTTAAATTTTGATGAAAACACAAAATTTTACAATTTTTGAAAAAAAATACCATTACCGCCCCCTCAGAGGACGGCTAGGCTGCTAACCGCCCTCCCAGGCCCTACCCGCCCCCTGAGAGGGTGGTTAGCACCCTTGCCACTCTCTGAGGGGGTGATTAGGCCACCCGCCCTCCCAGGAGGTGGTTAGAAGGCCTAACCGCCCTCTCAGAGGGCTGCAACCATCTTAAGGAGCTGCAGGCGTCTAGTTTTGTAGTTTTTTTCACGATAAATTCTATTTATTTAAATTTTTAATCGAAAAATATAAAAATAAAAAAACTCGCCATTGGCCATGCCACACATCAAAGCTCACATCAGACGTATTCACAGGCCGTGCTGTGCAGATCCGGTGTGACACGGTACCGGTCCAGGTATGATCCAGCCTATCATACTGTGCCAGTCTAGTAGGATCACAAACAAATGGTACTGTGCTTGATCATACCTACGGTACCAGGCTGTATGCTGGACTATTAAACCCAGCCCATTTGGCTAGGTCTAGTTGGGATCATGTGAACCGGTTGGCCAGCAGTAGTTAATTAACTGTAGTTTTTCTTGATAATGTAACACAAAACAGGAAAAAAAAAGCTCCAAGTCTAAACAGAGGCAAAGGACTAAATGTGGTTTTGTCCAACCTCGGACAAGAAACAGGGGAAGCCGAAAGGTTCTTTTTAGTCTTTGGGCCTGGAACCATGTAGGGTCATGGCCTGGCAGCAATCATCTTGCAGGTCTAGAGCCTAATAGTTGTGCTGATGTGCAGGAAAAGGTTGCGAGAAAAGGCAGATCAGATTAGAGAGTGGAAAAAGGAAACTTAGAAGTGTGCATCAGTGGTGAACAACTTGTCCATTCCATTAGTTATGAACATAATTCAAAGCTGCATTTCCATGTTTCTGTTAGCCATAAAGCACACAAGAATCCATCTTAAACAGTGTGGCACATCACATTAATTGTCTGGAACAACTTGCTGGGAGTACAACCATTATAAGAAAATGCTTCTTAGATTTCAATCGACTGAAATCTAGATTCCTTCGGTCGATGCTTTCCGCTCGTCTCAGGCTGCCGAAGGCATGGGAGGGATTTTTCGAGGTTGGGGAGATGCGTCGGGCTTAGAGGAACGACAGTGCTGACACTGTGGATAATAGGCGGGCGGTGGACGGGTTTAGCAGCCGACGACAAAACAGGAGATGTTAACATGGTGACAGATGGTGGATGTAAATCTAGCGATGAGTGTAAATTGGATTTGTAAGTGAGATTTAATATAATTAAATATATGGATTTAAATTATTAATAAATTTTAATATGATTAAAAATCTATTAGTGTACTGTATATAAAAGGAGATAGGAGCTGTGGACACAATAGTTGATTCGACCATCAAAATTCTGATCGTCACATTTTCTCGAACTCCCTATAAAACCTTAGTCGGTATGGTGCTAATACGCTGGCGTATAATATTTTATCCATATATGTGTGGATATTATGGAGGCACGTTGCCGTTTCTGCAGTACTAATCGGTGACAAGGACACCACGACGAATTAACTATTTTATCTTTGTGGTCGACGAGGTGGTCGACGTGATTGACTACTTGCTCTTTGTGAATATGCACGACTCTTTTTTCACTATATCGCGCGTCTAGGGTAACGATCCATGATCCCCTACTCGTATGGTTTTCTAGTTGAACACGGTAGAGAAATTTGATTTGTCCTAATGTAGCCTACTAGTTTTACAAGAGAGGATGCCACCGAGAAGGAGGGTAGTGCGGGGGAGAAAGGTGAGGCATTGACGCTGAAATATGTCAAGTGCGTGAGAGATATACGGGAGGTGGAAGGATGTTCGATCTGGATCCGACAGCTCACATGTGTCGACTGAGAACGAGAAAAAAACAGTCACCTGGAAAATAGCATTACCTTTAGACCATTCCCAATTATTTCTCCTTCATTTTGTTCCCTTACTGATTCCTTTTTTCGTTCTCATTTTCTTTATTTTGTCTTATCTCCAACATGTTCTCTTCAAAGTGATTCGTAAATAGAAAAGAGAGATAATCCTGTCCTGGAGAGAATAACTTTAAGAATCTATTCGTGAAGAGAAACCGTTGAAGCGTTAGAAGGAAATTTTTTTTATGGAAATCATTTTATAGGAGTGACTCACCCAATTCGGTAGTGCACCGGGCACTAATTTGTGTCAGGCCACAAGACTAAGATCAGATTAGTGTTTAGTCAGCATATCTCTATCGACTTTGATAAAAAAAAAAAAAAGACGTGCCATGTCTCTAAAGCTATGTAGATCCAACAGACGGGGGTGGGGAGACAATGGTAGATCCGACCGAGTCATAGCAAGCATGCGAACCGTGAAAACATGTACTGCTGCAACCCAGAGCAATGATCAGCAAAGGACACTGAGGCAGGGTCTGAGGTAAAGTTGTCCAAATAAGTCGGTCTAGGTATAATCTAAGATACGGCACTATAAATATGGTATAGATACAGTATGAGATATCATGTTGTATTTGGGCTGAGCGTGTGGCATGCCGGAGCAGGATGGGCCGATCATTGGACACAGCGGTAGGGTCTGAGGTAAAATTGTCCAAATGGTCTAGGTACAGTCCAAGATATGTCACTATAAATACAGCTTAGATACGGTATGAGGTATCATGTTGTATTTGGGCTAAGCATGTGGCACGTGGTGCCAGTACTTGTATGGTTCGTCCTTCCCTGGCCATGTCGCCCCCATCCACTCGGCTACCGTGCCATCGCCTGACCACCTCACACTGTGTTTTACAAAATGTATTGTGGGCCGCGCCTCCAGCATACGGGCCAGCACGATATTACCCGGTTAGTTAGCTAGGCCAATCGGATCATGCCTAAACGAGCCCAGGTCATGTTGTACTGGGCAACCTATTTGGTCAGGTCTAATTTGACACCTAAGAACGACACCTTATATTGCGAATCACAACCTCTGTATCATGGAAAACTTTCTTTCTCCTGTGGTACAACAAAGGATACCATCCACCTAGGGATGAAAATGAGATGGATATTTTCCGATCGACCGAATCCTTGGAAAGAAAATATGAGATATAACAATACTATATAATAATATCTATGTCCGACTCCGAATGAGTGAAAAAAAGATAGATACAGAATGACTACTATTCGCCTCCGTCTGAAGTATCCAATTTTAATGATACGAGAAAATATATTATGATCTCACTTAAAAACATAATAATATATTGATAGATTGCCACACATCAGTATAAAAAAAATATTAAATGCTCTATTTTCATATCTCAATGATCACTCTTTATACTGACTTTAATTGCACTATATATTGCGGAAATCCTTTTCTGAGCAAACGCGCGACTCCGACAGCGTAGGTTGGCGATCAGGCGGTCGGGCGAGCTGCTAGGGCGGTCAGGAGTTTTTTTTATTTTTATATTTTTTCGAGTTTAAATTTAAATAAATAGATTCCCGGCGAAAAGATTTGCAAAAGTAGGCGCCCACCGCCCTCTCAGAGGGCTGCAGCCCTCTCAGAGGGTGGGTACGGGTGCTAACCGCCCCCTCAGAGGGCGGCAAGAGGGGCTAACCGCCCTCTCAGGGGGCGGTTAGTCCCTGGGCGGGCGGTTACCCCCTAGCCGCCCTTTGAGAGGGCGGTTAGGGGATTTTTTCATGTAAAATTAATTTTTTTTTCATTTTTTCCTATAAAAATATATTATTTTTTAATTGAAGGAAAAAAAAGAAGGGGTGTAAGGAAATTAAGAAATTAAATTTGGAGTAGGTTATGTAATAACGGGAGGAAAAAATCAGTAATTAGTAGTTGCAGCATTTTACGTGGGTATAGGGTGCGAACGAGGACAAACATAGTATTGAACACATGGTGAAAATATTACAATACACTGTAACTGCGACGACACGATGAGGAAACAAAGGTGGCATGTACGGTTTGCACTAAGACCTTATTAGTGCGCCGATCCTAATCATAACATGCCTTAGGGAAGGAAAGTATGTCGGGTTACATTAGGTACTCTCTACTGCGTGCATCTAGGATACTTTCCCTTTCGGAGGGCATCGGGACCTGCCGCCTTAGCACGGCGGGCTCTCTCCCGCTTCCTTTCCCTCTCAGCCTCTCGAGCCTGAGCCACGGTACGGTCGTGCGCCGCCTTCCTCATGCGCTCTTCTTCCTCCCGCTTGAGACGAAGTTCCTCTTGCTGTTGCTCGTACTCCCGACATGCGTACGCTTCCCTTCTCCACCTCATGTTCATGTCGACCCACAGCTTCTGTGAGTCATTTTGCTCATTGTCGAGCCACTGAATAAAATCACAGAGCGGTGGAGGGGACTGAACAAATGGAACAAGATGAGCGGTTAGTAAAAGAGGGTGCGTAATCGGAAGAGATGAGGCGGACATCTATTACCGTACCGGTCGATAACCAGTTGTTGCATTGCGAGGCTTGTCATACTCGTAGTTGGCACACATGAAGAAGCGTAGTCCATAGGTGTATGAGATGTCCTGCGACTCACGGAGCTTACAAAGGTCACCACAGAAGCACATTGGTGGTTTGAGACCTTCAGGTACGGTAGTCCCCCAATGTTTCTTTGGTGGGCTCGATGGAGCTCAGGAAGACATTGCACTTGAGAGATATGAGAAATGAGCGATGCTTCTCTGTAAGGAGGTTTGGCTACTTATAGTTGGGGGAGGCAGGAGCATTAGATTCGCTCTTAAAGAAAGGAATTAGGGCATGGGCGTAGCTGGCGGGAGGAGCATCGGATTCCATCTTGAAGAATAGGACAGTTTTGTCGTTGTCCATGGTCAGAGATTCCACGTTTATTGGTACCCATGTTGTCATTTACTGATTTGAAAAAGCTGGGTAGTGTTGTCACATTGTGTTGTCAAGTCATGGTTAAAGTTTAGTGGTGTGGTCACTTGTTCATTGAACGTGTCTGAATATGAAATGCATTTACGAAATGCTAAGTCGACCATACAAAGTGAAAGTGTCTTAATACATATGAGCACATCACGAAGCGAATACGCATATGTTAGTTACAAAAAATGTAAAATTCTACTCATGCCTCCCTCGTTGCCGTCGTCCGTGCGCCCCATCGTGGTCCCGATGCCGCTGGTTAACCCTCACGTGACCCCTGGAGTAGGTGAGGGGGTCAGGTGGGCCGACGTGTCTGCTAGGCCTAGTAGGGACCACCGGTGTCGAGGGCTCGTCATGCGTGGGCTAGGTCCGAAGCGGTGCACTGGAAACTTGGGACCGCTAAAGGACGTCGTAGTCAGGTGTGCCCCCGAAGAAGTCACGGACGATGTCGTATGCGGTGTCGGGGCCAGCCTCATCCTCCTGACTAGGGTAGGAGGACTGTGAAGGCTCGGCAGGCGTCCATGTGTACTGGCTAGAGGGGCCTGTGAACAAATAATCACGTTAGATACGAACAATATGGTATTGAAAGTAGTAGTAAAAAATGTATAATTGTACCTGCGTGGTACGACGGTGCAGCAGAAGAAGGCCACGCTGACGTGCCGTAGTACGTTGCGGGGGGGTAGGGTGTGGGGCCGCCGAAGACGGACCGGCCTCATCACCGAAGTAACCTGAGCACAGTTCTAACTTATTTTGCTGAAAGTACTAGAAATTAGGAAGAAGGGTTCCCGGAGTACCTGACTGTGGACGTATAGGGCTCAATCTGCGAGGCTGCGTCGAGACTTGTGGAGACGGACCTAATGAATGTTTAATAACAATAAGTAAAGGATATTGATCAATAATTTTCAAAAGTATAATTCGTACCATGTTGCTCGGACCCTCCAAGACGTGATAGGAGGGGTCGTGTGGGTGCCGACACTGAAGAACGTCGGTGCACGTCTGACGGCCGAGACGACTCGGCGTGTGCACCACTCATCCTGGGAGGCGGCCCTGCTGCATCTGTGGTACATCGGCAGGAGGTGAGTTTCAGGGCGCGCGTCGTCTTATCGAAAACCCGTCTAATGAAGCTCGCAACATCCGACGCACTTAGGTGATGCCCTTGCCGGACGCAGTCCATGGCAGCAGCTGCATCCCTATTTACATCATAAATGATATCTGTCTGCGGATACAAACAATAGTAAACAATTAAAGTATACGGTTATGTTCACTCAATATGTAGTACGGACTTCAGAAAATGACTTACTGCTAAAGCGGCGTCCTCGTCCCAATGCACCGGGTATGTCTCCGTTGTCGATGCGATGTGGCCCCGGACATCATCAGGGGTGTAGGTGACACGAGTCCGCGTACGAGGTACGTACCACCGTAGGTACTCCGTAAAGTTTCCCTCGGTGTGGGGACGTGCCTCATCAACGACGTCCTGTAGCGCTTGGGCCCATGTTGCCACATAAGGGGCCAAGCGGTCCGCTCAGAGGTGACCAGCTGGCTGGCCTTTCCGCGTGTACCTGCATTGAAACCACGATAAATGTAAGGTAAACTGAAACGAAGGTTGCTCAAACAAAAATTTATCAAATGTACCTGTGGACGTGCAAGGGGACTGTACGGATGGGGACGAGCGGGAATGCCTGGTGACGGCCAAACTGCCGCATGACGCGCTGCGGTGAGTACTCTTCGACGTAGATGTCGAAGACAAGGGGCGCCTTGGTGAGCCAGTACTCCTCGTCACGGGTGCACAAGGGTGACAATCCCGACCCTGCATGTGTATGAACGGCCCGAACGTTGTATGGCTCCCATACCACATCGTTAGGACGTAGCCTGTTAAACTGGGTACGAAAATGCTCGTACGCGCTGCAAGGCTGCTCGTGGGCCCAGTGTGGCTGAGTGACAAACATCAATACAGATATTTAGAGAGTAACATAGTACGAACGAAACTGTTAATGTAAATTACGTACCCGTCGACGACACCACAGCGAGGCCATTGTCGATGCGTCCTCTTCCATCTCGCCGTACCACTCCTCTGGGTACGGGGAGCGATCCACCACCGGCCTACCTATGGTGAAATGCTCGTACGACCATAGCTGAAGAAGAAGTGGACACCCGGCAAAAGTGGCTAGCGCCTCCTTCTTCATGCATGCGTCGCAGAGCGCCCGATACGTCGCAGCAAGAACAGCTGATGCCCACCTGAACTGCAATACATCCTCTGCATGCGCATCCGCTATCGACCGGGCGTACGGCACAAGGGTCCTCGTAACCAGGTGGCCTTGGCCACTAGTGAACATCACCCACCCAAACAACCAAAGGAGGTAGGCCTCCAAATGTCT
This sequence comes from Phragmites australis, assembly GCF_958298935.1. Classification (NCBI taxonomy): domain Eukaryota; kingdom Viridiplantae; phylum Streptophyta; class Magnoliopsida; order Poales; family Poaceae; genus Phragmites; species Phragmites australis. The sequence continues at coordinate 14,036,601 of NC_084939.1, read as the reverse complement.
CGAGACCGCGTATGCGTTGGCTTGTGGGTGGATGTACGTCGGCTGCATATATGACTGGTGTCAGAAATAATCATTACGACATAATTTGTTAGGAATCGATAGGTTGCATGTTACCATACCTGGAACTGTAGGATCCACTTCTTCGTTGGCCCTCGTGCATCGGCTAAGAACTCAGGCACGTACGGGGGTGCATCCTCCTTTCGCTCCACCGGCCCAAATCGCTGATGCATGTCGTTCATCTAGTCAGCCTGCATAACGATCACCCCAACCACAGCTCCCGCGCAAGGAAGGCCTAAGAGGTAGGAGACGTCCTGCAGGGTCGGGGTCATCTCTCCGCACGGTAGGTGGAACGTATGTGTCTCCGGCCTCCAACGGTCGACCAGTGCTGCTATCAGCGACCGATCGAAGTAGAAACGACGGGCCGCAACCTCGGGGTCCTCCATCGTTCGGGCCTCGACCAACCGGCAAAGCAGTAGGAGTCCGGCCGCTCCCAACCTATAAATATTGCAGTACATCAATAATATGTAACAACAACAGCGAAATGATATGTAACACCATCAGCTTTTCTAAGTACCTGTGGGTCCAGCGCTCGTCTACCGTCAGCAGCTCTCCAGGGCCTCGTGGGCGAAACACTCCTAGGTCCGTCTGGTGCTCGGCGGATAAGAAGCTGCGATGCTTCTTGTCCACGGCAGGGTCCAAAAGCTCTGGGGTCGAAGGCTGAGCCATCTCTGCATTTGAAAGACATGTACATTAGTACATTGAGAAATAAATACAAGAACAACAAATTTCGAATGCAAATTAACCGTACGCGAAATTAACACATATTAATACAAAGTACAAAACTAGCTGACCTACACAACAGGTGCATCACCGCCTGCACTTTTGGGACAATATTTGTAAGTGTGACCTACTTCATTGCACTGACTGCATCGCTGCATCCTAGTTACGAATCCGCCGAGATTGTCTTCGGCCCGGTGCGTTCTTCATCTTTCCCAAATCAGGCACATATATTCTTGAAGGCCCTGGGTTACTTGTAAAAGTGTCAATACTTCCCAGTTGTGACACATATTGCCTGGTTCCAGGTGTTCAATACTTGATCTTTCATGAAATATTGTGACACATATTGCCTTGGAAGCATATGGTGCTCCGCGCACGCAGCTATGACATGTGTACAAGGTTTGTGGAGTAATTGTGGCTTCTGACAACTACATATGCATGTCCCACTCCTTAGCACACACTCTTGAACATGCCGCTCACGTCTACCCCCCCTCCGACCCTTATCCCGACACAGGACACTGAACCTGTGCTCTGCTGTGCCCTCTTGATTTGCGCGATGCATGTGGGCCTTCCTATTTGCCTTCTCCATGTACTCACATAGCATCCGGCTATAAAGCATACGATTGTCCTCCATTACAACCTTAGCAGCTGCAAACCGATCAATGAAGTACTTGCAGGTGCCATGCAAAATGCCTTCTACAATTCCAACTAGTGGTAGGGACCTCATTCCTCTCATGACCCAGTTATAAACCTCTGCAAGGTTTGTAGTCATCACTCCATACCTGGCACCACCACTGTCGTACAGCAGAGCCCATTTTTTATTGGGCTCATTGCATATCCACTGTGAAAAGCTCCTAATAGATGAGCCAGATCTCCGTACAATCTGCGGAGTATTGGTTGGGAGCCGATCGAGAGCTATTGGTTCCTCACGGTTAGGTGCGGCCTCCGCAGTTTGTTTAAGAGTCAGTTCATCAAGTCTTGCCCATAATGCATTGAACTTACATTGTTGGTTCTGACTGCATAACTTCTTGAAGAGCTTCATTAACTCTTTGTTTTTAAACTGTCTGTAGAAGTTCGCACCCATATGGCGCATGCACCACCTGCTTTTGAGATCTGGCCACTGTACTGGTACACCCCGTCGCACGCTACCGTGTTGCATATCCAGCAAAGCCTGCAACAATCCTGCATGTCTATCATGAATGAGACACACAGCTGGTCGGTCAAGAACAATTGCATGCTTCACCCGCTCTAGGAACCAATACCAGCTGTCCCCATTCTCACTCTCCACGAACGCAAACCCTACTGGCAGCAGTTGGTTGTTACCGTCGACCCCTATTGCAGACAATATCTGCCCTTTGTACTTCCCAGTTAGGAATATTCCATCTAGGCATATGATGGGTCGGCAATATCTAAATGCTTTGATAGTTGCACCGAATGCAAAGAAAGCATGCTGCAACACTCTTTTTCCGTTGTACTCCATATTAGTAGAGGGGTAATGCTTGATATCATAGTAGCTGCCTGGATTTCTTGCACAAATTGTGGCTAATTGACGAGGTAGATTGTGATACGAATCTTCATATGTACCGAACCTAATCTCAATAGCCTTTTGTTTCGCCCTCCATGCCTTCGCATAATTTATTGTGTACTGGAACCTTTGCTCAATAGCACGGATTATTGATCGTGGCTCATACCTTAGGTTGTCCACAATCTCTCCGTATATAACATTTGCAATGAAAGCAGAAGACAGGTTCCGATGGGCGAACTCTATTTCCTCAATATGACAATTATGTTCCTTAACTATTGAGCATTGCCAGTAGTCTGCCCATTTCCCTCTAAATGCGTGCACCCGCCAAGGGCACTCAGGAACCAAGCACTTCACATCGTACTCTCTTTTACTTGATTTAACAACCTTGAATTGCCTACGAAGAGACAACGACCAGAATTTCACAGCATCAATAACTGCCTCTTTTGTAGGGTACATAGCACCCTGTGACACCTCATTCTCATGGTATGGCCACGGTGTCTGGTCAGCCTCGCTAACCACCAACTTCAAAAATTCTTGATCCCGCCACTCCGCAGGAACTGCAGCATTACCCTCCTCATCAGAAGAATCCCCATCGGCAAGGCCTTCCTCCAACTCTTCATCCTCCAAATCCATATCTTCAATGATGCTAGGGATGTGCTCCCCTTCATCAGCTACACCCATCGGCTCCAGGTCTGGAACATCACCAACCTCCTCTCTGGACCCTACATTAGCCGCCTCTGACTCATCTTCCACTGCCTCACTTGGTCCTGCTACTGCTTCTTCAGAGTTCACCTCATTTTGATCTTTCAGGTACGCCGCAGCTAATAAAACAAGCGGCATGCCACGTTCACAGCATATATCTACATACTGCCTCCAAGTTGATGTGGCTTCGATGGGAACAAGCTCACCAAAGTATCCATGACTAGCACGGCTCAGAACACCTTTCAACTTCAGCTCATATTGCTACGGATCCAATTGGAAAAACCGCATGAGCCATTTGCACACCCCCACAATAGTCCTCTCATTAGCCTTACTAAGCCCCTTCATAACATGGCGAAATCCAGAGAGATCTACACCGTTGGGACCGTACATAATTTCACCCTCACCATAATATATCTGAAAAATTAATTTATCTCCCATTCCTGGAAACACCCGCAAACATAACACATGTTAAGACAACAAACTATATTTCTGATTATCAGATAAAATAGTTTTTAAATGCTACCCTAGGTTCGCAAATTATCATCTGCTGTTGACTCATACGTCTGCATGTACAAGTAATATACTATAAACTATATACTACAAACAACATACTGAAAATAATATACTACAGGTAACAAATTGAAAATAATGTACTAATTTTCTAACTAAATTTTACAATTTTCTAAACCCTAGATCTAACTATCTAAAATCTATGTCATATACTACTACTGCACTAATTAACAACAATAAAAAGGATAAAAATATTGACCTGAAATTTTTTTCCAAATCCGCAGCCCAAATGCAGCAGGGCTTCGCCGATCTCTCTTCCTCCCCTCTCCTCTCCTCTCTTCTCCTCTCTCTTCTCAATTTTTCTTTTTTTCCGAATTTTCTGGTTCTTTCTCCAATTTTCGGGGTTTATATAGACTCAGCGCGCAGGGGGCCGGCGCGGGGCGGCGGGCGGGAGGCGCCCTTACCGCCCTCTCAGGGTGCGGTAAGGACCTCTACCCGCCCCCTGAGGGGGCGGTTAGCTGTGGGGTCCGGGCGGGAAGGCCTACCGCCCTCTCAGGGGGCGGTCTGAGAGGGCTGTAGCCCTCTGAGAGGGCGATGGGCGGCTACTTTTGCAAATCTTTTCGTCGGGAATCTATTTATTTAAATTTAAACTCGAAAAAATATATAAAAAAAAAACTCGGCGGCCAGCGGCCTATCAAGCGAGCGATGATGGCCTGCAGGTGAGCTAGGCTGAGCGGATGGCGAGGTCGCTGGGCTGCTACGTGAGTTGCTGGGTCGACGGAGAGGAGATGGGCTGGGCTGCACAGGGAAAAGGCTGAGCTGACAAAAGGAAAAGGAGGGAAAAGTGGCCCATAGAGAAGGAAAAGGAGAATTTAAATGTCACAAGCAGTTCGGTCCACGATTCCTTTTTCGTCCATTTCTAAGTCATGCGCATCTCTGTTTCCGAGTTACCGTCAGGGAGAGGTGAGATAGGGCGGGCCCACTGAGATTCGTTTCCCTTCCCCTTCATTACTGTTTTCGATAAATTTTGCGATACAAGTTGTGTAGATAAGTTTTCTACGAAACATTTCTATTTGAGTCTCAAAAAGTTAGCTATAGATAGATTTTGTTACAAAAGTTTATCAAAAAGCTATGGATTCGTTATAAACTTATCTGTAAAAGTTATATAAAAAACGTTGTTGCTAATCATGAAAAAGTTATTTGTTCATCTTTTTTTTTTAAAGTTTGATAATTTTTTAAAACCTTTTTTGAAAAAGTTTGTTTCATATCTTTTTTGTAAGTTATTGCTTAAATATTTTTTATCATCTTTTTTGAAAAAATATTTATGGTACAATTTTTTTAATCAGTTTTCTAGAAACATTTCTACGTAAATCTTAAAAACATTTATTAATAAAGTTATTTTGAAAAGATTTTTAAGATAACAATGTTTTTTCCGAAAATTTTGTTTCAGATGTTTGTCAGGAATTTGTTTTTCAGATATTACTGAAAAGTTTCCGAACAAATTAGTACTTCATTTTTTTCTTGTTGTTTAATCGCCTTGACTCGGGTCAGCTACTAGCCCACCTGTTTTCCATTTCTTTATTCGCTTCTGTACACAGCTAAGTGACCGAAACCGATTCTGACACAGCCACCTTGCCGTGTCGGGGCGTGCTCACGCGGAGGGCGACCTCGCGCGCGTGTTCATCGTTTCCTGTCCGAATTCATGTGCTAACACGCGTACCCTGATGTCGGGTCCTATATATTGTTTAATGTACCTGTGGGGACGTAAATTATGTAATTTTATTATTTATTCGACATTATCCGTATTTTGTTTAAATATAATATCATTTATTTAATTTTGACTATGAAAAAATATATAATATGATACATGATGAAAAAAATAATTATTCGATACTATTTGTATCTCACCCCGACTCCGAAAAAAGTGAAATAAGATATAAGACTATATCCATTTGTATTCGATCCAATTACACTTTTACACCTACGTTTACTCAGATCCTTCTATCTGCAGGAATACATTAGATTATACACACGTGTTATCACTGTTGCTCTGCCTATAGCTCTTGGCGAGGGGTGAAAATGGGGCAGATATTTTCCGTCCGTCCGTCGGCCCGACCGAAGGCTTACAAACCAAATATGAAATGCAACAATGGCTTTTCAATACTATTTAATACTATTTATGTCTGATTCTGAATCCGAGAAAAAAAGTAAGATAGAATATATGATGATTGGTATCCGTTCAAAGTATCTGAATGTTAGATGTTATGAAAAAAATTTATTGTAATTATACTTAAAAATATGATAATATACATGTAAATTATCACACATCTGTAGACAGATAATACTGATTGTTCTTATTTTGATATCTCAACCATAACTATTTCTATGCTCATTTTGATTGCACCATACTATTTAATATGTTATATGAGGATACAAATAAAGTGAAAGTTTTTATCTATCTGACTAATCGAAAGCTAACGGTGCTATTCGATTCGACTCTGACTCCGAAAACAAAATATATGATAGGACACAGGATGAAAAAAATAATTATATGATATTATCCATATCCAACTCTGATTTAAAAAAAGATAAAATATAGGATAAACTATATCCAGCCGTATACCATCTAATTACACTCATACCTTTCCAACGTAGTCTCGGCGCCATGTTTACCTACTTTTGTGCCTCCAAAATCGTCTATAGCCGTGCTATAAACAAGGTTGAACTTATTGATAGCTCAATGGTTACCGAGCTCCAGCGGTTACCGAAAATTCACAGTAACTGCAATAACCACTCGAAATTTGAATAAAATTCGGACAAAATTTGTTTGATAAAATTTAAAATTTGGGAAAAGTTCGTGAAATTGACCTCTCGGTAACCAGTCGAATTGGACTGGTTACCGAGCGGTTTTCTCGATTTATCGAGCGGTTTTCTCGAATTTTCCGTATTATCGGTAACCGCTAGGTTTTGTCGGTAACTGCTCAGTTTTCTCGATTTTCAGTGAAGTTCAACAAAAACCTAAAATTATCTTAATCTTGTAAAATCAATAACTAATTCATCTGAGCTTCAAATCAAGTGAATTAAATTTTGTTGGTTTCCTTGTAATATGGTCTACATGATAAAAGTATTTATACTCATAAAAAAATTTGAAAATTTTCTATGAGAAAATGTATTTGTTAAACCAAGTTAAATGCATAGTTTACTCTTTGCTAATCCAAAAATCATGAAACTAATTTTGTTAGTCTTCTTACATGATCCTATGTCTTTTAAAAATACATGAACTCATGACTTTATTATTATAACATGTAGGATTGTGTAAGTGTGTTGCAACTAGATTAATGCATAACTGACCCATCACACCTCAAAAATTAGTGAAACCACTTTTATTAGTTTATTTATACTATTATTTACGTAGGAAAAATAATAGTAGACATAAAAAAATTAATTACAGTGCTATTTCTTAACATATTCCCTTTATGCTTGTGAACTTTGTAAAACTCATAGAGAAATTAATAAAACTCTAATTAAGTAAAATCAATTTTAAAGATCCTCTTAAGATACGTTCTACACAAGAAAAATATGTGTTTTCATGTTAAACTTTTGCTTAATATGAGTTAATAACTGAGCCGCACGATTCAATTTTTTTCATTTTTTTCAAACTTCCTCCCTATGGAATATGATGCAAACGATATTATTTTTGAAATTTGTTTTCACAGAAGTTCTTAGAATTGCGTCTAGTATTTTTAGGATTTTGTTTTTAAATTTTTCAGAATTTTTTTTATTTTTTAATTTTTTTAATTCAAATTCGGTTACCATTCGGTTTCTGAAACTGAGCTGGACCGAGGTGCCCGGTTATCGCGCATTTTGGTCTGTTATCGACGAATTTTCGAACCCTGGCTATAAATGGCTAATAGAAGTAGTAGGCATGCTAACTACTGTTACCGATTTAGTGCAGTTTCTGATCCAATTTCTGTCGGGTTTCAGTTTTTTTGAGTGTTTCTCTCAAACTTTCTGCATCTTTCAGTTTCTAACACCTTAAAAAATTACAAATACAGTCCACCACAATACAACACTAAAAATAGCACAATTGTCGGGAATTGCTTCTCTTACACATTGGGATTTTCGGTGGACGGCATAACCGACCGATTACCACTAGGATATGGAATTTTGCTTGGTATCTCGCTGATCAGGGGCGGATCCAGCCCAATGCCAAGGGGGGTGCTGGGCCTCTTGTTATTGGACCAAATTTATAGTTTATGAGCTAAAATGATGTATTTTTTCTGGATTTTTCATTTATTTCTCTGGGCTTCCTGGGCTTGTGGGCTAAAATGATGTATTTTTTTTCTGAATTTTACTCTACTTCCTCTGTGCTTCCTGGGCTGGGCCCGTGCTGCAGCCCCCCCAGCACGGGCCCTGGATCCGCCCCTGTCGCTGATCCTTTTCGTTTTCTGCTTTAGGAATTAGGATGCGAATTGTTCCCTTTTCATTTAATTTTATAGGTTCATTCATGAGAAAAGTCATAGCTACTTAGTTCGGAAAGAAATGGCACTGGATCATTTTCTATTTTTCCCATGAAAAGGATCATTTCTTTTCGTGAATATGATATCTGTTGTCTCATATGCTCGCCGTCCGCATCCTCGTCCGTCGTCGTTCCGAGGGCCCAATGGCCCCAGCAAGCAGCAGCGGGCGCCGGAGATCGTGAGGTTGGTGGCTTGGTGCGGCAGGGATTCGAGGACGCGCGGTCGCTGACAGAGCTGGGCTGCGCGCGCGGCCGCTGTCAGAGCTGGCCGACGCCGCCGTGCTGCGGGACGCCGGCGCGCGCAAGGAGGTGGTCGCGGGGTTCCATGTAGCGCTCGGGTGCGTCGAGGCGGACCCCAATCGCGGGCCGCGGATGAAGGCCGTGCCCGACAGCATCGACAAGATAGGTGTGTGAATTCGTCGAAATGGTGCTGGATTTCTTCATTTTTTCCCGTAATTGTACCTGTATTACATTATTGTCCTTCGATTTGGTTTTTTCGTTTCCTCCCCTTGCATCATTGATTGTAGAAATATATAGCACGGGACTGTATTTACCTTTTTCTCCTTAATTTTGTGTAGTTGTATTGCTTTTGTTTTGGTTACATGAGAAAAAATTCTAAGGATTTTGATATTCAACATGTAACTTGTGAGCTTGTCGACCCTGCCAATATAGTTTCATACTCTATGTAGACCTGAAAGGGTACAACAAGAAATTTTGCATATGGGTGCGCAGTGCGCACTGCGGCCGGCCTGAGAGGGGAAAGGGCAGGATGGCCGGCGAGAAGCAGAACGCTAGTTTTTTAATCCGATTCTGTTGCAACATCAAAAACACATCTACAACATCAGAGAGCAACGTTTACAACATAAAAAACATGCACCAAAATACTTTACTGCCACCTGATTCCAAAAGATCCAAACAAAATAACCCCACTACAACAAATTGGGATGTTTCACGCAAAATTCAACCTGAATCTCCATTCTTTCTCAAGGGCCTAGAGTTCGCCGCAGCCAGGTTGTCTTCTCAGGCCGTCAGGCCACCTAAGGACACAAATTGAACTCGACTCAATTCCATCGCAACATCAGAAACTATCGTCTGGAATATAGAAAAACAACATCTGCAACAGCCAAAAAAAGTGCAACATCGCACGTTGTAGCATCCCAAATCACTTGTTGCAGCATGAAAAACACTAATACCAAACATCCCAAATGATCTGATGCAACATTGAAAAATCCCAACATCTCCGGAATCACCTGTTGCAACAAACGAAACTCATATTGCAACAATAGTTGTAGAAGAGCTACGAAGTCTGCCACACTAAAAAATTTCAACCGCAACATACAATGTTCTTATTGCTAAAGCTGTTCAAATAGGTTGTGTCTATTGAGCCGACCTGAGACCCGCCACTGTAGACACGACCTAGACACAACACAACATGTGGCGACTGGTCGTGCCTAGGCCGAGCGCATGGCACGCCGTGCCGACATGACACGACCCAGGCATGACTCGTCACCAAGTGACGAGCTGTGCCTAGGACATGCCTTCAGTGGCGGGGAGACGGGCCAGCACGAGTACGACATGGCTGGGCACGGCGTAGCCTGGCACGCCATCGGCTTAACGAGGCCCGATCGGCCCAGCATGCTAGCGGCCCAACTAGGAACAATATTTTCTCTCTTCTTTCTCCTCTCATTCTTGTCTCAAAGTTCTTAAAAATTTGCGATAATTTGGCAAAATTAGTTTGAATTATTGCCAAGAATTTGAGAAATTTCAACACCGTCATCCTGTTGTGTCTTGAAAAACTCTTGATGATTTTTTTTATCGTTGTTCTTTCTTGTTTCTTCTATTCTTTATTTTATTATTTGATTATTTTTAACTCTGAATATTTGAACTTTTTTTAGTGCCATTCGATATTGATCATAGATGCCGGTGATCATGATCATGATAATCTGTTCATCATGCTTTTTTTCTTCAAGTACTCTCACGGGAGTATAACCCGTTTGATAGTAGTGTTGCAGGTGACAAAGGACTCGACGATGAACCTCTAGCTAGTTCACATGCCGCGGCACCTCTACCGTCAAGTTCTACAAGTGCACACATGTTAGCAATCACTAGCTCTAAAAGATCAAGAACCGCTATTTTCGAAGTTTGGAAGACTCCAAAAGGATCTATAGAGATGAAGATAAGGTAAGTGTCAGATATGGTAGGTGTTATATTTGCAAATATGAATTATCTATAAAGTCTTCAAGTAGAACGGGACACTTAATGAGACACGCCAAAACTTGCAAGCGAAAGAGTGGAGCAGTCATGGTGCTACAGTACAACCTCGGTGGCTCTATTCATCATTGGAAGTATGACTCCGCCAATGCTATAAAAGAGTTATACCGTTTCATTGCAAGAGTTGATCTACCTTTAACATCAGTGAGTCTGCTGCATTTGAAGATTACATTAAGAAAGCTCATGACTATTAGGGATATGGTAAAATACTATAATGTGTGTCGTAAAACACATCTACCACACATGTTTTTAGGTAGACAACTACTAGTGATATGGTAAAAATACTACCATGCGTGTTGTAGCAAGCTTAATAAATGTTAGAAATATGTATATTTTCAGTTGCTTTGACCTCGGACATATGGGCAGGTAGGGCTAGATAGGATTATCTTAGTGTAGTTGCTCATTTTGTTAATAATAATTGAGAACTAGAAAAGAGAATAATATGTTTCCGATTGATTGACAATGCACATACCAGTGAAAATATTACCAAAAAAATATCTCAAGTAGTTGAAGACTTTAGGCTCACAAATAAAATATTTTATATCACTTTAGGTAATGCTGGTGCAAACTCTATAGCAATGGATATTCTTACTCTGTTGTTTAGTACATATGCTCAATCTTTCTAATTACATCAACGTTGTACTTGTCATATTATCAATCTTATAGTAAAATCTGGTTTAAAGAGGTTGGAGCAATACCTAAATGATGTTTGTACTGCAATAAATTTTGTAAACTCCTCTAACAACGAATTACAATATATAAGCAATATTATATTGCAATAAATTTTGTAAACTCCTCTAACAACGAATTACAATATATAAGCAATATTATATTGCAATGGGTGTACGTCCACATAAGTTTGCTATGGACATGTCGGTAAGATGAAACTCTACATTCTTGATGGTCAAAAATATTATACTATAAGAACACATTTGGTGTGTTTACTCATACACATTATCATCAGCATGGGTCAAACTTTACTCACAGAAGTGCATTGGTGTTTTGCCCGAAAGGATAATAGAGTTTTTTGAATTTTTTTATGATTCAACTGTGAGTTTATCACGAGTTTATTATCCAACATCTTATTTAGTAGTGCATAATATTATTGAAATTGCTACTCATTTAAATAGAAAATGACAATCTTCTAAGAGATTGTGTAGTTCCTATAAAATCTAAATTTTTAAAATATTAGAAAAAAAATTCTTTGTTGTATGTATTTGCCTTTATTTTAGACCCAAGAGCTAAAAGTGTAGGTTTTTTAGAGTTCTCACAATTCTACTTATTGATACTAATGTTCGTTCTAATATTTTTAGCCACGATTATTCTATTTATTATACTAATGTTCATTCTAAGTTATTCGATGTTTATAGTAAATATGAAATAAAGTATGCAAGAGTTTGCCTGCAACGACCTTCACTAGCACCCATAATAAGTAAGAAGACGACAATATGAGAAATATTTGACGGAGGTTCTTCATCAAGAAGTTCAAACTTTTCATCATGATCATCTAGGAGCTCCGAAATTTCAGCATCCGGAGGAGAGCTAACAACCTTCATCAACAGTGACGTTATCAACTATGAATTTTTTTTTAACATACTACAATGATAGCATGAGTACAAGATGAATTATCTAGTGCTTTTATAGTTAGCACGGGATTTGTTAACAGTTCTCGTATCTACAGTTTTTTTAGAGACTATATTTGGAAGGATAATCGAAGAGAGAAGAACAAGTCTCACAAGTGAAATAGTGGAAATATTTACTATAGTAAATGACTGGGAATAACCTAAAGTGCGAATGCGACACATTGCAGAGAACACTGAGCTTGAAGATTTATTAAAAACAATTGTATCTAGATGTTGATGAGAACGTGTAAATTCTAATTTTCTGAATTAGGTTGTATTCTTTTTTTTATTGCTAGAAAGGTTTTTAACGAGGCAACATATAATGAAGCTCATTTTTAGAATTAATTATATGTCATTATTATTTTTGATGTTTTAAAGATTTTTACTTATTTTTTGAAAGCGACCCACCACGTACCTCTCGTTTTGGCCTATAAATAGCCACCATCCCAAACTCCAAAATTACATCCCAAACCCTCTACTTGCTAACTAGTAGCCACTTATCCACTTTACCAAATTAATTCTATATTTCTATTTATGGATCAAGATCTGAGAACTCACGTGCATGATCATCAGTATAGCAATATTTTGAAAATATCTTTAAAGAAATAAATAAGGAATATATAAGATTTATTAAGTGTAATATATGTAGCCGTAAATTATGTCTCAGGTCTACATGTGGAACAAAACACTTGAGGATGCATCTTACATGTTGCAAGGAAAAAATTCGAAGTTTCTAATCAAAATTATGTAATTTTCGGAACATAAGTTGTACTTATTTTTCCTTCTAGTAAACGATGCAATCCATCAATAAAGCTTATTTTCATAATTTTTATTTTTTTAAATTTATAGCTATTTTTTCTATTTTAGGAATGTTGCCGGGCTGATCGTGCTGTGCTTCATCATGCTGTCAGACCGACCGTGCCGTCAGACCGACCGTGCTGTCACGTGGATGTCAGACGGCGGTGAATTTATTTTATTGTACGTAGAAACAGGAGGGTGGGGCTTACGATATTTCGAGGCATGCCTGGACGATGGGATATGTACGGATATAGTTGGTTATATATTTTATTATATATTTTTTTATTAGAATTGTAGTTGAATATAGATGGTGTCGAATATAGATATTTTATGTGGATAGGCTCAGCTATGAATATAGATTAATATAGATCGAATATGTGATAGTCTCAATTATAAATGTGGATAATCTCAGTTACAAATATGAATCGAATATGTGATAAGTCACATTTAGACAATATCAGTCATAACTATTTATTCAGATATTAAGTAAAAGCAATAACTATATATATTATATATGTTATAACAGTTAACCATTTCACATATTAAAACTCAAACTATATTATAGGTCTAACAAGCAAATCAGCAGTATACTTTTTTGAAAGAAATTATGTTAGCAAAATCAGAAAAATTATGAGTGCCCAACATACTAGCTAAAATTTCTATTAATTATATAAATATATTAATAACTTCAAATAAAAAAGTATCAATTATAAACTTATAGGCGTCATTAAAAGCTATAATTTTCATATAAAAATAGTCTTCATCTGACACCATATAAAAAAGTTAAAGTTTTGAAAGATAGATTCAAACAGTTATCGAATAGTCTTCAAATATCCGTATTCAATGGATATCTGACTCCCTACATTCGAATTCAATATCCAATATAATTATTTGAGATCCGATCAGATATCTAAGGTTTTTTTTTCAGATATCAGATATATGACGTCCAATTAACATCTAAAATGAGTCCGGTGATCAGACTAAAATGGTTCAAATGACCGGCGAGAAAAATTCGATCTGTTTTCATCCATAGGCCTAAGCATTATCTTTTTTTATTACTTCTTGTGTTCATTAGCGTCGGCTTCCACGTGAAACCGACTGTGATAGTCATACTACGTTGTTCGATTGTAAAACTGAATCTGATACTTGCCTAGAGCCGATTTGTATCTGATTCAGTTTTCAAAGCGGTTCTGATACTCATACCAGAATCAAACGTAGACTCATTTCTAAAACCGATCCCGATGTGATTTTCGAAAGGGGAACCGGATCAATTAATTTTTTATCGCCTTTCCGAATAAGTGATTAATAATTTTTCACTCTGATCCATTATTAATAATTCAGATGGGTCGATCATAGAGCCAAATTGTCACTTGTAAGAGTGGAAAAAAATTAATTTTTAACAGCGTTTTTTTACGAGTGGTGTGCCATTCACGAGAATCCGATCTGGTTGGGGTCGGCAGCGAGGCGTTTCAATCGGGAGGTACTGCAGAGACTATAGGTTGTACAGCTATAGCTCTAGCTGCATGAAGTCATCAAGTGTTGCTTTAATTGAAGCGAGTTGCAAATATTGTATGAAAATTTCCCATTTTTGCTCCGAGCTTTTCATGTAGCTATTTTGTTCCCCAAAATCATAAAAAATGAAATAAAATAGAGTATTGTGTGCCCTTAAACATCAATAAAGAAAAGAAGGGAAGGAGTAACAAAGCAGGGTCCCATTGACATCCAAAATAAATAATTAGTGACTAGAACTGGAACTGTAAACCGTCTGTTCTTTTTTTTTTTTTTTTTTTGACTCTAAACCGTCTGTTCTTGCTTGGCTAGAGAACGAGCTTTTAAGCCTGATCACATGCCTGCACTAGTTCATATGGCAACCCTTGTAATCGATTTATAGAGACACCACGTACATTTGCTTGGCTTATAAATTGATTACAAGGGTTGGCGTATTAATTAGTGCAGGCATGTGACCAGGTTTAAAGCCCGTTTCTGGCCAAGAAAGAACTAGCGGTTTACAGGTCCATTGCTGCTCACTAGTAATTTTTTTAGGGCGTCGATGCGATGCTAACAGCATCTCCATAAGACACTCTATATTTTACCTTTTATACCACCATATGAGTACCATTTAAAATAATTCTCCTTTATATCTCTTCTCACTTCAACAAACTATCCATATTCCACTTTTCATATTCCACTATCCTATATTTTAATAATATCTTGTAACTATCAAAATCTCCCCATTATCCGTCTATTGCCAACCATTGATTTTTGATCAGACAGCTGTAGTGTGAGTTTGGGTGCTCGACTTGTGGGGTTAGGTGTTGGGTATCGTACCGGGTTTTAGGGTTTTCTCCTCTCGCCACCACTTCAAAATCCCTGCACCTGATCCCCTCCTCCCTTATCCTCTTCGGTGGCCGCAGCAGGAACAACTCCATCTCACGCACAACAAAGGAACAAAAAGATGGCGACAATCATGAACATGACGAAGGAGGAGTCGATGCTGGCAGTGCTGTACTTCATCGCCGAGCCCACCTGGGCTGACGCAGGGCCCGAGGTCATCAACCTCGAGGTCACCCGCCTCTGCATTGAGGCATAGGAGCACATCCTCGCCAACCTCATATGTGGTAAGCTCACCCAGTAGCCTGACAAATAGCTCCCACAATGGAACCCACAAGTCGACGAGCTGCATGGTGAGGAGATCGATGACAAACACCTCACATCTACTACCGCTGCCCTCACCTCCTCTATCACCGCCTCGACAGGCCACATGGAGTTTGTCGTTGTTGGAAAACAACAGATTTGAGAGGGGCGGGATGGGGACCTATCTCCGGTTGACAACACAGCTCAGTCCCGGTCCTGCTGTGAGGTCGAGGGTGAGAGCTCAGGATGGTGGTAGGAGTGAACGAGGGAGCAACGATTGGAGAATAGCATGGGGGAAGAGGGACACCAGATTTGGCATGTGGGAGGTTGGTGATGGAGGGTGCATCAATATAGCGGGTGCGATAGAGAAGCTGCTGGAAACCGATTTTTAGGCATTTTGGCTAGAGGGCGGGACGGAGAAAGTGATTGCTCTAAGGACCTTCCTAGAGTGAAGCTAGTAACTCATGCCTAATGGATGCCACCTCAAATAGACATCTAGGGGCGAAGCTAGAGCACCAACAATCCGAGTGCACACTTCAACACACACACACACACACACACACACACGTGTGTGTGTGTGTGTGAGAGAGAGAGAGAGAGTGTGTTTGTGTGTGACAATAATAATTTAACATAATATATAAATAATATAGAAGTAACAATAGATATGCTTGCCAAAATGAATGATCGCATAACATTTATTCAAATAGCATAATGAAGGTAAATAATGCTGAAATCATGAACAAAATACAATCGACATTAGCAAAATACACCATTCAACCTCAATGGCCTATAAAATATGTAAAAAACATGACTTAACATTTTTGAATGAGAAACTGAATTGAATAGATCAAATAAAAGTAATGCATTACCTTCTAGTATTTACGTGTTCAAGTTTGAGAATCAAGAGAAGAAACATAAAAATGTAAATCGATCAAGCATCCATAAGCAATAAGCTAATAGGCTTACTTGACATTTTTGTATAATTGTATATGTGCTCAGTTCTCAAAGGAGTCAAAGTCTCAATTCTTCTCCATTAGTCCTTCCTTTACAGTTTTCAAGACCCCAATTGTAAACCCTAATCCTACAATTAATTGAAAAGAGGAGAATTGGTAATCAATTAATTGAAACACCACCTTTTTTTCTTCAAAGAAATCCTTCATCTCTATTGCCTAAAATTGTGTAGCAATGATGAAGGGAATGACATTGCTTTACAAGATGAACACATTATTGGTACCAATAGTGACAAATTTGAGTAGATACCTGTCGGTGGAATAGGTAAGGGGTGCCCCAATGGATGGGCCCTACACTGCCAAATGTCAGTCGGTGGTTGATATCCTTGAGACCACGGCTTCACCCCATGACCAGGTGGGGCTCAGTCGACCAGCCCCCTAGTATAAGGAGAAGACCCTACGACCAGCAAAGACCCTATGACCAGCAAGCTAGTCGTATGGTAGGTAATTACCTAATCAGTCAAATCACATTAAATGCTGTCCACTCAAGTTTTTCCTTTCCTAGGCACCTCCTTTCGGTGAGCATGGTCGTGGATAGGTGTAAAGTTGGAATGTGCCGCAGGACAGCCTTGCAGGCGAACATGATAGCACTCGGCAGGTGGGATAGGGTCTGCAGGGCGACCAAGGAAAATTGGGTGTGCATGCCCTCCGTAATGATGACCTAGGAGTAGTTGACTTCATCAGGAATAGGTCTATTTAAAGTTTGTCACGGCCGTTTGTATGTACTCATTTTTGCTTGTTATATAGGGGGGGGGGGGAGGACCCGACTTGAAAAGGAGAACATTCAGTAACAAATTCATCCAATTCATAAGAAAAATACACAAGACGTAGGGCTATTATCCCAAGGGAGGCCTGAACCTCAATAAATCCCCTCATTCTTGTGTCCATCAAATCCCACCATAAAGAAACATCGTCAATGCGCCCGTCATCTGATACACCCCAGATTTATTAGCATGGATCATCCCCCGATAGTTGGCAAGCCAGGTAGGGGCGTGTTTTTTTGCGTTTCTTCAGGTATTGAGACCCAGGTTGGGCTACCCATATCCGGATCTATGATAGCAGCGTAGTCCTGTTTTGAGGACCCCGGCTGTCGCGAGGTTTTCATCATGGAGAATGACCTAGATGAGCCCAGTGTGCTCCGAGCATGGGACACCGAATGTGAAGTCTGCATGGTGGACTGTGCGACATAAGGCAACTAAGATGTTCATGCCTCGGGAACCGGAGGATAGCCCCAGGCCATTGGCCAAGAGGGAAACCAACCCGGCGCCAAGCATGAAGATGATCGTACACTGCCCCAACGATTACAACACCACCCGAACGAGTGCCTGCCGGGGGTTGAGCCCTTGGTAGCATCGTCTTTAGGGCCATCACGCCGCGCCACAAACTTGCCCCATACGCAGAACACGAACTATGAAGGCTCCCCCCTCATGATGTCTTATCGCTCCGTGATCAACAGTTGGACTACGAGGCCATGACCCCTATGCAGAACCTGAAGATTACGCGAGTGCTTCTTAGCCACCTGCCAGTGGCGGTACCGAAGAGTTCACCGGTAGCGCCATGGCTGCAAGACCTTTCCCTCTTGGTAGAGAGGAGATCGACAAGCTCCTAGAAGCATGCTTCATCCGAGAGGTGTGGTACCCAAATTGGTTGGCAAGCTCCATCTTGGTTCGAAAACCTAATGGTAAGTGGATGATGTGCGTCGGCTTCACTGACCTCAATAAGGCGTGTCCAAAGGATCTCTTCCCTCTACCCCCGATTAACTCGACTGTCGGTAGCGATTTGGTATGCTTTTTAGACTCCCATTTAGGGTACCATCAGATTAGTATGTATGGGATATATGAGGAGAAAATCACTTTTTTAACGCCCTTCGGGGTCTTTTGCTATGTAAAGATGCCTTTTGGCTTAAAAAACACTAGTGTTACTTACCAATGATGTATTCAGCTCATCCTTCGACCATAGCTCGGTAGAAATGTTGAGGCCTATGTTGATGACATAGTCATAAAAAACAGGACCAAGGATGCCCTAATCACGAACCTGCAAGAGACATTTGACAACTTCCAAAAGTACCATATGAAGTTGAACCCGAAGAAGTGCATATTCGGAGTCTCATTAGGGAAGTTGCTTGGTTTCCTCATGTCCAATAGAGGGATATAAGCAAACCCTGAAGTGGAGCTGGGGGATAGAAGCAAACCCTGAGGTCCCCGACCAGGTTGAAGGAAGTACAGAAGCTGACGGGATACATGGTAGTGCTGAGCAGGTTCATCTTGAGGATGGGAGAGAAGGGACTGCCGCTTTTCAAGCTACTGAAGAAAAATGATCGTTTCCTGTGGATGCTAGAAGCGGATATGGCTTTTTGAGATCTCAAAAGGTACCTCTCTTCCCCTCCTATACTAACTGCTCCTCGACCAGAAGAGGAACTCTTGCTCTATGTTGTAGCTACCATGCAGGTTGTGAGTGCTGTCTAGTCATCGAGTGTGAAGGTCTTCAGCGACCAGTCTACTACGTCAGCAAAGTCCTACACGAGGCGAAGGCTCAGTACCCACAGGCAAAAAAGCTATTGTACGTCACACTGATGACCTCTTGTAAGCTTATACACTACTTCCAGGCCCACAAAATCAAGGTAGTCTCCTCGCTCCCGATTAGAGAGATCCTCCACAACAAGGATACAACAGGGAGAACATCGAAATGGGCAGTAGTGCTCTGGGAGTTCAATATTCAGTTCATTCCTCAGACGGCTATCAAGTCCCAGGTGCTGGTCGATTTGTGGCTAAGTGGTCGTCCTAAGAGCCCGAGTAGGAACAATTGCCAGAGGTGGAAGAGCACTAGACCATGCACTTCAACGGGTTGTTCACGCTGAAGGGAGCGGGGACTAGAGTGGTCTTGACCTCACAGACTGGTGATACCCTCAGCTACATTGGTCAATTATATTTTCCTACCACTAACAATATTGCAGAATATGAGAGCCTCTTGTTCGGAATGAGACCAGCCTCTGCAGTTGGTATAAAACGCCCACTAGTGAAAGAGGACTCGCTACTGGTCATAAACCAAGTGCAAAATGAGTTTTAGTGATCAGACCAGACAATGGTGGCATACCTCAGTGAAGTGAGAAAGCTGGAGAAACATTTTATCAATTTCAAGGTTAAGTATGTCCTACGCAGGGACAACTTCCTTACCGATGAGCTGGCCCATCTAGCTTGTTATCGCGCACCTGTCCCACTCAGAGTCTTTGAAGAAAAACTCACACGACCATCCATCGTGATCTCGTACCAAGGTGAAGGGGATCCTCCGCTCAGAAACGGAGCACTCGAGGTAACAACTTTGGAGGCAATGCCTCCTTTGGTGCAATCCTCAGGTCGCCATAATGGGTTCGCCCCGCTTGATTCGGGTATGACCTGGATGGATAAGATGTTGGCATACCTTCATAATCGAGTGATCCCTAATACTGATGCATCAGCAGAAATGGTCACGCGACAAGCTCACAGATACTCACTAGTAGAGGAACACCTCTACTGCAGGGGGAGCAACAATGTTTTACTGAAATGCATCACTCAGGAATATGGGAGGGCCCTGCTCTCTAATATCCACAGAGGCATATGTGGTAGCCACGCTTCATACCGCATTTTGGTTGGAAAAGTGTTCCAACAAGAATTCTATTGGCCCACGACCCTCCAGGATGCTTGCAAGCTGGTGAAATGGTGCGAGCCATATTAGTACCATGGCCGACAGACCAACATACCAGCCAAAGCACTGCAAATCATGTCACTCTCTTGGCTTTTTACTGTTTGGGGGCTTGATATTATAGGACCATTCTCTAAGGCTCATGGCGGTTTCAAATTCTTGTTCATGGTAGTCGAAAAATTCACTAAGTAGATTGGGCCGAGCCAATCAGGAAGATCACCACCATGGCAGCGATTAAGTTCATACGGAGGCTGGTAGTGCGGTTTGGCATTCCAAACCGAATAATTATGGACAACAAGACTTAGTTCGTAAGTAGTTCTTTTAAAGAGTATTGCGAAGAGATCGGGACCAAAGTTTGCTACACGTCACTAGCACACCCCTAGAGCAATGGTCAGGTTAAAGGCCAAATGAGATGATACTGCAAGAAGAGATCGAGACCAAAGTTTGCTACACGTCACTAGCACACCCCTAGAGCAATGGTCAGGTTAAAGGCCAAATGAGATGATACTGCAAGGGGTCAAAACCCGAGTCTTCAATCAGCTTCAGAGATATTTGAGATATTGGGTGGATGAACTCCCTATAGTACTCTGATCGTTGTGAACGACCCCTAGCAAAGCCATGACTAAAAGTCCATTCTTCCTGGTTTTTGCTGCTGAAGCAATGCTCCCCTCCGAGACCACCCTTGAGTCACCTAGAGTAATCAACTACTTGGACAAATACCAGATGGCTCGATGGGAAGATAACATAAACCTTATCCATGAGTTCCATGATCGCACTCTAATTCGAGCAGGCCGATACCAGCAATGCCTCAGACGTTACCACGACTGCAATATGTGGGAGCGTAGCTCGGTTGTAGGTGACCTCATCCTCAGAAAAATCTAGAATAAGGCAGGCCAGAACATGCTCTCCCCCAAGTGGGAGGAACCTACACAGTGGTCGCGGTTACCCGACCTAGTGCGGTTAAACTAGCTATGGAGGACGACCGAGAATTACACAATTCATGGAACATAAACCAGTTGCATAAGTTCTATGTGTAAGGCTGCTCGAGTGCGAGCCCATTTTTTCTGTTTTGCAGGTCTCCCAAACAAGAGTGGACTACCCTCAGCTTGTAAGTTTTTCTGATTCAAAGGTTAAACTACCTGGTAGGCAGCCCTTCTGCTGACCAGACGATCAAGGGCTAGAGAAATGTTGGATTTGTGTTCCTTATTATGCTCATAGATTATTTTACCCTCCTAGATTATTTTGCGTGTTCGCACATATTGTGAGTATCAATTCGCTTTGGGGGGAAAGAAAATTGATGCTCACACAAAGTCAAGGATGTGTGGGGCTGAAGGAAAATGGCCAAGAGGATGCAAATCCCAATTCGGGTCGAGCACTGGTCGTCACCAAAAGGTTTGTCATGCTATAAGGTGTGCTAGGCCTCACAAACCTAACTAGAAGGTGGTACGAAAAACCTTGGCCCTCACTAGGAGTAACAAGCAATCAGAGCCTACTCACCGCATGAGCACAGGGAAAATCTATTTAGGAGCAAATGCTTAGGTTACAAAATGACCACCCGGGTAACACCCAGAGGTTGGTTCTAACAATCTATTCAGTGTACTTAGAATCCAAAGACGCTTCTCAGCAGTTCGAATCAGATGATCCAAAAAAGAGAGCAAGCTATCAATAGAAATGAGTCAGCAAGGTTGTGAAGCTCTACCGTCGTCTTCTGGGCACTGGCAAAGCCTTCAGAGACTGCCGAAGCAAGGTCGAGGTCATGAAAATGCTCGCTGATGTAGGCAATAGTAAGGCAGGCGCCGTAGACTCCGACCTCAAAAAGGTGGTCACCAGCAGTGTTGCAAAGTCTCTTCTCAAGTTGATTTGCCTCCTCGGAGGCCACAAAGAGCCAGTTGATATGACCAGTCACGATGTTCCCGAGAGTTGGATGAACTTGAACTCCGATAGACCGAAGGAGCAAGTTGAATGGAGACAGTCCGACTAAGGCAATTGTAGAAACACACCCGATGCTGGTTGTTTTCCCTCGTCATCCACTCCAGGTTCCCTTGCACCGCCAATAACTCCTCCCGATAAGCTAGTCGAAGAAACAGGTCACAAAACACGCAAGAGTCAGTTGGTCGAGACTTACTTGCCTAGCCTAAGACTACACGTGGCTTAGTCTGTGGCAAGGCCGACACACCTCAAAGATCGTTTTGCAGGGTCTCTCGCTCGACCACGAAGTTAACACTCAACCATCGCTTCCTGACTACGCTGGTCGATGGAGTCATCGATGGAGGTGGTCAGGGGTGCGGAGCGAGCAGGAGGGCCAGTCAACGCAAGAGCTCTACGACCACAGTAGCGACACAAGCCCATCAAAGAAATGAAAAACTTCATTCAAATATGATACAAGCCTAAGTTACAGGGCGTCATTTACTCTTCGGTGGTCACCACCCAGAAGAGAGATCCTACATACTCCAATAGCCCTCGACACTTCGCCTGCAGCCTCGCCTCAGCTTCAGGACCAACGGTCATAACCCCCTCCTGAACAACCTCAAGGTTGAATGTCACACCCATTTTTAATAGACAAAACCAGATGCGGCCTATGTGTGCCCAGGATGTTCAACACACATAAGGATGTCATATGTGAAGTAGCAAAAACAATACTTTTATTAAATAAACGTTAACTCTTACAATAATTGACATATATTGTCTTCTATGTAGATATCTGCAGTAGAACAGGAGCACTGGTGCCCAACAACACCGCATGCAACCGACATGGAGACACGTGCATAGAATGTCACAACCTCATCTTGATAGTCTTCACATCTTCAGTCACTGAACAACACCACATATGTCACATGGTATAGAGAAAATAGCAAGTATGAGCACATGACGCATTCAACAAGTATACATGAGAATAATGATATGTAGGATTAAATCAAGGATAGGCTAACACAAGGGTTTATTTGCATAAATGCGAGTAATGAAAAGATTTTGGACTCAAAAGCATTAAACAATTATTTAGTGTAAGTAACCCAATTATTCCAACCATTTACCAAAACCCAAGTTAGCTATCCTGCTAACCACAACCATGCAGTATCACCAAAACCATAACTAAATTCGCATCCATAACCAACTAATCATACGAGGATCCAAGTCTCCTATAACCGTGGGCTCGATTGTTATAACAGTTTTTACACTCTGCAGAGGTTGTCCAACTTTTAGCCACAAGTTGTGATATCCATGTTGCCACATTTACAAGACAAATAGTTATTGCTTACCGTCTCTTTGGTAACCACCCCCTTCACTCTGGTGCCACATTCGGTGTGAAAAGTGGAGT
Source organism: Phragmites australis (assembly GCF_958298935.1). Taxonomy (NCBI): domain Eukaryota; kingdom Viridiplantae; phylum Streptophyta; class Magnoliopsida; order Poales; family Poaceae; genus Phragmites; species Phragmites australis. The sequence goes on along the minus strand of NC_084939.1, from coordinate 14,013,239 downwards.
TATGACATCGTGAGAATCTCTACATGCCCATCCACGTGTATTAAATGCGCCTATATTCAATGGTTCAAATTTCCGAGTTTTTCCTTGTTAACTCTACTTAAAGTCAGTTGTCGATAAGTTGAGTTTCAAGTCTTTTTTGAGTCTCGAGTGGGGACAATGGTAGGGCGCTCGACCTAACTGTGTTTCCACTCGACACTTGGAATGGGACCTTCTCTTGCTCTATTCTTTAGACTACAAGCTTGATTTAACTTACTTGACCAAGCCCAGACTTGACAGTACTCGAGTGGTTGGTTGTAGAATCCTTTCCTTCTGAGTAGTATTAGGGGGCTACTGTCGATTATCTAACTATAGCGTATATGTGCAACAAGAATACACCGTATACAGATAGGGTACACCATACACATGCTTAACCACTCCGGATATTGCGAACCCGAATTGCGGGACCTGATGCACTCGGAGATTTGGAAGACATATACTAGGAAGGTCTCGATCGGGTTAATCGACTCGAAGTATCTAGATTGGATTCATCTTATTTGCCTTGGCTGACAAGATAAATAACTGCCTATTGACTACGGTTAGGACTAAGGCAGTACCAGAACCACTTAATAAGGTGGAAACCCTGATCCCTGGAAGAAAGGGACTTCGGAACCACGAGATAATTTACGTCTACGCAACTTGTCACAAGCAAGGCCAAGACCCTAGCAATCAGAGATACTCGGCTTTTTCAAACCTAAATTAGTCTAGATCCCATCCCCTTCATTATAATATGTCTAGCCACATTGCTCATACTCAAGACAATAAATATATAACAACATCCACACATAACATAAGATATTACTCTAAACGAGGACTAGTTCAAACCTGTATACATCGCATGTCTTATTTCCTTCTCAATTCTTCATCTCGAAGGTGCTCAGTTTAATTACGGATATATTGTCGAGCACTAATCTTCAACGAACCTCAAAAGAAGTTTGTATGCTACATTGAAAATTACATTGTGCAAATGATTACTGGATTTATAAATGCCCGAATCTATTATTTCAGAATTCAGATTTCAATCGAATTGCTATGTCTCAGTGTCTAAAGTGAAATTAGAAAATTACCTGCAAGTCTGCAACTCCAATTCTGCTACCTGCTAACGTGCTGTACGCCTCCTGGCTTGCTGCACGCTGCTGCCTGCTTGTGGATTACCTGCCTCGCTGCGCGTGCGCACGGCCGACACAGGGTAGGGCAAAGCCATGCAGCACTTCAGCAGGTCGGAAGCGCGACGCGGACACGGCCGTTGGCAAGGACTGTGGAGTCGGGGAGGGGGAGAGCCGCCGGTCTGACGAAGCGAGGCGAGGTGCGGACGGACAGGAATGAGGAGAGGTTGGAGAGCGGCTGAGCGAAGTGGTGAAAGATGATCACTGACGGAAGACGCTAGGGCTCGTACATTCGCGACGGCGCCTCGGTGATACGTGCGTGCAGCTTGTATGTGCTGGCTGCAGCTGTGGACTGCCTATTAGACTGTTGCCCTTGTGTCTGTGGGCCAGCGACTCGGGCAGGCCCTTGGTTTGCTGGGCTGTTTTGCTGATATATAGGGGTGGGGGTCCTCTAGTAGCCGGGCCACTACTCGGGCCATGGCCTATGTTCACCGACTGGCGGGCCGACCCCTGCTGTTAAGGTATGTTGATTCTTTCATTGCCCTTAAAAAGGAATGCATTGATGATTGGTAAAATTGATTATATAAGTATTTATTTAAAGTAGAAATGCCTGGTCAGCAACTCCACGTATTCAAGATTGAGATACGAAAATTACAATAGCCCTCCATCATGTGTAGCGTTGATTCACTACTACAGAACCAGTCTTATATGCCGGTCCATCACTGTCGGTTTCTAATAGGTCGGCAGTGAAATAACATCACTGTCAGTTCATAAACCACGTAGGAAGAATCAACCATGGTGACTTATGAACTGACAGTGCTAAAAGTCATCACTGTCGGCCGATGGCTTGAGCCAGCAGTGATGCGCAGGTCCATTATCACTGCTGATTGAAGCCACCAACTGGTAGTGATAGATGAACATCATTGCCGATTGGTGGTATGAGCTGATGGTGATGTTTACGGTACAAATAGTGGCCCTTCTCAGCCAAACGCAAGCACAGAGAGAGCAGAGCACCACACGATGTCATCGAGCAAAATCCACCATGCCCCGACGAGGACCCTCGAGCTTGAGCCCAAAGAAGCAAGCAAAGAGGTTGCCCACCACCCCTCCCTCAAATCCCATGCGAGCCCCTTCTTCCTCGACATTGGCCAACTTTTTCCACCACTCTCCGTTAAGTTGCCTCACCGTTGCCTCTTGTCGACCGACCGCACAGTGAGCTCCCCCATCCCAGCTGAGTCTTCTCCATGCGTTGTTTTATCCTCGGCCCCACGCCGCCATAGGTCTCCGCATAAGCCACCAGCCGCCAGTCCCTGTGCGTCGCTGTCGGCCACTGTCTGGCCAGGCCCACCAGCTAAAAACTCCCTAGATGAGTCCCCCACAGTGCGCTGATGCCCTGGGTGCTCTCATCCGACCGAGCCGTGCCACCATTCGCCAACGACAGTGTCTCACCACCGCGCACACAAGCACGCTGGCAAGGCCGACCGTGGCTCTGGTCTTGTTGACTCAAGTCAACAGGCTGGCCTACGAGCATGACTATGGCTAGGTAGCCCCGGGTGCACAAAGAATTATATTGCTTTTAGTTTTTTAAATTATGTTAAGCCAAAAATTACAAAAAGGTCTATTTTTCAACTATTAAATCGGTGGAACATTCTAAAATACATAGAAAATTAAATATTGATCCAAAAATAGTGAAACCAATTTTGTTAACATGATCATGCTCTACATATTAAATATACTAGGAGCCATGACATATTTATTGAAATTATTATAGTTAATGAAATGTGTTTAAGTTTTAATAATTCATAATTAATGATTGGTAAGTTCAAAATTGGTGAAACCAATTTTGTTAATCTTGATAGTTTATTCCCTGCTCATTAAAAGTACTCACCCTCATGTTAAATATAATTAACTTTCTGTTGATTGGGAAGTTGAGAATCAATGCAAGCATCTATGCATATTTCACCCTTACTTTGGATCAATATGCTTTTTAATTTTGATAGGTTATCGCTATATGTATATCATGTATATAAGAGTTGAATAATAATAAAAATTTATAGGGATGGCACCAACAAACACTCATCAGATGCGGACGCAAAAGCATACAAAAGGTGGCTCCTCTAACCCAGGCCAATTGCCGGTAGGAGATAGCGAGGTAATTTATTTGTTGGTGATCGTAAAATCTTCTAGATATTTTGAATATGATTTAGAATAATGATATAATCTTGGATGGACAAAAGATGGATGTATGATATGAGCCGTTTGAGCGCAGAGTACAAGAACGGTGTGGAATATTTCTTGGTAGTAGCCGCGGCGCATAACTCAAATACACAGTCTTAATACATGTGTTGTCCATGCGTCGATTGCGATAACAAGAAGAATTTTTCCACCACCCATTAGATACATTCGCACTTAATGCCAAGGGCTTTATACCTGGCTACATGCGTTGGATCGAGCACGATGAAGTTGAGATCGTACAAGAAGGGCAACACGTAGGTAGAGAAGACGAAGACTTGTGCACTGATATGTCGGCTGATAAATACACAAATATGCCGCTTGTCGGAGATACATTGGTCGACGATGATCTAGAGCAGCATATGGTAGATGACTCTAAAACACTGTTGTTACCGGGCTACATGATGGAACACATGAAGATGCATACCATGCTTTCACTGCGACAATTGAAGGCAATCAAATGGTGGTCTGATACAAGCTTAACAGAGTTGTTACTGTTCTTGAAGAAATTGCTTCCAAAGGGAAATATGCTGCTAGTAAACATGTACCAAGCCAAGCAGGTTGTGTGCCCGTTAGGGTTGGAACTATAGAAAATACATGCATGTCCAAATGATTGCGTGTTGTATCACGGAGAGCATGCATACTTAGAAGCATGTCTCATCTGTGGTGCAGCACGGTACAAGCGTGACAGTGATGATATCCATTGTGAAGAAAAGAAGAAAAGGCCTCCCATCAAGGTGATGTGGTATTTTCCTATAGTCTCCCGTTTGAAGCGATTATTCACGAACATAAGGCATGCCGAATTGATGCAATGGCATGCCGAGGAGTGCAAGGATGATGGAATGCTGAGACACTCCGTTGATTCTGTATAGTGGAGAAATATCGATAGGAAATAAAATAAGCCTTTTGTAGAAGATTTGAGGAATATAAGATTTGGGCTGAGTACGGATGGCATGAATCCGTTCGGCAATATGAGCAGTATTCATAGCACTTGGCTTGTGACTCTATGTATCTACAACCTTCCTCCTTGGTTTTGTATGAAGCAAAAGTACATTACGATGCCAGTGCTGATACCAAGGCCGAGGCAACCTAGCAACAATATCAATGTCTATCTGAAACCATTAATGAAAAATCTTGTAACACTGTGGAATGATGGTGTGCGGGTATGGGATGAATAGAAACAAGAGAACTTCACCCTACACGCAATGTTATTCATAACAATATAAGAATGGCCAGCCCTTGGCAACCTATTGGACCAGACTGTCAAAGGCTACTTTGCATGCGTGAATTCCTTGGATGAAATAGAGAGCTTATGGCTGAAGAATAGCAGAAAAATGGTATACCTAGGTCATCATAAATTTCTTTGTAAGGATCACCCGTACCGTAACAACAGAAGCGATTTTGATGGGAAAGTTGGGACTCGATCATCTCCAAAGCATCGCACTAGGGGACAAGTGTATGAGATGGTAAAGGGACGTAGGGTTATCATTGGAAAGGGATGCAGTAGTACACCGGTTCTGAAATCTAATCTTAGAGCTCCTATGTTCAAAATGAAATTTGTTTTGATGACTTAGTTTATTGGCCGGATTTGGTGGTGTTGGGGGGGGGGGGGGAAATAAGCCAGCTTGAGGATAATGGTTGAAGAGTACCATCCAAGTCCCCCCAGAGCATTGATCTACGGATCCCCAGCTAAAGGCTCGACCTCCAAGGTCGTCAGGTCCCTTCATGGTACCTCTTCATACCTACGAAGCCTCCCCTTGGCTTAACTGGCTCAGCTTCTCGAAGCCTCGGTCCCCCTAAGCCTCAGCCTTCTGAAGGCTCAACCTCCCGAAGGCTGAGCCTCCCGAAGGCTCGATCTCCCTGAAGCCCCAGTCTTCCGGAGCCTTGCTCCCGAAGCATTCACCTCCCGGATCCATGCCTCCCAAGGCCCCCCACCTCGGGGTGATCGGGCCACCTTCCCGAAGACAGCAGGGTGATTCAGCAGTCCCTGAGAAGATCTACTGAAAGGGGAGCGTGGGTCATGCTTTGCCTGTTAAGAAGTGACTGGCATTAATGGCCTAGGCTGATGGGTGCCACTCTGACACCTTGGCGTAATGGAGGCTATCCTGACAACCCTGACAATGCGGTGCCGGGCCATAATTGGCGACCGACTCGCTGCACTGGAGGGGGCAGGCACCATGATAGTTACCACTGTGGATATTTACATCCCCAATAGGAGAGAAAGTAGTTATCCAGGATAAGGCCCAGTAATTCAGTCAGGTCTCAGATATTCGTACATTATGATAACTTGTACGCCAAGCTACACATGACCCTATAAATAGGGGGCCATGGTCGTCTGGGGAAAGGGCGCGCAGAGAAAAGACGGACACAGAACACGTATCATAGAAAACCAGTGATTCTCCTCCCAGATCGATCCATTTTCCCACCATCAATATACTCATGGTGTTCCTTCCTCTCAAACTTTGTCTCCGAGCTTGAGTCTCCTCTTTAGAAGAAACACTCGCCTTATTTGCTGGAGCAAGATGAACTCTTGGTCCAATAGTGGCGCCGTCCGTGGGGACTCGAACACAGAAGTGCTAAGAGAGATAGGAATCCACCAGGAAAACCACCAGAAAATCGGCTAAAGGCGTCGTACCCACCGTTGCAAGCATGCAACCGTATGCATGGCTGCCTCGACTATACGCATCGTACGCTTGCTCCAGCCCCGCCGTTGTGTGGGACGGTGTTCCTCCGACCTTGGCCAACCTAGAACCCTGGGTCGGTACAGGAACTCCAGATGGCACACAGACCTTCCAGCCCCTGCACAACCAAGACCTTACCGCCTCAGGAAAGGACGCGGCCGAAGCCACAGCCCAGCAGGCCGCCTTCCAATGGTTCTGGGAAGTCCAGCCCAGGAATGCTCCTGACTGGACTTGGTCCCCAGGTATCCCCTTCGACCAAACCTAGAATACCCCGAGCGAGCCAACATCTTCGGAAAGTCTATCCACCCAGCACCCTCATTGGGCCCCTTGGGCAAGAAAGGGTTCTAAGGAGACGGAGGGCTCCGAGAGGCACGGATCCTGCCAGCGCCTCCGATGCCGCCCTCGCAACGCCAACCATGCACAGGGAACACCAAGCCCATCTCGTCCGGGGAGGCATAGTTAGAACCACTTCGGCTTCAAAAACCGATTCACCGGGCAGCCTCGACGATCTCCCAAGGGGAAGGGAACCCTGGGAAAACCACCGGTTCCGGGGCACACCACCTTCGGTAGCGACCTAACGACAACTCTAAGCTTCGGTGCTCCCGGAGGCATACGGATGCATCTTGTACGAACCCAGGCACGACCACAACACCAATGACTATCGCACATTCATTACTATTCGGGAGGAATACCTCGGAAGGCAAGCCAAAAACCTGGCCATAGAAGGAGCCGGCGAAGGACGACGTAGTGTTCGGGGACCTGGGGCAAACTCCCGGGCGAATCCCAAGCCCCTCAACCTTGCACCATCACCACCAACCCTACTATCAACGGTACCAGGACGGGTTACCTCCGGAGCCGGGCAACGACTAAAGATGGAGGAGGTCAAGCTCCACCTCTCCCAACCAGCCTTCGACCATGCCTCCCACGTGCCACCGCCAGGATCCGGACGGGTTACCTCCGGAGCCAGGCAACGGCTAAAGGTGAAGGGTCATGCTCCGCCTCTCCAAGTCTAGCCACGGGCTTCGAGGCTGCCAAGCCTCACAATAGAGGCCTCATTCCTACAAAGGTACACTCACTGTTAACTACCCAGTAGTCTACCTGGTGATCCGTCTTTCATGCGGCAAGGTCAAAGTCTGTTGGTGGCCTCCAACTATATTGTTAGAAGTCTTTCTGCAATAGATAGCTGTTAAGCAGATGCAATAGAACTTAATTTACATTCTCATTTAGCATGAGCACTTGTTTAACCTAGCTATATTTCATGCTACAAATAGCTTCTTGTTGCCAACAGTAGACTACAAAACTTAGCTAGTATAATCATGCAAAATCCCTGCACTCCTGCGGATGCATCATGCCTAGGTCTCCTGGGGGCGAGACTGCCCAGGTTTCTTGGAAGGCATTGTGTGGCCTTGGAAGTGTAGTTGCCATGTATCAAGGGATTTCCTTAATAGACAGTGTTGCGGCGCCCTCGGGGGATTTCTTCGGAGGCGTGACAAGCCCACGCACCAGTAATCATCGCTTGCCCATACCTAAGGTCACCTAAAAAGGTTTCCTGGAGGGTAGGCTTTGCCCTGGTGGGAAGTGAAGCCTACACACCGCGGGCATAGCATGCCTAGCTCACCTGGAAGGCAAGACTTCCTAGGTTTCCTAAAAGGTATAATGTAGCCTCAATAGTGTGTAGATATAGGTTATCAAGGGACTTCCTTGGTAATGTAGTTACGGTGCCCTCGGGGGATTTCTTCGGAGGTCTGACGAGCCCACGCACCAGTAAGCATCGCTTGCCTAAACCTAAGGTCACCTAAAAAAGTTTCCTGGAGGTCAGGCTTTACCCTGGTCGGAAGTGGAGCCCACACACCGCGGGCGTAACATGCCTAGGTCACCTGGGGGGCAAGACTGCCCATGTTTCCTGGAAGGTATTGTGTAGCCTCGATAATGTGTGGACGCCGCATATCAGGGGACTGCCCTGATGTGAGGATGCGGTGCTCTGAGGAATGCTATCGCAAGGAATCCTCTCTGCACGACATGCTTATATCCGCGAGCGCCGCTTATGCCTAGGTCATCTGCAAGGCAGATTATGCCCAGGGTGTCCTGGAAGGCATTGCACAGCTTTGGTCATATAAATGCAACACGCTAGGGCACATCCTTGGTGGACAGTGTTGCGGTGTACCCCGGGCGTTTCCTTGGGAGCACGCTAAGTCTACACACTGCGGGCGTAGCATGCCTAAGTCACCTGGAAGACAAGACTGCCTAGGTTTCCTGGAAGGTATTGCGTAGCTCCGATAGTGTGTAGGGCCTTCGGCATTAATACATGCCAAGGAACCTTACCAAAAACCTCCGGTAAAAATGGAGAGCTTCACCAAAAGCCTCCGGTAAATATGGAGAGCTTCGCCAAAAACCTCTGGTAAAAACGGAGAGCTTCACCAAAAAACCTCCTGTAAAAACGGAGAAGCTTTACAAAACCTACGGTAAAAACGGAAAACCTTACCAAAACCTCCGACAAGAACGAAGAGCTTTACAAAACCTCCGGTAAAAATGGAAAACCCTACCAAAACTTCCGGTAAAAACGAAGAACTTTACCAAAACTTCCAGTAAAAACGGAGACTTTCAGCAAAACCTCCCGTAAAAACGGAGAGCTTTACAAAACCTCCGGTAAGAATGGAGAACCTTTCACAGGCCTCCAGCAAAAACGGAGGGCCTTTTCCAAACCTCTGCACAGCAGGGAGCTTTCACAAAAACCTCCGCACCACGGAGACTTCCGAAAAACCCCCGTGATGGAGTTGTTTCTTCGAAAACTCCGTCAGGCCAAAAAAATTGGAAAAGACCTAGCGGGAAAGGTACCCAGGTATGTTGAAGGCTAATACCTCCGTACCGAAAGGAGTACACAACCCACTAGCCTCTTAAGAGGCACAACAAGCCAATCAAAGGGGTATAAAAATCCCCCTTCGTATAGCGAAAGGTGTGACCCGCGTGACAACAAAACACGCATGGTAAAAGATAAAATCATTACCCTACCATCTCCTTTAAAGGCACATCTCATACGTCATTTTTGTTATACTAACATTCAATAAAAGCCCACGCTGCATGGCACGGGAAACATAGTGGAACCCTTGACTATCCATTACAGGGATAGCAAGGCCGGGCAGCGGCTAAGGGCCAAGGGGGTCACGGACCCTCTCTTTTGCCTGGCCTTCAGCCTCGCCTTCGATGCACCGTCACCAGGCTTCAAACAGAATACCTTCGGAGTCGGGCAGCGGCTAAGGGCCGAGGGGGTCACGGACCCTCTCTTCCTCCTGGCCTTCGGCTTCACCACCGACGCGCCGTCGCCAGGCTCAGGACAAAATACCTCTAGAGCCGGGCAGTAGCTAAGGGCCGAGAGGGTCACGGACCCTCTCTTCCCCCCGGCCTTCGACCGCGCCTCCGACGCACCGTCGCCAGGCTCCGGACAGAATACGTTCGGAGCTTGCCTGTGGAATAAGACTCTTCAGATGCACTTCCCAGAAAACCCAAAGAAAAAGAGAATGGAAGAATTTTTCTTATTCCATATCCTCCGATGGAGTGTAAGGCGTAGGGCGGAGCTAGATCTTATACCAAAATCTCCACAGAGTATCGGCGACGATTTCCCGCATACACCGAATTCAACTGGGATGAAATTTTGAGAAGAATTCGGCATAGAAGCGACTTTGATCTTTAGTTTTCGATGCAGCAAGTCAGGGAAAAAGCTGCCGGCAGCGGCTAAGGGCCGAGGGGGTCGCAGACCCTCTCTTCCTCCTAGCCTTCGGCTTTGCCTCTGACGCGCCGTTGCCAAGCTCCGAACAGAATACCTTCGGAGCCGGGCAGCGGCTAAGGGTCGAGGGGGTCACGGACCCTCTCTTCCGCCCGGCCTTCGGCCTCGCCTCCGACGCGCCATCGCTAGGCTCCGAACAGAATACTGCCAAAGTCGGGCAGCGGCTAAAGGCCGAGGGGGTCATGGACCCTCTCTTCCGCCTGGCCTTCGGGCTCGCCTCGGACATGCCATCGCTAGGCTTTGGACAGAATACCTCCGGAGCCGGGCAGCGACTAAGGGCTGAGGGGGTCATGGACCCTCTCTTCCGCCTGGCCTTCGGCCTTGCCTCTAACGCGCTGCCGCCAGGCTTTGGACAGAATATCTCCAAAGCCGGGCAGCGGCTAAGGGCTGAGGGGGTCGCGGACCCTCTCTTCCACCCGGCCTTCAGCTTCACCTCTGACACACCGTCGCCCGGCTCCGGACAGAATACCTCTGGAGTTGGGCAGCGGCTAAGGGCTGAGGGGGTCACAGACCCTCTCTACCGCCCAGCCTTTGACTTCACCTCCAACGCACCGTTGCGAGGCTCCAGATAGAATACCTCCGGAGCCGGGCAGTGGCTAAGGGCCAAGGGGGTCATGGACCCTCTCTTCCGCCTGGCCTTCAGCTTCACCTCTGACGCGCCGTCGCCAAACTCCGGACAGAGTACCTCCAGAGCGATGCAACGGCTAAGGGCCGAGGGGGTCGTGGACCCTCTCTTATGCCTGGCCTTCAACTTCGCCTCCGACGCGCCGTCGCTAGGCTTCGAATAGAGTACCTCCGAAACCAGGCAACAGCTAAGGGCCGAGAGCGTCGTGGACCACCTCTCTTGCCTAAGCCTTCGGCTGTGCCTCTGACACATCGTCGCCTTCTACCCGGGCAGTTGCGAAGGAACCCGAAGGTTCAAGGATCGCCTCCGGAGCTCATCTCTAGAGGTTCCAGGGGGACTTCGCTGAGTCAGAAATCTGGAACAAATTAGGAAGAAGTACTTAGTAACCAGAGATGATGAGGTCTTCACTACTCCACCCAGTTCTCCTCAGTTAGCCTAAGTATCCACCGGCCGTCAGAAAAACTAGCCATCGCCATCAAAAGGGATGGAGAAGTACGGTTGGGAGGCACAAAAGCACGCACGCATGCGGCTACCCCTTCGAAAGGTCCTCTCGCATTGCGATACAAAGGAAGACACGACCGTTCCCGAGGACCCACGCTATATTATTAAACAACCAGTACATCCAGGGATTACAAACTAAAACAACAGTACTGAAATTGCCACAAGGAAGATAGATCCCTGCGGAGCAAAACAAGGGAGAAAGAGTACAAGGTGACTAAGCTCAGCCGTGACATGGGTATATCACGGCGCCACCAAGTACGAGATCCCCATGACCACCCTCACCTCCTACGGGTCCCGGCAGGGGCCACACATGAGACGAGGTATGCGCCTCATCTGCGGCCTGCCGTTGCGGAAGCCGATACAGTAGCTGGTTCCCGAGTTGCCAGAGGACGCTGAGGAGTCTGAGGAGGTCACTGGCGAAGCCCTCTCCCTCGCGTTCCTGGCCTCTTCTTGCTTCACCGCCGGCCCCATTGACACCGGCTCACTCTCCCTTAATAGGAGATCCCAGTCGATCTCCTCGTCATCATCGGAGATATCGATGGTCTCGACAGGCACACCCTTCCCGGCCAAAGGTCGGGCCTGAGTAGCGGACAACCGCCTTCCCTGCGGGGGAGGAGGTTATTTTGCCTCCAACGCCTTTACCGATGGCCAAAACAGCCCAACTCTCGAAGGAGCCGTCGAGATCATCGATGTCTCCGAGGAGGATGAAGAGGAAGATGATGCCATACTCAAGTCAAGGATAACTGCTTGCTCATGGGCTGTGGAGGTTCCAACCGGGTAACCCCGACTTTATACCCAAGCCACGCAGCCACGTAGGTCCGGAAGATGAAGCTAGACGAACGTCGTCGTGTCCTCCCATTAAGACTCCTAGGGGAGGGGGCCATGGCCCTATCCGGTTTCTGTCCAACATGTGGCAGCACTCCACGATGAAATTCCTCATTTTCTCGTGCAGACATCCTGTTACATTAATGACCCGAACCTCTTTCGGGGCATGACAGGATCGTGGGCACAAGACCCAAGTGACCCCTCGCATTATCTAGTCAGAACACAGTAGTGACATGTCTTGTCCCTCCAGGCGAGTGTACGGGATTCCCCAAACCTACACAAAACCTCTACTCTAGTGACTTCGAAACATAGAGAATCACCATTAGGCATCCTTGAGACGACACCAGGCTGGGGTTGATTTTTCCTTTGCATCCTCTCCCCCCTCCAAAACATCAGGGCCCGAGAATGAGGGTGTACTGTTGGGGGGAAAATAAGCCATCCTGAGGATAATGGTTGAAGAGTACCATCCAAGTCCCCCCCGAGCCTTGATCTATGGATCCCCAGCTAAAGGCTCGACCTTCGAGGTCGTTAGATCCCTTCACAGTACCTCTTCGTACCTACGAAGCCTTCCCTTGGCTTAACTAGCTCAGCCTCCCAAAGCCTCAGTCCCCCGAAGCCTCAGCCTTTCGAAGGCTCAACCTCCCGAAGGATGAGCCTCCCGAAGGCTCAGTCTCCCTGAAGCCCCAGTCTTTCAGAGCCCTGCTTCACCAAGCAATCACCTCCCATATCCATGCCTCTCGAGGCCCCCCGCCTCGGGATGATCGGGCCACCTTCCCGAAGACAGCGGGGTGATTCAGTAGTCCCTGAGAAGATCTATTGAAAGGGGAGCGCCGGTCGTGCTTCGCCTGTCAATAAGTGACCAGCATTAAAGGCCTAGGCTGATGGGCTCCACTCTGACACCTTGGCATAATGGAGTCTATCTTGACACCCTATAAATAGGGGGCCATGGTCGTCTGGGGAAAGGGCACGTGGAGAAAAGACAGACACAAAACATGCATCACAGAAAAACGGTGATTCTCCCTCCAGATCGATCCATTTTCCCACCATCAATAAACTCTTGGTATTCCTTCATCTCAAACTTCGTCTCCAAGCTTGAGTATCCTCTTTAGAAGAAACTCTCACTGTATTTGCTGGAGCAAGATGAACTCTTGCTCCAACAGGTGGTATGACATGCAATTGATGAAATGAACATCAAGAAGAACGTGTATGATAGCTTGATTGGTATGTTACTGGACATACCTGGCAAAACAAAGGATACACTCTAAGCACAGAAGGACCTGAAACTTTTGAAACTCAAACAGGATCTACATCCTGAAGATATGGAAGAAGACAACAAATATCTTGATTCCGCTAGCTATAGTTTGAGCAAGGCGGAGAAAATTGCAATGTGCAAGTGCTTGCATGCAATCAAAGTTTCATCCAGTTACTACGTCAACATAAAAAAACTAGTAAACATAAAAGATTTGAAATTAACTGGCATGAAGTCTCATGATTATCATGTGATGATGACACAGATGCTTCCAATTGCAATCAGAGATATTCTGCCATAGAAGGTCCGAAACTCAATCATAAAGCTGTGTTCATTCTTCTACGCGATATCACAGAAGGCCATCAATCCGTCAAAGCTAGATAAGCCATAGGAAGACATGGTCGAGACTCTATCCCAGCTTGAGGCGTGTTTTCCTCCATCGTGTTTCAATATCATGATGCATCTCATTGTTCACATTGTGAAAGAGATATAGATTCTTGGCCTCATATTTCTGCATCAGATGTACCCTTTCAAGAGGTTCATGGGAGTTCTGGCAAAATATGTTTGTAACCAAAATCAGCCAAAAGGCTACATCACCAAAGGCTGGGGAACCGAGGAGTCCATTGATTTCTGTCAACTACATGAATCTCAAATCGATTGGTGTGCATGTATCTCGCAATGAAGGGAGGCTATAGGGGAAGGGTCGATAGGTGCAAACTCATTCCACACTAATGACACTGTTTCATTCAAGCAAGCATATTTTGCATTTCTTTCACAATAAGTTGTAGTGCACCTGTCTGTTGATGAACATCAGAAGATGCTACACACCAAAAACCCAGGGAAGTCCGATGTTTAGATCGCGTGAGAGCACCGAGATCATTTTGGCACCTGGTTACGTAGGCAGTTGATGGATAAGCAGATAGAGTGTGCGCAGTTATGGAGTGTTGAAGGTTCCACTTTTTCGGTGCCAATGGGTCAGACTCCCAAGGGGCGTAAAGATCGATAAGTACGGTATGACTACAGTAGACCAAAAACTCATCGGATACAAAGAAGAACCATTCATACTTGTGAAAGATGTTATGCATGTCTTCTATGTAAAAGACCCGAGTCCGGCTAACAAAGAGGAGCGCCGCGTGGTTCTTCAAGGAAAAAGAAGGATTGTCGGAGTGAAGAATGTCGTTGATGAGGAAAACTACAATCAATTCGACATGCTACCTCCTTTTAGAGAGGACGTCAATATAGGTATCATGGAAGACACTGATGAACCTCCATATGTACGCTGTGATCATAATGAAGGGTGAATCGTTAAACCAGATTAAGTAGCTTCATTTGCATATTAACTAACGACATGAATTACTATGTATTAATGAAGGTGTCTTTATGATTGATTTACATTAGCTATATGTATGACCATATTTATTTTTAATTTTTAATGATTTAAAAAATATCCATGAAATTAAGATATTTAGGAAGCAACAATTATATTTTTTAATTAATTAGCAAGCTCCAATATAGAAATTTAGGTATGAACATATTTAGTTTCTAGTTTATTGAATTAGAAAATTTAACCATGAAATTTAGGTATATAGAAAACTTTATGTATACAATTTTGGTATATAGCAAGTTTAAAATAAAATACATATGTATTAGGATTGGAGGTCTACAAAATGTTAATAAAGGTATACAGTACGAACTCAACCGAACACATTTGAGTAACACAATGGTTAGTTTGTTCGAACTTCGGCCACACGTCACAAGTTCGACACTTGTTCTCAGCACAAAAAAGATTTTTTGCTTCGCTACGCTAGGGGGTGTTTCACTGCCGGCTAACATAATGGGCCGACAATGAATGCCCACTTCACATCCGACTCACATTTGAGCCATCAGTGAAGCCCCACCTTCATTGCCAGTTTACTTAATGGGCCAGCAGTGAAGCTACACCTTCACTACTGACACACATTTGAGCCAACAGTAAAGCCCGCCTTTTACGGCTGACACACCCTTTGTACCTACAGCGAAGCTCCCCCTATATAATCGAAGCACCGCTGTACCCTTGCCCAAACTTAGAAATTTTTTCCCTTCTGCCTAATTACCTCTCCCGTTGTCCTCAAGCACCGCCTTCTCCTCCTTGTCCTTGCCCACCCCATGAGAGGACCACAAGCCTGCACTAACGAGCCTGAGCCTGCCATCCCCATCCTACTCGATGCCATCATCAGTACTACAAAAATTATTTCTAGAGGCGGGTGGTAACCCATTTTTATAGGCGTTTGGTGCATCCGCCTGTGATCGAAGGCCTGTGGAATTGGACAGTTTCCACAGGAGCAAAAGAGACCGCATGTGGAAACCTATTACCACAGGTAGTTAGCTTAAGTGATTCGCTTATGTGAACTGCCTGTTATATTTGATCCCTGAATCGACATTTTTTGCCCCCCAAAAAAAGCAATTTTTTTTGGACTGACTAGTCACAAGTTTTTCACATGAAATACGCGCGCATGCGATTCCTGGCACTCAAACTGGAAACCTCTCAGCTCACGTGAACCCTCCTTATCATCCCACCACAGAACTACTACTGAACATAATAGCATATGCATTCCTTTTGATATCTTCCATCTGAAACTTTAAACAATTATTTGGGTATCTAAATGACTTCAAATAAAAAAAATTTCAACTACATAGTTGTAGATCTTATCGAGAGCTACAATTTTCATGTAAACTTTATCCTCATCCAACTTCGTATAAAAAAGTTATGATTTTTTAAGATAATCTGTCATTCATTACTATAGGCGGTTCACATAAGAAACTGTCTGCTGAAATGGATGGCCATTTTCAATGGTGATTAACATAATGAAGTGCCTCTGAAAATAGATGACAACTAATCTTAAAAAATCATAACATTTTCATACGAACTCGGATGAGGACAAACTTTATATGAAAATTATAGCCCTCGATAAGATCTACAAGTTTGTAGCTGAATTGTTTTCATTTGAAGTCATTTATATGTCTAAATAATCGTTTGAAGTTTTAGACATATGATATCGACCAAAAGGATTGCATGCTATTGTTATCACTAGTACTTCTGTAAGCCAAGTTTTACTATTGATAGCGGGGTTCTTTGATCTACTTCTTGTTAATCTTGTTGGAGATGTTGGAGTTGATAGTATTCTTTTTCTTCTTATTATTCTTGAGTTTATTCCTATTAATAGGACTTGTGGTAACAATATCATATATAAATATATGTGTGTGTGTGTATGTGTGTGTGAAACTTCAACTGATTACTTGGACACATAAATGACTTTAAATAAAGAAAAATAGACTAGAAAGTTGTAGATCTCATGGAGGGCTACAATTTTCATATAAAGTTTGTCCCAATACGAGTTCGTATGAAAAAGTTATGAATTTTTTAAGATAAGTTATCATCCATTTTTTAAAGGAGGTTCCTTATGCGAACCGTCTGTGTTAATCATCCCATTTTCAGAGGTGGTTCACATAAGAAACCGCCTCTGAATATGATCCATTGCTACATGCGGTTCCTTATTTGAATTGCCTGTGAAAATTGTACCATTTTCGGAGATAGTTCATATAAGGAACCGCCTATGGTAATAATACAATTACCACATCTGGTTCACATAAGGAACTGCCTATGAAAATAACCTTTATATAGGCGTCTTCTTATGTCATTCGCCTTTGGAAATCGCTCAGACGGTTTGTCATATGACCCGCATGTAGAAAATCACTTTGGGTGTCTTGAAAAATAGTTTTTTAGTAGTGCGTCCTCCTCCTTGAGCCGTCGTCCTCATCCCTTACATTGTTGCCATCCTCCTCCCTGATGTCCTTCCCATCCTCCTCGATGTCTCGTCCTCCTCCCCGACGTCGTCCCCGTCCTCCTCCCCAACGCCCTCCCCCTCAGTCTAGGTACGCCTCCATGTTCCCCTAGTCTGGTGTATTTGTACGATAGAGTTGGACTTGTAGAACCTTCATGTTAGTAGAGTTGGACTTGTTGTTCTTTTATATTAGTAGGATTGGACTTGTTGATCTTCTTATTCACCAGTGCGTACTAGAGTGGTCGCAATTAGTGCAGCGGCTATGGTTAGGTTCAGATGTGCTATGATCTTGAGGCAAAGGTGGTGCATTTTAATTTTTAGAATTAGTGTCATCTTTTTATATCTCTTATGCATGTTGGCCTGAAACTCTTATGTGGTTAATTGATTAACTGTAGTTCATTTAGTGTTGATGAGTGTTATTTTGGGGTATAGATGACACTTCCTTAAGTGGCTGTGTAGTGTGATGACAATAATTAGTGATTGTGATTGAGAAGAAGGATTTGATTACAATGATTTCTAGCTCACATACACTGATTGTGCCAAGGATTTTTGTTTCTCTTGATTGAGAAAAAGGATTTGATTATACAAGTTGTGAATTTCAACTGGCAAGCTAGTTGTGATTAAATTGAAACACAAACTGATATCACTTACCCTTCCCAAGTGTTCAATCTATGCAGTTGTGATCTACAAACATCATAGTTAATTCCTACCAAGTTTGATCTAATTCGAAGATCATTTGCTAATTATATGAAGCTCACAAAGTTTCTCAATTAATCAGTCAAGATCATTTGCTAATCTGATGCTAATGCTGTTTGAATTTTCCATAGGTTTGCCACTCCATAGTTGCACTTTCAGGCTCTTTTCTTCCTTGATATGAAGTTGGCTACATTAAATTGATAAAAACATGAGATTTTTGTTTCCAGGTGGAAAAGGTTTAGAGCTCGGTTCTTTTCATGTTATGGTAGAGCTTCGTCAATTTTATTTAGTTTGCCGAAAATACAGAAGGGAACTGGAGCTCTTGTGATAATTCAGTTAATTGTTGTATATATTGTTTGATCACTAACTAAGTCCTCAACAGAAAGAATTAATGCGATCCAATAATTGAAAAGTTGAGGGATGAATTGCAGTGCCCCATTACCAGGTGAAGGGGCAGAAGGAAAACCGGGCTGCTCTCAAGTGCCAGAGAAGACACCCTGAACATTATATATAGTAGTAGTCCCTTGTTAGCACTTGTACAGACATGCAGAACAAGAATGTTTTGTAGCAAATAACACTATTTCTGCCAGGATAATGCTGGGAGATAAATAGTTAATACTGAAATTAAATGGACCCCTTCTTTTTCCATTGTGTACCTATACTCTTGCCACTTGAACCGGTTGTTCAAGCTGGCTTAGCCTAATTCTAATTGCCTCCAACTGTTGTATATAAGCCTGAAAAACAAAGAGAATAGCGCACGCTTCAATCTGTAAAAGGTTGACCAGATAGATAAAAAGCATTTTGAGTTAAATGTCAAGATGAAATTCTAAAAGTATATAAGCTTTCCTGCTATTTAATCCATCCAACTTTTTATATCCAATAGTAAAGAAATGCAACAGCTAACAGATGGTATATGAAATCATTATTTTGATCACTAATATTTAAGTTTCATATAAAGCAGGAATTAATCATCATAACAGTTTGCACCTGAGAACAGAAAAATATATGAGAGTTTTTAAAGTGATAATATTCTTTAGGTGGTTGGTCAAATTCAAGAGAAAGGAAAATTAAGCATGCATCCTTCGGCTGACACAAGTGCAAAAGGGAAGAGCCAAAAACTGTTATATGACAAAATTCATTTAGTCCACCAGACATTTGAGACTTCAATTAGAAAATAGCAGTCCATTAAAAATGGTGTACTTGATGAATGAAGCACACATAAATATGGTTAATAGATATGTTGAACCTTTGCCATATAAATGTTTTGTATGTTTCTGTGCTATATATTAATGTACTATTCTTTATTTGAATTAAGTTGAGCATGCAGTTCCTTAGTTGACTCACCTTCTTCCTAAGCCTACTCTTCCTGGCAGCCTCTCTATTCTGTGCAAGCCTTCTCAGTGTCTGCAACAAGCACATACATATATGCTCATTATCAAATACTTGTATGCTCATTTAATCATATACTTGTATGCTCATAGTCAAATACTTGTATGCTTATTTAATCATATACCAGTGCTTGACTTGCCTCTTGCACCTTTTGAAATAGTATTGCTAGATTTTTCTTGAAAAGTACCTTCAAAATATTACATGACAGTTGGATGCTACAAGTTTTTTTTTCAATTATTTTTGCATATTGTCTGGACATAGTATGTTGAATATCATGGTCGGCAAAATGGAGAGTTCTCCAGTTGAGAGGTATGCCACGCACAAGTTAATAGATTCAAAGGAGCATGTTACAAAGGATATAAGTCTAAACATGAAGTTGTTGTGGCATACAACAGTCAAGTCATCCAAGCTGAGTTAAAATTGGCTAACTTTGAAAATGAGAAGAAGAAATGTGATTTCACGTGTAAAGATGTCGTAATCCTAGTTCTGGTTGTAAGCATCATTATTCTGCTATGTAAGATGTTGTGACTTGTAAGATCAATGAGTCACATATCAGTACCTTTGCGCCGATTTTGCTATGTGAGATGTGACTATTTGTGACATAATCCTATTTGTGCCTATTTCGCTATTTTGTCCTAGTTATTTTACTCTTTTGACAGCCTGTCTCCCTCCCGCATCGACTTTCTCTCTATCTCCCTCCTTCCTCAGCTCTCTATGTGTAGAATACTCGACCGCTCATCATCGTCGTATGTAGAACTCTCAGGAAGGCATGGTACCACCAACCTTTAATCCGGCTTAGGTGCCAGAAGATGTGCCACCATCAAACATTGGAGAAGGTAGGTCATTTGCTGAAAACTGGCGTTGTACCTTTCTGCATAGAGGTTGAGTGAGATGAACAAAGCAAACTCGAAGAAGAACCTCTAGCCCCACAAAGTCGGCAGTCGCGGGTACATGAGGAAAGAATGACAGTGGCAACAAGAGCTAGATGAATTGTGAGAGAGATGTGTCACACCTAAGATGGAGGCTTGGAGCGAATAATCAATGTGCTTCCTTCGTGCGAAGGGCGCTTCTTACTCATCTGATGGAAACATACGCTTTCCTTGTTCTTGCTTGTGTTCTTCGATTCGCAGGCAAGGATTTTAGCCTTCTTGGCGAGGTCAACCGTGCAACGCCGGTTGATAACCAGAGGAGACGTGGTGCTGCGATTGCGGGGTTTCGGATCGTGTTGTTCGGAAGCCGGATCGACTTGTGTCTCGTTTCCACCAAATCGAGAGTTACCAGAACCTTTCGGAAGATCGGGAACCCTTGTTCATATTAAGTGGTATTCAGAGCTTCAGGTATACCGTCAGGTTCATATCTACCCTTAGTTTCGAGTGTTTTCGCCTTTGTTCCATAGTCCACTGCCATATCATTTTTTTTTCCTGTCCTACAACCCTTCCGCGCCTTTAGCTTTTGCATATTTCAGTTTCAGAGTTCGTCGTGTTGAGTTTGTGTCCTGGTCAAGGTCTTGTTGCTGGTTAGGTCCTGTTAGAGTCCAGTTCGTGTGTTTTCCCCCACCGTTTCCATCAAACCCTAGCCTCCGTCGCATATTTTCCCCACTTTCTTCCCGTTTTGTCCTCTAATTCGGAGTCGTTTCTCAAATCGGGCATAACTTTCGCGTACGAACTCCGTTTTCAGAAAAGTCATAGAGTTTTTCGCATCAAAACGACGTTTCGGATCCGTTCCTCCCCGCCTTGTCGGGTTCAGCGAAATCAGAATTCCCAAATTCGCCTCCGAAGTTTGAGTTTTCAATTTCCAAATATTTTTCTCATTTTACGGCTGAACTTCAGAAAATTCTATAGGCCACGTCTTTCACTTGTTTAAGCTCAAATTTTCTGTGGTTCCCTCTTGTGTGCTCCTAAGTGAACAAAAAATATCAAAAAAATAAAAAGAAAAAGTCAAATTTTCCCAAAAAAACAACGACAGCCAAAAAAATAGAAAAAAGAGAGGGGCAAAAGAGGAACAATATCTAGAGGAGCACATAGAGAAGGGCAAAGTGAGCTGTGTTAGCGTGTGCTGTTTAGTTCTTTGTTTCTGTTGCTCTTGCTATCCATCATACTTGTTTCTCCACCTTGTTTAACACACATACTTGGTACTTGCAACACTTTAGGCCAGCAACGAGAACAAGTACTTGGGACTATAATTCAGCATTACTATCTGTTTCTGATTTGTGTTCCACATATACATATTTGTTCTCTTTGTGTGCCTTCCAAGCCCCACAGATTCTTCTGGACAGCACTGGTTTGCATCCCTCCAATCGCTCGCACGCCTTCCAGGTATCCTTTGCTTTGCTGGTAAGAACCCTGGTAAGAGCTTGGTAAGGTGTCTACCTTTGCTGATCTTGATTGAGAGGCACCACTCCACCTTTGTAGTACGATTATTAGGGATAACCTTCACTGTTTGTTGTTGTGTTTGTTTCCACAATGTCAGTTGAAGGAGATAAAACGCCAAAGGACTTCAAGGAGTGTGTCAGCCAAGAGCAGCTACAAGCTGTTGTAGACAATGCTCAGAAGGAGATGAGGGAGACAGTCATCAAGGCTGTCACTGAAGCGATAATTGAGATGAAACTCGCAAACGCGGTTGAGCGGGTGGACAAACGGTTATCCGAGCTCACCGACAGGGTAAATGCTTTGGAAAACCGTCCTGTGCACAACGAAGATGTGAATGGAAGCAACACCGGTGATGAGTTGTATGATGACGATGTTAATGTTGATCCAGCGGCGACATTGCAAAACAGATTACGGCGTCGTCTTCGTACTAACACCACAGGTATGGGTGGCGTTCCACATCACCACCACCATCGAGGTATGTATAATCGAGCTCCTGAAGATCCTTATGCTAAGGTTAAATTTACTATACCTTCTTTTTTGGGACATTATGATGCTGAGGGATATCTTGATTGGGAGATGACAGTAGAGCAAAAATTTAGTGCCCACCAAGTACCTGAACAACATAGAGTTAGACAAGCCACTAGTGAGTTTAAAGATTTTGCTATTATTTGGTGGACTGGTTTAGCTGCAGATGGTGCCACACCTCGTACATGGGAAGAGCTTAAGGTTGCTATGCGTGATAGATTTGTTCCCCCATCTTATCATAGAGACCTGCGTAAGAAATTGATGCGCTTAGAACAGGGAGATAAATCTGTGCAGGATTATTATGGTGAGCTTCAAAAGGGCTTGATGCGTTGTGGCATAGTAGAGGGAAACGAAGATTCTATTTGTCGATTTTATTCGGGTTTGAGACGTGAAATCCAGGATATTATTGATTATAAAGAATTTAACAATGTCAACCAGTTGTTTCAGTTTGCTATGCTTGCAGAGAAGGAGTTGCAGGGGCGTGAGCAGCAGGGCAAGTACAAGGCCAGCACCACATACACGCCGCGCACAGGACCATCCTTTGGGCTGTCCAAACCATCCACTTACAGGGCTCCCTCACCAGCGAGCAAGCAACAAGCAGCTACGGCACCAAATCCGGTCACTACACGACCTTCAGGCTCAGGTAAAAATTCTGTTTTGCAGGGACCTTCCAAGAGTGCTTCCTCTGTTGCATCAACGGGACGCACCTCTGGCATTCAATGCCGTCGCTGCCATGGATTCGGTCATGTGCAGAAGGATTGCCCAAGTCAGCGGGCATACATTGCAACGGAAGATGGGTACATCAGCGCCTCTGACATTGAAGAAGAAGAAGAACCAGTTGTTGAGGAGAGCAACGAAATCTTGGGCAGTGATGACACAGCGACCTATAGGAGCATCATTGTGCAGCGGGCGCTCAGCACAAAGGTACAACAACTAGAGAAGCTGCAACGCCATAACTTGTTCCAGATTTTCTTCGTCATCCAAAATCGGCGAGCACGTGTCATCATCGATGGAGGTAGTTGTAATAATTTGGTGAGTTTAGATTTGGTCAAGAAGCTTGGCTTGACCACACGCCAACACCCCCATCCATATAATCTTCAGTGGTTTAATGATGCTGGAAAAGCTAAGGTAACACAAACTTGCAGAGTTTCTTTTTCCATTGGTTCCTATGCTGATTATGTTGACTGTGATGTGGTACCTATGGAAGCTTGCTCACTTTTATTGGGTCGACCTTGGGAATTTGATAATGATGCTATACACCATGGTAGAAGTAATACATATACTTTTATGCATAAAGGAAAGAAAATTACTTTGGTTCCTATGACCCCTGCTGAAATTGTACAAGCTGATAAAGAACGAGCTGCTGATTTGCGTGATACTAAATCTGAAAATCAGCAAGTTGCTAATTCTCTTTACCCACCTAAAAAGGATAAGTCTACACCTAGTTCTAAGGTAGAGGGCATAAAATTGAAGGGTGGTGTTATGCTTGCACTAAAAAGTGACCTTGCTGAAATTTCTAATAATGATATTTGCTACACCTTGGTTTGCAAACGAGTTTTGTATTCGCTTGATGATGTTATTAGTTCGATACCTCCTGCTGCCACTAACCTTTTGCAGGAGTATGAGGATGTTTTCCCAGCTGAGATACCCCCGGGACTGCCACCTATGAGAGGGATAGAGCATCAAATCGATTTGATCTCGGGAGCAACATTGCCAAATCGTGCTGCGTATCGAACCAATCCCGAGGAGACTAAGGAAATTCAGCAGCAAGTCCAAGAGCTTTTGGACCGCGGGTATGTACGTGAGAGCCTTAGTCCTTGTGCTGTTCCTGTGATTTTGGTTCCTAAGAAAGATGGTACTTGGCGTATGTGTGTTGATTGTAGAGCCATCAATAACATTACTATTCGATATCGTCATCCTATTCCTAGACTTGATGATATGCTTGATGAGTTGTGTGGCTCTGTAATTTTTACAAAGATCGACTTGCGTAGTGGTTACCACCAAATTAGAATGAAACTTGGAGATGAATGGAAAACAGCTTTCAAAACTAAATTCGGATTATATGAGTGGTTAGTAATGCCTTTTGGTTTAACTAATGCACCTAGCACTTTCATGCGTTTGATGAATGAGGTTTTAAGAGCTTTTATTGGACGATTTGTGGTGGTTTACTTTGATGACATATTGATTTATAGCAAGTCTTTGGATGAACATATGGATCACTTACGTGCTGTTTTTAATGCTTTACGTGATGCACGTTTATTTGGTAACCTTGAGAAGTGCATCTTTTGCACGGATCGAGTCTCTTTTCTTGGCTATGTTATTACTCCACAGGGAATTGAGGTGGATGAGATGAAAATTGAAGCCATAAAGAGTTGGCCGGTGCCCCAAAACATCAAACAGGTGAGAAGTTTTCTTGGACTTGCAGGTTTTTATCGTCGTTTCGTGAAGGATTTCAGCGCCATTGCTGCCCCCTTACACGAGTTGACAAAGAAAGGTGTGGTGTTCCATTGGGGTAAGGCACAAGAGGAGTCCTTTGACACTTTGAAGGATAAGCTTACGCACGCGCCATTGCTGCAACTTCCAAATTTTGGTAAGACCTTTGAGCTAGAATGTGATGCTAGTGGAGTTGGCATTGGAGGTGTTTTGATGCAAGAAGGTAAGCCCGTTGCATACTTTAGCGAAAATTTGCATGGCCCTGTTCTTAATTACTCTACGTATGATAAGGAATTGTATGCACTTGTACGTTCTTTAGAGACGTGGCGTCATTATTTGTGGCCTAAAGAATTTGTTATACATTCAGATCATGAATCGCTTAAGTATCTTCGTTCTTAAAATAATCTGAATCGTAGACATGCTAAGTGGGTTGAATTTATTGAATCTTTTCCTTATGTTATCAAACACAAGAAAGGGAAGGATAATATAATTGCTGATGCTTTGTCTAGACGATATGCTTTGTTGTCCCAACTTGATTATAGAATTTTTGGACTTGACTCAATAAAAGAACAATATGTGCTTGATCCTGATTTTAAAGATGTATTGCTGAACTGTAAAGAGGGACGTACATGGAACAAGTTTGTGATCAATGATGGATTTGTGTTTAGAGCTAACCGTCTATGCATTCCAGTTGGTTCCGTTCGTCTTTTGTTGTTGCAGGAAGCACATGGAGGAGGATTGATGGGACATTTTGGTGCTAAGAAGACGGAGGATATGTTGGCCACACATTTCTTTTGGCCAAAGATGAGGAGAGATGTTGAGCGGTTCGTGGCACGCTGTACCACATGTCAAAAGGCTAAGTCTCGCTTGAATCCACATGGTTTGTATATGCCTCTTCCTGTTCCTTCTATTCCTTGGGCAGATATTTCGATGGACTTTGTTTTGGGATTGCCTAGGACTAAGAGGGGGAGGGATAGCATTTTTGTTGTTGTGGATCGTTTTTCTAAGATGGCACATTTTATACCTTGTCATAAAAGTGATGATGCCGTTTATATTGCTGACCTCTTTTTCAAAGAGATTGTTCGCTTGCATGGTATGCCTTCTACTATTGTTTCAGATCGCGACGCTAAATTTTTGAGTCACTTTTGGCGCACTCTATGGAATAAGTTGGGTACAAAACTATTGTTTTCTACTACTTGCCACCCACAAACTGATGGCCAAACGGAGGTAGTGAACCGCACTTTGGGTACCATTTTGAGAGCTATTTTGAAGAAAAATTTGAAGATGTGGGAAGAATGTTTGCCCCACGTGGAGTTTGCTTATAATCGGGCAACACATTCTACCACCAAGGTAAGTCCTTTTCAGGTAGTGTATGGTTTTACCCCTCGCGCTCCTATTGATCTTTTGCCTTTACCTACCACTGAAAGAACACATAGTGATGCTAGTGCACGTGCTGATTTTATTCGTAAGTTGCATGAAACAACTAAAATAAATATCGAAAAGATGAATGAAAAGTATAGAATTGCTGGTAGTGAAGGTAGGAAAGAAGTCAAACTTGAACCGGGTGATTTAGTGTGGTTACATTTAAGAAAAGATAGGTTTCCAGAGCTGCGTAAGTCTAAATTAATGCCAAGAGCTGCTGGTCCTTATAAGATAATTGAGAAAATAAATGATAATGCATATAAACTTGAGTTGGTACCCGAGTTCAGGGTTAGTCCTTCTTTTAACATTGCAGATTTGAAACCTTACTTGGGAACCGATGATGAGCTTGAGTCGAGGATGACTCCAATTCAAGAGGGGGAGGATGATGAGGACATCACTCCCTCGGATACATACAATGATCCTCCATTGAACTTTCAAGGTCCAATCACAAGAGCTCGCGCACGACAATTAAATTTAGAGGTGAGCTCGTTCCTAAGCAACTCTTTATATAATTTTGAGAATAGATTACTACCTAATGATTATGTGTTGTTTAGGAATCATGGAGAGGACAAGGAGACACATAGAGGAAGGCTTGGAGGCGTGGAGGAGCAGCTAGGACGTCCAACAACAGCAGGAGGTCCAGTCCAACTCGAGTCCGAATCAGCCTCGACCTCCGGGACCAGCGAGCAATAAAACGGACGCCCAGGACGCATCCGGACTCCGTTTTCGACGATTCACATATGGTTGGAAAGATAATTTCATAAGGAAACCAATGGCGTTGGTTTGAGGTCCAAATTCCTTCTGAGTCAACGGGAAACGTCGAAACAAGTCAGCGTCCAGAATCTGTCCCGGTGCTGCGTCACCGTTTTTGGTCCGTTGGGCCGTGTATCGTCGTTGAGCCCATTAGGGGGGCGTGGCCAGGGGGTGTGACGACCCTAGACCCTTATTATCAGCCGCCGCCGCTCTCGTTAGGGGGTTTTTGCTTAGATTATTCTGTCAAGAACAGTTTCGCCGTTTCGTCGGTTTGTGAGACCCCAACTTGTGAGATTAATCATTCATCTGCAATTTGGTTGCATTCTTCCTTGTTCTTACTTGTGTTCTTCGATTCGCAGGCAAGGATTTTAGCCTTCTTGGCGAGGTCAACCGTGCAACGCCGGTTGATAACCAGAGGAGACGTGGTGCTGCGATTGCGGGGTTTCGGATCGTGTTGTTCGGAAGCCGGATCGACTTGTGTCTCGTTTTCACCAAATCGAGAGTTACCAGAACCTTTCGGAAGATCGGGAACCCTTGTTCATATTACAAGGTCTGTATTTACAGGGCTACCTAGAGTACAGATATACAGGTATGCCCTTATAGCGATACAAATATTGCAATACATCATGGGCCTAGAGCTGGTTGAATCACACAGCACGGGTCTAGGTGGGATACCTTTTCCCCTAACTTAGAAGATATTATCTACTATAACGATATAGTGATGTAAGTGGCCCTAAAGGCATGGTATTCAGTCAGTCGCCTATTGCGGTGCCACACTGCCAAGATGATAGAATGGCATCCACTTGTGTTGCATTAAATGTGTGTCACCTCCTTGCAGGTGGAGGGCGGCTGGTGGGTCCACTCTGGTTGATATTTTTTCCAAGGCCTGATGGCCCCTTCATGTGGGCTCTGGGGAGCCCACCCAGGCTCTAGGAGACGGGAGCCTTTGGGAGGCCATGAGACTATGGCTCTGAGATAATAGGGCTCCAGGAGGCTCTGGCTTTGGGAGACTGGCGCTCCAGGAGGCCAGCGAGATCGGGGCATCAGGGGTCCTTAGAGATGACCCCCAACGTCCCCCGGAGGATGGCTTCTTCTCCTATCTTTAGAGATAGTAGCTGGAGGGGCCTATGGCCTCCGGAAGCCAGGCTTCACCATTGGATCTGGAGCCCAAGTGCTCTAGAGGAGCTCTTGGTGGTGACCTTTTAGCAATGTCTACAGGGTGGGGTATTTCACCTAAGATTACCCCCTCATTCGCTAGCCTGAGGTGAGAATGGGTGAGCGGATGTAAAGGGAACAAGCTCCAAGCTGGCATTGTAGTCATGATATACCATGACATAGTTTCAATCCCTAGAGGAGTCTCTTAGTAATAATCGTAAGTGACGATGTGAGGGCCTCATGGAAGCGGCAAGGCTCGAAGGTGTAGATAACGTCATCGAAGGCCATTGAGATGCTGGTAGAGGCACCATGTCTTGGAGTCCATGAGGAAGCCAGATTAAACCCTTTGACTTCTCTGATGATGAGTCTTCTTGCCACTTGAACCGTCGTTGCAAAGGTTATGAGTGGATGCCAGATATTTTCTTTATTCTCGACATAAGTACTGGATGGCGTGTGGTAATGGTAGTGCGTCTGACGGGGTCATGCGCAGCCTCGCTTGGGGTCTTGAACCCATGATCCTTGCATGCGCCGAAAGGGGCTTGGCTCATAAATGCGATGATACAGGTACACAAAAAAACCCAGGTGCCACAGCATGATGACTCCACATAGACGGAGATAAGCCGGGGCGTGGTCACATGCCCTTCACCTAATGGCGGTGCGTCTGACAAGGTTATGTGTAGTTTTGCTTGTGGTCTGGTGCCACTACCACTTGCATGTGCCAAAAGGGGTTTGGTTAATGAATGTCATGGGATGTGTGGCAAAAAACCTAGGTGCCACCGCAGGATGATGCCAAGTCGACCAAGATAAGCCAGGGCATGGCCATGGGCCCCCCGGGGGAGTAATTGGAACTACCGCGAAATGACACCCACGACAATTCCGTTTCCTTCCCTACGGGTGTGCAACCATTTATCCTGGCTATAAAAACTAGGGTTCACCTAGCTAATCCTTCCTTTCTTGTGTATGGGAGAGTATTCCTTGGTTTTTTAGACTATGATGTCCTTCTCCTGATCGTCAAAGATGTCGATATTCTTGACGGTGGGGTCGCCCTTAGCGCCGGTGCCGGTACTTGCGGGGTTGGAGCCGACGGCCATGTTACTTCCCTTCTCACAATGGGGCTACCACCCATTGCTTCGTCTCGGCCTCTGGTCCAGGCGGTTGCTCTAGCTGAGACCATTGACATCTCTGAGGACGAAGAGGAGGTCATTGATATTCTCTAGATAGGGAGATTGATGCGAAGGAGAAGGCGGAGGTGGAGAAGGAGATGGCAGAGGTGAAGAAGAAAAAGTTTGAGGAGGAGGGGAAGGGGGCTATGACGGAGCTTGTTCCGTCCTCTTCTTTGTCCTCTGGCAACTCAGGGATTGGCTACTATATTGGCCTCAATAGTGGTAGGCTGCAGATGAAGCGCATCAGTCGCGACATGCATCACTGATTGTAGCATCCTTTATCATCACCTTGTACTCTTTTTCCCCCTGGGTTGCTCTCTCAAAATTTGTTTTTTTTGTTTGTCAATGCCTCCTTTATAAACGTCCTTTGGATGTGCAAGTTATTAGTATTGAAAATAAATCCTTGAAACTGCTTATGTCTTTTCTCGAATCAAAATGTGGGCGATCCTCTGAATAGGTGGCCAGACGTGTGTTTTATGTGCCTTCGATCCCCCAAGTGAGATATCTTCCCTGGCGTTTTCGCACACTGCAGTTGTGTTGGTAGCTAGAGCAGCGTGCCCTCTCTTCTATCTAAAGATGATACAGATTACACTCTAAATTTGTTCCACATTTTCGATTCAAGGCGATCCATCTTGAACCCGGTAGTGATCTCTAGGGATGGAGCTGTTGAGAGGGTTGAGGGAGGTGGTTCACGACCCCCTCGGCCTTCAGCTGTTGCGAGGCTTCAGAGGCAAGGCCACCCGGAGTCCCGTGGTGGTAGCCGAAGGTGAAGCCAATGATCGGGTTGCGGGAGGCAGTCTAGGACCCCTGGGCCTTTAGCAGCGGCGAGGCTTCGAAGGTAAGGTCACCCGGAGTCCTGTGGCGCTTGCCGGAGATGAAGTTGACGAGTGGGCCACAAATGAGGTAGTCCACGACCCACTTGGTCTTTAGCCGCGATGAGGCTCCAAAAGCAATTCCTTTCGGAGTCCCACGGTGGTTGCCAAAGGTGAAGCTGACGATGCGATCGAGGGAGGCGGTCCGTGACCACTTTGTCCTTTAGCTGTGGCAAGGCTCTGGAGGCAAGGCCACCTAGAGTCTCGCGGTGCTTACCAAATGTAGAGCTAATGATCGGGCCAAGAGAGGCATTCTGCGACCCCCCTTGTCCTTTAGCCATGGTGAGGCTTCGGAGGAAAGGCCACCCAGAGTCCCGCGGCGGTTGTCGGAGGTTGAGCCGATGATGGGGCCGAGGGAGGCGGTCTTGCGAACCCCTTGTCTTTTAGCAATAGCGAGGCTCTAGAGGCAAGGTACTCGAAGTCCTACTGCAGTTGCCAGAGGTGTAGCTGATGATCGGGCCAAGGGAGGCGGCCCGTGATCCCCTTGGCCTTTAGCTGTGGTGAGGCTCCGAAGGCAAGCCCATCTAGAGTCCGGTGGCGCTTGCTGGAGGTGGAGCCGATAATAGGGCCGATTGAGGCAATCTGTGACCCCCTTGGCCTCTAGTAAGGCCATCTAGAATCCAATGGTGCTTGCCAACAATTGTGCCGAGGGAGACAGTCCGCCACCCCCTAGGCCTTTAGCCGCGGTAAGGTTTCAGGCCTTGTCACCTCAGCATAGAAGTATACTGGAGGGGGTCCGTACCACTCTGGCATGTGGCAAATGCCAAAAGGGGTCCGCTCCTCTCCGAGCATGTAGCAATGCAGGAGAGGCCATGTCACCCCGGCATAAATATATGTCAGAGGGGGGTCCACACCACTCCGACATGTAGCAATACCGGAAGGTGTTTGCTCCTCTCCGGGCATATAGCAATGCCGGAGAGGCCGTGTCACCCTGGCATAAAAATATGCCGAAGGGGGTCCACACAACTTTGGCATGTAGCAATGCTGCAAGGGCTCCGCTCCTCTCCGAGCATGTAGCAATGCCGGAGATGCCATGTCACCCCAGCATAAAAATATGCTGGAGGGGGTCCACACCACTCTGCCATGTAGTGTTATCGAAAGGGGTCCTCTCCTCTCTGGGCATGTAGCAATTCCAGAGAGGCCGTGTCACCCCAGTATAAAAATATGCCGGAGGAGGGCAACACCACTCTAGCATTTAGCAATGCCGGAAGGGGACCACTCCTTTTCGGGCATGTAGCAATGCTGGAGAGGCCGTGTCATCCTGGCATAAAAATATGCTAGAGGGGGTCCACACCACTCCGACATGTAGCAATACCGGAAGGGGTCCGCTCCTCTCCGGGCATGTAGCAATGCCAGAGAGGATGTGTCACCCAGCATAAAATTATGCCGGAAGGGGTTCACTCCTCTCCGAGCATGCAGTAATACTGGAGAGGCCATGTCTCCTACCTAGATAATGCCTTCAAGTGTAAATATATTTTAAATTCTACCATCTACTGTTTGAATAGAGGTGTAAACCAAGCTAGGTCTGGTGCCATACCGTTTGTCAGCAACTAGCTAATTGGCAGTATAGGTCGTGACTTGGTCAAACATCTATTCTTTAGCACATGCCAGACTGAGGCATGGCTTAGGTTCTACTACCTACTATCGGGCCGAGATATAACATTAGACTTAAGTTTTTGTACCTCCGGCATCGATGCTTACACCATCGATCCGCTAGTGGGGTCTTGGTGTCGCATGCTGGATGATATTTTCGAGCAAGGGTACAACTCTTAAGCTAAGTTTCATACTTTACTATTGATCAATGATAAAGATTAAGTAAAGCTGCCTACTATTGGGCAGAGGTGCGACCTAGGTTTTATAGTACCCTGCTGTTGCCTATTAGTTATCTATCGCAGAGACTTCCTAATAGCTAGGCTAGCTATTTCTAGGGTATGCTGACTTTGCTATATAAATATAAACTAGCTAGATAAGCTATTGCTAGGTGGCGGTAGATGGGCGTACCTTTGCAGAACTGGAGCCTCTGTGACAAGGTCAGTGGCCAGGGAGTCTTCACCTGTAGTCCCATTGTCGGAGCCCTGTACTCCTTTGGTATAGCCAACCTCTCAAACATTGAACACGTCTCGGGAGGCCAGTGGGACTAAGTGGGGCTGCTTGTGCATCTTAGTCCCCATGACTAGGGAATTGCATTGTTGGTAGCGGAGCCAGAGGTGACTATGCGGGCCGAGTGGGGCTTGGTAAGATCCAGCCTCTTGCTCGATGGCCTGCTGCAGCCTCACGACCACTAGGTCACCTGTTGCCAGCATTTCCTCTTGCCGGGCGTCCCATCCTCCTCCTGAGGTATTCCTCCCGGAAGGCTATGAGGGTCCGACACTAACCGGTATTATGACCACATCCGGCCCCGTGCATGATGCAATGGTATTCTTCCAGTAGTGTTGGAGCCTATGGTTGGTACCCCTGGTGCTGGCGGGATCTGCACGTATCGAAGCCTGTTGTCCCCCCAAAACTTCTGGGCAAGGAAGTTGCTGGGTGACCAAGCTCTCGGAGGACACTATCTCGATAGAGGTGCTAGGGATGTCTCCGTCGGAAGCACCTGGGGGCTGGGCCTAGGCATGGGTGCCCTTGAGCTCAAGCGCCTAGAATCATTAGAGGGTGGCCTATCTTGTAGCGGCTTCGGTGGCAACCTCCTGGGGTGCGGCAATGTCCTCACCGCGCCACTGTTGGAAAGTTTCTGCATTGATTTAGGCTTCTGTGCCAACCCAAGCTATCGGGTCGATGTTGGCCGGAGGCCCAACTGTGAAGCGGCTAGGGGCACATAGGATGCTCACTCGTAGCTACCATGTGTACTCCTGCATGGGTGTGGCGATAGAAGCGGTTGCTTATGCTAACGCCTTGGTGGTCCTTGGTGGCGTCCTACCTCCACTTGTACTTCTATGTTCAAATCCCTATGGACGGCATGCTGTTGGTGCAAGAAGATATCTTGCACGAACAAGTGTGGTGAGGGCTCACTTACAGGAGTGGCTCAAGCTTAGAGAAGAAGTGGAGAGGGAGGAATACCAAATATGTTGATGATAAAAAAAGGATTGGTCCCTTGGCGTGATGGCCAAATGTCTGTATTTATAGGGCTACCCAAGGTACAGATATATAAGTGTGCCTTTACAGGGATACAAATATGGCAATACGTCATAGGCCTAGAGCCGGTTGAATCACATAGCACGGGTCTAGGAGGGATATCTTAACCTCTAACTTAGAAAATATTATCTACTATGGTGATACAGTGATGCAAGTGACTCTAAAAACATGATATTCTGTCAGTCGTCTATTACGGCACCGCACTACCAAGATATCAGAATGGCCTCCACTTGCATCGCATTAAATATATGTCACCTCCTTGTAAGTGGAGGATGGTTGGTGGGCTCGCTCTGGTTGATCTTTTTTAAGATATGATGATCCTTTTCTTTGGATAAGCCCTCGCCGCACTTGTTCATACAAGATATATTCTTGCGCCAACAGTAACCATCCCGAATTGCGTATCTTCCCAATATAATAGATTTTATCCTTACTTGGGATAGTTTCCGTATAGAATACAATAGATGCCTAAATTATTATCACGTGCCTTATTTATCATGGCGGCTGTAAAACCTACCTATTGGATTTCGAAAAGTGTACAATACTACCCTATCATTTGTATATACCATATTTCTAGATATATATATTTAATATTTAATTATGAATCATCGTCAGCTAATTCCCAACTCTTCTCGAAAGAGGGCAACTGGATTACTTCTAGTTAGGGATCCAACTGTACCATAACTCACGTAGTTAGGAATAATTTATGATAAAAAATATTATTATTAGTCAGAAATCATCTCTAGTTAAATAGAACTATTTCTTATTGAGAACTACCTCCAGATGAATAAAGTTCTATTCGTAAAAACCTATCTTGTCGGGAATCACTCCAGACTGCGGTAGTCCAAAAAATGCCTTCCCTCTTTTTTCATGTTGTCTGAAAAGGCACGGAATTCAAACCGCCGATAACGCCGTTAAGTGCGATGTTAACATTGATTCCATTTACGGAGCTGTTAACTAATCACTCTCCTTATAAATAAGAGGGATACCGCCGTGATATTTTCCAACTGCGTTCTCCGTCTTCATTGGCACAGAAGCTTTTCCCCTTCTTTAACCTCTCGCCCTTGTAAAATCCTGTACTCTAGGCATTAGTTTTTAAGAAAACTAATCATTCGCAATGATTTGATTTTATTATTTTAAACCTTTTTGGATTTTTGAAGGCTAATTGAATTTCTTTTGCATTTAATTTTCTTTATTGAAGTTGCTTCTTTAAAACATTTCAGATATATTATTGAATTTCTTTTGTATTTAATTCGCTTTAATGAAATTGGTAAATTTGGAGCGTTTATATTCCTTATTTTGATATTTTTGGGGTTATTGAATAGTTGGATATTTCCTGAAATTTCCACGCATAAAAAATCATGATTTTCTTATGCATAAAAACCTCGTTTGAATTTTTGAGAAAAATATACACGTGTAAAGGTTCCCAAATTTCCGCCAGAGGTTTATTGATATCTCTGATACATTTGGTGAATTGTTCATAATTTTTAAAGTCGTTTGGAAAAGTACAAAAAAAATATATTTAAATCAGCCTAAATGGAAAAAGGATGCGGTTATCCGGCGACCGGTCGCTCGCGGGGGGACCCCCGCAACATGCTGCTTTTGGAAAAAGGAACAGTCTTCCTTCTCTCGTGCTGCCCCACCGACCACTCACGTGCCATTGCGGTCTTCCTTATTTGAGAAAGCCAAGATGACGTCAGCACATGGTGTTGTTGTACGAGTTCGCTTCGATGTTTTAATTGATGATAACTCCCAAAAATAGTGCTGTTTTCGATTCTGTTTGCACTGTTGCGTTCTGTATGACGAGCGAGCCTAATGAAATAAGATCTATATTACATATATTTTGATGTATTTATATGTGCTTAGTAACTTACATGTAAAACTTTTTTATCGAAGCATTCACAAATGTTTCTACCATGTACTAACAAAAGTTATTACCTACGAATATATTACATATATTTTGACGTAATTACCTGTGCTTAGTAACTTACATATAAAACTTTTTTATTGAAGCATTCACAAATGTTTCTACCATGTACTAACAAAAGTTATTACCTAAAATATTTATAAAAAATATTGAAGAAGTTGTTAGCTTGATAGCATGTTATTGTCAGTAACTTTTGTGGTTGCTAGTATCTACTTTTGTCGAACGTGAGTATCAACTTACATGGAGGACCAATTAAGTTACTAGTGAGACAATGTAATAATTTATGTAGAGACAATGTATCAACTTATTTAAAGATTGTATAGCAACTTATGTTGTATGTCTGGTAATAATTTAACTAGATACAATATAGCAACTTATATTGCTTGTTTGGTACTAATTTATATAGAGACCGTGTAGCAACTTATATAGAGACTTTGCTTTGACTTGAATTTCGTAGCAACTTCAATGAATATTAGATAAAATATAGCAACTTATATTGCTTGTTTGGTAATAATTTAAATAGAGACCATATAGCAAGTTATGTAGAGACTTTGCTTTGACTTGAATTTCATAGCAACTTCAATGAATATTTGATGACAACTTATGTGGCAACATAATAATACTAACTTAAAGTTGCATCTTATGTGGACGTCATGTATCTTTTAATGAATGTTTGATAGCAACTTCAATCATATATGCGGTAGCAACTTATGTTAAGATGGTGTATCAACTTTTGATGAGGTAACAACTTACAACTTCATGAGTTATTTTATAGCAACTTGTGTACATCGTAGCAACTTCACTTTAGATAGCGAAACTTTGGTTAATATATTTGGGGCATGACAAACATAGTTCTTGAGTCCGATGCGTCCAACGTGGTGAATGTTGTAATAGGCTCCACCTTTGATTACTCTCCATTCGGTGTCCTGATGAAGGAATTAAACAGTGTGCTATTGTTAAATTCAATAATGCTAGGGTGATCAACTGCTCTCGCGAGTGTAATACAATAGCAGATTGTTTCGCAAATTATGCTGCTAGTCTTAGCGGGATTGGTCCTAAATTCTTGTTAGATCATTTCCTAGACTTTGTACTCGTTCATGTGACCAGCGTTTTGAGTGAGCCAGTGGTATAACGGAATGCATTTCTATAAAAAAATTACACGTAAGTTATTAGTCCCATTAAATATAACTTTCTAGTAAACATAAAATTATTCTGAAACATATGCACTGTGGTTCTTATTTTGTAGATCTTGTTATAAGAAACACGATGGTTCATACGGAATTAAAGAGCAATCGACATTTAAATTTGCCATAACGAACTAGTACAAACATGCTAACCTGCCCCCTCAGCCCACGTGCATGCGTGATCCCCCCTTGGCCCAGCTTGCCTCGGCTGAAAATGCATGGTCCTTCCTTCAACCTGCCAATCAGTCTACATACGTGCGTGCAGAAAACAAACAGGCCAGCTCACGGAACACGCGGCCACTTGCTGAATTTTTTTTAATATTTGTAAAAGTACATGCCTATTTGATAAAATAGCAGGACTACTCTACCATGACCCGTTGGATGGGTGGTGTCACCCGTTGCGCTGACCTAGCCATCACGTCAAGATGTCGCCCCTCACACCTTGTGGACTCCACGATCAAACATAAGGGAATTTAATACTCTCGCTGACCTAGCCGTCACGTCAAGGTGTCGCCTCTCTCCCCCTCGTGATAGGAGCATCGTGCGTGCTCCCCACGGACCACTAAAAAGATGTCATCCTTTCAACGGGAGCATCATCCAGAAGAAGAAGCTACCTGAGAAAGAGAAGATGATCTGAAGACAGAGTTCCCCATCTCTTCTTCAATCCTTTCGAATCTCGAGGGCGAGATTCAATCTAAGAGGGTAAGTTTGTAGCACCATAAATTTTCAATTTTCTCAATAGTTTAAAATTTATTAGAATTTAATATGAGTTGTAAATTTTGTTTAAATTAGGAGAAAATTAATTTCTAAATTTAGTTATAGTATCATAGGTTATATTCATGCTGCAGTAGTTACATTAGGTTTTTATGTGTGAAAAATATTTGCAAAATTTTGCTAGAAGACGCTCGTTTGGAAGCTCTTTGTGAAAATTATTTAAAAATAAAAAGTCCTAAAATCCTAAACCCTCTTGGGCCCAAACTTATCTAAAATCTAGCCTAAATCCCACCTCCCCCTCTCTCTCGGGATGTCTTTATCCCTCTCCCCAACTTGGGTTGTGGCCTGGCTAACCCCATGCGCGCCCAGCTCCTCCAATCTGGGCCGAGCCCAACTCAGCCAAGGAATCAGTAGCGCCACCTTCTCCTTCTGAAGACGCCCATTGTGAAGTCGTCTTCTTCCGCGTGCCTGCTCCCCCACTATCATGCGAGAATGGTAATTTTTGTAGCAACATGGAATTTAGTGATTCTAGCACGATGGTTGGCTCGATGATGGTTCGGATATGCATGTGTGCGGGGATGCATAGTTGGGTTGTGGTTTGTACTTATGTGAGATCATAAGGACTGGTTCTTGAAGCATGTAACCTAGCTAAATCGCATAACCATGAGGCTAGTATGGGTATTGTCAGAGTGTTAGCTCCTATCGCAGGGATCCTGAGGGACCCCTTTTTAGAGATTCGGCCGGGGGGATGATTCTGAATATGTTTGCTGGAGAAATAAATGGATGTAAATGCGATGGCAGGTGGGGTGGAATGATCCAATGCAGAAAAGAGTAAATGCGCTGGGGGATTTTTAGACAGGTTCGGGCCGCACTACGCGTAACACCCTACTCTTGTGTGGATGCTATAAATATCCTGAGAATGTCTCTCAGGAATGTGCTAGTTACAAGAATGTCTTTCTATCCTAAAGCCTTGGGCTCCTTGTTCTTCGGCTTCTATGCTCGTACGAAGGTATTCTTCGATCTCTGTTGGACTCTGTGTGCGTCTGTCTAAGAGTTCGAGCGTTGCCTTTTTATTAACTCTCCCTTCGTCCGTGCTGCCGGGCGCTTTAAATACCCGCCGGCAGTAGCGTACCCCGAATGGGAGGGCACGAGTTCAAAGGCGCCATAAATGGAAAGGGTGTCATTATGGCCTCTGCGCGAAATGACGGGGGTTGAAAATGCGCCCCGCGCCCGGTCTTCAATCGTCATGATGGCGCTGGCAACGGGCGCCGTGGAGAGGGCCCACCAGGCAACTGAAGAGCGGCCCGGCGTGCCCGCCCGGTCTTGTTCACTTGCCACAGCAGCGCGGCAGACGGAACAACTGGGGCCTCGCGATGCTATCCCGAGGCGCGCCGGATGGCACGGGATGGGACCCGTGCATTAAATGTCCCCACGCCCTTCCGCCAGAAGATGGCTAGGACTGACACCGTGCATGGCGAGAGCAGCTGGAGGTGACAGGCCATGCGCACTCTTAAATGCAGCATCGGGCCTTTCACTGGCTGACACCTCATCGCTGGACCCCTATGGGGGCCACTGACAGAGGGGCTTCCTAGTTCGTCGGAGAACCGAGTGCTCGGGGGTCACTGTTCACCTCCCCGGGCACTGTCTCCCGAGAACGCCCTTTCTTGGTCCTCGGGGAACCGAGTGCTCGGGGGCCACCGTTAATGGCCCGAGCACTCTCTCCCGGTCTTGACTGTACGAATCCTCGTGGAACAGAGTGCTCGGGGGCCACTGCTCGCAGCCCCGAGCACTCTCTCCCGGAACTTCCTTCCTTGGGTCCTCGGGGCACTCTGGCGCCCGGGGGGCCACTGCTCGCAGCCCCCGGCACACCCCTCCCGGTACTCGGGTCTCCTGGTCGTCGGGGGACTCGGGTGCTCGGGGGTCACTGTTCACCTCGCCGAGCACTTTCTTCCCGGTCACTTAGTCCTCGTAGATCATCGGAGAAACCGGGTACTCGGGGACCACTGACTGTGGCCCCAAGCGCCCTCTCCCGGGACTTAGTCTTTTTTACCTTTGCGGGGATGACCCCGCGGTAGGGCGCCACGTGGAGGATTGTTGGCCTGGCCTCGGGATTCGGGGACCCCTGGTTCCTGATTCACTGACAGGTATGGTCTAGCCAATTAATTAGCCAGCCCTATGATTTTGTAGGCACCAGTGGACGGTTGAGTGGCACAAGAGGAGACTTCTGCAGGGATGTAATCACTATTCGGTGAACCTTAGTGGGTCCTTATAGATCCGCGGTAGCTTTGAAACGGTTTTGTAGTGATCTCTTGGCAGCACACCATAGGCCGTGTGCAAGTGTTTAGTCGGTATAGCAATATGGAGACTGTCACCTAGTAATACGGGTGACGAAATCATGACTTATGGGGAAAGTTGTGCAAACTCTACAGAGTATAGAACTGATCGATCAGTCATGCTCACGGTCAAGAACGGCTTGAACTTCTTCTTGATTAGTTGGGATCAGGGATCAAAGATCTGGTATGGATGATCGGGTAGTCAGGTAATGGGATTACCTGGTGAGTTTTTGTAGTCGGATGGAATCCGATGAGTTGTTCCACTTGTTTAAGTTGTGTCTTTACACTTAGTAAATAAGATTCCTATTCTTGGAGTTACAGGATAGGGTTGCTTAGTGCAATAAATTAGTGTCTAACCTTTTATTGCCTTAAGCCCCATGTCATGTTTTCCTACACTTGCAGAGTATAATATGTATTCACACCCATTGCTTCCCCTCTTTCATTCTACCGTTGTTCAGAAGCTGATAATGAAGCTGCACCCAATGATGGAGACGACTTCGACCTGGAGTTCCTTTTCTAGGTTGGTGAACTCGGTTGACGCATGTGGATGATGGAAGACCCTTTGGCGCTAGAATTTACTTATTGCTATGCTTTTATTTTAGACCTATGGGTCCTTTTGTAATAATTATGATGATAATGTAATTTTGGCACTGTGATGATACACTAATGATGTAACGCATGTATGAAACTTGATCCTGGCATACATGTGGGTGCACCTGGTTTTCTTCCTTTAAAATTGGGTGTTACAGGAAGAGAAGAAGGTGAGGAGAGGAGAGGGGAGGGGAGGGAGGAAGAAGAAGAGGCGAAGCCCCACCGAAAAAGGTTTTTTTTTTTTGCTTAGTTGTTTTTTACAAACCTAGTAGGATAACCACTAGTGGTAGGTTTTAATATAGGTTAGAGGTTAGATCTAGAGTTTGGACATATGTTAGAGTGTATATCTAGGTTTAGAACTAGGGTTAGATATAGTTTAGCAATTAGATCTAGTCTGTAGGCATATGCTAGCAATTAGACGTAGTTTAGACATAGGTTCGGAATTAGATTAGGATTTGGACATAGTTTAGGAATGGGGTGCCGATTTAGACAAAACTTAGCTAATAAATGTAGGATTTAGAGGTGTTAGATGTAGTGTTGTTAGGATTTCATTTTGCAATATAGAGTAAATGTTGGACAATATTTTTAATCAATTTTGTAATATTTTAGATGTAGGTTTACCTCTATTTTTTTATGTTCTATCAGAATAATGGTAGTGTTTTATGTTGATGGTTGGCAGGTATCTCAAGTAAGTGACAGTCTAGGATTTTTTTATGCAAACAGTGAAATATTTTATGATCCAAAAGGGATAGTGTTGTCGGTCTTTGAGACAATGGATAATTGTATATCCAGACCTATGACGAAGAGTGTTGGGCATTTGTACAACTGGTTGATGTGGGGTTCAAAATAGACCCCAAGGTGTAAGAGACAACCATTAGCATTATGGGCAACTGTAGGAGAGATGTCGTGTACTGGGAGATGTACCCAGTCAGGGAAAATGAAGTTTGGAGGAGCTACCTACGTGATGTAGTGGAAAATGGTTGAACACCTATATTGCTTGTGAAATGGAAGAATAAGGAGGGAGTTGAGGAGACGAAGCAAAAAAGGGACAGTGTAGGATGATGAGGATCTATAAAGACATGGACGAAGTAGAAGTCGATCGTCGAGTGAAATGGTGCAATAAGTGCAATGGAATAGAGCACACTTACAAGAAATGCATTGTTGGTGTGCAAAATGCCAGCCCAATTGAAGTAGGTCCTTTCGGCTCAGCTGCAGATGGGAGACGTCCTCGTGCTCATCGGCTTCGTTGACTCATTGAGTTTGATTCATGTTGTTATTAGCTGTGTGATGAATATTCATGTTGATAATATTGTATTTTGCTATTCTAGTAGTGATACTGTTATTATGTTTGATGTTGTAATGTGTTAAGTTATGATTGCTATTTTTGTCGAGTACGTTATATCATGT
Source organism: Phragmites australis (assembly GCF_958298935.1). Classification (NCBI taxonomy): domain Eukaryota; kingdom Viridiplantae; phylum Streptophyta; class Magnoliopsida; order Poales; family Poaceae; genus Phragmites; species Phragmites australis. Next base: position 13,972,323 of record NC_084939.1, on the reverse strand, counting down.
GGAATGTATGTATGGGACTATGTTAACATATTTATGTACGCATTGAAAACTTTAATCTCTCATGTCATATGATACACTCTTACTTGTTACTTTATATTTGTTTTTCTTAACAAAGTCTAAATAACTTTTGAACTTATAGGTATGGCACACCTGGAGTTGCTTGACCCTCAGCTCGACCTCAGGCACCGTTTGTACCCCACCGTCGTGCAGGCTAAGGAGCTACCGGTACTATGACCCTGTGTGCTAGATGAGCTCACAAAAGTTGACACTCGTTGTATCCTGAGTTTTGTATTAGTTCAATGTAATGTTGTCTATGCCTTATTGTCGCAAGTCTTCGCTAAACAAATTTTGTTTGCAGGTTGCGTGTTGCTGGGCTTCTTCCACTATGTTGGATGGTGGAGTCAACCTGTTGCTGGGAGGCGCTAAGTTGGTGATATGCTTCAACAATGACAGAGCCTTGCTCGCTACCCTTGTGGATAGGTAGCGTCCCGAGAAGCACACCTTCCACCTCCCTTGTGGCGAGATGGCATCCACTCTTGAGGACATCTCCCTATCTACTTTACGCGGGTGCCACAGTTGGTGCAAGGGACGTGGGTATGACATGACATAATGAGTCCCTTGCCCGCTTCTCTGTCGTTGTTTGGAGGGATGGCATGGCTCCCTTTAGACTGATTCTGGGGTCGGAGAAGCACGGCTCGACGAAGGCCTTCCTCGTTCAATTTGTGGTACGTCATTCATGAAATGTTCTTTCATGTCATTCATGTTACTAACCGATGAGCTTATTTTGTATCATTTCTTCAATGACATGCAGACAATATCAACCCACTAACAGGAAACAGTGATGTATCCGACCACTCGGAGGCGTACCTGCTGTGGTTGTTCGGTTGGATCATGTTCACCAAAATCCATGGCAACTTGGTCTCGTGGAGAATGATCCCGTATAGTAGAGAGGTTGCAAACGCTAGTCTAGGGGACATCCCCCGGTAGAGCTAGGCATCAGTTGTGCTGGTTCCTACGTATAGGGGCCCGTGTGACTTTTGCAAGAAGGTCGATGCAAATGTGATCTTCACTGGGTGTCCGCTATTGCTGCAGTTGTGTTCGTACGAGCGGTTCACCATCAGCAGGCCTATTGTCAACCACAACGCGCACCAGTTTCCTACTAACGACATCGACAGCCTGACCATGGGCTCTTTGTGGTCCTGACGTCGGGTAAGCTACCAACTTTGCACGCTTCGTTCAATCCTTCCATTACTATGTTTTGTTGCACAGTTGAATTGGTCCAGTGCGCAGACCCATCGCGCGTACCCAGACTACATTCACTAGTTCAACAAGCAAATGGTGAACGACGTTAGGTGGAGGCCATACACCGATGAGAAGGTAAATCTACGCACCTATTGGACTTTCTATGCTGTGCACATGGGACCAGAAGTACTAGCTGATGTGGTGCGCCCTCGTGTGCAACATCTACGTTGAGGAGTACTCCCTGCATCGTGAGATGCAACAGTTCAGTCGGTTCTAGGAATTCCCGCTCCCACCCACTCGGATGGTGCCCAGTAATAACCACGAGAGGTCAATTTGGCTCTGACTAGGCCAACTCAATACCTCAAGTGGTCAGAGGTTCCGATCACTTTCAATCAAGTTGATCATCCGGTTGTAGTTCCACACCCTGGTTAATACCCGGTCATGGTCCAGCCAACTATCCTCAATATCAAAGTTTCCCGAACCTTGGTTGATGAGGGTACTTTCCTTAACCTCATCTTCACTAAGACCCTAGACAAGATAGGGGTTCAGAGGAGCTTAAGGCGGGAGTCGAGCCTTTCCATGGCATAACGCCCAACTCATCGACCATGCCCCTAGGCTAGATCAAGTTGCTAATTACATTTGGCACGCCCGACAACTTTCGTACTAAGAAGCTTAACTTTGATGTTGCGGACTTCGATACAGTGCACAACGTGATCCTGGGCCACCGAATGCTAGAGAAGTTTATAGAAGTTGTGCACTATGCGTAAAAGACGCTCAAGATTCTGGGCCTCAAAGGGATCATAACTGTTAGGGGAGATCAGCGTGCAGTAGTCAAATACGACAAGCAGAGACTGGACATGGTCGAACACATCATTCGAGTAGCAACCACTTCTAAGGGCATGGATTCCAAGCATCAGAAGCATCAAGCCACCGTTGAGATCAAGGACTCCAAACTTGTATTTCTTGTTGATACTTCCAAGTCCAACAATGCCGCCAAGGGTGAGACCAGCGACGACGCTAACAACAAAAGGGGTGATGGTGGCGTCAAGGCAATGCCCCTCGACCCGTCTGAGCCAACCAAGATGGTTGAGGTTAGGGCCAACCTCAACCCTAAATAGAAACTCGAGCTCATCACTTTCCTCAGGGCAAACCAAGACGTGTTTGCATGGCAACTGTCTGATATGCCCGAAGTCCCTTGGGAAGTGATTGAGCATCAAGTAGCTATTAAGCCTGACTCCAAACCCATGGTGGAAAAGCAGCGAAGATTTGCAGAGGAAAGGAAGCAAGCAATCCAGGAGGAGGTCGGTAAACTCCTAAAGATGGGGTTTATTCGAGAGGTTCATCATCCTACATGGTTGGCGAATCTAATCCTCGTCAAGGAAGCCAATGACAGATGGAGAATGTGCGTCAACTTCACCGACCTCAACAAAGCATGCCCCAAGGATCCTTTCCCTCTTCCTCACATCGACTAGATCATCGACTCCACGGTAGGTTGTGCATTACTATATTTTCTAGATGCCTATTCGTGGTATCACCAAATTAGTATGGGAATAGAGGATGAGGAGAAAACTGCTTTTACCACTCCTTTCAATGTGTTTTGCTATGCAAAGATGCCTCTCGGCTTAAAAAATGCTGGTGCAACTTATCAACGATCTATTCAGAACTATTTATAACACCAAATTAGGCGCAACATAGAAGTGTATGTCGATGATATTGTAGTCAACTCTAGAATTGAAAATGCATTGATTGTTGATCTCAACAAATCATTTGATAGACTTAGGAAGTTCCATATGATGCTTAATTCCAAAAAAATGCATGTTTGGCATTCTGTCCGATAAGCTTCTTGGGTTCCAAGTGTCAAGTCAAGGTATTGAGGCCAATCCTGGCAAAATCGAAGCTCTTGACTAGATGCGGTCTCCTCAAACACTTTAAGTTTAGAAGTTAACATGATGCATTGTAGCCCTTAGTTGATTCATCTCTAAGATGGGTGAGCGAGTGATGCATTTCTTCAAGCTGCTGAAGAAACATGATCAGCTCGAATGGATGGAAGAAGTGGAGCGCGCCTTTCAGGATTTAAAAAGGTATTTATCATCTATGCTAATTTTTACACTATCTAACGAAAATGAAGAGCCCTTTTTGTACATTACAGCTACCCCACAAGTTGTAAGTACGGTCCTGGTGGTTGAACAGAAAAGCCCCGAGAGAAAGACCAAGGTCTAGAAACCTATTTACTATGTGAGCAAAGTTCTACACGAGGCTAAGCTATGATACCCACAAGTGCAGAAGTTGTTATATGCAGTCTTGATGTCCTCCTGGAAGCCACGACATTAGTTTCAAGCACACAAGATCACTGTCATGATGACGTATTCCGCAGAAGGATGTCATACGCAATAGGGAGGCTACTAGATGAATCGCGTAGTGAGCGGTCGAACTCAATGAGTTAGATATCGGATATGTGCCATGCACAAGAGTGAAGTCGAGAGTAATAGCGGAATTCATCACCGAATGGACAAGCATTGAAGAAACAAGGCCAAGTGTGGTCGAAGACCAATGGATGCTCTTATTTGATGGATCACTCATGCTTTGAGGCTCCGGAGCTGGTATTGTACTTAAATCTCCAACAGGTGATGAACTTAGGTACGTTGTTCAATTTGAGTTTAAAGTTTTCACAATGTAGCAGAATATGAGGAACTGGTAAATAGACTCCGTATAGCTGAGTCACATGGAATCAGGTGACTTCTCATGAAATGGGAATCACAGCTAATCATAAACCAAGTACAAAAGGAGTACCAATGCTTTGATGACAACACGACAGCTTACCTGTAACACCCGATTTCAAAGGAACAAAGCCAGGTACAACACATGTATGCTAGGATCAAGTTTTCATACATGCGTTACATCATCAGTGTATCATTACAGTGTCATTATTATAATAATGTCATAACTTATTACAACAGGACTCGACAATCTAGAAGAAAAACACAGCGGAAAAGAAAACTCTAGTGCAAGAGGGTCTTCCATATTCCACAGGCGTCAACCGGGGGATCACCAGCCGAGAAAAGGAGCTTCGGGCTAATGTCGTCTCCATTGAAGGGTGCAGCTTCTTTGACGGCTTCTGAACAATAATCGAATGCAAGATAGGGGAGCAATGGGTGTGAGTACATAATGTACTTCGCAAGTAATGGAAAAACATGATATGGGGCTTAAGTCAAGAATAAGCTAGATACTGGTGTACTTCACTAAGCAATCTTGACCTATAACTCCAACAACAGGCATCCTATTTACTAAATGTGAAAACACAACTATATCAAGAAGAACAGCTCATCGAATTCCATCGGACTACCAATACTCATTAGGTAATTCCATTACCCGGCTACCTAACCAACCATACTAAAACCCTAATCCTAGATAATAAGAAGTCAAGCCCGCTCTTGACCGTGAGCACAACTGATTGATCAGTTTGAATACTCTATATAGTTTGCACAATTTACTCATGAGTCATGATAAACTCTTTTACCGGTATCCATTGGTACCTTACACAGTTCTGAGGTGTGCGTTGAGAGATCACTACAAGGCCGTTACAAAGCTCCTGCCAACCTACAAGCATCCACTAAGGTTTCACCACTTACAATGATTCTATCACTGCAGAAGCCCACTCTTGCCACTAACCGTCCAATGGTGCTCAAAGAATTAGAGGGGTGACTAAGTAATTAGTCAGACAGTACCCATATAGGCCTCGTGGTTGCGCTGTTTAGCAGGGTTACATGCTTCAAGAACCGGCCCTTAGGATCCCACACAGGAACAATCACAAACCAACTTTGCATTCCTGCACCATCATCACACAACCATCCTGTTAGGATCCCTACACCATGTTGTTACAAAATTATCATACTTGGTTCATGTTGCATAATTATTAGTCAAATTTAACATTTACCCCAACCATGATAGCAACTAGCATATATACCCTTTATTTCCCATGACTCATCAATGACGACAAGGATGATCATACAAGAACCCAGTAAACCCTAATCATAGGCTTTTATTTTAGACAAGCATGCAATGAAGCATAAATAACTACATATAAACCCTAAAATAGGAGCAATATGTTTAAGGACACTTGCCTTCAGCTGAGGGTTGCTCGAAGTCTTCAAAAGCTTGGTCTTGTAGGTTCTAGAGCTGATCATCTCCTAATCAATACACCAAAAAAGCACACAAAATAAACTACTAATAAAAGTACACCAAATAAAAATAAAACTTGGTAAAAAAACCTATAAAAATTTCTACATGACGCTACAAGAATTTAAGCATGAAAAATTGCCCAAATCGGAGCTACGAGCAAAACGTTATGATGGTTTGAACTTATAGGGGCTTTTGTGCAAAATTTACCTAATTTTCGGGAATTTCTAGATTTCTTTTATTCTGAAAATCTTTTTTGTTGTGCAAGCTTATGTCATAAAGCAAAATTGAAATACTTTTATACTGAAACCCCATGGAAAAAGTCCATGGACCCATGGACCACGGCAAGGGTGAAGGGGTATGCAATCTGAGCCGCACGTTCTTGATCGGATGGCTGGAGATGGAGGTGGTGCTTTTGAACTCGATCAGTGGAGCTAGATAGGGACCGCGGTTGGCCGACAGTAGTGCACGGCCGAAGCATCGTCGGAGTCATGCGAAAATGCACGTCTGGGCTCTGCTGGCGAAGGGAGAAAGCACAAAAGGTAGGGGGACATAGGGAGTCTCACTGCGGGGTCCTCAATGGCGGAGAGAGGTGGTAAACGATGGGAGATGGTTAGCATGATGGTGGCAGTTGGTGCGGCATCAGGGCACTGGGTTCTGGTGGCCGAACGATGACAACGTGCCCTGGGTTCGACTCCGGAGGGTCCTACAGAGCCAGAGGATGGGTCAAATTAGCCGGAGATGGCACAAACGTGAAGAAATAGCAGCGGCAGCATAACCTCATGAGAGATGGGTAAGAAGACGGTGCCGACGGTGAATCCAAGCGAGGAAAGGGGCGTGAGCGGGTGTGTGGGGTGCGGAACCTCGCCAAGAAGGCCACAAGCAACTTATATGGGCACGAGGGTGAGTGGAGCAGTCGAGGCGCATAGAGGAGTGACGACTAATGTTAATGGCCATTAAGGCCGGCGTTTCCTTCATCGAATCAAGAAATAGAGAGGGGGAAATGGGTAGGGTAGACTTGATGGGGATTAATGGCTCAGAGATCCAGCCGTTTTAGGTAGGAGAGAGGGCATGGGGAGGGGAAACAACCAGCGGCGGAGGGGATCGGGCGTAGGATGGAGGAGGAAGAAGAGGAGCTGGGCAGAGCGGCTCGGCAACATCTTGACGATAGCTTGTCTAGAGTCAGGCCCGCTGGTCAGAGAGAGAGGTAGGAGGGAGAGGTCGGCTTGGTCACGGGGGAAGGATGGCTCAGCCGGTGGGCTCGGCCCGAGTGGGAGAAAAGGAGATGGGCTATGGTCGGGTTGGAAAGGGAGGGGAGACAGTGGGTTTGGGCCGGCTTGAAAGTGCATCTAGCCCTTATGTGTGGTTTTGGTAATTAATAACAATACCTATGAACTAACAACATTATTGAGAATTGTTAGTACGTTGTTCCATAGGTGATACATGTAGGAGATATATGCTTGAGCTCTAGGTGAATGGGGATATTGGAAGTGCATCAAGATGAATGAGCTCTAGGTGATGCTCGGGGATGCATAGTGATGCTCATGAGGAGAAGGAGAAGCGTAAGAAGATTGACAATAAATGTAAATGCTAAGTTACTTTTGGAGATCAAGTAACTAAATGTATGATATTATCAATTGAGTTTTTATGAACTAACACATGTGCTTTGTACTTGAGAGTGAGTTGAGATTAGGTTCCGTAAGGCATAAGTTGAATTGAGATATTCTAATGCCAAGAGTGAAGAACAAGAGTGGACTCCAAATTTGATAAAGTGAATTCCTTGAATATGTTGAATACAAAGTGGTTTTCTATGGCAAGATGGTGAAGGGCAAGCAAGACTCGGCTGCGATGGACCGTCCGTGGTGAAGGGCAAGCAAATGGCTTGGCATCGAAGGACCAAGGCGGTGGTGAAGAGCGAGTGAAGGCTTTGTGCCAATGGACCGTGTGAGGTCATGGGAAGCTATGAATGATTCGCATCAATCATTTGAAGAATCAAAAAGAGTTGGAGTGAAGAATATATGGAAGTTGGCAACCTTCAAGGTTTGAATGAAGGAAGCGATACTTGAAGGTATTCAAAGGTTCAAAGTGTTTCAAACGAGTTTTATCTTTGAATTTGACTATAGGTATGCTACACTATTAAGAGGGATGCAACTTAGAGCTAATTGTCATATCTCAGTGCTCAAGAGTTTCTAACCAAACCCAAGTGAGAGTTCTTTTTAGAAATCCGGTGCGGAAAGTGTGGAAATATCCGAATTGAGTTTTGGAGTATTCCTAGTTTGATCAAATGTGTTTGGGATCATGAATTCAGTTGAGATGTATAGCCCTCTGAATAAGCTTTCCATAGAGTCCAAAATCGTTGAAATCGGACTTCGGGATCAAAAGTTATTGCTATTTTTAGAGGGCTAGCTATGATGAACCCAGATACTCTGGGTTGTCCGGAGTCTCCGGGTGAGGTTCCGAGCCGAGTTGTCTATTAGAGCCTTTCTGGTTGGCCCAGATACTCCAAGTTCCGAATACTCCGTGTGAGGCTCTGAGATGGGGTCTCGGTTTGAGCCTTTTTAGTTTACCCGGAGACTCCGGGTTGACATAGAGACTCCAAATCAATATAAAAAAGTGTTCTAACGGCTAGTTTTTGGCGGTTGGGTATAAATACCCCCTCACCCCATCCTTTGTTGCTGCTGTAAGGGCACGAAAGAGAACACTTTTTAAGCCAAAAAAACTCCTTCCCACTCCATTTTAGTGTGAGATTTGAGAACAAAATTGAGTTGGGTTGAGAGATTGGAAGATTGAGTGCAAGTGAGCTAAAATCCATTCTTGAGCACTCGAGTTCATCGACAAGAAGTTCATCGTCGTGTTTGTTACTCTTGGAGCTTATAGCTCCTAGACAGCAATACGTTGCCGATAAACACCCTAGGTTGTGGTGTGCCACGATAAGTTTGTGAAGGCTTCTATTTCACCTCCGCAAGAGAAGAAATAAAGAGTGGAAACCAAGCTCAAGTGTGATCGAGCTTGGAGAGGAAAAGGGTTGAGAAAGACATGGCTCAAGTGTGACCGAGCCGCTCAACATAGACGTAGGAACCTCTAGAGGAGGTGTCCGAACTTTAGGAAACAAACCTTGTGTCTCCTCTCTTATTTCCTTGTTCTTATGTTCTTACTTAATATTTTTGCATTTTGCTCGATCTACTTATTCATGTGTATTCGATTGTAGGTTCTCCGTGGATCTACTTGGAATCATCACTTGGAACATATGACTTCATTAGGTTTGAGCTAGAATTCTTTAGTCGTACTTTAATTTTATTTTTGTGCATATTCTGTATAGAACCCGGAGGTTCCAGATTTAACCCGGAGACTTCGGATACTGTACAATCTGCTCTCGACCCGGATACTCCGGGTTGACCCAATACTCTGGTGAACTGTGTTTTCAGGATTCTTCAATTCATATTTTCTTGCATATCTTTTGCTAGAATGAATAATTGTTGTCATCCTAGGATTGTAACTTTCACACTTACTTAGGTTGATTGTGCATTTGTTGGGCCTAACATATTTAGAATTTTTACTTGTGAAAAATCCATTAGTTTATTTTCCGCTGCAAGTTTAGACCAACAGTAAACGGAGACAAATTTTGTAAAAATTTCTATTCACCCATCTCTAGGCGACATCATTGTCCTTTCAATTGGTATCAGAGCCAAGTCTCTCTTTTCGGGCTTTACCGTCTAGAGAGTAAAGATGTCGACTAGTGGATTAGTGCACATAGAGACACTCCTATTAGATGATTCTAATTATTTTGATTGGAGTACTCGCATGCTTGATATTTTAGGACCCTGGGTCCTCATATAGAGCGAGTTGTAGATGTAAGCATTTCTCCTTCTAGTGATAAACTATTATCATTTGAAGAGGAAGAGAAATGCATACATCTCAATGCTCAAGCCACTAATGCTTTATTTAATGCTTTGAGTATAGATGTGGTTGAATCTATCTTGCCACTTGAAAACGCTCATCTCATTTGGACTACTCTTAAAGAAAGATATGAGAAGCTCAAATGTAATGAAAAAGATTTTCTTCCGGAGACGTCATTTGAGAAATGCTCTACTTCATCTTTACATCATGAAGAGCACCAAATAACTTCCTCTTTTTTCCAAGAGGATGTCACTCCATCATCCACTTCACCAACATTTAACAACGAGCAAGGTAATGAAATGGTGAGTGTGATAAGTTAGTGTCCAATCCCTCTTTTGGACTTGAACAACACTTGCAATGAGATTTCTATTTCTAGTAGTATCGATAACCCTTGCATATCATCTAGTGTAAAAATGCCTATTTATCATGATGATATAGTTCTTTATCCTCATAGTGATGCATCTATTTTCACTAGTACTTGTGAGACTAATATTTTGAAGGAAATAGAAGTCTATGAGAGACAAAGCCTAGGTGGAGAAGCTACAACAAAAATCTACAAGAAAGCTTCATCTAGGAGAAGATCAAGGACAAGTCAAGCTTGTTACATTTGTCACCAACATGGACATTATAGCATGGATTGTCCTCAACATGGAAGTGAAGCATCCACTTCTCCAAGGTGCTCATCCCCTCACACTGATTCTACATTGTGCCTTATGGAAAAAGGTAATAGGAAATTGGTAAGTAAGATTAATAATGCTAATGCTAGTTCTAGTGCTAGTGATAGTGGTGAACTCGAGTTTAATCTTTTGAACAAAAAAGATATGCCTAAAATAATCAAACTCATGCACATAATACATTGCCATGAGGAAAGCCTCGAGAGGCAAGAGGAATTTCTCGTTGAGAAAATTGAAGAGCTTAAGTCCTTAAATGTGAGATAAGAAAAACTTCAAGAATCCCATAATTCTTTATCTAATCTTTATGGGGATCTTAAATTTAAGCATATTTCCTTGATTGATAAATTAGATGTTATTCCTCTAGTGGATTTAGAAAAACCATGTCCTAATTGTGATATTTTATCTAAGGACAAATCCACTATTTCTCCTATTGGTTATATTTGTGCTACGAACTCTAATTCTTATGTAGCATCTTTGGAGAAAGAAAATGTTGAGCTAAAGGCACAACTTGAAGAGCTCACTAGCAAGCATGTGGCTTTGCAAGAAAATCATGATTAGCTTATGTGCTCTCATGAAAATCTTGTGAACTCACATGCCATGCTAGAAATAGCTTATGAGGTAATGGTCATCACGGTAAAATCCTATGAACGTCATGTGAACATTAGTACATTTTCTTTGCCGAATGTAAATTTGACATGTGCTAGTTCTAGAAATTTATTTGATGTCAATTCTATATCTAATGATGAATTGCCTACTAATCCTTGTTGCTCTAAAGCTAGTGTTTTCTTTAGTGTTACTTGTGATATTGATAGTAAGGGAAAAGAAAGAAGCTCAAGGATCAAGTGCATTCAAGAAATAAAAGTGGATTTGACTCAATTCCAACAAGAAGAATAGGTCCAACGATACCAAGATCAAGGGGCAAGAACAAAACAAGAACAAGGCTCTCATCACTTGCTTCAAGTGCAAGAAAGAGGGTCACCATATGAGAGATTGCTCCTTGAAGAAAGAAGGGAAGGACATGAGCAAGAGACAAGATAAGAAGATGGCTCATGTCAAGTGCTCCAAGTGCTCAAGCATGGGACACTATGCCTCTATGTGTTACAACAAGGTAGATGACAAGACCACAGTTCCAAACAAGAAAACAATAAGAAGCAAGAGGAAGTGCTATGGATGCAATAAGAAGGGACATAAAATTGCATCATACCCCTACATGAAGAATGAAGGCCTTATGTCATCAAGAAAGAGGCTCACTGGCATGGAAGCAAGCAAGAAGCAAGATGAGAAGGCATCTTGCAATGACATGCATCGTATTTGCTACACTTGCCGGGCCAAGGAACATATTGGTAAAAATTATCCCAAGGGTAACATTCCTAAGCCTAACAATTTCAATAATGATCAATACTTGTGTAGAAAGGCTAAGAATGGTGCTTGTGTTGCTAAGATGATTAGTTCACCTCATGTCAATATAAAAACTATTTGGGTGCCTAAGTCTCTAGTGACTAATCCTAAAGGACACAACATAGTTTGGGTACCACAAAGTGCCTAATTTGCTAAATAGGTACTTGGAGATGCATTGAAGACATGACTCACTTGAGAAGAACTTTTGTTGCACATCTCATATCAAGTTTCCTTTCAAGTTGTATTTCTCATCATTTGTGGAAAGAGCGTCAAGTATGAAGATTATTAATCCAACATAAAAAACCAATGACATCTCGATAACAAGTACCTACTTTGAAATATCTAGCCTCATTGACCTTATGTAGGTGTAAGTCATTCACAATCTTTTGTGATTGTGAACACTTGAAATTAGCTAAGTAGTTGTTACTTAAATCTCTACATTGTTATAAGATGATGCGTTTAATGAGTGATGCTAGTAATGAATACTTTGTGGTGATCATCAAGAAAATATCAAGAAAAGATCAAGACTCATGAAAACCCCAAGCATCTTAGCTTTTTGGATAATCCAAATATTCTAAATAGAATCTAGAAGTTCCGGTCTTTGTAAACCGGACATTCTGTGCTAAATTCGGAAGTTCCAAAATCTGTAGAAGGTTGGAGGTATATTGAGATGAAGAAAGAAGCTAAAATTGGATTTCCACCTCAAGTGCTTCGTCAAAAGCTCATCAAGTGTCCAAGAGACCATTTCATCAATGATGTTCAAAAAGACCTTTGAAAAACAAATGGTAGTTGCTAAAATCTCAAGTTACAATCTCTTGTGAATTTTACCTTTTGTGTCTCTATGAGCTATATAAGGTAAAATAAATACTAGAGGATTTGGACTTGATGATGGATTTGGAAAATGAACTTAATCTACATGATCTCATGGTTGTAAGTTCATTCTTGGCACACGTATTTTCATTATAAGTTCCTTTTGTGCCTTAACTCAAATTATAGGGTAAACTCCTCTAGATTCTTGGATGAACTAAGTGCATGTTACAAGTAATTCAAGTACATGGATGGACATATATATGGGAAGCTCATCCTATGTTTTGTGCTTTGAGATTAATATCTCTTCAAGTGAAATTTATGTTTAGTCTCTTGGTGAAATAAATATCCTCAAGGATGTTAAGGAGAGTTGGTATTGGAGACTTGGCTAAATTATTTAAAGATTTATCTAATTGATCAAAGAGCCAAGTAATGTGAAATTATATTTACTATCTATCCAATGTCATTCTATGAAGGTAACATTCTATCACAATGCCTTAACTTCATATTCTACATCTTTGTGCTAGATTTATTGCTCCACACATGTTGTGTAATTCTGCAGAACCCAGATATTCCAGGCTAATCTAGATGTTCCGAATGCTGGAAGTCCTTCTAGATGACTAAGTGTCTCAACTTCTCCAGAACCCGGCTGTCCCGGCCTAACCCGAATGTTCTAAATTCTGTCAATTTGTCTGGAAGTTTCGAGTCCATTCCAGATTCTCGAAGTTTCTAGCTCTTTGCATGTGTAGGTTTTGTATCTATGCTTGTCTTAGACTTTATGCTTATCCTAGCATGTGTAGACTTTATTGCAATCTTGTCATGTCTATTTTACATATCCATATATGTCTTGATTGCTTGGTAAGTGTGCTATGAATTTTTTTCTAGTGCATCTAGCTTTTCTTGCCAACTAGGATCTGTAGGAAGCATTGCACACTCATTTGTTGATTGTGTGGTTTTTTAGCCTTATTTGATCCTATTCGTTTCAATGAATTCTATTTTAGCTCTTTTGGAGATATTAATGGATTGTCACATTATGGGGGAGTATTATGCTTTGTACATCTTAAATGCTCATAAAGTGTGAATATTTGAGCAATACCATTTAGAATTGATATCATTGCTTATCTAGTTTCTATGTGGTATGTCATGCTCATATAAAGCTCAATTTTGCAAAAATCCATTAATTAATCTATATTTGATCTTAAATTAAAACTTGAGATTCTTGGTACTTCTCTAGTGATCTTTTAATTTTAATTTGAATCATTTCTCATTCGGACCAAATCAACTATGGTTTTTATGCGTTTACTTGTAATAGTTGACTTTGTAAAGAATGTGCTTGAAGCATGATGTTTAATTTCTAAAATCCTTCTTCTCATGCTTTTTGAAAGATAGCCGATCCATACCTTGCTGCAATTACCAACTTGTGAAATCTCCACATACCATTGTTGTCTTACAATTAGTAGTAATATGTCACACCCGACTTTTAAGATTAAAATCAAGTGTAAACTATATGAATGCCAGGATCAGTTTATTCATACATATAGCGACGTCATCAGTGCATAACAGACACAATGCTTCTTATTACAACGTTATTTATTACAAAATGACCACACACGGGTCTAAAAGAAAATACATCACAGAGGAACAGAACACAGCACAGCTCCATGCCAACAGGCAGTCGACCAGAAACTCCACAAGCCTAGAACTCAGCATCATCTTAAGGGAAATCTTCAAAAGCTTCACCTTCTAAAATAGCAAGCGTGAGTATTTCCAATACTCAACAAGTAGGGGAAAAATATGACATGGTGGTTTGAACCAAGATTTCCTATTCTCTAGGGTTTTATTTGTATAAAAACCGATTTTTATCCCTGAACTATGGAAAAGCAATTTTATTTTAAAAAGGAAAAGATGTACAAAATATTTTCTTTAACCTCCAAGAATTCAACCAATTCTCAACCATGTAAGACATCCACCCGACTAATCATGTGAGGGTCCATGCTGCTCATAACCATGAGCACGGCTGAATATTCAGTTTGACACTCTACAGAGTTTGTACACTTTACCCACGAGTCGTGATCTTCTCTTTTGCCGGTACCTACCGGTACCTTACACACTTCCGGGGTGTGCGCCAAGAGATCACTACGAGGCTTTTCAAAAGAGTCTCCCGGTATGCACGTGCCCACTGAGGTTTCACTGTTGTACATAAGTGAAGTAACCCTCCACCCTAGAAGCCCCCCCCCCCTTGTGCTGAGTAGAATCGGGAAGTAACCCTTCCTTATCTACACATTCAATTGGCTCATGCAACACTGGGAGAACAGCTAATTACTAGGCCAAGCCATACCATATTTGTCTTGTGGTTGTTCTGTTGCCATGGATGGTCGCTCCACGAACCGGTCCTTAAAATGGTCTGCACAAGACCGCCAATAACCCCATAAGGGTAGATTACCAAACATCTCCATTCAACCAACTATGCTGAGAATAACCCTTTCTTGCCCAAAACCCCAAATATCCTTGTTGTTAACTCCCTTAACAACATCAGTTTTCATGTCATACTTCCTATATCAACTTTTAGTTCATAAATCATGATTCATCACCTACATGCTACATGTTCATCTAAAAGCATGGCTAAGCATAAACATGATGTTATTTTAAGGATAAAACTTCTACAACTAACACTATTGTTTGCTATACTACCCATTTTGTAAAACAACATGCATATTCGATAAAGACTATCTTTATGTAAAAACTGGGATCACAACATGGTCAAGACACTTGTCTTCATCGAAGTGATGCACAGGTCCTTCAAAATCTTCTTCCTGGAAACTTCCGAATTCTTGGACTGAATCGTCTACATGAGCACACATTCATACATAAGAACAGTACACCAAACAATCCTAAAGCTAGATTAAAACCCTATAAACAGATTCTATGCGACGCTATGATCGTTTGAGAGCAAAAATCACCTAAAACGGAGCTACGAGCAAAAAGTTATGATCATTTGAAGTTTCAGGGGCTTAACTGCAAATTTTAGTTTAATTCTAAGAATAGAACGAATTATTTTTATACTGGAAACCTTATTTATTGCACTTTCTGATGTCATAAATCAAAATTGGAATTATTTTGCTACTGGAAAATCACGTGAACCGAGTACACGGGCCGTGGACCGGAGGGAAAGCCCTCGGTCCACCAGACCACATTGGACTAGAGGAAACTGGCAGCCCAGCATGGCGGTGGCACGACGGAGGGCCGCCGACTTGGCCAAAAGCGGAGCTCCGGTGGCCAGTATGCTCTGGCGAGTGGCGGAAGGCAGCGAGGAGGGGCCGGCGAACTCACCCCGAGCAAAAAGAAGGCCGGAGGGGCGTTGGGGTGGCCGGGCGACGGTGAAGGTCGGTGCGGCAGTGGGGATGGCTCTCCAGTGGCTAAATGGCGATGAAGACCCGCGGGATTAGCTCCAGAGGTACCTGCGGGTCCAAGGAGCGGTTAGCTCGGCCGGAGATGGCGCGCACGCGAAGGATGACGACGGCGGCGCATCTCACTGGAGCCGAAGATGAAAAGGGGCGGTGACGGCGTTCCGAGCGGAAAAATGAGGCATGAGCGGGTGGGTGGCATGCGGGACCTCGCCGAGGTGGTAGAGGGCAGCTTAAATAGTGGAATGAGTGAGCGGGGCGGCTGAAATTCGAAGGGGAAGGGGCGGCGGCCATGGCCTTAACGGCCAGCGGTTTTTGCACTAAATCGAGCACCAAAAAGGGTTTAAATGAAGGGGAAATGGAAGGAGGTGCCGTGATGGGGCATAAGTGCTCGGCTCCGGTGGTTATAGGGAGGGGAAAGGGTGCCGGGGAAGGAGAATCAGCCGGTGGCCATGGAGCGCTCTACGTGTCCAGAGGAAGAAGAAAGGGCCGACTGCTCGGCTCGGCGCAGCCGGCTTGAGCCGGGCGCACCAGGCGGTGAGAGCGGCGGGGAGGGCGGCTCGGGCCGAAGCGGAGCAGGCCGGCTAGCGGATTGAGCCGGTGCTGAGAGAAGGGGCTGGCCCACGCGGGAAGGAAAGAAGGGAGGAGGAAGATGCAAACTGGGCCGGGAGAAAAGGATTCGGCCCAAAAGAGATTTCTTAATTTTCAAAGCCTTTTCCAATAGAATTTCAACACATTTTCAAAAGAGGTTTTAAAGCGGCGAATCCTTGCAAAATTTTGCAAACTTTTTCCACCCAATAGAACCTTATTGCATCTACAACGGCATGAATGCATTCAAACATTTATCCTAGGCCATGTTAAATTTAGAAATTAATTTCCTATTGAACTAAGATGCAACACCTGATTAAATTTCTAGAAAAAATTTAAATTATTGCAAAAATTGAATTTTTGGTGTTACAAACCTACCCCCCTTAGGATGAATCTCACCCTTGAGATTCGGGTTGATCTTCGAACAGTTGCGGAAATTCTTCCCGCAGATCATCTTCTCACTCCCAGGTTGCCTCATCTTCTGAGTGATGACTACATTGAACCTTGCACATTCTAATAACCTTTCTTCTTGTTGTTCGCTCTGCAGTGTCCAGAATTCTAATAGGATATTCTGCATACGTTAGATCTTCTTTTGGGTCCATTTCTTCTAAGGACAACTGTTCCTCGGGCACTCTTAAACATTTTTAGTTGAGATATATGAAATACATCATGCACATCAGCTAGTGCAGGTGGTAATTCCAGCTGATATGCTACCTCTCCACGTCTAGAAACTATCTTGAATGGTACAATATACCTGGGTGCCAATTTCCCTT
This sequence comes from Phragmites australis, assembly GCF_958298935.1. Taxonomy (NCBI): domain Eukaryota; kingdom Viridiplantae; phylum Streptophyta; class Magnoliopsida; order Poales; family Poaceae; genus Phragmites; species Phragmites australis. Next base: position 13,955,364 of record NC_084939.1, on the reverse strand, counting down.
TAACCTTGAACCTGCGAAAACCTCTAACAGGTGAGACTTTCAAATATACCATATCTCCCACTTCAAAGGTCAATTCTCTTCGTCGATTATCCGCATAACTCTTTTGTCGGGACTGTACAGTCCTCAAGTTTTCCCGTATGGTCTGAATCTGCTTTTCTGCTCTTCTAAGAACTTCTGGTCCAAACACTTGGCTTTCTCCAGTTTCATTCCAGTACAACGGAGTTCTACACTTTCTACCATACAAAGCTTCAAATGGAGACATTTTGAGGCTAGCTTGGTAGCTGTTATTGTAAGAAAACTCTACATATGGTAAGCTTTTATCCCAACTCTGCTTGTACTTCAAGGTGCAGGCTCTTAACATATCTTCCAAAACTTGGTTGGTCCTCTCTGTCTGCCCATCGGTTTGTGGGTGATATGCAGAACTGAAGTTCAGTTTAGTGTCTAAGGATTCATGTAACTTCTGCCAGAAGCGAGAGGTAAATTGGGTACCTCTATCCGACACGATCTTTTTGGGTACACCATGTAGGCACACAATCCTTGACATATACAGCTCGGCAAGTTTTGCACTTGAATATGTTGTCTTGACTGGGATAAAATGCGCAACTTTCGTTAAGAGATCCACCACTACCCAGATAGAATCGTAGCCTGCTTGAGTACGGGGTAACCCGACGATGAAATCCATACCGATTTCTTCCCACTTCCACTCTGGAACTTTCAAGGGTTGCAATAATCCTGCTGGCCTTTGATGTTCTGCCTTTACTCTCTGACAGGTGTCACTCAAAGCTACATATTCTACGACATCTCGTTTCATACCATACCACCAATAATACTCTTTTAGATCCATATACATCTTGGTTCTTCCAGGATGGATGGAATATGCAGAATCATGTGCTTCTTGCAAGATCAAATCCCTTAAAGCTTTCTGGTTGGGCACACAGATTCTTTTCTCAAACTATACTGTTCGTTGACAATCTTCCGAGAATCCTGGCGCTTTATTTATTTTCATGAGTTCTTTGATCTCCTTTATTTTCTCATCCTCCCACTGTCCTTTTCGGATGTCTTGTTCCAATTGTGACTTCATTTCTGTTACCGTTGCATCCATGTCAGCAACAAAACCCAAATTCAACCTTTCAAACTCCTTGCATAATTCCGGCTGACTTCCTTGCAACATAGCCATATTGCAATAACCCTTCCTACTTAGAGCATCGACTACAACGTTTGCTTTCCTAAGGTGGTAATGTATTCCCACATCATAATCTTTGATTAATTCTAACCATCGACGTTGCCGAAGATTAAGATCTGGTTGGGTGAAAATATACTTTAGGCTTTTATGATTCGTATATATTTCACATCGGTTGCTAACGAGGTAGTGTCTCCAAATTTTTAGGGCATGAACCGCTGCAGCTAACTCCAAATCATGGGTCGAATAATTTTCCTCATGTTTCCTCAACTGCCTAGATGCATATGCCACCACATGACCTCCTTGCATAAGTACACATCCCAACCCTTGTCGAGACGCATCACAATACACCGAGAACGGCTTCTGGGCATCGTGCATCCTGAGAACCGGAGTTGAGGTTAACCTTTGCTTCAACTCGTTGAAGCTGGCTTCTCGAGAGGCTGTCCATTTGAATTCTACTCCTTTCTCTAGTTGTTCTATCATTGGCTTTGTGATTTTGGAGAAACCTTCTATAAATCGGCGGTAATACCCTGCTAAACCCAAGAAACTACGGATCTCCGAAACGTTCTGCGGGGTTTTCCAGTTTAGAACATCCCTCACTTTGGATGGATCCACGGATACACCTCCTGATGAAATAATATGACCAAGGAAAGGTACTTTTGTCAACCAGAACTCACACTTACTTAATTTGGCATATAGCTGGTTCTCTCTGAGTTTCTGTAATACCATCCTTAAGTGTTCCTCGTGTTCTTCCTCGTTCTTGGAGAAGACCAGGATATCATCAATAAAGACCACGACGAACTTGTCCAGAAACTCCATGAAGACCTTATTCATTAGGTCATGAAATATGGTGGTGCATTTGTCAAGCCAAAAGACATTACCGTGAACTCATAAAGGCCATATCGGGTAACGAACGCGGTCCTTGGAATATCCGAAGCGCGAATCTTCAACTGGTGGTATCCGGACCGAAGATCAATCTTGGAGAAGATACACGCTCCTTTCAACTGATCAAACAGACCATCAATGTGAGGTAGTGGGTATTTGTTCTTGATAGTTACTTCATTGAGAGCCCGATAGTCTATGCACATCCTTTGCGTTCCATCTTTCTTTGGTACAAAGATGACTGGGGCTCCCCAGGGTGAAGAACTGGGGCAGATAAACCCTTTGTCCAACAGCTCTTGGATTTGCTCCTTGAGCGATGCCAGCTGATTGGCATCCATTCTATAAGGTCTCTTATATATAGGTGCAGTTCCTGGCACTAATTCAATAACAAATTCTATTTCACGATCTGACGTCATACCTGGAAGATCATCGAGAAAAACATCCGGGAACTCGTTCACCACATTGATCTCTTCTATAGGAATACCCTTCATTTGATTTAGTGAGCATTCCTCTGCTGAGGGTATAGTTGCAACAAACTCGACCTGCGTGCCTTCTCTGTTGGTCAGTTGAACTGCCCTTCTGACGCAGTCTATGATTCCCTTGAATTTTGCTAGCCAGTCCATACCCAAAATAACATCAATTCCACTGGATTCCAGAACTACAAGGTTGGCTAAGAAGTCTACCCCCCTTATATAAAAGCTTAGCTTTGAGCATATATACTTTGCCCTCATCTCTCCTCAAGGAGAGATAATAATCATTTGCTGCTTCATAAGCACAATTGGCAGATTATACTTTGCAACATATCTTGTAGTGATGAATGAATGCGATGCTCCTGAATCAAATAAAACTGATGCTGGGTTTAAGTTGACAAGGAACATACCAAGCACCACATCTTGCGCTTCTTGGACTTCTTCAGCAGTGACATGGTTGACTCGCTCACGTGCATAGTTCTGTTGAGCCCGGTTTTTTGGAGCTGGTGCCTGGTTCCCATTAAGACCTAGAGCTTGATACTGACCTTGCCTTGGAGCATTCCCATTGCCATTCTGCGTAGGAGGGTTGCTGTGTTTCTTCTTTGGGCATTTATTGGCATAATGCCCTTCTTCACCACAGACAAAACATGCTTTTCCAGTGGAAGGTGCCTGATTGCCAAACTTCTGCTGAGGTGCCGGTGGTGGGGCCTGACGAGGAGCTTGGATGTTTGAGCGCTGAACTTGCATCTGTGGCTTGTTCTGGTTCTGATGCTGATTCTGATTCTGATGCTGATTCTGTTGGCAGAACATCGGTCCTTGTTGAGGTGGGTTATAGCGGGGTCGAGAGTGACTTCTTGAGCCTTGGCCTTGAGAAGACATTTTCCTCTTATGATCCATTTGGCAGCGTTTGTGTTCCACCACCAGGGCTTTATTCACGATAGCCTGGAAGCTTGCAAAGTCTTGGCGAAGCAATGCATATTGGATACCATCATTCAGACCCTCCAGGAAGTGCTCTTGCTTTTTCTCATCCGTATCGACATCCTCTGGGGCATACCTTGATAGTTGCGTGAACTCGGCCACATATTCGCTCATAAACATAGCTCCTTGTTTAAGCTCATGAAATTCCTTCTTTTTGAGTTTCATTGCCCCAGCTGGTATATGGTGAATGCGAAAGCTGGTCCTAAATTTCGCCCACGTAATGGCTTGTGCGTCTTCATGGGTGTTGACATAAGCGTCCCATCAATCTGCAGCTTGTCCGGAAAGTTGATGTGAAGCAAACAAGACTTTTTCCCTGTTGTTGCACTGGGCTATCTAGAGTTTCTTCTCTGTGGCTTTCAACCAGTCATCGGCATCCATTGGTTCCACAGCCTGTGAGAACATTGGGGGTTTGGTTCTCATGAACTCTCCCAACCTATTCTGCGGTGGAGGAGGAGGAGCTTGCATGTGCACGGGGGCCTGCTGCATATTTGCTATAGTCTAAGCTAGTCCCTGAAGAATTTGCGTTTGCATGGCCATCATTTGCTCCAAGTTGAACTGAGGTGGCGGAGGAGGATGTGGCAGTTGCTGGTTGTTGTTGACATTGTTGTTGTCAGCGCGGGGGTTGCTCCTGGTGTTCACCATCTACTGGTTGCCAAGGCATGAGCGGAGAACATAGGGAAAAAGCAAAGATGACAAGATATGATAGAAACAGATAGAACAAGAGCAAAGGACTCCCAACTAATATTATATTATAAGATAACTGATGCAATGTGGAGAAAGAGCATCCACATTACATCAAAAATCATGCAAAGATCCAACTCATAACATTGATCACATTACAGACACAACCACACATAAACTAGAACAGACGACACAAACGATCTAGATGATTTATTAAACTGGCTCAAGGTGGTCTCCTAAGCATGAGATCCGGCAGATGGTTTAGCAACTGACTGGTCGTAGTCCTCCGAAGACTCGCTAGAAGGATCACTACGGCGCGGCCTCTTGGGGGAGGGTGAGTGAACGGACTGGTCCTCTAAGTCAGAAGAGCTGGACATCCCATTAAGGCTCTTCTACAGCTCCCTGATCAGTGCTTCGGCATCACGAAGGCACTTGCGTGTGTCCTGAAGCTCATCCAAAGCTTCATCCAGGTCTTCATGCAGTGTCGTAGCCAGCAGCACCTACTCTCGAGCCACATCACTATGCTCGTGCGTGGTCGTCTTCACCTTGATGTCCCGGCTTCCACGCTCCTGGTGAGGAAAGTAGTCGTAGGAAGTCCCCCTCAGAGTACTTCTATGGCGCTCACAGACACGAGCTAGTGCCTGCCTTGCTGCGTCTCGGATCCTTGCTCTGAAGCTTGCACGGACTGCCATTGCTTTATGGATTCCCTCGATCTCATAGTTGTCGTCGCCTTCTAGAGAACCATAGATGCACACCTTTACCGTCCACTCCTCACGTCCTAGATGAGTCTGACGAAGATCGTGGTAGACAGGCGCCTTGGTGTACCCTAGACGCTACAGCATCTCCACCAGTATCATCGATGCCTTCCCTACTTCAAATCCCTTGGAATGGTCCAGCTTCTTGCCTTCATTCTTGGGAATAGTGAATACATGGCTGGGTCCAGCAGAAGCATTAGGTGCAAAGGTGGCAGGGGCGTGGGGAGGAACATAGCTGCCGGTGGTCTTGCGGGCAGTCTCCTTGATCCGGGCCATCTACAGTTTGGAAACAAGAGAGTATCAGTCAAACATTTTCAATAAAGCAATAAAATGAAGCTCAAGGGTAAATGAAAATTTTGCAAATATAGTTTTTATAAATTAACCCTTAATACGCGATAATTTCTAGCTAGACTTGCGACCTACGGTCAATACGGCTCTGATACCACTTCTATCACACCCGATTTTTAAGATTAAAATCAAGTGTAAACTATATGTATGCCAAGAGCAGGTTATTCATACATATAGCGACGTCATCAGTGCATAACAGACACAGTGCTTCTTATTACAACGTTATTTATTACAAAATGACCACACACGGGTCTAAAAGAAAATACATCATAGCATAACAGAACACAGCACAGCTCCATGCTAACAGGCTGTCGACCGAAAACTCCACAAGCCTAGAACTCGGCATCATCTTCAGGGAAATCTTCAAAAGCTTCACTTTCTGAAATAGCAAATGTGAGTATTTCAAATACTCAACAAGTGGGAGAAAAATATGACATGGTGGCTTGAACCAAGATTTCCTATTCTCTAGGGTTTTATTTGCATAAAAGCCGATTTTTATCCCTGAACTATGGAAAAGCAATTTTATTTTAAAAAGGAAAAGATGTACAAAAGATTTTCTTTAACCTCCGAGAATTCAACCAATTCTCAACCATGTAAGACATCCACCTGACTAATCATGTGAGGGTCCATGCCGCTCATAACCATGAGCACGGCTGAATATTCAGTTTGACACTCTGTAGAGTTTGTACAGTTTACCCACAAGTCGTGATCTTCTCTTTTGCCAGTACCTGCCGGTACCTTACACACTTCTGGGATGTGCGCCAAGAGATCACTACGAGGCTTTTCAAAAGAGTCTCCCAGTATGCACTTGCCCACTAAGGTTTCACCGCAGTACATAAGTGGAGTAACCCTCCACCTCAGAAGCCCCCTCTTGTGCTGAGTAGAATCGGGAAGTAACCCTTCCTTATCTACACATTCAATTGGCTCATACAACACTGGGAGAACATCTAATTACTAGGCCAAGCCGTACCATATTGGTCTCATGGTTGTTCTATTGCCATGGATGGTCGCTCCACGAACTGGTCCTTAAAATGGTCTGGGCAAGACCGCCAATAACCCCACAAGGGTAGATTACCAAACATCTCCATTCAACCAACCATGCCGAGAATAACCCTTTCTTGCCCAAAACCCCAAATATCCTTGTTGTTAACTCCCTTAACAACATCAGTTTTCATGTCATACTTGCTATATCAACTTTTAGTTCATAACTCATGATTCATCACCTACATGCTACATGTTCATCTAAAAGCATGGCTAAGCATAAACATGATGTTATTTTAAGGATAAAACTTCTACAACTAACACTAGTGTTTGCTATACTACACATTTTGTAAAACAGCATGCATATTTTATAAAGACTATCTTTATGTAAAAACTAGGTTCACAACATGGTCAAGACACTTGCCTTCATCGAAGTGAAGCACAAGTCCTTCAAAATCTTCTTCCTGGAAATTCCCGAACTCTTGGACTGAATAGACTACACGAGCACACATTCATACATAAGAACAGTACACCAAACAGTCCTAAAACTAGATAAATAGATTATACGTGACGCTACGATCGTTTGAGTGCAAAAATCACCTAAAACGTAGCTACGAGCAAGAAGTTGTGATCATTTGAAGTTTCAGGGGCTTAACTGCAAATTTTAGTTTAATTATGAGAATAGAACGAATTATTTTTATACTGGAAACCTTATTTATAGCACCTGCTGATGTCATAATTCAAAATTGGAGTTATTTTGCTACTGGAAAATCACGTGAACCGAGTCCACGGGCCGTGGACCGGAGGGAAAGCCCTCGGTCCACCGGACCACGATGGACCAGAGCAGGCCGGTAGCCCAGCACGGCGGCGGGCACGACAAAGGGCCGCCGGACTTGGCCGAAAGCGGAGCTCCGGTTGTCAGTACGCTCTGGCGAGCGGTGAAAGGCAGGGAGGAGGGGTCGGCGAACTCACCCTGAGCAAAAAGAAGGTCAGAGGGGCGTTAGGGTGGCCGGGCGATGGCGAGGGCGACGGCGAAGGTCGGTACGGCGGCGGGGATGGCTCTCCGGTGGCTAAACGGTGATGAAGACCCACGGGATCGGCCCTGGAGGTACCTGCGGGTCCAAAGGAGCGGTTAGCTCAGCTGGAGATGGCATGCACGCGAAGGACGACGGTGGCGGCGCATCTCATCGGAGCCGAAGAAGAAAAGGGGCGGCGACAGCGTTCTGAGCGGAAAAACGAGGCATGACTGGGTGGATGGCATGCGGGACCTCACCGAGGTAGTAGAGGGTGGCTTAAATAGGGGAATGAGCGAGTGGGGCGGCCGGAATCCGAAGGGGAAGGGGCGGCGGCCATGGCCTTAACGGCTGACGGTTTTTGTACTAAATCGAGCACCAAAAAGGGTTTAAATGAAGGGGAAATGGAAGGAGGTGCTGTGATGGGGCATAAGTGCTCGGCTCCGGTGGTTATAGGGAGGGGAAAGGGCGCTGGGGAAGGAGAATCGGCCGGCGGCCATGGAGCGCTCGGCACGTCCAGAAGAAGAAGAAAGGGCCAGCGACTCGGTTTTGCGCAGCCGGCTTGAGCCGGGCCCACCGGGTAGTGAGAGCGGTGGGGAGGGGTGGCTCGGGTCAAAGCGGAACAGATCGGCTCGCGGCTTGGGCTGGCGCTGAGGGAAGGGGCTGGCCCACACGGGAGGGAAAGAAGGGAGGAGGAGGATGCGAACTGGGCCGGGAGAAAAGGATTCGGCCCAAAAGAGATTTGTTAATTTTCAAAGCCTTTTCCAATAGAATTTCAACACATTTTCAAAAGAGGTTTTAAAGCGGCGAATCCTAGCGAAATTTTGCAAACTTTTTCCACCCAATTAAACCTTATTGCATCTACAACAGCATGAATGCATTCAAACATTTATCCTAGGCCAAGTTAAATTTAGAAATTAATTTCCTATTGAACTAAGTTGCAACACCTGATTAAATTTCTAGAAAAATTTTAAATTATTAAAAAAATTGAATTTTTGGGTGTTACATAATACAAGTGGCAATCCTTGTTGATCATCGTTGTTACAATTTTACTTCTTTGTGACTTCTTTCTTTGTGAAGATTTCGTCTAACTCCTATGTTAGGAATATTGGTTTCTTCAAGGAAACTTTACTCTTGGAGTTCATAGAAGCTTGTTATCTCAATGCTTGTATCATGTTCTATACTCGCTTGAGATAAGTTTTTGAGCATGTTTGGAACTTCTTCATGTCTCTATATGCTCAATCTTCACTTAGTTCATTTGTTGAACTTTATGAATGGTCATTTGTTGATCTTTTGATCTTAGATGTAATTTAGACAACTTTTTGATATTTATCTTTCATTTGGTATCTTCAAGTCTCATATGCTATTTTTGTCCAAATTATATCTTTATCGGATCTTGGAAGTGACAAGCATGCTTGTTTGACTTAAATGTTAAATTCTATAGCATGGTTGCTTTCTTTCATCCTACATTTAGAGTAAGCCTCTCTCAAGTGCTTTTATTGTCTAAAAGGTGTATAGAGTTTTCATTTGATTTCAATTGGTATATACCTTTGTCGAAGATTAGTTCCCGATAATATGTTCGTAAATTAACTAGGTACCTTTGAGTGCAGGGAGTAATCACGAGACGAGACACACGATGCATACAGGTTCAGGCCTCCAATTGGAGTAATACCCTACGTCCTGTGGGGGTATTGCTATTGTATGTTGATGATCTCGAGTACAAGTGATGTGGCTAAGACTATTACAAGGACTAGATCGGATCTAATCTAACCTAGGGCAAAAGTTGCCGAGTAGCTCCACTACTGGGGTCTTGATGCTTGCCTCTCTCGTCCTCCTCCTCCCCCCAGCCTTTCCGCCTTATATAGGGGTGAGGTACCAACTCCTATCCAGCCGTAATTGATAGGGATTTGTCTTCCTTGACATTAGAGAAGACAGATCTATTTTGGATATTGATCATTCCGAGTTGGGTGACCAATCTAGACCTTCCTAGTATGTACTATCTTGATTCCGGGTGTATCAGGTACTGCTGATTCGGTTCCGTGATATCCGGAGCTATCTAATATGTGTTGTACATACCCTGTCTGTGTATGATATACTCCTTATGCGCATATACCCTATGTTAAATATTCGACAGTAGCCCCCTAACCCTACCCAGGGGGAGGGGTTTCCATAAGCGCCCACTCGAGTGCCACCAAGTTTAAGCTTGGTCAAGTAAAGTGGATCAGGCTTATAGTCAAAAGAATTGAGCATTGATGGATCCTTCCTCAAGTATCAAGTGGAAGCTCAGTCAGGTCGAGCGCCCTGCGGCCAACCGCACTCGAGACTTGAAGAAAAAGATTAAAGAACTCAACTGATCGACACCTGACTCCGAGTAGAGTTAAAAAACCTTTCAAAATTTGAAACAATGAGTATAGGTGCATTTAATACGGACAGAAGGGTGTGCAAAGATTCAAACATCGTCATCATACCTCTTTTTGCGTTGGTCGAAGCATTGTAAAGATGGGAGTGGTCGAAGAGACGGTAAATTTTTTATTATTTACCCATATGAACCAAACTTGTAGTGACCATTCCTCGCTATTGTCACCAGTCTTCCTGCACAAGCCCTCAGCTTTCTTCACCCCACCACACACCATTGCCAAAAGAAATTTAGATCCATGTATCGTACTTTTTCTCTGAAGATCTTGACTCCCTCATCGCTAGAGAAGCGGTCAGATGCAGTAGCCACAGGTGCCTCACCTGATCAGTATGACGAAGCATGGTTCATGATCGAGGCCTGGACACCCTCGACGATGTAAGAGTCATGGTTGGCGGAACTTGAAGTAGAAGGAGTGGTGCCGTCACGCAGCCTAGTCGAATGGAGGACAGCATCTGGTGAGAGATTCCCTTCCTGCAAAATCGAGCACGAGTTTGTAGTTTTTGAATCGTTCTTCCATTTCGGATTCAACATCCCTCCTTCCAAATTTCTTCTCAATGTGCTCGATCGATATCAAATTGAGCTTCACCACCTGAACACAACTCCGTCACCATGTTGAGTGTTTTTGTCAATCTCTGTGAGGCTTTCCTTGGCATCGAGCCAAGTTTAAATCTTTTTCAATACTTTTATAAATTGAATAGGATTACAGAGAATAAATGTGTTGGGGGGTGTGGTTTCCAATTGAGGAATGGAATGAAGAATTCCTATATCTTGGTTCCCCTAACCTCCTCCCGGTCGAAGGATTGGAAAAAACTTTGGTTTTATGTCTCCAATACTGACCCAGTTGGTTTTCCTTTAGTTTATAGAGGTCTTTTCCACATCCAAAATCTATCTGGGCCACAAGAGCACCGAGAGTCCAACCACACCACCTATTACGCCAACAGAATTGGCTTGCTGAGGCAATTTGGCCTAACCGGGTGGCATGTGGCCAAATATTTTCTTAGCAAGAGATTGAGCCCCTTGAAGGCTCGGATGTGCTTGGCTTGGGAATACAGTGAAGATGAGGATGCCTCCTTGGACGTGGCAGGATGTAAGGCTTTGTTAGCACTTTGCCCTTTTCTTTTTGCCATGACCTTCGAGCTTTGTCGAATAACCTTTCTTCTCTTTTTCAGCCCGGCTTGCACAAGATGGCACTACCCGGTTGAACAAGCTCTTTTCTATTGAAGCACAGAAATGTGGCATTCTGCCTTATTCCCTTACGAATCTTCAACCAGATGTAAGGATTTTCTTAATGGAAAAGCAGGACGGATCATTGTTTATTTGATCTGACCTGTCTGTATGATTGCAGGCTCTAGTCTTCCGCCAAGAGCACATCCTTTCGAGCGAGGTCTTTGATCTCAATAACGCTTCTTGTGCTAACGCTATCGACAAGGGAAAAAGATCAGCCAATGAGGAGGCCGAGGGGTCTCTTCGACCGAAAATGTCGTTCGTATCTTCTCACCAGCTTCATGACCCGAGCCCTCTCAAGCGTAAGTGAAGGAGCCCACATGTACTTAAATTGAAATTCTCATTATCTTCTTATTTCCTTCTAAATTATCAAGTGGATACTTGAATGCGTTCGGTTTGGATGGGCAACCTTTTGTTAGGATGGCCTCCTCGAGCAACCGCCACACTCGAAGACTCGACCGAAAAGGTAACTCTTCTCGAGTCATCAATTTTCTCTCGGTCATTCTGCTAATGACAAATCTACGTGGCTGGCTTTTTTAGGGGACGTTTGGTGCATCCTCACAATCACCAACCCAAGAGGCCATCGTGCCCAATCACTCGACCAAAGAGGTAATTTCAATCAAATCATCGCTCTTTAGTTGGTCATACTTTCACTCGATAAACTTAAGATAATAAATTTTTATCATCTGGTTCTTTGTAGGCTATAGATGCATTGGCTTTGCCTGGCCCACGTGTATCTCCTCCATCGGCTTTGCCTGCCGGTCCAAGAACGAAGAAGGTGACCACCAAATGGCCAAAGTATCATTTTGCACTTCCCTATTTCGAAGAGGTTTGACCTAGATCCTAATCTCGACTGGCCGTTTTTTCTTTTCCTCTTCCCTTATTCTGTTGATTACAAACTATCGACAGAGGCGAATACCCAGGCTGCCAGTGTCTCGACTAGCCATCCAGGACTGACTTCCCCAGTTGACTCAGTGATGAGCCCATGGCTCCTTCGGATATAATTAATACCACAAATAATCCTCAAATCATACAAGGTCCAATTACAATAGCAAGTGCACAACAATTAGACCACCAGGTGAACTCGTTACTTGTTGTTCATGCTTCCTTGGATGGATTCCTACTAAATTCTTATGATGTTTTATTGCTTAGGAATGTGGGAGAAGCACCACAACCTTACCCGAACATCACCCCTCGAAGGCCAAGTCTACTCAGACTCGAGGCTGAGCTCTAGTCATTGTCGTGGTCAAAGTCATGGTCGTGGTCGAGTCGCAGGACAACACGTCAGTAAGACTGGCATAACTCTCTCATACGAAGTCCGTTTTAGGCAATCTTGGACATTCTGGAAACCTTACAATGAGCCATTTCCAATTGATATGAGGTCCGCCAAATATTCCTTATAGTTTAGTTAGAGTCAAAAAAATAAAGTGGTGTGCCACCGTTTTGGACCTAATTGGGTCTTGTAATAGTGTCAGGGTTGGAGTTCGGGTTGTGTACGCCTCTTTCCATGGTTGCACAACCCTAGGCCTACCCCCTCATGTCCCCCTATATATGCACAGTACCTATCATAGTTTAGGCTTGAGTTTTTCTTAGATTATTCTGTTTTATACAGTTTCGCCCCTCGTTTAGTTTGTGGAACCCCAGCTTGAGCACTTCATTAGTAATTAGCAATATTCAGATTACATCTACCTGTTCTTGTTTTTATTCTCGATTCATTTGCAGGAAAAGCCTTCTTGGCGAGGTCAACCATGTCTTTGCACGGTTGATGACTACGGAGTAGTGGTGTAGTGGTTGAGAGTGTTCTCGATCTGTCTTAGTCAGAGCCTTTGGATCATCAACATCGAAACTCCACCAATCAACTTATCATATTACCCTCGAAAGATCAGGCAAACGCGCATCACTCAGCCTCAGCTCCAACCCCTCAGACTAAAGATCCTGCCTCGAGCACGCCCAAAGAATACCCGTAGCTCAAGGGAAATAAAACCTCAATATCTATCCCAACCAATGACCTATGCGTAGCGATAAAGGTTCTTCTCCAAGTCACAGGCGCTCAGGTAGCTACCGCTGAGGCCAACCACCAAAAGAAACTTGAAGCAAAGAGAGAGAAAATCGAACGTAAGTCTGTCCTCGATCACAAGTGTGTGATTCGATTATTGGGCAACTAACAAAAGTTATTTTCTGATTTACCTTCTTCAAGTCTTGAGTCCTCCTATAACAACAAGGAAAAACTTCTGTCTGACGCGGTGAGGATAATCGATGATGATGCCAAGTATCAGGAGAAACTCATAAATCAAGTGCGCGTGAGCCGAAAGGAAGGCCATGATGACTGAACAAGATGCTGCCATCGCTCAACTAGATGCTAAGATTCTTGCTCTTCAAGAGCTGAAGGAGCAGAGACTCGACCTTATGTCCCAATCAGCCTCTGGAAGTGTCACCACATTGCTCGGTATCCTCAAGAGTTACAATTCCATGCTAGATACCTCATTGGTGATAGTCGGGTTGAACTGTACTAGTGAGGAGGGCACAAAGCTTGTTGAAAGCATTCAGCTGGTGGTCCCAGCCTTCGTCGAGTCGCTAAGGCTTGGCCTGTCTAATGATGATAGTGAGGGGAGTCCCTCGCATTGATAATCCATTTGGCTTTGATACTTTTAAAATGTATTTTGTGATCTGAGAATGCCTGTAAACAATACTACATCTTGCCAGTCTATTATGCTTTTGTTTGCTATTCCCTTGACGATGAAATATGATTAGCATAAGTAGATGCAATAACTGATAGGTACGTGTTGTCATCATTCTCAAGACCATACGATTACACATCTGTCAACACTTGAAATCTTAACTAGATAAGCCATTAGATGCGCGGCTCTCGAATACTCGAGAAGACCATAATAATGAGGAAAAGACTAGTACAAAACTAGAAAAAGAAAGAGCATATCAAATTTTCTACGAACTTTTATCAACTTGCGCATTCAATCAGCATACAAACATGAACCTGATAAAGAGCACACGTGAGGTGGACTAGGACTTCAAAACCCTTTTGGCTATTAGGCGTGAGATGTCTAACAATCTCTGTGCCGTTATGCCTCCTAAGGTATAGTTGTCCGTCATCGACCCAACACATGCCTCTGTTGGTTCTATTCAATGTGATCAACATAGAGCCAGATAAAAGTTTGCAAAAAACATATAAAAGAAATATGATATTGCGATGTAGCCCCTGACTCTATGGTCGAGGAAGAAATTACTCGATCGGAGAGTAGAAAATGACATACTTGTACCCTTGATTGGAGAGTAGTGTTATAGCTCTCGATTATGTAGTCGATGAAGGAGCCACACGAAGAGTAAAGCTCATTCTCGACTAAATACTCAAGAGTGCAAGCCCCTGAGCGTTATGATTTAACTGCAATGTGGTTACTGAGTAAACTCGAACCGCCAGGTAGGTGGGTATTAAAAAACTCCACTCCCATTTGTGCTCATTTTCACCGCAACCTTGATTTGATGTGTCATAATGGTAGCCCATCCCTCTTTGCAGAGACGAGACAAGCCATAATGCCATCATGATGTCTTGACTTCTGCTGAATGCGCTATGCACCCAAGGCAACGCTATCCTTTCAGATCTTGACAGCTACGTTTACACAGTACGACCCATTTCTCCCACTACAAATAGAGGGGACTCAAAGCCATTTGTCCATCACCTCCTTTGTTTCCTTTTCCCAGTGCCTCCTAGGACTCGTAGAGCTTGAAGCCATGGCCTCCACTCCATCTCTGCCTCTTGAGCCAATCCCAGAAGTCCTCTCCCTTAGGCCTCTCGCCATGGTCCTTCCTAAGGTCATCATCATCACTTCCTCCGATGACGAGGACTCGAGTGGAAGGCCTAAGAAGGAGAGGGAAAAAGCGCCCACTATAGATCATCGCTGTCCCCACATTCAGCGTATTCGCCGCTACATCAAGACCTATGCTTCAGGCCAGACGATGCAACGCTCCACAACGGAGAGGAATGAGGATGGTGGTGATCTCAACTGGACCATTGACCAAGCTACCATCAAGGTCTTCAACGGTGGAGCCCCCGAGTCATCATCCGCTAAGGAGGCGTGGTCGCCTTCTCTATCGAGAACCACTAGATTGCCTTCTCGCCATACAAAAGACCACTCGGCATGACTGGCGACGGTCAGCAGCTCCAGCAGGGTCTTTGCCTCAGCCACTTTTCCTCGTCCTTATGCTGGTCGGTGGCCAGTTCCTGGAATGATCAGCTGCTACCTAGGGAGGAGTATAAAAGGTTCCTTGACTCGTTCAATGGCGAATGAGGGTCCATACGCTTCGAAACTTTTGGAGGTTGAGGATCTTCATTATTTCTAAGAGCTAGGCGAATCCTTTCTACCAATTTTGTACTAGCCACATGGATTAGAGGGAAAGAGAAAAAAATTATGTAATCGATTAGCTAACCAAATAGAATGTAATCGACTTACCTTTAACCTACCTTTTCTATGAATGAAACTTTCAGAGTTGGTCCATGTTCCACGAGTGCTCGAGTATCTTGCCGTTTGGAGTAGATAGTCGAACTGATCTAGGTCGAGTAACTTTGAGTACTATGTAAGGTCCTTCCCACTTAGGTGATAACTTGTGGTATTGGGCCTGTTTCTGCACATTTTGAAGGACGTGGTCCCCAGTAGCGAGTTTTTTGGGCTCGATTCTCTGGCTTTGATATCTATCGCAACGCCTTCAGATACTTAGCAACTCGAATAGATGCTCGATCTTGGTACTCCTCGAGTAAATTTATATCGTCCACTCATAATTTCTCCTGCCCTTCTTTGGAGTAACTTTCCACTCGAGGTGATCTGAACTGCAACTTAGTCAGGAGCACCGCTTCCGCTCCATAAACCAAGAACAACGGAGCTTCACTGGTTGCCCTATTGGTCGAAGTACGAATGACCCATAGTATTGAGGAAAGTTCTTTAAACCAGCATTTCGAGTAGGCTTTTAGCTTGTCGAAGACCCAAGTTTTGATGCCTTGTAAGACTATACCATTAGCATGCTCAACTGACCGTTACTCTGCGAGTGAGCTACTAAGGCGAAACAGGTTTTGATACTGAATTCTTCGCTGAATGCAATAAAGTTCCCGCTTCTAAACTTGCTACTGTTATCCATAATTATTCGATGCAGAATGCCGAATCAAGTAATTATGCTCCTCATGGACTTTCTGGACGCTTCTGCGGTTATTTTTCCTATGGGTTCAGCCTCTATCCACTTGGTGAACGTGTCGATAGCCACGAATAGGAACTTGTAACCACCTTGAGCCCTTGGGAATGGTCCCAAGATATCCAAGCCTCATACAGAGAAAGACCAAGAAAGAGGAATTATTTGCAGAGTTTGGACTGGTCGAGTGCTCTGCCTTCCAAAAATTGGTAGCTTTCGCACTTTTTTACCAGCTCGGAAGCATCTTGGAGGGCAGTCGACCAATAGGATCCCTGACAAAAATCTTTTCCGACCAAGGTGCAAGAAGACGCATGATTACCACACATGCCTCCATGGATATTGAGCAATATTTTACTGTCCTCTTCCTGAGTTATGCACTTCATCAAGATTTCGTTACTCCTCCTTTTGGTAGAGCTTGCCATTTACCAAAATGTAGATTTGGATTTACAAGCGATTTTCCCTGCAGAAGCATCATCATCAGGGATGTCTCAACCCTCAAGATAGGCTTGGTACGGAGTCATCCAAGTCAAGTTGCGTTCGAGTAGTGCAACATCCGGGTCTGGGGGTCCTTCCTCACTAAACTGGCTAGGCTGCTGGTCGGTTTGCGCAGCATCCATTTGCTGAACTATCGGGACAGATGGTTTAAGGAGTTTCTCAATGAAGACCGCTATGGGTACCTGTGCTCGAGAAGAAGGGAGTCTAGCAAGCTCATCCGCACCAGAGTTATCACTCCTTCTGATGTGCATTACTTCTAGCCCTTTGAGTTTTTGCTCAAGCTTTCGTACCTCGAGTAAGTAAGCCTTCATGTTGTCATTCGAGCATTGGTACTCCTTTTGAACTTGTTTCACGACTAGCTGTGAGTCCCCTTTCACAAGAAGTTGTCTAATTCCAAGTGATGCAGCTATAAGGAGCCCATTTATTGATCCTTCATATTTTGCAATATTGTTGGAAGCTTTAAAGTCTAATTGAACAATGTACCTGAGTTCATCGCCTGTTGGAGATATGAGTACAATGCCAACCCCCGAGCCCTGGAGCACGAGCGATCCATCAAAGAAGAGCGTTTAGTGATCTTTGACCATGTTTGGCCTTATTTCTTCAACACTGGTTTATTTGACGATGAAATCCTCTAACACTCTGGATTTTACGCTTGTGCATGGTTCGTAGCTTACATCAAACTCATTTAGCTCTACCGCCCATTGCGCAATTCATCCAATAGCTTTCTGATTGCGTATTACATCCTTCAGCGGGTACGTCATCATGACGATGATCCAGTGCACTTAAAAATAGTGCCGTAATTTCCTAAAATACATCAAGACTACATATATTAGCTTCTGTACTTGAGGGTATCATAGCTTAGCATCGTGTAGAACCTCGCTCATGTAGTAAACAGGTTTATGGACCTTAGCCTTTTTCTCGAGACATTCCTGTTCGACCACCAATATCGTGCTTCTAACTTGTGGGGTAGCTGCAATATACAAAAATAACTCCTCTTTTTCGTTAGGCGGTGTAAGGATTAATAGAGACGATAAGTACCTTTTTAAGTCCTCGAAGACACGCTCCGCTTCTTCTGTCCACTCGAACCGGTCTTGTTTCTTCAATAGCTTGAAGAAAGGCATCCCTCACTCGCCTATCCGGTAAATGAATCGACTAAGAGCAACAATGTAACCTTTCAGTTTCTAGACCTCCTTCAATGTTTGAGGCGACCAAATCTTGTTGAGAGTCTCAATTTTGCATGGGTTGGCCGCAATGTCGCAACTTGATGCTAGGAAGCTGAGAAGCTTGCCGGACGATGCACCAAATATGCATTTTTCAGGGTTGCGCATCATACGATACTTCCTAAATTTGTCAAACATTTCCTTGAGATTGTCAACCAATGTGTTTTTGGTTTTTGATTTGAATACAACATCATCGATGTATGCTTCTACATTGTGGCCGGTTTGGGGTTGTAGACAATTTTGAATGCACCTTTGATACGTAGCACCAGTGTTTTTTAACCCGAAAGGCATCTTTACATAGCAAAAGTTGTTTTCTCCTCATCCTCTAATCCCATGCTAATTTGGTGATACTCTGAATAGGCATCTAGAAAACATAGTAACGCGCAGCCTACCGTAGAGTCGATGATCTGGTCAATGCGCGAGAGAGGAAAAGGATCCTTGGGACAAGCCTTGTTGAGGTCGGTGAAGTCAACGCACATTCTCCATCTGCCATTAGCTTTCTTGATGAGGACAGGATTTGCGAGCCATGTAGGATGACGCACTTCTTGAATGAAGCCCGCCTTTAGAATCTTATCGACTTCCTCCTGGATGGTCTGCTTCCTATCTTCCGTAAATCTTTGATGCTTCTATACCACAGATTTGGCGACGGGTTTAATAGCTAGTCGATGCTCGATCACCTCTCTGGGGACACAGGTATATCGGACAGTTGCCATGCGAACATGTCTTGGTTTTCCTGGAGGAAAGTGATGAGCTTGAGTTCCTATTTGGGTTCAAGATTAGCCCTAACCTTAACCATCTTGGATGGTTCAGACGGGTTAAGGGGCATTGCCTTGATGCAATCATCAGTCTTTGTTGCTAGCGCTATCGTTGGTCTTGCCCTTGGCATCGTTAGACTTAGAAGTGCCAGCAAGACTTACGAGCCTGGAATCTTTGGCCTCGATGACACCTTGGTGCCTTTGATGCTTAGAATTTGCGTCCTTAGTAGTGGTGGCTGCTTGACTGCAGTGTTCGACCATATCCAGGCTTTGCTTGTAGCATTAGACTGCTGCGCGCTGATCTCATTTAAGCATAATGACCCCATTGGGTCCCAGGATCTTGAGTGTTTGGTAGGCATAGTGAACCACCGCCGTGAACTTGCCTAGCATTGGGCGACCTAGAATCACATTGTACGCCATCTCGAAGTCCATGACATCGAAGGTCAACTTTTCTGTACGATTGTTGTCGAGCGTGCCAAATGTGACCGGTAGCTCGATCTAGCCGGGAGGCATGGTCGATGAGTTGGGAGTTATGCCGTGGAAAGGCTCGACTTTTGTCCTAAGTTCTGATCTTTGTATTCCCATCTTTTCTAAAGTATTGGAGAAGATGAGGTTGAGTGAACTACCACCATCGACCAGAGTTCTGAAATGTTTAATGTTGAGTATGGTCGGCTGAACCACGACCGGGTATTAACCAGGATGTGGTACTATGGACGGATGGTCTGTTTGATCAAAGGTGATGGGCTTTTCTGACCACTTGAGATACCGGTGGGCCCAGTTAGGGCCAGGTTGACTTCTCCTCAACCTCCTTGTACTGCCTTTTGGACTCATACATGGCGGATCCTCTGAAGAGGTGCGCCAAGCTGTGGTCAGCCTCGTGGAACTAGGGCTCATCACCCTCATCGTTTGGCTTAGCCTACTTATTACCACGCTGAACATTTGCCTTGATCTTCTTGAACACATAGCACTTGTCGAAGTTGTGCCGGTTGCTCCAGTGGATGGGACACCACTTTCCACCACCTCGACTGAGGCCTTTGTTGTCCCCAGTGTTGCATGATTTGCTCTTGTCGACTGCGGCTATAGTCGTATTGGGACCCTTGCGCTTGTCACCGGGTTCGTTCCTCTTTCCTCCGCTCTTTGAGGACTCGGGTTTGTACTTGCCAGATTGAAGGTTTTTAGCGCACCTGAGCTTCCGCACATTTTGCGCACTTGTTAGCCAACTCAGAAAGCTCTTTGACCATACAAATCTTCCAAGTAGCCATCTGTCCATGCAGATCTGTGTCCTGAACACCATGTTTAAAGGCAATAATTATCGACTAATTAGAGATGTCTGGGATCATCTTACGCTTGTCGCTAAAACGGTGGATGAAATGTCGAAGGGATTCGTCATCACCCTGGTGTAGCTGGTGGAGGTTCTTCTCCGTTCCTGGGAGCTCGAATGTTCCTTGAAAATTGGCTATGAACTGAGCCTTAAGTTCTGCCCACGAACGAATCGAGTTGGGCGGCAAGTTTAGCAACCAGGACCTTGTAGGTCCATCGAGGGCGGTTAATAGGTAGTTGGCCATTACTCGGTTGTCACCACCGGCTGCTCGAATGACAATGGTGTAGATCTACAATCACTCATTTGGATTGATCTTTCTGTCATACTTCTAGATCGAGCCCGCTTTGAACTTCTCGGGCCATCGAATTGATCAAAGTTTGCGTATGAAAGCCTCGCAGCCCCCGTCGAACTCTTCAGGAGGAGGTGAGGGGACTGTCATGCCTGTCTCTTCGAGCAAGGGAGTCATGTCAACCATCTCGTCCTATAGATCTGCGGTCATAGTAGCGGCGATCATCTTCACGGCATTCCTAACAGCGATTTTCAATCGTCGTACGTAGATCATGCCAGTTGTGAGGAATACGGTTCCTCAAGTCATCCTAATTTCTGCGCCTATGGATAGGGTAGCTATAGCTTGGCCCATAATATCATGTTCGAGCTCGAGCACCTAAGCTTTCCATCTGAGATTCCTCTACTCATGATCATTCCCGCCTGTGGCTCCTTGAGCTGGGACCATACCGACTGGGGGGGCTGGAATTGTGGTGGTTGTTTGGTCGAGCAACTTGGATCTGGGCTGCATGGAGTAGGATCAAGACTTGATTGACCATAGTAGTTAGTGGATTCATCGAATCCAAATCTGGAAAGGATCTGAGAATCAGATGAGCTCCTTGTACGTTAGTGTCTGGAGTACTGAATATGTTGCTACCGAGGCTTGGTTGCGGTCGAGCCGATGAAGCCTCATGATGACTATTCGAAGGGAGCTTGTCCCTTGAGTCATGGGCTATCACGGGCGGAGGCGCACCCACCGGAAGTCATCAAGAAAGGCCATGAGGCACCTACCTTCCTGTGGTCCATCGGTGGAGGGTCGTGTTAGGTGCACATCAGGCTCCAGCTATAGATGTTTCGGGTGGTAACTCAGCGCCAATATCGTTAGTAGCGACCACTGTCACCAAATCTTCAAGAATTCTTGCGTTGTTGTCGACCATGACGTTTGGATCCACCACCATTGGGTCAGTCGGTGGGGAATCGTCTCCTCTAGCTATAATCATGAATCGATCTGTTCGGCTGCTCTGGCTAGTGTTGGAGTCACGTCGCCACCCTCGTTGCAGTGGAGAACATTAGGCTCCGTAGGATCCCACTCAAGATGTCCCACCTTGCGGTACACATCCAAGGGTCTAGACTCGAGGGTACCGGTGTGGATCAGTACACCTTGATCGTCCCAATTGAAAACCATAGTTCCGAAGATGATCTCAAAGTCAACAGGAGGGGAGTCGAAGATGTCTACCATTGATTGAAGTGGTCGTAGAAGTCGGTGTCGGAGAATCCGACACAAAAGTGAGCCTGATGCATGATTAATCCTACAAAATAGAACAAGGCCCCTACCTGGTGTGTCAACTGTTGAAGATTATTTTTTGACAATATGTCTGTAAATTGACTGGGTTCCATCGAGTGCAGGGATTAATCATGAGACGAGACACACGATGTATACAAGTTTGGGCCTCTGATTCGAGTAATACCTTACGTCCTGTGAGGGTGTTGCTGCTGTATGTTGATGATCTCGAGTACAAGCGAATGTGGCTAAGACTATTACAAGGAGTAGATTGGATCTAATCTAACCCAGGGCTAAAGTTGCTAAGTAGCTCCTCTGCTTGGGTCTTGATGCTTGCCTGTCTCATCCTCCTCCTCCCCCCCCAACCATTCCGCCTTATATAGGGGTGAGGTACCAACTCCTACACAGCCGTAGTCGATAGGGAGTTGTCATCTTTGATGTCCAAGTAGATAGATCTGTTTTGGATATTGATCGTTCCAGGTTGGGTAATCAATCTAGATCTTCCTAGTATGTACTTCCTTGATTCCAAGTGTATCAGGTACCGCTGATTCGGTTCCGTGATATCTGGAGCTGCCTAATATGTATTATACATGCCCTATCTGTGTATGATATACTCCTTATGTGCATATACCCTATAGTTAGATATTCAACAACCTTCATTCGGTATATATTTTCAATTGGTATCTATCTATTAGTATGAACTTCAATTATTATCATTTCCATGTCATATCAATATGCACAAGTCTATGGGGGAGTTTGCTGTATGTGGTGTGTGTTGCTAACCTCTTCGGACCTAATGAGTTTGGGGACCAAATTGTACTTAAATGAGCTTAGGTACAATGAAGATGATCTTTACCTTTCAATTGGTATCTATAAAGAAGATCATCTCCTTCAACTTCAATTGGAATCAAAAGGAAGGACCATATCAAAATAATGCCAATCAAGGATGAACAAGTTACCGAGATGAACTAATTTGTTCTTAATGCATGCATTTAATTTTAATATTCAATCTTGTGTACTTTGCATCATAGCTTGAAAATGACTTACGAAAATGTGTTTTCCTTGCAAGTGCTTAAAATCTCTTTATTGCAAATATGAGCAATTTGAAGTAGCATATTTTTATGGGAACTTTATAATTATGCTTATGATTCATTCAATCCCAAATGTGCAAAAGAATCCATATCAAATGCTTGAGTGAGCTATATGCAATATTGATGAAATTTGCAAAATCTTTTACCTAAGGCTTTTAGTCTGCTTAATTGCTCTTTTGGACATATATGCTTATGAGATGTTGACACTTTGTGATAAATGAGAAATTCATTATAATGTCAACTATTTTGCTATGTTCATTTTTGAGCCTAATCTATTGCACTTGTGCTTTAGATATTTATTTCAGACTCGTGCTCGATTTGCCTTCAATTGAATTTGTTTCAATTGAAATTGGTACTTCTTTCAAATGGAATGCTTTGGATTTTGAATTGGTATCTCTAGTAGGCATGCAATTGATATCCTTCGAAATTTTAATTGATATATTTGCTATGCCATTTGATAGCATTTCAATTGGCATCTTTTTCTATTGTATTTGATATATTTTTCATTCGGTATCTTTTGAAATCTCATTTGGCATCTCTTTGAGCCCCTTTGACCTATTGTATAGCATGATTTCCTCACATGGGCCACAATTGGATAAGTGTATTTGGTTTAACTCATATTATAAGAAATACACATATCATGAGGAGTTTACACTATACATGGTCTTGCACTAGCGTTCGATGATTCCCTTTTGTGGGATAGAGCTAATGTGCTTTGGAGAAAATTTCTCATTTAGAAAGTCCTCTATATGTCTTACCAATTTGACGTCAATTGGTGGAGAATTTTGTTTCATGATTTCATTTTGGCATTGATGTCAATTGGGGGAGAATTTAGACTATATGTTATATTCTGTAAGAGGGCTTTGCTTATGGGGGAGAATTTTGTAATCCCTTATGTTTGTAAAGAGGTTGTCATTTGAGGGAGTTTAAAAAGAAAAAGTTTTCTTTGCATGAGCATATTTATCTTCGTATAAATTTTTCATGCTTGCTCTATATGTATAAAAGAAACTCCGTCCGAAATTTGAGATAAACAATATATGCAATGATATTCAAGATTTATTCACACATGCATAGATTGTGGGGGAGTTTACTTTATACATGTTTAGTTCTACTACCATCAAAATGTTTGTGGTCTTTGATGCTAGTAAAGCTAGTTTTGACAACCTCAAATGTCTTTGTGATGTTTGATGTTTCCAAAACTTGTTCTTTGTGTACATTCATCTTTGGATTAATTGTATACTTAGAACTTTAAATTTGTCAAATATAATCATCCAATAAGATTGTCATCAATTACCAAAATGGGGGAGATTGAAAGTGCATCTAGCCCTTATGTGTGGTTTTGGTAATTAATGACAATACATATGGACTAACAACATTATTGAGAATTGTTAGTAGGTTATTCCATATGTGATACATGTAGGAGAGATATGCATGAGCTCTAGGTGAATGGAGAGATTGAAAGTGCATCCAGATGAATGAGCTCTAGGTGATGCTCAAGGATGCATAGTGATGCCCATAAGGAGAAGGAGAAGTATAAGAAGATTGATAATAAATGTAAATACTATGTTACTTGTGGAGATCAAGTAACTAAAGGTATGATAATGTCAACTGAGGTTTATGAACTAACTCATGTGCTTTGTACTTGAGAGTGAGTTGAGGTTAGGTTTCATAAGAAGACATAAGTTTAATTGAGATATTCTATATGCCAAGAGTGAAGAACAAGAGTGGACTCATATTTGATAAAGTGAATTCCTTGAATATGTCGAATACAAAGTGGTTTTCTATGGCAAGACGGTGAAGGGCAATCAAGACTCGGCTGATATGGACCATCCGTGGTAAAAGACAAGCAAATGGTTTGGCACCAAAGGACCAAGGCGATGGTGAAGAGCGAGTGAAGGCTTTGCTCTAATGGACTGTGTGCGGCCATGGGAAGCTATGAATGATTCGCATCAATAATTTGAAGAATCAAGAAGAGATGGAGTGAAGAATATATGGAAGCTGGAAACCCTCAAGGTTTGAATGAAAGAAGCTGTACTTAAAGGTATTCAAAGGCTCAAAGTGTTTTAAACTAGTTTTATGTTTAGATTTGAGTATAGGTATGCCACACTATTAAGAAGGGATGCAACTTAGAACTAATTGTTGTGTCTCAGTGCTCAAGAGTTTCTAACCAAACCTAAGTGAGAGTTCTTTTTAGAAATCTAGTGCAGAAAGTGTGAAAGTGTCCGAATTGGGTTTTGTAATGTTCCTAGTTTGATCAAATGTGTTTTGGATTATGAATTTAGTTGAGATGTGTAGTCGTCTAAATAAGCTTTCCATAGAGTCAAAAATCATCGAAATCGGACTTCGGGGTCAAAAGTTATCGCCGTTTTAAGAGGGCCAACTGTGTTGAACCCGGATACTCCGGGTTGTCCGGAGTGTCCGGGTGAGGTTCCGAGCCGAGTTGGCTGTTAGAGCCTTTCTGGTTTACCCGGATACTCTGAGTTCTGGATACTCTTGGTGAGGTTCCGAGATGGGGTCCCAGTTTGGGCCTTTTTAGTTTACCCGGAGCCTTTTTGGGGGTTGGGTATAAATACCCCCTAACCTCCATACTTTGTTGCTGCTGCAAGGACACGAAAGAAAACACTTTTTAGAGCCAAAAGAACTCCTTCCCACTCCATTTTAGTGTGAGATTTGAGATGAAAAGTGAGTTGGGTTGAGAGATTGGAAGATTGAGTGTGAGTGTGCTAAAATCCATTCTTGAGCACTCGAGTTCATCGACAAGAAGTTCACCATTGTGTTTGTTGCTCTTGGAGCTTTGAGCTCCTAGGCGTCTAGGCATCGCTGGTGAGCAACCAAGGTTGTGGTGTGGTGGGAAGTTTGTGAAGGCTTTGATTTCACCTCTGCAAGAGAAGAAATCAAGAGTGAAAGCCAAGCTCAAGTGTGATCAAGCTTGAAGACGAAAAGGCTTAAGAGAGATCCAGCTCAAGTGTGATCGAGCCTCTCAATGGAGATGTAGGACCCTCTAGAGGAGGTGTCCGAACTTCGGGAAACAAACCTTGTGTCTCCTCTCTTGTTTCCTTGTTCTTGTGTTCTTGCTTAATATTTGTGCATTTTGCTCGATCTACTTGTTCGTGTGTATCTAATTGTAAGTTCTCCATGGATCTACTTAGAATCATCACTTGGAACATACGATTTCATTTGGTTTGAGCTAGAACCCTTTAGCCGTACTTTAATTCAGTTTTGAGCACATTTTGTACAGAACCTGGAGGTTCAAGATTTAACCCGGAGACTCCGGATACTGTACAATCTGCTCTCAACCCAGATACTCTGGTGAACAGTATTTTTAGGGTTTTTCAATTAATATTTTCTTGCATATCTTTTGCTAGAATTGAATAATTTTTGTCACCCTAAGATTGTAACTTTCACACTTATTTAGGGTGATTGTGCACTAGTTGAGCCTAGCATATTTAGGATTTTTACTTGTGAAAAATCTGTTAGTTTATTTTTCACTGCAAGTTTATACCAACGGTAAAAGGGGATGATTTTTTGTAAAAACACCTATTAACCCTCCTTCTAGGCGACATCATTGTCCTTTCATGGCTTTGAGAGGGAAAACAACTCAGGATGGGAGAGGATTTAAGATAAGCTTTCCCTTTTTATTTTAAAACCATTTTCAAAAGAGATTTTTAAACAAGCGTCTTCTAGCAAATTTGCAAACATTTTCCCACACATAAAACCTATTGCGACTAGTATGGCATGAATGCATCAACACAATTATAACCTATGAAAAAATTAATTTAGAAATTAATTTCCTTCTAAATTGAATAAAATCTACAACTCCTGTTTAATTCTAGCAAAATTTTAAACTATTGCAAAAATTGGAAATTTAGGGTGTTACAAACCTAGCCCCCTTAGGTTGAATCTGGTCGTCAAGATTTGGAAGGATCGGAAAAGAGATGAGGAAACTCTACCTTCAAATCATCTTCTCTTTCCCAAGTGGCTTCCTCTTATGAGTGACACTTCCACTGCAATTTACACATACGGGCTCATCCGTTCCAGGTAACCAGTTCTAACATCTCAAGAATCTTAACTAAATATTCTGAGTAGGCAAGATCTTCTTACACATCCAATTGCTCTACCGGTAGCTACTCTTCAGGAGCTTTGAAACACTTTATCAACTGCAGCAAATGGAAAACGTCATGTACTCCCGAGAGTTAAGGTGGTAACTCTAGCTGGTAAGCTACTTCGCCTCGACTTTTCAGTATCTTGTATGGACCAATAAATTGAGGTGAAAGCTTGCCCTTGACGTTGAATCTGTGTAGACCTCTTATAGGTGACACCTTGAGATACACAAAGTCTCCCACTACGAAGGTCAACTCTCGACATTGGTGATCCACATAGCTCTTTTGTCTTGACTGAGCAATTTTCAGATTATCTCTAATCTCATATACTTTTCTTTCTGCTTCTCTCAGAACTTCTGGGCCCAAAACTTGGCTTTCTCTGGTCTGGTTCCAGAATAGCGGGGTTCTGCACTTTCTTCCATACAAGGCTTCAAAAGGGGACATCATGAGACTAGCTTGATAATGTTATTGTACGAGAACTCCGCATACGGTAGATTCTTGTCCCAACTGTTACCGTTCTTCAAAGAACATGCTCTTAGCATGTCTTCAAGGATTTGATTTTTTTCTCTTTCTGTCTGTCCATCAGTTTGCGCTAAGCTGAAATTCAACCTTATATCCATATATTCATGTAAGCATTGCCAGAACCATGAAGTAAACTGACTACCATGATTAGATACAATTACCTTAGGTACTCCATGTAGACACACAATCATAGACATATATAACTCAGCTAGTTCCCGACCTTGATAGGTTTTCTTAACTGGAATGAAGTGAGCTACTTTTATCAACCGATCAACTATGACCCATATAGAATCATATCTTGACTAGGTTTGAGGTAGACTCACTATGAAATCCGTCCTAATTTCTTCCCACTTCCATTCAGGTACTTTCAATGGCTATAGAAGCCCCGCTGGTCTCTGATGCTTGGCTTCCACTCGCTGATAGATATCACACAAAACCACGTGTTCTGCTATTGCGTGTTTCATTCCATACCACCAATATTGATCTTTAAGCTCTTGATACATCTTGGCACTTCCTGGGTGAATGGAATAGGCTAAGTCATGAGCTTCTCATAAAATTGTATCTTGAATAGCCTTCACGTCTAGAACACATATTCTGTGCTTGTACCACACTGTGCCTTGCTCATCTTCAGTGAAATCTGGGGCTTTGCCAATTTTGATAAGCTGCTTGATTTCCAAGATCTTTTCATCCTCAAGCTAACCCTTCTTTATATCTTATTCAAGTGTTGAGTCTATTTCTATTGCAACTATCTCGGTGTTACACACCACTTCCAGATTCAACTTCTCAAATTCCTTGCATAGCTCAGACTCATCTCTTGGAGAGTTATAGTATTGACCTGAGATTTCCTACTCAAGGTATCAGCCACTACATTTGCCTTTCTTGGGTGATAGTTGATTCCAAAGTTGTAATCTTTGATAGCTCTAACCATTTGTGTTGTCTAAGATTAAGATCTAGTTGAGTGATCTAAATAGATCTCACACCTTTGACCTATCAGGTAGTGTCTCCATACCTTGAGTGCATGAACTACTATGGCTAAGTAAAAGTCCTATTTCGGGTAGTTCTCCTCATGTTTCCTTAACTTCCTGGATGCATATGCTACCACATGACCCTCTTGCATAAGCACAATCCTAAACCTTGACGAGACACATCACAATACACTGAGAACGGCTTCTAGGTGTCAGGCATGATCAATACCGGAGCTAAGGTTAATCTTTTCTTTAACTCATTGAAACTCGCTTCTCGAGCGGCTATCCACTTGAACTTTGGTCCTTTCTCTAGTAGTTCTGTCATTGGCTTTGCTATTTTGCATAAACCTTCTATGAACCTACGACAATATCCTGCTGGACCCAAGAAACTGCAAATCTCTGAAACATTATGCGGTGGTTTCCAGTTCAGAACATCTCTCACTTTGGATGGGTCCACAAACACACCTCCTACTGATATAATGTGACTAAGGAAGGGAACTTTCTTCAATCAGAACTCACACTTACTCAACTTAGCATACAACTGGTTCTCCTAAGCTTCTGTAATACTAACCTTAGGTGTTCCTCGTGTTCTTCCTCATTCTTGGAGAAAACTAGGATGTTGTCGATAAATACCATGACAAACTTGTCCAAATACTCCTTGAAGACCTTATTCATCAGATACATAAGTAGGTTGGAGCATATGTCAACCCGAAAGACATTATTGTGTACTCAAATAGACCATATTGAGTAACAAACACAGTCTTTGGAATATCTGAGGTGTGGATCATTAATTGATGATATCCAGATCAAAGGTCAATCTTGGAGAACACACATGTTCCTTTCAATTGGTCAAACAGATCTTCAATGTGGGTAGAGGATATTTGCTTTTAATAGTTACTTCATTAAGGGCTTGATAAGGTATACATATCCTTTGTGTTCCATCCTTCTTTGGTTCGAAGATAACTGGGGCTCCCGAGGGTGAAGAACTAGAGCAGATAAACCCTTTGTCTGGTAGCTCTTGGATTTGCTCCTTGAGTTCAGCCAGCTGATTGACATCCATTTTACATGGTCTCTTATATATAGGAGCATTTCTAGGTGCTAACTTAATAACAAACTCAAGTTCAAGATCAGGTGGCATACCTGGCAAATCCTCTAGGAAGATATCTGGAAATTCACTGACTACTATGCTATCTTCTACTGCATTAGCCTTGTTGAGACTGGCGTTGAGAGCTAACTCCGTTGTGGCTTGGAACTCCACCTTGGTACCATCCGTGTGTGTCAATTGTGCTATCTTCGTGGCACATCCAATGATTCCATTATACTTGGTTAACTAGTCCATTCCAAGTATGATATCAATACCCTTGGAGTCCAAAATGATGAGGTTTGCAAGTCCACCCCCTTATGCATATTTATTTTAGGGCATACATGCCTTGACTCCATTTCTCCTCCAGTGTAACTATCTAGCACCTAATTTTTCATTATTACTCTTAGCAATTCATATGTAGTCACAAATTGAGATGATATGAAAGAATGTGTAGTGCTAGAATCGAACAAAACTATAGTAGGGTGTGAGTTTGTGGAAAACATACCCAACACCACGTCAGGAGCATCCTAGGCATCTTCCATAGCAACATGATTGAATTGACCATGTATAGCATTCTACCGGGCCTGCTACTAGTTGTTTCCCCAAGCTTGTGCTTGACCTTGCTGCTTCTTGGGACACTTGTTGGCGAGGTGCTCGAAGTTGCCACAACTAAAACATGGGTCGATGTTGACTGATCCTTGACAGGTGCGATTCTGATGCTAGGCTTGGTTGTTGTTATTTGGTCATTGCTACTAATAATTAGAGAGCGACTGCTATTGTTGCTGCACTGGCTACACTGGTGACTTGTACGGACCTACAACCTAATTGGGCATCTTCTGCGGTGGCCTCTGCTACTGATTCGGTCATCCTCGATGGAACATAGGACCTGTAGCAGGGGGTTGAAGCGAGATCGGGTGTTGCTGCTTGAGGACTGACTTTACAGGCTACGCTTACGTTCTTCTCCCAGATTTTATCTCTTCTTCTTCATAATGAAAGCTCTATCTACCAGCTTCTGGAAGCTGGGGTACTCATTGGCTGAGAGGGCATACTGTAGTCCTTTGTTGAAACCCTCCAGGAAACAGTCCCGCTTCTTCTCATCGGTATCAACATCATTGGGGGCAAAGTGAGAGAGCTATGTGAACTTGGTGAGGTACTCTCTCACTATCATGGGTCCTTGCTTTAGACTGAGGAACTCTTTCCTCTTCAGCTTCACTTCTCCTGCAGGGACATGATGTACATGAAAGCTATTATGGAACTCTGCCCATGTGATCTCCTAGGGATCCTTGTGAGTGGCAGTGTATGCTATCCACCATTCCTGTGTTGGCCCAATAAGTTGATCGGAAGCGAAAAGAACTCTTTCTCTTCCACTACACTGGGCTATCTGCAGCCTTCTCTCAATAGTCTTTAACTAGTCATCAGCCTTCATGGGTTCAACTGCCTGTGCAAAGGTGAGTTGCTAAGTACTCAGGAAAGTTCTGAGCCTAGACTGTGACTGTTGTGGTGGTTCTTCCTAAACTTGAGGTTGCTAGTTATTGGTTATAGCCTGCACTAGACCTTGGAGTATTGTCATCACTTGGTTGGTATCCATCAAAGGCGTGGGTGTTGAAGATCATGTTGGTTGGCGCTAGTGTTGTTGTTATTGATGTTGTTGTTGTTTGTGTTGTTGCCACGCCTGGTGTTCACCATCTGTTGCTAGCCCAGTAGGAGCGGGGGAACATAAGAGATGAGCAAGGGAAAAACAACAATACAAGAACAAATAAGAATAGATATAGCATGAAAGAAGGGACTTCCAACTATTATTATATCATTAACTAATGCAATATAGAGGAAAAAACCCCCTCATTACCCCAACACACAGACAAAGATCCAATTCATGACAAGGCTCACACTACAGAAACAAGCATCAACAACAGTCTCGAACAGATGACAAAGAGCAACTGAAACACACGAGACTAAAAGATTTATTCTGCTAAGGACATCCTCCTAGCTCGACACTACTCCTCACCTGCTGCACCTACTGGACCTGTTGCAGCCTTTAGATGAAGCATCTTGCGTGAAGGGGAACGGGGTGGTGCCGCCACGGGTCTCTCTAGAGCCTCCTCAGGAAACTGGTTGGGGTCCTCCACCAGAATCTGAAGCTTGTGGATGTTTTGCTCCTGCTCCACTTGACACTGATGCATATCCTCAAGCTCATTGAGGGCTCTGTCAAGCTCTATGTATAGGGTGGCGGTGAGGCGGACCTGCTATCTCAGACAGCCATCTGGTTCATTGTTGATAGGCACAAAGATGACCTCGAGACTGCCAGTCAGATGGTGCTAGAACTTGCTAAACTAAGTGAGGCAAAGAACCTATATGTTCTCCTGACAGAGAATAGCCATAGCCTTGCGAGCTGTGTTATTGATCCCAACCTCAAAGGTGGCTCTAGGGGCGATGGCAGAGTGAACACGATGAACTTGGTGAAGACCGTTGTTAGTAGCCTTCTCAAACATGGTAACCTCCACTATCCAGGAGTAGCCAAGGCCTCCAAGGGGAACCCTAACTCCCTTGTAGCCTAGGGACTCATGGAAACTCAGACCCCTTAAGCAAGTACCAAAGCGTACGGGGGAAGTAGTGAGCATGCTGTCCATCAGAGTGGAAATCGACAGGGGGCTGGTGCGACCACACGACTCTAGCGGGTACCTCTTGAGTGGGACCAAAACACGCTTGTGTTTAGTGATCTTCTTGCGGGTCATCTAAAATTTTTAAGAAGACAGAAAATTAGTAACAATTTTATAAAGAGAATTGATAGGGTAAGGAAAAACTGAAAGGAAAGCAACTTTACAAAAGTAATTGTACAAACATAAGTCCTTAACATGTCCTTATCTATCTAGGCTGCATCCTATGGCCAACATGGCTCTGATTCCAATTTTGTAACACCCGATTTCAAAGGAACAAACCAGATACAACACATGTATGCCAGGATCAAGTTTTCATACATACGTTACATCATTAGTGTATCATCACAGTGCCATTATTACAATAATGTCATAACTTATTTCAAAAGGACCCGAAGGTCTAGAAAAAAATACAGTGGAAAAGAAAACTCCAGTGCCAGAGGGTCTTCCACGAGCGTCAACTCGGGGATCACCAACTGAGAAAAGGACCTCCGGGCTGATGTCGTCTGCATCGAAGGGTACAGCTTCTTTCACGGCTTCTAAACAACAGTAGAATGCAAGAAAGGGGAGCAATGGGTGTGAGACATAATGTACTCTGTAAGTGAAGGGGAAGCATGATATGGGGCTTAAGTCAAGAATAGGCTAGACACTGGTGTAGTGCACTAAACAACCTTGACCTATAATCCAATATCAGGCACCCTAATTACTAAATGTGACGACACAACTATATCAAGAAGAACACGTCATCGATTCCATCCGACCATCAAGGTAGTTCTATTACCTAGATACCTGACCAACCATACTAAAACCCTGATCCCAACTAATCAAGAAGAAGTCCAAGCCCGCTCTTGACCATGAGCACGGCTGATCGATTAGTTTGAATACTCTGCAGTGTTTGCACACCTTACCCACGAGTCGTGATCAACTCTTTTTCCAGTATTCGTCGGTACATTACACACTTCCGAGGTATGCACCGAGAGATCACTACAAGGCCATTACAAAGCTCCCGCCGAGCTACAAGCACCCACTAAGATTTGACATCTAACAGTGATTCCATTACCACAGAAGTCCACTCTTGTACCACTCAACCGTCTAATGTTGCTCACAGAATCGGATGGGTGGCTAATTAATTAGTCAAACTGTACCCACAAGTTGCGTTGTTTAGCCGGGTTACATGCTGCAAGAACTGGTCCTTAGGATCCCACACAAAAACAATCACAAACCAACTATGCATTTCCTGTTCATGTGCATTCCCGCACCATCATCACACAACCATCTTGTTAGGATCCCTACACCATGTTGTTACAAAATTAGCATACTTGGTTCATGTTGCATAATTATTAATCAAATTTAACATTTACCCCAATCATGATAGCAACTAGCATATCTACCCTTCATTTCCCATGACTCATCAATGACGACAAGGATAATCACACAAGAACCTAGTAAACACTAATCATAGGCTTTCATTTTAGACAAGCATGCAATGGAGGATAAACAACTACATATAAACCCTAAAATAGGAGCAAGATGTTCAAGGGCACTTGCCTTCAGCTGAGGATTGCTCGAAGTCATCAAAAGCTTGGTCTTGTAGGTTTAAGAGCTGATCACCTCCTAATCAACACACCAAAAAAGCACACAAAATAAACTACTAATAACAGTACAACAAATAGAGATAAAACTTTGTAAAAACCCTATAAAAAGATTTTACACAATGCTACAAGAATTTGAGCTCAAAAATCATCCAAATCGGAGCTACGAGCAAAAAGTTAGGATGGTTTGAAGTTCTAGAAGCTTTTCTACAAAATTTACCTAATTTTTGGGGATTTCTAGATTTATTTTATTCTAAAAATCCTTTTTATTGCACAAGCTATTTAGCAAAAGAAAAATATTTTTATATTAAAAAACCCATGGAAAAACTCCATGGATCCATGGACAACGGCCCTCCGGCCGGTCCATGGTCCATGACAGACAGATTAGCAAGGGTGAAGGGGTATGCGATTTGAGCTGCACGTTCTTGATCGGATGGCCGGAGATGGAGGTAGTGCTTTTGAACTCGGCGGTGCACTTGACAGGGACCACCACCGACTGGCGGCGGTGCACGACAGGAGCATCATTGGAGCCATGCGAAAACGCGCGTCCGAGCTCTGCTGGCGATGGGAGAAAGTGCAAAAGGGAAAAAGGGACATGGGGAGTCTCACTGCGTGGTCCTCAATTGTGGAGAGGGGAAGTAGACGGCGGGCGATGGCAAGGATGGTGGTAGTGGTCGGTGCGGCATTGGGGACCAGGTTCTAGCACTGGAATGATGACGATGTGTCCTAGGTTCGACTCCGAAGGGTCCTAAAGAGTTGGAGAATGGGTCAAATCGGCCGGAGAAGGCGCAAACGTGAAGAAATGGTGGCGGCAGCGCAACCTCACCAGAGATGGGGAAGAAGATGGCACTGACGGTGAATCCGAGCAAGAAATGGGGCGTGAGTAGGTGTGAGGGGTGCAGAATCTCACCAAGAAGACCATGGGCAGCTTATATGGGCGCGAAGGTGAGCGGAACAGCCGGGGCACGTGAAGGAGGAATGACCGATGTTAATGGCCATTAAGGCCAATGTTTCCTTCATTGAATCGAGCAATAGAGAGGGGGAAACGGGTAGGGCAGCCTTGATGGTGTTTAATGGCTCGGATTCGGCCGTTTCGGGTAGGAAGAGGGCATGGGGAGGGGAAACAACCGGTGGTGGAGGGGATCGGGCGCGGGACAAAGGAGGAAGAAGAGGAGCCGGGCGGAGCATCTCGGCAATGGCTCGATGGCAACTTGGCTCGAGTCGGGCCTGCAGGTCAGAGAGAGAGGCAGGAGGGGGAGGCCAGCTTAGGAATGGGGGAGGCCGGCTCGGCCAGTGGGCTCAGCCCAAGTGAGAAAAAAGGAGATGGGCTACAGCCTGGGTGGGAAAGGGAGGGGGAGAATGTGGGTTTGGTCGCCAACCTTCATGAAAAACACACAAGACTCGACCAGGAGTAGTCGAGAACCATTCAGACCAGGTTGCCAGACATCAAACTCAGGCATCGATTGTTCCATGTCACCACAGTTCCTAATGGATCCCCTGAAGCTACTCCATCCAAAAAATCCGAAATACGCCACCAAAACTTGTCACTAGAGATGTGAAACCACCGTGGTGGTCCGATGATAAGATAAACGTGTACTCCTTTCGTCATATGAAGATGAAAGTACGGCACACTCGAAACAATGATGATGAATAATTTCCAATCCTTGCGCATTGTGAACCCCTCCAGGTCCTTTCACACCCGATTTTCACAGACAAAACTAGATACAGCTTATGTGTGCCCAGGATGTTCAACACACATAACGACGTCATAGGTGAAGTAAAAAAAAAAGCAATACTTTCATAGAATAAACGTTAAACTCTTACAGCAATTGACATATATTATCTTCTATGAAGATATATGCAGCGAAACAGAAGCACTAGTGCCCAACAACACCGCAAGCAACCGATCGGGAGACACGCGCTAGATTGTCACAACCTCGTCTTGATAATCTTCAACATCTTCATTCACTGAGAAGCACGACACATGTCACGTGGTAAGGGAAAAATAGCAAGTGTGAGCAAATGACGTGCTCAGGAAGTGTGGGAAATATATGACATGCAAGCTTGATTAAAGGAATAGGCTATAACATGTAAATTTGCAAAAATGCCAATTATGCTATCATAAAAAGAGTTATAAAAGCAACATATTTATCTATGTGAACCATCACTAAACTCCCAACTCCTAGGAATATCTCCACATGTTTTCCAACTACCTGAATTCTACATCAGGTTTCCAAACCAACTTCATACCCATCACAGAAACCAAGAACCATCCTGTGACATTTACCCTTCACAGGTAACAAACCAAAACAATTAAACCAAACCAACTAATCATGTGAGGATCCAAGTCTCTCATGACCGTGAACATGACTAATATATCAGATTGTACACTCTGCAGAGGTTGTCCAGCTTTCCCTATGAGTCACGATTTCCTTGTTGTCGTGCTGCGCAAACAGTTATCACACGCTAGTGGTGTGTCACCCGGAGATCACTACAAGGCTGCTAGAAAGCATCCTCCCAACAAGAATAAGCCCGCTAATGTTTCATTGCCGTCAAAGTGGAGTCACACCACCCAGAAGCCCCCTCATGCGCCTTGTAGCTCCGGAAAGAATCACTCTTCCCTTCCACTACACCATCAGTGGCTCATTCTATGCTGAGGATCCGCTAATTACTAAGCCAGGCCATACACATATTAGCATCATGGATGGACGATAATTCTTGGATTGTCATTCTACAAACCGGTTCTTAGGACATCGAGCAAACACTACCACCCACCAAAGTGTTTCACACACTTGTGCCTCACGCACCATCATCAACCAACCTTTTGCTCGACATCCCTAAGTTCGATCAAAATGTTAAAGGACACTTGCCTTTTACCCACTGCTGCTCAATGTTGTCAAAATCTTGGTCTTGAAGTCCCTCGAACTGCTCCAGAACATTATCGACTAATTGTGAGAACTACCGACAAGTAATACAAAGGAAAATACTAAGAACAACATACCAAACATCATCAAAACACTTTAAAAACACTATGGTTGCATAGGTATGATTTTAGAAACCTTTAGGCGCAAGAATCACCTATATCAAAGTTAAGATGAAAATAGAACAGCTTTCAAAAGATGGATTAGACTGAAACGGAAATGTTGATTTACCGGGACTATCTTCCGGTGGGTAAAGACTTTATTGCACAATCACTGCGTCAGGCTTGACAACATCACAGTCTGGGCAACGGCTGAGGCCAACGATCCGCAAGATTCAAGAAGTATATGGCTGACTAGGCTAAAGAGAATGATGTGGTGCTGACTTGGCATGCTATGCAAGTATCGTCTTGGATTAAAGAAGGAGTACGCTGAGATCTAGTCTCGACCACCCATGATGGATCAAATGGCCAGAGGTTGCACTTCTAGGTTAAGGATACTACCGGTAAGTCTGCATAGCGGTGATGGCACGGGTTTCGTCGGAGATGACGATCGGGCATGTGGCCACTGACATCGATGTTAGGTTTCAATGGTGTTTCAGCGAATCGAGGGAAGCATGGCATAGAAAACGGAAACACTAACTCATCGGTGTGTTGGTTTTGGAAGGGGTAATCCGAGGTAGCGGCAAAATAGCGATGACTGCTACTAGGTTTGGTGGTGACCGTGGATAGATGCAGCAACGAAGATGCTCACGTTCCCTGAGATTGGCAATAAAATTTAAGATAACGCCTTAACAAAGACGTTCATATTTCCTCGGAACACAATGCTACAGCATGGGTTTTGGTAGATCATCCCCTGAGAGGAAGAACGATCAGCGGAGATGAGATGGGTGATAGTTGCAACATGCTATGGTTGGCAATCGTGTTCCGGTCGTGTCACTGCACAAACAGGAATGGCCTCCTATGCTCAAGTAGAACACTCAATGGGACACGCCGTGACATTGTTCGGGCATCCATACGGCTTTTTGATTGACGAGGAACGTGAATGCAAATCCAATGCGCGCGCAAAACGTGTCCATAAACCGGACAACGTGCATGTCAACCTTGATTCTAGTGGTTTGGCTGCTCTACTTGCCGACCTAGTTGGTGAGGGAGTGGGGAACATCATGGGTCATGCACTGGTGAAAGGGCTTGATGATTTGACCTTTGGTCAGCCGGGAACATCGATGGCAATCGATGATGGCACGGCTGTCCGTTACGGCGACGACTGTGGCAGCGTAGATCGGACTTTGGCTGGGGCTAGGGGTTGGCTAGGGACTTAGTATGATGATAAAATAGTACTAAGGGAGGAGAAGAAGGGGTCCTCACCTTGGTTAGATGGTCGAGGAAGGGGGATTCGCGGAGAAGACGATGAGGTAGCACATCACAGGCGACGGCGGCTTCGACGAACGGCGGCACACGGACAGAGCAGCAGCGGCGTCTAGGATTTGAAGGCATGGAATAGGGATAGGAGAAGGTGTGCAACTCCTATTTATAGGGCTATGGGTGGCTAGTTGAGGTGGAGTTCTGTCACACCCGGTTTAAAGACCAAAACCAGATGTAAACTATATGTATACCAGGATCAGTTATTCATACATATAGTGACTTCATTAGTGTAACAGACACAGTGTTTCTTATTACAATGCTAGAATATTACAAAATGACCACCCACGGGTCTAAAGAAAAGAACACCACAGCGGAAAAAGGGAACGGCACAGCCCCAAACCAACAGGCAGCCGACCGAGAGGTTCCACAAGCCTAGAACTCGGCGCCATCCCCGGGGAAGTCATCCTCAGGAAAAACTTCAAATGCGTCACCTTCTGAAACAGCAAGCGTGAGTATTTCCAATACTCAACAAGTGGGGGAAAACAAATGAATCAAATATGGTGGCTTGAGACAAGGTTTTCCTAATCTAGGGTTTCATTTGCATAAAAGC
Organism: Phragmites australis; assembly: GCF_958298935.1. Classification (NCBI taxonomy): domain Eukaryota; kingdom Viridiplantae; phylum Streptophyta; class Magnoliopsida; order Poales; family Poaceae; genus Phragmites; species Phragmites australis. Next base: position 13,917,009 of record NC_084939.1, on the reverse strand, counting down.
TGGTTTTTAGCCCTGAACTACGGAAACAAATTTTTATTTTAACCGAGAAAAGATGTACCAAAGGTTTTCTTTAACCTCCGGGAATTCAACCCAATTCCCATACCAAGAAAAACACCCACCCCGACTAATCATGCGAGGGTCCAGGCTGCTCATAACCGTGAGCACGGCTGAATATTCAGTTTGACACTCTGCAGAGTTTGTGCACTTTACCCACGAGTCGTGATCTTCTCTGTTGCCGGCACCCGATGGTACCTTACACACTTCCGGGGTGTGCGCCAAGAGATCACTACGAAGCTTTTCCAGAGAGTCTCCCAGAATGCACTTGCCCACTGAGGTTTCACCGCCGTACATAAGTGGAGTAACCCTCCACCCCAGAGGCCCCCTCTTGTGCTGGGTAGAATCGGGAAGTAACCCTTCCTTATCTACACATCCGATTGGCTCATACAACCCTGGGAGAACATCTAGTTACTAGGCCAAGCCGTACCATATTGGTCTCGTGGTTGCCTTGTTTGCCATGGGTGTTCGCTCCATGAACCGGTCCTTAAAATGGTCTGGGCAAGACCTCCAATAACCCCATAAGGGTATACTAACCAACAACCAAACAACCAACCATGTCGGGAAAAGTACCCCTTTCTTGCCCAGAACCCCAATTATCACCGTTGTTAACTCCCTTAACAACATTAATTTTCCATGATATTCTTCCTATATCAATTCTTTTTATTTCATAACTCAAGATTTATCATCCTACACGCTACATGTTCATCTAAAGCATGGCTAAGCAAAAACATGATGATCTTGTATGGATAAAGCATCTATATCCAACACTAGTATTTGCTATTCTACCCATTTTTGTAAAGCATCATGCATATTTTGAGAAAGACTACTTGATGTAAAAGCTGGGTTTGCAACATGGTCAAGACACTTGCCTTCGTTGAAGTGTTGCACAGGTCCCTCAAAATCTTCCTCTTGAAAGTTGCCGAACTCCTAGACTGAATCGTCTACACGAGCACACAATCTAACATGAGAACAGTACACCAAACATTCCTAAAACTAGAGAAAAACCCTATAAACAGATTCTACACGTCGCTACGAGAATATGAGCGCAAAGATCGCCTAAATCGGAGCTACGAGCAAAAAGTTATGAGATTTTGAAGATTTAGGGGCTATTCTGCAAATTATTCTTATTACCAGAGATTAAAACCGATTATTTTTATACTGAAAACGGGTTTATTGCGCAATGTTGATGTCATAAACCGGACATCAATTATTTTGTGAAAAAAAAGGGCGGTGGACCGAGTCCACCGAGCGGTGGACCAGCCGAGATCCTTCGGTCCATGGTCCACCGAGGACCGATGGCTCTAGACGGCTACGGGCCGGCGGCGGGCGGCCGGGGGACGGCCGGAGTTGGCCGAGAACACGCGCCGGTGAGCGGGAGGCTCCGACGAGCGGCGGAAGAGAAGGAGGGAGGGGCGGCGAACTCACCCCGGGCGTCAAGGAGACCGGAGAGGCGCTGGAGTGGTCGGGCGACGACGAGTACTGCAACGGCGGTCGGCTAGGCGGCGGAAGGGGTGCTCCGGCGACCGAAAGACGACGGCAAACCGAGGAACCGACTCCGGAGGATCCTGCGAAGATGATGAACGGGTCAATTTGGCCGGAGGCTGTTCGGTCATGAAGAACAGTGTCGGCGGAGCTCCTCACCGGAGTTGGCAAAGAAGAGGACGGCGACGACGAATTCGGCGAGGAAAAAGAGTGGGAGCTAAAGCAAAATGCGAGGAACTTTGCCACGGAGAGAATAGGCGGCTTAAATAAAGGAGAGGAGGAGTAGGGTGGCCGGAATTGGAAGAGAAAGGGGGCGGCAGCCATGGATTAATGGCCGACGGTTTTCCTTGCTTTAACCGCGCAATGGAGAGGGGAAATGAGGGGGCAATGGCCGGGGAAACTTAATGGGGCTTTAGGGCTTGGATCCGGCAGTTGTTGGGAGAGGAGAGGTCGCGCGAGGAGGGAAAACGGCCGACGGCCGTTGGAGCTTGGGCGCGGCCGGAGGAAGGAGAAGAGGAGCCGGGGCGTGGGCGGGGCTCGGCTCGGCGCAGGCGGCTCGGCACGGGCGGCTCAGCGCGGGGGAAGGGGTCGGCGGAAGAGGCCGCCTGGGGCTGCTGCAGGCCGGCTCGGCCGATGGGCCGGCGCGGGGAAAGGGAAGACAGCCCACGAGAGAAGGAGAAGGGGAGGGAAAATGGGCCGAGGGAGAAAGATTCGGCCCGAGGGCATTTTCCTTTTAGAATTTCTTTTTCCAAATGAATTTCATCAAATTTTCCAATGGGGTTTTAAAGCGACGAAACCTAGCGAAATTTTGCAAACTTTTTCCACCCAAAAAAAACCTTATTGCATCTACAACGGCATGAATGCAATCAAACAATTATCCTAGGCCATGTTAATTTTAGAAATTAATTTCCTATTGAGCTAAGTTGCAACACCTGAGTTAATTCTAAGAAAGTTTTAAATTATTGCAAAAATTTGAATTTTTGGGTGTTACAAACCTACCCCCCTTAGGATGAATCTCGCCCTCGAGATTCGGGTTGATTTCAAACAACTGCGGGAATTCTGCCTTCAGATCATCTTCTCGCTCCCAGGTTGCCTCATCTTCCGAGTGATGACTCCATTGAACATTGCACATTCTAATAGCCTTTCTTCTCGTTGTTCGCTCTGCAGTATCCAGAATTCTGATAGGATATTCTGCATAGGTCAGGTCTTCCTTTGGGTCCACTTCTTCCAGTGACAACTGTTCTTCTGGCATCCTTAAACATTTCTTTAATTGAGACACATGAAATACATCATGCACGTCAGCCAGTGCAGATGGCAGTTCCAACTGATAGGCTACCTCTCCACGTCTAGCGATTATCCTGAATGGTCCAATGTACCTAGGTGCCAATTTTCCTTTAACCTTGAACCTGCGGAGACCTCTGATAGGTGAGACTTTCAAATACACCATATCCCCCACTTCAAAGGTCAATCCTCTCCGTCGATTATCCGCATAACTCTTTTGTCGGGACTGTGCGGCCTTCAAGTTTTCCCGTATGGCCTGAACCTGTTCTTCTGCTCTTCTAAGAATTTCTGGCCCAAACACCTGGCTTTCTCTAGTCTCGTTCCAATACAGCGGAGTTCTGCACCTTCTACCATACAAAGCTTCATATGGAGACATTTTGAGGCTGGCTTGGTAGCTGTTATTGTAAGAAAACTCTGCATATGGTAAGCTTTTATCCCAACTCTGCTTGTACTTCAAGGCGCAGGCTCTTAACATATCTTCCAACACTTGGTTGGTCCTCTCTGTCTGCCCATCGGTTTGGGGGTGATATGCGGAACTGAAGTTCAGTTTAGTGTCCAAAGATTCGTGTAGTTTCTGCCAGAAGCGAGAGGTAAATTGGGTACCTCTGTCCGACACAATCTTTTTGGGTACCCCATGTAGACACACAATTCTTGACATATACAACTCGGCAAGTTTCGCACTTGAATATGTTGTCTTGACTGGGATAAAATGCGCAACCTTCGTTAAGCGATCCACCACTACCCAGATAGAATCGTAGCCTGCTTGAGTGCGGGGCAACCCGACGATGAAATCCATACCAATTTCTTCCCACTTCCACTCTGGAACTTTCAAGGGTTGCAATAATCCTGCTGGCCTTTGATGTTCTGCCTTTACTCTCTGACAGCTGTCGCACAAAGCCACATATTCTGCAACATCTCTCTTCATACCATACCACCAATAATACTCTTTCAGATCCTGATACATCTTAGTGCTCCCGGGGTGAATGGAATGTGCAGAATCGTGTGCTTCTCGCAAAATTAAATCCTTCAAAACTTTCTGGTTGGGTACACAAATCCTTTTCCCAAACCATACTGTTCCTTGATTATCTTCCGAGAAACCCGGTGCCTTATCTGTTTTTATGAGTTCTTTGATCTCCTTTATTTTCTCATCCTCCCATTGTCCTTTTCGGATGTTTTGTTCCAATTGTGACTTCATTTCTATTACTGTTGCATCCATGTCGGCAATAAAACCTAAATTTAATCTCTCAAATTCCTTGCATAATTCCGGCTGACTTCCTCGCAACATAGTCATATTGCAATATCCCTTCCTACTCAGGGCATCTGCCACAACGTTTGCTTTCCCAGGATGGTAATGTATTCCCACATCATAATCCTTGATTAGTTCCAACCATCTACGTTGCCGCAAATTAAGATCCGGTTGGGTGAAAATATATTTTAGGCTTTTATGATCCGTATACATTTCACATCGGTTGCCAATGAGGTAGTGCCTCCAAATTTTCAGGGTGTGAACTACTGCAGCTAATTCCAAATCGTGGGTCGGATAATTTTCCTCATGTTTTCTTAACTGCCTAGATGCATATGCTACCACATGACCTTCCTGCATAAGCACACATCCCAACCCTTGTCGAGATGCATCACAATACACTGAGAACGACGTCTGGGTGTCTGGCATGATAAGAACTGGTGCGGTGGTCAACTTTTTCTTCAATTTGTTGAAACTGGCTTCTCGAGCGGCTGTCCATTTGAATTCTGCTCCTTTTCCTAGTAGTTCTGTCATTGGTTTCGCTATCTTGGAAAAACCTTCTATAAATCGGCGGTAATACCCTGCTAAACCCAAGAAACTGCGGATCTCTGAAACATTCTGCGGGGTTTTCCAGTTTAGTACATCCCTTACTTTGGACGGATCTACGGACACACCTCCCGATGAAATAATATGACCAAGGAAGGGTACTTCAGTCAACCAAAACTCACACTTACTCAATTTGGCATAAAGTTGGTTCTCCCTGAGTTTCTGTAATACCATCCTTAAGTGTTCCTTGTGTTCTTCCTTGTCCTTGGAGAAGACCAGGATATCATCAATAAACATTACGACGAACTTGTCCAGAAACTCCATGAAGACTTTATTCATTAGGTACATGAAGTATGCTGGCGCATTTGTCAAGCCAAAAGACATTACCGTGAACTCATAAAGGCCATATCGAGTGACGAACGCGGTCTTTGGAATATCCGAAGCGCGAATTTTCAACTGGTGGTATCCGGACCGAAGATCAATCTTGGAGAAAATACACGCCCCTTTCAACTGATCAAACAGACCATCAATGTGAGGCAGTGGGTATTTGTTCTTGATAGTTACTTCATTGAGAGCCCGATAGTCAATACACATCCTTTGCGTTCCATCTTTCTTGGGTACAAAGATGATCAGAGCTCCCAGGGTGAAGAACTAGGGCGGATAAACCCTTTGTCTAACAGCTCTTGGATTTGCTCCTTGAGCTCTGCCAACTGATTGGCATCCATTCTATATGGTCTCTTATATATAGGTGCAGTTCCTGGCACTAATTCAATCACAAATTCTATTTCACGATCTGGCGGCATACCTGGAAGATCATCGGGAAATACGTCCGGGAATTCATTCACCACACTGATCTCTTCGATAGGAATACCCTTCATTTGATTTAGTGAGCCTTCCCCTGTCAAGGGTATAGCTTGAACAAACTCGACCTACGTGCCTTCTTGCTTAGTCAGTTGAACTGCTCTTCTGGCGTAGTCTATGATTCCCTTATATTTCGCCAGCCAGTCCATTCCCAGTATGACATCAATCCCATTGGATTCCAGAACTATAAGGTTGGCTAAGAAATCTACCCCCCTTATACAAAGGCTTAGCTTTGAGCATATATACTTTGCCCTCATCTCTCCTCCAGGAGAGCTAATAATCATTTGCTGCTTCATATTTACAATTGGCAGATTATACTTTGCAACATATCTTGCAGTGATGAATGAATGTGATGCTCCTGAATCAAATAAAACTGATGCTGGGTTTGAGTTGACAAGGAACATACCAAGCACCACATCTTGCGCCCCTTGGACTTCTTCAGTAGTGACATGGTTGATTCGCCCACGCGCGTAGTTCTGTTGAGCCCGGTTGGTTGGAGCTGGTGCCGGGTTCCCATTGCGGCCCGGAGCTTGATGTTGTCCCTGCTTTGGAGCATACCCATTGCCATGCTGCACGGGAGAGTTGCTGGGTTTCTTCCTTGGGCATTTATTGGCATAGTGCCCTACTTCACCACAGACGAAACATGCCTTTCTGGTGGAAGGTGCCTGATCACCAAACTTCTGTTGAGGCGTCGGGGGTTGGGTCCGACGAGGGGCTTGGAAATTTGAGCGCTGAGCTTGCATTTGTAGCTTGTTCTGGTTCTGGTGCTGGTTCTGTTGACGGAACATGGGTCCTTGTTGAGGTGGGTTATAGCGGGGTCGGAAGCGACTGCTTGAGCCTTGGCCTTGAGAAGACATATTTCTCTTATGCTCCATCTGGCGGCGTTTGTGTTCCACCACCAGGGCTTTATTTACCATAGCCTAGAAGCTTGCGAAATCTTGGGGAAGCAATGCATATTGGATACCATCATTCAGGCCCTCTAGGAAGTGTTCCTGCTTTTTCTCATCTGTATCGACATCCTCGGGGGCATACCTTGATAGTTGTGTGAACTTTGCCAAATACTCACTTACAGACATAGCTCCCTGCTTAAGCTCATGAAATTCCTTCTTTTTGAGTTTCATTGCCCCAGCTGGTATATGGTGAGTGCGGAAACTGGTCTGAAACTCCGCCCAGGTTATGGTTTGTGCGTCTTCATGGGCATTGACGTATGCGTCCCACCAATCAGCCGCGGGCCCAGAAAGTTGGTGTGAAGCAAACAAGACTTTTTCCCTGTCGTTGCACTGAGCTATTATGAGCTTCTTCTCCGTGGTGTTCAACCAGTCATCGGCATCCTTTGGTTCCATAGCCTGTGAGAATACCGGGGGCTTGGTTCTCATAAACTCTCCCAACTTATTCTGCGGCGGAGGAGGAGGGGCTTGCATGCGCACGGGGGCCTACTGCATATTTGCCATAGTTTGAGCTAGTCCTTGAAGGATTTGCGTTTGCATGGCCATCATTTGCTCCATGTTGAATTGAGGTGGTGGAGGAGGAGGAGGCAGTTCCTGGTTGTTGTTGACTTCGTTGTTGACGGCGCGGGGGTTTCTCCTGGTGTTCACCATCTGCTGGTTGCCAAGGTATGAGCGGGGAACGGAGGAAAAAGCCAAGATGACAAGATATGACTGAGACAGGAAGAACAAGAGCAAAAAGACTCCCAACTATTTATTATAAGATAACTGATGCAATGTGGAGAAAGAGCATCCACCTTACATCGACAATCACAAAAAGATCCAACTCATAACATGATCACAAACCGACACGACGACACCAGGACTAGACAACACAAACGGTCTAGACGACTTATTAAACTGGCTTTAGGTACTCTCCTAAGCATGCGACCCGACAGATGGTTTGGCAGTTGACTGGTCGTCGTCCTCCGAAGACTCCTCACTGGAAGGATCACTGCGGCGCGGCCTCTTGGGAGAGGGCGAGCGAATGGACTGGTCCTCTGAGTCGGAAGAGCTGGACATCCCATTGAGGCTCTTCTGCAGCTCCCTGATATGTGCTTCGGCATCACGAAGGCGCTTGCGGGTGTCCCGAAGTTCGTCCAAGGCTTCATCCAAGTCCTCGTGCAGTGTGGTGGCCAGCAGCACCTGCTCTCGAGCCACACCGCTGTGCTCGTGGGTGGTTGCCTTCACCTTGATGTCCCGGCTTCCACGCTCTCGACGAGGGAAGTAGTCGTAGGAGGTCCCCCTCAGAGTGCTCCTGTGGCGCTCACAGACACGAGCCAGTGCCTGCCTTGCTGCGTCTCGGATCCCCGCCTCGAAGCTTGCACGGACGGCCATGGCTTTGTGGATGCCCACGATCTCATAATTGTCGTCTCCTTCCGGAGAACCGTAGAGGCACACCTCCACTGTCCACTCCTCACGTCCTGGATAAATCTGGCGAAGACCGTGGTAGACAGGCGCCTTGGTGTACCCTAGACGCTGCAGCATTTCCACCAGTATCATTGGTGCCTTCCCTGCTTCGAATCCCTTGGAATGGTACAGCTTCTTGCTTCCGTTCTTAGGGATGATGACTCCACGGCTAGGTCCAGCAGAGGCGTTGGGTGCAAAGGTGGCCGGGGCATGGGGAGGAACATAGCCTCCGGTGGTCTTGCGGGCAGTCTGCTTGACACGAGCCATCTACAGTTTGGAAACAAGAGAGAATCAGAAAACATTTTCAATAAAGCAGTAAAATGAAGCTCAAGGGTAAATGAAGATTTTGCAAATATAATTTTTTTTTATAAATTAATCCCTATTACGCGACCATTTCTAGCTAGGCTTGCGACCTACGGTCAACACGGCTCTGATACCACTTCTGTCACACCCGGTTTAAAGACCAAAACCAGATGTAAACTATATGTATGCCAGGATCAGTTATTCATACATATAGCGACTTCATTAGTGTAACAGACACAGTGTTTCTTATTACAACGCTAGAATATTACAAAATGACCACCCACGGGTCTAAAGAAAAGAACACCACAGCGGAAAAAGGGAACGGCACAGCCCCAAACCAACAGGCAGCCGACCGAGAGGTTCCACAAGCCTAGAACTCGGCGCCATCCCCGGGGAAGTCATCCTCAGGAAAAACTTCAAATGCGTCACCTTCTGAAACAGCAAGCGTGAGTATTTCCAATACTCAACAAGTGGGGGAAAACAAATGAATCAAATATGGTGGCTTGAGACAAGGTTTTCCTAATCTAGGGTTTCATTTGCATAAAAGCTGGTTTTTAGCCCTGAACTACGGAAACAAATTTTTATTTTAACCGAGAAAAGATGTACCAAAGGTTTTCTTTAACCTCCGGGAATTCAACCCAATTCCCAGACCAAGAAAAACACCCACCCCGACTAATCATGCGAGGGTCCAGGCTGATCATAACCGTGAGCACGGCTGAATATTCAGTTTGACACTCTGCAGAGTTTGTGCACTTTACCCACGAGTCGTGATCTTCTCTGTTGCCGGCACCCGATGGTACCTTACACACTTCCGGGGTGTGCGCCAAGAGATCACTACGAAGCTTTTCCAGAGAGTCTCCCAGAATGCACTTGCCCACTGAGGTTTCACCGCCGTACATAAGTGGAGTAACCCTCCACCCCAGAGGCCCCCTCTTGTGCCGGGTAGAATCGGGAAGTAACCCTTCCTTATCTACACATCCGATTGGCTCATACAACCCTGGGAGAACATCTAGTTACTAGGCCAAGCCGTACCATATTGGTCTCGTGGTTGCCTTGTTTGCTATGGGTGTTCGCTCCACGAACCGGTCCTTAAAATGGTCTGGGCAAGACCTCCAATAACCCCATAAGGGTATACTACCCAACAACCAAACAACCAACCATGTCGGGAAAAGTACCCCTTTCTTGCCCAGAACCCCAATTATCACCGTTGTTAACTCCCTTAACAACATTAATTTTCCATGATATTCTTCCTATATCAATTCTTTTTATTTCATAACTCAAGATTTATCATCCTACACGCTACATGTTCATCTAAAGCATGGCTAAGCAAAAACATGATGATCTTGTATGGATAAAGCATCTATATCCAACACTAGTATTTGCTATTCTACCCATTTTTGTAAAGCATCATGCATATTTTGAGAAAGACTACTTGATGTAAAAGCTGGGTTTGCAACATGGTCAAGACACTTGCCTTCGTCGAAGTGTTGCACAGGTCCCTCAAAATCTTCCTCTTGAAAGTTGCCGAACTCCTGGACTGAATCGTCTACACGAGCACACAATCTAACATGAGAACAGTACACCAAACATTCCTAAAACTAGAGAAAAACCCTATAAACAGATTCTACACGTCGCTACGAGAATATGAGCGCAAAGATCGCCTAAATCGGAGCTACGAGCAAAAAGTTATGAGATTTTGAAGATTTAGGGGCTATTCTGCAAATTATTCTTATTACCAGAGATTAAAACCGATTATTTTTATACTGAAAACGGGTTTATTGCGCAATGCTGATGTCATAAACCGGACATCAATTATTTTGTGAAAAAAAAGGGCGGTGGACCAGCCGAGATCCTTCGGTCCATGGTCCACCGAGGACCGATGGCTCTGGACGGCTACGGGCCGGCGGCGGGCGGCCGGGGGACGGCCGGAGTTGGCCGGGAACACGCGCCGGTGAGCGGGAGGCTCCGACGAGCGGCGGAAGAGAAGGAGGGAGGGGCGGCGAACTCACCCCGGGCGTCAAGGAGACCGGAGAGGCGCTGGAGTGGTCGGGCGACGACGAGTACTGCAACGGCGGTCGGCTAGGCGGCGGAAGGGGTGCTCCGGCGACCGAAAGACGACGGCAAACCGAGGAACCGACTCCGGAGGATCCTGCGAAGATGATGAACGGGTCAATTTGGCCGGAGGCTGTTCGGTCATGAAGAACGGTGTCGGCGGAGCTCCTCACCGGAGTTGGCAAAGAAGAGGACGGCGACGACGAATTCGGCGAGGAAAAAGAGTGGGAGCTAAAGCAAAATGCGAGGAACTTTGCCACGGAGAGAATAGGCGGCTTAAATAAAGGAGAGGAGGAGTAGGGTGGCCGGAATTGGAAGAGAAAGGGGGCGGCAGCCATGGATTAATGGCCGACGGTTTTCCTTGCTTTAACCGCGCAATGGAGAGGGGAAATGAGGGGGCAATGGCCAGGGAAACTTAATGGGGCTTTAGGGCTCGAATCCGGCAGTTGTTGGGAGAGGAGAGGTCGCGCGAGGAGGGAAAACGGCCGACGGCCGTTGGAGCTTGGGCGCGGCCGGAGGAAGGAGAAGAGGAGCCGGGGCGTGGGCGGGGCTCGGCTCGGCGCAGGCGGCTCGGCACGGGCGGCTCAGCGCGGGGGAAGGGGTCGGCGGAAGAGGCCGGCTGGGGCTGCTGCAGGCCGGCTCGGCCGATGGGCCGGCGCGGGGAAAGGGAAGACAGCCCACGAGAGAAGGAGAAGGGGAGGGAAAATGGGCCGAGGGAGAAAGATTCGGCCCGAGGGCATTTTTCTTTTAGAATTTCTTTTTCCAAATGAATTTCATCAAATTTTCTAATGGGGTTTTAAAGCAACGAAACCTAGCGAAATTTTGCAAACTTTTTCCACCCAAAAAAAACCTTATTGCATCTACAACGGCATGAATGCAATCAAACAATTATCCTAGGCCATGTTAATTTTAGAAATTAATTTCCTATTGAGCTAAGTTGCAACACCTGAGTTAATTCTAAGAAAGTTTTAAATTATTGCAAAAATTTGAATTTTTGGGTGTTACAAGTTCAAGCCGAACACGAATCGGGTTCGAGTTCGAGTCGGTTAGGATTTCCTTTTTCACAGCTCTCTATTCCGAGGATAGTATCTCCATCGTCCGGACCCCCAATTGGACATTTTTGGACTCTAAATTGTATTACTCGAAAAGATCTACAACTTTGGTATTCATTGAACCTTCTGAAAAAGCCATCTTGATTTTTAAAAATGCACCACAATATAAACTGTTTGAACTCAGACTTATCTGCGCAGCACTGATTTGGGGGGTCATAACTCCTAGATCCATTATCCAAAAGGGGACTTCCATTGTTCAAATCGAAGCTCTCGACGAGACCTATAACTTTGGTATTGTCAAGATTTAAATTTGAGGCCGTTTTGAACTCCGAAACGTAATGTGAATATGAGGCTATCCAGGACTCCACGAAAATTTACAGATTTCGTGGATCTTTTGTGTTGGGCCTTCTAGATGACTTGCATGCCAGCCAAGGGCCTGGGATTGGGTAGGATTGAGTCTAATAGCACCTTAGGCATATATAAGGTTTTAGAAAGGAACTTTTGTAGATAAATTTGAATAGGGTTTGAATTTGAATTGAGCTTAGAGTGAATTTAAGAGAAACGAAAAACAAGGTTGAACAAAAATAGAAGTAGATAAGGAATTTAAATTTAGGTTTGAGTAGAATTTGAGAAAGATGAGAGATTGGATTTATACAAGGATTGGGATAAGATTTGAATCGAACTAGAGAAGGATCATGTATGATCAAGGATTGAATAGATGATGAATTCAAAGATTTTGAATTCCAACCATCAAAATCCTTAACTAGATTACTACAGAGTTATGTAAAAACCTTTTCAAAATTTTTTCACTCAAAACACCAAAGATAAAGAAAACAAAAAGAACTCTAATGCATTTACCTGGCTCCTGACAAAACTCAATATGCAATGCACACAAAATGACAACCTATATTGATTGATTGATTAAGAAAATAGGTTTTAACCCTATGCTATTGGTGAAGCTATTCAATAATCTTAGAAAATTTTAAAAAGTTGTAAATTCCGAAAATGATGGTGTTACAAATCTACCCCCCCCCCCCCTCAAATGAATCTCGCCCTCGAGATTTGGGTAGATCAAAAATGAGATAAGGGATTTTGATCTTCAAGTTTTCTTCTTGCTTTCCAAATTCTTTGTATTTTCAGTGTTAACCTCACTTCCCTGACATACTCTTCTCACTTTGCTTTTGATGGCTTTCACAACTGTCTCAACAAATCTTGATTGATTACCATGAGTATGTTAGATTTTTTCGAATATTCTATTCCTGATATCTTCAATAGTTGTAGTTATCTTTGATGTACTATTCTAATGTTTTTTACATGTGTCACATAGGACCATATATTTTGCTACACCACTCTTGTTTCCGTAATACCGATAACAATCCTTGAGAACATGATACATCTTAGTGCTTTCTGATTCCTTAGAATTTCGTAGATTTAGCACTCGTGATAAGTTTCCTTTATTATTATTTTTTAATGCTCGGGATCCCTAGGGAGGTGATTGAGCACCACCTGGCTGTGCGCCCGGACGCGCGCCCGGTGAAGCAGAAAGTCCGGCGGCAGGCGCCTGAGCGCCAAGAATTCATCCGGGAGCAGGTCCGCAAGCTCCTCGACGCCGGATTTATCTGAGAAGTCCTCCACCCCGACTGGCTGACAAATCCAGTTATCGTCCCGAAGGCCAACGGCAAGCTCCGCATGTGTGTGGACTACACCGACCTAAATAAGGCTTGCCCTAAAGATCCTTTTCCCTTGCCCTGCATAGATCAAATTGTAGATGCAACCGCGGGATGTGATCTTTTATGTTTCTTAGATGCAAACTCTGGGTATCACCAGATTCGCATGGCCGTAGAGGACGAAGAAAAAACTGCTTTTACCACCCCGGTGGGGACTTACTGTTATATGTCTATGCCTTTTGGTTTGCGCAATGCTGGGTCTTCTTTCCAACGCGCCATTCGCATTACCCTTGATTTGCAGGATGGCCGCAACGTCGAGGCCTACATCGACGATCTCGTGGTTAAGTCCCGAAATCGCGCCACCCTGCTCGATGACCTTGCCGAGACTTTCAACAGTCTCCGCACTACCCGCCTCAAGCTCAACCCCGAGAAGTGTGTCTTCGGAGTTCCTGCGGGCAAGCTCCTCGGTTTCTTGGTTTCTAGCAGAGGAATCGAGGCCAATCCAGAGAAGATCCGAGCCATCGAGCAGATGCGACCCCCGGCTCGACTCAAGGAGGTTCAGCGTCTCGCCGGCTACATGGTGGCCCCCGGGCACTTCATCTCTAAACTTGGAGAGCGGGGGCTCCCCCTCTTCAAGCTATTGAAGAAGACCGGTCATTTCGACTGGACGCCGGAGGCTGAGCAGGCCTTCCGCGATCTGAAAAAATACCTCACCTCACTGCCCGTGCTGGTGGCCCCATCCGAAGGTGAGCCACTACTACTCTACGTATCGGCCACTCCTCAGGTCGTAAGCATGGTGCTGGTGGTGGAGCGCGATGAGTGCGCGGAGCCAGGTGCTGGGTCCCAGCTCCCGGCCGCCCCCGGGCACTCCCCCGTCCTCACGGCTCCCCCTGAGCAGGGGGTCGAGCCCGAGCTCTTGGCTCCCCCCGAGCAGGGGGTCGAGCCCGAGCACTCGGCTCCTTCCAACCAGGGAGTAGAGCCCGAGCACCCGGTCAGCCCCGACCACGCCGCCGAGCCTGGGGGCTGCGACAGCCCCTCGGGTGAGGCCGCGGTCCGGGTCCGCCGGGTACAACGACCGGTGTACTTCGTCAGTGAAGTCCTCCGGGAGGCCAAAGCAAGGTACCCCCAGGCTCAGAAGCTGCTCTACGCCATGCTCATCGCCTCGCAGAAGTTGCGCCACTACTTTCAAACGCACAAGATCTCGGTGGTTACAATGTATCCACTGGGGCCCATCCTCCGGAACCGAGAAGGCACCGGGCGAGTTGTCAAGTGGGCGGTGGAGCTGGCGGAATTCGACCTGCACTTTGTCAGTCACCAGGCGATCAAAAGCCAGGCGCTCTCCGACTTCGTGGCAGAGTGGACACCCATCCCCGAGGTCGTCCCAGAAGAGATTTCTGCGTATCACGGGCACGACGTGCCCGGGTACTGGGTCATGCAATTCGACGGTTCCCTCTCGCTGAAAGGCGTGGGGGCCGGAGTGGTTCTCACCTCCCCAACGGGTGAAGAACTCCGGTACGTCGTGCAGCTGCAGTTCCGCGCATCCAACAACATGGCGGAATATGAAGGTCTCGTCGCTGGCCTCCGAGCCGCGGTGGGCCTCGGGATTCGTCACCTACTGGTCATAGGGGACTCCCAACTGGTGATCAACCAGGTGTCCAAAGAGTACCAGTGCACGGATCCTCAAATGGCAGCGTACGTGGCAGCAGTCAGAAAGCTGGAGAGGCGCTTTGATGGCCTGGAGTTGCGGTACATCCCTCGCCGCAACAACGCTTTGGCCGACGAGCTCTCCCGCCTGGCCTCCTCCCATGCGCGTGTCCCTGTCGGAGTCTTTGAAGAAAGACTCACACGGCCTTCCGTCCTGCCTGCCGAACAGGACGAAGGGGAAACCTCGAACTCAATTCAGGGGACTCCGGCAGCGCCCTCAGTGGGAAGCCCCGTCAGGGTGCCGCCGTCCGGCGAGTGCACTGCACTTGCTGAATGTTCTCAAGATGCCTCGTGGATGGACGACATCCAAGGGTACTTGAAGGAAAAGTTCCTTCCCGGGGATGAGGCGTCTGCCGAAAGAGTTGCTCGACAGTCCAAGCGCTATGCCATAGTAGATGGGGATCTCTACCGACATAGCGCAGGAGGTGTACTCCTAAAATGCATCTCCCGGGCAGAAGGCGGCGAGCTCCTCGCTGAGATCCACAAGGGCGAGTGCAGTGGCCATTCATCGTTCCGCACGCTGGTCGGGAAGGCCTTCCGGCAAGGTTTCTACTGGCCTACAGCCCTCCAGGATGCTTCCGAGCTGGTTCGGCGCTGCAGGGCATGCCAGTTCCACGCAAAGCAGATTCACCAGCCAGCTCAGGCTCTTCACACCATCCCCCTGTCATGACCTTTCGCGGTCTGGGGGTTGGACATTCTGGGTCCATTCCCCCGAGCAATCGGGGGTTATGAGTACCTCTACGTCGCCATCGATAAGTTCACCAAGTGGCCGGAGGCGGTCCTAGTCATCAAGGTGACCAAAAGCACGGCGCTCCAGTTTATCCGCAGCATCACCAGTTGCTTCGGTGTCCCGAACCGGATCATCACCAACAACGGCACCCAGTTCATGAGTGCCCTGTTCGGGGACTACTGCGAAGACCTCGGTATCAAGCTCTGCTTCGCCTCTGTCGCTCATCCTTGGAGTAACGGGCAAGTTGAGCGCGCCAACACGGAGATACTGAGGCCTCAAAACCCGGACCTATGACGTGCTCGCAAAGCATGGGAAGGGATGGGTGGACGAGCTGCCCGCCGTGCTATGGGCTAATCGGACCACGCCAAGCCGCGCCACCGGGGAGACTCCATTCTTCCTAGTGTACGGCGCTGAGGCGGTCCTCCCCTCCGAGCTCACTCTAGGCTCCCCTCGGGTGCATGCATATTCTGAGGGTGAGCAAGAGCAGCAGAGGCGCGATGACGTCGACTACTTGGAAGAGCGCCGGTGGCGTGCCACCGTTCGGGCGGCTCGGTACCAGCAAAGTTTGCGGCGCTATCACCAGCGCCACATCCGGGCACGGTCCTTTGAGGTGGGGGATCTAGTTCTCCGATGCGTCCAGTCGTGCGAAGGAAAGAATAAGCTATCCCCTATGTGGGAGGGTCCCTTCACCGTGATCGGGGCCCCGCGAGAAGGTTCTTTCAGGTTGGCGGCAGAGGATGGGCAACCGCTTCCCAACCCGTGGAACATCGAGCACCTGCGCAGGTTCTACCCGTAGTTGGCCATGCTCGCGGCTCAGGTCAACCAGGCCGGGGGCTTCACCCCCGCCCCAGGTTGACCGGGGGCTACCACTAGCTGGATAAGTCACCCAACCTTGTAAAATTTGTCAATTCAGTGTAAATGTTAATATGCAATCGTATTTTAATTTCGCTTTTCTGGGTTTCGTATGTTTAATCTGTCTGGTGAGGTGCTCGGTTGTGCGAGAAAAGTTCGCTCTCTCTTTTTCCCCGCTGATAAAAGAATCCCGATCGGTATGCGCGCGGGCAGCTGCCGCTGACTTACGTCCGATGTGGTAGGCTGTGGTTTTCGATGTCCTGGCTGATCTCCGGGCACTACCGAGTCCCTGGGTGCTCTGGGTAATCCTATCGCTCAAGCCGCTCGAGTAGTCCGGAGCTCAGGCCCTAGGGGCGGGCTGTCGGTGCTCGGTCTGGTCTGTCATACCCGGGTGCCACCGAACCATAGGACCTCTGGGTTATGCCTCTGCCTGCTCTTGTCCGCCGGTCTGGGTATTCGAGAGGTCTCGGGTCAAAAACGAGAGCAGTCTATAACAAGTACCGCACTAACAGAGCGCACCAAGCAAAGAAATTCCCTATTTTCTCTTAAGTCACAGGTCGACAACCAAAGCAAAAGCAGCTCGACCGTGAGGGCTTCAAAGCCTAGGTCGCTGCTCGGCCCCAAGGGTCCGCGGGTGGTCCTACCGCTTAAGCGTGAGTGGTCGAGATCACCCGACCCTAGGCTCCTCGCGTGCCCTTGATGCTCTGGGGCCTCGGCTGCGGGAACCAAGTCCCCAGCCACCCCGAGCTCGGAGTGCACGCCCCTCCTGGATCAGTTGGCCGAAAGGCCGATAGCTATCCGGTGAGCAGTTAAATTCAGACGAATTTACATTCAAAAGTATTTTGTTCCTGAAGTCATCCTCGGGGGCCCTCGCATTCTAATCTGCCTGGTGAGATGGTCTCCTCGCACACAAAACCCTACCGTGTGTCCACTTTTTCCTAGAACGACAGAACGGTCCACAGAAAGGTGCACCGTGTGTGCGGTAATGTCTGATCGAAGTCTTTCATGGTGGTCGTGGTGTTCGGTCCGCTTTTAAGGGCCCCGAGCACTACCGAGTCCCTGGACGCCCTGGGTAATCCTATTGCTCGAGCCACTCGAGTAGTCCGGAGCCTAGGCCTCAGGGGCGGGCTGTCGGTGCTCGGTTCGGTCCGTCTTAAGCCCGGGCACCACCGAACCATGGGGACTCTTGGTTACATTCCCGCCTGCACGTGTCTCCAGTCTGCTGACTGAGTGGTCGCAAGGTGAAAAAGTGTTCCCCGGTCATGGCGTGTTCCGTGCTGGATCGATCTATCTCCCGAGCAAGAAAGTTCGTGTCTTTGTCTTTTGACTTAGCCAATGTGGACTCGCGAGGGCTCGGGGGCTGAACACGCCGAGAAAGATAATCGGGACGACTTCGTTCTCAGGGACGGAAAGGTCGGGGTCGGTCCGACTGAGTACTCCCCGGGGCTTCAAGGCAAAATATCAGAAGAAACGCTAAGTACTCAAGAACACCGGAGTTGCGAGCCCAAAGAAAAGCTTCCATTATATTCACAAGGGGAATACAAGCATTTCTAAGGGATCACTCCCATATTTACATCCAGCCAAAACAAAAATAAAAGAAGAGGAAACTACTACAAAAGCCTAATCAAAGGCAGAGTCGGCGTCGGAGTCGTCTTGGCCATCCCCGGGGGCTGGCGGCAGCGGCACTTCCCGCCTGAAGCCGACCGCTACCTCGGCAGCGGTGCTCCGAACCGCTTCCCGGGTGGCCTCTCCCTCAGCTTCGACCACTCCTTCCCACGCTGGCTCCAGCGGAAAGTTCGAGTCTCTGGTCCGATAGCAGGCCAGGACGTGCTCGGCCACCGCTTGGGCCAAGCCGTGTCCTTCTCGGGCGGCAAGTTCCTGGACGGCCCAGGGCAGCGCCTCGAGGCGCTCGCAGACTTGCTGAAGTCCCAGGACGTGGCGTCCGGGGGCATCGCTCTTCTCGTCCGCGACGAGTTGGCCAAGGCCGGCCCTCTCTACGGCCCGCCGCATCCGCCGGAGTACGTCCTCCAACATCTGCTGCAGGTTGACCCGCGAGACAAAGGCAGCCTCGAGCTTCTCCTTCGCGGCCCCAAGCTGCTCCTCGAGACCTTGGCCCTCGGCCGCACCTGAAGCGCCGGCGCCGGGTGCGAGGCCGGCGGCTTGCTTCGCCTGCGCCACCAGTTCGGACAAAGCCCGATCGCGGGCGGTCAGCTCTACCTCGTGTTTAGCGTTCTCCTCCTCCCTGGTGGCAACGGCCGCCGCCGCCGCGGCAGCCTCCCCCTCCCGGCGGGTCAGCGAGTCTTCCCGGGCGCCCAACTCCGCCGCCGTGATCTCGTTGTCGACCTCCCGGATGGAGATGTCCTCCTCCCACTGTCGGATATCTCCTTCAATTTTCTGGAGCTCATCTTTTCAACGTTGGAGGCTGGCACGTGTCTGGTCGGCCTCGCCCTCTCGACGGGTTAGCTCAGCCCGGAGGTCCTCCGCCGCCTTATCGCGGCCCGCGACAGCCTCCTCCCATTCCTGCGCCTGCCCCTCCCTGGCAAGGGCCTCGGTAGCCTACTGCCGTGACGCCTCAACCAGGCGGGCGGTGTCTTCTCGCTCCCGCGTGGCTTCGGCACAGGCGATCTTCAAAATCTCCCGCTCCCGCGCGACCTCCGCGCGGGTATCCTCCAAAAGCTTTCGCTCTCGCGCAGCCGCCGCGCGGGCCTCTTCCCTGGCGCTCGCAAGCTGCGCCCTCTCCGAGTCCAGCCTGGCGCGCTCCGCTTCAAGCTGCCCCTCCTTAGCGTCCACCGCCGCGCCCAGCCGCTCGACCGCCACCTGGACGCCGTCGATCGTGGCCAGGAAGGGGTCGGCAAGCCGGCCGGGCGCCGGTGGAGCACTGGCTTCCCCGCGATCCGCCTCCGGGGGGTTCGGGGTTCCCGAGGGTTGCATCACCATCATCCTCCCCGGGCTCGGCACGCCCGGGGTAGGTTCGACCGGTGTCGGGCGCTCGGTCGACGGCTGCGTCCCCGCCTCGGCTACCGCGTCCGCTGGCCCCGTCAAGGCCACTGCTTCTGCCATCATCCGCCCTGGGCTCTGCATGCCCGGGGTAGGTTCCACCGGCGCCGAAGGTTCGGGCGACGGTTGCATCCCCGCATCGGCCGCCGCTTCCACCGTCCTCGCCCCGGCCGCCGCATCCGCTGGCCCCGCCGCCATCGCCGCGTCTGCCTGCCTCAACTCCATCGGTCGGCTTGGCTCGGGTGCTGGTGCTGGCGCTGGCGCCGGTGCTCCTTCAGCCTCGGCGGTGCCCGTGGGTGGCCTGCAGAAGACAGACGAGGATCAAAACCGAAGCTTAGTTCGGGCGAAGAGCGCCCAAGAAAGAGCGAAGAATGAAACTTACGCGGTCGTAGTCCCCCGGTACTGCCATTTGGCCGCCGGGAGCCTGAACTGCCCGATAGCGCCGGCCCGGAATCCTCCTGTCTCCTCTTCCGCCGGGGGCTCGGCGGTACCACCGCGCGGTCTCTGGGCGCCGGGTCAGGCCCCATCCTCACGAGGTGCGGCTCCAAGACCGGGAACGCCGCTGCTGCCGATGGCGACGGCGGGGACTCCAGCGCGGGAATGTAGACTCAGGGGCGCTTCCCCCGGTCTCCCGGTGCCGCCGTCACTGCGCTGTCGGTGGTGCCCTCTTCTCCGGTGCGGCGGCTGCTGCCCGCAGCGGCTCCACCACTGGCATGCGCCTCGCTGCACGCGGCGCCCGGGCCACCGGCCCGCACCGGGCTACTCACGGCCCCCTCGCTGGCCACCTCATCCAACCCAGGGAGCTTGGGGGCCTCGGGGCTCCGGCTCCTCGGCCGGTCGACAAGCCCCTGGGCGTCGAACTCCGGCAGCTTCGCCAGGATCCTCGCGCGCTCGGGGTTAGCGCAGAGCGCCATTTCCGGCCACGGGAGCTCCGCCCGGCTCATGTCCTCCACGCCGGTCACCACTCGGGTCATGCCCCTCAGCTCCGCTGGGCCCAGGTCCCAGCTTGCACCGATTTGGGTCCGGGTGATGTCTTCGGGCCCGGTGTAGAGCTAGCACGGCCGGGCCCGCTCCCGCAGGGGCGCCAAGCGGCGGCGCAAGAAGTCCGCCACCACCATTACCGAGGTTAGCCCGGAGTCGCGCAGGAGTCTGATGCGCTCGAACACCGGCTCCAACCTCGCGTCCTCCGGCGGCGGCACCTCCCACGTCGACTTCTGGGGCTCCACCGCCACTTCCGGTAGGGCGAGACGATCATGGGGGTCGACGTTGACGAAGAACCAGTCCCGCCGCCACTCCTCCCATTTGCTGCGCAGCACCTGGGGGATGTACTGCTCCCCCAGGCCGTCTCGCAGCCGAAGATTGCAGCACCCCGCGACGTCCGCCGTGGAGTACCCCCTCTTCTTCCCGGCCGACCGCAGGACGAAGAAATGTCAGAGAAGTGTCACCGAAGGTGCCACTCCCACGAACATCTCGCACAGATGCGCGAACACCGCCAGCACTACGACGGAGTTGGGGCTCAGGTGCACCAACTGGATGCCGTAGGTGTCGAGAACTTGGAGGAAGAACGTTCAGAACGGCGGCACCAGTCCCGCCGCCACGAAAGATGTGAACAAGATGATGCGCCCGGGAATGGTCGTCGCCGGCGGGAAGTTTGCCGGCGTCACCACCGAGGCTCCCTGCTGGCCCTCGGGGACCAGCAACTTCCTGACTTTATCCACTGCCTCTTCATTCTTCAAGCGAGACTCCGGCAGCACGCTGTCCGGAGTCCTGTCACGGCGGCCTCGGCCTCGTTCGCGACAAAGGGCCCATCCGCAGTCTCTGTGCCATCGCCTGCCAATGGGCCCAGGGGCTACTGTCGGTGTATCAGGAACCGGGGGTCCCTGAGTCCCGAGGCCAGGCCAGCCGTCCGCCACGTGTCACCACCCCGCGAGGTGAGAAAAGTCTAAGTTCCGGGAGAAGGTGCTCGGGGCCACAGTCCCTGGTCCCCGAGCACCCCAGTTCCCCGATGACCCGTAGAGTCTAAGTATCGGGAATAAAGTGCTCGGGGAGGTGCCCGGTCACCCCCGAGCACCCTAGTCCCCCGACGATCAGAAGGGCTAAGTTCCGGGAGAGAGTGCTCGGGGACTGCGCGCAGCAGTCCCCGAGCGCACGGTTCCCCGAGGGCCAGTGTGAGAATGCTCGGGAGAGAGTGCTCGGGGCTGCGCGTGGTAGCCCCCGGGCTTTCGGTTCCCTGAAAGGTCTGTGCAAAAGTGCTCGGGAGAGAGTGCTCGGGGTTGCTCATGGCAGCCCCAGAGCACTCGGTTCCCCGAAGGTTCGTGCGCGAGTGCTCGGGAGAGAGTCCTCGGGGAGGCAACCAGTGCCCCCGAGCACCCGGTGCCCCGAGGGCAAGGATAAGCATTCTCGGGAGAGAGTGCTCGGGGAGGTGAACAGTACCCCCGAGCGCTTGGTGCCCCGACGACCCGGAAAGGCCCCCGAGGGGCCCGCCAATGAGGTGTCAATCAATTAGAGGCCTGAGGCCGCATTTAATGAGCGTGCGCGGCCTGACATTCCCAACTGCTCCCGCCGCAGCGTCAGTTCCTGCCATGCTTTGGCAGAGGGGCGTGGTGCTATTAATTGCACGGGTCCCGTCCCGTATCATCCGGTGTGTTTCGGGATAACATTGCCAGGATCAAGGCATTCCGCCTGCCGCCCTGTCGTGGCAGAGGAACAAGACAGGGCGGGCATGCCGGGTGGCTCTGTGACTGCCCGGTGGGCCCTCTCAATGGCGCCCGTTGCGAGGGCGTTTATGGTGACAAGTGACCTGGCATGCGCCGCGTTTTCCACCTCCCCGGTCACTTCGCTCGCCCAGAGGAAATGATGACGCCTTTCTCAGACATGGCATCTTGGAACTTGTGCCCCCTCCTTCCCGTTCGGGGCATGTCGCAGCCGGCGAGTGCATAAAAGGGTCAGCACACAGAAGAGAACGGGGGATCAAAAAAATCAGAGAAAAAAGCCCAAGCAGTCAACCATGCCGCAACCAACGAAGAAGAGACCGTAAGCATCGAGCACAAAAACACAAAGAACAAAACCGTAGTCCCTGCCCAAGAACAAGGAGCCTCAAGCTCTTAGTTAGACACAATATTCTTGTAACCAGCTACATCCCTGAGGGATCTCCCTCAGGACAGTTATTGCATCCATACAGGAGTAGGGTATTACGCCCCCGTGCGGCCCGAACCTGTCTAAACTCCGGTGCATTTACTTCCCTTGGCACTAGGTCGATCATCCCCCCCCCACCGGCCGTTGTATTTACTTCCACTTCCATTTATTTCTCCGACGAACTTATTCAGGATCATCCCCCCGGCCAAATCTCTAAAAAGGGGTCTCTCGGGATCCCTACGACAGGAGTTAATCCTTCGACAACTACCGACAAATAATACAAAGGAAAACACTAAGAACAACATACCAAACATCATCAAAACACTATGGTTGCATAGGTATGACTTTAGAAACTTTTAGACGAAAAATAACCTAAATCGGAGTTAAGATGAAAAGAGAAAAGCTTGGATTAGACTGAAACAGAAATGCTGATTTACATAAACTATCTTCTGATGGGTAAAGGCTTTGCTGCAGAATCATTGCGTCGGGCTCGACAACATCATTGCGCAAGATTCAAGAAGTATATGGCTTACTAGTCTAAGGAGGATGATGTGGTGCTGACTTGGCATGCTATGCAAGTACTGTCTTAGATTAAAGAAGGAGTACGCTGAGATCTTGTCTCGACCACTCATGATGGATCAAATGCCCAGAGGTTGCACTTCTAGGTTAAGGATACTATCGGTAAGTCTGCATAGTGGCGGTGGCTTGGGTTTCGTCAGAGATGTTACGTTTCAGTGTTGTTTCAGCGAAACAAGGGAAGCATGGCACAGAACGCGGAAAGACTAACTCAGCGGTATGGTTTGTTTTGGAATGGGTCATCCGAGGTAGCCGCAAAACTGCGATGACTACTGCTAGGTTTGGTGGTGACCACGAACAGATGCAGCAATGAAGATGCTCGCGTTCCCCGAGATTGGCTATGAAATTTAAGATATCGTCTTAACAGAGATGTTCATATTTCCTGGGAACACAATGCTACAACATGGGTTTTGGTAGATTATCCCCTGAGAGGAAGAACGATCAGCGAAGATGAGATGGGTGACGGTTTCAACATGCTATGGTTGGCAATCGTGTTCCAGTCGTGTCGCTGCACAAACAGCGATGGCCTCCTAGGGTTAAGTAGAAGACTCGATGGGACACGCCGTGACATGGTTGAGGCATTCATACGGCTTTTTGATTGATGAGGAACATGAACACAAATTAGGTGCGTGCGCAGAACGTGTCCAAAAACTGGACAACGTGCATGTCAACCTTGATTCTAGTGGTTTGGATGCTCTACTGGCTGACCTGGTTGGTGAGGGAGTGGGGAACATCATGTGTCATGCACTAGTGAAAGGTCTTGGCAATTTGACCTTTGGTCCACCGGGAACGTCGATGCTGATCGGTGATGACGGTTGTCCGCCACGGCGACGACCATGGAGACGTAGATCGAGCTTTGGCCGGGGCTAGGGGTTGGCTAAAGAATTAGTATGATGATTAAACCGTACTAAGCGAAGAGAATAAGGGGTCCTCACCTTGCTTCCATGGTCGAGGAAGGGGGATTCGCGGAGAAGATGATGAGGTAGCGCATCACGGTCGGCGGCGGCTCCGACGAAGGCGGCGCACGGACAGCACAGCAGCTGTGTCTAGGGTTTGGAGGTGTGGAATAGGGATAGGAGAGGGCATGCAACTCCTATTTATAGGGCTAAGTGCAGCTGGTTGAGGTGGAGTCCAAGCCAAACATGAATCGGGTTCGAGTTCGAGTCAGTTAGGATTTCTTTTTTCGTAGCTCTCAATCCCAAGGATGATATCTCCATCGTCCGGACTCCAAATTGGTTGTTTCTAGACTCTAAATTATATTACTCAAAAAGATCTACAACTTTGGTATTCATTGGAACTTCTGAAAATTCGATATTGATTTTCAAAAATGCAATACAAGATAAACTATTTGAACTCAGACTTATCTGCGCAGCACTGATTTCAGGGGCCATAATTCCTAGCTCCATTATCCAAAAGGGGACTTCCATAGATTCAAATTGATGCTTTTGACGAGACCTAACTTTGATATTGTCAAGATTCATATTGGATGCCATTTTGAACTCCAAAGCTTCATGGGAAGATGAGGCTGTCCAGGACTCTGCGAAAATTTGTAGATTTCGTGGATCCTTTGTGTTAGGCCTTCTAGATGACTTTTGTGCCGGCCAAGGGTTTGGGCTTGGGTAGGATTGAGTCTAATAGCACCTTAGGAATATATAGGGTTTTAGAAAAGAACTTTAGTAGACAAATTTGAATAGAGTTTGAATTTGAATTGAGATTGGAGTGAATTTAAGAGAAACGAAAAATGAGGTTGAACAAGAATAGAAGTAGATAAGGAATTTGAATTTAGATTTAGGTAGAATTTGAGAAAGAGGAGAGATTGGATTTAAACAAGGATTGGCAGAAGATTTGAATCAAACTAGAGAAGGATCATGTATGATCAAGGATTGAATAGATGATGAATTCAAAGATTTTGAATCCCAACCATTAAGATCCTTAACTAGTTTGATACATAGTTATGTAAAAACTTTTTCAAAATCTTTTTCACTCAAAACACCAAAGAGAAAGAAAAGAAAAGGAACTCTAATGCATTTATCTGGCTCCTAACAAAACTTAGCATGCAATACACACAAAATGACAACCTATATTGATTGATTGATTAACAAAATAGGTTTTAACCTATGCTACTAGTGAAGCTATTCAATAATCTTAGAAAATTTTAAAAAGTTGTAAATTCTGAAAATCAGGGTGTTACTGGTTCACCCAGAACGCATCGTAGGAAAGAGATGGGAGATTGCAGAACCATCCGATCACTAGGTTAGTTACCCTAGCTTTGATTTAACGCCCTTGCTCGATGATGATCAGGAGCCCATTTGAGGCCCCGATCATCTCCCAGCTATTGCTGACTAAACCTCAAAAACGAAGGTTGAAAACTACTTCAATTCCCAGGCGATGTGAGGAGGTCATGGTCCTTTGGATATGAGTAACGCTGTTAATAATCCTCAAATCATACAAGGGCTAATTACAAGAGCACGTATGCGACAATTAAACCACCAAGTGAACTCGTTCCTCGCTGTTCATGCCTTCTTGGATGGATTACTACTAAATTCTTGTGATATTTTATTGCTTAGGAATATGGGAGAGGCATCACAACCTCACCTGAACGTAATTACTCGAGTGCTAAGTGTACTCAAATAATAAGTCGAGCTCAAGTCAGACTCTAAATTCGGCTTGAAATCTCAGGACAAACGTTAATAAAATAGGCATAACTCTCACATACGGAGTCCAATTGAGATGATCTTGGACTTTCTGGAAAGCTTATGATGAGCCATCTCCAATAGATCTATACTCGACCAAGTATTCCTTATAGTTTAGTTAGAGTCAAAGGAATAAGGTGTTGTGTCACCATTTTAGACCTTGTCGGATCATATGATTGTATCGGGGTCGGAGTCCAGGTTGTGTACGTCTCTTCTTAGGTCCACACAACCCTAGGGTGACCCCTTTACATCCCCCTATATACACAGTAGCCGTCATAGTTTAGACTTAGGTTTTGCTTAAATTATTCTGTTTTAGATAGTTTCACCGTATATCAGTTCATAGAACCCCAAATTTGAACACTTTATTGGTAATCAGCAATATTCAGATTGCATCTACCTGTTCTTGCTTGTGTTCTCGATTCGCTTACAGGAAAAAGTCTTCTTGGTAAGGTCAACCACGTCTTGACACAATTGATAACCACGTAGTAGTGGTGTAGTGGTTGCGAGGGTTCTCGATCTATTTTGGTCGGAGCCTTTGGATCATCAATGTTAAAACTCCACCAAATTGACTTACCATATTACCTTCGGAAGATCAGGCAAACTCACATCATGATGGACCTCCACCAAGCCATCCTCGTGCACAAACAGTCCCTTCAGGATCCATGGAGCAAATTCCGCTATCCTACGCACTTCACACCATGTGGTGCATACACAACGGAAGAAGGCGAAATCTTCTGGATGCCGCAGTTTGTTGGAGATAGTGTCGAGCACTCCCAAAGGTAAAGTCACCCAATCCGGAGTTTCTGCCATAAGATCCAAAGTGAAAGATGAAGTCTTTGAGTAGAAAGCGAATGATGGTGGATGAACTTGAAGGGCGAGACTGCTGAGGAGGCAACGAGGCTAAGGCAATGATGGTGAAGTTCTCTTCTCAGGTAATTAAATAGGCCTTGCCTCAAGATGAGACACGAAAATTGTTTTTGCTTCGGATAAAAACTATGGTGCTTCGATCGATGTGAAAAGTAGGATGATGGCATCATGCGAATCTCTGCATGCCCGTATGCGTTCTGCAAGCATTAAATACGCCTATCTCCATCGCTTTAAATTTTGAAAGGTTTTTTAACTCTACTCAGAGTCGGATGTCGAGAAGTCAATATTGCTGGCCCTTATCAAGTCTCGAGTGTGGATAACAACAGGGCGCTCGACCCAAAGGTGTTTTCACTTGATACTCGGAACATAACATCTTCTTATTCGATTCTTTTGACTATGAGTTTGATCTACCTTACTCGATCAGGCTTGGACTTGGCGGTAATCGAGTAGATGCTTGTACAAATACTTCCTGTTGAGTAGAGTTAGGGGGCTACTATCGAATATATAACTATGAGATATATATGTATAAGGGGTATACTATATACGAACAAAGTATACCCTGTGCATACTTAACAACTCCGGATATTATGGAACCAAATCCGCGGTACCTGATACGGTCGGAATCCAGAAGGTGTATACTAAGAAGGCTTCGATTGCTTAACCAACTCGAGAAGACTAGTATTTAGGACAGATCTACCTACTTGAACGACAAGAAAAAGGACTCACTATCGACTAGGGCTAGATAGGATGTGGTACATCACTCTTATATAAGACGGGGACCCAGACACCCCGGAAGAGGCTCTTTTTTCTCTCGATTATTAGAGGCAGGCATTAGGATCTTGACGTAGGAAGAACTCAGCGACTTTATCTTTAGGTTAGATTAGATCCGATCAACTCTTTGTAATAGGTTAGCCATATTATATGTGCTCGAGTGAATACATACATACAATCATCCACACAATACATAGGGTATTACTTTAACCGAAAGCTCAAACCTGTATATATCGTGTGTGCCTCGTTTCATGCTTGATGTTTAATCCATGAAAATAACCCTATTATTTTCAGACACATTATCAGGAACAAATCATCGACAAAAAATTCTCAGGTCATTTAAATATCAGTTACTGAGGTAACGACCGTTTATTTGACCCTTGTATTCCCAGTGCAAAGACTCCTCCCAAAAGGTTTCCCCACTAAAATTTCCTCTCATTTCTTAATCGTGTTCCCAAAGATTGGTCCATGGTGCATTCTCTTGCCGAAATTCTTTCCGTCCCTAGTCAATTTCTTATAGCCTGTGCATCTTCATCTCTTCTCGACGCTTCAATTTCTTCTCCGCCTTGAATGCGGCAATTGGCAGGGCCTACGGCAGCAGCATGAAGCATTCAGGTGGGGGCTGACGATTGCGGCATGGCGCACTTGCCAGGCTAGGAGGTAGTGCCATTGGGCATTCTGCGAGTCCGGCATCAGGGCCGTAGGCATGGTGCAGTCACTAACAGCAGTGGTAAGATGTCCCTCGTTTGCTCGTGCATTGCCTTTTAGCAGCAAATCGTGGTAGGCTCTCCACGATGGCTAAGAATGCATTTGTAACGGACCGGTGAGAGATCCACGTGGATGCGGCAGAGGCAGCGACATTAGCAGCAAATCGTGGTAGGCTCCTCTCTTCTCCCTCTGGCGCGGCTTGCTGCCCAGACTGCAGGAAATTTTAAGAAGTTTGGTTTGATGCTTGTTTTCCCGTGAACTCTTAGTGTGCAAATCGATTCTGTATGAATGCAAACATTTGATTCCGTGGGATCATGAAATATTTGGTATATCTTAATGATCTTGGTTTCAAGAGAGGAGTGACCTGTGGCACTGTTTTTGACAGAGGATTGTTTGAGTGCAAAACAGAACACCCCAATAGGGTGCTCGAAATTAGATTTTTTTTTTTACTTTAAATTAATACCGGAAAAGGCAATTTTCTAGAAGTTGATGCAATTTGCATGTATTTGTAGGTGATCTTGTGGTCTAAAGATAATCGCATAGCACTGTAATTATGTCTTTTAAACTGGACGTCTTGAATCGTATAGAACTAAATTTCTCTTTAAAACATAAATGCTGTAAGAATGATGAAAGCTGATGCTATTTGCATTTCGTTGCAGATGTAATAAGGTAGTTCTGAAATTTATTATAATATGTACATAACTTGAGCGGAAAGGGAAACTACCTTATAATATAATTCAGAAAATTTCTCGGTGCACTATGTTTTTCATCGTCACGTGGACTTTTGTCGTCGTTGACCATTATATTCAGTCCATCCCTTGTGACCCTTGCGACTGCTCCATGTAGCTGTCCATGTGTGAAAACCTGTTTCGAAACATACAGACCATTTTATTGATGGTCATCGAGAAGCACGTAGATATATATAGAGGATCCAAATGGCCGACTGGAATGAGATGGTGACATGATAATTCGAGGTATGAATACCTTGTCACCAACGGCAGTTCCTGTTTATTATTTGTGCTTAAGTAATGAATCTTCTTCCAAGTAGTCTTGTTGTCATCAATCGACCCATCGTTCGTACCGTTGCATAACCCTGCACTTTGGTTGTCACTACGGAGCAGCATCACTGATTACTGGTAGGCGTACCTTAGCTCGTGGTTTGAGATTTCAGGAAACTTGAGGCTGACGATACGGACAGGGAGAACTCTGACGTGCACGACCTCGGCTCGGCGGCTCAAACGGCTCGCCCTCCGGCCTTTCCATGCATGCACGACTCTGTCCTTGATGAGGCACATTCTAATGGAGCACGTTGGTGTCGATGCCCTAGACTGATGTATATCCAGGACCAAGGCGCCGATGGTCGCACCCGTGGACGGACTCCGGCAGAACCGTGAGGCGTGGACTCCCGACGACTGCCGCTGTCGACATGCCTGGCGCTGTTGGCCGTGAAGCCGGTTTGCATGGTCTCCGCACTACTACACAACATTACTACACATACGGGTGAAAACAATTTTTCACAGGTGTTTAGCGTACCCG
Organism: Phragmites australis; assembly: GCF_958298935.1. Lineage (NCBI taxonomy): Eukaryota > Viridiplantae > Streptophyta > Magnoliopsida > Poales > Poaceae > Phragmites > Phragmites australis. The sequence goes on along the minus strand of NC_084939.1, from coordinate 13,887,503 downwards.
TCTGGTAACAAATGTCTGTAAAAATAAACGATTTCCACAGGTGCAAAACTGACCGTCTTTGGAAATGGATTCCACAGGCGGTTGGCATAAGGAACCACTTGTGAAAATGTATTTACACAGACGGTTTCTTAAGTCATCCGTCTGTGAAAATGGCAGTTTGTTAAGTCAACCGTTTATGAAAATAGATTTTCACAGACAACTTCTTAAGTCAACCGCGTGTAAAATTTTATTTCCACAGTCGGTTCCTTAAGCCAACCGCCTGTGGTATGTATTTCTTTAAAATAATAATTAGAATATATTTTATTCCCTCCAGATTTTACACAGTTTCAATAACATCACAGATATCAATAGCATCACAGATTTCACAAATTTCAATATTTAACATAAGTACAATAATATTCACAACATTACAAGCCTATATTGATAAGAGTCTTTCTTCTCCCACTCACAAAGCCTAGGATGGCTAGCTAATTCGCCTCCGCGATCAAAGAATTTGCCGTTCTTGTGGATGACTTCGTGCATAATAAACCGGCACATATCACATTGGATGTTTTAGATATCTTTGTCTGTGAGAGATTGATCGGTTTTATTTTGGACCATCCGTGCCTGGATTGAAAACACAACTAAAAGAGTTAAAATACTACTGACAACGAAAACATAACCAAATAAGATTGTGCATACGCAATGATGACTTACGTCCACAGGATTCGTTGTGTACCTCCCGTTTACCCTAAGAAACTCGCAAACATAATATCCACAAAGAACGCTATTGAAACCTTGCTTATGGCACTTCAAATAAAAATGCAACGTATTCATTAATTCAATAAGACTCTTCGTCATAAATAGCGAGATGAAAGCATTAGAAGTGTGTTATTACCGGAAAGTATGTACGGACCGCCATCACATCCGGCTTGGCCGTATCGTGTATCCCACCTTTTGGTACGTACCACTTGTAGGCCATATTCAAATGCTAATAGTTAATTATCAATTCATAAATGATTTATAAGAATTTTATGTATGTGGATTTCTTTTACCTCTATATAACGTCAATGAAATCTTGGTAGGACTTTTGTTGGAAATCGGCTGAGTCAAGGACCACAAGTCTGCTCGACTTCGGCATCAGCATTATACAAATATAGTGGTCGCTACATGTATACTTATGTTAGATTATTGATCGATCAACTAAGTTGAATACTTATGTTAGGTTTATGACGTATCACACTTACTTAAAGTTGTAGGGAGCCAAGATGCAGTACTTGTCCTGCATTTCTAGTATAGCCCTTCCTATGTAGGCTGACATTTTGAGCCTTTTTGATTTGGTCAAGTCTTTTTAGGACCCTTGCTTTATCCTTTTTATTCTTCCCCTTAATCTGTGGGTCATCAGTCCTCAAGTTCACGACCATGTTGGGCTGGGAAATTCGTTGCAGATTAATGAATTCGATGGGCCTCTTCAACTTTTCCGCATCATTAAATTGCATCCTATAGAACAAGTCACTAGTCATTAGCTTCTATAGCATACATTGGTAGATATATGAACGTAGGGGTAGATTGTAGGCACTTACAGGCACCACACGTTTATGAGATTGATGTCAAGTTTTTCGCGGCGGAACAAAGCATGCATGTCCTTAAAATCCAATATGAGATAGGAGTCTTCGCTTAGATAAGCAGTGATTATGGAGAACCCCACGCGACAAGCCCTCATGTACCATTCGTGTAATTTCCTCATCTCCCATGGACCTTCTTGGAGTTGAAATGATGGCAGAAATAGCTTACCATGTTCATATTTCTCAGGAACATCTGGTGTAGGCAAGAAATCCATCTGAGGGATACTTAATGTTTTGCCAATCTCTTTCGCAAGATCGCCCTTCGCTGGAGATTCCTGAGCGAATGATGCCTTTTCTTTTGAAGGATAGAAGCCACCTCTTCACCGGATCAGGTAGAGTTTTCTCGTATGGGGTAATCATTTTAGGGACTCTCCGATGCTCAGGTGATGGATGTGCTGGAAGCGCAGATGCTAGAGGCAGAGATGCCGGAGTCGGAGACGCTGGAGGCGAAGGTGCTGGAGTTATAGACGGTGGAGCACGATGCGAAGTTGCATGAGGAGGAGATACTGGGCGCGGGGGCAATGGTGCTTGAGGCGGAGAGGCTTGGCACTGAGGCTGAGGTGCCTAAAGCATAGAGACTTGCCTCTGAGGCTGAGGTGCCTGAGGCAGAGAGGGTTGGCTCTAGGGCGGAGGTGCCTGAGGCAGAGATACAGTGCGTTGGGATAGTCGTGACGCTGGCGATTGTGACTTCTAACAGCTGAAGATGATATCCCGTCTGGGCCACAGAATGAAGTTACCAACAGTCTCATCGAGAATCTCGATACCCTCAGGTGTGCTGATGTCAAGCTTGTACTTCATGAAAACCGGCTGCACCGAATCCTCACTTGTACCTTGGCATAATCGGCTGGAATATCTTGATTCTGAAACACACAACCTAGAATGGCCTGGCTAGCAGCAACCTCGATAGTGAAGTCTCCCTTGCTGACCGGAACATGTAGAATGCAAGGGGTAGCCTCTGTGATATCATCCACAGGATATCTCTAGCTATCGACATGCATGGACCCGACGCAGCTCCGAAAGCCTGGGCTGGTTGGTTGCTCTATCAGCATTAATGCCGCCCTTTCCTTCTCCTTTTCATTCCACATCTTCGTGAATTGGACCTTAACCTGTTCTTGTATCTGTTCCTCTGGGGTCTTCTTATATCTATTACGGGTCTTCTTATATCTATTACGAGACCCCATGCTTCCAGCCCACCTTTGATCCGATGCCTCAAGTGCGACCCGGGTGTTTCTTGTTCCCCAGGGCCTTGGTAAGCAGGTCATTCTCCCTGTTGGGCTCTAGAGATCCTTTATTAGCAATCCCTTAGATGGTCTGGTTCACCTCCATGGTCCAGGGGCTATTAAAGGCTAAGTCCCTAAATTCAGTTCGTTGTGACCGAGCGTAGACCTAGTTCCTGTTTCGCTTGTCACAATTTTCCAAAGAGTTGGGTTTTCCAGCCCGGGTAGCCTCTTCTTCTTGCCTCCTCCAATCAAGAATTTTGGGGGCGTACCCAGACGAGCCCAGGTGATGGTGGTGCTTGTTCTTCTTCGCAATGTGCTTAAATAATTCACCCAGTTTGATGGCCTTAGGTGTGGTCTTCTGCTTAACAAACTCTACCCATTGGTCTGGCGTAATCTTTCTGTATTTATTAAAAGGTACCAGGTTCTTCTTCATGAATTCCTTATTCAGCTCACTCTTCCAGCCCCGGAAGCTCTTTCCCATAGTTTTCAATACATTCTGTTTGGCTGCTTCCTCTGTTCCCGAGGGGAATCGGATGGTTCTCTGCAATGTTGCCCACAGGAACTCCTTTCTCATCCAGTAGCAACCGCCAATCAGTTATAGTGATTGGGACATACTCCTTGACAAAAAATCCGCAAGCTTTTGCGGAATTTGGTGCAAGCCTCATGAGGTGCAACAGACTCCCCTTCAACACTGACCTGTATTATTGTGTAAATGTCGGACGACATCTTGTTTCTACTATACTCGCCCCTTCTTCGTTTCAGCGTAGGCCCAGAGGGACCCGGAGTTTTGGGCACGGAGGTAGCGGTGGGTTGTTGCGCAGATGATCTACACGAAGACCTTTGCACCATCACCCTCTAGAGAAAAAAAAGGAGAGCTGACATAAGCAAAAGATATTCTCCATTTAAGAAGTATAAAATGCATTGACTTAACTAAATACCTCTTTGGCGGGATCGTAGTCGTTATCACTTTCCCGACGTAGGATCTCCTGATCGCACGGAATAGGGCTCGAGCTATGATACGAGACCGAGCTTTCGCTGTTGTTGGAGGATGACTAGTGCGGGCTTGGGCTCCTATCCGATCTCCTGCTTACATGCACCCCATCTTGTGCCACGACGTCCTCTATTGGGAGTGGCCTCTGTGTCGGGCCGCCCTATATTGGGAGCGGCCTATGCCGGGCGTCCTCTATTGGGAGCGGCATAGAGGCCTCTGTGCCGGGGCGTCCTCTATTGGGAGCGGCCTACTTGCTTCTAGTTTCTTAGGCTCCAATTACTCGACAACTGAATTATTGTTACATAGAAATATGCAATAATATTAGTTTAGAGGAAAGAAAAGGAATCAATGTATGTGTAAAGGAACAAGTTATGAACACATCAGAATAAGAATCATCAATTTTATAGTTAAATTGCTCAAGTTCAAGGATTCATTTCCAGTTTGCATTATTCAATTTCGAAAGAGGTCAAGTGTCATGTTGCCACATTTAAACTTAGTAAGGATTAACATTTTTGCCTTACATGTACAATCATCAGTTAGCACTAGTAATAAGAACCAGTTCTAACAAGGTTAAGTGGAACCAGAGGAACCAGATAAAGAAGTAATGATTTTCAAACAATATAAAGTGTTAAGTGAAAAGAAGTAATGATTTTCAAACAATATAAAGTGTTAAGTGCAATTTAAACCCATGATTTGAGGGGAGCTGGCCGCTAATAATAAGCATGCATGCATGTCATCAACGAGTATAATCAGATCAGGTTATGTCCCACTTGCATTGCTTCCATCGATCGCATCATCGACGTGCACTAGGGCTTAATTCGTGAACATTATTACAGAAAGGGAGATGAATTCTGGGTGGTACATGTGGCAGCAAAAGGCGCCGCAATTCAAATGGTTAGAATGCGTCGCGCTACCATATTCCAAATTATTCTTGACAGCTGGAAGCCATCAGGAAAAACAATGAAAACCATCCAGAAAAGATTATCTTACAGGAACCTTAAGAAAAAATCCTTCAGGGGTAGAACGAGACGAAAATGCAAAGACATGGCAATTCATACTGAGTGCTGTTAGAAAAATTCATCTACTTCCATAGTAAAACTGCAAGTCATGAGGAGTAATCCATTGTGTGGGAGAGAGTGAGAAAGAGAGAGAGTAGAAACGAAGGTAGAGAAACAAAGTGGTCTTCTAATTTCCTTCCATCTCTAGAAGCCAGGTAATAATAGAGAGATGAAGAGAAGTGAGAGAGAGGGAGGTAGAGAGAGAGAGTAGAAACAAAGGTAGAGATGAAATACTTGAGATGTGAGAGTTATATTGTCCTTACAGAATCTAGAATTATAAAGTAATGACTTTATGCAGTGACCGATGAATAAAAAACAGATTTTGGACAAATGCCAGTTTGTGATATAGTAAAACAATCAGTTTTTTCCTTATTTAGGACAAATGCCAAATACAGCAAATGAATTATATGGCAGCTCACATACATGTATATAGTAGATATATGAACTACTATAAGCGAACCTGAACAGAATCACATCATAGTCTGAATATTATAAATCCAAATTTATCCTCTAGGCAGAATATACAAGTACAATATTTCATATTTCAGACATTTCAGATTTCAGGGAAGAGGACTATGAAGCAGATTTCAGATGGGTTCAGATTTCAGACATTTCAGATTTCTGACTATATGCAGGAATCAATACAAAGAATGTTTCATCCTACAAATGGCTCCACATAAGTGAGTCCAAATGGCTGTTGTCCTTAATGCATTTTTTTTCAAACAAGATACAATAATCCAGATTGGGAAAGGACACTGTCTAGCTATAGCTATCCTCCTACTTGAATAAATAATCAAAACTGTAGAAGTGCAAGTGCTAGCCATAACAAATAAATTTAGTTCTTTGTAACCTCACGTCTCATTGCACTGTACAGCTAAATTAATAAGAACCAGACGATGAAACCAAAAACTACAAAACTGCAGAGCTGATTCTCCTATAAAGTTTACTTCGAAATCCATACAGTTGAACACATATCACAACCTCGTAAAGTAATCTAAATCGTGGGTCTCTGAGACTTCCAATATATCTACCTCCATTTTACCCTGTAAGCTCTAACATGCTTCATTCGGTCAAGCAGCAGAACTACTAATGAACAATCCTTATAATTTCTGTGAGATCATTTCAAAACAACTACACCTACATTTCACCTAAATTATCCAATATTGCTAGATTAACCTAGTGATGATCGAGCAGTTCATACAAGTTCGGCATCACAACGTTTCCACAGCAGTTCATACAGTTCAAAGCGGTACTTGGTCTTTATCACAGCGGCACTTGGCCGGCATCACAACGGTACGATGGCTGGCATCACAAAGAGAAGCTGGGAATCACACGGCCGGCCGGAGAACTGACTACGACGGCTTAGCCGGGAGGGAGATATGGAGCTACTATCCACGTATGGCTTCGGCAGCAGTCGTCGTCGGGGTCCTCCTCGGCGGCGTGCTCCTCCTCGGCGGGTCGTCATCGGGGTCCTCCTCGGCGGCGTGCTCCTCCTCGGCGGGTCGTCGTCGGGGTCCTCCTCGGCGGCGTGCTCCTCCTTGGTGGATCGTCGTTTGGGTCCTCCTCGACGGCATGCACCTCCTCGGTGGCATCGGCGCGGTCCTCCTCGGCGGCGGCTCCTCCTCCTCGACGTCGGCGCGGTCCTCCTCGGTGGCGTGCAATTCCTCCGTGGTGGCTCCTAGGCGCGGTCCTCCTCGATCTGCGGCGGTGGCTCCTAGGCGCGGTCCTCCTCGATCGACGGCGGCGGCTCCTAGGCGCGGTCCTCCTCCATGGGGGGGACGAGGCGCGAGGTGGCCGCACCTCGTCGGGGGCGGCGACGTCGTGGGGTGGCCCTCCTCGTCGGGGGCGGCGGACGGAGGGAGAGCGCGGGCGACGGCGAAAAGGGAGAGCGCGGGCGACGGCGGTTCACTCGGACAGCCTGACGGCGCGGTCGAAACTTCATCAAAGCGCTAGGGTTTTCGGGCCGCGTGCGCTTATATAAAAACCATTTCCACTGGCGGTTAACGTAAGAAACCGCCTGTGGAAATGATTTTCCACAGGCGGTTGACCTAATAAACTGTATGTGAAAATTATTTCCACAGGTGGTTTTTTACGTTAACCGCTTGTGGAAATGATTTCCACAGGCGGTTTCTTAGGTCAACCATCTATGAAATGATTTTTTTCCTTTTTTGGGAAATATTCTTCTATTACATATTAAAGCATCTTAAATTAAAGCATATAATTTCCCTAAATATAAATTAAAGCATATTATTACTCTATACATGCCCTTGATATAAATTAAAGAATAATCTCTCTTACATCAAGCATACAAGTCCTCGATACAAATTAAAGCTTATCCTAATTTTATACAAATTTCAGGTTCTGTCACATTGGAAAATAATTTGCATAACATGGTACTATTTGCATTGAACTGTTTTGCCTACACCATCAAGGCGCATGTAGGGCATCACAGATTTATCGAGGGTTGCTTCTACAAGTTTGATATTTCTAGATCTCGGAAAGACGGCACGTCGTCGAACTGATTGTATTCTTCCTCATCCTCTACATTCTCAACTCCGATAAATCTTTATTTCCTGGCAACAACTACGTGCTTCTTTTCATTCGCGGGGTCGATTATATAGAAAACCTGTGTGACGTGATCAGCGAGTACCCACGGGTCATCTTTGTGCCCTATAAGGCTAAGGTCGACAGTTGTGAACCCGTAGTTGTCCACCACTACGTCATTTGGGTGTTTGACCCATTTGCACCAAAAGATAGGGATCTGCATATTCACACCATAGTTGAGTTCCCATATTTCATCTATGAGCCCATAGTAGGTGACCTATTTCCCTGTTGTGTCATAGGCTTCTATCCGAACACCGTTGTTTTGGGTCGTGCTTTTCTTGTCCATTGCTTTGGTATAAAACATGTACCCACTAATGTCATACGCTTGCCATGACGTAACTAAACTTGATGGGCCACAAGCCAACATTTTCACATTTTTTTTATCTACAGATTCATCATCCGGAAGGTTTTGGTTCTTAAACTATGTGGTGAAGCAACGCTTGTGCTCTTTCAAGATCCAATCATACGAGCGGCCTTGATTTTTTGTGTGGAGCTCATCCAAGTGTTGCTCGACGTATGGTGCCACTAACTAAAGCTGCTGCAAGATGGTGAAATGTGCTTCTCCCACTACTTTGTAATCATGATCGATAAATCTTTTCTTTCCTTAGGTCCCTATCCCAGACAACCTCCCCTCATGTCGAGATACATGTACACCAATCGGATTAGAATCTTTTATGTAATCAATGCAACACTCAACGACTTCCTCGGTACTGTAGCCCTCGATAATGGAACTCTTTGGGTGAGCACGATTCCGTACATAGCCCTTGAGAATGCCCATGTACCGCTCAAACACATACATCTGATGCAAGAATACACAACGCAATTATCTCATTCACTATGTGAACCAAGAGGTGTACCATGATATCAAAAAAGGAAGGAGGGAAGCACATTTCAAGTTGGCACAGAGTCTCTACCAAGTAACTATGTAGAGCACCTAGTTTTTCAACATCGATCACCTTCTGAGCAATTGGGTTGAAGAAGTGACACAACCGTGTGATGACCACCTTTATGTATCTTGGCTTGATACCCCTGATAGCAATAGGGAGCATTTGCGTCATCATCACATGACAATCGTGAGACTTCATACGGATTAGCTTCAAATCTTTCATCGAGACTAGGTTCTTAATGTTGGATGATTAGCCAGTCAGGACTCTGATCCCACGTAAGCACTTGCACAGTGCCTTCTTCTCCTCAGGTGTCAGAGAGTAGCTAGCTGGGGGAAGATAATGTTTCCCATTTGGTCTGTCTTTAGCGTGTAGCTCTGGCCTGATTTCAAAATGCACCAAGTCCTTACGTGACTTGATTCCATCCTTTGTCTTGCCCGGTATGTCCAGTAAGAGGCTAAAGATGCTATCACACACATTCTTCTCAACTTGCATGACATCGATGCTATGACGGACGTCCAAGTCCTTCCAGTAGGGAAAATACTTAAAGAAAATCGGCATCTTCTTCCACAACGTGGCCGGCGTCTCATTGTTCTTTCTCTTTTTACCCTTCGGTGGCTTCCCAAAAACAACCTTGATGCTACTGACCATTTGAAACACTAGTGCCCCACTGCGAGGTTTCGGGCCAGTATCTTCCTCAACCATGTTGTCAAAATGTTTCTTCATTTTGCGGTATCTATGAGTTTTGAGTAAGAACCGTTAGTGTCGCATGTACACTACCTTCTGTGAGTGCGGAAGTTACACAGACGCGGTTTCATCTAAGCACACTGCACAACCGTGCTTCCCTTTAACCTGTCCTGATAGGGAAAAAAGGGCGGGATAATCATTGATGGTAACGAAAATCATGGTTTTCAGTGTGAAGTATTGTCGTCGAAACTCATCCCACACCTAGACCCCCTCGTTCCACAGTTTCACCATATCTTCCATCAATGGTTCTAGAAACACATCTATATCGTTGCTAGGTTGTTTCAGTCCTTGGATAAGAATGGACAGTATAAGGTACTTCCACTTCATGCATAGCCATGGAGGAAGGTTGTAGATGGCCAGGACCACTGGCCAAGTTCTAAGTGAGGTGCTCATGTCACCGAAAGGATTCATTCCATCGGTGCTCAACGCGAACCTTACATTCCTTAGTTCTTTAGCGAACTCTGGATACATGACATCGAACTTTCTCCATTAGCTAGCATCAACGGGGTGTCAAAGCTTAGTTCCATCCTTCTTGCGCTTATCGAAATGCCAACGCATTAGTTCAGAGTCCCTAAGGTTCGAGTACAAATGCTGCAAGCGGGAGATCACTGGTAGATACCACATCACCATCGCAATACTTCTTCTCTTCTTCTCCGCGTTGGAAGAAGTGTCTTCTTCGTCACGACCAGCATTACTCTTCTTCTTCTTCGCGTTGGCGGAAACATCTTCGTCCTCACAATCATCATTCCTCTTGTACCGACTCGCATTGCACACTGGACATCTATCCAAGGCTTTGTACTCTTTACGGTAGAGGATACAGTGGTTCGGACACGCATGTATTTTTTGCACATCCAATGACAACGGGCACATAAGCTTCTTCGCCTGATAAGTGGTAGTGGGCAAGGAGTTAGGCTTCGGAAGCATGTTTGCTAAGAGACTCAACAGATCCGAGAAACTCTTGTCGGACCATCCATTGCTGGCCTTCAACCTTAGAAGTTCAAGTACCGAATGCAACACCGTAAACTCCTTGTCACAACCCTTCAATTTCTCATACAAAAGTTCCTTCGATGCCTTTTGTAACGCCTCAAAATTATCTAAACCTCTCGTGTCTCTTAAACATGCGGTTCTGCGTGGCGCAGCATTTCCTCCAGATCAAAATCAATATCATCATCCATCATAACATCAGTGTCGCTTGATCAGCAGCAATGTCCTCGTTTGGTTCGCTTGTACGTTGTTCGCTGTGATTGGACCAACATTTGTAATCCTCAACAAAACCTCTCAAGATCAAGTGTGATTTGATTATGCTTAATTTCTCCCATAATTTCTGGTTCTTGCAGTCAGAACATGGACAGTATATTTCCTTTGTCTTCTTAGTCAAAGCGTCATTCTCGACGGCTTCAATAAAAGCAAAGGGTCCTTTAATGTATATTTCTCCATGTCTCAGCGCATCGTACATCCATGCTTTGTCCATCTTTAACTTCAACCACAAAATTAGAGACATTAAGTAATTAATTAATATGAAAATCAGAATAAAAAAGATTTTTTAAAAAAGGAAAAAATGAGCTTGTTATGATTATAATATGTCTACACAATTGAATCTACATTAGCGCAAATTTATGACTCAAAATAATGTGAATTCATTACTCTCTCTCCCTACAGATCTAGATCTAGATCTAGAGAAAAAAATCTTCATTCATGATAAAACTTCCTAAGGCTAAAAAACATCAAATTGTAGCTACATTTTTAAAATATAATGCTAGAATCATGTGAATCTACACAGTTAAATCAATATTGGCAACAAATTTGAGCTAATTTGATGATCTAAATGGCAGGAACCATGAGCATTTTTAGATCACATTCAAACCTAATTTAGCCTTAAATCTAAATCTAAACTTAAAAAAAATGCAAGCTAGGGATGAGATACCCATACCTTATTTGGCTCCTCCAAGGAATTCAAAAACAAAACCTCCCCCCCCCCCCATTTTTCAAATCCGCCGCCACTTGAGAGCTCTATTATTCGGACAACAGTAGAGCCTGTCTGAATCGAGCTCCCCGAGATGATGCACTATTTGTGGAGCTATTTTCACAGGCGGTTGACATAAGCAACTGCCTGTGAAAACTAATTTTCATAGACAGTTTCTTATGTGAACCGCCTGTGGAAATAGAACTATTTTCACTGGTTCACATAAGAAACCGCCTGTTGAAATTAGTTTTCACAGGCGGTTCCTCAGCCGCACGGGGCCGTAGCCACTTTCTCAGATGGTTGGTCCTATGAACCGTCTGTAGAAATAAAACTTAAGTGTCTCGAAAAATAGCTTTTGTAGTAGTGCCGTGCTCATCGCTGGACTAAATACAGAGAGGTACGCAAAGAGAGATGTGTCAACATGTACTGGGGTTGAAAGATGAAAGTCGTACTCTCGTGGGCTCCTTTCTTTCCAAACGCGCCGGCGTTGAAAGATGATGGAATAGCCTCCTTTCTTGCCTGATCGTTCCTGGCCTCTTATCAAGTGATTTCACTCTCGTGGTTTCTCCATGGCACCAGCTAGCGGATGAACAAACTTCAACCGGAGAGAGCATCACATGCAGTCAGAATTTATAGGGTATTTCTCTTTTTTTCTGGCCCCCAAGGTGGGATGGTCGTGGAAGGATCATATCCTTTTATTAATAAATAGATGCAGAGCTGGAGGTTTGAACGCAGGAATCGATTAGCTTGTCAAGCTTGACTCACATGCACCATCGGCAACCACACCTCACCTAGAGCAGCTAGCTCCGGCCCGTGTGCACAGTCGGTGTCTCGTGCCCGCGAGCGCCACCGGATCCGGCCAACTAATCAAGGGCCAAGCAGCAGCATCTCACCTTCTGCGAGAGCTGCCGGCTCGCCGCGCGCCGGTGCACACACTCTATATGGATCCTTTATACATGCACGGCGCCCCTGTCACACTCACCGTAACCCTTTCCTAATTTCTTGATGTCAAGATTATTTACACTTAACAACATTTTCTTCTTAACTTGGGAGGATATGTTATACTGGAAACATCTAATGTTAGTACTGAATCTATTCTGGCCTTCTTCACTAGTTTACCAGTAATTACCTCCTGGTGTTCTCATATTTTGCATTACCGTTTGCCTCTAAAGTAATGCGCCCCGTTGTGATGCTCCAGGCTTTTCAGCTTTGATGTCTACCTAATATGTGAAAAATGGTGATGACATAGACACGATATGCGCATGTGCAGTGACAGACGCAGACCCGATGGGTGGGAGCTCTCTCTTCTTCCTCCTCCACTTTCACCTCCTCTTCCTCTTTTGCTCCTTTTCTCCTTTACCTCTGATCTTCAATGGAGTTCTAACAACCACCTCTAGAGCCCCCTGTAAATCCGCCCTGCGTGTGTGTATCCGAGCTCAGGAAAGGAACGTGGAGTCACCTTGCAGTTGGTGACGATTTGCCACGATCTAGTCGTCGTGCAGTGCTCTTGTGCTCTTGTGGCCCTGCCCCCTTCTCAGCTCAGTTGCTGACTGTAGCCTGATCACCCTTAGCAGCCAGCTCTGCTTCGTTTCCCTGGCTCAACTTCTCCTTTTACTTTCCTCCTCTCCGTCCTCTCTCTTTGTGGTTGTCAAGCTGCCGTTGGCTGAGCGGGAACACGAGGTTTCTATTGGCCGGCTGCTACTTATTGCTTGTACTGTGACCAGCTGCCATTACCATTTTATGGGAGATATTAAGGTATGTGCTGGCAGCAAAGGCTGATTGTTATTTTGCTAAGAAAATGAATAGACCTCTAACAATTTTGTTGCTTGGATGGGTCTCATCGGTGATTGATTGGGTTGCCGAAGAGCCTCTGCTGGTTTTGGTTAAGGACAGTTCGAGGTCCATATTAGGTTATTCGCTTTCCTCAAGAAATATATTGGATGACTAACTGGGTAATGAAACCAGATTAAAAGTGAGAGCTGCCGATCAGCTCTAGTTGATCCCTAGTCTTAGTGAGATTTGAAAGCAAATACTACTTGGTTTGTGGGTTCGACCGCAGTTATGTAATGAAAATAAATTTGGTTTTAATTACTAGAGTGGTTGTTATATTTGTTCCTTGCATGCCGAGTTAAGAAAACGTAGAGTAGTTCTTATAAGCTTGTAACAATACTAACGTTTAGGCACAGAACTGCAACTTAAGATTTATCTAAAGTACAGAGTGTTTATACTTTACAAACCGGCACGCAGCGCTTTGCCGGGGAGCCTTGTCAGTTTCAGAGGCATCAGCTCAATGTGCTCCCAATTATTTGGTGGTACTTGTAACAGATAAATCCTGAGAAGTGCTCGTTCTTATTTGGTGCGGCGTGCCCTCAACAGGCCAGGGACTGTGTCCGTGGTGTACTCTATATTCAGAAAGTATCTTGGACTGACAACTGGAAAAATGGCGCGTGGCCGTTTCCTACCGATCAGTGCACGATGTGGGAAAAGACTTGTTGACTGGAATGAGAAGTACAATTCAAAGGCCGTCAAGCAGGTTATGATAAAATCTGTAGCATAAGCTACCGACTTATAGCATGAGTGTGTTCAAGTTGCTATCGACTCTTTGTGATGACTAAAAGACGCTATCACATCTCCATCGTCAAAATAGCATATCCAGCGTGTGTAGGAAAATATATTAGCCTGAGGATAATGGTTGACGATCGTTATTAAAAATGTCCTTCTAAAGTCTTCAGTCTCCGGACTCGGCAGTAGGCCCTATCCCCAGAGGCTGCGAATCCTTTCGGGTTACCTCTCCGGTATGTACGTAGCCTTCCGAAGACTCGAAGCTACAGCAAGTATCCCCAGAGCCTTCGGCCTCCGAATTCAATAGGAGGCCTTATCCCCGGAGGTTGCGGACCCTTTCGGGCCGCCTCTCCGGTGCCCATGCTTCTTTACGAAACCTAAAGACGCAACCGGTCTCTAGAGATAATATCAGGGAAGAAAGGACACCCTCTGCAGCCGACCTGACGCGAGGTGACGCGCGATTAATGTCGATGCAAGTGGGGCTTATTTTGACACCCTAACATGATGCAAGTCATCTTGACACCCCGGTAGAGCGGCACCGGGCCGTAATTGGCGACCGGCTCACCCCTCAAGGGGCAGGTACCAAAATAGTTACCACGGTAGGTATTTATCTTCTATGTAGGGTAAAAAGGTAGTTATCCAAGATAAGGCCTAGTAATTCGGCCAGGTCCTAGATATTTATAGATTCTAATAACTTGTACATTAAGTTACGTACTACCTTATAAATAGGGGATCGTGGTCACTTGGAAGAAAGAGGTCAGAAGGAGCCCACTCAACACAACACGGAGTAGCATAATCACATAGTCTTCCTGTGATACTCCCTCTAGCTCAATCCATATTTTTACTATCAATACATTCGTGGTGTTCCTTCCTCTCAAACTTCGTCTCCAAACTTGAGCCTCCTCCTTAGAAGAAACTCTCACTATACTTGCTGGGACAAGACGATCTCTTGCCCTAACAATGGCGCCATCCGTGGGGACCCGAACACAGAAGTGCAAAAGAGAGGTAGAAATCCACAGAAAAACCACCAACGCGCTAGCCGCCATATCCATCGTTGCAACCATATGCGTCGCTATCTCAATCGTGCACATCACGTATACCCTCCAGCCCCGCTGCCGTATGGGATGGCGTTCCTTCGGCCTTGACCGACCCAGAACCTTGGGTCGGTATGGAAACTCCAGACGATTCCTGCCTCTACATGGCGAAGACCTCGCTGCACCAAAAGAGGTCGCGACAGAGGTTGCAGCCAAGTAGGTCGCCTTCTAATGGTTCTGGGCATCGAACCCTAGAATATTCCTGCCTGTACTTGGTCCCAAGGTATCTCCTTCAACAGCACCTGGGATGCTCCGGGAAAACCAACACCTTTGGAGAATCTATCCACCCAGCATCCTCCTCAGGCCCCTTCGACGAAAAAGAGGTGTAATGCTCCGGAGTGCGCAGACCCCGCCAGCACCTCCAACGCAGCCCTCGTGACACCAACTGCATGCGGGGAACCTCAAGTCCACCTCATCCAGGGAGGCGCAGTCAGAGCCGCCCAGGCTCCAAAAACAGGTTCACCAGACGACCCTAACGGTCTCCCCAAAGTAAAGAAGGCCTTGGGGAAACCACAAGCCCTGGGGCACGGGCCCCCCGGTAGCGACCCCAACGTCAACTACAAGCTCTGGTACCCCTGGAGGCATACAGGTGTATCCTGCACGACCGAGGTATGGCCACAACACCAACGACTGCCGAACCGTCACGACCTTCGGGGACGAGTACCTCGAAAGACAAGCAGGATACCTGGCAACAGAGGGAACCAGCAAAGGACAGCACGGGGGTTGGAAGCTCGGGCGAAACTCCCTAGCAGATCCCTGGCCCTTCGACCCTGCTCCGTCGCCACCAACTCCGCTACCGATGGTGCAATATCCCAGCAACGAGGATTGTCGCCTCCGACACACGCCATTGCCAGGCTCCAGGCGGGTTACCCTCAGAGCCAGGCAAAGGCTAAAGGCCAAAGGGGTCGAGGACCATCTCTCCTGGCCTAGCTGTAGGCTTTGAGGCCTTCAAGCCTCATAATAGAGGCTTTATTCTGGCAAAGGTACGCACTAGAGCATTTTGTCCAGAGAAGGTTGTAGCCATTGAAGTTGAAGATCAAAGCACTAGATGGTCCGGTGATCAATGTATTGCACACACCAAACAATGAACAGTGCAAAGAGAAAGAACAAAGTTCAACACATTGGATGGTCCGGTGATAAAGGCTGTGCACACTAGAGTATTATTTTAAGAAAGGGTTGCATTGGCTCGGTTGGCTGAAGTCAACTCACCGGATGTCCGGTGATGAAGTGATGTGCACCGGATGCTTACTCCCAAAGAAATTTACACAGAGAGGATGCAGTTGGCTCGAATACTAAGTATATACTTATCGGATAGTCCGGTGAAGTATATACCAATGTGTCCGGTGTTCACAGAGGCTTGAGTGGGGTACAAATAGTTAGTTTGTCAGAGTGTACTTACCAGATGATCCGATGTTAGTACTATTGTTCTCACTGGACCATCCGGTGTTAACAACTTTTTTGAGCCATTGGGTTAGCAGCTAGTGCGTAAGTTTGAGGCAATAAATACCCACCCACTCGGTGTCACATCCGATTTTAACGGAAAAAACTAAGTACGATTTATGTGCGCCCAGGAAGTTTAACACACATAAGGACATCATAGGTGAAGTAATAAAAATAATACTTTAACTTACAGCCATTTACTTCTTACAAAAAGACTTCAACTAAACAACTTTAATAACTAAACGACAGCATCTAATCGACAGCAGCGGGACAAAAGCATCGGTGATGAAGCACTCCACAGGCACCGACTGGTAGACACGCTCTTAGAACACCAAGTTGTCGTCTAAAAAATCTTTGAAGTCTTCCACTGAGCAGCATAGGTATTGTGGAAGATAGTAAGGGTGAGCATATGGAGTACTCAGTAGATGTGAGAAAATAATGATATGTAGACTTACAACAAGAATAGGCTAACACATGGTACATTTGTATAAATGCAAGTAATAAAAAGATATTTGGACTCAAAAAGTATTAAACAATTATTAAGTGAACGTAACTCATACAGTCCAACACCCAGCATACAAGCCTCCCCACCTTGCATACCATAACCATCTAGTACTCCCTGTACTATAACCAAAACCACAACCAAACCCATAAACACAACCAAACCCATAATCATGTGAGGATCCAACTCTCCTGTTCGAGGTCATTATTAAGGACCCCCAACAGCCCCTTGGCTTAATTAGCTCAGCCTCCCAAAGGTTGCGCCTGTTCCTGCCTTCCGAAGCCTCGACCTTCTGGAGCTCAGCCTCGCGAAGGTTCGGTCTTTGGGGCTTCGGCCTCCCAAAGCCCAGGCCTTTCGAAGCTCCGCCTTCCGAAGGCCCAGTCCCCGAGGCTTCGGCCTCCCACTGCCCGGGCTAGCTTCCCAGAGGTTACTGGGTGACGCATCAGTCCTCAGGAAAGATCTGCCAAAAAGCAAGAACCAGTCATATTTTGCCTGCGAGGAAGTGACTAGCATTTAGTGCCTAGGCTAGTGGACACTTCTCTGACACCCCAGCATGATGGTACCTCACCGGCTCGCCCCCTTCAGGGGACAAGGTGGACCTTCAGTTACGGGAATATCGAAGGGTCCTCGGAGTGACACGTGTTAGAGGTGGAACAATTTTTTCGATGTCTCTTCCGGGTACAGTGTGGCCCTATTTATAGCCCGTACTCGACCACCACAGGTGCGGTTTACAAATCCTACCCCTTTACCTGCTACATTCTTGGAATATCCGGGGCATTATGCTACAAGTGAGCATAATTACATAATTATAACCCTGCCCCGAATGACCAAAAACGGGTCCACTGTCCCGCAGTGATCTTTGTCTCCGGAGATGTACTGAAGCCTTCTCCACTCGGACGTCCGTTAGATGGCCTTCGGCCCCCGAGCGAAGGTCAGCTTGTATCTTCGCCCATCGTGATCACTCAGGACCGCAGGCACGAACTTCACCCTCCGGTCGTAGGTCGCCCTCGTCTTCGCCGGCACGAGAGATCGAGGATACGGGCGCGCCTACACCCTTCGACCGATGGAGCTTCGTGATCTTCGCCACCTGCGAATGAAGTCCCTGAAACGAAGTTGCAATGGCAAGCACACGATCTTTCCAGTAGACTTCGAGGTACCCTCCGAAGAGGGGGGTAGGAGATCATCCCCAACACCACCAAAACCACTTTGCTCCAGGTCTAAGGTTCCATATTGGTAGACCATTAACAAGTTAACCACCATTGTTGTATATGTTCATTAGTCTAGATTATGACACTTCCCAGTATCCCAAAAGCACGACTAAGCAATCTACCCACAAAAATGCCTAACCATAAATCATCTAGGTTCTAAAGGATGATAAGGGAAAATCTAGGAAAAAATCCTAACATAGGTGACTACCTATCATATTGACAGACACTGCATGCAATTTGTAAAACAAAACAATTTAAATCATCAGTTCAAGATGATCAAAGACACTTGCCTACTCCTTGCTGCTACTTAGTGTACTCTTGCTCCCAGTCTTGACGTTTCTCAAATTGATTCAGGACGTTGTCGACTAATCGCACAATTACCAGCAAAGCACACAAAAAATACACTAAGAACAGAGCACAAAACAAAAGAACAATAAGACAAAATCTATCTAGAATGATAGAGCTCAAAGAAACGAATTAACAGCGCAAGAATCGCTTAAAACTGAGCTATAACGAAAAAGATACATTAAAAAAAAGATTAGGGTTTATTTTATAAAAGAAAAAGACTAATTTGTTATTAACAGAAATGTTTAGGGACCTTTTTGTAAAAATAGAGGGACTATATGTAATTTTAGAAAAGCTCAGGGACCTAAGTGTAAAAAGGTAGGGCTCTTTTTGTAATTACAAAAAAGTTTAGGGTGAAAGGATCTAATGGCTCTAGATGGGAGTGAATAGGGTACTAAATTAAAACTAAACCAACTACCGATTTCTAGAATAAGAAACAACCTTAGCCTAGAAAGTAACAAGACGACCTCGTAAGCTAGAAAGGTAAGAACACACATGCAAGTATATAGAACATAAGTAAAGTGCAGAATTGAAACTTGCATTAAAGAAATGCTAGAAGCAAAATACGGAATGTAAAAAGAGTAGGGAAAGAGGACACCGAGTTTTTCTTGAAGTATTGAAGAGTTGGCAGTCTCCACTAATACTTATCGGAGCATCCACACAAGGATTGCCACTTCTCCATCTCCAGATTGGCGAGCATCAAACCAAGTACACGAGCTTTCCGGGGCTCCCACAAGGCCTCCAAGAGCTCACCGAGAACATCTCCAATCTCCACAACCGGCTAGTGTTGACAACCACCAAAAGTAACAAGCTACTTGGTTCACTTGATCCTAATCAAGCCTAAAACAATAGCTAGATGCACACTCATTACTCTTGGAGCACTAATGGAGTCCTTAATCTTCAATTAAGAACTTGCAAATCACTTCAAGTGCTCTCCCTAGCCTCTAGATGACACACAATGTGTATGAATACTTCTGGGTTGCAAGATGGACGAATGAAACCAAGTGAGGAGGTATATATAGGCTAGAGGTCCAAATCTAGCCGTTGCCTAACCACTCACTTTTTCTGTGAGCACTGGATGATCCGGTGCACACGTCTCTGTTAACATCGGACAATCCGGTGAGTTAACTTTTTCCACCTACTGATTTGACAGTTGTGAGTAGCCGTTGCAAAATGCTCTGGTGTTCTTCCATATAGCATCACCGGATAGTCCGGTGAGTTATACTCTATTTCCTCGAAAATACAATGCTTTTGTTAAATGGTCTGGTGATGACTCCTTCAAGTCATCGGACAATCCAGTCAGTTCAACTCTAATTTTCTCCAAAAATATCAAGCTTCTGTTAAATAGTCCGGTGTATGAATCCTTCAGATTACCGGACAATCCGGTGCATATAACTTCACATTTCTCAGAAAAATGACTCTTCTGTTAAATGCTCCGGTGTATAGTTCTTTCTATCACCGGACAATCCGGTGAGTTCAGTTGAAGTCTTCTCAGAAAAGACAAATAGTCCAGTGAGTAAAAAAACCTTCTCACACCAGATAATCCGGTGAGAACAAACTTCCTGGAACTCGTCTAATTCAATCGACTTTGAGTTCTAACTTCTCAACTTCTCACCCATGGATTTTTTGAGCTACCTGGTGCTAGATTTTCGCAAGTGTGCATCCAACTATGTCTAGACCAAGCTACAACACTTAGAACTACAGGATCCTTAATCTTGATGCAAAAGTCCTTTGATCGACCAATAGAATTCCATGAGGGACCAAAAAAAACCTTTCAATCATTGTGAATTAAAGAATTTGAATTCTTTCAAAACATATGCATTAGTCACAATGATATGATTGTCATTGATCATCGAAACACTTACCGCTTACCTAGAGGCCTAGATGGCATATAGGCTCTATTTGCAAAATTGCCAATTTCTGGGAATTATTAGATTTATTTTTTATTGAAAATCCTTGGAATATTGCGTTGCAACTGACTGTACAACACATGGCTGACATGTGTGCTGGGTGGCTAAGGTTGCAGCTGAATTGGCAGGCTGACAGGGAAGGTGAGGTGGCCGGTGCTGACTAGGATTAAGTGGCGGCCACGTGGCAAGGTCTGATTGGTCAATGAACTGGTAAGTTTAGATCTAATATGGGCGCTTGGCTTTAGATCGAATGGATTGGAACAGCTGGCTGGCTGAGGAAAAAGGGAAGCGGCGGCGTTGAAGGTTTCACGACGGCAAAGTCGTCGGAGCAGAGCAGAAGCCTAGTCACCAGCATCGGATCTCGACGGCGAGCGGCAGAACAGAACCACACACGCACGGGGAACACGATGGAGGCCTTACCTCAGGTAGGGCGGTGTACGAAGAGGGCTAGCAATGGTGAGGGGCGGCGGAGAGCTCGGATCTTCATTGGCGATGGTAAGGGTCGGAGAAGCTTCAGCGGTCTCAGGGGGTTCTTCTTGTGGACTCGGACGACTCTGGGATGCTTGGGGTCGTCTCAGCGGTGAGCTCGATCGAGAACGGCGGTGATGGCTTCGGCGGCAAGATGAATCTCAGTGAATTAGCACAAGAGGCGACGACTTGGCTTGGGGAAAAGACCGAGGGAACTCGTGTACATGTATAGGCGGCAAAAGGAGGCTCGGGGCGCAGCAGGACTCTAAAGGCGGCAGCGATTTCCCATTTGGACTTGGTGGCACGACGGAGACCGACTCGGAGACGATGAATCTGACACGGGGGTCCCACTTGGCAGTGGCTCAGCGAAAACTACTTCGCCACAAGGTGTCTTTGGGCGTGGCAAAGCGGCTGGGCCGGCTCGGCGGGAGGGTGTGGCCCAACAGAGCGGCGGGAGCGGAGACGCGGGCTGGCTCAGGCGGGCTGGTGCGGGAGATGGGCCGAAATGAGGAGAGGGCGGTCTGGGGAGGTTTTAACTTTCTATTTTTCAATTCATTTTCAAAAAATTTTGAATTCAACTTAAGCACTCAAATTCAAACAAAAACTACCAAATAAAACCACGGGAGACCTAAATGCCTAAAAATAGCATGAATGCACTTAAATCAAATATTTCCTATGTCAAATTGGATTCTCTTTTTATGAAAATAGGTTTTTGCCCTTTTCTAAGGTTTAAACTAAAATTTAATTCTAGCAAATTTTCTAAATTGACAAATATTGAAAATTAGGGTGTTACACTTGGCTATTTGAAGGTGTTGGAGTCCAGAGAATTTCATGTACATTTGAGAAGACATCCAGGCCACCAAAGGGCTTAATGTGATTATCCAAGTCAATTAAACATGAAATTAGTGAGTGATTAGTGCTTATAGACCTACAGAGAGTGTTGCTAAGTAATCGCTTCCTAGAGAGTGGATCAAGGAGTGATCCAATCTTGTACCAAGTGGCACGCCAGCACCTTAGAGTCTTGGTGACTCGTCGGAAAGCTTGTTGACCCTCCGACTTGGTGTGAAGCGGTAGAAAGACAATTGTGCGATGACGTGGAGACCCTTGTCTTGGTGGCTCAAGCTTCGAAGTGATCACGACAGCAAGGAACTGAAAGAGAGGCTAGTGGTGAGACCTTACCTTGGTAGCTTGATGTCTCATCCGGGTGGACAGGATAAATCCATATTATTATCAATAACAAGTGCATATATATCTCACAAGTATTCAATATTTGTATGCACATATTTAAAGGGAGTATATCCTATAGGTTGTGATTTTGAGACTAACATGTGTTTCTAATGACATCTTTTGTAGTCTCATGGAGTAATCAACATATCCATGGAGTAATCAACATATCCATGGAGTAATCAACATATCCTTAGAAGTATGCAATGCTTATTTGGTATCATTGTCAAATCTTTTATTCATTTAACCTACCTCCATGTATAATATAGCTTAAACCTTCTATCTTGACATATTGTTTAGTTGCGCATATGTTTCTTTCTCATTGTAAGTATACACATATAGGAGGAGTTTAGACTATATTATATGAGTTTTATAAATTATGATCTATGTGCTTTAATAGCCTATTATTGGAATCATTCATTTATAATGATATCCATATAATTGGTATCCTTTTATTGTAGTATGATTTGTGAAGCTCTCTCATGTGCTCTAATGTTTTTCCTTTGAGTTCAACATGTGTTTATATTCCTTTTTAGGACATTCTTGGCAAAGGAGGGGAAGTTTGACGACCAAAGTAAGATGAAAATAAGATGAACAATACGAGAAGATTGTAGCATCAAGAAAGACACATAAGAATGCCGAAGTTTACAAAGGAGGAGAAGAAAATATGCTAGACGCCTAGATTGACAAAAGAGAAACTCTTGTATAGGTCGTTCAAGGGAGATAGTGGCAATGGAGAGAGGGAGAGCCACAATAAAATAGGACTAAGTGGTAAGAACATCCATCCAAGCAATATGGTAAAACTTTGTGCTTTCTTATAATATTTACATTTGGTATCATTTATTATTTGCCACTTATTTTGGTTGTGTCGTCATCAATCACCAAAAAGGGAGAGGTTGTAGCGAAAATGGCCCAATTAGGTCTTGATTGTGATTTTGGTGATTAATGATAACATAGTCAATGAGACTAATATGTTTATCAAGAATATATGTTAGTAGGTTTCATGGATGCAATACATAAAAAAGCCACCGCAGTCGAGACAAAGTTGGACTGAATTAGAGAAGTCCCAGAAAGATTTGCCTCATCGGATGGTTCGGTGCTCTAGTGTTGAACTCAGAGGAGCATATTTGGCAAAGGGGGAGAGGCCTGAAGACGTCACGGGAAGGTCCGGTGATCAGAGAAGATACACACTGGAGTATTTTATCTAGAGAAGGTTACAGCCATTGAAGTTAAAGATCAAAGCATCAGATGGTCGGATGATCAATGTATTGTACACACCGAATGATGAATAGTGCAAAGAGGCAGAATGAAATTCAACATATTGGATAGTCCGATGATGAAGGTTGTACACACCAGAGTGTTATTTTTAGAGAGGGTTACATTGGCTCGGTTGGCTGAAGTCAACTCACTGGATAGTCCGGTGATGAAGTGATGTACACCGGATGCTTACACTGGAGTAATTTATACAGAGAGAATGCAGTTGGCTCAAATGCTAAGTATATACTCATCGGATAGTCCGGTGATGGAGATGAAGTATACATCGGTGTGTCCGGTGTTCACAGAGGCTTGAGTGGGGTTCTAACAGCTAGTTTGTAAGAGTGTACTCACCGAATGATCCGGTATTAGTACTATTGTTCTCACCGGATCATCCGATGTTAACAGCTTTTCTAAGCCATTGGGTTAACGGCTAGTGCGCGAGTTTGAGGCTATAAATACCCACCCACTCAGCCATATGAAGGTGCTGGAGTCCAGAGAAGTTCATGTACATCTGAAAAGACATACAAGCCACCAAAATGCTTAATGTGATTATCTAAGTCAATTAAGCATAAGATTAGTAAGTGATTAGTGGTTATAGGCCTAGAGAGAGTGTTGCTATGTGATTGCTGTCTAGAGAGTGGATCATGGAGTGATCCAACATTGGACCAAGTGGTACGCCAACACCTTAGAGTCTTGATGACTCATCGACAAGTTTGTTGACCCTCCGACTTTGTGTGGAGCGGCGGCAAGGCGATTGTGCGGGGACACGAAGACCCTTGCCTTAGTGGTTCAAGCTCCGAAGTGATTACGGCGGCAAGGAACCGAAAGAGAGGCTAGTGGTAAGACCTTGCTTTGGTGGCTTATTCAGGTGAAGGTCTTGTCTTTGTAACTTGGTAACTCAAGAACCATGATCGAGTGCTGACCTGAAGCATATCCTTGGTGAAGCTTCAACATAGACTAGAGATAACATTCATGCCATCGATAAAAAAAAAGTTCTTATGCCGAGTTTGCTCTCTCTACCTTATATGCATTTTCGTATTTACATTTTTATAATTTACTTTCTTAGATATGTTGCAAGCGTTTTGATCGATAGAGTAGACATGCTAGAAAAACCTAGAGCATATCTAAATAGAATTTGATATAGGTTTATTTTATATTATTTTTAAGCCAAAATAGTTCTAATTGTCCTAATTTGCCTCCTTTTATGAGGTCATCGATCCCTTCACTTCATCATCTAATGGCAAAAATCAAGCTCCTGATTCTATGCAATGGATAGGGCCGCCTTGGAGCGATCTCTGCCTTCCCCGGAAGCACCTCGCTTAATTGCAGTGACACCAACCTAGGCAGAAGACTACATAGAGTGGCAAACCAACCTCACCTCTGCAAATTGCTGCTACGGCTTCGGGGGTTGTCCCATTGCATGGGGAGGCCGGCTCCCAGGCAAGCGGACAAAGCATACTAGCGGCTTAGGGCTTGTTTGTTTCAGCTTGAGATTCTGAAAAGCAGCTTATAGAAGCTGGATTGTGAAAAGCTGGATTGTAAAAAGCTGGATTATGAAAAGCTTTTAGGTTGTAGATTATAAAAACCTTTGATGGACGGTTTAGTAAAATGAACTTTCACAATCTATCAAAAGCTGAGAAAAATCAGCTTCTCAGATTCCTACAATCCAACCAGCAGATTTTAAAAAGCTATAACCAAAAGTTGTCTGTTTGTTTCAGCTTCGGATTGTAAAAGCTGAAAGCCACAATCCAAAGCTGAAACAAACAGGCCCTTAATCCCGGTGGAAGACTACAGAGAGCGACAAACCAATCTCACCTCTGCAAATTGCTGCTACGGCTTCAGGGGTTGTCCCCTTGCATGGGGAGGCCGGCGCCCAGGCAAGCGGAAGCGGATAGAGCATACCAGCGGCTCTGGTCACTAGCTTGACGATAATGCCATTGACCAGAGGCTCTTCGTCAGCCTCGGGATCTCCTAGCATGCCGTCCCTACAGGGGCGGGCTAGCAACATGCAGCCTGCTTCAGTGGCTTTGCAACTGGTGGATGCTTCCCAAGCTACTGCAAGTATGGAGCCACCCAGACTGGACGCAGCTAGGACGAAGCCTCCTAGACTAGGGCAGCAGGCTAGCGCTAGGGCTGGTGGAGGTGTGACCAGTGGGGGCATTTTTTCGGCCTGCATGTCGACAGTTGCAAACAGGCCGGTACGAGCACAGCTTGCTTCTCCAGCATCTCTAGATGTCACTCAAGTGTATGCGCGTCAACGAACTGCGACATCGGCTCCAAGTAAAACAAATACTTCTTCAGAAGAGCTAGCCTGCTGTGGTCATGAAGCCTCAAGCCAACGTTGTGAATCTGTTGCCAGTCGGCTGTGGTCATGTATGTGCTGCCCAGGGGCGTGGCACCATAGCTACAAATGCCATGACATCACTAGAGAGATCAACTACAAAGAACAATGCAGACTAGATTGGTGAATAGATGAGTGGTGCTACAACCAAAGACATTCTTCCTGCAGGTGACATACAGGGGATGAAGTCTTCAGCGTTTCAAGTAACTGCCAACAACGGTGGGCAAACAGAGTGCCACATTAAAGCTGCAGCGACGATTTTGGAAGGTCCTCATTTTCGATATTATTTCCGCAATATTCGTAAAAAATAATATTAAAAAATTCCTCATCACGTGAGGCCAGCCGTACGGAGGGACGTGCATATCGCTGCCCCGGTGTGAACGTGCATCCTCTAAACATCTGAGGACGGCACCATGCAGAGCGGATGACAGATCTGAGTGTGTGTTGGGGGAAAATAGATCAGCTTGAGGATAATAATTGATGGTCGCTATCAAAGGTCCCTTCAGAACCTTCGACCTCCAGACTCGGTAGGAGGCCCCATCCCCAGACGCTATAAGCCCCTTCAAACCACCTCTCCGGCTCATACGTGGCCTTTCGAAGACTTAGAGCTACAGCAAGTACCCCCGAGCCTTCGGCCTCCGAACTCAACATGAGGCCTTATCCCCAGGGGTTGCTGACCCCTTCGGGTCGCCCCTCCTATGCCCATGCAGCCTTCCGTAGCCTAAAGGCGCGACCAACCTCCGGAGATAATATCAGCGAGATGACTGGTGATAAATGCCGGTGCAAGTGGTGCTTATCCTGACACCCCAACATGATGCAGCTTTATACTCGGGCCGAGCGGCCACGTCCGCCTAGGAAGAAAAGCGGAACCAACTCGGCATCGCTCCGTGGCATCCCTCATTGATCTCTAGAGGCCCGTGTCCATACCCCGGTCATCCTACACCAACACATGGCAACATCCCACGGCAACGTCTCATTTTCTCGCACGAATGTCTCATCACATTAATGACCTAGAACCCTTTTGGTGCCTACAAGGAGTGTGGGCACAAGACCCTAGACGAACCCACACATTATCCAGTCAGAAACACACCAGTGACATATCCCATCCTACCATCCTCAAACGGGCAAACATGGGGATTCCCTAATTCCACACACGGGATCCCCCACACTGACAAACTCAAATGGTAGGAAGACCGATCACCAAAATAGCCCAAAGAATCTAAATCGGCCTCCACATGGCCCCGGAGTGCATCACATCCACCAACACCTCTGTGGCCTCGAGTCCCGATATCGTACACTCCAACTCCAACATGCTTCGAAACGTACCTCCTCTGTTGGACGTCTTCGGTCTTCCACTCCGACTTCGACACCAGCTACACCTCCAACCTCAGCATAACCCCAGGGTGTGCCGACATCACCAATGCACCATTAGCATTGAGCTTCACCATCAATTCCCACAGTTCCAGCCGAAAAACTACTTAGAGACAGGGAATGACCTTCAGGCATTCGTGTTACAAACCCAGGCTATAGTGGGTTTTTCTCTACTTCCTCTCACCCCTCCAAACTCGAGGCCAGAGAATGTAGGGGTACTGTTGGGGGAAAATAGACCAGCATAAGGATAATTGTTGTCGGTCGCTATCAAAGGTCCCTTCAGAGCCTTTGGCCTCTAGACTTGACAGGAGGCCCCATCTTCGGAGGCTGTAAGTCCCTTCAGACCACCTCTCTGACTCATACGTGGCCTTCCGAAGACTTGGAGCTACAGCAAGTACCCCCGGAGCCTTCGGCCTCTAAACTCAATAGGAGGCCTTATTCCCAGGGGTTGCGGACTCCTTCGAGCCGCCCCTCCGGTGCCCATACGACCTTCCAAAGCCTAAAGGCGCGATCGGCCTCCGGAGATAATATCGGGGAGGAAAGGACACCCCCCTCTCTACCGTTGACCTGACGCAAGGTGACAGGTGATAAATACCGGTGCAAGTGGTGCTTATCATGATACCCCAACACGATGCAAGTTTACCTGACACCCCCGGTAGAGCGGCGCGGGGCTGTAATTGGTAGCCGGCTCACCCCTCAGGGGCAAGCACCAATATAGTTACTACGGTAGATATTTATCTTCTATGTAGATAAAAGGTAGTTATCTAGGATAAAACCCAGTAATTCGGCCAGATCCTAGATATTTGTACATCATGATAACTTGTACACTAAGCTACGTATTGCCTTATAAATACGGGGTCGTGGTCACCTGAAAGAAGGAGGAAAAAAAGAGGACACGCTCAACATAGCATGGAGGAGCATAATCGCAGAGTTTTTCCTGTGATACTCCCCTTTAGCCTAGTCCATATCTTTACAATTAATACATTCGTGGTGTTCCTTCCTCTCAAACTTCGTTTCCAAGCTTGAGTCTCCTCCTTAGAAGACACTCTCGTTGTACTTGCTGGGGCAAGACGAACTCTTGCTCCAACAATGGCGCCGTCCGTGGGGACATCAAACACAGAAGTGCTAAGAGAGGTAGGAATCCACCAGAAAAACCACCTACACACTAGCCGCCATATCCACCGTTACAACCATGCAATCATACGCGTGGCCGTCTCAACCGTGCGCATCACGTATACCCTCCAGCCTTGCTGCCATATGGGATGGCGCTCCTCCAGCCTCGACCAACCCAGAACCTTGGCTCGGTACAAAAACTCCATACGGCATGGAGCCCTTCCAGCCTCTACATGGCGAAGACCTCACTGCACTAGAAGAGGTCGCGGTCGAGGTCATAAACAAGCAGGCCGCCTTCCAGTAGTTCTGGGTGGTCAAACCCTGGAATGTCCCCTCCTGGACTTGGTCCCAGGGTATCTCCTTTGACAACACCTGGGACTCTCCAGCCGAGCCTACACCTTCGGAGAACCTATACACCCAGCGTCCTCCTCGCCCCCCCCCCCCCCTCCACAAAAGAAGGTTCTGAAGAGGCGCAATGCCCCGGAGTGCATAGACCTCGACTGCACCTCCGATGTAGCCCTCGAGACGCCAACCACATGCGGGGATCCCTAAGTCCATGTCGTCCGGGGAGGCACAATCGGTGCCACTCCGACTCCAAAAATTGGTTCACCAGACGACCCTGACGGTCTCACCCAAAAAAGGAGGCCCTGGGGAAACCACAGGATCCAGGGCATGCGGCCCCCAGCAGCGACCTCAACATCAACCACAAGCTCCGGTGCCCCAAGAGGCATACGGGTGCATCCTACATGGACCAGGGCATGACCACAACAACAATGACTGCTGGACCCACACGACCTTCCGGGAGGAGTACCTCGAAAGACAAGTAGGATACCTGGCTACAGAAGGAACCAACGAAGAACATCACAAGGGTCAGAAGCTGGGGGAAAATTCCCGAGCAGATCCCTGGCCCTCCGACCCCGCTCCGTCACCACCAAATCTGTTACCTACGACGCAATACCCCTGCGGTGAGGACTGAGTCAAGCACGCCGTCGCCAGGCTCCGGGCGGATTACCCCTGGAGCCGTGCAACGGCTAAGGACAGAGGGGGTCGAGGACCACCTCTCCCAACTGGCCTTCGGCTTCGCCTCCGACACGCCGTCGCCAGGCTTCGAACGGATTACCTTCGGAGTCGGGTAGCGAATAAAGGCCGAGGGGGTAGAGGACCTTCTCTCCCGGTCTAGTCGTAGTCCTCGAGGCTTTCAAGCCTCATAACAAAAGCTTTACTCTGGCAAAGGTACGCCCACTATTACCTATATATAGTTTACCTAGTTGGTCTATCTTTCGTACAGTACGATAAAAAAATGTTTAGGCCTCCAACCTTACTGCTAGAAGCTTTTACAACAGATAGCCATTAGCTAGAATGGTAGATCTAGATTATGTCCCTATTTTGTAGTAAGCAGTAGAACTTAAGTTACATCTTCCTTTGACATAAAATTATGAGTAGTCATCCGACTTAGCTATATCTTATACTGCAATTAGCTGCTTACTACCAACAATAGATTGCAAAACTTAACTAGTAACGTAACCATGCAAAACCCATACCTGTAGTTGCGCCGCATGCCTAGGTTACCCAGAGGGCAGATTTTGCCAGGGTGTCCTGGAAGGCATTGCATAGCCTCGGCAGTGTCGATGCCATGCCCCGGGGGATGCCCCCGAGGCGGTGATGCGGTGCTCTGAGGAATGCTGTCACAAGAAATCCTTATTGCACGACATGCCTGCACACCTCAGGCATAGCAAACCTAGGTCACCGCCAAGGCATCAAGCCTAGGTTTCCTATAAGACATTGCATAGCCTCGAGGATACCTAAACTTTGGCCCCAACTTTTATCTAGTATTTTCTACTATCTTTGAGAGGTTTTTGTAAGTATGGAACCAACCGTATGTAGAGCTTTTCACATATTATCATTGTTTAGATTAGTCCAAAACTGATATTTATCAAGGTTGTGTTTATATTTATCCTCTGTGGTGAGGGGCTGCCAAGTCGAGTCGGTTCTGAGGACAGCCCCCAGGGGGGCGATCTGGGTTTGATCCCCAGCGCTCCCACCAGGACAGCTCCTTTGTGGCTGAGGGGTGTGGGCCTCCTTTGTGAAAAGGAAAAGAAAAAAATCCTATTTGGTATCCACATGTCCTTGAGTGGAACGCCTAAACTGGTGTGCTAGCACCACGTGCCCGCTAGGCATTTGTGGGAGGTCAGATGGAAGTGGTGGCTCGGTTTTAGGGTGGTGGATTGATCACGCCCACAGTCTCACACCTCAACTTATATTGACCCCAATGATGGACTACCATGTTAGAAGCCCATTATCTATCACTAAGCATTATATGTGCAGCCCATGTATAGATTCAATCTAAATTAATGATTACCTCTAGGGCATATAACTAACAATTTCCCACTTGCACTAGAGTCAATTAAAGTATCTTAATGTTCCAACCTATTAAGTGTGCGGCTCGTTAGGTTCATGTGTAAACGGTGGCAACTCGTAAACCCTTTTCAGAATTAAAAGTCAATAGTGGTACTTAGTAGGACATATTGTACTTGAACTTTGATATACATATACACTGATCCCTTTGCCACATGATACCAATAAAGCTCAAGGCAAGATTCATACCATCCTTTTGGTAGCTCAACCATTCACTTGTTTTTATAGTAGATTATTAATTCATGATTAACTCTTTAATCATATTGGTATAACCATGTATTTTCCTAAAACAACCACATTAAGTAGCCTAGAGATATCTCTCATGTTATATAGGATCGGAAAATTCTATCTTAATCACTTGCATCCCATAACATGTTTCATAGCATACCTGAAAACTATCTTTATAACTACCCAGTTATGAAGTAAATTTTGATAGCCTTTAAGTGTACCACTATACATATCATACAAGTACACCATCCGAGACCAACTAATGGCACATATAAACATAACAATCCCAGCTATGTCTCGAGATGGGTCAATCCAACACAATATTATCTAACATGTGTCCACATTATGATTTGATATCTCTATATCTATGACATGTGAAACATGATCATCAATGTACTTGTCTGTTAATCATTATTCTCCCATATAATGATATGAGACTAGGAATCATTTGGAATAACATCACAATAAAACAAAAAGCTTCACGATAAGTCACATACTTGGGCTACTGGAGAGGCTTCATCAACGGATCAATGGCATATAGATCCATGTGCACCTTGCAAATCTTCACATCACCTTGACGGTTGTTGAGCACAATTTCCCAAAAGAATGCCTGATTTATATTGATCCCACAGGGAGGCATGAAGGTCTAACTAAGCTTGCAATGGTGTTTTTATTCTTGCACAATCTCTTTAGTCGAGTGGCAAAATATATATTGGGAATGAAGTACAATGATTAAATTGCAAAAGAATTGTAGAAAATACTAAACTGCAATGAAAAGTAAATAGCGAGAATTAAAAGAGGCTTTTGTCAATAATTGGTAGGTTGGAGGATATGAAAGCACCATGTAACTAATTGTGCGTGCAGTTAGGAATTCAGATAAACAAATAAATAAATATTAAAAGAACGACCATAGTTATTACATTTTTTACGTCACTTGGGAGAGACACCTTTGTGATCCTTCTCCTCTTGGCTTCTTATATGTCCCTTTTAGACAAGAACAATAATATGGTGGTATCTAGATACCCTTGCGAGATTGAGTTCCTTGCCATGACTAGATTGTCTCTGTCACTAATCCCAAGCAGGTTAGTCATCTACGTAGTTTTTGTCTTGCCTATGTATCTGATCCTCGTATTTGTGGCCAAACAAGTCTTTGAAAGGAGGTAAACAAATGAAAGGATTGCATAGATAAACACTACATTAAGACAACTTTCTGATCTACTAATATTGATGCACTACATGGCACCTAAGCACCCTCCATCCCTAAGGGGAACTACTCACAAACCGTGAATAATATAGCACAATAAAAGATTGCAAGGATGAACAACATGATGATAGATTGAAATGGAAGCACAATAATATAAGCACATGTAATCACTTCCTTGATGCGATGTTCAAGTACAACCGAAGACAATCTCATTTATGGTTGACTACAAGGGTTCTAATTGTGGAGATAGATTGGTGGAAGAACCATAGCTATGGTGTAGCGGTGTGGTGTGCTTGTGACTCCCTTCTCGTTGATGTTTATGATGTAGATCGATGCCTCCTTTGTCCATGAAAAATAGGGATTTTCATTGCCTCTGAAAGTCATTTCACCTCGGGGCCTTCATGAAAGTTCCTCGATTTGTTGCAGTGCACTTGATGGTGGTCGGTACAGTCAGGTGGTATGGTCACTCCTGACCATACCACACATTGCCAAACCTCTCAAAACTCCAATCAAGGCATGCTTTGTACGGTTGGCTTCCTTTTCGTGAGATATTTGCATTTGTACCCTGGATTTCTCCAAACATCCCATTTTCTTGCAGTTTGACAATTAAACACAAATCTTGCTTAGTAAAGATATAACTTAAAACATATAGGTATATCCGCGTATTTGGGACACATCAAACTCCCCAAGATTAAATCATTGCTCATCCTCGAGCAAAAGCAAGGTTATGAAAGAAAAGAGCTTTAAGATGTATTAAATGCGAGGGTAGAGTAACAGCAATTCATGCATAGTGGTTTCAAAGCTCTTAACTAATCAATATTAAATAAATATTGTAGGAAAAAACTCTACTCCGAAACTCACGCTTGTCAAATTATAGAGAATCTTATATCTCCCATACCACTAGAGCCTCGATCTCAAGGATCTCCCTGATGTCCTTTCAAAGTTTCTACTAATATGTGAGTGACCTTAGTGTTTTCCATTGAACACTATCGAATAGAGACCAATTAAACTAGATGCACTAGAGATCACACCCATCTTAAAAACAAACTTTCTAATCAAAGTAGCCTCCTTTGCAGCTTCAGAAGCTGCAATATACTCCTCCTCCATCATGGAAACAACAGCTATCTCTTGCTTGGAACTTTTCTATTTTACCGCTGCTTCATTGAGGCAAAATACAAAACTAGACTACGATCTATAATCATATTTGTTAATTTGGAAGCTATCGTGGGTGTAACCACTTACAACAAGTTCTTCCTCACAGTCAAAGACCAAGAACATATCATTAATCCTTCTAAAGTGCTTAACGATCTTCTTAAGTGCTACCTAGTGAGCTTCACCTGGATTTGATTAGTGGTTGCTCATAACAGTTAGAGCATAGGAGACATTTGGGCAGATACAAAGCATATCATACTTGATAGATCCAATGACAAAATATACAAGATCACACTCATGTTATCTTGTTCATAATGTTTCAAGGGACACTGAGTCTTGCTAAGACTAATGCAGAAATACATTGGCAAGAAACCTTTCTTAGAATCCTGCATATTGAACTATTTCAATACCTTATCAATATATACATTATATTTGGGCTTAATCCAATTAGCCTTTTTGATCTACCTCTATAGTTCTTAATGCCCAAAATGTAATCTGCCACTCATAGATCTTTCATCGAGAAATTTTTCTTAATGAATACTTGATCATTTTGAGCATTGGAATATTATTTCTGATCAATAATATGTTATCAGTTCCACTAGCCTTCTTGTAAATGCAAGGTTTTTCTTCATTCTTGGTGAAGCCAAACCCTTTGACCACTTTATCAAAATGAAGGTTCCAACTCAAGATGCTTGCCTCAATCCATAGATGAACTTCTAAAGCTTGCATATCTTCATTGCATTTTTTTGGATCGACGAAACCTTCATGTTGTGTCTTGTACACATCCTCATGTACGCTTCCATTAAGGAAACTTGGTTTTGATATCCATCTCCCATATCTCATAGTCAAAATATGTAGCAATTGCTAAAATGATCCGAATAGACTTTTGCATTGTGAGGCAAATATGTTTCATCATAATCAACAACTTGAAGTTGCTTGAAACATTTTTCCACCAATCATGCCTTATAGATGTGAACATTTCAATCCATGTCTATATTTTTCTTAAGGTCCCACCACTGCTTCCATATAATTCTTGGGTTTTTCATTGTCCAACAATAATATGTTGCACTGCCTCGTGGTTAAAAGCATGAAGCTTTCAGTTGCACGATGCATCCTTTCATACCTACATGGGATTGGTGCCTCCACAATAGTTTCTACAACATCTCGTACATCTCGTCGAGGTTCAGTAGAGCCTAAAGCAATTTGGGTGTTTCCCGAATTTCTTCAAGTTGCACCGTGCTCCCACTAACTTCCTTAGAGAGAAACTCTTTCTCTAGAATAACACCATTTTGGGGCAACAAACGCTTTGCCTTCTTCCAATTTATAGAAATAATATCCTTTGGTTTTACATATTTGAGGGTGAATTTATCATATGTCAAATGTTTTACATAAGCCTCGCAGCCCTATTTCTTAAGAAAAGACAACCTAAGATGCTTCAGTATGTATCTCATATTGATGAGGACATCACTCTTTCGGATATACACACACCGAATATTCCTCCAACAATAGGTCCATTGACACGAGCTCGTGCACGTTAACTAAATTATGAGGTGAGCTCGTTCCTTAGTGTTCCTTTATATTTTGATGAGGATGGGATGCTACTGAATAATTGTGATGTATTGCTACTTAGGAACACGGGAGAAGAACAGCAAGGGCGCCAAAGCCAAGGTGGAGGTCCAATCAAGTTCGAGTCTGTTTTGGAGTCCTGGACCAGTCTGCACTAAAATCGTCGCCCAGGATGCATACGGACTCCGTTTTGGATGTTCTACACATGGTTGGAAAGCTAAGGAGATAAGCTTTCCAACGGGACTGGTCCCATGTCCAAATTCTTTATGAGTCAACATAAATCGTCAAATCAAGTGGACGTCCAGAATCTGTCAGGGTGCTGCGCCACCATCTTTTGGGCCGTTGGGGCGTGTAACGTGTTGGAGTCCATTAGGGACGCGTCCAGGGGTCCTTGGCCGACCCTAGTCTTTTATATACAGTAGCCACCACCCTAATTAGGGTTGGATTTTGCTTAGATATTGATCTACACACAGATTGTGAGATTTTCGCTCTTGTTCCGGACCGACTAGGCCGCCGCAAGTGTTTTTGGAACCCCAACTTCGAGTGCTTGAATTCTATTCGCAATATTTCAGATTGCATCTTCTACATTCTTGCTTGTGTTCTCGGTACGCTTGCACCTTCTTGGCGAGGTCAACCGCGCGACACGGTTGATAACCAACAGAGCTGTAGTGTAGTGATTACAAGGGAGACGATCTGTTCGGGTCGAAGCCTTTGGATCATCAATGTCGAGTTCTCCACCCACCGACTTATCGCTACCTATCAGAAGATCAGACCAACATTACTCATCAACTGGTATCAGATTTTCAGGTTGCTTGTTAGATAATTTCGTTTTCCCCTTTAGATTAGTCTGTTTTTCATTACCTAGAGTCCAGAAAAAGCCAAAAAAAATCCGTCAATTTCCGCTGCCCTAGAATCCTTTGTGCCTTTGCAATTTTTGTTTTTAGTTACGCGTTGTTGAGTTTGTGTCCGTGGTCGAGTCTTGTTGCTGGTTTTAGAGCCGTGTTCTTGGTCTTTAGTCAACACTCCGTGCTGTTTTTGATCACGCCGCTATCCCATCGCCACCATCCCCACCAACAAGTCGAGCCACCACATTACTCGATTTGCCACCGTGGGCCGCCTTGTGTTACTTTCCGCCACGCCAACCCTAGATAGGTCACAAGCCGTCTTGTATCAATTGCCCTGCCACCGCTACCCTCCTTGTTCATCTCGCGATCCTATTGCTTGCAATACCTTAAAGAGGTCAATCTTTGCAAGAGGTGCTTTGAAAAAAACCCTAACTCGACAGGGGTTCAGTAAAACGGCCATAACTTTCTCATACGGACTCGGAATCAGGCAAAATTTTTTTTCACGGACATCTACAGAAAACGTTACATCCTTTGCCACCCCCGCTACATTGGGTTCTGCTGAAACTTTTTTCCCAAATTCGGCTCGGAGGATTGAGTATTCAAGCCGCGAAGTTTCCGCACGCTTTTCAAAGAACGTGCTTGATTTTCTATAGGCCACATCTTGCATCCGTTTGAGCTGAAAATTTCTGTGGTTGTTTCTTGTGTGCTCCTAGTTCAGAAAAAAATATCAGAAAAATACGAAAAACAAAATTTCGTGATTCCTACTAGTGCTAAAAGACAAAAAAGAGGAGCACATAAAGAACACCCAGATCATTGTGCTATTTACTGTGTCTTTCTCTGATCATCCTTTTTAGCTTTGTTTCAACTATTGTGCTAGGACTAGGGACACGTGATAGACCAGCAACTGTGATTCATACTTTGGACACTTATTTAGCTTTGCTCTTCTGATTACAGTTATTGCTAATACTTGCTACCATATTGTGCCTTCCAAGCTCCACCTCCTTTGATCTGAACAGGTTCACTCTTGCAATCATCCCACGCTTCCAGACTCGTCACCGGTTGTTCCTCCTTGCTGCGTTGGTAAGAACATTTGTAAGAGCGTGGTAAGACGCTTGAGTGTGTGTGATTTCACCTTCCACAACCTAGTAGTTGATAGGGATAATATTGTGTTGTCCTTTGTTTTCTACTAACCATGTCAGGTGATGGCTCTCCGTCGGATTTTAAGGATTGTGTGTCCAAGAAAGAACTCAACAAAGCCTTGCAGGATCATACTAGACTATTGACAGACATTAGAACAAGCATTGCTAACCTCATCACGCGAGTCAACGACCTTGAGTTGCGACAGCCACTACAGGATGATGACCATTCACATGATGATGATGATACTAATAATGGTGACCAAGAAGATGGTGAGGTTTTTGTTGGGCAAGATGCGCGTGCTGAGCAACGTCCTCGTGCTGAACAATTACGTCGTGACCAACAACAACGTCGTCAAGGTAATGGAGGTAATAATGTTAATCACAACGGTCGCGATGATCCTTATTCTAAGATTAAGTTTTCAATGCCTCCTTTTGATGGTGCATATGATGCTGATGCTTATTTGAATTGGGAAATGACGGTTGATCAAAAGTATAGTTCTCATATGGTTCCTGAAATGCATAGAGTTAGACTAGCCACTTGTGAGTTCACGAATTATGCTATTATTTGGTGGAATGGTTTAGTTTCTAGTGGCTTAGAACCTGAATCATGGCCTAGACTAAAGCGTGCCATGCGCAATAGATTTATTCCTCCTGATTATACACGTGAATTGAAAAAGAAATTGCAGCGCTTAAATCAAGGTTCTAAATCTGTGCATGATTACTATCAAGAGCTTCAAATTGCTATGCTTCGTTGTAGTATACAAGAGGATGATGAGGATACCATGATTCGTTTTTACTCCGGGTTGAGACGTGAAATTCAGGACCTTGTTGATTATAAAGATTACAATACTACCAATAGGTTGTTCCATTTTGCTATCTTGGCAGAAAAAGAACTGCAGGGTCGACAACAGGTGCAGAAATTGCGGAACAATTTTGGGAGTACATCTACTTCACGAGTACCACCGGGACAAGCAACAACATTCCCTTCTACATCTACACGATCTGCTGCCCCCTCCTCCAACACTCAGGCGCGTTCAGCAGGAGCACCACAACCATCACGTGAGGTGAGTAGATCTACTGTTTCGCAGGATCCAATGCCACGCTTTTCTTCAGGTGCAGCTACCACGGGTCGTACAACGGGCATTGTGTGCCGTCGCTGCCAAGGTATTGGCCACGTCATGAAGGATTGCCCAAGCCAGCGAGCATACTCCGCAACAGCAGATGGTGGATATGTTAGTCATAGTGATGTCGAGGAAGAATATGCATTTGAAGCTAATCTTGCAGCCGATCATGACATGGATAGTGAGGGGAAGGAGATTAGTGGTACCGCTGCCACGAAGAGTTATGCAGCACGCACCTTCATTGTGAAGCTAGTTTTGAGTTCTCAAATGGGGCAAGCAGAGCAGCTACAACGCCATAATCTATTCCAGACATTCCTCATTGTCAAAGATGCACGTGTTCGTACCATAATTGATGGCGGAAGTTGCAACAACCTCTTGAGCTCCGATCTTGTGAAGAATCTTTCTTTACCAACACGTGCACATCCTCATCCATACTACATTCAGTGGTTCAATAACAGCGGTAAGGTTAAGGTAACACAATCTGCGAGAGTACATTTTTTCTATTGGTTCCTACTATGATTATGCTGATTTTGATGTAGTGCCTATGCAAGCATGTTCACTTTTGTTAGGCCGTCCTTGGGAATTTGATACCGATGCTACACACCATGGTAGAAGTAATAAATACTCTCTCATGCACAAGGGAAAGAAAATCTCTTTGCTTCCTTTGACACCTGCTGAAATTGTGCAATGTGATAAAGCTTTAGCTGAAAAAGAAAAGAAAGAACATGTTTTGGAATCTGAAAATCAGCAAGTAGCTCAATCTGTTTTTCCACCTAAGAAAGAGAAGAACACACCTAGGTCCGAAGGCATTAAGTTAAAGGGTGATGTTATGCTTGCTACTAAATCTGACCTTGCTGAAATTCAAGATAATGATACTTTGTGCTATGCTTTGGTATGCAAAGAGGTTTTATTTTCAATTGATGATATACCTAGCTCTCTGCCTGCTGCTGTCACTAACCTTTTGCAGGAGTATAAGGATGTCTTTCCAGCTGAGATACCGCCGGGGCTGCCACCATTGAGAGGGATAGAGCACCAAATAGATTTGATCCCGGGAGCGACTTTGCCAAACCGCGCTGCATATAGGACCAATCCGGAGGAGACTAAGGAAATTCTGCGACAAGTCCAAGACCTTTTGGACCTTTTGAAACATGGCAACATTATCTTTGGCCCAAGGAGTTTATTATTTATTCTGATCATGAAGCTTTGAAACATATTAGAAGCCAAGCCAAACTGAACAAACGTCATGCTAAATGGGTTGAATTTATAGTCTTTTCCTTATATCATTAAACACAAGAAAGGTAAAGACAATGTCATTGCAGATGCGTTATCTAGACGTTATACCATGTTGTCCCAACTCGATCATAAGATTTTTGGTTTAGAAACAATTAAAGGATTATATGCTACTGATTTGGACTTTAAAGATGCTTTTGAACATTGTAATGAAGGAAGAACTTGGAATAAATATGTGCTGAATGATGGATTACTATACCGTGCTAACAGGTTATGCATCCCAGCTAGCTCTATTCGCCTATTGTTCTTGCAGGAAGCGCATGGAGGTGGTTTGATGGGATATTTTGGAGTGAAGAAGACCAAGGATGTATTGGCTGCTCACTTCTTTTGGCCTAAGATGAGGCGCGACGTCGAGCGCTACGTGGCATGCTGCACTACTTGCAATAAAGCTAAGTCTCGCTTGAACCCACATAGACTTTATATGCCTCTTCCTGTTCCTAGTGTGCCTTGGAAGGATATTTCTATGGATTTTGTTTTAGAATTGCCTAGGACCAAGAGGGGGAGGGATAGTATATTTGTCGTTGTGGATCGTTTTTCAAAAATGGCACATTTTATACCGTGTCACAAGAGCGATGATGCTACAAACATAGCTGATTTGTTTTTCAGGGAAGTCTTTCGCTTGCATGGAGTGCCTAAAACCATTGTTTCAGATCGTGATGCAAAATTTTTGAGCCACTTTTGGAGGACACTTTGGAATAAACTTGGGACAAAGCTGCTGTTTTCGACGACATGTCACCCTCAAACCGACGGACAAACGGAGGTTGTGAACCGCATATTATCCACCATGTTGTGGGCTGTTTTGAAGAAAAATTTGAGGATCTGGGAAGAGTGTCTACCCCATATTGAGTTCGCTTACAACAGATCAGTTCACTCCACCACCAAGGTAAGTCCGTTTCAGGTAGTGTATGGTTTTAACCCCCGTGCCCCTATTGATTTACTTCCATTACCAACACCCGAGAAATTGAATTTTGATGCTAAGACACGTGCTGATTTGATTCTAAAAATGCATGAGTTGACTAAGGAAAATATTGAAAAGATGAATGAGAAGTATAGAACTTATGGTAGCCAAGGTCGGAAACGTATTACTTTTGAAATTGGTGATCTTGTGTGGTTACATTTGCGCAAAGATAGGTTTCCTGATTTGAGAAAGTCTAAATTGCTGCCTCGAGCTGATGGTCCTTTTAAAATTGTGGAAAAGATCAATGATAATGCATATAAGCTTGAGTTGCCTGCAGATTATAGGGTTAGTCCCACATTTAACATTTCAGATTTAAAGCCTTACTTGGGAGAAGAAGATGACATTGCGTCGAGGACGACTCCAATTCAAGAGGGGGAGGATGATGATGACTTCACTCTTTCGGATATACACACACCGAATATTCCTCCAACAATAGGTCCATTGACACGAGCTCGTGCACGTCAACTAAATCATGAGGTGAGCTCGTTCCTTAGTGTTCCTTTATATTTTGATGAGGATGGGATGCTACTGAATAATTGTGATGTATTGCTACTTAGGAACACGGGAGAAGAACAGCAAGGGCGCCCAAGCCAAGGTTGAGGTCCAATCAAGTTCGAGTCCGTTTCGGAGTCCAAGACCAGTCTGCACTAAAATCATCGCCCAGGACGCATACGGACTCCGTTTTTGACGTTCTACACATGGTTTGAAAGCTAAGGAGATAAGCTTTCCAACGGGACTGGTCCCATGTCCAAATTCTTTCTGAGTCAACAGAAATTGTCGAAACAAGTAGATGTCCAGAATCTGTCAGGGTGCTGCGCCACCATCTTTTGGGCCGTTGGGGCGTGTAACGTGTTGGAGTCCATTAGGGACGCGTCCAGGGGTCCTTGGCCGACCCTAGTCTTTTATATACAGTAGCCACCACCCTAATTAGGGTTGGGTTTTGCTTAGATATTGATCTACACACAGATTATGAGATTTTCGCTCTTGTTCCAGACCGACTAGGCCGCTGCAAGTGTTTGTGGAACCCCAACTTCGAGTGCTTGAATTCTATTCGCAATATTTCAGATTGCATCTTCTACGTTGTTTCTTGTGTTCTCGGTACGCTTGCAGGGATTGAGCCTTCTTGGCGAGGTCAACCGCGCAACACGGTTGATAACCAACGGAGCTGTGGTGTAGTGATTGCAAGGGAGACGATCTGTTCGGGTCGAAGCTTTTGGATCATCAACGTCGAGTTCTCCACCCACTGACTTATCGCTACCTATCGGAAGATCAGGTCAACATTACTCATCACATATGATGTCTTTTCTACGGCTTTAGATGGAACCCTATTTAATGTGAACAAAACAATTTTTAGAGGATATCCCCAGGAGGACAATGGAAGATCATATTGACCCATCATAGACCGAACCATGTCTAACAAAGTGTGGTTCCTCCGTTCGG
Organism: Phragmites australis; assembly: GCF_958298935.1. Lineage (NCBI taxonomy): Eukaryota > Viridiplantae > Streptophyta > Magnoliopsida > Poales > Poaceae > Phragmites > Phragmites australis. The sequence goes on along the minus strand of NC_084939.1, from coordinate 13,846,239 downwards.
ATACCACTTCTATTGAGGCATTCTAAGCGGAGTCAATTGTGGAAAAGTTTCACATTGCTTGAGATGATCACCAAACCCTTGGCTCAATTATTCACCTCCACGATATGATCGTAAAAATTTAATTATTTTGCCTATTTGATTTTGTACTGCATTCTAAAATTCCTTGAAATTTTCAAAGGATTCATACTTATGCCTCATTTAGTAGATGCAACCATATCTACTCAAGTCCTTAGTAAAAGTAATGAAGTACAAAAAATCACCTCTGGTTTTAGAGCTCATTGGTCCACATACATATGTATGCACAAGAGTCAATAGTTTATTGGCCCTCTCACTATGACTAGTGAAAGGTGATTTATTCATCTTGCCAAGTAAAAATGATTCATATGTGTCAAATGATTTAAAGTTAAATAAATCTAGAAGACCATCTTTATGGAGCTTCTCCGTGCAATTCTCATTTATAGGATTCAAGTGACAATGCCAAATAAAAATGGGATTCAAGTTATTACACCAAAGCCTCTTCGTATTAATGTTACAGATTGGCTCATGCTCAAGATCTAGAATGTATAATTCGTTCACTAATAGACAATGACCACAGAACATGTCATTTGAATAAATTGAACAACACTTGTTCTATATTATGACTTTAAAACCACCATGTACTTCCAAACATGAAGAAGGAATAATATTTTCTGCCCAAGGCAGGAACACAATAGCAATTATTTAATTTCAAAACTAATTCTGAGGGTAATGACAAGGTGTAAGTGCCAACAACCACCACAGCAACCTTTACTCCATTGCTGAAACGAATTCCCACCTTGTCTCTTGCAAAACTTCTAGTCCTTCTTAGCTCCCACAATAATTTGCAAGTATGAATCATCGCTTCGGTTCAAACACCCATGAATCATTACGATGAGTAGCAAGATTAATTTTTACAACATTTATACCTGAAGCAAAAGCCTCACTTCTCTTCTTTTCTTAAGTTATTCCAAGTACAGCTTATAGTTCCTTCACCAATGACCAGACTTACGGCAGTGGTGACATGCATTAGCAGCAGCAAGGCTAGCTTATGACTTTCCAACAAGCTTGGGCTTTGAGCTCGTAATCTCATATGAAGTCTTAGCCTTGGCCTTGCGCTTTCTCTTCTTACTATCCTTTTGTACCATCATCACATGATTGGTGCTCTTTAATACTCTTCTTCGTTGTTTCAAGCATCCCATGCAATTCAGACATGTTTTTCTCCATGATATTTATATAGAAGTTCATAATGAATGGCTCAAAGCTCAGAAGGAGCAACTAGAAAATTACATTCATAGCCAACTCTGGGCTAAGGGGAAAACCAAGCTTTTCCAAGCTCTTGATGTAACCTATCATCTTGATCACATGAGGACTAACCGAACTACCTTCTACCAACCTGCACGCCTATAAGGACTTTGAGGTGTTAAACCTTTCAGCTCTAGCTTGGTTCTTAAACATGCCCCAAAGTACCACAATCATATTGCGAGCATTCACATTCTCATATTGCTTCTTAAGCTCAAAGTTCATAGTGGCAAGCATGAGACAACTAACATCAAGCGAGTCATTGTAGTGCCTCTCATATGCTCCACGGTTAAGAGCGGTGGCATTATCAGCTAGATCATCAGGATAGAAAACCTCTATAACATACTACTTTTTCTCTTTCTTGAGAACAATTCTTAGATTACGGTACCAATCAATAAAGTTTGTTCCACTAAGCTTTTCTTTCCCACGAATCGATCACAAGTTGAAACCATAATTGATATTAGTAGTGGGTGCCATGATCTACAATAGGAAATAAACATGCAAAGTTCAACACTATGATTATGTGAATCTCTCATTAAATAAGTTAATGAAAAACACTCCCACTATATGTTTTGCAATTGTTTTCCCTCTAACGACATATAGTGGGTCAAGATCTATATTCATCTAAGTCCCAAAGAGCTTTGGCATTATTGCTGGAAACCTAGTGACGTATGTAAGCAACAATTGCTAATCTCATCGATATGTGACTCTTGTTTATTGGGTGCCATCCAATGCCCCAACGCCCAACACCATGCCTCAAAACCCAAAACCAATTTGATATTTTTTTAAGTAAACCAATACTATGCATGTGGATGCCCGACATCCACCCAATTTAATTAATATAGTTGATGGACCTCTACTTTTCCAGACCTACCACATAACGATCAAAATTTTATTAGGTGCATCTATTAAAAGGGCATCAATTACTCTTATCTTTCAGAGGGAAACTATTATATCATGGTAATCATATCCACCCCATATAAAAGCATGAAGTAATAGTATAACATGTGTTCGGGAATGGTCTCACAGGCCGCCTTCGGACGTTGTGTCGAAGACCTCTACGGTCGCTATTTACTAACAAAGCTTATAGTTGTCATGGCTCAGGATTACAGGAATCCTTTGACAAGCTAGGATTACTCTTCGGATGCTCGTCACTAGAGAATCGATTCCCATAGACAAAGGTTGGCGAAGCCAGTGGCAAGCCTTTGGAGGTGAACCAAAGGCCTTTGCTCAGCGTCGCAAAGAAATCAGTCGAAGGGAAGTTGAAGGTGTCATTGTAGGCGAAGCCTTTGTCATGCCTTCGGAGGCCAGCTGAGGACCTTCACTTGGCACAGTGAGGAGGAGGACCGAGGAGCTACCAAAGGTGCCAACGAACATGAACCTTTGGGAGCCAGGTCCAAGGGAGGACCATTGTTAATGACCGAAGACAACTAAGGGCAGGGTTGTAAATAAGCTGATTGTAGTTACAATAGTACCGAGTTACCCTTGAATATGCCGATAATGTGGTAGTTAGAGAGGTAATATGGTAAATTAAGGCGGGAAGTGCTTGAGTATGACCTATAAATAGGGCATCATGGTAACTGATCAGACATGTAACATTAATATAAGTGCACAGTTCTCCACTTTGTGGATTTCCACCTAGCTTTTGGATCATTGCGGGGTTTCGAAGGCCCACCACCTTGTTTGGTTGTGCAAGTTTCCAATAGCTGGCACCATCCATGGGTATCGAACCATTACGAAGCCATGCCACCCAAAAAGAAACTGAAGGCCACTGATACATTAGTGGCACAGTAGACATAGCTTCCGAAGAGGGTGTAGTCACGGCTGCCCCTTCGATGGTGGTGGATCCAAACATCACATCATCTGAGGCAGTCGAATAGGTTCAAGAAGAAGAAAATGATATGGCCATGCTAACTGATGGGATGGTCGGGTTCGTGAAGAGCCAACTCACCAGGAGAATGCTAGTGCTTCGATGTGAAGAATAGAAATCGAGCTTTGCTCTCATTTCAAAGCTTCGACAGCAGTAAAGTTAAAGGCACCTCATGTGGAGGACCATGAGGACTTCGATCACTTTAAAGAATATGAAGACGAAGATGAATAAACTGAGGCAGAAAGAGCTACGCGGCTAGAAGCTGAAGACCTAGAGAGGTAAATCATACAGAAAAAGCGTATGCTAGAGAGCTTGGCACCAAGTCAGAAGGCAAATGAATATTGCCGACAGGCGAACGAAGCTAGGTGAACTCTGTGGATAGCATACTGCAACGAGAGGGCAAAGAGATACGAAACATTATCACCCCTTTGTCAGCATTTGCAACATGACCTATGCAGGATATTTAGCATAAGTCATGCGCAGGTGATCTAGAATAACCGTTCTCCACTGGCATGCAAAACCAGCCCTGGCCTTCGGGTTTCAAAATGCTGAGGGTGGTAATGTTTGATGGAGAATCAGGCTCAAGGGAATTCCTCATAAGCTTTGAGGCAACAGTTGAATCTGCTGGTGGAGATGACACAACATTGGTGAAGGCCTTTGTGTTAGCGATAAAAGGCATAGCAAGATCCTGGTACTCTGTCTTATCTCCGAGATCCATTTACTCATGGGAGCAGTTGCGTGATGCCCTTTCCTACAATTTCTAGGGCAATCAGACTGAGAAGATCACAGCTGACAACCTCTTTGTAGTAAAACCACAGCTAACGGTGCCACTAAAGGACTACATGTGTCGCTTCGTATATGTGCACTGTTAGGTGAAGGGCTTGAGCGAGGACACTATCATCGATGCCGCTATCCAGGGCATCAGAGGAGGGCTGCTGGTAAGAAAGCTGACACGTAAGAGGTCACAGAGTGTCCATGAACTCTTCAACAAAACAAAGGAATATGCAAGGTCCGAGGTGAACCATCATCAAAGAAAAAGCAAATGGATGTGTCAAAAACAACGAAGCCTTATCCATCAAACAAGGACGAACACTGGCTAACCGAGAGACAGGCCAAAACACTCAAAGATAAATGAGGCCTCCGGGTATACCTTGAAGCAAAAAGAAGTCAACCAGATAAAGTCCAGACCTCACAATGTCTTGCAAGAGATCGTTGAAGCCTAAGGTGGTTGACCCCACAGCGGCCAAAGTGATAGAGGTCGTGAGGTCGAGGTGGCTGAGGAGGATGGGCTACGCGTGACCCAAGCATGGTGTATTGTGAGTTACATGGCGAAGGTGCTGGTCATACAACTAAGCAACGTCCACACGTTGTAGCCATGAAGGAAAGCCTAGGGAAGCAACCCTTTGATCTTGCAAGGGTATTGCATCACGCAGCGCCTTACAGGTCGGGCAGCATGTGGCACTTTCTACAGACGTAGGGTCATGTTCATGGACTGAACCCTTCGGCATTCACTTCTGAATGGCAATCAATGGCTTTGGTGCAGCCATATGTTCCAGCACCTTCGGCTCCATCAGACCAGTCATATGGTCAGCCAACAACTTTTCAAGCTTCGCTTCCACCCCCTCCACCAAGGTTAGCGATCGAAGCTCCCCTAGAAGCCAGTAGATCAGTTAACATAGTAACACATGGATTGAATGTGGTGTTAGAATTACTGGTGGTTCTAATTAGGAAACTAAGTCTAGGAGATAGTGAAAAGAATATGTGTGAAGGGTTAACAATGTCAGTATAAATCCTCCTTACGTCCATTCAAAGTGGTTTCATGTCCCCATCACCTTCTCACAGGAGGACATGAGAGTCTTGGATTACCCACACACGGATGCCTTTGTCATTGCTGCAAACATTTTTGGAAGTGTAGTCCACATGATCTTGATAGATGGCGGCAGCTCAGCAGATATCATCTTCACCGACGCCTTTGATAGAATGGGTTTGCAGCGAAGCATCTTGCAAAAGCTGGAACTCCGTTGCTGGGCTTTGGTGGAAAGACAATCAATGCTTTGGGTGAGGTAGAGATCCCATTCTCTTTCGGTGAAAGGTCAAATTTTCAGACGGAAGATATTACCTTTGATTTTGTTGATATAAACTATCCATACAATGCCATCTTTGAAGAGGGATGCTAAACAAATTCGAAGCGGTACCACACCATGGTTATTTATGCATGAAATGCATGGTCCTGGAGAAGTTATATCGGTGTTAGGAGAACAAATGGCTTGCAGGATTGAAGTGGGATATAATCTAGGCCGCTGTAACGTTCATGTCCTAACAGAACCCCTGTCGAAGCCCTGAGAAGGCAACGACTTGCTAAATACGCACCAAGTGCCGAAGGCTAAGCCTGAAGGCCAAACCAAGAAAGTGTTGTTGTGTTAGGATAGGCCAGATAGAGCAGTGATCATAGGAGCTAAAATGACAGAAGAAGCTGAGCAAAGGATGATGGAATTCCTTCGCAACAACGAGGATGTCTTTGCATGGTCACCAAAGGATTTGCAGGGGGTAATCAGAGATATCATCGAACATACTCTGAATTTTGATCCAAACACAAAGCCAAAGAAACAAAGGCTTCAAAAGAAAGAGAAGATACGGCAAAGACTGAGGTGCAGAAGTTACTTGACACCAGGGTCATACGCGAAGCACTACACTCTGAGTGGTTGGCCAACCCGGTGTTGGTCAAGAAAAGCAATGGCAAATGGAGGATGTGCGTTGATTTCATAAACCTGAACAGAGCCTATCCAAAGGATGACTTTCTCTTGCCATACATTGACTAGTTGGTGGACTCTGCAGCTGGATGTGAAATGTTAAGCTTCCTAGATGCATATTCTAGATACCATCAAGTTTGGATGGCGACGGAGGACGAGGCAAAAACAAGATTTAGAACCTCCTTCGGGATATATTGTTTTGTCAGGATAGCCTTCAGCCTTCAGAATGTTGGGGCCACCTTCGCTAGGTTGGTCCAAGTCATATTGAAGTCACAGCTAGGAAGAAATGTATTCGCATACATTGAAGACATAGTTGTGAAGAGCACAAAAGAAGATGATCACTTGTATGACCTTCGGGAGACCTTCAACAGTCTACGAAGCATTAGATTAAAATTGAATCCAGAGAAGTGTGCATTTTGTGTGCGCTCTGGAAGGTTATTTGGATTCTTGGTTTCGAATAGAGGCATCAAAGTAAACCCTGATAAAATTCAAGCAATACTTGACATAAGGCCTCAGCAGAATAGAAGAGATGCACAGTGCCTGGCAGGAAAATTGGTAGGTCTAAGCCGATTCATTGCTGAATCAACCGAGCAAAGTCTTCCTTTTTTTCAAGACTCTCAAAGGCTCCATCCTGTTCAGGTGGAGTATAGAGCAGCAAAAAGCCTTTGACAAATTAAAAGAGTATTTGACGAAGATAAGAGCTATGACTAGCCCAAGTCCGAAGGCCAGGTTATTGCTGTATATAGTGGCTTCCCGTTCGGCAATAAGCATGATGCTTGTGCAGGAAAGGCAAGTCAATGAAAAGTTGCAATAGTTTGTAGTGTATTATGTGCCAAATTTGGTAGGACCGAAAAGGTATGCAGTGGTGATGGCATCGCGAAAGCTTTGGCGTTACTTCATAGCACATGAGATAACGATGCCAACCTCTTCTTCCCTTTGTGACATATTTGAAAACCGTGAAGCCACAGGAAGAATTGAAAAATGGGCCATGGAAATAGCACCATTCACAATGTCCTTCGTTCTGTGAACGGCGATAAAATCTCAAGCCTAAGAAGAGTTTTTGGTAGAATGGACATCGCATGCCGAAGGTCAAGAAGAAATACAATTACACCCATTGTGGATCATATATTGTGACGGAGCTTGAGAGGCTTTGGAAGCCGATGTAGTGGCAGTGGTATCTTCACCTTCAGATGTCAAGTTGCAGTTTGCGGCTAGACTGGATTTTCTTTCAACAAACAATGTTGCAGAATATAAGGCAGTTCTCCTCGGCCTTTGTAAGGCATGAGCCCTCGGCACCCAAAGTGTGCTAGTCAAGATGGACTCCTAGGTGGTCGCATGATTGCCAAAACATTCTAGGTGAAGGAGCCGAAGCTGGCCAAGTATATGACAGCCGTGTGAAGCATGGAAAAGCACTTCTTGGGGTTCATTGTCTAGAGTATATTAAGAAATGACAATTCCAATGCTGATAACCTTGCCAAAGCTACAGCACAACATCTGTCATTTCTTGTAGATGTTTTTTTATCAGAGTTTGAAAATACCAGCTGTCGAAGCCTCTCAATAGGTGGCACGTGGTGTCACTATGATTGAGAGCAAAGATTGGTGATCTCCTATAATGGCCTACCTTTGGGGTCATTATGAGTCTGAAGATCAAGTGGAGGCGAAGCATATGGTGCAAAGAGCCAGAAACTACAAAATTATAGGAACGGACTTGTACAAAATGGGAGTTTGTGCTCTGATGCTTCGATGCATATCCTAGGTAGAAGGAAAATGTTTACTTAAAGAGATACACGAAGGGTTGTTTGGCTCACACATCGGCACTCGAGTGCTTGTTAGGAAAGTGTTTAGGCAAGGATTCTATTGGCCGAAGGCCATCTTCGACGCGGAAACAGAGTGCAAAGCTATGTGAAATGCTAATACATGGCCAAAGGCTCAAGTAGACTATCGTTAGTGATACAACTCATCCCACCGTATTTGGCCCTTAGCTCGGTAGGGGTTGACATTATTGGATAGTTGTCAGCTGCTCAGGAAACCTTTGCTATATTGTAGTGGCAATTGAGTACTTCTCCAAATGTGTTGAGGCAGTTCAGCTGGCGAAGATAACATGAAAAAATATCCAAAATTCTTGTGGCAAAATATCATTTGTCGATTCAGTGTGCCTCATGAAGTAACAGTTGATAATGGGACACAGTTCGACAGTGAAGGCTTCAAATAGTTTTACGAAGATATGGGAATCAAAGTCCACTTCGCTTCAGCATATCATCTTCAATCAAATGGAGCTATGGAGACTGGAGAGGGAAAATGACAATGTCTTGACTGGTGTGGCAAGGCGCCTATAAGGTCTCCCGAAGGGAACGCGGGTCGAAGAGTTCCCAAAGTTCTTGTGGTCAATCAGGACAACTGCAATATGACCAATGGGTTTCATGTCGTTTCATTTGTTGTTCGGTGAAGAGGCTATGACTCCAAAGGAACGTAAAAACAAGTCATATTGTGTCACAGATGAGACAACTCAGAATGAAGAGATGCTAACAAAAGATGCACTGGAAGAAATCAGAGTGCAAGTTGTGGAAAACCTAACGAAATACCAGGAGGAAACTAAAAGATTGAGGGACAAGAATATATGTCTGAAGGAGTTTGTTCTGGGGACATGGTGCTCCGAAGGATTCCCAATGCTTCAACTATGGGAAAGCTTCGGGGAAAGTGGGATGGACCCTTTTTGGTCAAGAGTTCGAAGAGGCCTAGGTCTTATCACTTGGCTACTCTCGAAAGAGAAGAAATTTCACATACCTGGAATGATGACAACCTCTGTAGTATTATGTGTAATTGAAGGCACTAGCACGAACCTTCATAGTAATAGGCGAAGCCATTGTAATAGGTTTCTTTTCATGCACTTTTAAATTCAACATTTAATTCATGTACAGGTATTGTACTCTTTTCCTCATAGGGTGAACCCTTCGTCGGGGTGTGAGTTTTTTAATGAGGCAATCACCTTTGTAAACCCTTATGATTATAAGAAAATACCCCCAGAAAGTATAATATCGGCTATAATTTTATGGATAATTCATCGTCAAAGTGATGCAGGCCTTTGTTTGAAGGGTGCACACCAATCGACAAAACAGGGCGGATCGAAGCCTGCCATAAAAAGTCAAATTAAGGGGTGCTAAAGCGTGCTTAAAACCTTTACCCTTCGACTTAAAGATGGGTTCACACCAGCAGGGAGAAAGCCAAAGTTTTACTTGACCTTCAATCAAGGCAGCACACCTATCAACTTAAAACAAAAGACGGGGGCTAAGAGAGCCTGCCCTCGCTCCGAAGACTCAATTAAGTCTTCGGATAAAAAATAAGAAGGGGGCTAAGAGAGCATGCCCTCACTCTGAAGACTGAATTAAGTCTTTGGATCAAAAATAAGGCAGGGCTAAGAGAGCCTGCCCTCGCTCCGAAGACTAAATTAAGTCTTCGGATAAAAAATAAAACGGGGGCTAAGAGAGCCTACACTCACTCCGAAGACTCAACTCAATTAAGTCTTCGGATGAAAAAAAAGGCCAGGGCTAAGAGAGCTTGCCCTCGCTTTGAAGACTCAACTAAGTCTTCAGATCATAAATAACACAGGGATAAGAGTGCCTACCCCTCGCTCCAAAGACTCAATTGAACCTTCGGGTCATAAACGAGATGTGAGCTAAGATCACTAGCACTGCATGAAAAAGAAGTTTTCTACATGCATGTGTCGAAATTTTACTTTCTACACATGTGCATAATATCAATGCATCAAAGTATTCATTCTCTAGGTATACATTCTAAAGCGTACATCGATTATTATATGTTTTTATCTCTGGAAGGCAAGGCACCTTTCAAGTGACAATTGTCTGAGATGCCATGCACTTCTTGAGATAAGATGGAAAAGGCCAAAAAGTTGCTTAGTATTAGGATAACGATAGCACATCACTGGCTCTAAAGACTAAATACCCACGAAGCCAAACCCAAGTGGGGGCTACACACTTTGATATAAACGAAGCCAAAAAACAAGGTATTGTTAGTAATACACGTTTTATGCTGAGGCAACGGACGACTATACATTACTGAAAGGCACCATAAATCCGTCGAAGCAACACTCGGCCACAAGATTCACGCAGAAGGTCCCTACAGCTCCAAAGCTGGGGGGGGGCAGCATTTTTCAAATGATGCTTCGCGCATGTTGCTGCCAAAGGTCCCTACGGCTCCAAAGCTAGGGGGCGGCATTTTTCAAAAGACACTTCGCACACATTGCTGCCAAAGGCCCTACGGCTCCAAGGCTAGGAGGGACTACGTTTTTCAACAGACGCTTCACGTATGTTGCTCCCGAAGGTCCCTATAGCTAAATGTTGGAGATCGAAGGCCTAGTCAATGAGCGTAACAAAGAACAACAAAAACTATTCTGCAAACCCATCAATGTCAAGATTTACAGTGTCTTTATACATTTGACTTTGACCTAGTTGAAAAGCAATACACCACCTCGTGGAGAAAGTTTTTGTCAGGTCCAGTTGAGACCCAACATAACTATCTGAAGAACTATCTAGCGAAGACTCAGGCTGAACACTATCACCTTTGGCCGATACTACACAATGTGAAACCTGAGGTTGCTACCGGTAACAAAAGTGCTAGAGCGAAGTAGTGTTGTACGCTTCATCAACCGGTTCAGGCTTCGGCTCGAGAAACCCCATCAGAGGGATGATTTCTCCATGTTCTATCCTACAGAATTCTCTCTCGGCCTTTTGGATCTCTAAGTTCAAAGGGCAAAACGACTCCCAAAATGCTTTAGAATTAGCAATCCTCACGTCGTAGACCTTTGCCTTAACTTGCCAGTACTTATTAAAATGTATTTCGGGGTGAAGGCAGTGGAAGGAATCCCAGCAGGCCCATGGCATAAAAAAGTTATCCCGCATCATGGTTAAAGGGCCAACATCTTCTGCTACTTGCACAAAGTCCGAAGGGAGGATCTGCGCAGGAAGCGAAGACTATCAAAATGTTTAATAAGAAATTAAGCATACATTACAAAAACCTTGAATAACATCGAATGTTTCAAATCTAAAAGCCTACAATAACCTCTTACACCTGCTCTGGACCTACATTTTGTGCTTCATTAGCCACTTGCCAAGTGGCAGGTACCGAAGTGGGTGGGACAGAAGTCCCTGTGATGGCCGAAGCATTTATGGCCTTAGCAGCAGCCTACAGTGAAAGACGCATAAAGTTAATAAATAAATAAATAAATGTTGCTATTGCATAGAGAAGGTAAGAGTTGTGTACCCTTCGGTGGTTGTTCTGCATTTCTTGAAGGGCCAGAGCATGCCCATGTTCGCACTAGTAATTGCTAGTGAAGGCCTTAGTGGAGGCTTCGATGCCATCGACACCGCACCGGTGGACATGTCCGGTGGGTAGCAGAATGAACGACTCTATAGTGCTTTGTGGCGATCACAACCTGTTAGCTCTAACGATTGAATAAGGCTTCGACATGATACCATGGTGCAGAAGTCGCCATATAGGTGAGCAGCTTGCTGAAGGCTTCCAGAGGACTCTGTAATCCACCCAAGAAGACCATCCGGTCCAACTTGGTCGAGGGTTAGAGGCATGGCTGAAGCGCCTAGTTCTTCAAGAGTATGGCCAAAAGCTTTGCTGGCTGTTGGGGGAAATACCCCAGCCCATAGATATTGCTAAAAGGTTGCCACCAAGAGCTCCTCCGGAGCCCTTAGGCTCTAGATTCAAAGGAGGAAGCCTGGCTTTCGGAGGCCATAGGCCCCTCCGACTACTGTCCCCCAAGATAGGAGAAGAAGCCATCTTTCGAAGGAGGTTGGGGGTCGTCTCTGAGCAGCCCTAATGCTCTAGTCTCACTGGCCTCCTAGAGCCCTAGTCTTCTAGAGCCACAAGGTTCCAGAGCCCAATCCTCCTGGAGCCACGACCTCCCGGAGCCACAGCCTCCCGGAGCCCCGACCTCCCGAAGGCTCTCGTCTCTCGAAGTTTGGGTGGGCTCCCGGAGCTTGCAGGAAGTGGCCATCAGACATTGGAAAAAGATTAACCAGAGCGGTCCACTAGCCGTCCTCCACCTGCAAGGAGGTGACATACATTTAATGTGACACAAGTGGAGGCCATCCTGACATCTTGGCAGTGCCGCGCTGCAATAGGCGACTGACAGAATACCATGCCTTTAGGGCCACTTTCATCGTTGTATCACTATAGTAGATAATATCTTCTAAGTTAGGGCAAAGGTATCCCATCTAGACCATGCGGTGTGATTCAACCGGCTCTTGGCTCATGACGTATTGCGATATTTGTATCACTGTAAGGGCATATATGTATATCTGTACCCTGGATAGCCCTATAATAGAACCCTTGGCCATCAGGTCAAGGGACCAATCCTTTTTACCATAAACATATTTGGTGTTCCTCCCTCTCCAGTTTTTCTCCAAGCTTGAGCCACACCTATGAGTGAGCCTTCACCACACTTGTTCAAGCAAGATATCTTCTTGCGCCAACAGTGTGTCATCCATGGGGTCTAAACATAGAAGTACAATGGGCGGTAGGACACCACCAAGGACCACCAAGACGCTGGCGCAAGCATCCACTTTTATTGCCACACCCATGTTGGAGTACACATGGTAGCTACGACAGGGCAACCTATGTGCCCCTGCCTACTTCACAGCTGAGCAGAGTGCCAGCCCTCCGACGAATGTCGACTCGATAGCTTGGGTTGGCACGGAAACCTGAACCAACATAGAAGCTTTCTAGCAGTAGCGCGGTGAGGACATCGCCACACCTAGGAGGTTGCCACCGAGGCCACTGCAAGACAGGTCGCCCTCCAATGGTTCTGGACGCTTGAGCCCAAGGGCACCCATGCCTGGGCCTAACCCCCAGATGCTTCGAGTGGTGACTTCTCTAGCACCTCCGTCAAGCTAGTGTCCTCCGAGAGCATGATCACCTAGAGCCCTCCTCGCCCCCCGTGGGTGGAAGGAAGTTCCGGGGGGACCACAGGCTTCGATGCGTGTAGATCCCACAGACACCTGGGGGATCAACCACAGGCTCCGACACTACCAGAAGAATGCCATTGCATCTTGCATAGGGTCGGACGTGGCCACAGTACCAGTCACTGTCAGACCCTCGTAACCATCCGGGAGGAATACCTCGGGAGTAGGATGGAACACCTGGCATGAGGAAAGGCTGGCAACAGGTGACCCGGTGGTTGTGAGGCTGCAGCAGGTCACCAGGCAAGATGCCGAATCTTACCAAGCCCCACTCGGACCACAAGGTCGCCTCCGGCTCCGCTACCAATGGTGCCACTCCACAGTGATGGGGATTAAGATGCACAAGCAACCCCACATGGGCCTCCGAAGGGGGGGGACCCCCACTAGCCTCCCGGGACGGGTTTGACGTTTAATAGGTTGGCTATACCAAAGGAGTATCGGGCTCCGACAATGGGACTCTGGATACTTCGGACTTCTATGTAGCTCAGACCTTTTAGCAGACAACCCTGGTCCGGGGAGCCAACCCTTCCAGTGCCTTTAGGCTGCGAAGGCTCCCTGGCCCCCAACCTTGTGGTAGAGGTTCCATTTTTTGCAAAGGTACGCCCATCTACCACCACCTAGCAATAGCTTATCTAGCTTGTTTATATTTATATAGCAAAGTCTGCATACCCCGGAAATAGCTGGCCTAGCTATTATGAAGCCTCTATGACAGATAACTAATAGGCAGTAGCGGGGCACTATAAAACCTAGGTCATGCCTCTGCCCAGAAGTAGGCAGCTTTACTTAATCTTTATCACTGTTCAACAATAAAGTATAAAACTTAGCTTAAAAGTTATACCCTTGCCTGAAAATACCACCCAGCATGCGGCAGGTAAGACCCCATCGGCAGGTCAATGGTGTAAGCCTTGATGCTGGAGCTACAAAAATTTAAGTCTAATGTTACATCATGACCCGGCAGTAGATAGTAGAATCTAAGCCATGCCTCAGTCTAGCATATGCTAAAAAATAGCCGTTTGACCTAGTCACGACTTATACTGCTAATTAGCTAGTTGCTAACAGACCGTAAGGTACCAGACCTAGCTTGGATTACACCTCTATTCAAATAGTAGACAGTAGAATTTGAAATATATCTCTACACTTGAAGGTATTGCCTAGGTAGGAGATATGATCTCTAAGGGATTGCTACATGCTCGAAGAGGAGCGGACCCCTTCTAGCATTGCTACATACTAGAATGGTGTGGATCCCCTCTGATATATTTTTATGCCACGGTGACACGGCCTCTCTGTCATTGCTACATGCCCGGAGAGGAGCAGACCACTTCCGGCATTGCTACATGCTGAAGTAGTGTGGATCCCCTCTGGCATATTTTTATGCCAAGGTGGCACGGCTTCTCCAGCATCGCTACATGCCCAAAGAGGAGCAAACCCCTTCCGGAATTGCTACATTCCGGAGTGGTGTGGACTCCCTCTGGCATATTTTTATGCCAAGGTGACATGGCCTCTCCGGCATTGCTACATGCGCAGAGAGGGGCAAACCCCTTCTGGTATTGCTACATGCCAGAGTGGTGTGGACCTCCTCCAGCAGATTTTTATACTGGGGTGACACAGCCTCTCTGGCATTGCTACATGATCAGAGAGGAGCGGACCCCTTTCGGCTTTGCTACATTCTGGAGTGGTGTGGACCCCCTTCGGTATAAAAACATGACCTATCTGACATTGCAACATTATCTGAGAGGAGCTAACCCCTTCTGGCATTGCTACATGCCAGAGTGGTGTGGACCCCCTTTGGCATATTTTTATGCCGGGGTAACACGGCCTCTCCAGTATTGCTATATGCCTAGACAGGAGCAGACTCCTTTCGGCATTGCTACATGCCAGAGTGGTGTGGATCCCCTCTAGCATATTTTTATGCTGGGGTGACACGGACTCTTTGGCAAGCGCTACATGACACCGATTGGCCTTGCCTCCGGAGCCTCATCGCAGCTAAAGGCCAAGTGGGTCGTGGACCACATCACTCAGTACGATCGTCAACTCCAGCTCTAGCAAGTGCCATGGGACACCGAATAGCCTTGCCTCCGGAGCCTCACCGTGGCTAAAGGCTAAGCGGGTCATGGACCACCTCCCCCAGCTCGATCGTCGGCTCCACTCCAGCAATAGTTGTGGGAGTCAGGGTGGCCTTGCCTCCTAAGCCTCATCACGGGTAAAGGATAGGGGGTCACGGACCGCCTCCCTCAGCCCCATCATCGGTTCTACCTTCGGCAAGCGCCACGGGACACCAGATGGCTTTGCCTCTGGAGCCTCGCTGCGGCTAAAAGCCAAACGGTTCACAGACCACCTCCCTCAGCCCCATCGTCAGCTCCATCTCTGGCAACCACCACGAGACTCTGGGTGGCCTTTCCTCTGGAGCCTCACTGTGGCTAAAGGCCAAGCGGGTCACGGACCACCTCCCTCAGTCCCATCATCAGCTCCACCTCTGGCAACTGTTGTGGGACTCTGGGTGGCCTTACCTCCACAGCCTCTCCATGGCTAAAGGCCAAGCGGGTTGTTGACCGCGTCCCTCGGCCCCATCGTCGGCTCCACCACTGAAAACCACCACGGGACTCTGGGTGGCCTTTCCTCCAGAGCCTCGCCATGGCTCAAGGACAGAGGGGTTGCGAACCGCTTTCCTTGACCCCATAATCAGTTCCACCTCTGACAACCGCTGTGCGACTCTAGGTGGCCTTGCCTCTAGAGCCTCGTCGTGGCTAAAGAACAAGGGGATCGTGGACCACCTCCCTTGGTCCCATCGTTGGCTCCACCTCGCGTCATGGGACACCAGGTGGCCTTGCCTTTAGAGCCTCACCATGGCTAAAGGCCAAGTGGGTCGCAAACCGCCTTCCTTGGCCCCATCGTCAGCTCCACCCAGCAACCACTGTGAGACTCCCAGTGGCCTTGCCTCCAAAGCCTCACCGCGACAAAAGGATAAGGTGGTCGTGGATCGCCTCCCTTTGCTCAATCGTTGGCTCCACATCAGCAATCGACATGGGACTCCGGGTGGACTTGCCTCCAGAGACTCGCTGCTGCTAAAGGACAAGGGGGTCGTGGACCGCCTCTCTCAGCCCGATTGTTGGCTCCACCTCTAGCAACCGCCGTAGGACTCTGGGTGGCCTTGCCTCTAGAGCATCGCCATGGCTAAAGGATAGAGGGTCGTAGACCCCCTTCCTCGGCCCCATCGTCAGCTCCACCTCCTGCAACCGCCATGGAACTCTGGGTGGCCTTGCCTCCGGAGCCTCGCTGTGGCTAAAGGACAGGGGGTCGCAGACTGCCTCCCTCTGCCCCATAATTGGCTCCACCTTCGGCAACCTCTGTGGGACTCTGGGTAGCCTCACCTCTGAAGCATCGCCGCTGCTGAATGCTGAGGGGGTTGCGAATCACCTCCCTCAGCCCTCTTGAAAACTCCATCCCCGGTGATCACCACCGGGCTTCAGATGGATTGCCTTGGATAAGAAATTTGGAACAAATTTAGAGTGGAGTCTGTACCAGCTTCAGACAGAAGAGAGGGCTCACTACTCCGGGTACTAACACAATCGTGGCATTCGAAAACGCCAGGAAAGATACCACACTTGGGGGATCGAAGGCACGTAAAACACACGTCTGGCCACCTATTTGGAGGATCGCCCACATTTAAATCCGAGAAAAGACATCAAGCAGTTCCAAGGATTTATTTTCATTACTAATAACTTGCCCATCCAAAGGACGTTTACAAAGGAGGCATTGACAAATGAAAAACAAATCCTGAGATAGCAACTCAGGGCAAAAAAGAGTACAAGGTGATGATCAAGGATGCTACAATCGGTAGCGCATGTCACGACTGATGCGCTTTATCTGAAGCCTACCACTACGAAGGCCAATAGAGTAGTTGTTCCCTAAGTCGCTAGAGGACAAGGAAGAAGATAGAACAAGCTCCGATGTGGCCCCCTTCCCCTCCTCCTCGACCTTTTTCTTTTTCTCCTTGGCCACCACCTTCTCCACCTCTGCCTTCTCCTCCGCATCAATCTCCTTCTCCAGAGAATCCCAGTTGACCTCCTCTTCATCATTAGACATGTCGATGGTCTCGGCTAGAGCAACCGCCTGGACTGCCAGACCGGAGCAATGGGCGGTAGCCCCCTCTGCGAGGAGGATAGTAACATGGCTGCCAGCTCCAACCCCGCAAGTACCGGCACACGTGCTAAGAGTGACCTTGTTGTCAAGAACATCAACATCTCTGATGATGAGGAGAATGATGCCATACTCTAAAAAACCAAGGAGAAACACTACCCTACACAAGCAAGGAAGGATCAGCTGGGTGAACCCCAGTTTTTATAGCTAGGCCAAATGGTTGCACACCCCTAGGGAAGGAAACAGAATCATCGTGGGCGTTGTTTCATGGTGATTCAAATTACTCCCTTGAGGGGCCTGTGGACACACCCTGGCTGATTCCCATCCACGTGGCATCATCCTGCGGTGGCACCCGTGTTTTTGTGCACACGTCCCATCGCATTAAAAAACCAGACCCCATTTGGTGCATGCAAGGTGCAGGGGTGCCAGACCCCAAGCAAAATTGTGCATAACCCCGTCAGACGCACCGCCATTAGTTGGGGCATGTGGCCACGCCCCGGTTGATCCTTGTCCACGTGGCTTCATCCTACAGTGGCACCCGGGTTTTTTGCGCACTTGTCTCATCACATTTATGAGCCAAGCCCCTTTCAGCACATGCAAGAATCATGGGTATAAGACCCCAAGAGAGACTGCATATGACCCCATCAGATGCACTGCCATTACCACACGCCCTCCAGTACTTATGTCAAGAACAAAGAAAATATCTTGCCTCCACGCACGACCCCTGCAATGATGGTTCAAGTGGCAAGTAGACTCATCATCAGAGAAGCTGAAGGGTTTACTCCGGCTTCCGCATGGACTCCGAAACATGGTGCTCTACTAGCATCTCAATGGCCTTCGGTTCCAATGTTATCTACACCTATGAGCCTTGCCTCTTCCATCAGGTACTGACATCATCGCTTACAGTTATTACTGAGAGACTCCTCTATGGATTGATGCTATGTCATGGGATATCCTAACTATGATGCCGGGCTGAAGCTAATTCCCTTTATATCCGCTCACCCCTTCTCACCTCGGAATAGCAAATGAGGGGGTACTATTGGGGGAAATACCTCAGCCCGTAGACATTGCTAAATGGTCTCCACCAGGAGCTCCTCTACAGCCCTTGGGATCTAGATCCAAAGGAGGAAGCCTAGCTTCCGGAGGCTGTAGGCACCTCTGGCTACTGTCCCCCAAGATAGTAGAAGAAGCCATCCTCCGGGGGAGGTTGTAAGGACCCCCCGACTCCTTGGTCTCACTGGCCTCCCGGAGCCCCAATCTTCCGGAGCCACAACCTCCCAGAGCCACAGCCTACCAGAGCGCCAGTCTCCTGGAGTCACAGCCTCCTGGAACTCCAGTCACCCGGAGCCATAGCCTCCTGGAGCCCTGGCCTCGTAGAGCCATAGCCTCCCAGAGCCCTAGTCTCCCGAAGGCCCCCATCTCCCGGAGCCTAAGTGGACTCCCCAGAGCCTTCAAGAAAGGGCCATCAGACCTTGGAAAAAGATCAACCAGAGTAGGCCCACTGGCCGTCCTCCACCAGCAAGGAGGTGACATACATTTAATGCGGCGCAACTGGAGGCCATCTTGACATCTTGGCAGCGCAGCACCACACTAGGCGACTGACAGAATACCAAGCCTTTAGGGCCACTTTCATCACTATATCCCCATAGTAGATAATATCTTTTAATTTAGGGGCAAAGGTGTAATACCCCAAGTGTTTACAAAATAAAATAAAGCGATTGACCATGGGTCTTCCGGAAGTGCAAAATTTGACTTTTTAGATTCGTTGTTCAGATGGGCGATCAGAGACCGCAGATGTGTAGATCTCTTCAAGAAGATTCCATTTTACTATTTAAACATCCCATTAGGACACCGGTGAATCCATGGCGAACCTAATTAATTCCGGCCATTGGATGGAAGAGGAAAGGTTAAAAAAAAGAAGAGATAAGAGGGCTGGATGCACACTGATCCATCCAAAAGTTGCTCGACCAAAAGAGCTGCCCCTCCCCTGGCTGCTGGCACATCTCTCTCTCCCCCTGTTGTTTCTGATCTAGGCGCCCAAGAGGAAGGAGAAGGAGGTGGAAGTGGAGGAAGAGAAGGGCTGCAGGAAGGAGGAGAAGAGAAGGGAAAGGTTGGAGGAGGAGAGGTGCTGCTGCAAAGTTTTCGTGGGGAACACTAGGTGAGGTGCAAAACCATCTTTTTCTCTGCAATTGGTTTTTGGAGAAGTTTTTTTTTAGTTTTGGGAATTAGAGGATTAGGGGGATATTAGAGTTTAACCTCGAATTCGGGTTGCTGTTTTCAGTCAGATTGTGCATTCGGCTAGGGCTCAGTTTTTATCTATGTTCTAGGCCGAATCTGCCAAACCCAAATTAGCAAAAGTTGTAGGGGATTCAGATATCTCTGTGCTCGTAAAATTTATTATGAAATTTTCAAGTTGGCTGTCAGGTTCTAATGTGGTGCGGGTCAGTCATAGATCTATTTAGTTTTTGACTGTCTTCGAGGCCGAACCAGTTTTTTCAATGTGAAGAAAAGTTGCAGAGGTTTTCGTATTCTTTTCATATTGCTAAAGAACGTAATTTTTGGTTAACTAAAACTCCAGTTATGCTCCATCTACGTAGAGTGTCTTGTTTTGGCTGTCAGAAAACTCAGTCATTGTTCAGAGTATGTTTAGTTCTAGTTAATGACCTTTTATGTAGATCAATTTTATACCAATGTTGTAGCTCTTGTTGTTATGTCCATGTCCACCACATTTTAGAATTTTAAGTTGAGTAGTTTTGGAGATATTCAGTTTTAGATGACTGCTGTTCGAAATCAGTGACAATTTATCAGTGCTGTGTTGAGAGTCCGTCTAGGCGACTTTAGAGGCATGATAAAATTACTTTTTCTCTACAAAAGTTGTAGATATCCTTCTGTAGTTTCCAAATATGTATTTATTTGTTATTATATATATGGTAGAAAAATAGATACGAAAAAGTGAAGCAGCACTACTGCAGTCAATTGAATGTGAAGATGTTGGTTTGTATGTTTAGCGGGTTGCGAGGTGTAGGACCGTGTTTCATGCTGTTTGTATGTTATTTGTTGTGTTGTGGTGCTGATATGTGAGTGCATGAGCAGGTGGTGTTGCAACGAGGCGTGTACGTCTTATTTTCATCGTCGGTAAAGGCAAGTGAATGTAGCTGTTGCATTGCTACAACTTTAACTTGTTATTTTTACTACCTCAATTCTTAATCATGAAGCATACATAGTTATATTTAATAATTTGGAGGATTAAATTGCTGCCCTAATTTAGTGGGAATGTGCCATTAAGTTGATAGTATTGTGGCTCTGATGTTGATATTTTTGCTTTATGCTTAAATATGGATGAATGGGTAAATGCAAATACTTGAGGATGGTTCCAGAAATTCAGTGTGGATGATTGTATATTGAACATATGAGATATTCTCGTATAGTTTATCTACGCTTTGAACTAACTCAATTATAATCATGAAGTTCTTGCTGTCATATACATGTTTCAAATGAAATAGGTTAACCATGGGTTAACATAGGTGGATTGGTTGTTTTATTGGTGCTCAGCATAGAATATGATATTCATAGTGGATACATACGAAAGAAGTCTATTGTTAAATTCCTATTTAGTATGTCGGGGTTTGACTATAAAGCCTTTATTTGTGTCTTGATGGATGCTTGCAAAGAATGTACTATTTATTTCTTTGTCCTGAAGGTGCATGTTGAAGATCATGTTATATGTATTGTACCTTTTTGTATTTGAAGTATTATTGGTGGTATACTTTGATATGAATGCAGCATGTCATATGCACTTGCATTTCATATGCATTGGAAGTTATGTCGTAAAGATCACGACTGTACCGGTACACATCGTACGTTGCCCGAGGAGGGGTGCGATGTAAAAGAAGACATATCATTGCATTCATATGTATTGCTGTATGGAATTGATTGTTGGATATGTTGAGGTTGCATTGGAGATCATTATGAGAAGCACCGCTTCTCCGTGGATATGTTCATTATGGTATGACTTGTAGATTCATGAAGGTATTGAAGTCCTACGTCGATTTACATTGCATAGTATCCATGTGCGTCATATTGTGTTGCAGTAATCTTCCATATACTATTTGGTTGGGATGAATTGCATGCAAATATTTGAGTAATCTTACCAATTGTAGAAGTTATGTGATTACGAGTGAGTTATTCTTAATGTTGTCATTTATTATTATTACAACTTGAACTCTATTCATGATGTTTTGGATGCTGATATTTTTTTAGAAGTCTTCTTTAACTCTTAGAAGTTGAAGTCAATTATAGATGTTGATATCATGTCATATGGGGTAGATAGTTTTTTTTTATCTGGCTTATGTTATATTAATGTTTGCTGTGAACATGTTTTTATTGATCTACTTTTAGAAGTAACAGTTTAACCTTCTTAAAAAAATGAACATGATGAATATTGTAATGTCTTTACTACCTGTGTAAGTTTTAAATTGATGCTTTAAATATTTTGGTTTAAATAGCTTGTTAAAGTAGTTCTCTTGCTGAGATTACCCAATCTCACCCTTGCATTTTCCCTCCCCAGGTTGTCTTCTTGAGGCTAGTTTGGAGGGAAGGGCTTAGCAGCACGTCTTACACATTCATGGCATCACTTACACTATTCAAAGTAATATTACAGTAATAATATAATAGATGCTAGTGTCGTTGCTTAACTATCTTAAATATGCCCTAGAGTGATCAAGTTCTTGTTCTTCTCTTTTACTAGGATATTGTTAAATGTTGGTGTGATGTTATTTCATAATATATACCTCTATCTGTTGTTGCTTCTGTGTTGCCTCTCGTTTCAAGAGAGATGCTGCTGAAATTTATGTATATATAGTTCGGCATGCTTGAAGTGTAGTTAAGTAGCATTTCAGGCGTTTGTGGGACCCTGGGGTGTTACAGTTGGTATCAGAGCCTAGGCAGATTATAGGAAAAATGAGGTTTAACTTGACACACATGCACATGTAGGAAGGGTTTGGTTTACATATTTTTGTTTACCACTGGTTTTGGAGTATAGGATTGTTTTAAGTCTCCTATTACTTTGATGTTTAATGTAGCATGATGGTATAGCTTATTGTTTTGATATATCGATATAGTAGGATACCCTTTGGTTTTGTGGCATTAAAGTTACTCTTTCGCTCTTTATTCTATCATGTTTGAGGTAGCACATTACGATTGTTACAAAATAATTGGTTGTTCTTTTATATGCCTTTGCTTGTGGTACAATATTATTGCTGTTGTCTATTCCTAAAGTCACTTGTTGCTTTGCTATATGTTTATGCTGATGTTAGCTTCACACTGCAGTGGGTGTTTGTGGTTGGTGCACCATTAAGGTGATGTAGTTGTCTAGGTGAAGTGGTTTGCATTTGAGAAGCTTTTGGTGGTCCGTGTGGTATGTGGGATCCAAGATGTTTTGGGAAGCCCGTAGAGGGAAGTTAGATTGGGCAGTGTAGATGGGTTGAGTGAGGATTGCCCAAGTGTTAGGGTTGTGACCCAACTATCCATATTCGAAGCAAGTAGTTGAATGACGGATGGATTGGCCCCCATGTCGTGCATTCTAATTATTTGCTCTCGATATATCGGAGAGATGGATCGTTGTGTGACTTGTCCTGTAGACTAGAGTAGTGGTGTTTTCAGCCTAAACTTTAGAATGGTGTAGGGATCTTCCCTGTGGAGTGAAGATAGTCTTTAGTTGACAGTGGTGTTGTGTTGACGGTGGGACCCGGGTGGGGTTACGAGAGGTTCTTTCAGTCTTTTTGCTGAGGATTGTACCCTAATCTTGAGCGGTTTTGAGATCTAGTATTTAAGCCAAGGGTTTGTACTTCCGTGTCTTTATCTGGGATCGAAGTGATTCTTCGTAGTCGGAATAGCTATGCAATTACTGATGTGATTGTCTTTGTAGTCGTAAAGGCTACATGCACTCCTAAACCAGCGTGCCTGATTCATATATCATTCTGAAATAATGAAATTCTTACTATTTTATACATGTTTATTATGAAGAATGATCATGTGGTTAGCGTAAGTGAAGTAATGATGAAATGATGAATGGTCATGCTTGTTGATGCTTTTGTATGGAAAGGATTCTATATGTTGTCGTGCGAGTTCATGTTTTATTTATCATTTTCATATGAAGCATATCATAAGCATGACATTGGCATTTGAAGTTTTGTTGCCGCACTCAGCCGCGACCATATCGATGTAGCATCGTACATTGCCATGGTACGATGCAAACTCTTACATTGTCGAGTAAGAGTGCAGAAGTGTATGTCACTGCATCTATATGCACATCATGATGTTGTCCTTATTGCAAATAAGGCTTGATGAAGTGAAAGTGGCTCTTATGGGTCAATATGCAGTGTTGCTGTTTAACTTATATATGCACATTGTTCACATGTGGTTTAAATCACAGTGAAGTGTATCTTCATTGATGTCATGGGTGTAATTCTTGTGTCTAGTACTTCCTTTGGACTCGGTGGTGCATATGCATAAGGGTGACCAAGTAAGGCTTATGCCTTGAGGTGGTGATTGTTTCTTGAGCAAGTCTGTTCTACTCATGTTCTGAAAGATAGTAGTGATTGGTGGGCAAAGTGAAGTGGTAGCATTGTTTTGGGATTAAATCCCTAATCGTATAAGTTTCATGTTTATCCTTCCTTTGTGGGAGGTGAAGATGAAGCGAAGGAAGATGTTTGTTCTTATTGACATGACTTTAGTAGTGCCAACTAAGTAGGGTTTTAGGGTGCGGTTGTACCACTAGAGAGGGTGTTCCTAGGCCGCTAGAGCCTTGGTCTCGAAGGTTGTCGAAGAGAGTGTCTCTTGTCTCGTCGGTATAATATCAGTGGAGACTCGTGGGTTCCCTTGTTGCTAGAGGAATGGGGAGACTACTGGTGTGCTAAAGTTGATGTTTTTAGATGCGAACGCCTAGCTTGCGTTATTGTTGTGACAGAGTTTGTTTGCCCTAGTAGCCGTCTTGTTTTTTTTTCGATGGCTCTTTTGAGGCCTTGTTAGTACGGCGTCAGGATCTAAGGGTTGCCATTGACGACCTTGTGCTTTTAAGGATATCGCAAACCAAAGTCTTGGTATGGCTTGGTACCATTGGAACGTGTAGCCGAGGTGTTTTGCCTCACCATTGTTGTTGCCTAAATGGTACTTTGTCTTCCGGCTGTAGTTGTCGGAGCCTGAAAGTGTAGTGCTAATACTGTTTGGGTCTCCTTGCTGAGGAAGTGTCCTCATGACTTGAAGCTTGAGATCGGGTTTAGAGCCGGCGATGGTGAAGTAGGATCTCGGAGTTAAGTACTGCCTAGTGTGTAGGTTGGGATCTTCAAAGCATGTTGTGTAGTAGAGTGTGCCTCCGAGTTGTGTAAGTTCACTGATGAACTAGTTGGAGTGGGAACTGTCTTATTGACCTTGAGTAGCAGATACTTTTGTAGTACTCGAGGTCTCTAAGTCATACGTTTTGAGACTCGTTGTTCAGTTGCTTCCTAACTTGTTCTGTAGTAGTTGTGGAGTCGATGGATTCGGGGATGAATCCTTTTAAGGAGGGGAGAATGTAATACCCCAAGTGTTTATGAAATAAAATAAAGCGGTTGACCATGGGTCTTCCGGAAGTGCGAAATTTGACTTTTTAGATCCGTTGTTCAGATGGGTGATTAGAGACCATGGATGTGTAGATCTCGTCAAGGTGATTCCATCTTACTATTTAAACATCCCATTAGGACACCAGCGAATCCATGGCGAACCCAATTAATTTTGGCCGTTGGATGGAAGAGGAAAAGTTAAAAAAAAGAAGAGATAAGAGGGCCGGATGCACACCGATCCATCCAGAAGTTGCTCGACCAAAAGAGCTACCCCTCCCCTGGTTGCTGGCGCATCTCTCTCTCCCCCCGCTGTTGCTGATCTGGGCGCCCAAGAGGAAGGAGAAGGAGGTGCAAGTGGAGGAGGAGAAGGGCTATAGGAAGGAGGAGAAGAGAAGGGAAAGGTTGGAGGAGGAGAGGTGCTGCTGCAAAGTTTTCGTGGGGAACCAAAGGTGAGGTGCAAAACCATATTTTTCTTTGCAATTGGTTTATGGAGAAGTTTTTTTAAGTTTTGGGAATTAGAGGATTAGGGGGATATTAGAGTTTAACCTCGAATTCGGGTTGTTGTTTTCAGTCAAATTGTGCATTCAGCTAGGGCTCAGTTTTTATCTATGTTCTAGGCCGAATCTGCCAAACCCATATTAGCAAAAGTTGTAGGGGATTCAGGTATCTCTGTGCTCGTAAAATTTATTATGAAATTTTCAAGTTGGCTGTCAGGTTCTAATGTGGTGCGGGACAGTCATAGATCTATTTAGTTTTTGACTGTCTTCGAGGCGGAACCAGTTTTTTCAATGTGAAGAAAAGTTGCAGAGGTTTTCGTATTCTTTTCATATTGCTAAAGAACGTAATTTTTGGTTAACTAAAACTCTAGTTACACTCCATCTACGTAGACAGTCTTGTTTTGGCCGTCAGAAAATTCAATCAATGTACAGAGCATGTTTAGTTCTAGTTAATGACCTTTTATGTAGATCAATTTTATACCAATGTTGTAGCTCTTGTTGTTATGTCCATGTCCACCACATTTTAGAATTTTAAGTTGAGTAGTTTTGGAGATATTCAGTTTTAGATGACTGCTGTTCGAAGTCAGTGACAATTTATCAGTGCTGTGTTGAGAGTCCATTTAGGTGACTTTAGAGGCATGATAAAATTACTTTTTCTCTACAAAAGTTGTAGATATCCTTCTGTAGTTTCCAAATATATATTTATTTGTTATTATATATATGTTAAAAAAATAGATACGAAAAAGTGAAGCAGCACTAGTGTAGTCAATTGAATGTGAAGATGTTGGTTTGTAGGTTTAGCGGGTTGCGAGGTGTAGGACCGTTTTCCATGCTGTTTGTATGTTATTTGTTGTGTTGTGGTGCTGATATGTGAGTGCATGAGCAGGTGGTGTTACAACAAGGCATGTACGTCTTATCTTCGTCGTCGGTAAAGGCAAGTGAATGTAGCTGTTGCATTGCTACAACTTTAACTTGTTATTTTTACTACTTCTATTCTTAATAATGAAGCATACATAATTATATTTAATAATTTGGAGGATTAAATCGCTGTCCTAATTTAGTGGGAATGTGCCATTAAGTTGATAGTATTGTGGCTCTGATGTTAATATTTTTGCTTTATGCTTAAATATGGATGAATGGGTAAATGCAAATACTTGAGGATGGTTCCAGAAATTTAGTGTGGATGATTGTATATTGAACATATGAGGTATGCTTGTGTAGGTTATCTATGATTTGAACTAACTCAATTATAATCATGAAGTTTTTGCTGTTATATACATGTTTCAAATGAAATAGGTTAACCATGGGTTAACATAGGTGGATTGATTGTTTTATTGGTGCTCAGCATAGAATATGATATTCATAGTGGATTCATATGAAAGAAGTCTATTGTTAAATTCCTATTTAGTATGTCGGGGTTTGACTATAAAGCCTTTATTTGTGTCTTGATGGATGCTTGCAAAGAATGTATTATTTATTTCTTTGTCCCGAAGGTGCATGTTGATGTAACACCCAAAATTTCAACTTTTGCAATAATTTAAAATTTTGCTAGAAATTTAAATCAAGTATTGCAACGTAGTTCAATAGGAAATTAATTTCTAAAATTAACCTGGCCTAAGGGAATTGTTTGGTTGCATTCGTGCCATTATAGATGCAATAAGGTTTTATTGGGTGGAAAAAGTTTGCAAAATTTCGCTAGAATTCGCCACTTTAAAACCTCTTTTGAAATTTGATGAAAATTCTAATGGAAAAAGTTTTGGAAAATAAGAAAATGCTCTCGGACCGAAATCCTCCTTCTCCCTCCGCCCAAACCCCCCCCCCCCTTCCCTTTTCCTTCCCTCCCGTGTGGGCCGCCGACCTCCCTTTCCCCGTGCCGGCCCACAGGCCGAGCCGGCCTACTGGAGTTCTGAGCCGGCACCCCGCTCTCGCTGCCGTGTGGACTCGCTGAGCCCCGAGCCGAAGCCGCGCGCCGAGCCTCGAAGCCGACGCCTCTCCTTCTTCTTCCTCCGTCCACCCGCCTCCCTGCTTAAACGCCACCGCCGCCGATTTCATTTACAGCCTCCCCGTTCATCTCCCTGCCCCGAATCACCTCCGTCGCGTGCACGTGCCCCTCCCGCTTCCTTTCCCTCCATTCAAAGCCGTTTTGGTGCTCAACTCATAGTAGAAACCACCGGCCATTAAGGCCATGACCGCCGCCCCTTTCCGCTTCAAATTCCGGCCACTCCGGCCACCATCTCCCCTATTTAAGCCACCCTCTACCTTCCCGGCAAGAGTCTGCACACCACACGCTCGTTCACGCCTCGCTTTTCCGCTCGGAACGCCGTCACCGCCCTTTTCTTCTTCGGCTCCGGTAAGATGCGCCGCCGCCGTCGTTCTTCGTGTGCGCACTGTCTCCAGCCGAGCTAACCACTCCTTTGGACCCGCAGGTGCCTTCGGAGCCGATCCAGTGGGTCATCGTCGTCGTTTAGCCGCTGGAAAGCCATCCCCGCTGCCGCACCGACCGCCGCCGCCGCCCTCGTTGTCGCCCGGTCACCCCGACGCCCCTCCGGCAACCCTTTAGCTCGAGGTGAGTTCGCTGGGCTCCCCTCACTCCCTTCCACCACTCGTCGGAGCAGCCCGGCCGTCGGAACCCCGATCCGGCCAACTCCGGCCACCCGCCGGCTACCCCACCGCCATTCGCGCCACTGTACTGAACCCAGAACAACCTCGGCCGTCGATCTCCCTTCTACGGCCAGGATTAAAACCTCTTCATTATTTGAACTTCGGTCCACTGTGGACTCATGGACCGGCCAACCGGCCCTGGTCCATGGGCTCATGAACCTATTCCATTTCCTTTCTAATAGAAGAATAAACCAATAGTGTTTATGACATCATAAATTGAATTTTTCAGTATAAAAACAATTCATATTTTCTCTGATAATAATGAAATTTTGCAGAAACACCCCTGGAACTTCAAATAATCATAACTTTTTGTTCGTAGCTCCGATTTAGGCGATTTTCGCGCTCAAATGAATCTGTTTATAGGGTTTTTATCTAGTTTTAGGAATGTTTGGTGTACTGTTCTTATGTTAGATTGTGTGCTCGTGTAGACGATTCAGTCCAGGAGTTCGGCAACTTTCAGGAGGAAGATTTTGAAGGACCTGTGCAACACTTCGACGAAGGCAAGTGTCTTGACCATGTTGCAAACCTAGTTTTTACACAAAGCTAGTCTTTGTCCAATACGCATGCTGTTTTACAAAGATGGGTAGTATAGCAAATACTAGTGTTAGATATAGATGTTTTATCCATACAAGATCATCATGTTTATGCTTAGCCATGCTTTAGATTAACATGTAGCGTGTAGGTGATGAATCTTGAGTTATAAACTAAAAATTGATATAGGAAGAATATCATGGAAACTGATGTTGTTAAGGGAGTTAACAACAAAGAT
The DNA here is from genome assembly GCF_958298935.1 of Phragmites australis. Lineage (NCBI taxonomy): Eukaryota > Viridiplantae > Streptophyta > Magnoliopsida > Poales > Poaceae > Phragmites > Phragmites australis. The sequence continues at coordinate 13,817,654 of NC_084939.1, read as the reverse complement.
AATTGGGGTTTTGGGCAAGAAAGGGGTTACTTTTCCCAGCATGGTTGGTTGTTTGGTAGTATACCCTTATGGGGTTATTGGAGGTCTTGCCCAGACCATTTTAAGGACCGGTTCGTAGAGCGAACATCCATGGCAAACAGAGCAACCACGAGACCAATATGGTACGGCTTGGCCTAGTAACTAGATGTTCTCCCAGTGTTGTATGAGCCAATCGGATGTATAGATAAGAAAGGGTTACTTCCCGATTCTACCCGGCACAAGAGGGGGCTTCTGGGATGGATGGTTACTCCACTTATGTACGGCGATGAAACCTCAGTGGGCAAGTGCATACTGGGAGACTCTTTGGAAAAGCCTCGTAGTGATCTCTTGGCGTACACCACGGAAGTGTGTAAGGTACCATCAGGTGCCGGCAACAGAGAAGATCACGACTCGTGGGTAAAGTGTGCAAACTCTGCAAAGTGTCAAACTGAATATTCAGTCGTGCTCACGGTTATGAGCAGCATGGACCCTCACATGATTAGTCGGGTGGTTGTTTTTCTTGGTTTGGGAATTGGGTTGAATTCCCGGAGGTTAAAGAAAATCTTTGGTACATCTTTTCCCGGTTAAAATAAAATTTGTTTTCCATAGTTCAGGGCTAAAAATTGGCTTTTATGCAAATGAAACCCTAGAGAATAGGAAGCCTTGTTTCAAGCCACCATATCAAATTAAATGTTTCCACCACTTGTTGAGTATTAGAAATACTCACGCTTGCTGTTTCAGAAGGTGAAACCTTTGAAGAATTTCCTGAGGACGACTTCCCCGAGGATGATGCCGAGTTCTAGGCTTATGGAACTCTCGGTCGGCTGCCTGTTGGCTGGGAGCTGCGCCGTTCTTTTTCCGCTGTGGTGGTCATTTCTTCAGCCTCCACCTCCATGACTGTCATAGATATTTCAAAACATAGAAACATATAAAAATAGCATGAAGACCAAAGGAATTAGACAAAATCTGATACCTGTCTTCCCTCTAAAATCAAACTGAGGACGGCATAGTCCCTCTAGCCCCTACAGCCCAAAGAAGGGAATGATCCATCCTTCACTAAGAGGCCATATGCCTGCAGCAATAAACTCCTTGACAAGGTCACGAGTGCTCAGGTTCTTCGCACGCCGCTTGAAGGCTTCGAAGGCCACCTTATCAACATGTCTGGGGTGTGGTTAACCTTGTAGCCCTGGCACTTCAACACGAGATATTCCTTGTTGTCTACCTTATGGTAGAACCATTATTGTGTCTAGTCCTTCGGCCATTTGTTCTTGTAGGCCACAACATTTGTGAACAAACCCCCCTTAGTAAGTGAAGTTTGCACAACCATAGTGGGCTTCGGACTGCATGTTGTCAATGAAGATCGGCTTCGGTTGGTGGTGAAGCTTGTGGGCAACGGCGAAGGCCCTAGCCAAGGCCTTCGCTTCTTCAAACCTAGCCACCCAGGCGAAGAGCAGAGCCAAACAATGGCATTTGGCACAGTGGATGGAGAAAAACCTTAAATATTATAAGGACCTTCGCCACCATTCCATCATAGGGTAGGCAAAGTCCAGCTCTGAATCAATCCGTGAAGACAATAGCTCTGTCGTCTTTTGGTGACGGAATCTCCTGGTCCTTCGAAAGCCTGACCTTCAATACATCGCCTATCAACCCTTCTTGCTTTAGGCTACACATGACTTTTTCATCAACCTTTGACCTCCCAATCCAGTAGGTTTTCTGTTTGGAGGATTTGCCTTACGAAGCCATCGATCCAAGAAAACTGTATCTAGGTCCTGAAGGTTGCGAAGGGCTGCGAGTAGCTTCGGAACTATGCGCGCGAGCTTGAAGGCAATGAATGGTAAAAATGAACCCTGGGGTGAAATATATATAGTGGTATGAAGGTAGTTAAAAACACGTCTATTGGGATTTGAACTGTCGCCAACCAAAATTGTAACCACCAAAAAATATATATATATATAATTAAATTTAAATTTAAAAATAATAAATAAATAATCATAATCAGCACATCAAAATTTAAACCGATTCCAATCGAAAACCATTAGTAACAAGAAGTTAAACCCTTTGGGTGTGCAAGGGGGGCTTATTTACTGACGGTAAACCTTATAGCATGTGGCCTCCAACAGGCCGAAGGGCACGACGTTCGGTGATACCATCTAATTCATGAGTTCAGCCCATCGAAGAGGAGCGTAGCCCGTGAGGGCTGCTGTTGGGGAATGGTCTCACAAGCCCTCTTCAGACGTTGGGGTGAAGAACTCTACGGTCGTTGTTTACTAACAAAGCTTACAGTTATCGTGGATGTCATGTTATAGGAATCCTTTGGCAACCCAGGATTATTCTTCAAATGCTCAGCACCAGAGAATCAATTCCCGCAGAAAAAGGTTGGCGAAGCCAATGGCGGGCCTTTGGAGGTGAACCGAAGGCCTTCACTTGGCATCGCAAGGAAATCGGTCGAAGGAACGCTGAAGGTGTCATCGCAGGTGAAGCCTTCATCGTGCCTTCGGAGGCCAGCTGAGGACCTTCGCTCGGCACAGCAAGGAGGACAACCAATGAGCTACCGAAGGTGCCGATGAGCATGGACCTTTGGGAGCCAGGTCGAAGGGAGGACCGTTGTTAATGACTGAAGACAACTAAAGGCAGCATTGTAAATAAGCCAGTTATACTTAGGATAGTACCAAGTTACCCTTGAATATGCCGAGAATGTGGCAATTAGAGGGGTAATATGATAACTGTAGCGGGGAGTGGTTGAGTACGGTCTATAAATCGGGCATCATGGTAACTGATGGGATAGGTAACATTAATATATGTGTATAGTTCCCCACTTTGTGGATTTTCACCTAGCATTCAGATCACTGTGGGGTTTTGAAGGCCCACCACCTTGTTCGGTTGCGCAAGTTTCCAACAACATGAACATAAATAAGCATAATAGATAATCACATTAATTGTCATATTATATGGTTCTTTCACATGGTGATCTCAATCTCCATGCTTCATGTCCTCCGTGCCATCATGCTTGAAGCTCCATGGTGAAGTACATTAGGATATCAATTATCACAAGTCGACACACAGATGGTTATGCAATAACATTACAACCCATAGCTGCAATTTTATGCATCACATGTAGGCCATGAAAATTACATACATGCATCACATACATAAGTATGGGCCACACTATTCACATCATTCTCTGCAAAAAAACAAGTTAAGCGTAGTACCGATTCTACCGTATGACAAGAATATGTTCATTATTACAATCTATGCATGTACACTATGCAACGATGGATTAATCGTATCTATGAAATTATCATCAGATTAATCATATTAAGCCGATTATATGCCATTCAAAATGACTCAACTTCAATAGGATCAATCGTATTGATCACGGTGGAATGTTTACTTGAGGAAACAGTGATGCACAACATCTATCTGTTGGCACAAAATAATTGGCGGCACACGCTTTTAACCTCGATGGTGATTCTAGTTGGTAGGGGTAAGCCACAACGCATCCGAGAATGAGAAAGAACTAATCGTGTAGTCATGTAGTGCTATAAACTCATACCTATTCCGGCTCCTAAGACCGGTTGATTTAATCAACGCATGCACAAACCGATCCATCAGCATGAACCGATCAAAATAACAGCAATAGATCCAATCTACTACAACATCATATCACTATACACACTTGATCCAGATCACTAACTACACATGAAGCCTCTAATGCCACTATTGGGGAACGGATACGCTAAGCTAGCGTAAAACAAAATTTCTACCATGTTCATCCAGAAAACTATATGAGTAGGGGATCATGGGTCGTTACCACTAGATACACAGTGTAGTGGAAGAAGAGTTGGAGTAGACAGACCTAACATCGTGCATGTCTATGTAGAGGAACTAGTTAATCTAGTCATGAACCAAGCGTATCCTCCTCGCGTCCTTGTAGTCGATCAACACCGCAACAACAATAGCGGTGCATTTACAGTATTCACATGTCTAGGGATGTAACACCGTGTGCCGATGTGTTAGATCACACTAATGAGCTCCCACGTTGGGAGCCTATTAGGGTTCTAATCCCTCACGGATCATTATCGTAAAGCCCACTCATGGATCTAATACGAATTAGTGATTGCCTCTGAGTTATATCAACAACATGACACACGGGGAAGAGTCTTCATGGTGAGGTGTGTTGGTTTTTATCGAAAATGATGCAGACAGCAAGGAATACGTTTGTAAATTGCAAACTGAAAAGTAAATATATAGTTTAATGCAACCACAAAACCCAGTCATCTTTGGTGTATATCTAAGAGTTCATAATAGGGTATCAAGCCTGCAGCATTCCTTTCGTAGTCTTCACATTTCTGAAGTATTCATGCATGTCACTCTCGCTTCAATCTTTACGGTTTTGGTAGGATGATGAACCACAACTACTAGCTAGAATCCTCTTCTTGAGTTTGGATTGATCCTGTCAAAAAAATTGGCGTTGACCCCACTTCCACCCGTGCGTTTGGATGGATGCCAATTGTTGGCGTGCCCAGCCTCCTTTCGCCCAACGCTTAGTTTTTTCTCGCCAACCGCGAGTGAAACATGGGCGCCCGATTCCCACGCCAAACTTCTCGTGAGCCAACAGATTTAGCCGGGGCTCAATCCAAACGAACATTTCTTCTCTCTTGGTGTCCCTGTTGTCCTCCAGCTCAGATTCTAGACTACTCATTTCTTCATTTTCCCTCACACATCTTAATGCCTCTTGCTGGTTTCCCATGGGTTCTTTGTGCCCTCCATCTCAGTTTGTCGATTTTCCTCTTTGCAGACTAAGAAAAAAAATTAAGCCTAAAATATTACTTAGGGAAGTCATTCGCATGGTAAAAAGATCATTAGGAGGATGCAATTGGAAATACAAGATTTTTTAGTTGTGCTTTCATGTTAAATATGGTTGATATCTAAACTAAAATGTGAACTTCCATACAAGCTTCCCTGAAAGCACATTGTCCAAATTTAACATTGGAAAAGCTACCAGAATATCACCCTAGCAACATCTAAATAAGAAGCATGGAGTAAATGCTTAGAAATGAACTATAGATTCCCTTCAGCATCATAAAATTGAAAATATTATAGCCTAATTATCACAGTAATAATAGAGCTTAGTTATGACAATAAACATTGTTCAAGGAAACAATATATAGTTTTTTGTCCAAAATATATGTGTTGCTAGCCCGCAGAGGTCATTCTCCAAGTATTTTTTATTACAATCAATGGGATCCAATTTATCTCTCTTATAATGGGATATGAGCAACATGCATGCACATCACACACACAGCTTCTCAACACTTACACAACAGTTCTTCCTTCTCGGATGAGCTTTTGCACATGTGGATAAAAGATAAAAGCTAAAGGGTCACACCATAAATGAAGGCTCTTGTTTCAAACATAGGGGCCACCAAAGTTGTTCATGATACAAACGAATCTACTAGAAAAGACAGTTTCTAGACGCACCTCATAAATAAAAAAAATCCTATTCTACTGCAATTGCTACTAAGACTACTATTGCTGTTGCTGGTGCTGCTACCAGTCCAGCACCGCCAACACACTACTAATGAATGGTCCATATTAATTCGACATCATACATAGACCTCGTTTTTCATTGACAGTTCAGTGTTGGCCAAAATTTCCAGTACGCTTAATGTTGGAGATATGCTCCTCCTTTACACTTAGGTACATCTTTTTTAAGGACATACAGCTCACACATATTAATTTATACCTCTACCTCGCGCTAGAAACAAGAGAAAAGTACATTTGTATGCAACAACCACGATATCCCGTCTTCAGCTAAGGGTTGTTCTCTCAAAGTCCGTTTACCACCTAAGGCTAAGTTTCCATTTTTCTGTGAAAACTCAGCTAATCAGCCTCCCCGGGCCTTCATTGCCGCATAAGCCCAACTTGCTACATTCATTGCCCACTATGTTTTTTAGTCTAGCCCCAATATGAATTGAGGAAAATAGGCCATTCTTGTATCAGTGTCACCAACTGTTATTCAAACCAGAGACCTTGCGATCTTGCTAATGCCGAAGTGCACTACTCGAGTTGTACTGAAACATGTAGGTAGCATAGGTCTATACAACTTTGAATTATGTACTTCCAATCAGGATTTTCTTAAGACAAGGTTTCCACTAACACTATTCACGCGTGCAAACATGAGAATTCTCAACAGCCTATTTCAAACCAAACCAAACTTGTTGACAACCTATACTACTGTTGCGGCATGCTTGGCAAACAATGCACCACAGATGGCCAAAATGCTTTGATTGATGGCGATAGCCTAGTTCAAAGGAGTATTGTGTCTGTAGGGAGTGTAAGATTTAAGAATGGATTAGGTATTGATGTTCCATCAATAATTCAGTGATGATGATATTGAAATGACTAACTAAAATAGGAACTGAAAATGTGAAGTGTAAGAATAAAATAATGTTGAAACTAAATAGACACTACATAGATTGTTCTTGAAGCAACGGTGCATAGTAGCGGAATTTATGTTTGGAAAGGTTCCACTACGATGCTAGCAATATGATACTGCCAAAATATGTATCATATTTCCTTGTGTTTCTATGAACATCTTTATTGATTATTGCTCATGTAACCTCTGACAAACTGTCAAGTGCAAAAAAAAAGAGTTTATTTGATGTACCCGCAAAAAAGGGGCTAATTGTGCAAATATAAGGATACAAGTGCAAAGATCTCACAATATAAGACAATGGTACCAAGCCCACCTCGGTCGGAGTTTCTATAAAGTTTGAAGAGGTGTGGTATGATCTCTAGCGATAGTATCGGGTACCAATGGGACCAACACGTCAAATGAAACAACTTTCATGATGAATCCACGGGCGAATACCTTCTAGAGGAAGCGCAAAACACTAATATGACAGGGTTATAAAGGAGGCATCGGTCTACAAAGGGGAGTACTCCATCATGATAGCTACACCTGTCACTAATGACTCAGCTACACCCGTCACTAATGAGCCTTAGCTGGTCAAATCAAAATTACAACCAGTGGGCATCTTCCGACCAGCCCATGTTCCTTCTGATCAGTATCAGAAAGCTACTAAAAGCCTAAATAGAGTCATTAGTGACGGGTGATAGCTATACCCATCTCTAATGACACTACGTGAAAAATAGACAAATGAGTATAAAATTAGTGACAAGTCGTAACATGACCTGTCACTAATGATAATAGTGATGTGATGGATCATAGTTGTGACCTGTCACTAATGATGACTTATCCGTAATGGGTCTTCCTAGGTCAGCCATTAGTGACGGGTCAAGTTATGACCCGTCACTAACGATGACTCATCAATGATGGGTCATCTTAGGTCAGTCATTAGTGGTGAGTTAAGTTGTGATCCATTACTAATGACCAACTCATCTATGACAGGTCATTCTAGGTCATTAGTGACGGGTCAAGTTATGACCCGTCACTAATGACGCTATTTACAATTTAGGTGATGTTTGTGTGCAGGTTTATGTTCACATCTAGTACCATTTTCTCATCTCTATGTTGTTCTTTGCTATATTCGTTATCCTTTCAGAGCCTGTCTAATCACTTTAATGTACATTACAATTGTTCAATGATAAGAGGGGAATAAAATTCTCTATGAATATTATTTTGTCAAATATACTTATTTGTTTTCAATTGCTTAGGGCACTACTAAGTGATATGAAAGAAAGTTAAACTCTATGCTTGCTTAATTGGCAAATTTTTTCAGTTTTTCACTGCCACCGAGATTTATATGGTTCACTTTTGTGCTTGTGTATTTCTGCTCCTACCACTTCGTAGTAGTTGCTTCTTACAATAAAAAAATAGCATATACATGCATACAACTAGTGCTATTATGTGCAGTCATATGTTAAGTAAATCTAGGTACATTGTGTATAATCAGTCATTTCTGTAAAAGCTACCTCAAGAGGATGCTATCACCTACTGGGTTTTTGCTTTGCTTTTGTGGTTTCTAGTATAACAATATGTAAACATATAAAATAATTAAAAGCTACCTCGGGAGGATGCTATCACCTGCTAGGTTTTTGCATATGGAAAATTATTGAGACAGTCCATAGCGATGATGGACTTTTCATGATGCTATATTTCTTTTTTTTCTCTTATTTTTCTCACCTTAGCAGTACTAAAATAGTAATTGTTGTACATTTTTGCTCAAGTTTGATGTAAGTGGTAACGGCTATGGACACAAACGTGTATTCTGAAAATAGCGCAAAAACATTAGGGGGCGAGAACTCAATCTTTCAGGGCGAATTTGGCCTCGAAAAAATTGTCAAACCTGACAAAATCGGGGAGAAATAGATGTAACTTTTCATGTAGATATCCGTAGAGTACAAAAGCGTCAAAATCGGAGTCTGTATGCAAATATTGTGCTCGTTTTATCGAAGGCACTCTGGGTCACCAATTAAATCGTGATTGTTTGGATGAGATATTCAGAAATTCATAAAATAATTATACAAATTTTGATGAAGAAAAATTTTATATGTAAATTATAACCCCTGAAGAAGTTTGGCAAAATCAGTCATTAGTGACGAGTTAAGATTATTACCCGTCACTATTGTTCAATCAGTAGTGACGGGTCACAGTTCTGACTCGGTACTAATCAATCATAAATTATGACCCATCATCTATAACCTTCGCCTAAAAGGTTAAAAGGATAAAATATTCAGTTTCTATCACAACTACGTGATAAGTGAGGTGGCAAGGGAGCTAAGCTCGAGGGGGTGTCACGGGTTCGAGGGCCATAGAACGCAGACTGAAAAACAGTTTGAAAAATGGCATGGCTTGTGGGGCATATGTGGCGAACCCCTACGTTGGGATGGCTCAAGTGAAAAAAAATATTTTTTGATTTTTTTCATGTCCAATACACGAAAAACGTTCATCGGTTACAACCCGTCACTTTTGTTTAGTCATTAATGATGGGTTACTGTTACGACCCGTTATTTATAACTTCATTAGTGACGGGTCGTAAACCATCACTAATGACGACTCATCAATGACGTGTTTGGGGTGATGATGTGTAACCCATCACTAATAACGGTTATGACCCATCACTGAAGGCCTTTTTGCACATAGTGTGATTAAATACAGTTCATTTCAAAAATTCATAACTTTTTCATATGGGATCAGATTGCGAAGAACCATTCAAATTGTATTCTAATTAACTCTAAGACAATCATTTACACGATCATAACCATAATGATTAACCAGAATCCATTTCAAGTAGTCCCAGTAAGTATTTTATACCCAAGATTGGAACACAAACCTTTACAACATGATTCATCACATCAATGTATAATAAAGAGCTGGTAATTAAATTATATTACAAGTCTTTCAAGTGATTACAATTTCACCATAATTTACATAGCATGAACACTAGGAGGACAAAACACTTATCAGGACTAATGACGACTCATCAGTGACGTGTTTTAGGTGATAATGCGGAACCCATCACTAATGACGGTTATGACCCGTCACTGAAGGCCTTTATGCATGTAGTGTGATTAAATACAATTCATTTCAAAAATTCATAACTTTTTCATACGTGATTAGATTGTGAAAAACCATCTAAATTGTATTCTAATTAATCACTAGGATGATCATTTATATGATCACGACCATAATAATTAACCAGAATCCATTTTCAGTAATCCCGACAAGTGTTTTATACTGAAGATCAGAACACAGGCCTTTACAATATGATTAATCACATCAATGTATAATAAAGAGCGGGTAATTAAATTATATTACAAGTCTTTCAAGTGATTACAATTTCACCATAATTTACATAGCACAAAAACTAGGAGGACAAAAGACAAATTAACTCTTAGTTGGTTAAAGTTACTACACAGCAGAAAACATATACGAGAAAGATAAAAGATGGGTAGTGACATGTGCCCATAAGCACCATCCCAAAACAATATCTCACAAGTATTGCCAAGCACCATCCCAAAATGATATCTCACAAGTATCGCCTGACGCCAACGTAGGTAGGAGTGAAGTAGCCAAACACTAACTCTTTCTCACCTACACAGCAAAGCAACGTGAGTACGAAGGTAATCGTAAGACATAATCCATAATAGGTACATATAACAACCCGACTCAAAGATAATGCATTTGAGGGGTGAATTAGCAAGGAATTGGCCATAAGGTTAAATGAATTCATATGCAAAGCAGTTTTGACATAAGAATATGAGTACCTAGCACTTAAACAATTGTACCCTCCTATCCAGATATCAATATCGTAAATATATCTGTACAAGGAATCGTCTCATAACCAACCTCAACCATCATAACCACTTGTCACATTGGAACTCAATGACTGATGCAAATGGATAGAAACATGCTCATGACCGAAAGTGTGACAATTCGAATTGATCTTACACCCTACAAGGGTACATCTTTACCCACATGACACGAGAACCATTCGGTTTGTGTGACCCACTAAAGTCCACACAAGGGGTACTCGTGAAAACCTTTTCCAATAAGGTCCAACCGTTTGAACATGCGTCTATAGGTGCGGAGGTCATCTAAAACTACTCCCTGAGTAAATTAGATACCTCTACAAGTCTATTATACCCACAATACCATAGACTCGTACACCAAAGGGTCACAACAACAAAGGTATTAAACTCATTCATCCCATATGCAGATACGTAGTAAGTACGGAAAAGTGCTACAGCCAACTGCAACAACGAATTGTGCTTAATCGATGCAAGTGGTCTATGATATTCGGTTTCCTCTCCCGACCTACCCCTAGCACCACTCACATCTCGTCTCGTCCTCATAACTCATACAACCCAACATAATCATGAACTTTGTGAACATTAATAAGCCCTAAGCTCGCGAACAATAGTCGAACCACAGCTCGACTTCTACCGATGACCTATACATGGCTAAGCATATCAGATACTTTTAAGTTAAGCATTAACATGATTACTCCTAGGCTACAAGGACTGATATTATCAATGTCAAGGTAGGAACAATGCATCAACATATGTTCTACCCATAGAACCCGACACTAACTTGTTAACATGCATAACATATATAAAGCGATAGTTTATAAATTTAGACATCACATGACCCAAAGCACAAGGAAGAATATGCTTAGATGCTTGCATGGTTGCTTCGGCGCTTCGCTCACAAATTCCGGTTTAGTGTTGGCTTGGACCATGCAAACCGTTGGCTCGTCACTCTCTAAACAATCAAGAATGCACCGAATAAACCAACGAATGAGAAAAAGAAATATGCTTATGATGCATGATCGTGAATTGACATGGAACGTGTCATGTCTCGAAAGCATTCGTAAACGAAAGCCATTGATATAAGAGACAAAAGGTTTGAACCTTATCTAAGGCATAATAAATTCACTAGGTACGGGACGATTGGCGGTCAGACCGGGGGTCTGGCGATCAGACCATCAGAATCGAGTAGAGGGAAAAAGGGTATTGAGTAGGTCTAGCGATCAGACCGAAGATTTGGCGATTAGACCGAAGATCTGACGATCTGACCAGGACTGCCGATCAGACCAGCTATGATGGTGGTCTGACTCCTGACTATAGAGTCAGTTCGAGCGACTTAGTCTCACGGTCAGACTGGCCCTATTGGCTGTTAGACTACGAGATCTTGCTAATGCCACCTCAGCGAGGTCACCGGTGATGCCTTTGAACACAAAATGTACCAAAATGCCCCGCGACACTAGTGGAGTGTTTCTAGGGTAGTTTGGACAACATGCACCGAACCAAACTCGAGAAACCCCATGAACAAGATCTAAAGCTAGGGTTGAACTCAACCAAATCAAGGTGGAGACCGATTAGAGCTCGGAAACGGTGAAAAAAATGGTAGGGGGATGCTCACTTTGGCGTAGGGGAGCTTTGTATTAAATCGGTTCATCTCGGGAAGCTCCGATTTGCGAGTCGGGCCTCGAGGTGGTCATTAGGCTTGAGATAGAGAAAGCTCGGGGAAAAGAGCCTCCGACGATGGAAAGAGGGGAGGAACTCGGGAGAAGTCCTTGGGAAGTTCCGGAGAGTCCTCTTTGTCAATCTCTGGTCGTTTGGGACGTCAAGGTGATCTCTTCCGCTCTCTCTCTCTCTTTTGGCGAAGTGACCAAGTGAGAGTGAAATGAAAGAGAGAGAGGAGTGAATGTCGGTTGATGGGCTTTAAACCAAAACCCATTGCGCCTTGGCGGTCAAATCGCGAGGGGTCTTAGTTAGACTGAGAGGGGCGGTCTTGTGCTCAAAACCTTCTGTACCCTGATGGTCAGACCGCAAGGGGTCTCAGTCGGATCGCGAGAGACGGTCTTGTGCTGAAAACCTTATCTCCATTTTTCCTTTTTTCCTCTTTCTCCTTCTCTTCTTATTTTCCAAAACCTAGGGGTACTTCTAATTAGTCCTAGACCATTGTCGCTCAAAACATAAACCTACAGTGATTATGCTCGCTTAACCTAGATTAGGATTTTTAGGGAGTGACATGGATGAAGACAAACTATATATAAAAATTATAGCTCCTAACGAGATCTACAACTTTATAGTTAACCATTTTTTTATTTCAAGTTATATGGATGCACAATAAACGTGTAAATACTATCGAAGGAAACCATATTCTTGACCATAGACTAAATTGTTGGATCTAGTGTAAAAAAAACTAGGAGGAATGATTGAAAAAGTCACACAGAGTGCCATAAAGTTAAAAACTGTAAATTCAAATATTTTTATCATAAGTTTGGTAACTTGGATTGATGAAACTTCTATGCAGCACTAACTTTCAGATATAACACTATATCTATTTTCAGGCAAATTGAATAATATCAATTTTTGACAAAAACTTCAGATGTCCCGTCAAAGGTTTTTCGAGCCTTTTGTGGTCGAGAAAGGTACAATGTAAACACTTGTATTTTTTTGGATGTATCTCCTTATTAGCTTCGAAAGTAAAGGTCAAACGTCGAAATCAGACTTTTATGTAAAAGTTATGGCTATTTTACTAGACACTGTATGAATTGGTTATAAACTTTTTTATACAGAGTTGGATGGAGACAAACTTTATATGAATATTATAGAACTTGATGAGATGTACAACTTTGTAGTTGATAACTTTTTATTTAAAACCACATAGAAGTCTAAATATTCGTCCAAACATTCGAGCAGGAAATGTTAAAAGAATAAATTTCGACATATTTATGAGGTAAGACTATGAGGTGAGATAGTAAGGAAGCTTCGCGCGAGTGGGAGATCGCCGGTTTGAATCCTAGAAAATGCATGGACGCATAATTTGCACGGTTTGAGTGAGAGCAACCATAGAAGCCGCGGGAAGCCGCAGGGGTTCGTTCGTTGAGTGTGAAAAGTTTCCCCTTTTTGTTTTTTAAACACACCCGTCACTGATGTACAGTCATCAGTGACGGATCTAGACCTAATCTATTACTAATGACACACATTAGTGATAGGCCTGGACCTTTTAAACTTGATCTGTTATTGATGTACAGTCATTAGTAACAGATCTAGACTTGATATATTATAAATGTACAATCACCAGTAACAGATCAAGTCTAAATCTATCACTAATGTTTACAATTAGTGACACATTCAAAATAACATATATAACACTACTAATAAAAATTATCATGCGTCAATAATAACTTTTTTTATTAGTGCCTACAGTCCGACGGACCGTAGTAGCAGCTGCCCAAGCCCCAAATCCAGCAATCCACGAAGCACCCGCTAGGGCGTCCACCTCACATACGTCAGTGAGAGAAGGGGTCAGGGGCGCAGGGCGCTCACCTCGGCGGCTTGCAGGATCAGGTGTGCAGCGTCCGGATCCGGCGGCCCGCACGTTACTCCACGGCACACCCACAGCCAGCGACGCTAACACGTAGCCCCGAGAAGGCACAATACGGGGCATCTCCAAGCCAACCGAAGCAGAGGCAGCGGCCGGCGGAATCAGCCCGCCAATGGCAGGTGGGTTCGACTCCCACCCGGGTCTAATGGTGTCCCTCCACGTGGCTGACCGGGGTCTTCTCTCCTCCTCCTGTAGCTGTGCGGCGGCCGGCAGCGGCGGGGAAGCCCAGGAGCGGTGGCGCGGCGAGGAAGAGCGCGTGGCTGGCGGCGGACGGGAGCAAGCGGTGGGGGGAAGCGTTCTTCCTGCTCTACACGCCCTTCTGGCTCACGCTCTGCCTCGTTGTCGTCGTCCCGTTCAAGCTCTACGAGGTACTCACTCCATCGCCTGTACCTCACTCGATCCATCTGATCTAGAGGTACATTCGTTGTTATTGATTGATCGGGTTGTTGGAAGATTGATTGGATCTTGGAGCCTCGGACGCCTTTATGTGGCCAGGAGATTGAGATATGGCGTTCTTGGAGTGGGTGAATAAATTATCTAAGGCTTCTTGGATTTTTGTTTGATGTGCAGAGGTTCACGGAGCTGGAGTACTTAATTCTTGGATTGGTGTCCACCGTGCCGGCGTTCGTGATCCCTCTCTTCCTAGTAGGGAAGGTAAGTGGCACCCTCCTGTTCTTCACATCATCTCGCGACGATCTGCTTGATGTCATTCTTCAGAGGGTGGCTGTAACTGGTAAGCCCCATTTGTAGTAAAGGAGCAATATTTGGATAGTACACCTCACTAGAATCAGGTATGGACCATTAGGTGAGATGAAAAAGTGCACAATGGAGAAATATTTGGTCCAAGTATGCAACAACATAAGCATAACATTGAGAATCCAGAGTGACGCGTGTCTTGGTGTGTTCAGTGGGCTAGGATATTATATTTCAACAAAGCCCTTCTTACATGAGATAGCACAAGAAGGAAACAAACTATTAAATTCGGAGCAGATTGGTATGGGGAGAGAATGAATAAGAGAGATGATGCTCTGTTGTTGGCAGATCATGAGATTGAAGACCACGCCAGTATGGGTCCTTTTAGCTGTTTGTTTTTTCCCTGTCTTGTAACGTGTCTTGTCTATGAGCAACAAGCCCTATGCCATGCATAAATTACACTAGGTCCCTGTGCCTGGACAAACGCTAGGTGTGCTCCTTTTTCACCTTTGATAGCACCTGTTTACAGTTTTTTTATC
Source organism: Phragmites australis (assembly GCF_958298935.1). Classification (NCBI taxonomy): domain Eukaryota; kingdom Viridiplantae; phylum Streptophyta; class Magnoliopsida; order Poales; family Poaceae; genus Phragmites; species Phragmites australis. Next base: position 13,802,540 of record NC_084939.1, on the reverse strand, counting down.
AGTGTATCCAAAAAGGTTCGCTGTTGTGTATTTGTGAAGCCAACTCATGGATGACTCGTAAAATTCATACCAAATCTCATGTTTGGTGTGTCCTTGTTGGCCCTTGTTCAGTCGTTCCGTTACTTCACTTCCAGCTGGCATTCTAGCTATCATTCTGGATATCAAAAAATGAGCTGGCGTATGACTTTTTGCTGGTGTCCTTAAATATTCTGCCATTCATTTTTTTCTTAAAAATACAGCCTTGTTCTTCAGATTATTTAATACAGACCTTTCTTCTTAACGTACAGATAATTCATTTGTTCAGAAACTAATTTATCAGTATTTTCATTTGTCAGACAGATAGTGTTAGAAGTTTGAAAGATCGATACTGGGTCAAGGTAATTATTTTCTCTGTGATGTGTGACAATTTATGTTCTAAAAATAGATGTTTTCATGGAATAGTTCAACATTTCATAACATTATCTTTGTTATTTTACAATAAGATGTAGTTAACTTAGTTGAGTTTTAACTTTGACCTAGTGAAGCAAAAATTTGGTGCCAAATAATAGATATTTGAGAATATTACCAATTTTGCTCTGGTGAAGTGGCACTTCTAAAACTGTCTATAAGCTGAATTCAGTGTGCAGTTACTCTAATGATCCTGTAGCCATCTACTAATACAAGGAACTAAAGTTTTAATCCCTCCATCCAAAAATACAAGGCACATTTTATTTCGGGAAAGTCGAACTTTGTATATTTTGACCAACAATTAGTCAAATTATAAGTAGGTTTAGTGTATAAAAATTGTACAACTAGATTCATATTTCAAAATTCTTTCATACTATATTAGTTTTGTAGATATAAACGATATATTTTGTGAGTAAACAATGGACAAAATCCAATTTGAATACCGAGACACAATAAAATATGCCTTGTATGATTGGACGGAGGGAGTACTTCTCAATTGTTGATGGACTTCATTTAGGTAGTGAGATTTGTTGGTTTAATTTATTTCTTCAAAATCGTTTGCTAAATCCAAGACACATCTTTTCATTGCAGGCTAATATTTGGATTATAATTTTTAGTTATGTTGGTAACTACTTCTGGACACATTACTTCTTCACAGTTCTTGGCGCGTCATATACTTTTCCATCATGGAGGATGAATAATGTAAGATTTTGATGAACTTATAGCTGACCGCATACAATTAATGTAAATGTTCTCACTCAGTTGCAGTGGTATCTCTGTTGACACATGCACAGTTGCAAGTACTGCAATTTGTTATCATGTGTTTGAACATGCTTGTAACTGTAGAACTAGAGGTTTTCGTGTTTGCAATCCTACCTGACAGCAGTTAAACTGAAAATTTTCTAACCTAAATAAACTTAGGTCACTTTAATGTGTCGAAATTTGACGTGGTGTCATATTCATAGATGACTAGGTACTACCAATAAGGCAATAACATCTTGTTGGTGCTGTTCTTAAGATTTACTAGGACAAAGTTAAATAGAGAAGTTACTATTACTATTTTATTTATAAGAAAGGGATGGTAGTGGAACACAGAGAAAATCCGTTACCTCTATCACCTCTCAATTTGGAGTACTTGGACAGTCAGTTTAATTAAATAAATTGAGATTTTTATAACAAGGTTTGAGCTGCTGCGCACCTGTTTCATTCCATCCAGTAAATGGCAAAAAAAATGTCATTAACGCTGCTTGGAACCACTCTGGTATCAAGATTTGAATCCTTGCTTGCAAGAGAAGAACTGGGGTCCACTTATATTAGTATTTTTTTCTGAACGTTTTATTTATATTCGAATCAGATAATACAAATGTGCACGCTTCAGTTCCCACTTCATATGCATCCTTTCATCAATCTTTTTTTTATCGAAATCAGGGATGATATAAACTAGATAGCTGAGCTGACATGCATGTTCTGCAACCATTTGAATATTTATTTCGTTGTGCAAACAATGGACTATGGTCAACTTTGTGTTTCGGTCTATTCTTTTATTATGCAAACAATGGACTATAGTCAAAGATTGTAATTGTATTTGTTATTTGTAATTTTTTTATTATGAATTTCTTTCATGTTTCAGGTACCCCATGTGACGTTTCTTCTGACTCATGTTTGTTTCCTATTCTATCATATGACATCCAATATGACACTTCGTAGATTACATCACTCTACAGCTCACTTACCACAGTCTGTTCGGTGGTCATTTGAAGCCGCATGGGTTTTAGCGCTGTCATACTTCATAGCGTACCTGGAGACCCTAGCCATTGCAAATGTAAGTTGGAGCATATATTTTCTAGTTCACTTTCCACCTTTTAGTTCTAGTATGACTAATTTTCCTTTCATATAGTACGATTAATAAATTCATGTCTTATTACACAAAATAGTTTGATGCACACCAATTTGTATTAGTGTTGTTGCATATCCGTTGTATAGTTCATCGGAAAGATGCAAATCGGTGCTAATGTTTACATGCTAGACCAGGTAGACAGTTCAGGATATTTAGACATACCTTGGCAATAGCAGATAAAGTTGTAGATAATTGATGTTTTTCAATGCGCATTATCTCGACAAATCATGTGCATGTACCATCAGCTGCAATTATGATGTGGTAGCTCCAATTCGTTTCCGAGAACGAAATGTGCTAGTTTCCTTTAACCATTATTCCAATAAACACTTGACTATTTAAATTAAATCATAGTATTAAGAAAAGTACTAGGTTTACTATCATCAGAGCATTGTAACTATAATCATAGAGTTTATTTTATAAAAATGGTATACAATTATTGAGAACACCCATCTAATAATTTGTTTTGGCATGACATCCATCCTTTTAGTCTAGTGAAAAAAAAAGATAGCTTGAAGCTAATGTGATAACCAACAAAATGTCTGCAATTATGAGTCAAAGATGAAAGAGCCAGGTTTCTTTTAAATTAACTATGCATACCAAATTTCGTGTAAATTTTCAAACCTGATCTGTAATTTTGATCATTATACAATCGATATAATATAGAAAATATGAGTTGCCTGCCAATAGATTTTCTTACTGGTTATAGTTGAAGCAGTGTATGTTGAAGGTGATATGCTCTAGAGGCAATAATAGAGATGATTGTATCGTACGTCTATGTTCATGTACTTCTGAATAATGTGTTATTCTAAGAATAATTATCATTTACATTAATTAGTAAGTATATGACTTATTCGTGGAACTCTTTATTTATATAATGATGTTATTCTAATTTATCCCTGATCACATATTATTGTGATGATTCATAAGACCAGCGGATGTATGATTGATGATCACGTTTCACGGCTCATAGGTATAAAGATATTGAATCAATAATATGGACATTCATGTTAGACAACATGATGTTGGATAGACCCACTTTGAGATATTGCTGGGATTGTTATTTTTGTGTCATCAGTTGTTATTTTAAATGGTGTACCTGCAGAATCCTTAAACCTGAGATCGTCATCGATTCCCAGAATGTGTAGTGACGTACTTTGAAGCTATCAAACACTACTCCGTAACTGGGTAGTCATAAACATAGCTTTCAGGTTTGTCATGAAACATATTGTGGGTGTGAGCGATCAAGATGAAATTTGCCCCTCCTTGATAACGAGAGATATCTCTGGACTCCTCGAGGTAGTTGGATTGAGAAAGTGTATAACCATGCCAATATAATTAAAGAGTTAATTATGATGAATCCACTACTTGATCGAGTGAATGGTCAAGCTATCACAAGGGTGTCATATATCTCGCATTGAACTCGACTGGTATCGTGAGGCAAAGGGATCAGTGCAGGTGTATATTAAGGTTCAGTCGATTTTTTTTTGTGTATACTCGGAAGTCAACATATCCTGCTAGGGACCGCTATTGATTTTGGTTTGGAAAGGGTTTCTGAGTCGTAGCTGTTTGTATATAAACCTAACAGGTCACACATTTAATGGGTTGGAATAAAACATACGAATTGAATTAGTACATGGGTTTGATTGGATTGTGATCTATGAGGTGTTTGAGTTCTAAAGTGCTTCTAATGTAGGAGCCCATTAGCGAGCTCTTTATAAGGAGAGGCGTGGGAGGAGCGTGAGGGGTAAGAGCCACTCCAAAACCCTAGCCGTAACCCTCCACATAATCTCCTAAAACCCTAGTCGCGCGTGTGGTGCTAGCACATCAGCGCTCAGCGATTCCGTCCAGTACGTGTGGATACTGTAGATGCGCTACTGCTAGTACAATGCTAATCTCCTCGACATGTAGATCTTAATGTTACTGCACAGCTGGTCGAGGACCTACTTGGCTGGTTTACATACTTGCTCAGCGCTGGTCGCGGAGCGTGATACAACCACTCGGAGCTAGTCGAGGATGCGATAGATTTGTTTGGTGGCTGAGTGTGACCATCTGCGCGAACCTGGTCGCAGACCTGATCGAAAAGCTGTTCGAGGAGTTTGATGCGCACAACTTTAGATCGGTCTACTATAACTCTTCTTCCGTTGCATTGCGCGTCAAATGGTAACAATTTATAGTCTCCTACTTGCATGGTTTTTTAGATGAATACGGTAGAAATTTTTTGTTTTAGGCTAGCGTAGCCTACCCATTCTCCAACATATGTTTGTTAAGATGGTCTACTTTTGAAAACAAGTACAACTGTTGTTCCTTTTCACATTTCTACAATGCTATCGAAGAAGCTAAGTGCTTCATTTCTCATGTTTGTAGATATGTGTCTGCATCCATTTTTCTTTTTTTTCGAATAACATTCCCATGTTTATGGCTGATGTTTTCTGTGTACTTTTGCAGTTCCCATACTATGAATTCATCGATCGGGATATAATGTACAAAGTAGGATCATTGTTTTATGCAATATACTTCATCGTCAGCTTCCCAATGTTTTCAAGGTATAATTGACTCAGAATTTAGATATGATCAACTGGCTCCATAAATGATGTCCTCTTTAATCTGTTTCCTGTACTTGAATGCATCTACTCCCCCTTTCTAAGAAAATTGTACTGCTACAATACTATAAATCTAATTGCTTTCAGAAAATGATATCTGCCTTTACTATTTCTGTTTGCGCTTTATTTATCAAGCTGTTTGCCTTTGATAACTATGTCAGACTCTCTTTATGGGTCTTAAGTTTGCCAAAACATCTACTTGTACTAAGCGGGTATAGCCCTCAACCCAAAAATAGAATGAATTTGCACAGCATTTCGGCTATGTATGTAGGGCATTCACCTTCTTGAGTTTTGTGAATTTTGTCGCCCCATGTTTTGTCATTGTGAACAAATTTCTGCTAAGCATGGTTTCCTATTTCCCTTTAGTCTGAGATTGACTAACCAAATCATAGCATGTCAAACTTACGGCTTCCCATTCATCACTTGGTGGCATAGGGGAATCTCACTGTGATTATCATGACAAATAACACTTCTCATTAAGACCAGCACTTCCCATAATTTACGTTTGTTGACAAGTAGAAACCGTGCCCATTATTTGATCTAGTGCTGTGGCATAGAAAATACGTCTAATAAACATTTCTCATGACCTTTCTTTAACTTTGTGTATCTCTGTTATTTGTCATTCAGGATCGATGAAAAAGATGAGAAGTGGAACCTATCAAGGGTAGCTGTTAATGCTTTGGGTGCAGCAATGCTTGTTACAATAATACTCGACTTATGGCGCATATTTTTGGGGCCAATAGTACCCATCCCTGAGACAAGACGATGTGGTCAGCCAGGGCTCGCATGGTTCCAGGTGCAGAAGGAAAGCATCTAATTCAGCGATGCTGCAAAATTTTCTCCCCACGTGTATCTCAGACCGTCCTCTAGCATTCATCAAGACTATGTCCAATCCAACTGCTTTTGTTAGATGTTGGAAACAACAGAGCGATCATTGTTGTATTGTGAAGATGTGCTTTTTGTTGCCAGATTGTATTACTAATTTAGCATGGTCTTCGAACCCTTGTACGGGTATTCATGAGCAACAGGTACTTGAAAAAGGCTAGTAATAAAGTTTCCCAGAAGGTGATGTCATTGGTTCTGCACGGTTAATATCGACTAATTGCGCACTGCAACGGTGTTGTAAAAAACACTTTGTACTCATTTCACATGACCACATTTTTGCAGCAAGTAAAAGGGAACAGTCTTGGTCACATTTACCCTAATGTAAAGGCCTCAACATGATGGTTGGTGAAGTATTCCATAGGGGGTGTCTGCAACCCAAAAGATTGGCTTTTCGATGGGTGTCATTTTGTTGCGCTCTGTGGAGAGGAGAGAGGAGAGAGGAGCTATGGAGTCATGAAGGCCAAGGCACGACTGAAACCTATAGATAACCTTCTAGGGCATGTTATTAGTGATAGGAAGGGGCGTCTTAGCTTCGGTGAGTCAACTAGTGATTTCATCGCCGTCTAGCTTGGTTCAGCCAACTAACAATATCATCGTCTTCCAACTTGCACATTGCATTTGTGTGTATTGCATTTGTGTATTTCCCGGACGGACAAGCGCCAGGAGCGGCCAAATTAGCGTCAATAAATAGTGGCTTGCAAAGCAGTAGCCAGCAAGAGGCAGCTCGCTATAAGCACCATATGCACAAGCAGTCACAGACAGCAGGTCACAAGATTTGCTTGCATTTTATCAGAAAAATTCCGGGACAACCTACTACCGTGCACGAGAAAGGCATCCATTTCATTTAACCATTCATATTGTTACAAATTCCACTGCATTCCTCTTTGCTTTGTGATGGAAAAGGGCAAAGGAGAGGACAAGCAATTGTACAAGTAGCTAAGTGCTTTATGATGCTAGTAAAATTTTCCAAGCAGGAGGATTGGAGGCCTGTGTCCTTGAACTCGAGGCTTGTGGTACTGTCGAATATTTAACTATGGGTATATACGCATAAGGAATATATCATATATGAATAGGTATGTACAACACGTATTAAGAAGCTGTAGATATCACAGAACCGAATCAACAGTACCTAATACACCCGGAATCACGGAAGTACATATCAAGAAGGTTTCGATTAGCTACCTAATATGATTAGTACTCAAAACAGATTTATCTACTTGGACGTCAAGGAAGATAATTCCCTATCAACTATGGCTGAATAGGAGTCGGTACTTCACCCCTATATAAGCCGAAAAGACTAGGGGGAAAGAAGGAGAAGAACAACACACAAGGAAAACACAGGAAGAGAGAACTCGGGGCAAGCATCAAGACCCTAGCAGAGAAGGCACTAGGCGACCTTAGCTTTAGGTTAGATCAGATATGGTAGACTCTCTATAATAGATTTAGCCCCATTACTTGTATTCGAGATAATCAATATACGACAGTAACATCCTCATAGGACGTAGGGTATTACTCCAATCAAAGGCCCGAACCTATATACATCGATTGTCCTGTCTCGTGATTAATCCCTGCACTCGAAGGTACCCAGTCAATTTACGGATACATTATCAGGAACTAATCATCGACAGTTGGCGCGCCGGGTAGGGGCCTTCTTCTACTTTACATGATTAATCATGTCTCGGGCTCACGTTTACATCAGATTCTCCGACGACGGCTTCTACGACCACTTCGAGTAGACGGCGGACAACTTTGAGTCCCCTCTCATCGACTCGGAGATCATCTTCAGAACCATGGTTTTCTGTTGGGACGACCAAGGTGGATTGATCCATACCAATAACCTCGAATCCAGACCAGTGGATGCATACCGTGAGGTGGGACATCTCGAGTGGGATCCCGCGGAGCCTAATGTTCTCCACTACATAGACACCGACAGCGACGAGGGTGGTGATGGTGATTCTAACACTAGCCAGAGCAACCGAATAGATCAATTCGTGTATATGGCTAGAAGCAACGACCCCCCAATGACTGACCTAATGGCGATAGATCCAGAGGCCGTAGTCAACCACGACATAAAAATTCCCAAAGATCCGGCGATAGTTGTCGCCCCCAACGGTACCGGCGCTGAGTTACCACCAGAAACATCAGCAGCTGGAGTCTTGCGTGCACCCGACACGACCCTTCACTGGCGGACCACGGGAGAACAGATGCTTCCTGGCCTCTCCCAGCGACTTCCGGTGGGTACGCCTCTGCCTGTGACGACTCACGGCTCGAGAGAGAATCTCCCTCTGAACTGTAACCATGAAGCATCATTGGCTTGACCGCCACAGAGCCTTGGTAACGACATGTTCAATACTTTGAACGCTAACATACAAGGAGCGCATATAATCCTTCGATCCCTTCCAGAGTTAAATCCGGTGAATCCGCTAACTCCTATGGTCAATCAAGTCATGACCTTACTCGATGCAGCTTAGATCCAAATTGCTCGAGCAAATAATCCCAGCAATTCTAGGCCCCCTAGTCTGTACGATCCCAGCTCGAGGAGCCATGGGCGGGAACGCTCTCGAGTAGGGGAATATTAGACGGGAAGCTCATGTGGTCGAGCTCGAACACGACAATGTGGGCCAAATTGTAATTGCCCCGTCCATAGGTGCGGAAATCAAGAAGACCTGAGGAATCGTATTCCTCGCAATCGGCATGATCTACAAACGGTGATCAAAAACCACCGTGAAGAATACTGTGAAGATGATTGCTGCTACTATGACCGCAGATCTACATGATGGCATGGTAGACATGACTCCCCTGCTCGAAGAGGCGGGCATGAAAGTCCCCCCCCCCACCTCCTCCTGATGAGTTCGACGGAGGCTGCAAGGCTTTCGTACATGAACTTTGGTCAATTCTGTGGCCCGAGAAGTTCAAAGTGGGCCCGATCCAGAAATATGACGGCAAAATCAATCCCAATGAGTGGTTGCAGATCTACACCAATGTTATTCGAGTAGCCAGTGGTAATAATCAAGTAATGGCCAATTACCTATTAACCGCCCTCGGTGGACCCGCAAGGTCCTAGTTTTGCCGCCCAACTTGATTAGTTCATGGGTAGAACTCAAGGCTCATTTCATAGGCAATTTCCAAGGCACATTCGAGCACCCAGAAACGGAGAACGATCTCCACCAGCTACACCAAGGCAATAATGAATCTCTTTGAGATTTTATCTGCCGGTTCAGCGACAAGCGTAACACGATCCCTGACATCTCCGATGAGTCAATAATCATCACTTTCAAATGAGGTGTTCAGGACACAGATTTACGCAAAAAGATGGCTACTCGAAAGATCCGTACAGTCAAAGAGCTTTTCGAGTTAGCTAACAAGTGCACAAAATGAGCAGAAGCGCAGGTGCGCGTTAAAAACCTTCAATCTAGCAAGGACAAACTCGAGTCCTCGAAGAGTGGAGGAAAGAAAACCAAACCCGGTGACAAGTGCAAGGGACCCATACGACTATAGTTGCGATTGACAGGAACAAATCACGCAACACTGGAGACAACAAAAGCCTCAGTCGAGGTGGCGGGAAGTGGTGTCCCATCCATCGGAGTAACCAGCATGACTTCGACGAGTGCTATGTGTTCAAGAAGAAGCTTGACAAAAAGATCAAGGCGAACGCTGAGCGTAGCAATAAACAGGCTAAGTCAAATGTTGAGGGCAGCGAGGCCCAATTCCATGAGGCAGACCATAGCTTGGCGCACATCTTCGGAGGATCCGCCACGTACGAGTCCAAAAGGTAGTACAAGGCAGTCGAGTGAGAAGTCAACTTGGCCCTAACTGGGCCCACTCGGTATGTCAGGTGGTTGGAACAGTCGATCACCTTTGGTCAAACCGATCATCTGGTCACGATACCACATCCTGGTTGATACCTGGTCGTGGTTCAGCCGACCATACTCAACATCAAAGTTTCCAGAACTCTTGTCGATGGTGGTAGTTCACTCAACCTTATTTTCTCCAAAACCTTGGACAAGATGGGAATTTAGAGATCTGAGCTTAAAATAGGAGTCGAGCCTTTCCACGGCATAACTCCTAACTCATCGACCATGCCTCTCGATCAAATCGAGCTACCGGCCACGTTTGGCGCACCTGATAATTTCCGCAAAGAAAAGCTAACCTTCGATATTGCGGACTTCGAGACAGCGTACAATGTGATTCTAGGCCACCAAATGTTGGGCAAGTTCATGGTGGTGGTTCACTATGCCTACCAAATGCTCAAGATCCTAGGTCCTAAGGGGGCCATTATAGTTAAAGGGGATCAGCGCGCAGCGGTCAAATGCGATAAGCAAAGCCTGGATATGGTTGAACACTTCGGTCGAGTGGCTATCATCCCTAAGGACGTAAATTCTAAGTGTCAAAGGCACCAAGATGTCGTCGAGGCCAAAAACTCCAGGCTCGTAAGTCTTGCTAGCACCTCTGAGTCCGACGATGCCAGAGGCAAGATCAACGATGGGGTCAACGACAAGAAGACTGGTGGTTGTGTCAAGGCAGTGCCCCTTGACCCGTCTGAACCATCTAAGATGGTTAAGATCGGGACCAATCTTAACCCCAAATAGGAACTCGAGCTTGTCACCTTCCTCCAGGCAAACGAAGACGTATTCGCATGGCAACCGTTCGATATGCCCGGGGTCCCTAGGGAGGTGATCGAGCATCGACTAGCTGTTAAACCCGGCGCCAAACCTGTGGTGCAGAGGCAGTGAAGATTTGAGGAAGATAAGAAGCAGGCCATCCAGGAGGAGGTCGATAAACTCCTAAATGCGGGCTTACATGGCTCACAAATCCCGTTCCTACATGGCTCGCAACTCCCGTCCTCGTCAAGAAGGCCAATGGCAGATGGAGAATGTGCGTCGACTTCACCGATCTCAATAAAGCTTGCCCCAAGGATCCTTTTCCTCTCCCGCGCATCGACTAGATCGCCGACTCTACGGTAGGCTACAAATTGCTATGTTTTTTAGATGCCGGCCATCATATTAGCAAATAAACGTATTCCTGAGCTTAATGCACGAAAACAATGAGAGATTAGCTCAAGGAGTACTAAAAAAGGTGCTAACGGCAGTGGGACTCCCGTAGGTAATAAGAAGCTAAAAAAATGAAGCCCATGTCTTTGAAGCCTATTCAGGGTATCAACAAATTAGCATGAGATTAGAGGATGAGGAGAAAACAGCTTTTACTACTCCTTTCGGTGTATTTTTGTTATGTAAAGATGCCTTTTGGTTTAAAAAACGCTGGTGCTATATATCAAAGGTATATCCAAAACTGCCTACAACCCCAAATCGGGCGGAATGTAGAAGCATACGTCGATGATGTCGTAGTCAAGTCAAAAACCAGAAACACATTGATTGATGATCTCTCGGAAACATTCGACAACCTCAAGAAGTATCACATGATGCTCAACTCCAAAAAGTGCAAGTTCGGTGTGCCGACCGGCAAGCTTCTCGGCATCCTAGTGTCAAGTCGAGGCATTGAGGCCAACCTATGCAAAATTGAAGCTATCGACCAGATGCGGTCACCTCGAACACTGAAGGAGGTTCAGAAACTGACAGGTTGCATCGCTACTCTTAGTTGATTCATCTCTAGGATGGGCGAGCGAGGAATGCCTTCTTCAGGTTGTTGAAGAAACAAGACTGATTCAAGTGGATAGAGGAAGCGGAACGTGCCTTCCAGGACTTAAAAAGGTACTTATCTTCCCCCATTGATTCTTAAACCGCCTAACGAGAAAGACGAGCTCTTTTTGTATATTGCAGCTACCCCACAAGTCGTAAGCACGATACTGGCGGTCGAACGGGAATGCCCCAAGAAAAATGCCAAGGTCCCAAAACCTGTTTATTATGTGAGCGAGGTTCTACACGATGCTAAGCTACGATACCCGCAAGTACAGAAGTTGATATATGTAGTCTGGATATCTTCCTGGAAATTACGACACTACTTTTAAGCGCACATGATCACGGTCTTAACGACATATCCGTTGAAGGATGTAATACACAATTGGGAAGCTACTGGACGAATCGTGCAATGGGCGGTAGAACTAAATGAGTTCGACGTAAGCTACACACCACACACAAGCGTGAAATCCGGAGTGTTAGCAGATTTCATCGCCGAATGGACAAGCGTTGAGGAAAAAAAGCCAAATATGGTCGAAGATCACTGAACGCTCTTTTTCGATGGATCACTCACGCTCTAGGGCTTAGGGGCTAGCACTGTGCTAAAATCTCTAATGGGCGACGAACTCAGGTACGTTGTTCAGTTAGACTTTAAAGCCTTTAATAATGTTGCAGTTAATGACGGACTGGTAAATGGGCTCCGCATAGCTACATCGCTTGGGATTAAATGACTTCTTGTGAAAGGGGACTCATAGCTAATCGTAAACCAAGTTTAAAAGGAGTACCAGTGCTTGGACGATAACATGGCGGCTTACATACTCGAGGTACGAAAGCTTGAGAAAAAGTTTGAAGGGCTAAAAGTGACGCATATCAGAAAGAGTGATAACTCTGGTGCAGATGAACTTGCTATACTCGCTTCTTCTAGAGCACCGGTACACATATGGGTCTTTGTTGAAAAGCTCCTTAAACTATCTATCCCGATAGTTCGGCGAACGGATGCTGCCCAACCCAACTAGCAGTCTGGTCATGTCTGTGAGGCAGAACCCGCAGACATGGATGCTGCACTACTCGAACGCAACCCGACTTGGATGACTCCATACCAAGCCTACCTCGAGGGTCGAGACATCCCTGATGATGATGCTTCTATAGAGAAAATTGCTCGTAAATCTAAGCCCTACGTTTTGGTAGATGACAAGCTCTATCGAAAGGGGAGTAACAGAATCTTGATGAAGTGCATCACTCAAGAAAAGGGTAATAGAATATTTGTAACACCCTGAATTTTAGCATATAAAGATATAGCAAAATTCGCTCCAAATTAAAACTTTTTCTAATTATTAAACCATTATAAAATCGAGAAATTATATATTTGATGTATATATTCAAATATATTATTTTGGCTAAGTATTCAAAAGAGCACTAAATTAATTTCTAAATAAATCATTGCGGTCATATGTATTGGTCGTTTGTTTGCTTTTATGGTTCTTTGTGTGGCGATTGGAAGTTAAAGTTCTCTCAAATTCGAATCCATTTAAGTTCCTTTCAGCAATTTCCTAATCCAAATCCCAATGCTTCCAGTTCAAATATTATTCCTAATTCAAATACCCGTATTTGAATGAATACCAAACTCCATTTCATATCCAAATCCTAATTCAAATAAACCTATTTGAATTAGTATCAAATCCTATCTCAAATCCATATTCATCTAAATCCTAGTCGAATTGCATTCAAATACAATTCGAATCATTGATTTATCTAGATCCAATTCAATTCCAAGTCATTCTGCACAATCATCACTATCCCAATCCAATCCACATACATTCATTTGAATTATCACAAATCCATTTCGATTCGATTGCATTCAAATTGAATCATTCAATTTCAATTTGAATCTTCCCAAATCTAATTACCAATTCAAATCCTTTGCAAATACAATTACAATTCACATACATCAAATTAGTTTATCACAAATATCTCACATTCTCTCTCATCTCTCCTCAGATCTTTTCACACTCTCTCTCTTTCTTTCTCATGCCGATACTCTCCCATGCCCTGCTCTCCTTCCTTCTCCCATGCCTTTCTTCTGATAATTCACCGGCTAGCACCTCCCTGTGCCCATGCTTGCTCTGATCTTTTCAACCGGATGGCAAACCAATCTTCTCTTCCGCCATCTCCCTTCCCAGACAAGCAACCACCACTCACAGCATACAAACGAGCATGCACAAGCCCGATCACACATACACATAAACATGCATACCTCACAACCGAGCTCTGCCCCTGCAAAAGAACCACGCCGCACACACAGGCATACACATCTCAGCATACACATGAACACGCACAAGCCCAGCAGCAGCACACCGGCGCCGTTCTGTTCCTCCTGCGCCGCCGTGCCTTCCCTCGCACTGTGGCCAGCCGCCGCACCATCACAGCCGACCCGTGCCGTCGTCCCGCGCCGCTGGCCGCCAAACGCACCCACTCGCCACGACCAGCAGCCACTCCTCCACGCCGCCCGCGCACGCCGCGTTGCGCCGCCGCCCGGCCGCCTCCTGCACCGCACGTGCCGCCCTCGCGCCGTCCTCTTGCGTCGCTCGGTTGCGCCGCTGCTCCGCCGCGTTGTCCCGCGCCCCGCCCCCACACGAAGCTGCGTCGTGTCGCCGGTCCACGTCGCCCGCGCGCGCCCTTGAGCCGTTGGTCTGCGCCGCGCACCGCCGCTGTCTGCGCCGCCACAGTGCGCGTCGCACCGCCGACCCCGCTCGCATGCTGCCTCGGCTTCTACCGTCATCACCCCGTCTCCCTTTCGCAGACACACCGCCACTAGTGAGCCTCACTCCGCTTCCCTTCTCTCCGGCCGACCGCCCTCCGCACTCGCCTCCCTCCGCTCTCTTTCCCTGTGAGCCGCCGCGCTCGGCCGAAGAGACCGCCGCCGCCGGTCGTCTCCCCCTCCGGCCATGTTCCTCAAGCCGCACCACGCCGCCCGGCTAGCCCAGCCCGAGCCAGCCTTCCTCTGCATGCGCTGTGTCGTCCCTTCAAGGCCGCCGCGTCGCACCTCCATCATCCAACCGCCGAGCCCTTCCTCTCTCTTCGCCGTCTCCTCGTGCGACGCCACAGCCCAAATCTGAGCTCCACCGGCCACCTCCTCCTTTGGCGCATCCTTCCTCTCCGGGCGCGCCTCCCTCGCTGCACTCCCTTTCTACCTTCTCTCTCCGGCGCCGCCCTCCCCCCGGTCTCCTCCGCCTCTCTCTGTGCCGCTTGGGAAAAGCCCCCAGCCGGCCGGCCTTATGCCCTTATCTCCATCTGGAGAGTGGGCCCACGGGCCGGTCCACCCGAGCTGGTCCATGGTGGACTAGCCACCCAAGCCGGCCTCGGTCGACCAAAAGCTACAGACCGACCCATGAACCATGAACCGAGTTCACCAGCTCCGGTTCTCGGTGCACCATATTCAGAGCTTCCCTCCGGTCCACAGCCCATAGACCAAGTCCGCAACACAATGCTCTTTTTTCTATTTTCAGGATTATTTTTCTGACAAATCTTCCGGTGTCCATAACTCCTCCGTTTTAACGCCGATTTCAACGATTCTTTCGCTAATATTCCTCTTAAATCATAATCTATCCTCCAGACGAATCTTGTAAATTTTGGAGTTTGTTTATTTACTCATCCGATATTTAATTCGTGTTGTCGTGTTTGATCTAGATTTAGATTTTGTCTTTTAATAAATAAAGTTGAGTTAGATAATTCCATAAATACGTTTAGGATATAATTTTCTTATGTTAATTAATCATGATGAGAATTAAAGGGTAATTTTTAGATTAATCTTTCAATCAATGTTGTAATATATTGTTATTTCTTGTGATAGGTTATAAGTCAGTCTTAGTTCAATTAAGGTAATAAATTAACCCGTGTAGCGGTTAAATAAATAAATACATGTTAATAGAATATGATAGAATAATTTAACATTGATAATTAATTAATTGAATACTCTTTTAGTAATTAATTAATTATATTCAAAGAATAAATTATCCTAGTTAGTTAATTGCATGCATGCTTTTATGATAGCAATAAATATAACTTAATTAGTGTGGCAATTAAAAAACACTAGGTAATTAAGATTAATTACTAAATGACCATATTTAGTGCTATAGATTAGAATATTTAATCCAACACTTAAACACGGATAATCGCCTAGAGTTATACTTACGTATATATGTATACATGCTCACATACATATAGACATAAGTATTACACATACATTCATGCATGTATATGTGCACTCACCTACACATAGAATCTCTAACTGTCATCTAGTTCCGGCAGTTAAACTAATAAACATTCACCTAGTTAATCGTGATTTGTTTGGTTTTCTCTTAAGTTGGTAAAACAATTAAGTTAACAGCGTAACCTAGCTTTGCTAGATTATCCCGTTATTCTCTTTGTATTAGCTTCGTGTTGCTTAGAGTTGCTGATCATCTTCCGCTAGGTTTAGCTTTCGTCGTTTTCTCCGTCGTTCTTCTTCCGCTTTGGTATTTCTTGGTTTTATTCTGGTGTTCATTTGCTTAGTCGCTATGCACTTTTTGTCATTAATCTGCTTAGGCTTGAAGTCAAGGAGCTAAATCAAGAACGCGAGGAAGGAACTGAAGGCGAGGTTCGATGATGATGAATCTAGGATGCTTGAACGACAAGACCAATTGTGAATTGACCTTCATAAAGGCAAGTCCTATCTCCTTGATCATACTGATATATGGTTTTCAAATAATATACATGATCAACTAAAACTAGACTTATTATCGCATGTGCTATATATATTGCATTTTCTTTCAAACTACTTGTAGTAGTTAATCCTATCCACACCGCCATACCTTACATGTCATCATCCAGAAAACATATCACCCTAGGAATACCTGTCGTTAAATATATTAACGATGGGCGACGCCTTGATATCTAGCATGCTTAGGATGGAGTACGTCTCCTCGGAGACGTCTCTTTGAAAAACACTTCTTCTCAGAGATAAGATTTACTGTTATCAATGATAACTCATATACCATGAATCCTTGATGGTTATGAATTCCGTGATGGATGTGAAATCCATGACATCGTGTGGGATATGGTGGGAGATGTGTAAAAATAGGTGAAAACCGTTTTGGCGGGGGTAGGTGGAGTAGTACTCTGGACGAGGATGCTCTAAGGGGCTTGAGTCACCTTTGTAGTGCTCATTGCCAGAAGATACCTGCTCTGGCCGATTAAGGACCGAGTTATTGTGCCGTCATGCTTAGCCACCCCCGTGCAACTATACGTCCTAAATGGGCAGGACTTGATTCTTCTATCACCAGACTGGGTTGGGCATAATACTAGGTAGCTGGGGAGCAATGAGAAACCAAGTGTCCATCTGGCCCTCTGTTGAATATTTCGAGACACGGCATAGCCAATCTGGTATTCTGAACATGGTCTCTGGTACTTGGGGTGTCTCATAGAAAAACCCGGCAGGGAAGGTGTTTGGAGGATCTCGGTATGATTCGCTCATTCGCTTGTAACGGTTGGAGGCTGAGCATATCGCATGGGTATGTACAACCTCTTCAGAGTGTAATCTATTTGAATAATCGTGTCCACGGTCATGGACATGCGAAAGCAGTAACCCTGATGATTAGTCTCCGGGTGCGTGTGTCTTGATGAGTGAGTGTGTGGACTAGATTTCACGTGATGAGATTCCTGGCTGGATCTGTCAGAAGCTGTGTGGTACTAGAGGTACACCAGATGTGATAAAAGGGACTGCGGAGTGAGGTATAGCCCCTCACAGGACCAAAAACCCCTAGATAAAGCTTGTTACCCGGTTTTAAAACTGTTTTGAAAGCTTTGTTACCAGGTCACCTTCTAAATACGTTGGGAACTTGAGGTGATACTCAGTACCAACAGAAGATGCTTGCAATTGTTACTTTTAAAACTGTTTTCAAAAGCTTTGATGCATTTATTTCAAAAGGATAACAGTGGAGAGTATAATTGGATACTTGCATAAAACCTGCTTTACGCTCAAAACTATGTCGCAAAGTCTTATCCTTAAAATACCCATTATGCATCTATCAACCCCTTGAAGTAGTATAGGACTTGTTGAGTATCTTTCGTACTTAGTCTTGTTGCTTTCAGATTGTTGAATTGGAGATCAGTCTCAACCCAGTTGAAGTCAAAGAGAAGAAGTCTAAGGTCACGTCCGCACCCGAGTTGCCTGTGGCATTGGGTTGCATCGTCGTTTCGCTCCACTGCGCTGCAGGCTCTTCTGCCTGGCTGGTCTGCTGTGGATACTTGTCCACCGGACCATCTTTTCACTTTTTAGGTATTTATTTTATTTATTTGTATTCGATGTATGTATTTGATATCATGCTGTTGAATTCTGTGCGTATCAGCTACTTGATCCAGGGACTGATACGGGAGGCACAGGGGAACCCGGGTTCGGGGTCCTGACAATATTGCTCGATATCCATGGAGGCACGTGTGGTAATCATGCGTCTTCTCGCACCTTGGTCCGAAAAATTTTTCGCCAGGGATTCTATTGGCGGACTGCCCTCTAGGATGCTTCCGAGCTGGTCAAAAAGTGCGAAAGCTGCCAATTTTTTCGGAAGGCAAACCACTTGACCAGCCCAAGCTCTGCAAACAATCCCTCTTTCTCAGCCTTTCTCCGTCTGGAGCTTGGATATCCTGGGACCGTTCCCAAGGGTCCAAGGTGGTTACAAATTACTATTTGTGGCTATCGACACGTTCACAAAGTGGATGGAGCCCAAACCCGTAGGGAATATAATCGCAGAAGTGGCCAAGAAGTTCGTGAGGAGCATAATTACTCGATTCGGTATTCCACATAGGATAATTATAGATAACGGTAGCCAGTTCAGAAGTGGAACCTTTATTGCGTTCTGTGAAGAATTCGGCATTAAGACTTGTTACGCCTCAGTAGCTCACAAGCAGAGTAATGGTCAAGTTGAGTGCGCTAATGGTATAGTCTTGCAGGGTATCAAAACTTGGGTCTTTGACAGGCTAAAGGCTTACTCGAAACGCTGGGTAAAAGTGCTTCCCTCGGTACTATGAGTCGTTTACATCGACTAATAGGGCCACCGGTGAAACTCCTTTCTTCTTAGTTTATGGAGCGGAAGCGGTGCTCCCGACTGAATTGCAGTTCAGATAACCTCGAGTGGAAAGTTACTCTAAAGAAGGGTAGGAGCACTTACGAGCGGATGACATAAATTTACTCGAGGAGTATTGAGATCGAGCGTCTATTCGAGCCGCTAAGTATCAGCAGGTGTTGCGTAGATATCAAAGCCAAAAAATTCAACCCAGACAACTCGCTATTGGGGGCCTCGTACTACGGAAGGTGTAGAAATAGGCCTAGCGCCACAAGTTATCGCCTAAGTGGGAAGGACCTTACGTAGTAGTCGAGGTCACTCGACCTGGGTCGATATGGCTATCTACTCCAAACGGCGAGATACTCGAGCACTCGTAGAATACCAATCAACTCTGAAAGTTTTATTCATAGAAAAGATAGGTTACAGGTCGATTACATTCGATTCGGTTAGCTACTCGATTACATAATTTTTCTTTTTCACTCTAATCTGTGTGGCTAGTACAAAATTGATAGAAAGGATCAGCTTAGATCTTTCAAAAAACCTTATTCACCCTTGAACGAGTCAAGGAACTTTTTATACTCCTCCCTCGGGCGGCAGGTGATCACCCGAGGAATCGACCATCAACCAGCATAAGGGCCAGGAAAAGTGGCCGAGGCGAAGGCCCTTCTGGAGCTTATGACCGGTGTCGGTGATGCCGAGTGGTCTCCTGCCTGGTGCGAGGGCGATCTAGTGGTTGTCGACGGAGAAGACGACCGTGCCTTCCTAGCTAGTGATGACCTGAAGGCTCCACCGTTGAAGACCTCGATGGCGGCTTGGTCGATGATCCGGACGAGATCACCACCATCCTCAATCCTCCCTCGTGTGGAGCGCTACACCGTCTAGCTTAAAGCATAGGTCTTGATGTAATGGCAAAAGCGCTGAATGAGGGGACGGTGATTATCTACGGTGGACGCTTTTTTCCTCTTTTTCTTAGGCCTACCACTCGAGTCCTCATCGTTGGAGGAAACAATGATGATTTCAGGAGGGACCATGGCGAGAAGCCTCGGGGAAAGGACTTCTAGGATTAGTTCACGAGGTAGAGATGGAGTGGAGGCCATAGCTTCAAGCTCCACAAATCCTAGAAGGCAATGGGAAAAGGAAACAAAGGGGGGCGATATGAAAGACATACGGCTTCGAGTCCCCTCTATTTATAGCGAGGGGAACGGGTCTTACTGTATAAACGTAGTCGTCAGGATCCGAAATGATGACGTCGCCTCAGGCACGTAGAGTGTTCGACGAAGTCAAGACGTCATTATGGCTTGTCTCATCTCTGCAAAGAGGGATGGGCGGTCAATATGACGTGTCAAATCAAGATTGCAGTGAAAACGAGCACAAACAAGAGTGGGTTTTTAATGTCCACCTACTCGGCGGTTCGAGCTCACTCGATATTCACATCGTAGTTAAAACAATAATGCTCGAGAGCTTGCACTCTCGAGTATTCAGTCGAGGATGGTGTGACGATGCATATGCTCTACTCTCTGTCTTGATTGCCATATCAAACAGAGAGTCAAGGGCTACATCGCATACCTTCGATGCTGGAACTTTACTCTTTGTTCGACTACATTATCGACCAATGATGCAGGTATGTCCCTTTTTACTCTCCGATCGAGTAATTTCTTCCTCGACCATAGAGTCGGGGGCTACATCATAATACCATGTTTTTTGCAAAATTTTATCTGGCTCTACGTCGATCACATTGAATAGAACCAACAGAGACATGTGTTGGGTCGATGACGGACAATTATACCTCAGGAGGCATAACGGCATAGAGATTGTCAGACATCACACGCCTAACAGCCAAAAGGGTTCTGAAGTCTTAGTCTGCCTCGCGTGTGCTCTCTATCAAGTTCATGTTTATGTGCTGATTGAATGTGCAAGTTGATAAAAGTTCACAGAAAATCTGATATGCTCTAAGCTCTGTATTAGTCTTTTTCCTTACTATTATGGTCTTCTCGAGTACTAGAGGTCCGCACATCTAATAGCTTATCTAGTTAAAATTTCAGGTTGATAGATACATAATTGTATGGTCTTGAGAACAATGACAACATGTATCTATCAATTTTTGCATCTACTTATGCTAATCCTATTTAATTGACAAGAAAATAGCAGACAAAAGCATAATAGACTGGCAAAGTATAGCATCGTTGCGGGCATTCTCAGATTATAAAATATATCTTACAAGTACCAGAACAGGCTCGACCATCAGTTTGAGGGATTCTCCCCACTATCATCATTAGGCAAACTAAGCCTCAAAGACTCGACAAATGCTGGAACTACCGGTTGGACGCTTTCGACCAGTTTTGCGGCTTCCTCGCTAGTACAATTGAACCTGACTGTCACCAATGAGGTATTAAGCGTAGGGTTATAGCTCTTGAGAATACCTAGCAATGTGGCAGCACTTGCGGAGGCTACTTGTGACATAGGGTCGAGGGTCTGCTCTTTCAGCTCTTGAAGGGCTAGAACAGCAGCATCCCTTTCAGCCATGATCGCCTTCTTTTCTGCTCGAGTAGTGTTCACTTGATTCCTGAGTCTCTCCCAAAACTTGACATCGTCGTTAACCTTCTTCATTGCGTCAGCAAGAAGAAGGTAAACCAAACAATAATTCTTTGCTAGTCACCCAATAATTGAATCACACACTTGTGATCAAGAACAAACTTATGTTCAATTTTCTCCCTCTTGTCTTTGAGCTTTTTGTGGTCGATGGCCTCGGCGGCAGCTACTTGAGCGCTTGTAGCCCGGAGAAGAGCTTTTATTGCCACCCACAGATCATTAGTCAGAATCAGTATTGAAGTTTCACTTCCCCTGAGCTGCAGGTCTTCTTCGGGCACGCTCGAGGCAGGATCTCTGATTGGAGCTGAGGCCAAGTCAACTGGAGAATTTAGCCCCAGATGACTGGTCGAGGTGCTGGCAGCCTTGGTCTGCGTCTCAGTCGATAGTCTGCAATAAACAGAATAAGAGAAGAGGACACCTTTTGCCTTTTTGAGGACACCTTCTTTGTTCTTGGTCCGGTAGACGGAGCCGGTGGAGGAGTTACATATGGACCAGGCAAAGTCAAGTCATAAGTGGCCTGCAAAGAACCAAATAATAAGAATGCATTATTGAGTGAAAGTATGACCAACTAAAGGGCGATAATTGAACTGAAATTGCCTCTCTAGTCGAGTCATCAGGCATAATGGTCCATCGAGTTGGCGGTTGCGAGGACGTGCCAAACGTCCCTAAAAAAGAGAGCCATCCATGCAACTCGCCATCTATAGAATGATCGAAAGGAAATCGATGACTCAGAGTTACCTTTTCGACCGGGTCATCGAGAGCGGCGGTTGCTCGACGAGGCGATTGAGTTGGTACACTCGTCATTCCCTAACAAGAGGCCACTCATCTAAACCGAATGCATTCAAGCATATACTTAATAATTTGAAAGGAAATAACGAGATAATAATAACTTCAATTAGTATACCTGAGGACTCCTTTGCTTGCGCTTGAGAGGGCTCAGATCAGGTAGCAATTGAGAAGACGAGGATAATCTCTTCGATCGAAGAGACCCCTCGGCCTTCTCATTGGCTGATCCCTTCCCCCTTGTCGACAGCATCAACAGAAGAGGTGCCGTCGAGATCAAATACCTCACTCGAAAGGATGTGTTCTTGGCGGAAGACTGGAGCCTACGATCATACAAACAAGTCAGATCAAATGGACGATCACCGGTCCTACTTTTCAACTGCTACCCTTACATCTAGTCGAGGATTCTTAAGGGAGTAAGGCATAATATCACACTCTGGTGCGTCGGAAGAGAAAAGCTTGTTCAATCGGGCAGTGATATCCTGAGTAGGTAGAGCTGAAAAGAGAAGAAAGGTTTACTCGATAAAGCTCTAAGTTCATAGCGAAACGAAAAAGAACAAAATGTTAATTAAGCCTTACATCCGGCTGCATACCTGGAAGCATCCTCATCCCCATTGTATTCCCAAGCCAGACGTATTCGCGCCTTCATGGGACTTAATCTCTTACTAATAAAGTCTTTAGCCACATGTCACCCGATTAGGACAAATTACCTCAACATGCCAATCTTGTTGGCGAAATAGGTGGTGTGGTCGGACTCTCGGTGATCTTGTGTCTAAGAAGGATTTTGGACGGGAAAAAGACCTCTATACACTAATGGAAAACCAATTGGGTCAGGATTGGAGACGTAAAACCAAAGTTTTTCCAATCTTTAAACCAAGAAGAGGTTAAGGGAACCAAGATGTAGGAATTTCTCATTCCACTCCTCAATTGGAAACCACACCCTCCTACACATTTGTTCTCAGTAATTCTTTTCAGTTTATAGAAGTACTGAAAAAGATTCAGACTTAACTCGATACCAAGGAAGGCCTCACAAAGATGAACAAAAACACTCAACATGGTAACAAAGTTGGGGTTCAGATGGTGAAGTTCGATTTGATATCGGTTGAGTACATTGAGAAGAAACTTGGATGGAGGAATGTTAAAACCACAACGGAAGAAGCACTCGAAAACTACAAATTCAAGCTCAATCTTGCAGGAAGGGTATCTCTCACCAGATGTTGTCCTCCATTCAAACAAGCTGCGCGGCAACACCACTCCTTCCGCTTCAAGTTCCGCCAGCTTAGATTCTTGCATTGCCGAGGGTGTCCAGGCCTTGATCATAAACCTCGCCTCATCGTACTAATCAGGCGAGGTGCCAACAGCTGCTGCGTTCGATTGCTTCTCCGGTGAGGAGGAAGTCGGGATCTCAGAGGAAGAGTTGGGATCCATGGATCTAGAAGTTCTTTCTGGCGATAGTGCGTGCTGGGGCGAAAAGGATTGGGCAGGAAGACTGGTGGCAATGACAAGGAATGGCCACCACAAGTCCAAGTCATACGGGTAAATAGTCAAAAGTTTACCGTCTCGATAATAACGCCTGTTTTTACCATGCTTCGACTAGCGTGAAAAGCGGTATGATGACGACGGCGAATCTTTGCACGCCCTTCTTCCCGCATTAAATACGCCAACTCCCACCGTTTTAATTTTTGAAAGGTTTTTTTAACTCTACTCAGAGTCGGATGTCGATCAGTTGAGTTCTTTAGTCTTTTCCTTCAAGTCTCGAGTGCAGTTAGCCACAAGACGCTCGACCCGACTATGCTTTCACTCGATACTCGAGAAAGGACCCGCCTATGCTCAATTCCTTTGACTATGAGACTAATCCACTTTACTCGACCAAACTTAAACTTAGCGATAATCGAGTGAACGCTTATGAAAACCTCTCCTCTTAAGTAGAGTTAGGGGACTACTATCAAATATCTAATCATGGGATATATGCGCATAAAGAATATATCATATACGAACAAGGTATATACAACACGTATTAAGAAATTATCGATATCACGGAGCCGAATCAACAGTACCTGATACATCCGGAATCACGGAAGTACATATCGGGAAGGTTTTGATTAGTTACCTAACTCGATACAATTAATACTCAAAACAGATCTATCTACTTGAACATCAAGGAAGACAATTTCTTATCGACCACGACTGGACAGGAGTCAGTACATCACCCCTATATAAGACGAAAAAGCTGAAAGAAAAGAAAAAGGAGAACAGCACACAAGGAAAACATAGGAAGAGAACTCGAGGCAAACATCAAGACCCTAGCAGAGAAAGTACTCGACGACATTAGCTTTAGGTTAGATCAAGTCTGGTAGACTCTCTGTAATAGATTTAGCCTCATTACTTGTATTCGAGATCATCAATATACGATAGCAACACTCCCACAAGACATAGAATATTCCAATCGAAGACCCAAACCTGTATAAATCGATTGTCCTATCTCGTAATTAATCCTTGCACTCGAAAATACCAAATCAATTTACAAACATATTATTAGGAATTAATCTTTGACAGGTACTGTGACCAGCGTGCCAAGAAGCCGGTATGTACCAGGCATATGGTGAACTTTTGAAAGACGAAAGAGCAAAATATTTACAATTGTAAAATATACATAAGGAAAGCAAAAACTTTGATAGATGCTTACACTACTCGGTCCTGATTGCGCACCTTTCTTAAATTGATTTCACATTTTCATCCTTCCAAGCTCAGATGGCAAGCAGCATATTTTACATTTCTGTCACGTTACTTAGCTGTGTCAAGCTCGTCGTGTACCTCTTCATCTGTCACTGTAACAATCTCTTCTGTTAAACTCGTATCTGGGTTAGCATCCTCCTTTTTTCTATCGAGCTGGGACTCATCGTGCATTATCTTTTCTCTTATCATCGCCATCAGATCTTCCTGGCCATCTCTGTTCTCAGCAAGGTAATGTTTGATGGCATCCTTGCCGTGGAAATTCAGTCCATTCATGTGATAAAACAATCCTGATTTTGTTATGAACTTGTGCTTGAGCCCTAATTCAATAATCTCTGATTCACGACTTAAGCCCTTGCCAAACTCGAGCTCAAGCTGTACCGTCTTAAACGGTGGAGCATGTTTGTTTTTCACAATCTTGACTTGAATTTGTGTACCTACAACCTGTTTATTGGAACAGAGTTGGATTAGAAAATAGTATAATGAGTGACTTCAATCCAGTGCCTACAAATGAAGCCTTTTAGTACTCCGACAACAGTTCCTGCTTATTTGTCAAATGTGAATTCAATCTAGTTGGCTAGAACTAGAATTTTGAAGAAAAAAAGGCCTGAGCTATGCTGGGTACAAGTTTGCAGGAAAAGAGCATTCACAAAACTAAAGTCCTATTAGTAAGTCTAAAAATATTCTCTGGATTCGAGATTTACCCAACAAAGTTCAAGAATATCATTAGGATGCATTACCTCTTCAGACTTTTTTATAAGACCGACCCTTTTGGTGTTCAAGCGAACCGAAGCATAAAATTTCAAGGCATTTCCTCCACAAGTTACTTCCGCTGGTGCTCCAAACCCACTAAATGTGCTTAGTTTCGATCTTAGCTGTACACACGCCAGGACATGCCCAAAAATAAACAATTTCTATTATCTAAAGACAAACATAGAAAGCAAATTAAGAGATAATGTTAAACGAATGAATAAATTTTGCAGAACTGGTGGTATTTGGAAAAATTAGAAAGAAATTACAAATTTAAGAATAGATTACACAAGTATACAGATTTGACCCAATTTTTTGCATGAAACTAACTACAGGTCGCATAATATGGAACATGAAATCCCAGGCATGCTTCATGTAGCGCCCTGGCCTATTCCATCAAACAACTGTAATAAAAATATTCCCTATGCTATTTTGCACATATGGTTGACTAATAATTTATTTTTTATTTCATAGTTAAAACGTATTGCCATGACACAAACAGCCTATTAGAATGCAATAAATTACATGCTTTGAATAATATTATGCAATGGAATATTTTGAAGTGTGTTTATTAGATAAACATATGCATGATATATAGTTTTTGACAATAAAGGAGCAGCATCCTAAATAGAGTGGACCTGATGTCTGTATAATGTTAAGGTTGAGTAAGTCAAACTCAAATGGTCCATTCGATAGAAATAAACAGTAAGTGAGGTTAGTATCCAAGATTCCAAAGCAAATTTCTTTAGCATAACTAGAAGCATGTAGTAGTAACCTTCGAATAATTCATCAGAAACAGTTAGTTCAGAGAGAAGCTTGCTTCACCAGTACTAGATCAGTGAATTGAACAAATGACAAACCTGGTTAACAAATAACAAGATTGTCCTGGAGCGTGAAAGAGAATGGCTCAACTTGCGAAGTGCTTGACTCATAAGCCTTGCTTGAAGTGCAACGTGCGCATCTCCCATCTCACCATCCAGTTCTGTTTTCGGAACAAGAGCTGCTACCTGCATGTGTAATTATGCTACAATGTCAGCAGTAACCAATATCTAACCAGATGAACTTCCATATGTGGCAGTTTTATTGTAGAGTGTGAATTAGAAAAGTTATATCAGTAGATCGAACAGAATTCTAGATTATATCACAAGTATGATAAAGAAGAGCACTGAAGTTATCAAATTAGGTAAATATGCAGATGTCTACAAAAATATATTTTTTTAATTGTTATTC
Organism: Phragmites australis; assembly: GCF_958298935.1. Taxonomy (NCBI): domain Eukaryota; kingdom Viridiplantae; phylum Streptophyta; class Magnoliopsida; order Poales; family Poaceae; genus Phragmites; species Phragmites australis. The sequence continues at coordinate 13,775,896 of NC_084939.1, read as the reverse complement.
AAGATGAACTGCATCACAGATATTATTAGACTATTAGTGTCTTTCAAGCACTGGAGGCACCAGGGAGCATGAATGCAGAAGCAAAGCATAGAGAGCTGAGGATACTAAGGACCTGCTTGTTTAGGCTTCTACAAGCTGTTGCTTTTCTAAAAGCATGTTGCTGGTAGAAGTCAACAAAAGATTGCTTCTAGCTTTTGTGGCTTCTGTAGTAGTAAAGATTGTTTTTGCTTTTCAGAAACCACAGCTAGAAGTCAGCAAAAGCAGGCTATTTGTTTGGGCTTCCCTTGGCCCTAACTGTGTACTTACACTGTCCACAACCACAACATCGATAGAGCCACTTCGAATTAGGATGTCAGCAAGGCCAAGGGCCTGTTCACCACAGTCTGGTTGAGACAGTAGCATATGTTCTGCCTTCACTCCTATAGATTCTGCGAAGGTCGGATCCAGAGCATGCTCAGCATCAATAAAAGCACAATATCCTGTAAAAATAAGCACAAACAATGAGATCACATAAGAAACAGAGTCCTCTGGAGCACATGTGAATACTGAAATCTTGAGGCAGCACCCCTCTATTGGAAAAAACTAGTTTACAAACCACAGTAAACTAGGAACTTTTCCATTCAACTGCCAAACTATTGCAACTTTTCTTAGCAAACAAAATAGGGCATGTACGTACAATGGTGTTGTCTCAGCCACTACTAGGATGTAGAGAAAACTACAACTTACTGGATGGGTTGTCCACTTGTCCCTGTGTAACCCCTAAGCTTTTACTTCTTGCATGAGCCAAAAAAGAAAAAACTGGTGACCAACACTACGTAGACTGCATGTGTTGCTTGGTTGCAACAACGTAGAAGATATTCTACTTTAACACATATACATGATAAAAGTGAATTGATAGTGAGTGAAATAGATAAATTAAGATAGATACATCTATATCAAATCATTGCATAGGTAAGTGTGCGCAAGAATCATATATATAATTAGAAGAAAAACTTACATAAAAAGGTTAAGTAAACTGCACCATAAGTACCATAAGACCATCTCCAACCATATTTCCTTCATTCGTTCCCTTCCCGATTCCCTTTTCCGTTTCCATTCCCTTTATTTTCTCTCATCTCCAACAGCTTCTCTTCGAGGGGAATCGCGAAGGGAAAGGAGAGAGAATCCTGTCCTGAAGGGAATAACCCTGGGAATTCCGTCATGACGGGAACCGTGAAGGGGAACCGTTGGAGCACTGAAGGGAACGAAAATCCTTTCAGGACGGAAATCTGACCCCTGAAGGGAATCCCTTGGGGTTAGTCTAACTAAGGTTATCATGGCGTCGCCATATCGTCGTTATGGCGGCGTGACGGTATTTTGGACCTCGCCACGATGACGCCACGTCGCCGGAATCTATGGCGTCCACCACATCGGAATGGCGTCTATATGGCGTCGCTATGGCATGATTTGGCGTCATGTGGCATATGACGGGCGCCGTAAGTTCCAAAGGAGAGGATTAGAAGAGTCCAGAATCAGACCTTAGTTGCACATCGCGCTTCGTCGACCCGTTGCACATCCGTTGCATCCACCTCCACTGCGGCGCCGCCTCCGCCGGCGCATCCACCTCCGCCGACTCTGCTTCCACCTCTGCAACCCCCTTCTGTCGGCGCATCCACCTCTGCTGCAGAGCACATCGCGCTCCGTCGGCCCGCTGCACATCCGCTGCCTGCCTGCCTCCACCTCCGCTGCAGTGCCGCCTCCACCTCCGCCGGCGCATCCACCTCCGCCGACTCTGGAAATCCTCCGCCCTCCGCCTGAAATTGCTCCGCTTCTGGCCGCCCGTCGCTGCAGGAGAAAGTCCAGACTCCAGACTCCATACCGCACCCCTCTCTGCTCCCCCTGGTATGTTGCTCTCCACGGCCGCACCCCTCTCTGCTCTTGTGAAGACTGAAGTACCGAAGTGCACAGGGAAAAGTGGATTATCTAGCTTTCCTAGGTGATTTGTTACCTAGCTTTGTGCTTGAACTAATATTCTGTACAATCAAGACTACAAGTGCATTCAAAACCAATGTAATTAGGAAAAAACAATCAAGATTCAAGAGTTAAATACCTTCACAGAGATATAGATCAGTCACAAACAGAGCATTGAAAATCAAACTATGTATATTGCAGTATTTATATTATTCAAAGTTAAAGTGCTAAGTGTCGACATATTGCTCTTGATGTTGCATTGCATATTGGCATATTGCTCTAGTTGCTGAAATTCTTAGTTGTTGTCACTTTTTTTTTTAGAACATGGCTACTCAAGAGACTAGAAATGCGAAGGCCTCGGACACCGCATCAATTATGATCCAAAGACTAATCCAAAGCAGAAGCCGGGAAGGTTAAATGATCCTGGATGGAAATATACATTTTGGCCGACTATTGGTAATAGAGATCTCTTGCAGTGTTGCTTGTGTGATAGAACTGTAACTGGAGGAATTACATGGTTCAAGGAGCATCTTGTGGGTGGTTATGGAGTTATTCTGAAGTGTGGCAAAACCACACCAGCTATCGCTCAGGAGATGCAAGCTGCTTGGAAGGGCAAGAAGAGACCACTTCTGCTTGATGATGATGGAGGGCTTCAAGGAGAAGATGATGATGTGCTTGATGTGACAGAGGAGTCCTAAGATGCTTCTAGAAGCATTGTGCATCTTAGTTCAGGGATAGCTGCCAAAAGGAAACAATCTACCTTTTTGAAATTCAGTGCACCAAAAGAGCCCAACACAAAGTTAGTCGGTTCAATGCTTAGGAGAACTCCAAAAAAGATTGTGGAAGACATTCGAAGGGTCCCTCTCATATCAGTATCCAAGCTAGCATGAGGACAAAAGAAGAGAAGTTGTCAACTTGGAGTGGGCCAGGTTCTTTTATGAGTGTTGTATACCATTCAATGCCGCAAATTCTAGGCAGTTTGAGATTGCTATAGAGGCCACTGCACAATATGGTTCTGGGTACAAACCTCCTACCTACCATGAGCTTAGGGAGCTTAGGTAATATGCCGTATGATTTGAAGATCTTTTGTACTCTGTAACCTTAATATTTTATATTCGATGTATGACTATGATACACTATGCGTATCAGCTACTTGATCCAGGGACTAATACAGGAGGCATAGGAGATTTCGGGAAGAGGGTCTTACCCACTAGCTGTGGAACCAATAGATGCAAACGATTAGTTGAAGGCTACCGAGAAGAAGCTCCAGATTGCCTAGTGTAATAACAGGGGAAAAGTCTAGTTCGCCTCGCACCAACTCACGGGACCTGCAGCGGATTGGTGAGACGCATACACCAATGCTCATGAGGATGCTCAAGCTATCACTTGGGCAGAGTTCAAAAACAACTTTCACGCTCATCACGTGCCTGCCGGAGCCATGAAAATCAAGAAGGAATTCCAAGAATTGAAGCAGGGATCAATGTCAGTGAGTGCGTAAGTTGCCAAATTCACCCATTTGTCGAGGTATGCTCCGGGAGATGTCGATACGAGAAGAAATAGGAGCATTTCCTCGAGGGTCTGAACGACGGAATTCAATACACCTTACTTCCTCAGGACTTCCCCAATTTCCAAACCATGTTGAATAAGGCATTAGTGGTGAAAAACAAACGCTACCAGATGGAGAACAAGAGGAAGATGTCCTCTGAAGGTCAGGGTTCAAGCAGTAACTCTCACCCCCGTTACAACCCTCCTCAGCAATGACCTATCTTTCGTCAACAGAACCAGAACAAGCCTTAGATTCAAGCTCCGCGTCCGAGCTATCAGGCACCTTGTTATGCACCACCATAGGCACCCAGGCAAAGAATGGCAACCAAGCTCCCTTCACTAGAAAGGCATGCTGCAACTGTGGTGAAGGACATTGTGCCAACAAGTGTCCCAAAAAAGCTCCCAACAGTTACCTAGGGACAGTACAACAATAGTTCTAGGCAAGGTCAAGCTCAAAACTAGGTATACAATGACAATTAGGCACCAGAACAGGGCAATTGTGCACAATTGAACTATGTGCATAGAAGAGTCAACAACGTCACTACTGAGGAAGCCCAGGATGCTCAGGATGTTGTGCTTAGTATGTTTCTTGTCAACTCAAACTAGCATCAGTATTATTTGATTCCAAAGCATCACATTCTTTCATCACCACACAATATGTTGCAAAGTATAATCTACCTATTACATCCATGAAGCAATCAATGATTATTAGCTCCCCTGTAGAAGAAATGATGGCAAAGTATATATGCCCTAAGGTATGTCTAAACATTCTAAACATAAGGGAGGTAGATTTTCTGACCAACCTTATAGTTTTGGAGTCCAACAACATAGATGTTATTCTCGAGATAGATTGGTTAGCAAAGCTCAATGGGACGATAGAATGTGCCCCTAGAGCAATTCAGCTAACCAATGGAGACGGTACCAGAATCGAGTTCATAGCAACCATTCTGTCTACTAGAGAATGTGCACTCAATAAGTTGAAGGGTGTTCCCATGTAAGCAAGCAACATGGTGTGCGAGTATCCAGACGTCTTCACTAATGACTTGTCAGGTATACCATCAGACCGAGATGTTGAGTTTATCATTGAGCTCGTACCAAGAACAATCTCGATATCTAAACGGCCATATAGAATACCTGCAAATGAACCAGCAAAACTTAAGAAGCAAATCCAAAAGTCAAAGGACAAGGGTTTTGTGCGCTCGAATTCGTCACAGTGGGAAGCCCCAATTCTATTTGTGGAGAAGAAAGATGGTAACCAGAGAATGTGTGTGGATTATAGAGCACTCAATGAGGTAACCATTAAGAATAGGTACCCGCTACTTAGGATTGAATATCTGTTTGATCAGCTAAAAGGAGCATGTGTCTTCTCCAAGATTGATCTTCGTCCAGGTTACCATCAATTGAAGATCCGAGAGTTGGATATACCCAAGACAGCTTTTAGTACCTGATATAGTCTTTATGAGTTTACAGTTATGTCCTTTGGGTTAACCAATACCCTAGTATACTTCATGTACCTCGTGAACAAGGTGTTTATAGGGTACTTGGATAAGTTCGTGGTAGTTTTTATTGATGATATTCTGATTTTCTCATGAGATGAACAAGAACATGAAGGACATCTAAGACTCATTTGACAAAAGCTTAGAGATAACCAGTTGTGAGTTCTGGTTGAAACAAGTTTCTTTCCTTGGCCATGTCATCTCAGTAGGTGGAGTGGTTGTAGATCTAAGCAGGATTAGAGATGTATTGAATTGGAAGCCACCCCAGACTGTCTCAGAGATCCGGAATTTTCTTGGATTAGCAGGGTATTAGCGTCGATTCATAGAAGGTTTTCCAAAGTAGTCAAGTCACTCACGGAGTTGTTACCAAAGGATAAGAAGTTTCAATGGTTTGAAGCTTGTCAGGCTAGTTTTGAAGAGTTGAAAACAGATTGACTACGGTCGCGATACTCATTTTACCGGATGTTCGTAAGAATTTTGATATTTATTGTGATGCTTCTTGGCAAGATCTTGGATGTGTTCTTATGCAAGGACATTTTGTGGCCTATGCATCTAGGAAATTGAGGAATCATAAGAACAATCTGACTCATGATTTAGAGATAGGTGCAGTCGTTTATGCTCTGTAGATTTGAAGACACTATCTCGTCAATAATCAGTGTGAAATCTATATAGATCACAAGAGCCTGAAATATATCTTCACCTAATGCAACGTAGATGGCAGGAATTGATCAAGGATTACGACGTAGAAATCCACTATCACCCTGGGAAGGCCAACATAGTCGCAGATGTTTTGAGCCGAAAGGTGTATTACAACACATCATGGTAGAGGAAGCTCAACTGGCCCTGTACGAGGAATTTCAGCGACTCAACTTGGGATTTGTCACGGATTAAAGACCTGTAGCCATGGAAATCGAGCCCATCCTAAATGAAGAAATCCGTAAAGGACAAATGGAAGATGAGAAAATCAAGGAAATCAAGTAGAATATAAAGGAAGGCAAAGCCTCTGGATTTTCCGAAGATGATCAAGGCACCATATGGTTTGGAAAACGCATTTGCATACCGAATCAAAAAGAGCTCAAAGATATAATTCTGAAGGAGGCCCACGAGTCAGCCTACTCCATCCATCCAAACAGTACTAAGATGTACCAAGATTTGAAAGAACACTATTGGTGGTATGGCATGAAGCGTGACGTCACAAAATATGTAGCATTGTGTGACACCTGTCATAGGGTAAAGGCAGAACATTAGAGACCTGCTAGACTACTTCAACCTTTGAAGGTTCCTGAATGAAAATGGAAAGAGATCGATATGGATTTTATTGTTGGGTTACCTCGTACCCAATCCGGTCATGATTCGATATGGGTTGTAGTAGATCGCTTGACAAAGGTTGCTCACATATACAAGTGCACAACTTGTAGAACTCTATATGTCGCGAATTGTTTGTCTTCACGGCATCGTGTCAGATCGAGGCACTCAGTTCACATCACGATTCTGGTAGAAGCTTCAAGAGTCCAAGGATACTAAGTTAAACTTTAGCTCGATGTATCACCCCTAAACCGATGGACAAACAGAAAGGACAAATCAAATCCTAGAAGATATGTTGAGGGCATGTACTCACGCTTTCTCTCTACCATCATCTTGTTGCTTAGAAGGCGAAGAATTCGAGAATTTCCCGAAAGACGAAACTGAGTTCTAGGTGTGCGGCTTTTCGGTCGATTGCTTATGGAGCTCAACGCCGCGTTGAGTCTTTCGCTGCTATATATATATTTTTTCCTTTTAGACCCTTGGGGTCATTGATGTAATAAATTAACGTTGTAATAATGATTATTGTGTCTGTTACTCATTTATGACGTCACTATGTATATGTAACTTGATCCTGGCATACATATAGTTTATATTTAGTTTGGTCTTAAAACCGCATGACAATTTTCTATCAATTAGATGCGACATAACACAAGTTCTACCATGTTGAAGGAATATACACTAAATGCGCAATCTTCATGGAGAAAATTTCATTATCTATCAATGCAAGGGCAAATTTTTCCCATGATATCAAAACGCAAGATGTCAAGCAAAAATCCAGGGTATTGCAGTCTTGTCTTAACATTATGCATTCTCCAACAAGTATTTCGAGATGGCTGGTTATAAAAAAATTGTGCAAGCTTGGATCATTCTTCATAATAAGAATTAGATGAATAAGAAATGAGTACCAATCCTTTGACATGAAGGAGACCTCAAGGCCATCAATTGTTCTATCTCCACTAGAAATCAATAATGTCCAGAACATTTGCTTTGTTAACATGCTATTTAGGAATTCCACTATTCGTGCTCACCCAGCAGTTCCAATTCGAGATATTTAATCAAGCATATTTGGCTTAAGTAACCTATTTGTGTTTTTTTTTCTATTCATAGTTAATATCATTATGTATTCGTGCACTATGGAAGTTAATATCATTATGTATTCGTGCACTATGGACTAGTAAATCATGTGGTGTATATCATTTATTTATTTCACTTGTAATCAATCCTTTTTTAGCATATATTCCTACTAAACTAAAACACATTGTAAATTTTTAGAACCAAACAATACATATAGTCCCAAAAGTTGAAATTCAGAGCTGATCACCATATTATTTGGTCCATGCAAGAACTAAAAGCATGTGGGATCATAGAGACAACTTAGGTGGGATTCTAATTTGTGAGCTTATGTGGAGACTTAAGATAACTAAGAGCCTGCTTGGATCATATCCATAGGCCGCAATATAATTTTGTGTTGAGGCGTGCCACAACTGTAGTAGCGAACGATTTCTTCGCCACAACTATGGCAAAATTTGGAAGAAAAATAGCCAATGATCAATGGGTCCCAATGAGGAGAAAGTTTGGAATGCCTTTGCCAGCAAACCAAACACTTGCCAGTTGCCAGAACTGCGTATGTACCCCAATAATCACGCTAGAAGCCTAGAATCATGTGTCTCACGCCTAGTGTTGTCTCTTATCAGTTGACGTCTTCTTTGTTTTTCTTTGCTCCATATCAAGAGAGCTAAGATGGCACATTATACATGCCTTTAAGCCAGCTTGTTAACATAAAAGTGACGAACTCTCAACAATTTGACTTGTGGGCCCCATATGAGAAATTCTTAAGGAAAATTTGGATACTCCTTTATTCCCGGTCCCCAACTAGACCAAGTTAGTGCTTCCAACTAGATAAATAATTTGGTATAACTATAAAACAATAATTATAGATAGATGAACTATTAAATTATGGTATGAAATGCTCAACAAGAACAAGTCACGCTTGTCCTTTCAAACCGCAAAGCTGGGCATGGTTACCACCAATGAAAGAAATCAAATGATATGAAACAACGGAAAAGTAAAGATAATTTTCTATAATAAAGTACATATTCACAAACCTTATATCCAAAGACATAACAACAAAAATAATTTCAGTACTAACACTATTCCAGATTTGTCATCCACGACTAAATATAAAGCCATGAACTGAAACACTTTTTGTCAAAAAAAAAAATATATATTCATAGTTTTGAAGTCAAAGGAATCTCCGTGTGCAAGATTGTTAGTAATGGATGCTAACACTGATGACTTGGTTAATAGTCCCCAATACCCATCCTATGACTTTTTTTTCTTCCTGACAAATATACTTTAGCTAAAAGAGAAATGCTTCTGTTCTTCGAACTCTACTGGCATGTTTTAAGGTAAGTAGCTCACACGAGATCAGTTGTAAAGAATACTGACTTACCTCCAGTCTTCTGTGCTTCAGCTATGACATGAAGTGCCAAAGTTGTTTTCCCCGAAGCCTCTGGACCATAAATTTCAATGACCCTACCCTGTTCGTAAATGTAAAGTCAAGAGTGAAGAAAAGAATAAACAGCATAAATATAATGCAAAATTAACTGTATGTGTAATTGAAAGGAAATTCGTTCAGAATTTAATCAGTGAATCAACAATACAAGCATATCCTTTTCTAGGCAATCATTACCCTTAAATCAAACGTTGTTCTGTGCGTGCTTAAAATTACATCTTAACGTTGTGAGATCCACCTTGCTGTGCGATTGCTACTTATTAGTATAATATATGCTGGTTCACGTGATGAATAATAGGTTAGTAGACTGGCAAGTCATGTAATAATAGACTGTATCCCAGAATCCTGGATACCAACAGCTGACCTTTGGAAGTCCACCAATTCCTAAAGCTGTGTCCAATGCAAAGGATCCCGTAGATACAACAGGAACTTCTTTACGACCATATGAGTGATTTAGCCACATTATTGACTCCTCACCAAATGCAGATGTAATCTGGTCAAGAGCTTGTTGAAGCGCAAAGTCTTTTTGCTTAATACCTTCCTCTCTGTAACTATCGTCATCTGATTTTGACTGTTCTCTCCCTAGCAAGTAACAAGTAATAGTAACATAGTGTCAGTGGACAAATACAAACTGAAACAAACAATAAATTCACTGAAAGTTTGACAAAGGAGATCCTTGTTCTTTTGAAACTGAGTGCTCAGGTAATCCAGAATCAACAAGGAAAACAAAAGGTATGATAAAATTTTAAGGAATATGGAAACCAATAACAAACATCACCATTGCAAAGTAGAAACAGAGGAGTACATAATGCACCAGCATCATTTCAACATTCAAGTGAAATCGCACAGCATATAGAAATAGCCCCAATGAATTTTGTAACGAAAATAAGACACCACGATTTCCTGACATCGCCTATTTTTATGCCTGTCATCCTTAGTAACTAAAACCTGAATACTCCCTCCAGTAAAAAATACTTAACGTTTTGGACATTACACGGTCTCCAATGTTTACCTTTGCTAGTATTTTCTAATGGAATATATTTATAAAATATAACAACTTTATGACATTATGAAAGTATTTTTCAAGGCAAATTTACACATATTATTTTCATGTTTGCGAACTAAATATTTAAAAGTTATTGATAGTTAAAGTTTCAAAAAATTGACCGGACCTTGTCCAAAATGCCAAGTATTTATGTCTGGATGGAGTAGTATTTACCTCACAACTCTCATACTTACAGGAGCATTCTGCTCTTTCTCCTGTGCAGCAAAAGTCCGAAGAGCAATTTCCTTACGATACTACAGGTTAGTTCAGTTCATTCTCCAATATACAGAACATTTCTATATCCAAAAAAAGAACGCTGCAAAAATGTGTCTGAATAAGTACTATGAAATGCAAAAGCTTGTCCACATTAGCTGCCGCAGTAATATGATACCATAATTATTACAAGTGACAAATAATCAGCAACACATCAACTGAAAATCATATCAATAATTAATTGAGTATAAAGGCCAACATTTGCATACCTTCTGCAGACAAACTCCGCAGTTGAACTGTATGTGACAAATTTTGATAGCAGCATCCCTGAAAAGAATAAGAAGATGATGATGATGATTCTTACATCTTGAACGTGAATTTTTAAACCTTTTGTTTATTTAAGACTCCACTAGCAGTCAAGTATTTATGATACCATGTTCTTCGCAGATTAACCAATTGATAGGATAATGGTCTCCCCACTTTTGCAAATAAGCAGAGAATGATCGTACTTAGGAAAGTATCACTTCTTGATTCTGTCATACTCATGATATCAATATATCATAAGAACCTCCAAAAGACAGTGATAATCATGATCTTGGATGACCTCAAGTAATGGAAAAGGTATGCTCATTGATATCAATTCTTTGCCACAGGTTGGATAACATTTCAAGATATTCATGTCTTCTGTGTGTTCATGTTTTTCCTCTTTTGTCTTTGCTAAGAGATATAAACAATTGTTCAAACGTATGGTGACTTTCCATTTTGCAGACCCAAAGAAAAATCGAAAAAAATCAAGAAGCAGAACACAGCAGAACATTGGAAAATTCAAGAAGCATACAACTTAACATGAATCAAATAGAAATAATCAAAGTAAGTAGTATTATTAGAGAAAAGGAAGGTAATTTATTAAAGTTATAACGCAACCGTGAGACATGTCAAGACAAATTGCATGACTGAATTATTGTAATCCTGTAGCAAATACAACTTCAAGGTGCACGCTGAACTGAGAAATCGACATAACACAAAACAATGCTCAGCAGCAGCAGCAGCAGCAGCCCTACAATCCTAACCCATGCTTGGCCGTTCGGTTCACTAGTCTCAGCTTGGATAACATGCTTCGACAACATCAAGTGCGAGGCCTATTGCTAAACCACCTCCTATTGCAAAGAAAAAAAGTCGCACGACCGAATTATCACAATCATGTATGCAATATAACTACAAATTGTACACTGAATTGGGACATCTGCAGAATGCAAAACAGTAATCACCACAACCATCAACCCTACAATCCTAATCCATGCTTGGCTGTTAATTTCACTACTTTCAGCTAGAATAGAAACACATGGTTCACTGTCCCCAATCGCATGGCAACAACACCAGTCCGACCTAAACATAAACCCACAACCGCACCAGATTCTTTGACAATTGAGGAGCTCTCAAGTTCAAAGACATGCCACCATGACGGATTCCATCCAATCCACTCTAGCTTCTTCACATGAGCATCCGGTCCCCAACTTGGAACAGCCGAACGGACACCAAAAGATCCAGTAAACCTACGACTGACGAGGCCCTGTCCCGTTTCCTTTAAATGATTCCATACAGCCCGGTTCGAAGCCCTTGATCGGGGATTGGAACAAGAAAAGGAAGGAGTCCGAGTCTAAGGAGTCAAAGGCGGAGCGAACGAACCGGTGCGGGCGTCGAGGACGACGGAGAGCCGGAGGAGAGGGGCGGAAGCGGCCGGAGGAGCTGGCGGAGGAGGGGCTGGGCGCGCCGGAGGACCCTCGCCATGGATTCAATAACTAATTCATGAGTTCATGTATTTTTTAAAGATATAGGATCATATCAAAAGACTAACAACATTAGTTTCATGATTTTAGATTAATAAAGAGTAAACTATGTATTTAACTTGGTTTAACAAGTATATTTTCTCCCAGAAACTTTTTAACTCTTTTTACGAGTAGAAATACTTTTATCATGTAGATTATGTTACAAGAAAATCAACAAAATTTGTTTCACTTAATTTGAAGCTCAGATGAATTAGTTATTGATTTTTCAAGATTTAGCTAATTTTTGGGTTTTTTAACTTCACTAAAAATTGAGAAAACCGCTCCATAAATCGTGAAAATCGAGCAGTTACCGACAAAACCGAGCGGTTACCGACAATACGGAAAATTCGAGAAAACCGCTCGATAAATCGAGAAAATCGCTCGGTAACCGGTCCGATTCGACTGGCTACAAAAGGCGGTTCTAACAGATTTTTGATTAAATTTTAAATTTTAGCAAATGAATTTTGTACAAATTTTAGTCGAATTTCGAGCGGTTATCGTGATAACCTCGCATTTTTGTTACCGATCAGGCTCGGTAACCGAGCCTCAAAACGGTAAGTCAAACCTTGGGCTAGGCTGGGAAAGCCAGTTCGTTCTGGACCGAAGACCCCGGCCCGGTGTATGATCTATTTAAGGTGTTTAATTGGAGTTTAAGGTTAGATAGGATAGGATTATTCTATGTTTTTAAATAGTTAATTTTTTGTTGTTGGGATTTGAGTGAATAGAATGAGTCAACTTTCTGTTTAGTTGGATGTATTGGATGCGCTGATTTGGTTATCATGATGTTTTTTTTATGGGATTTGGTGAATAGGATGAGCTAACTTTCTATTTAGTTGGATAGATTGGATGAGCTGAGATGGTTATCATGATCTTTTGATGAACTAATCCTTTATAGATTTAGTACATATTTAAATTTATTTTAATTCAAATTGAATTAAAAAGAAATATCACATGAAATGATAAAATATATATAAATAGAGCATTATAAAAGAACTTATTTTTCACTAAATAATCTAGAGTTGAAAGCATTTGTATAAATTAGTACATTGTATGAGAAGAATATTAGTGAATTTTTCTAGGTTATTTGGAATTTACTTGAGGCATAAAAAATTGCTAGAAGTTATAAAAGTATGTTTAATTGAGAATTTTAATTAAATATTGGTTCGGGCTTTTTGATCAAACTAATTAAAACTGGTTGCTAATGAGTTCTAATTTGCTAAGAAAATATTTAAAATTTTTAGATCACTTTTATAGTTCTAAATAAAATCAAGAGTTAAATAAAAAATATAAACACACGTACAACAGCTAGATACCTTTCTTCGTGAGCACGACACACAGCAACAGGCGGTCGTCTTAGCATGAACGTGGATGGCTTCGTCCCGCTCTTTTTCTCGGCTCGGTCCATCCATGATCTTTGTTGGGGATCATCCCCTGCCGTCCCCATACCCGAGGGCAACTGCGAAGTTAGTTGGAGTTGGAGTCGCTACGAGGCAACCACTGTGTCGGCGGAATCATCCACAACCGGTCCGATGGATGCGAAGATTGGTCTGCCCCGACTACCCGGCGAAGCTACAGTGCACGCTCTAGGCCTTCGATAGGAGGCAGCGAAGATGGGGCCAGGCCTTCGCCTGATGGAGGCGAAGACAGGACCAGGCCTTTGCCTGGTGGTGGCGAAGACAAGATCAAGGCTTCGCTTGGAGATGGTAAAGGCACCTCATCGGAAGGCTGGACGGAGAGGGCTTCGACACCCTTCGGTTGAGGAATAGCCGGATAGTGGGCCCAGCTGTCATGGGTACTGTTGTGATTATGTGACCATGCTTAATTGTACCATATTGCCCCCAGATATTCCGAGAATGTAGTAGGTTAGGGGGTAATAAGTGTAAACCGGGTCCGTGATTGCGGGGATGTGGGCTATAAATAGAGCCATAGTGTAAACGTGAACAGGATTCCAGACTGTTCATTTTCCAGTACACGTCACATAAAGAGCCTTCGCCAGTTCTACCCCCGAAGGCCCATCTTGTCTGGGACTTCGATCCCAACAGTTGGCGCCGTCCGTGGGATCGAACCCACGAAGGCATGCCACCGAAAAAGAAAGTGAAGCCACTTGGAGGAGCGGAGGCGCTGCTAGAACTAACAGCCACAGTCGGACCTTCGACCGATCGAACTGCCCCGGTGGTACCAGAATCAGGAAATGCCTCAACTGGGGGGGCTTTGGCTGCACAACACCAGAATTGCGAAGTTGACACAGCGCAACAACAAACTGCCGATGGCCGACATGACGACACACTGCGAGTGGATGCGGAGGAAATGCCGATCATGGAGCCGATAGATCGCATTCGCTTTGATGTTCCGGAAAAACAAGGCGACAGAGGGCGAAGCGAAGAATGGGAGGACCTAGACGACTTCGCCGAGTTGGAACATGATGAAGAAACAAACGAAAAACGAAATGCTAGATTAGAAGCTGAGGAGTTGGAAAGACAGATTGCGCACAAAAAGCGCATGTTGGACGGCCTAGCAGCAACCCGGAAAGCTGCGGAGTACCGCCGTAGGGCGGAGGAAGCAAAAAAGACGTTGGAGAGGCTCCAAGAGGAAATCGATATACTTCAAACAGAAGGCATCTCTCGCCGACCAACGCCACCAAGAGATTACATACGGGCTTCTCAAGAAGTTCGGCGAAGATCTTCCACAGGAGACCCTGAATCACCCCTGGCAATGGACCTACAAAATCAGCCATGGCCGATAGGATTCAAGATGCCTAGGGTGGTCATGTTCGATGGAGAGTCGGATCCGAAAGAATTTGTCATGAGCTTCGAGGCAGCCGTGGAGTCAGCTGGAGGTGATGGTGTAACTTTGGCGAAGGCCTTTGTTTTGGCAATCAAGGGAATAGCAAGGTCGTGGTACTCCGCCCTGCCCCCGGGGTCCATACATTCCTGGGAGCAGCTGCGAGCTGCCCTGTACAGCAACTTCCAAGGAAACCGAGCAGACAACATTACCGCAACTGACCTCTTCGCCCTGAAGCAACAACCGACAGAAACTTTGCAAAGGTACATGCGCCGATTCATTCACATACGATGTCAGGCGAAGGGATTGAGCGAAGATACCATCATCGATGCTGCAATTCAGGGAATTAGAGGGGGCCTTTTGGCAGCGAAGCTCACTAGAAAAAGACCCGCAAGCGTTCAAGAGCTATTGAACAAGATGGAAGAATACTCAAGGTCTGAATTAGATCATCTACGAAGGAAAAATGAGTTTACTGCCTCAAGAGCAAAACATGCACCAAATAGGGAGACAGTTCCGAGCAATTCGAGAGACAGACCCCAGCGACCAAGAAAACCCGAAGGTCCGGATCATCCACAGCAAAAAGAAATCAACCAGATCAACCCTGGCCCACCCGAAGCATTTCAAAATTCATGCGAAGCTTACAGTTTATCCAATAGAGGGGGCCGGACGGGCAGGGGAAGAGGCTGCGGAGGTAGAGGTGGTCGATTTTCGCATGACCCGACAACCTTTTACTGTGAACTGCACGGTGAAGGAGCAGGCCACCGGACTAAACATTGTCCATAAGTCGTGGCTATGAAGCAAAGTTTAGCGAAGCCGACAGCAGATAACGAACGAGCGGTTCACCACACAACAGGCTTCGCAAGAGGCGAAGGTTGGCAGAACCACAATCAAAGCATGATGTTTCCAAACCAATGGAATCAAGTTCCAGCACCACAATTCGCACCCGCACCACCAATCCAATTTGATCAAAACAGACAACTGAACATTCGGGGTGATCTGCCCCCGCCTCCACCAAGGCCAGCAATCGAGCCACCACCAGAAAGTAGCAAATCAGTCAATACCTTAACCAATGGGTACAATGTGGTGCTGCCTATCTTAGGGGGGTCCAACCAGCAAACAGAATCCAAAAGACAACGAAAAGAATACGTACGAAGGGTTAACCACGTCGGAGTAGGACCAACATACGTTAATTCAAGATGGTCTAACATTCCCATTACATTCTCGCAAGAGGACATGAGGGTATTAGATTATCCGCACACAGATGCCCTAGTCATTACTGCGAACATTTCAGGAAGTGAAGTACACAGGATATTGATCGATGGAGGAAGTTCTGCAGACATTATCTTCACCGATGCCTTCGATAAGATGGGGCTGCGAAGGGATGACCTGAAACAAGCTGGGTCGCCGTTGCTGGGCTTCGGCGGAAGCGCAATCAACACCTTGGGGAAATTAACAATCCCAGTGTCATTCGGCGAACAGACAAAGTTCCGCACAGAGGAAATCACCTTCGACGTGGTAGATATTAATTACCCATACAATGCGATATTTGGGAGGGGGTTCCTCAATAAATTCGGAGCAGTCCCGCACCACGCTTATTTGTGCATGAAGATGCCTGGCCCAGAAGGAGTCATAAAGATCCTGGGAGATCAGCGAGTTGCTAGGCGAATCGAAGTAGGCATAGCCCGAGGGAGAAGAAATGTCCACAACGTCGAAGACCCTTCGACGGGGGCCGAAGCAGGGCAAAGAAGCAACATCGTAGAGAAATGTACGAAGGCTGCACCAGAAGGACCTACCAGAGTAGTACCGCTGAATCATGAAGAAGATAAGAAGATTACAATAGGGGCAGAAGCCCCGGAAGAATATCAGCAACAACTTGTCGTATTCCTTCGCACAAACAACGACTTATTCGCATGGTCCCCTAGGGACCTGCAAGGAGTAAGTCGAAACATCATTCAACACAAGTTAAATGTGGACCCCAGAGCGAAGCCAAGGAAGCAAAAGCTTAGAAAGGCTTCGGGGGAAAGGGAGGAAGCAGCGAAACTCGAAGTAGAAAAATTGCTTGATGCCGGAGTAATACGCGAAGTTATACACTCGGAATGGCTAGCCAACCCAGTATTAGTAAGAAAAAGCAATGGAAAATGGAGAATGTGCATCGATTTCACAGACTTAAACAGAGCCTGCCCAAAAGATGACTTTCCGTTACCTAGAATTGACCAGCTTATAGACTCCGCAGCCGGGTGCGAGATGTTAAGTTTCCTCGATGCCTATGTTGGTTACCATCAAATATGGATGGCAAAGGAAGACGAAGAAAAAACAAGTTTCAGAACCTCTTTCGGAACATACTGCTTCGTGAGAATGCCCTTTGGACTCCGCAATGCTGGAGCAACCTTTACAAGATTGGTGCAAGCTACGTTAAAGTCGCAGCTGGGATGAAATGTATTGGCCTATGTTGATAACATAGTAGTAAAAAGTACCAGGAAAAGCCAATACATCGAAGACCTACGGGAAACATTCGATAATCTGCGAAGTGCAGGTTTAAAATTAAACCCAGAGAAATGCGTCTTCGGGGTGCAATTAGGAAGACTTCTAGGGTTTCTAGTGTCGAAGAGAGGAATCGAAGCGGACCCTCAGAAGATAGAGGCGCTCCTGGATATGAAACCGCCACATAACAGAAAGCAAGCCCAACGCTTGACAGGAAGACTAGCAGCATTGAACAGGTTCATCGCAAGGTCCGCCGAGCGAAGTCTACCACTCTTCAAGGTGTTAAGGAGTTCTGAACCTTTCCAATGGGGTGCCAAGCAGCAGGCTTCCTTCGATGAATTAAAAGTATACTTGACGAAGCTTACAGCATTAACCAGCCCGGATCCGGGCGCAGATTTACTGTTATACATAGCAGCTTCGCCATCAGCAATCAGCGCTGTTCTCGTGCAGGAAAAAATCAAAGATACCAGACTGCTGCAAGCACCAGTCTATTACGTATCCGAAGTACTAGCAGGACCAAAAAAGTCATACACCGAGCTGGAAAAAGTGGCGTACGCACTTGTAATGGCATCCCGCAAGCTTCGCCACTATTTTACTTCTCACAAGATCACAGTGCCAACTTCCCTACCCCTTCGAGACATGTTTGAAAACAAAGAGGCCATCGGAAGAATAGCGAAGTGGGCGACAGAGATAGCTCCTTTCATGATTGTCTTCGCAGCACGAACATCATTAAAATCACAAGCATTGGCGGATTTTGTGGCAGAGTGGACACCTTCAACTGAACCTTCGGATGGCGAAACAGCAGAACCAACCCGGACCGCATACTGTGATGGAGCTTGGGGAGCGGCAGGAGCAGGAGTCTCGACGGTAATATTTTCACCGTCGGGGGCGAAGCTGTGATACGCTGCAAGGTTGGAGTTCCGATCCACAAACAATACGGCGGAATACGAAGCTGTACTCCTGGCACTTCGCAAGGCGAAGGCTTTGGGAGTTCAAAGAATACTTGTCAAAACAGACTCGAAGGTTGTAGCAAGCCAGATTGAAAAAACATTCCAAGCAAAGGAACCAGAACTTGTCAAGTACAGGTCAGCAGTGCGAAAGATGGAAAAGTACTTCATCGGATTCACGGTGAATAGTGTATCAAGAAATGATAACAACGAAGTAGATGAGCTAGCGAAAGCAGCTTCGCAAAACATGCCCATGCCTCCAGATGTCTTCTATCAGAAACTAAGTAAATCGGCCTGCGATGACAATTCCAGCCAGATACAAATAGTCGCATCGGTTGAAAACGAAGACTAGCGTTTCCCGATAATGGCATATCTGCGGGGTCAAAGCAGTATCGAAGATCACGTTGAAGAAAAGCGCATGGCTCAAAGAGTAAGAAATTTCAAAATTATAGAAGAAGATCTGTACAAAGCAGGAGTTTGCGCACCATTTTTACGATGCATATCTCAGAAAGAAGGCCAACAACTGTTAAGAGAAATTCACAGCGGGCTGTGCGGTTCACATATCGGAACAAGGGCTTTGGTAGGAAAAGCATACAGGCAGGGCTTCTATTGGCCAACAGCTATAATTGATGCAGACCAACTGGTACGAAGTTGCCAACAGTGCCAATTTTGGGCGAAGGGATCAAACAGATCGACAACGAAGATACAACTCATTCCGCCGATTTGGCCATTACGGCGATGGGGAATCGATATTGTCGGACAACTGCCGACATCCCCAGGAAATTTGCGCTACGCCGTGGTGGCGGTAGAGTACTTCTCAAAGTGGGTAGAAGCAATGCCACTCGTAAGCATAACGTCAAAAATTATACAAAAATTCCTATGGCAAAACATCGTGTGCCGCTTCGGGGTTCCAAGCGAAGTGACTGTGGACAACGGTACTCAGTTCGATAGCGCTGGATTTAAAGAATTCTGTAATAGCCTGGGCATAAAGTTAATGTTTGCGTGAGTCTGCCACCCGCAATCCAATGGCGCAGTTGAGAGAGCAAATGGTATCATCTTCGCAGGAGTCGCGAAGCGTCTTCAAGGATTGCCGAAAGGAAAGTGAGTCGAAGAACTACCCAAGGTGTTATGGTCATTAAGAACAACGGTCGCAAGACCAACAGGCTACACGCCGTTCCGCCTAATATTTGGCGAAGAGGCCATGACCCCCGAAGAATTGAAAGCTAAATCATTCAAGGTCGGGAATGATGCAGAGCAATATGATGAACTTTCGTCAAAAGATGCCCTCGAAGAAGTAAGATTGCAAGCCACCAAAAACCTGGCTACTTACCAAGAAGAGACAAGAAAATGGAGAGACAAGAACGTATCTGAAAATGCCTTCGCACCAGGATATTTGGTATTGCGAAGATTTGGTACATCAACATCGTTTGGCAAGCTTCATAGCAAATGGGACGGCCCCTTCATAGTTAAAAGATCCTTGAGACCCGGTTCGTACCATCTGGTGAATATGGAAGGTGAAGAGCTTCCACACAACCTTCGCAAGTTCTATGCTTGAGAATCAGCAGCATAAGTCCAAGACTCCAATGTAATTTTTATTTTTTGTTTTTTCTAGTTTCCGTAAAAGCCCTTGTAATTATCATGTAAGGGTACTGCACTCTTTTCCTCACAGGGGGACCCCTTCGCTAGGGGGTGAGGTTTTTAACAAGGCAGAAACCCATATGAACAAAGATAGTAACCCCCAAAAATATTTCTTGTCTCGAGTAGCACTACCTTTCGTCGAAGTGCGTCACCTTACAAGATTGGCGCACCAATCGATGACCATAACAAGGTGCAAAGTGTAGGCAGGAAATCATACACTTACGACCTTCGCGGGATTATAAAAATCGCCAAGCCAAATAAAAGGCAGCGAGCTTCGATAAAAGTTGGGGGCTAAGAGTGCCTGCTCCCGCACCGAAGGAAAAAACAAACCTTCGCTCAAACGAAGTATCGCCAAGCCAAATAAAAGGCAGCGAGCTTCGATAAAAGTCGGGGGCTAAGAGTGCCTGCCCCCGCACCGAAGGAAAAAACAAACCTTCGCTCAAACGAAGTATCGCCAAGCCAAATAAAAGGCAACGAGCTTCGATAAAAGTCGGGGGCTAAGAGTGCCTGCCCCCGCACCGAAGGAAAAAACAAACCTTCGCTCAAACGAAGCATCGCCAAGCCAAATGAAAGGCAGCGAGCTTCGCCAAAAGTCAGGGGCTAAGAGAGCCTGCCCCCGCACCGAAGGAAAAAACAAACCTTCGCTCAAACGAAGTATCGTCAAGGCGATCGATGGAAAGCGATCTTCGGCGGAACTCGGGGGCTGAGAGTGCTTGCCCCCGCACCAAAGGAATAAACAAACCTTCGACGAAATTTTCCTAATCCAACCGAAAGGCATAGCACTTTGTCAAGTACATGGGGCTAAAACTGCATAAAACAAGTAGAAGCCGGAAAACTTCGAAAACTAAGAATTAGACATTGATCCACCCAAAATAGGCCGAAGTTACCTGCGAGTAAAAGTCGGGGGGGACGGCGCTTTGCACGAGTAACACTAATTAAGATAAGATTACCAACCCAATGGAATCGCAGGAAACTGCGGTGAAAATCGGGGGATGGTTTTCGTCAAGAAAGTCAACCCGGGGAATTCAACTTATGACCCAGGAGAATTGAACAGGAAAAAACATACTCCGCGCGACGTGCGAAGAGAGTGTAAAAAAAAAAACAACAACAGCAAGTCACAACACAAACCAAGTTTATTCCGCATCTAAATCAACCTCAGGATCAACAAAATCCTTATACAAGCGACTAAAATAAAATTGATACTCGATGCCTTCGCTGGCATGGAAACGCGATGATGGGGCCGAAGTGGCCCCAACTTGATTACAACACGTCGGCATGGAAGATCTGTTGTTACTACCACTTCGCCTAGCTACTTGCGAAGAGGGACCACGCTGATAACACAATTGGGGTCTCTAGCAAAACAGCTCATCGTCTTGCGGTTCAATTTTCGGTTCAAGGAGCACCGATGCACCGTCAGTGTCCCCTCTCGCCGCGCGGTGAAGATTTCGTTCAGCTCGCCGATTAACTATCGTCGAAGGACAAACAGATTTCCAAAACGCCTTCGTCCTAGCATTCATATCGTCGTACGATCTACACTTCGCGTGCCAATAACGTTCCAAGTCGATATCAGCATGGCAATGGTGAAATGATTCCCAGCAGGACCAGGAGACATAAAAATTATCCTTCATCATAGTCAAAGGAACAGCTTCTTCGGCTACCTGTGCAGTGTCCGAAGCAAGGACCTGCGCAGGTAGCGCAAAAAGGTCAATATCACTTCGACATTAATACATAATGTATTACACAGCCACTGTATCGCATTTTAAATGACAAAACCAAAATATGACAATGACCCTTCGTGCCAATTCATCCCACCTTCCCAGTATCTTCGGCCGCCGTATTAGTCGGTTTCGACGAAGTGTCCTCCCTCGCCTTAGCCTATAAATTTCAACAATAAACAAATTATTGCCACATAATAACTTTCATCACATTCGACAAGAAAAAAAAACGCAAGTTTGGAATCTGTACCCTTTGACGATTCACTTCGGCCTCTCGAAGAGCTAGCTCGCATCCATACTTACATCAATAATTAGTGGTGAATGAACGGGCGGTGCTCTTCGATGACTTGGTAACAACCGAAGTTGACAGATCCGAAGGATACTGGAAGGAGGGTCGTTGAAAGGCAGTATGATGGTCGCAACCCGTCATCTCCACAGACTGCACGAGACTTCGGGCGGCGATCATGGTGCAGAAATCGTCGTATAGCTGAGCGGCTGGAAGCAGGCTACTGCTGGTCTCGTGGATCCAACCAATAAGTCCACCCAGTCCGACGAGTTCAACTGATGGAGGAATTGCCGAGGCGCCTATACCTTCAAATGTATGGTTGATTGCTTCGCAGGCGGCTACCGCCTTCGGCTCAAGCTCCCCAATGACATTAAGCGCATCTTCGTTATAAGCCTTTGCTTCGCTCAGTTCAATCTGCAGCCGCTCGCTCTTTCTCTCTCCGATGCGCACTCTGATTGCAACTCGCAAACTTGCGCTTCGGAGGATTGCAAATTCTGACGGAGGCAATTCACTTCGCTATCAGCAATGTCCTTCGCCGCACGCAGGGCTTCAAGCTCCGCTTCCAGCTTCTCCGATCGCAATTCGGCATCCTTCGCCCGCCGTGACAACTCACGCTTCTGACTCTCGGCTTTCTCCGCCCGTTTTTGTAGCAGTTCAATCTGGCCCTCAGCGCTTCGGGCGTGGGCTCCGGACTTTTCTGCTTGTTTGCGCTGAGCTCGGGAGAGAAGTAAAACCTGAAATTTCAACTGACAACTTAGTAAATACAAAATTTCCTTTCTTTTCATCCTAAGAAAATATACAATATACCTTCGCGATTGCCACATCAGAAGCATCAATCAATTCGCTCGAAGACTTCTGACCAAGCGGGATCTCGACCTCAGGGAGAACGAAGGAACCAAAAATCCTCTTCGCATCGTTTACCTCCCCGGCACTCGGCTCAAAAGAGGCGGGCCGCAAAGCCTCGGGAGCAAGGGCCTCCGCGTCAAGCAGCCCGCCAAGACCCATAAGGCCTTTCCCTCTTTGTCGCGGCGCACTTGGAGTCGAATCTTCGCTTTTGGAAGATGAGGTCGACGACGAGGAAGGCGACGAATGCCCTGCCACCTCTACGTCGTCGCCACCCTCATCAACAGGCTCCTCTGGGGCACCGGGCTCCGATGCCGCGCCCGCCCCCGTCAACTCCTCGTCGTCGCTCAGGATTAATGTTGGAAGATCGACGCGTGTACAAAACGTAGATTTCGGCGCTTGGCCCTCTTGCACTCCTTCGGAACTCTCTCGACGGGTCAGGCCACGTGAGGCAGCGGAGCCCTCCGGTGACGTTTCCGCGTGAGGCTCCGGCGCAGCTTCGCGTGGTTTTTTGCGTAGTGCGACAGCTTTCTTGGTACGCCTAGTTTTTGGCGATCGTTCCGAAGCCTTTCTTTTCGCCGGAGGGCAAGCAATAGGCTCTTCGCTTACCTCCACTGGTGGGGAACCTCCCACGTTGCTCTGCAGAACAGCCGAAATCTTCGGCCGCTCATCGTAAGACAATCCACGGTACTCAAAGATCCTGTTTAACCTATGGTTGAGACCCTGGTCTGCGCAGAGCTGCGCTTCGCCAGGGGTAACCTTCCCAACCAACATCACAGCCTTCGCTTCAACTTCGGCCACTGACAAATCTACAAACAAAGTTACCATTAAAACAACTGTTAAGCAACAAGATTTAAATCAAGATATAGTGCACATCCAAGAGGGTACCTGCGAAGCCCTCTACAGCAGGTTGAGGACGGCAGAGCCCCTCAGGCCCTTTCTCTCCAAAGGTCGGTATACTCCAGCCACGGCTGAGGGGCCAGATCCCGGCCGCTATAAACTCTTCGACCAAGTCACGAATTGACAGATGTTTCGCGCACCGTGCGAAGGCTTCAAGCGCCGTTTCTTGCGATGCTTTCAACCGGACATTAGGGGCGCGATTTCTCTTTACTCCTTCGCACTTCGATACAAGATACTCTTCGCTTTCAACTTTGTGGTAAAACCACCATTGGGTCCAGTCGCTCGACCACTTGTTCCTGTATACGACCGCGGGAGTGGATAGGCCGGCGCGATATGCGAAATTAAGGCAACCATAGTGCGCTTCGCTCTGCACTCCGCGAACAAAAACGGGTTTTGGTTGATGATGCAAGCGGTGCGCAGCGGAGAAGGCCCTCGCGGAAGCCTTAACTCCCTCAGATCGGGCAGCCCAAGCGAACAGACTCATTTTGACTATGGCATTGGGCGTCAACTGATGCAAGTACACTTCGAAGAGCTTCAACACCTTAATTACCATTTCATCGTAGGGAAGTCGAAGGCCAGCCCTAAAGTAATGCACAAAAACAATGGCTTCATCATTAGCGGGTTCGGGAATCTCCTGCTTCCCGGGAAGCCGGACGTTAGATACGTCATCAATCAGTCCCTCCCTGACAAGGCCGGCTAAAACTTCGCTATCCACCTTGGACTGTCCAATCCAATATGTCTTCGGACGCGATGATCTGTATTTCGGCGCCATCGAGTTCAAGGGACCTCCAAGCGGCGCGAAGGGAACAGGGGGCTAAGTCTAGGCTGCCCGAAGGACTCAAACTTGCTTTGTACGAGAGCAACGACTCTAAACAAAGGCAAGGTGAATTTTTTTTTTCTAACTGCCTCTGTATTTATAGAAGTCGAACGCGGTTAACACCACCAGCATCGAAAACTGAACCGACGCCGGAAAATGCGCTCAGATAACTACCGTGTACATTAAATGCAAACAGTTACCCCTAACGTTTCAACACGTCAATATATATATATATATATTATTATAACAACAATAATATCAATAATAAAACCAAGCTTTGAGTCCAACTAACTTCGATAGGCCGAAGGGGGACGGGCTTAGATACCTCAAAATTCTACAGGCTCGGCCTATCAAAGATAAACCTTGCCAGTAGGGGGCTACTGTTGGGGATCATCCCCTGCCGTCCCCATACCCGAGGGCAACTGCGAAGTTAGTTGGAGTTGGAGTCGCTACGAGGCAACCGCTGTGTTGGCGGAATCATCCACAACCGGTCCGATGGATGCGAAGATTGGTCTGCCCCGACTACCCGGCGAAGCTACAGTTCGCGCTCCAGGCCTTCGACAGGAGGCAGCGAAGACGGGGCCAGGCCTTCGCCGGATGGAGGCGAAGATAGGACCAGGCCTTTGCCTAGTGGTGGCGAAGACAAGACAAGGCTTCGCTTGGACATGGTAAAGGCAGCTCATCGGAAGGCTGGACGGAGAGGGCTTCGACACCCTTCGGTTGAGGAATAGCCGGATAGTGGGCCCAACTGTCATGGGTACTGTTGTGATTATGGGACCATGCTTAATTGTACCATATTGCCCCCGGATATTCTGGGAATGTAGTAGGTTAGGGGGTAATAAGCGTAAACCGGGTCCGTGATTGCGGGGGTGTGGGCTATAAATAGAGCCACAGTGTAAACGTGAACAGGATTCCAGACTGTTCATTTTCCAGTACACGTCACATAAAGAGCCTTCGCCAGTTCTACCCCCGAAGGCCCATCTTTTCTGGGACTTCGATCCCAACAATCTTGAAAGAATATTTCTTTTTGTTAGATGACCGTATCCATGTGTTCCCACCAAACAAACAGCTAGATGAGCTGAAAATAGGGATGGGTCATCCCATTTAAGTTTGATCTCTTCAACTAAATACTACCTTAGATCTCGTTTTGCATGGCTATACTTCCAGCTCCATAGGTTTTAAGATTATATGCTATAATAAAATAATTTAAGTTACTAGTTTTAGTTTAAAATAAGAACAAGATTGCTCATCAAAATACCCTCAATGTATATACAATTCTAGCTTTACGAATTCCAGAGTTAGAAATATATACCTCCAAAAAGCTCCACCAAACATACTCTTACTCATAATTAAACTCCAGTAAAAAGGAATTTTGTTTAATATATTTTTAATATTTACAAAATTACACAGCCGTTTTAAAAATTTACAACAATAGACTATCATCGTCCATTCACCAGACGAGAGTAAGGTCTCACCCCATGAATGAGCGACACCTTATGGACTCTGCGGGCAAAAATAAAAAATGGTGATGACATGTCACGTGTCGCCCGTTCACTGGGTAAGAACTTACTGTCAACACATTTCTCTCGCCCAGTGAACGGACGACAGCAAGGTGTCGCCCAATGAACAGGTGACACCTTGCTATGGCCGAATTTAATTTTATTTATCGTAGAATAGGTGTTTGTGCACCGTAATTTTTTGTTGTCGATCTGTCCAGTGCCACTAGATGTTTGTGTAATATTTTAAATACCCGAATTTGACGGAAGCAGAAAGTTAAACACGATGATTTTAATAGGAACTGCGACATACATGGTAGCATGTACGATACACGATCATTCTAACATAAACAAGTATCACGTCTAAACCTAGCATGCCTTAGAGAATGTAAACAACAGGATTACAACATCTGATCAACTAAGTGCAACGTGGTACTTGTCCTATCTGGTTTTAGGACCAAACCGCATGTACATATATGTATACCAGGATCAAACTACATATATATATTGATATCATAAGTGAAATAACATAATAATATGATTAACTCAAACGTACCTTCGATCTAATAAAAGGGACCAATGATACAGCGGAACTAAGCGTAGTCTTCAATCTTCTGGGCGACACCACAGGCAATCGATGATGAACACACCTTAGAATGTGCCATCTTCTACGAAGTCTTCAAAATCTTCCCCGACTGAGCAACATTGTTTAGTTATAGCAAGTGTGATTACATAGAATACTCAGTAAGTGTAAGAAAATATGACATGAGGGTTTAGGGCAAGGAATGTTTGACTCTGGTTTACTGCAACTAAGTCATTCTAACTTAGGACTCAATAAGATATAATAGTCCTATTTACTGTGTGTGACGATAAGATTTTAAAAGATACAGCTCATCGGATTCCATCCGACTACCAACCCACCAAGTATTTCATACTCAGCTACCAACTCATTGGGTCACCACCACCCGACTAACAAAACCAACTAACCATGATCCCCCACTAATCATGAAGAAGTCCAAGCCTGCACTTGACCATGAGCACAGCTTATATATCAGTTTTACACTCTACAGAGGTTGCACACTTTACCCATGAGTTGTGATTCTCGTGTTGCATTACGCTTCCGAGGTGTGTTTGCCATCGATTGCCTATGGTGTCGCTCTAAAGATTGAATGCTACGCTTAGTTCCGCTGCATTGTTGACCCCTTTTGTTAGATCGAAGGTACGTTTGAGTTAATTATGTTGTTCTGTTATTTCACTTATGACATCACTATATGTATATTACTTAATTCTAGCATACATATAGGTATATTTAGTTTGATCTTAAAATCGGGTGTGACAGTACTTTTCCTTTCTCCTCACTTCCGGTCTTGTCTCACGCGCCTGATGTGTGATGCGTCCATGGCTCCCTCGGATACACACATGGTGAATTCATTCCTTATTGGTCATATTTTCTTCGTAGAGAATAAAATACTGCTAAGTTTTGTGTTGTTTTGTTGCTTAGGGACATGGGAGAAGCACCACAATCTTATCCGGATGTCACTCCTTGAAGGCCAAGTCTACTCGGACTTGAGGTTGGGCTCTAGTCGTGGTCATGTTCGAGTCTCAAGACAGCACGTTAGTAAAACGGGCATAACTCTCTCATATGAAGTCCGTTTTAAGCAATCTTGGACATTCTGGAATGCTTACGACGAGCCATTTCCAATGGAAATGAGATCGACCAAATATTCCTTATAGTTTAGTCAAAATCGAAGGAATAAGGTCCTGTGTTACCGTTTTGGACCCTGTTGGGTCTCGTAATTGTGTCGGGGTCGGAGTCTAGGTTGTGTATGTCTCTTTCCACGACAACCCTAGGTCAACCTCCTCACGTCCCTCCTATATATACATAGTATCCATTGTAGTTTAGGCTTGGTTTAGCTTAGATTATTCTGTTATTGACAGTTTCGCCGTTTATTGGTTTGTCAAACCCCAACTCGAGTACTTCATTGGTAATTAGCAATATTCAGATTGCATCTACCTATTTTTGCTTGTGTTCTCGATTCACTTGCAGAAAAAACCTTCTTGGTGAGGTCAACCGTGTCTTGGCACGGTTGATAACCACGGGGTAATGGTGTAGTGGTTGCAAGGGTTCTCGACCTGTTCTGTTCGAAGCCTTTAGATCTTCAACGTCGAAGCTCCACCAATCGACTTATCATATTACCTTTCAAAAGATCGGGCAAACGCACATCAAGTGGTATCAGAGTCTCGGTTGTCCGTTAGGTAATCTCAATTATCCCCTTTGTTTCATCGTTTTCCATTACCTAGAGTCCAGAAAATTGCCCCACAAAAATATTTAGATCTTAGTTTTTCCACTGTCCAAATCACTTTAAGCTTTTCACAATTTTGTTTTCAGTTTTTGAATTGTTGAGTTTGAGTCCATCGTCGGTGTCTTTGTTGTTGTTCGAGTCATCATGATCTAGATTCTAGTATCGAGTCTTGCTGTTTAGTCATCGTGTATCTCTGTCTGGCCTTGTTTGCTATAGCCGAGATTTGTGTATCCACTTGAGTTCGACCACTAGTCAAGTCGACCATCAATTTGTGTTCGACCACTAGTCGCTTTAATCATCTACTCAAGTTGGACCACTAGTCGAGTCGATCATCAACTCGTATCCGACCAATCACTTCGACCACCCATTCGGGGTCCTAACTAGTCATTCCGACCACCCACTCAGGGTCCGACCAGTCATTCTGACCACCCACTCAGGGTCTGATCAGACACTCCGACCACCCACTCGGGGTCCTGAACAACCACTCCGACCACCCACCCGGGGTCCTGACCAGTCACTTCGACCCCTAGTCGAAATCGCCCACCTTCTCGGATCCGACCATCCTTTCAGGTTCGACCACCTAGTTGGATTCAACTACCCACTCGTTTTCGCCTCCACAACCTAGTCGGAGTCTATTTGTTTTGGCTGCTCTCGGACACACTATGTACTCATCATATCGAGTATTGTCCGACAAAGTTCGAGTATCACTCTATAGCTCAAACAGAGGTAGCCAAAGTTCAGAGAGAGAGTATCTTTTATTACCTTTATACCCCTACTCTCTGAAAAAAGTTTGTGATGTACGTACCTCACTGGTCTTAGAAAAGGCAGTAGAAGAGTTTATGAGTTTGTGTCACATTTGCAAAAAAAAAGTAAGCAAGAGGCAAAGAGTGCCAAAAAAAGAAGAAGCAAAGAGTGCAAAAAAAAAAGAGATAGAATTTTAAAAAAAGAGAATTAGTTTTCATTGTGAATTTTGTTCCTTTATGCTTGTGTCTGTTATAGTTCTTGGCTTGCTTGAGCAAGTTTTAGGAATGTGTTCGGGCCAACAACTGTGATGAGTACCGTGGACTTTTATTTAGCTTTGCTAATTTGATTTCAATTATTGCCATTCCTTATTACTAAATATTTCCTATCCAAGCTACATCTTTTCTCGATCAGAACGGTTTCTCCCCTTACAACTACCTCACTCGCACCCGATAAGGTATCACGAACCAGCCACCAGTTGTACCAACAGCGGTGATTGGTAAGAACACTTGCAAGAGTGTGGTAAGATGCTTGAGAGTATGTGACTCCACCTCCACCACCTAGTAGTCGATAGTGGACCTGCATGTAGCTCTTGCTTTTTGTGATATATGCATGCATACGCACACAACTTTCTCTGTTTTTCAGGATCCAGAAGCAGAACCTTGAGTGGGCCTGGGAGCAATGAGTGGTTGAGACCCGGCTTTGCAAGGACCAAACTGGTGGAACCCCTCTAGGCGTGCACGTGAGCCCCTCTTGCCTCACTGGCTCTACCTTCGGCCCAGCAAGACTTTGGTCACGCACGCCTAAGGTAACGCACCTAAACTCATACTGATCACCAGGTACACCCCACCACTGCTACCTCAAGTTCAGCACGCTGTTTACTATTGATCTCACATGACATTCTACTACAATTAGCTATTCACTAGCAACAGTAAAACATCAAACTTAAAGTTATTATCACACCCTGATTTTTAGATTTCTTAAATTTCTAAAATTTTCCAAGATTATTAAATAGCTTCACCATAGAATAGGTTTAAAACCTATTTTCATAAATAACTAATCAAAATAGGTTATTATTTTGTGTGCGTTGCACGCTTAGTTTTGTTAGGACCCAGGTAAATGCATTAGAGTTTTTTTTTGTTTTCTTTCTCTTTGGTGTTTTGAGTGAAAAAGATTTTGAAAAGTTTTTACAAAACTCAATAGTGAATATGTTAAGGATCTTAATGGTTGGAATTCGAAATCCTTGAATTCATTATCTATTCAAATCTTGATCATATCTAATCCTTCTCTAGTTCAATTCAAATCTGATCCAAATCCTTGTTTAAAGCTAATCTCTACTCTTTCTCAAATTCTACCCAAATCAAAATTCAAATTCTTTATCCACTCCTATTCTTGTTCAACCTCATTTTTTGTTTCTCTTAAATTCACTCCAAGCTCAATTGAAATTCAAACCCTATTCAAACTTCTCTGAAAAAGCTTTTTTTCTAAAATCCTAGATATGCCTAAGGTGCCATTAGACTCAATCTTAACCAAGCCCAAGCCCTTGGTCGGTACACAAGTCATCTAGAAGGCCCAATACAAAGGATCCACGAAAACTGCAAATTTCACGGAGTCATGTACAGCCTCATCTTCCCATGAAGTTTCGGAGTTCAAAACTGTCTCAAATGCAAATCTTGACAATACCAAAATTGTAGGTCTCGTCTAGAGCTTCTATTTGAACCTATGGAAGTCCCCTTTTGGATAATGGAGCTAGGAGTTATGGCCCCCAAAATCAGTACTGCACTGATAAGTCTGTGTTCAAATAGTTATCTTGTGGTGTATTTTTGAAAATCAAGATGACGTTTTTAGAAGTTCCATTGAATACCAAAGTTGTAGATAGTTTCAAGTACTATAATTTAGAGTCCAGAAATGTCCAATTTAGAGTCTGGACAATGGAGATATCATCCTTGGAATACTGAGCTACGAAAAAGAAAATCCTAATTGACTCAAACTCGAATTCGATTCATGTTTGGCTTGGACTCCACCTCAACCAGCCGCCCCTAGCCCTATAAATAGGAGTTGCACGCCATCTCCTATCACAATTCTATGCCCCCAAACCCTAGACGCCGTTGTTGCCTTGCCCGTGCACCGGCTGAACAGAGGTCAAATCACCATGCCCTTTCACCAGTGCATGACCAATGATGTTCTCCGTGCCCTCACCAACCAGGCCGGCTAGTAGAGCAGCCAAACCACTGAATCAAGGTCGACATGCCCGATATCCTATTTTTGGACGTGTTTTACACGCGCATCAGATTTGCATTTGCGTTACCCGTCAATCCAAAAGACGTATCGATGCACTAACCATGTCATGGAATGTCCCACTAAGTCTTCTACGTGACCCTAGGAGCCCATCCCTGTTTGTGTAGCAACACGACCAGAACGTGATTGCCAACCACAGCATGCTGCAACCATCACCTATCTCATCTCCGCTGATCGTTCTTCCTCTCAGGGGATGATCTACCAAAACCCATGCCGTAGCATTGTGTTCTCGGAATATATGAACGTCTTTGTTCAAACGGTTTCTCAAATTTTATGGCCAATCTCTAGGAAGGCGAGCATCTTCGTTGCTACGTCTGTTCGCAGTCACCACAAATCCTAGTAGCAGTCATCGCTATTTTTCTGCTACCTCGGATGAGCCATTCCAAAACCAACCATACCGCTGAGTTAGTCTTTCCGCGTTCTACGCTATGCTTCTCTCGTTTCACTGAAACACCACTGAAGCCCAACATCGATGTCAGTAGCCATGTGCCCGATCGCAATCTTTGATGAAACCCAAACCACCGCCGCTACACAGAGTCATCGGCAGTATCCTTAACCTAGAAGTGTAACCTCTGGTCATTTGATCCATCATGGCTGGTCGAGACTAGATCTCAGCGTATCCCTTCTTTAATCCAAGTTGATGCTTGCATAACATGCCAAGTCAGCACTGCATCATTCTCCTTAGCCTAGTTAGTGAAGTCTGGTGTACCCTACACTTCTTGAATCCTGCGCAATGATGTTGTTAAGCATGACACATAGATTGTGCAATAAAGCCTTTTCCCATAGGAAGATAGTTCTGGGAAATCAGCATTTCCTTTTCAGTATAATCCATCTCCCGAAAGCTGTTTTCTTTTCATCTTAACTCTGATTTAGACGATTTTTGCATCTAAATATTTCTAAAATCATACCTATCAAACCATAGTGTTTTTAAAGTGTTTTAATGATGTTTGGTATGTTGTTCTTAGTGTTTTCCTTTGTGTTATTTGTCAGTAGTTCATACGATTAGTCGATAACGTTCCGTAGCAGTTCGAAGGACTTCATACCAAGATTTTGACAACACTAAGCAGCATTGGGTAAAAAGCAAGTGTTCTTGATCATCTTGAACCTATGATTTAAACTGTTTTCTTTTACAAAATTGCATGCAATGTCTACCAACTTGATGGGTAGTCACCTATGTTAGGGTTTACCTAGTTCTTCATTTTCATTCCTTGAAACCTAAGGGGTAGTTGATATGAGTCTCTTGGGTAGATTTGTTAGCTATGCTTTTGGAATGTTGGGAAGTGTCATATACTTGATTAATGAACTTATGCAACAATGGTCATTAATGTGTTAATGGTCTAGCAATAGGGAACCTTAGGCCTTGAGCAAAGTGGTTTTGGTGGTTGTCATGGTTATGTTATTGGTTTAGTGTTTGCTCAAGTAACCTACATATTATTATCTTTCCCACACTTGCTGAGCGTGTTATATACTCACACTTGCTATTTTTTCTATACCATGAGACATGTATGGTGCTGCTCAGTGAGTGAAGATGTTAAAGATTATCAAGACAATGTTGTGATGTTCTATGCGTGTGTCTCTCGGTTGGTTGCCTACGGTGTTGTTGGGCACTAGTGCTTCTGTTCCGTTGCAGATATCTATATAGAAGACAATATATGTCAATTGCTGTAAGAGTTAATGTTTATTCTATAAAAATATTGCTTTTGTTACTTCACCTATGGCGTCCTTATATGCGTTGAATATCTTGGGCACACATAAGCCGCATCCAATTTTGTCCATTAAAATCGGGTGTGACAGTTATACCTTAGTCTGGAATGCGCTAAGAATAGCCATCTGACCTAGTCATAACTTATGTTGCAACTAGCTATTCACTAACAACAGTAGATTGTTAAGCTTAAGCCATATCTCTGTTCGACATTAGACAGTAAAACCTAAGTCATCTTCCTGTTCACAATAGACAGCAAAACTTAAGTCATATCTCTGTTCACAGTAGATAGCAAAACTTAAGTTATATCTTAGTTTGGCATGTGCTAAAAATAGCCGTCCAACGTAGTCATAAGTTATACTACAACTAGCTATTGACCGATAAAAAGTAAGGTACCAAACTTAGCTTAAGTCACACCTTTGCTCAACAGTGTATAGACATCAAAACCCTCTTCACTGATAGCATAGCCACAATGACAGAGATGCATTAAAAACCTTCGCACGAGGAGATGTCTTAAAAATCTCCTCACTGATAACATAGCTTTGGTGGCGGAGAGGTCTTAAAGACCTATCGTATAAACCCTCCGACATCTTGAAGGCTTGACGGAGGGGTGCAAAACCCTCTTGCATCTTGAAGGCAAAGCCTCTGTGCTGGAGAGGTACAAAACCCTCCGGCATCTTGAAGGCCTAGCTAGCCTCCATGACGGCTGTAACATGCACCCTCCGGTGTCTTGAAGGCAAAGACTCTGTGCCAAATTAGCATTGGACCCTCTGTCATCTTAAAGGCCTAGCTAGCCTCCGTGACAACTGTGGCATGCACTCTTCGGCATCTTGAAGGCCTAGCCTTTGTGCCATATCAGCATTGGACCCTCTGCCATCTTAAAGGCCTAGCTAGCCTCAATACCAGACCTGCAAGGACCCTACAACATCTTGAAGGCCTAGCCTCTGTGCCAGAGAGGTCTAACACCTTACGCTCCAAAAAATACAGAGGTCATGGTAAACCGCTGGCCAACGTAGAATTCAATTTTGCCCCCAACCAACGCAACTAAGTGCCCCTAAAAAATCACACACTCTAGCCGCTAGCGGCCGAGAAAGGGGAGACAAACAAAGCATTGGTACGACCAAACTTAAAAGGTGAGAGTCAACACAGTACATATTCATCCATACATCATACATGTGTAAATACATACATGCGTACATACGCGTACGTGTGGTACAACCGACTTATAAGCTTCCCTACTTGGCTAAATCCATGGTATTAGCGCTAATAGAACACACCCTCTGCCTGCTCACGGCCGAAAAGTATGAGGGGGTTGGGGAGTTAGAGAGCCAAAAGGCTTGCACGATCCTACATAAGTTACAAAATTTTGCTATTCCCTGTCAGAACACATTACGTTTGAAACCCTCTAGCATCTTAAAGGCAAAACCCTCCATGTCGGAGAGGTAATTATTCTCCAAACAATTTTAGGAACAATGCAGGTCCTGAGATTCCAACAAACTTGACTGGGACTTGGAATATGTTGGCTCTGGACAGCCCCACATAGCCTCAACCTCACCATCAACTCCACCTCTGGCATCCACCGCTGAGGGGTAATGGGCTGCTTTAGCCTCACCATCGAATCCACCTTTGCCGCTGAGGGTTTTGGATGGCTCTACCCCATCACACCCCTTAGCCTTCACGCTTATAGTCAATCTTATTTGAGCTTCTCCTTCATCTCGTGAGCATCATCTAGAGCTCAATGACTTCGATGTAGCTCTTTGATCTCATTGCATTCCTCAATAAATTCATGCTTTATCATTTATATCTCATATGGAATAACCTACTAACAATTCTCAACATAATTTTTAGTCTATATGTATTATCACCACATACCCGAGCATCACCTAGACTTCCTTCATCTTGATGTATTTCTCTTGATCACATGACATTCCTTAATGAATCCATACTCAATCCTTCATGTATCACCTATGGAAGAACCTAATAACAATTCTCAACACAATTGTTAGTTCATAGATATTATCATTAATTACTAAAACCACACTTAGAGGCTAGATGCACCTTCAAGCGTTCCGACTACCTAGTTGGGAGGGTTTTGACTGGTCGTGATCGCCTTGTCAGGAGCAACATCGAACCGATCAACGGCGCAATAACAGAAGCGCCTCTATGGTATCCACACGTCCTGAGCTAAAACATCGAACGTCGGTATGCTAGCACCGCACGTACAACTGGGATTTTGAGAGGTCAGGTGGAGAATGTCCTGCTACAATTTCAGAGTGGCTCAACCATACGTGCCCCTCCACATGACTCCCCTTCTATAGATCCTGCTATGGGCCCCCACATTGGAATCCTATTAGAACTCTAGTCCCTCATGGATCATAATCTTTTTAAACCCTCTTATGGATCAAATCCGTGTGTCCTGTTCCAACCCATTTAGTGTGTAACCCGTTAGTTTCATATATAAACGGCTATGACTCGGAAACTCTTTCCGAACCAAAATTAATAGTGGTCCCTAGCAGGGCTTATTGACTCCTAAATATTTATAAAGATTATATTGGCTGAAACTTGATGTATATATGGACCAATCCCTTTGCCTTATGGTACCAATCAAGCTCAAGGACAGATACATACCATCCTTGTGATAGCTTGACCATTCGCTGAATCTTGTAGCGGATTATTGAACCCATGATTAACTCTTTAATCACATTGGCATGATCATGCACTTTCTAATTCAACTATATTGAGGGGCTCAGAGATATCTCTCCAATTATATAGGAGGGAAAAATTATATCTTAATCGCTCACACCCCACGACATATTTTATGGAAAACCCGAAAGCTAACTTTATGACTGCTAGTAACGGAGTAGCATTTGATAGCCCCTAAATGTGTCATTACACATTCCAGTAATCAATGACAATCTTAGATCTAAGGATTCTGCGGGTACAACATTTGAGATTACAACTAATAGCGTATCATATAATGATCCCAATAGTATCTCAAATGAGTCTATCCAACACCATATTCCACATTATTAATTTGACATCTCTATATATATGATCTATTAAATATGATCATCAATCAATACATATGCTAATCTGTGAATTGTTATTGTCCCATATAATAATATAGTGATCATTTAGAATAACATCATAATAAAATAAAGAGCTTTACAAACAAGTCACATACTTACTAATCGATATAAATGATAATTATCCAATAAATCGAATAACATATTATTCAAAAATATATAAATATAGGCGTGATATAATCATCTCTATAATTACCTCTAAGGTATATCACCGAAAGTGTGGCCAATAAATCTTTAGGAGGGCACCGCTCGGTAGCTCTGTCTCCTTCCACGCCTCTGCGGTTAGTTGCTGGCCCTTAGCCAAGTATATTAGTGGAGCAGGCAACGCAGGTAGCCAAGGGCACACTCAAGAGTTTTCTGCTAGGGTCGTGATCTGAAGACCCCAAGGTTGCTTTCCTGCAAGGCTGCCAGAGAGTATGTGGTATCCAAATCGGCCTATGGAACAATATCATGCCACGAACGTCATCTCTTAAGCCATCGATGAATCTAGTTGTGAAGAAAATGGGTTCATAACATGGGTTGTGCCCCAGATTCTGGTTCATCAATTGCTCGAACTGTGACATGTACTCTGTCACACTACTCCTCTACTTCACATTGAAGAGTTGGTGAATCAAATCCTGATATTGATCCCGATAGAAACGATCAATAACTTTTGCACAGAATTCAGCAATGGACGAGAACTTGTTCTGCGCGTGAAGCCAGATCGCTACATTCCCCACAAAGTGATGGGTGGCAGTTCAGATCCAGATCTCCGGAGACACCATATACACCCTAAAATAGTCCTCACAAGCCTCTTCAAGAATTCAGGATGCTCGCCTTCAAAACAGGGGAAATTGAGCTTAAAAATATGGTTTTCCAAACTGGAAGAACTCGCAACCGAAGACATGCAAAATTTTTCATCAGAAAAACCAAACAATACAGGGGAGGATGATGGCTGCAGCGGTGTACCTATGAGAGGAGGTGGCAACTGAGTCATGACTCGTGACCAACCCGTATGCCTACCCCTGGTACTCGAGATTTTTGAGGTGGCCATCAGACCTGTGCGGCGCCTCATGCGATAGCGTCGCCAAGAATGACTCCGATGCAGCCGTGTGATGGTGGATGATGAGAGGAGCGGATGTTGGTGGATCTGCTCCACGTACTGATGTGGATTGTCCACAGCACGGTGCAGCTTCTCCATGCGCACCTGTATGGGCTTCCACTCTAGAAGCGAGTGCTAAAGCATCTCCAGCACTTTCTTCTGCTCCAATCGATCCTCCTCTGCCTTCTACCGGTCCTTGGAGTACTGCTTAGGAAGTCAATGAACTGAGCTTCGAACGCCATGGCTTGATTAATTTGTTGCAGCTGTCTTGGGTGGTAACGAGGATTGAGGTATGACTTCTCTTCTCCTTGCTTGGATGTCACCAGATCTATAGCTTCTGGTGAGCCAATTTGTCGAACAAGTGGTAGGTGGCCTGGCTCTAGTAGTACCAAATTGTAAGAAACCTATGGATTTTTAGCATGGAAAGGGAGAAGGAAAGCAGCCCGATGGAGAGAGAGGAAGAGTGTCGTGGAGAAGAAATGATAGCCCATGAGAACAATGTGCTCCCGGTTAACTTTTTTCTTCATCGATGATTAATTTTGAGTTGACACCCGGTTTAAATTTCCCACTGGTGCCAGCTTGCATACAACGTTAACGGAAAGCATAAAAGAAACAGAGCCATGTCCAGTTGCCCATAGTGTCTATAGGCGTCGTGCCAGGCAGGAACAGAGCGGAGGTCGTCTTCAGCCGTTTAAGTCTTCATTGCTGGCAGATGATTTCTTCCTCTTTAGCCAACATTGGTGCTCTTGCGTCCAACGCCTTTAGTAACCATGACAGTTATGACATGGACTCTGAGTAACAATACGTCAAGCGAGATACTTCCTCCGTTTCGTAATGTTTGTCCACGTCCACCATTACGTACAAACCAAGAAATACTGAAATCGAGTGAAAGAATACACTGAGATGACTATGCTACCCCTAATTAATGCAAGGATGAGAGCAAACAACTCATTAACGTTGGAGTAAATGCATGCATGCACTCAAGGGCATAACAGTAAAATGGATCATAAAGCATCCTCGGTTACCGCAATAGACAAACAATTTGAGACAGATACCCCCGAGGCCATGGACAAACATTGCGAAACGGAGGGAGTAAGTGACACACCGCAGCAATGATATGCCCACATTTTCAAATTATTGCTTGCTTTGTTTTGTCATAATTTAAATTAGTGTAAATTAGTTAAATTCCTAACTGAATCTACAGTATTCATTGAAAATTGTTCCTCTTGAGTCCAGGTCTTAGGAAAAAAAATTCTCACTAGTTGGTAAACAATAGGATTAACTAGTGTTTTCAATCATAGGAAATTGGCTTAGCTGATCAAATAACTCAGGAGAGTTTCACAAAACTGAAGTTCGTTGAGAACTATTGTATCTCTTGGTAAGGGTTGACGAGCTAGGGTTTGTGGTGACCCCCTGCCCATTAAAGTGTTGTTGGTCCATGTGGCCAAGGCGTTTGTGTGGTGGGATTAGTTCCATATGCTTTGAGAGTTTAGATAATTCGGGGTCAATATATAAGACTTTATGGGGTCAACCCTTTAACACGAAGCGAGTAGGAAACTGTGAGTGAGGTGTTATGTATACATGGGCTCATCACATGTGGGGACTGAGCCATAAATGAATTTTGGACACGATGTGTCAAAGGTGGCTCACATGCTTTCAAAGTGAAGCGGCATCCATGGGATAGGGTATTGGTCAGTCGATTGCGCAAGCTTGTGAAGGCAAGCCGGTTTTGATGTCTTTTGGTGTTCTTGGTTGAAGCACAAGGAGCACTCGCATTCTTCCTCTCTCCGAGCTTTTCCTCCTTCAACCGATGGTCCCCAAGCTCGGCAAAGCATCTCGAGTGAGTCTCCTAGTCTCCCATAGCATGGATGCACATTTTGGTTGGATGAATCCCGAGTTTGAAGCTTCGGTTGCAAAGTTCTTTAGTTCTTGAGATTTGGAGATAAAATAAGGATTTGAGTGAGTTTTAAGTTAGAAATCATATTGCTAGGTTACTGAGTGAGTTCTAGACTCTATAAACTCTCTCAAACATGTTTTCCTTTGGTTTGGAGAGACTCGCAAATCAAATCAGCTAAGATTTCCCTCTTGAAACAGCCTCTCTAGACAACCCTGATAATCCAGGTTGACCCGGATACTTTGGGTAAACATAGAGAAACCCCATTGAATTGTTCTCAGGAACTATGGCGATTTAGGGTTCAATTCGAGTCTAGAACCCTTTGTATAGTGTATATCCATGTTTTGGTGGAATAGATTTAGCATGTGAGTTGAATCAGCCGGGGAAAACACTTTAGAACTCCACTCGACCAAAACCCGTATAGTTCGAATCAACCCAGAGTGTCCAGCCCAATCTGGAGTATCTGGACTCGACTCAGAGAGTCCGAGTAAATAGCCGAGAGCCCCACTCGGAGCCTCGTCCGGAGTGTCTGGCCTAATCTGGAGTATCCGGACTCACTCGGAGGTTCCGGGTTATTTCAGAAATAGCTAACCAAGAGCCCTCACCCGGATGTTCACATGGAGGTTCTGGAACCCAGATACTTCGAGTTCAACCTGGAGTCTCTGGCCTCCTATTACTTTTTCCGGTGTTGTTTAGATCGCAAGTTTCATTATTACTCCGTATGTCTTACACCTTTAGCTTGTTGTTATGCATATTGTAGCATACATTATGCATTTCATTCATGCTCATCATTGCACCCATTCTTCTTTAGTGAAGGAAGAACCGGAGCGTATCGCGACCGTGGTTGAAGGTGACACCAGTCTGCCAGAGTTTTGCGAGTATTGCCCGGGTAGTATAAGGCAAATACCTGAGCAGCAAGGGAAGTATCTAAGCATACTTCTCCCATTAATTTGGATCATATGCATCATATATGATAAATTACGCTTTATGTACGTTATGCATGAGTTCGAGTCGATGTCGGGTTTATGATGGGTAGAACCTATGTTGATGCACTAATTCTTCTATCATAAATAATTGTTGATCTGTATCCTTGTAGCCTAGGCTCAATATAATGTTGTCTAACTTAAGATGTTGTTCGTGATGCTTAGCAAGTGCTTAGTTTCTCAGTAGAAGTTGAGCGATGAAATGTTTCATCGTTCGAAGCATAGGCTTTAATTACTTGCACAATGATCATAATGATGGGTTGATAGTGTCAGTTGGATGAGTGGGGTGGATGAGGTGAGATATGGGCGGTGTTAGAGGTGTTTGTCCTGCCCGAATGTGGAGTTCCCCTGGATAGGTAAGGAGAGGGATTCAGACACCGTAGACTACATGCATCGTTTAAGCACCGATCATTGTTGCAATTGGCTTTAGCACTTTTTGTGCTTACTACATATCGTATATGGGAACGATAAGCTGATTACCTTTGTAGCTATGGCATTTTGGCGTGCAGATCGATGGTGTTAGGTATGAGGCCGGTTGGGGTATCTAGTTTGCTCTAGGAGTTGTTCTGGATGACCCCCACACCTATCGGCGCATGATCAAACGGTCAGAGCTTATTGGAAAAGGTTGATATGAGTACCCCTTATATGGTTCTGTGTGGTCATGCAAGCCGTATGGTTCTCAAGTGGTGTAGGTAAAGGAGTACCCCCTGCAGGGTGTAAAAACATTTCTAAATGCCGCTCTCGGTCATGAGCATGTTTTTGTCCATTTGCAACAGTCATAGAGTTACGAATGTGGATTGCTATGGTTGAGATGTTGAGATGGTTCATTATAGATATTACTACTATGGTTCCTTTTACATTATGTTCAGTTGATGTTTATGAGCTAATTTGTTACTTTGGTCAAGTATAGATGCCCACACATATTTATGTCAATTTTGCTTTCGCATATGAATTTACTTAACCATGTGGCCGTATTCTTGCTAACATCCCAATGCATAATTCTTAGAGTCGGGTTATTTATAAGTGCCCATTATGGATTAAGTCTTACGAGTATCTTCATACTCTTGAAGGTCGCGCGTTCGAGGTGAAGCCTAAGGGCATATGGCTTCACCCATATTTTGTTGTCTTTAGCTTTTATTTTCGCTACGTAGTTTCTTTTGTTGGTTAGGAGTTGAGCAGATTTTAGTCTGCTTCTAGCTCTCTTTTGCTATAAAATGTACTTAAGAACTTGTAATATAATGTTAATTACTCACTCTTTCTTAAGCTTTGTTATGATGTTATATGTTGAGAAGGCATGTGTTCCGATTTTGGGGACAAAATACGTGCCAGAACTACCAGAGTGGTATTCTAATTAGTCATTGAAGTCATGATTAAAAAAATGATCGACTTATTAATTAAAATACTATTTGGATGGTTCCCCACACAAGTGGGTAGTTCTAGGTAGGAGAAAGATTGTCTCGGAGGCCAAGAGGATGGACCCAAATGGTTTGGGTAAATATGTACCCTTTGGAGGGTGTAAGAACAATTCAAATGGTCGCGCTCTCGGGTATGAGCGTGGTTATGTCCATTGGGCAACATATTAGAGTTTCGTTCAATTAGAAAATGGGAAGTATGTGGGCTTCTGGGAGAAACATGTGCTGGTACTAAATTAAGTTGAGCAAGTTTACTTTATTGAATATTCTATTTATTGTCAGTTAATGCTAGCGGTTCATTTCATTACATTGGTTAAAGTACTTTTCGCTGAGTCAACTTAACTTTATGGCAATTTCTTGCTATTCAACTCAAAGCATTATCCTTGGAGTTGGGATAGTATATACCCATATTGTGTAAGTCTTGCGAGCATCTTCGTACTCAGGGTGCTACCTTTAAGTTGATGCAGGTAGCAACGAACTCGTTTACGGGTACTTTTATCCCACTAGTGCTAGAAATGTCTAGGAGTAGAGATTGAATGTCTAAGCTAGTCCCGATGGTGCCTTATGGGCAATGGTACCACTGGTCTTTTATTTTATTAATATCTTTCCACTGCATATGAAAACTCTGATCTAAGTAGAAACTGAAATTTGGAACAAAGTCTGTAATAAAAGTTAAAACTTTTGTACTCTGTTCATATCTTATGATAAAACTATGTTGTAAACGGTATATGCTGTGATCTTGGGTTTTGTTGAGCATATATTGAGACTACCGAAACTACTTCCATTTTAATCCACTTAATTGTCAATTAAGCTGGGTATAATTTGGTTGGGTATGACACATGGTATTAGAGCTAAGGTGGATAGAGTTAACAATCGAATAGTTAGTAAGTGGGTTAAATAAAAATTTGAGCTAGTTTTGGTGGTGGCTTATGGGCAATGGTACCACTGGTCTTTTTGTTTTATTAATATCTTTCTGCTGTGTATGAAAACTCTGATATAAGTAGAAACTGGAACTTTGAACAAGGTTTGTAATAGAAGTTAAACCTTTTGTACTCTGTTCATATCTTGTGATGAAACTATGTTTTAAACAGTATATGCTGTGATCTTGGGCGTTGTTGAGGATATATCAGGATTGTAGGAATTAATTCCTTTTTAATTGACTTAATTGTTGATTAAGCCGGGTGTAATTTGGACGGGTCTGACACATGGTATTAGAGCTAAGCTGGATAGAGTTAACCATAGAATAGTTAGTAAGTGGATTAAATAAAAATTTGACAATTTCACTAACCAAAGCTAAAATTTGAAATTTAGCATGGTTGCTCTATTTTATTCCTTCTCTATCCTAGAGCTGTTCTCATCTTATTGCTTCACCCTTAATATGGAAAAGTCTTGATCTCTAACTCACCTTTTCTTTGATGGGCTAAGTATGGGTATATTCCTAAGGAGTATGGCTTCTATATTAAGAATATTAGGTCAATAAGGGAAACCGGTCGAACATTTAAATCATTATCGTATGCTCCTAAGTGTAACATTTTCATAAACTTATCGATATGTGAGTGACGCGTAGTTTAGGGTCATGTGCATTTTCATATCTCACTGTGCATGTATACATATCTATTGTGTTGGAATGATTCTTCCATGCGCATACCCTCTTTTTTCTAGGATTCTCCCTATCCTGACTCTCTTTCACCTCCTTGTTATCACTAGCCTTGGGTTGATGGCAGAATAAATACTCATAAAAATCCCAGGAACGACAACCTAGAAGGCTCAGGTGAGCAGAAACCACCCACACCACCCCTTTCTTTGTAGGAAGCTGGTATTCCTAAAAATTCCATAGGTATGCATGTAATCACCATAAAGAAACCAAAGTGTCCACCCTTAACTTTTTCTCTCATGAATATGAGTAGAAGTTATTACTTTGTCATGTCAGTGAACTGAGATGAGAAAGGATGATGACACTATCATCACTCACACCACACCCACTTGTTATCTTGTAGAATCCTTGTGAAGGGCTAACTTGTCTAGGTGAATATGGCACTTAGAAACCTGGGAGTTTTCCCAAGGCCCGAGGTCATGTCTTTACATCACCGTCATATCATCCGGTGATGCCATTGTCGTTCCATTTCTGGAACTCCTAATTCTCTCGCGCTATTCCCGAACCTCATTTGAATCTTGGGACGAGAATCTTTTAAGGAGGGAGTTTTGTGATAGCCCAAAATTATTAGACATATAATTAAGCATTCATTAGCATCATGTTAAATTGTTTGAGCAATTTTTGACATGCAATTTAAACTTAAACATAAATTGTTAAAATTAATATTAGTGATGTATTGTGAAGGAACTCACAAATTTTTGCTATGCAACATAGGGATGGAAATAATTTTAGAAATTATTCCATGCCATATAAAGATTATTAATGAATTTTCCCAAATTTTTGGGAATTATTTAGAAGCCTTAAAAATCTATGCAAGTTAGAAAAGGTTGCATTTTTGAAGAATTTTAATTCAAATTTGGCTAAGGATTTTTGAGTCAAACAATCTAAAGATGGTTGCACATGAATTATAGTTTCAAACAAAATTTGTCCCACAAATTGTGGAGCATGGGAAGACATGTTTTTGGATTAGAGTAGAGGAGGGGATATTTTTCTTTCTGCTGGTCACTATTCATCGTGGCCATACTATCATCCTCTCCCTCCTCTCTCACCCAAGCAGCTTCGCGAGGGCGTTGACATTGTTAACATTTGAGCTTGGCCACCGCCATGTCGCCAGCCACCATGGCTTCCTAAAAGATTGGCCGCCACCTTACCCCCCCTCTCTCTCTCTCTTGTGCGCGCCCTTATCCTCGGTCCCTCTCTCTCTCTGCTCACTTCTCTCACTCAGCTGCACACACAAAGCAGAGCAGAGCACAGCCAAGCACATCACAGCCATCGCCAACACGAATCCGCCACGCCCGAGCCACAAGGGGCACGGAGGAAGGTCGCGCGAGACTAAGGCGGTAACCTCGATGCCATAGGGGTATTTGCAAGTGGGTAGTTCCGGGTATGAGAAATGTTGTTTCGGGGGCTAAGAGGATGAACCCGAGTCATTTAGGTAAAGATGTACCCCCTGCAGGGTGTAAGAAAAATATGAATT
The DNA here is from genome assembly GCF_958298935.1 of Phragmites australis. NCBI lineage: Eukaryota > Viridiplantae > Streptophyta > Magnoliopsida > Poales > Poaceae > Phragmites > Phragmites australis. The sequence continues at coordinate 13,731,466 of NC_084939.1, read as the reverse complement.
GCTGCACTCTTAGTTATGAACATGCATATGTCCATTGGGCAAGATCTTAGAGTTCCATTCAGTTTGGAAAATGGAAAGTATGTGGGCTTCTGGGAGAAGCATGTGCTGGTACTAAATTAAGTTGAGCAAGTTTACTTTATTGAAGATTATGTTTATTGTCAGTTCATGCTAGCGGTTCATGTCATTACATTGGTTAAATTACTTTTCGCTGAGTCAACTCCACTTTATGGCTATTCCTTGCTATTCAACTCAAAGCATTATCCTTGGAGTCGGGATAGTATATACCCATATTGTGTATGTCTTGCGAGTACATTCAAACTCAGGGTGCTTTCTTTAAGTTGATGTAGGTAGCAATGAACTCGTTTACAGGTACTTTTATCCCACTGGTGCTAGAAATGGCTAGGAGTAGAGATCGAATGTCTGAGCTAGTCCCGGTGGTGCCTTGTGGGCAATGGTACCATTGGTCTTTTATTTTATTAATCTTTCCACTGCGTATGAAAACTCTGATCTAAGTAGAAACTGAAACTAGGAACAAGGTCTGTAGTAAAAGTTAAACCTTTTGTACTCTGTTCATATCTTGTGATGAAACTATGTTATAAATGGTATATGCTGTGATCTTGGGTTTTGTTGAGCATATATCGGGACTACCACAATTACTTCTGTTTTAATCGACTAAATTATTAATTAAGCTTGGTGTAATTTGGTTGGGTCTGACAGCTATGAAGCCTTCGCACCCGAGCTCATGTTGATACGATGGCCCAACAATTTCAAGGCAAGTCCGATCTAGAAGTATGACGGGAAGCTCATCCCCAATGAGTGGTTACAGATCTACACCACTGTTATTCGAGCGGTTGGTGGAGACAATAGGGTAATGGCCAATTACCTACTAACTACCCTCAATGGACCTGCAAGGTCCTGGCTACAGAACTTACCACCCAACTCGATTCAATCTTGGGTCGTGTTGAAGGCTCAGTTAATCGCCAACTTTCAGGGAATGTTCGAGCGCTTAGGAATGGAAGAAGAGAATAAGGCTTTTTAAGACACCAAAAGTTCTGTGCATGGTCCTAGTGGTTGAGCGGGAATGCCCTAAGAAGAAGGCCAATATCTAGAAACTGATTTACTACGTAAATGAAGTCCTACATGATGCTGAGCTATAATACCCGCAAGCTCAGAAGTTGTTGTATGCAGTCCTGATGACTCCCCGGAAGCTACGACATTATTTCCAAGTGCACAAGATCACCGTCGTAATGGCGTATCCACTGAAAGATGTTATACACAATTGGGAGGCTACTGGATGAATCACACAATGGGCGATGATCGAGCTCAATGAGTTCAATGTAAATTATGCACCACGCACAAGCGTCAAGTCGGGAGTACTAGCAGAATTCATCACTGAATAAACAAACATTGAGGAAACAATGCCAAATGAGGCCGGAGATCACTGGACACTTTTCTTCAATGGATCACTCACGCTACGAGGCTCGGGGGCTGGTACCATTCTTAAATCTCTATCGAGCGACATACTCCGATATGTTGTTCAATTAGAAGTTAAAGCTTACAACAATGCTGCACAATATGAAAAACTAGTTAATGGGCTCTGCATAGCTAAATCACTCAGAATCAAGTGACTACTTGTGAAAGGAGTACCAATTCTTAGACAACAACATGGCAACTTATTTGAGTGAAGCACGAAAACTCGAGCAAAAGTTTGAAGGGATGGAAGTTATGCACATCCGATGAGGTGATAATTCCACTGCTGATGAACTTGTCAGGCTCACTTCATCTCATTCTCCCACACCTGTAGGGGTCTTTATCGAGAAACTCCTCAAACCATCTGTCTCGATAGCCTCAAGTGCAGATGCTACCCAACTTTACCAGCAGTCTGGTCGGGTCAGCGAGGCAGAATTTGTAGACACGAAAACTATACTACTCAAATATGAACTAACTTGGATGACTCCATTCGAACCTATCTCTAAGGTGATGGATCCCTAACAATGATGCGTCTACAGAGAAAATTGCTCATAAGTCCAAGCTATATACTTTGGTAGATGACAAGCTCTTCCAAAAGGAGAGTAATAGAATCTTGATGAAGTGCATCACTCAGGAAGAGGGCAATAATATATTGCTTTTTATTGGGTAACGGGCAGGCTACGCTAGCCTAAATGTCATGTGCATCAAACTCCTCGAGCAACTTCTCAATCAGATCCGTGACCAGTCCCAAGCAGGTGGTCACGCTCCCTGACCAACTCCGAGTAGGTGGTCGTGCTCCTCGACAAGCTCTCGATCAGGTCTGTTGCGTCCTTGACCAGTTTTGAGTGGTTGTGTCGTGCTGTCCTACAAGATCCGAGTGGTCGCTTTGTGCTCCGTGATCAGACGAGTAGGTACGTCGACTAATTCATCATGACGTGACCAGTCCCGAACACATCACGATCAACTCGTCGAGGAGATCAGCACTGCAATAGCATCAGTGCCTCTACGGTATTCACATGTACTGGGCAGAAACGCCAAGCGCCGATGTGCTAGCACCGCACACACGGCTAGAGTTTTGGGAGATCGTGTAGAAGGCTGCAACTAGGGTTTCAGAGTGGCTAAACCTCCGCACTACCCACACCTCTCTTTATATAGTGCTCGCCAATGGGCTCCCACGTTGGAAACACTTTAGGACTCTAACTTCTCATGGATCACAGTACAATCAAAACCCATATACGAGTCCAATTCGTATGTTTTGTTCCAACCCATTAAGTGTGTGACCTGTGAGGTTCATGTATAAATGGCTATGACTCGGAAACCCATTCCAAACCGAAATCAACAGCAGTCCCTAGCAGGACATGTTGACTCCCGAGTATACACAAAAGATTATATCGACCGAGCCTTGATATAACATGCACCGATCCCTTCGCCTCACGATACTAGTCAAGCTCAAGGCGAGATACATGTCACACTTCTGATAGCTTGACCATTCACTCAATCAAGTAGTGGATTCATGATGACTAACTCTTTAATTATATTGGAATGGCCATGCACTTTCTCGATCCAACTACCTCAAAGGGCCTAGAGATTTCTCTTCTGTTATCAAGGAGGGGTAAATTGCATCTTGATCGATCACACCTCACGACATGTTTCATGATAAGCCCGAAAACTACCTTTATGATTACCCAGTTATGGAATAACGTTTGGTAGCCTCAAAGTATACCACTACACATTATGGGAATCAATGACGTTCTCAGGTCTAAGGATCCTGTAGATACACCATTTGAGATAACAAATGATGGCACATTATAAATAAAAATTCCACAAGTATCTCAAGGTGGGTCTATCCAACATCATGTTCTCTAAGATAAATGTCCACATTATTGACTTGGTATCTCTATACCTATGATCCATGAAACGTGATCATCAATCAATATATGTGCTAGTCTTATGTATCATCACAATGATATGTGACCAGGGATGGACAAAGAATAACAACATGATATACTCAAAGAGTTTCATTAACAAGTCACATACTTGTCAATCAATGTAAACGGTAGTCATTCTTGGAATAACATATTATTCAAAAGTACATTAACATAGATGTGTTATATAATCATCTTTATTATTGCCTCTAGGGCATATCACTTTCAATCTCCCACTTGCACTAGAGCCAATCATGTAAGTACCTAATACCCATAGCTTTCATGTGTTCCTCATACTTTGGCCACGGGAGTGGCTTTGTCAACAGATCAGAAATATTCAAATCCGTGTGCACCTTGCGTATCTTCACGTCACCTCGATCTAAAAATCTCTCAAATAATGTGATAGTGTCGCAGCATGTGCTTCGACTTCTAATGCGACCTAGGTTCTTTGGCTTGCGTAATGGCTCCACTATTATGACAATAGAGATCCATTGGACTAGAAGCACTAGGCACCACACCTAACTCAGGAATAGACTTTTTGATCCAAACAACCTCCTTTATAGCTTTAGATGTTATGATATACTCGGCCTCCATCGTGGAATCGGCCACCATACTCTTGATTGGAACTCTTCCAACTCACTGCTCCTCCATTGAGGCAAAACACAAAACCAAATTGCAATCACGAATCGTCCTTGTCGGTTTGGAAGCTAGCATCGGTGTAACAATTTACAACGAGCTCCTCCACACTCCATAGATTAGGAACATATCCATAGTTCTTCTCAAGTACTTGAGGATATTCTTTACTGTTACCCAGTGAGCTTCCCGGGTTTGATTAGTATCTACTCGTAACACTTAGAGCATAGGAGACACCTGGGTATGTACAAAGCATGGCATACATGATGGATCCGATAGCAGAAGCATCCCGTATTGCACTCAACAGTAGTCAAAGGACATTGACTCTTGCTGAGAGTGATGCCATGTAACATCAGGAAGAAACCCCTTTTGGAATCCTGCATATTGAACCTTTCAATACCTTGTTGATGTATGTACTCTGGCTTAATTTGATCAGCCTTCTCGACCTATCTCTATAGATCTTTTTGCCCAATATGTATGCTTCCTCTCCTAGATCTTTTCATTGAAAAACTCTTTTGTAATGAAGATTTGACAGCATCAATTATCTTAATATCATTCCCGATCAATAATATGTCATCTACATACAAGACCAGAAACACAAGTGCCCTCCCACTAGCCCTTTTGCAAACACAAGGCTCTTCGTCATTCTTGATGAAACCAAACCCTTTGGCCACCTCATCAAAACAAAGATTCGAACTCCGAGAAGGTTGCTTCAGCCCATAGATGGACTTCTGCAGCTTGCATATCTTCCTAGCATTTTTCCGATCGACAAAACCTTCAGGCCGTGTCATGTACACATCCTCACTTAGGTTTTCATTAAGGAAAGCCATTTTGACATCCATCTGCCATATCTCATAGTCATAATATGCAGCAATTGCTAGGATGATCCGGATAGACTTTAGCATTGCGACGGGTGAAAATGTTTCATCATAATCAACACCTTGAATCTGCCTGAAACCTTTTGCCACCAATCGTGACTTATAGATGTGAACATTACCATCAACGTCTTTCTTAAAAACCCATTTGCACTCAACTGCTTTGACACCATCAGGTGGATCAACCAAGTTCCAAACTTGATTATCGTGAATGGATTCTATCTCGGATGTAATGGCTCCAAGCCATCTCTCAGAGTCTGGTCCCACCACTGCTTCTGAGTAGGTCTTAGGTTCATCATTGTCCAACAATAATATATCACGCTACTCCGTGGTTAAGAACATAAACCTCTCAGGTGCGCAACTGATCCTTTCCAACCGTCATGGGGCTGGTGTCTCCACAACATATTTTGCAACATTTAATTGTGGTTTAGTAAGAGCTGAAACACTTTCTGATGGTTCCCAAATATCTTTAAGTTGCATCATACTGCCACTGATGTTCCTTGAGATAAACTCTTTCTCCAGAAAAGCACCGTTCGAGCGACAAACACTTTGCCTTCTTCCCGGTTATTAAAGTAATATCCTTTGGTTTCCCTATGATACTCCACAAAGAAGCATTTATGTGATTTGGGAGTGAGTTTATCTAACGCCAAACATTTTACATAGGCCTTACAACCCCAGATCTTAAGAAAAGATAACCTGGGACGCCTCACGGTCCATATCTCGTATGGTGTCTTCTCTACAGCTTTAGATGGAACCCTGTTTAAAGTGAACGCAACAGTTTCTAGGGCGTATCCCCAGAAGGATAATGGAAGATCAGATTGGCTCATCATGGTCCAGACCATGTCCAACAAAGTCCGGTTCCTCCATTTAGACACTCCATTCCATTGGGGCATCCCCGATGGAGTCAACTGTGGAACAATTCCATATTACTTTAGATGATCACCAAACTCATGGCTCAAATATTCACCTCTACAATCAGATTGCAAAAATTAAATTGTTTTGCCAAGTTGATTTTGTGCTTCATTATGAAACTCCTTGAACTTTTCAAAAGACTCAGACTTGTGCCTCATTAGGTAGATGTAACCATATCTACTAAAGTCATCGGTAAAAGTAATGAAGTACTGAAAACCACCTCTAGCCATATAGCTCATTGGTCCACATACATCAGTATTACAAGGGCCAACAACTCACTTGACCTCTCTCCTTGACGGGTGAAAGACGCCTTACTCATCTTGCAAAGTAAAAAAAATTCGCATGTATCAAATGATTCAAAATCAAATGAATCAAGAAGATCATCTTTATGGAGCCTCTGCATGTGTTCTCATTTATATGACCTAAGCGACAATGCCAAATAAAAGTGGGATTCAAATCATTAAGTATAGGCTTCTTCGTAGTAATGTTATAGATAGGGACATCCTCAAGATCTAGAATATATAATCCATTCACCAATGAACAATTACCATAGAGTATACCATTCAAATAAATTGAACAACACTTGTTCTTTATTATAAAATCATATCCATCTTCTTCCAAACATGAAGAAGAGATAATATTTTTGCCTAAGGAAGGAATGTAATAACAATTATTTAATTCCAAACCTAATCCTAATGGTAGTGATAAAGAATAAACACTGACGGCCAACACAACAACTCTTGCACCATTGCCAACCCGAGCATCCATATCACCTCTCGCATACTTCCTAGTCCTTTTTAGTTCCTGCAACGATTTGCAAGTATGAATCATTGATTTGGTATCAAATACCCATGAATCATTAGGACGCGTAGCAAGATTAATTTCAATAATATTTATACCTGAATTGGAAGTCTTACATCCCTTCTTCTTCTTGAGTTCCTCCAAGTATAGCTTGCAGTTCCTCCGTCGATGGTCAGGCTTATGGCAGTGGAAGCAAGCATCAGAAGCAGCAGGGCCAGCCTTGGACTTTCCAACTGGTTTAGGCTTTGAGCTCGAGATCTCATTTGACACTTTAGCTTTGGCCTTGCGCTTTCTCTTCTTGCTATCCTTCTAAACCATCATCACATGACTAGAGATTTTCTTAATACTTTCCTCAGCAGTCTTAAGCATCCCATGCAATTTGGCCATGCTCTTCTCCATGCTATTCATATGAAAATTCAAAATGAACGGCTCGAAGCTTGCAGGGAGTGATGGGAGAATCACATCCGTAGCCAACTCAGGACTGAGGGGAAAACCAAGTTTTTCCTGGTTCTCAATATAACCAATCATCTTGATCACATGAGGACTAACTGGATTGTTTTCTGTCAACCTGCATGCAAACAAGGACTTGGAGATGTTGAACCCCTCGTCCCTAGCTTGGTTCTCAAACATGCCTTGGAGTCCCATAATCATATCGTGAGCATCTGCGTTCTCATATTGCTTCTGAAGCTCAAAGGACATAGTGGCAAGCATGAGATAGCTAACATCGAGTGAATCATTGGTATGCTTCTCGTAAACCCTCCGATCAGCGGCATATGCATTATTAGCTGGTTCATCAGGATAGGGAACCTCTAGAACATACTCCTTTTTCTCTTGTTTGAGAACAATTATTAGATTTTTATACCAAACAATAAAGTTTGTTCCAGATAGATTTTCTTTTTCGAGAATCGAACACAAATTAAGACTGGAATTGGCGTTAATAGTAGGTGCCATGATCTACAACAGAAATAAATATGCAAAGTTTAGCACTATATTTATGTAAACCTTTCATTAAACAATTTAACAAAATATACTCCCACTATATGTTTTGAAACCGTTTCCCTCTAACGACATATAGTGCAACAGGATCCATATTCAACTAGATTCTAGTGAGATTTGTCATCACTGGTAGAAACTTAGGTGACGTAGATAAGCGATATATTGCTAATCACATCCCTATGTGACTCTTGTTTGTTGGGTTGCATCGAGTGCCCTGGCGCCCAACACTATACCCCAAAGCCCCAAACCGTTTTGATAGCTTTGTTAAGTAAACCGACACTATGCGCATGTATGTCCGACATCCACCCTAACTGGTTAAGATAAAAGATGGCACCTTGCTTTAGCAGACCTACCAAACAATAATGAAAACCTAAGTAGGTGCAGCTATTGGAAGGGCATCAATTATTCTTAATTTTTCTGAGGGAAGCTACTCTATCATGTAAACATATCCATCTCATAGAAAACATGAATAAAATATCATGACAAGAACATAGATAAACATCACAGGCAATCATATTCACTGTGACATAGTATGGCCCCTTCACATGGTGATCTCCATCACCATGGTCCTTGTCCTCTGGGTCATCACGCTTCAAGTCTCCATGATCAGGAATTAGTCTATTACACCTAATAGCACTAGACAAATTACATGAGAAATAGAAGCATCACAAGTTGGCAAAAATGCCATTATACAATAACATGATAGCCTTTGGCTGCCATTAACCATGACATGCAGGCCATGAGAATTACACGCATGCAACATATACTCATAAAGGCCATACTATTTACATCATTCCCTGCAAAAATAAGTTAAGCACAGAATCAAATTCTAACGGGATGATGAAAACATATTATCCCTAAAAGCCCTAGGCTCGTGAAGCACATCGGATTGATCGTATCTATGGAATTGCTATGAAAATCTCATCGGATTGATCATATCAAGCCAATTCCGAGTCATTCACATTGCCTCAATTTTCATTGGATCAATCATATTGATCACCGCGTGAGGTTTTCTGGAAACAACGACAGCACATACAACCTTGATCTGATGTTCTCCTGACCACTAAGCGGCACGCACTATCAGCTCCGATAGTGATTCCAGCCTGTAGGGGTAAGTTGCACGCACGGCTAGGTGGGAGATCGAGCTAATCTTTTTGGTCGTATGGTTCCATCAACTCGCACCTAATCCGATCCCAATTACACCAAACTGTGCAGCGACCAATCCATCACATGAACCGATCACTAAAATAATAGATACAATCTATTACTACCACATATCACATATATGTGACCGATCCAGATCAAAAACTATGTAAGATAACTCTGATACCACTATTGGGTAATGGGTAGGCTACGCTAGCCTAAAACAATTTTTTTTATCATATTCACCCAGGAGACCATGCTAGTTACAGATCATAGATCGTTACCGTGCGACGCACAGTGCAACGGAAGAAGAGTTGGAGTAGACGAATCCAACGTTGTGCGCGTCAAACTCCTTAAGCAGCTTCTCGATCAGATCCATGACTATCCCCATGCAAGTGGTCATGCTCCCCAACCAACTCGGAGTAGGTGATCGTGCTCCTCGACCAGTTCCTCGACCAGCTCCCACTTAGGTCTGTTGTGTCCTCGACCAGTTTCGAGTGGTCATGTCGTGCTGTCCGACCAGATCCGAGTGGTCGCGTTGTTTTCCACGATCAGACGAGCAGGTACATCGACCAATTTGTCACAGCCGGCGACCAGTCCCGAACACGTCGTGATCAACTAGCCGAGAAGATCAGTGCCTCTATGGTATCTATACGTACTGGGCAGAAATGCCAAGCACCGATGTGCTAGCACCACATGCATGGCTAGGGTTTTGAGAGATCATGTAGAAGGCTACGGCTAGGGTTTCAGAGTGGCTCAACCTTCGCACGTCCTACCCTTGCCTCTCCTTATATAGAGCTCGCCAATGGGTTCCTACATTGGAAGCCCTTTATGACTCTAACTTCTCATGTGTCACAATCCAATTAAAACCCAAATACGAATCCAATTCGCATGTTATGTTCCAACCCATTAAGTGTGTGACCCGTTAGGTTCATGTATAAATGGCTACGATTCATAAACCCTTTCCAAACCGGAATCAATAGCGATCCCTAGCAGGACATGTTGACTCCCGAGTATACACAAAAAATTATATCGGTTGAACCTTGATATACACATGCACCGATCCCTTCGCCTCACGACACCAGTCAAGCTCAAGAAGAGATACATGCCACCCTTGTGATAGCTCGACCATTCACTCGATCAAGTAGTTGATTCATCATGACTAACTCTTTAATCATATTGGCATGCCCATGCACTTTCTCGATCCAACTACCTTGAGGGGCCTAGAGATATCTCTCCTATTAGCAAGGAAGGGCAAATTCCATCTTGATCGCTTACACCTCACGACATGTTTCATGACAAGCCCCGAAAACTACCTTTATGACTACCCAATTATGGAATAGCATTTGAAAGCCTCAAAGTATGCCACTACACATTCTGGGAATCAATGACGATCTCAGGTCTAAGGATCCTACTGGTACACCATTTGAGATAACAACTGATGCCACATCATAAATAATAATCCCAGTTGTATCTTAAGGTGGGTCTATCCAACATCATGTTCTCTAACATAAATGTCCATATCATTGACTTGATATCTCTATACCTATGATCCATGAAACATGATCATCAATCAATACATGTGCTGGTCTTATGTATCATCACAATGATATGTGACCAGGGATCGACTAAGAATAACATCATCATATAAAAAAAGAGTTTTATGAACAAGTCACATACTTGCCAATCAATGTGGTATTCATTCTTGGAATAACATATTATTCAGAAATACATTAACATAGACATGTGATATAATCATCTTTATGATTGCCTCTGGGCATATCACCCTCACTTTATGTCCATGGAGGCATGTGTGATAATCATGCATCTTACCGCACCTTGGTTGGAAAAGTTTTCCACCAGGGATTCTATTGGCCGACTACCCTCCAGGATGCTTCCAAGCTAGTGAAAAAGTGTGAAAGTTGTTATTTTTTTGGAAGGTAGACCACTCGACCAGCCCATGCTCTGCAAACAATTCCTCTTTCTTGGCATTTCTTCGTCTGGGCTTGGATATCCTGGGACTGTTCCCAAGTACCCAAGGTGGTTTCAAATTCCTATTCATGGCTATCGACACGTTCACTAAGTGGATCGAGGCCAAACACATGGGAAAGATAAACGCATAAGTGGCTAAGAAGTTCATGAGGAGCATAATTTCTTGATACGACATTCCGCATAGGATTATTACAGACAATGGTAGCAATTTAGGAAGTGGGACCTTTACTGCATTTTGTGAAGAATTTGGCATCAAAACTTGTTTTGCTTCAATAGCTAACCGTCAAAGTAACGATAAGGTTGAGTGCACCAATGGTATAGTCTTGTAGGGTATCAAAATTTGGGTTTTCAACAGGCTGAAAGCATACTTGAAACGATGGGTGAAAGAACTTCCTTTGGTACTATGGGCCATTCGTACCTCGACTAATAGGGCCATCGATGAAACTCCTTTCTTTTTAGTCTACATAGCAAAAGAAGTGCTTTTAACTGAATTGCAATTTGGGTCGCCACAAGTGGAAATTTACTCAGAAGAGGTGCAAGAGCAGTTATGAGTGGACAATATCAATCTAGTCATGGAGTACCATGATTGAGTGTCCTTTCGAGCATCTAAGTATCAAGAAGTGTTGCATAGATATCACAGTCAAAAAATTCAGTCTAGGAGACTCATTGCTAGGGATCTTGTTCTACAAAAGGTGCAAAAATAGGCTAGGCGCCATAAGTTATCACCTAAGTGGGAAGGACCTTACATAGTAGTCGAAGTCACTCGACCTGGACCAGTACAACTTTTTACATAAAGAGGGAAGAACTCAAGAACTCATGGAACATTGATCAACTCCGATAGATTCATTCATAGATATGGTAGGTTAAAGGTAAGTCGATTACATTTTGATCATACTAATTATCCTATTACATAGTTTTCTTTCTAACCTACATAGCCAGAGCAAAGTTGATAGAAAGGATTCACCTAGCTCCTGAAAATAGTGAAGATCCAACACCTCTAAGAGTTCAAAAGTATATGGACCCATACTTGCCCTCGAACAAGTCGATGAACCTCTTTTGCTCCTCCTTGGGGCAGCAACTTATCACCTTCGGAACTGGTCACTGACTAGCATAAGGGCCATGGAGAGTGGCTGAGGTGAAGACTCTGCTGGAACTACTGACCGACACCGATGACGCGGGACATGGAGGCGATATGGCGGTTATCAACAAAGAAGACAATCGTGCTTTCTTCACCACTGGAGGCTCAAGGGCTCCATCGCCAAAGACCTTGTCGATGACCTTGTCGATGATCTTGTCAATATCACCACCATCGACATCTCCCTATTGTGCGACCCACATAGCTGATTCCTGCATTATTTGCTCTGTGGCATGGGCATCGAGGAAGCGTCGCAGGTGCCGAGTGAAGGGTCGATGACATCCGACGGACATTTTGTTCCCTCTCCTCTTTGACCTCTCACTCGATTCCTCTTCATCGGAGGAAACGATGATGACTCCTGACGGAACCATGGTGAGAGGTCATGGGGTGAGAGATCCTACTTCTTTGATTTTTGCACATTGCTAGGGAGATGACGGTAGAGTGGAAGCCATAGTTTCAAGTTCTACGAGTTCTACTGAGCAGTGCGCAGGAAGAAGTGAAGGAGATTGGGGTGAAAATGAACAGCTTCGGGTCCACCCTATTTATAGTCGTGGGAATGGGTCGAATGGAAAATGGTGAAGCCATCAAGATCCGATAATGACGGTTGAATTTCCATGGATGCCTCGAGTGCACGGTGATTCAAGGTTGACACGTTGGATGGAAGCTGAGACGTCGCCAAGGCATTATGGCACGTCCAATCTCTATGCAGAGGGATGCCACATCATTATGACACGTTAAATCAAAGGTTGTGATGAAAACGAGCACCAATAGGAGTGGGTTTTTAATTCTCACATACTCGAATATTCGAATTCACTCGATGACCATAACATAACCATAATCATACACTTATAGGTTTACACCTTCGAGAATAATGAATCGATGCTTATGCTCTACTCTCCACCCAATCTATTTATCGAGTAGAGAGTCAGGGGCTACACCACATAATTTTGATGCTTATGCTTCCCTCTCTATTTAGTTATCACGCTAACCAGAGAGCCAGGAGGTACATTGTTTAATATCAGTGCTAAAGCTCTACTTTCTACTCAAACTCAATTATTGAGCGAAGAGTCAAGGGCCACGTTGGGTATGTTTCAATGCTACAGGTCTACTCTCTATTTTGATTATCATATCAAATAGAGAGTTGGGGGCTACATCACATCCTTTGATACTGCGGTTTTACTCTCCACTTAATTCAGTCATCGAGGAGAGAGTCGGGGCTACATCAGATAATTTTGGTGGTACAGGTATATGATCTTTCTTACTCTCCATTTGGGAAATCTTCTCCTAGACTAGAGAGTCAGGGACTACATAGTAATACCATGTTCTGTAAATACATATTTTTTGTAGTACACATTTTTTTAAAAGTTTATCTGGCTTTGCATCAAATGCATTGGATAGAACAAATAGGGGCACATGTTGAGTCGATGAGGATCAACTACACTTCATAAGGTATAACAACACAAGAGATTGTTTGACATTTCACGCTTAATGGCTGACAAGGTTCTGAAGTTCTAATTGGTCTCAAGTGTGTTCTCCATCGACTTCATGTTTGCACGCTGGTGGAATACGTGAGTCAGGTAAAAGTTTGCAAAAATCATTGTGTTATTTTTTCTTTTTCTTATTTTATACTTGTCTCTTATTCTTGATTATACTTTGAGAAGTCACTTGAAGTCCAATGCATCTAATAATATGTCTAGTTGAGTTTTCACATATCGATGGATATTTAATAAATAGGTTTTGAGGACGGTTTTATCATGTACTAATCAGTTTTTGCATCTACTTATGCTAACTCTTTTTCACCAACAAGAGAATAGTGGTAAAAGCAAACTGGACAAGCAAAATAATAGTAATGTTTACATACATCCCCAAACGACATATCAAGTTTTGAGTGTTTTGAGTTTACAACTACGGACAATCAGCTAGAAAGACTGCCCTCACTTTCTTCATTAGGCAAGCTGAGCCCTAGGGACTCGATGAAGGTAGGGATCAAAGGCTTGACACTTTGAATGATATTTGCTACCTCCTCTGCTGAACAATCGAACCCCTCCGTCACTACTAATGTATTGAGGTACTTAATGTTTCTTTGGTAACCACTCCCATTACTATGGCACCTCGTTTGGTGTGAAAGATGGGATGATGGTGTCATGCAAATCTTTGCATGTCCATTCGAGTGCATTAAATACGTCTATACCCAATGGCTCAAATTCCAGAAATTTATTTTTAACTCTACCCAGAGATGGATGTCGAGAAGTTGAGTTTTCAAGCTTTCTTGATCTTTGAGTACAAACGATGGCCTGGCGCTCGACCCAATAGCATTTCCACTCGATCCTAGGAACATGAAATCCTTTGCTCGATTCTTTCAACTGCAAACTTGATCTAACTTGCTTGACCTGGCTTGGACTTGTCAGTACTTGAGTAGGCACTTGTGGAAATCCTACCTGCTGAGTAGAGTTAAGGGGCTACTGTCGAATACCTAACTATAGGGTATATGCGCATAAGGAGTATACTAAACATGGATACATGGATAGGGTATACCATATACCTGATGGACACATTCGGATATTACGGATCCACATCTGCGGAACCTGATATACACGGAGATCATGAAAGCCTATACTAGGAAGGTCTCGATCGGGTTAACCGACTCGAGTACGACTAGTATCCATGCTAGATTTGACTACCTTTCCTTGACCGACAAGATGAAAGACTCCATATTGACTACAGATGGGACTAAGGTGGCTCCAGGACCCCTTCATAAGGTGAGGACCCTGACCCCCAAGGGGAAGACACAATATATCAATGCCTACACAACTTGACGCAAGCATTAAGACCATAGCTTTCGAGATACTCGGTGACTTCAATCCCATAATAGTTTAGATCCGATCTACTCCATTGTAATTGGTTTAGCCCCTTGCTTGTACTCAAGACAATCTATATATAGCATCATCCACACAAGAGCACTACTACAGAAATGGGCTTATATTCCGATCCATCACTGCCAGTTTCTTAAGAGCTGGCAGTGATGGAATATCACTGCCATTTCGTATCATGGACTGGCACTAAAAGGCCATTTGAAAAGAATCGGCAGTGAAAATCTACTATCACTGCCGGTTCGTGGCTAGAGCCGACAATGATAGTGGATGACAACTTATTTTAAAGAATTCATAAATTTTTCATACAAAGTTGGATGGGGGACAAATGTTATATCAAAATTGTAGGCCTCGACGAGATCTACAATTTTGTAGTTAAAAACTTTTTGGGAGGTGAACCACATCGGGGCAACCAACATCCATCGCTAGGCCCCTGGATGGACCGACGCCCCCACCACATTCACTTTTGATGATTCCGATGGGGTGAAGTTCCCCCACTCTGACGCCTTGGTCATCTCAGCAAAGATTGCCGAAGTTGAGGTCTGGAGGGTACTAATCGACAGAGGCAGTTCGGCGGACCTCCTCTTTGTACACGCCTTCTACCAGTTCTGTATCCCATGAAGCCAGCTTTCCCCAGCCCATATGCCCTTAAAAGGGTTCAACAGGGCCCCACTTGATGCCCTAGGCCAAATAGAGCTCTCGGTTGTCTTCGGCGAGGGCCCTGCTGCACAGACCAAAGTTATCATCTTTGACATTGTAGATGTACCCTACGCTTACAACGCCATCCAGGGCAGGGGACTCTAAATAAATGTGGAGCTATTCCCCATCACAACTACCTCTACCTAAAGGTTCATAGACCCCAAGGGCTAATCACCATCCACGGCGACCAAGACTTGGCAAGGTGCATTGAGTACAGGCACTCTGCCCCTCTTAATGGATGCAACATCCATAACGTGGCCACAGAGAGCTCCAAAGACCCCCCCCCCTTTGGCATAACCTAGGCACCGTGGCCCTCTGAAGCCACAACCAGAGGGGGATGTGCAATTTGTTCCAGCATGTTTGGACCAGCCCGACTCAACCTTCCAAATGAGTGCAGACCTCATTCTGGAGCAGGAAGCCCAGCTATTGACCACCCTCTGGAGTAACCTAGATATCTTTGCATGGTCCTCGCAGGATCTCGAATGCGCGTTTGCCTGATCTTCCAAAAGGTAATATGATAAGTCGATTGGCGGAGCTTCAATGTTGATGATCCAAAGGCTCCGAACAGAATAGATCGGGAACCCTCGCAATCACTACACCACTACTTTGTGGTTATCAACCATGCCAAGATGTGGTTGACCTTACCAAGAAGGATTTTCCTGCAAAAAATCAAAAACACAAGCAAGAACAGGTAGATGCAATTTGAATATTGCTAATTACCAATGAAGTGCTCAAGTTGGGGTTCAACAAACTGATAAAACGGTGAAACTATATAAAATAGAATAATCTAAGCTAAACCCAAGCCTAAACTACGAAGGCTACTGTGTATATATAGGGGGGACGTGAGGAGGTTGACCTAAGGTTGTGTAGCCATGGAAAGAGGTGTACATAACCTAGACTCCGACTCCGACACGATTACAAGACCCAACTAGGTCCAAAACGATGGAACAACACCTTATTCTTTTGGCTCCGACTACACCATAAGAAATATTTGGTTGTCTCAAATACATTGGAAAGGGCTCGTCGTAAGCTTTTTAGAATGTCCAAGATTGCCTAAAACGGACTTCGTATGAGAGAATTATGCCCGTTTTATTGCGGTGCTGTTCTTGGACTCGACCACAACCACGACCTCGAATACGACCATGACTGGAGCTCGGTCTCAAGTCCGGACTTGGCCTTTGAGGGGTGACGTTCACGTAAGGTTGTGTTACTTCTCCCACATTCTTAGCAATAAAATATCATAAGAATTTAGTAGTAATCCATCCAAAGAAGCATGAACAGCAAGGGACGAGTTCACCTGATGGTCTAATTGTCATGCACGTGGTCTTGTAATTGGACTTCGTATGATTTGAGGATTATTGGGGGTATTGGTCGTATCCAAAGGGAACATAGGCTTATTATCCTCGCCCTCTTGAATTGGAGTCATCCTCGACTCGAGCTCATCTTCTTCTACCAAATATGGCTTCAAATCTGAGATGTTAAATGTGGGACTCACTCCAAAATCTGCAGGTAGGTCCAATTTGTATGCATTGTCATTGATTTTCTCGATTATCTTAAATGGTCCATCAGCACAGACATCATCTTTGACTTTCTTAGTTCTAGAAACCTATCCTTCCTCAAATGCAACCAAACTAAATCTCCCAATTCAAATTTTATTTCCTTCCTACCTTTACTTCCAGCAATCCTATACTTTTCAGTCATGCTCTTTATATTTTTTTTAGTTGTTTCATGCAACTTAAGAATAAATTCAGCATGTTTCATAGCATCTAAATTAAGTCTTTCAAAAGTAGGCAAAGGTAGTAAATCAATAGGAGCATAGGGATTAAATCCATACACTACCTAGAGAGAACTTACCTTGGTGGTGGAGTGTACCGACCTGTTGGTAGAAAACAGCAGCTTGTAGCTTTGTCCCCAATTTATTCGAAAGTGATCTCCAAAAGTGACTCAAAAACTTTGTGTCACGATCCGAGATGATAGTATTAGGCACTCCATGTAGTCAAACGATTTCCCTTAAAAACATATCAGCTATGTTTGTAGCATCACCGCTCTTGTAACAAGGTATAAAATGTGCCATTTTAAAAAATCTATCCACATCTACAAATATGTTGTCCCTCCCCCTCATTGTCTTAGACAGTCCTAAAACAAAATCCATAGAAATATCCTCCCATGGTGCACTAGGAACAGGAAGAGACATGTAAAGACCATGTGGATTCAAGCGAGACTTAGCTTTATTGCAAGTGGTGCATCGGGACACATAGCATTCGATATCTCATCTTTTCTTTGGCCAAAAGAAGTGGACAGCTAGCACATTGCAGTCTTCTTTGCTCCAAAATGTGCCATCAATCCTGCTCCATGCGTCTCTTGTAACAACACAAGATGAACGAAGCTAACTGGAATGCATAGCTTGTTAGTACGATAGAGCAATCCTTCATTCAACACATATTTATTCTATGTTTTCCCTTCTTTACAATGTTCAAGCACTTCTTTAAAATTCAAATCAGCAGCATATAAGTCCTTAATGGTCTCTAAACCAAAAATCTTACGATCAAGTTGATATAACACGGTATAATGCCTAGAAAGCGCATCAGCAATCACATTGTCCTTTCCTTTCTTATGTTTTATGACATATGGAAAAGACTCAATAAATTCTACCCATTTAGCATGTCGCTTATTCAATTAGCTTGACTCCTAATATGTTTCAGTGATTCATGATCAGAATTTATAACAAATTCTTTGGGCCATAGATAATGTTGCCAAGTTTCAAGCACACGAACTAAAGCATACAATTTGTCATAGGTAGAATAATTCAGACTTGGCCCACTTAATTTCTCACTGAAATAAGCAACAGGTTTACCATCTTAAATTAACACGCCTCCAATTTCAATCCCGCTAGCATCACACTCTAGCTCAAAGGTCTTACCAAAATCAGAGAGTAAAGGAGCATGGGTAAGATTCTCTTTCAACAACTTGAATGTTTTTTCTTGTGTAGGTCCCTATTTAAAAATCACTCCTTTCTTTATCAATTCATTCAATCGGGCAGCAATGGTACTAAAATCCTGCACAAAGCACCGATAGAAACCCGGAAGATCATGAAAGCTTCTCACTTGAGTAACAGTCTCAGGGGTTGGCGATCTCTTTATGGCCTCAATTTTTTCTTCATCCACCTCTATTCCCTATGGAGTAACAACATAGCCAAGAAAAGAAACTCGATCCATGCAAAAGATGCACTTTTCCAGGTTACCAAACAAATGTGCGTCTCTCAAAGTGTTAAAAATAGCACGTAAGTGATCAAAGTGTAGTTCATATGACTTATTGTAAATCAAGATGTCATTAAAGTAAACCACCACAAATATCCCAATGAAAGCACGTAAAACTTCGTTTATCAAGCGCATGAAAGTACTAGGTGCATTAGTTAACCCAAAAGGTATTACTAACCACTCATACAAACCTAGTTTTAAAAGCAATCATCCATTCATCTCCATGTTTCATCCTAATTTGGTGGTATCCACTTCGCAAGTCAATTTTAATGAAAATTATAGAACCACTCAACTTATCAAGTATATCATCTAACCTAGGGATAGGGTGACAATATCTTATAGTAATATTATTAATGGCTCTACAATCAACACACATACGCCAACTACCGTCTTTCTTAGGAACCAAAAGAACAGGAACAACACAAAGACTAAGACTTTCTCATACGTACCCACGATCCAAAAGGTCTTAGACTTGTCGCTGAATTTCCTTAGTCTCTTCCAGGTTGGTCTTATATGCAGCACGGTTTGGCAAAGTTGCTCTCGGAATCAAATCAATTTGATGTTCTATCACTCGAATTGGTGGTAAACCCGGGGGAACTTCAACTGGAAATACATCCAAAAACTCATGCAAAAGGTTAGCAACAACAGGAGGCAAAGAGCTAGATATATTATCAAGTGAAACTAAGGCTTCTTTGCATATCAAAGCATTGCATGGCAGCTTATTAGTATAAATTTCAGCTGGATTAGATTTAGTAGCAAGCATAACACACCCTTTCAGTCTAATTCCATCAGACATAGAAGTTGTTGTTGCTTTCTCCTCTTTGGGTGGAAAAACTTTTTCCACCACTTGCTGATTTTCAGATTCATTCTCAAACTCTTTTCTCTTATTTTCAGCTATGTCTTGTTCACATTTCACAATTTCAGCAGGAGTTAAGGGTGTACTTATTACTTCTACCATGATGTGTTACATCAGTATCAAACTCCCATGGTCGTCCTAACAAAAGTGAACATGCTTGCATGGGCACTACATCGAAATCAGCACAATCATGATATGAACTAATAGAAAAATGCACCCTAGCTGTTTGTATTACCTTCACCTTACCACTGTTGTTGAACCATTGAATATGATAAGGGTGAGGATGGTTTCTTGTCGGCAAGGCAAACTTCTTGATCATATCTAAACTTACCAAGTTGTTGTAGCTTCCTTCATTAACATGACTCGAACAAGATAATCCTTGACTATGAGGAACATCTAAAACAAATTGTGGCTATGTAACTATTTTGCTTGCTCCATTGGAGTACTTAACACTCGCTACACAATGAGTGTCCTATAATTCTCCATAGCAGCTGCACTGAATTCTTCCTCATTATCGATATTCGTGTCATATTTGTCCTCATCGCCTGCATGGTTAACTGCAAGTGAATATTCATCCTCAACATCACTAGCACTTACATATCCACCGTCTTTTGTTACAATATACGCTCACTGACTTGGGCAATCCTTCCTGATGTGGCCCATTCCCTTGCATCGGTGGCATACAATCCAGGTCGATCGGCCTGTAGAAGCAACCGAATAAGAGCTCTTGGCTGGACCCTACACACTTACGGATTTGCTTGCCTCAAGAGCGTGTGACGGTGTGGAAGGTACTGCTGAACGTGCCCTACTTGAGAAGGGGGCAGCAGACCATGTAGCTGAACATAGGGCTATTTTGACTTGTCCCGGTGTTGACTTTGAAGTAGTCGTGCTTCCAAAATTGCTCTTTGGCCTCTGTTGTCGTCCCCGCAATTCTTTTTCTGCCAGATATGCAAGTTGGAACAATCTAGGAACACTATTGTATTCTTTGTAATCAACTAGGTCCTGAATTTCAAACCTTAACCCTCCATAAAAGCGTGCCATTGCAGCCTCTTCATCCTTAATAATGTCACAACGCAACATACTAATTTGTAGCTCCTGGTAATATTCTTATACAGATCTATCACCTTGGTTTAAGCGCAGCAATTTCTTACGCAAATCATGTTTAAAAGAGGGTGGAACAAATCTATCACGCATAGCAACCTTTAAAGTATTCTAAGTAGTAGGAGCTAATCTGTTGATGCATACCCTATTCCACCAGATGATTACAAAATTTTTAAATTCACTAGTGGCTTGCCTAACTCTATGCACTTCAGGAACTAAGTGAGCATTAAATTTCTGTTCTACTGTCATCTCCCAATCTAAATACCTTTCAGCATCATAAGCACCCTCAAAAGATGGTATAGTAAACTTAACCTTAGCAAATGGATCATCATTAATACTTGGTGCTTCTGGGATGGATGGAATATGCAGAATCATGTGCTTCTTGCAAGATCAAATCCCTTAAAGCTTTCTAGTTGGGCACACAGATTCTTTTCTCAAACCATACTGTTCCTTGACTATCTTTCGAGAATCCCGGTGCTTTATTTATTTTCATGAGTTCTTTGATCTCCTTTATTTTCTCATCTTCCCACTGTCATTTTCGGATGTCTTGTTCCAATTGTGACTTCATTTCTATTACCGTTGCATCCATGTCAACAACAAAACCCAAATTCAACCTTTCAAACTCCTTGCATAATTTCGGCTGACTTCTCTACAACATAGCCATATTGCAGTAACCCTTCCTACTGAGAGCATCTGCTACAACGTTCGCTTTCCCAGGGTGGTAATGTATTCCCACATCATAATCTTTGATTAATTCCAACCATCGACGTTGCCGAAGATTAAGATCCGGTTGGGTGAAAATATACTTTAGGCTTTTATGATCCGTATATATTTCAGATCGGTTGCAACGAGGTAGTGCCTCCAAATCTTTAGGGCATGAACCACTGCAGCTAACTCCAAATCATGGGTCGGATAATTTTCCTCATGTTTCCTCAACTGCCTGGATGCATATGCTACTACATGACCTTCTTGCATAAGCACACATCCCAACCCTTGTCGAGACGCATCACAATACACAGAGAACGGCTTCTGGGTATCTGGCATAATAAGAACCGATGTGGTGGTTAATTTTTTCTTCAACTCGTTGAAACTGGCTTCTCGAGTGGCTGTCCATTTGAATTCCGCTCCTTTTTCTAGTAGCTCTGTCATTGGTTTTGCTATATTGGAAAAACTTTCTATAAACCGGTGGTAATACCCTGCTAAACCCAAGAAACTGTGGATCTCCGAAACATTCTGCGGGGTTTTCCAGTTTAGAACATCCCTCACTTTGGATGGATCCATGGATACACCTCCTGATGAAATAATATGACCAAGGAAAGGTACTTCTGTCAACCAGAACTCACACTTACTCAATTTGGCATATAGCTGGTTCTCTCCGAGTTTCTGTAATACCATCCTTAAGTGTTCCTCGTGTTCTTCCTCGTTCTTAGAGAAGACCAAGATATCATCAATAAACACCACGACGAACTTGTCCAGAAACTCCATGAAGACCTTATTCATTAGGTACATGAAATATGCTGGTGCATTTGTCAAGCCAAAAGACATTACCGTGAACTCATAAAGGCCATATCGGGTAACGAACGCGGTCTTTGGAATATCCGAAGCGCGAATCTTCAACTGGTGGTATCCGGACCGAAGATCAATCTTGGAGAAAATACACGCTCCTTTCAACTGATCAAACAGACCTTCAATGTGAGGCAGTAGATATTTGTTCTTGATAGTTACTTCATTGAGAGCCCGATAGTCTATGCACATCCTTTGCGTTCCATCTTTCTTTGGTACAAAGATGACTGGGGCTCCCCAGGGCGAAGAACTGGGGCAGATAAACCCTTTGTCTAACAGCTCTTAGATTTGCTCTTGAGCTCTGCCAGCTGATTGGCATCCATTCTATAAGGTTTCTTATATATAGGTGCAGTTCCTGGCACTAACTCAATAACAAATTCTATTTCACAATCTGGCGGCATACCTGGAAGATCATCAGGAAAAACATCCGGGAACTCGATCACCACATTGATCTCTTCTATAGGAATACCCTTCATTTGATTTAGTGAGCATTCCTCTGTTGAGGGTATAGTTGCAACAAACTCGACCTGCATGCCTTCTCCGTTGGTCAGTTGAACTGCTCTTCTGGCGCAGTCTATGATTCCATTGTATTTCGCTAGATAGTACATACCCAAAATAACATCAATTCCACTGGATTCCAGAACGACGAGGTTGGCTAAGAAGTCTACCCCCCTTATATAAAGGCTTAGCTTTGAGCATATATACTTTGCCCTCATCTCTCCTCCAGGAGAGCTAATAATCATTTGCTACTTCATAAGCACAATTGGCAGATTATACTTTGCAACATATCTGGTAGTGATGAATGAATGCGATGCTCCTGAATCAAATAAAACTAATGCTGGGTTTGAGTGGACAAGGAACATACAAAGCACCACATCTTGCGCTTCTTAGACTTCTTCAGCAGTGACATGGTTGACTCGCCCACGTGCGTAGTTCTGTTAAGCCCGGTTGGTTGGAGCTGGTGCCTGGTTCCCATTGCGGCCTGGAGCTTGATACTGACCTTGCCTTGGAGCATTCCCATTGCCATACTGCATGGGAGGGTTGTTGGATTTCTTCTTCGGGCATTTATTGGCATAATGCCCTTCTTCACCACAGACGAAACATGCTTTTCCGGTGGAAGGTGCCTGATTGCCAAACTTCTGCTGAGGTGCTGGTGGTGGGGCCTGACGAGGGGCTTGGAAGTTTGAGCGCTGAACTTGCATCTATGGCTTGTTCTGGTTCTGATGCTGATTCTGATTTTGATGCCGATTCTGTTGGCGGAACATTGGTCCTTGTTGAGGTGGATTATAGCAGGGTCGAGAGTGACTACTTGAGCCTTGGCCTTGAGAAGACATTTTCCTCTTATGATCCATCTGGCGGTGTTTGTGTTCCACCACCAGGGCTTTATTCACCATAGCCTGGAAGCTTGCAAAGTCTTGAGGAACTAATGCATATTGGATACCATCATTTAGACCCTCTAGGACGTGCTCCTGCTTTTTCATCCTCGGGGGCATACCTTGATAGTTGCGTGAACTTGGCCACATACTCACTCACAGGCATAGCTCCTTGTTTAAGCTCATGAAATTCCTTCTTTTTGAGTTTCATTGCCCCAGCTGGTATATGGTGAATGCGAAAGCTTGTCCTAAACTCCGCCCACGTAATGGCTAGTGCGTCTTCATGGGCGTTGACATATGCGTCCCACCAATCTGCCGCTGGTCTGGAAAGTTGATGTGAAGCAAACAAGACTTTTTCCCTGTCGTTGCACTGGGCTATCTGGAGTTTCTTCTTCGTGGCTTTCAACCAGTCGTCGGCATCCATTGGTTCCATAGCTTGTGAGAACACTGGGGGTTTGGTTCTCATGAACTCTCCCAACCTATTCTGCGGTGGAGGAGTGTTGGGATCGAAGTCCCAGACAAGGTGGGCCTTCGGGCGCGGAGATATCGAAGATCCCTCAAAGTGACACGTGCTGGAGGCGAAATAGTTTTTGATTACCCCTTACGGTTACACTATGGCTCTATTTGTAGCCCGTACCCGGCGATCACGGGTTCCGTTTACATATCTTACCCCCTAACTTGCTACATTCCTGGAATATCCGAGGGCATTATGGTACAAATGAGCATGATCGCATAACTACAACAGTACCCAGGACGATCGTAGTCGGGCCCACTGTGCCGAGCTGGGCCATCCCTTCGAAAGGTGCCAAAGCCTTCTTCGCTTGGGCGCATGCCGGGCAGCCCTTGCCTCCCGGTGAAGGTCAGCTCACGCCTTTGCCTGCTCCAAAAGATGTGGGATGTGAACTAGGGCTTCTCTCCCCAGTCGAAGGTCATGAGCCTTCGTCTTCGTCGGTTCGGGAACTTGAAGATGCGAGGGCGCCTGCACCCTTCGACCAACTTCGCTCCATGATTTCCGCGGCTGACGGACGAACTCCTGCAACAGAAGCACGATAGCTATCACGCAGCATCTCCAGTAGACTTCGAGGTTCCCTTTGAGTTAGGGGGTGACGGGAGATGATCCCCAACAAGGAGGAGGAGCTTGCATGTGCACGGGGGCCTGCTGCATATTTGCCATAGTCTAAGCTAGTCCTTGAAGAATTTGCGTTTGCATGGCCATCATCTGCTCCATGTTGAACTGAGGTGGTGGAGGAGGATGCGACAGTTGCTGGTTGTTATTGACATTGTTGTTGTCAGCGTGGGGGTTTCTTCTAGTGTTCACCATCTGCTGGTTGCCAAGGCATGAGCGGAGAATAGAGGGAAAAAGCAAAGATGACAAGATATGACTCAAACAGATAGAACAAGAGCAAAAGACTCCCAACTAATTATTATATTATAAGATAACCGATGCAATGTGGAGAAAGAGATCCACATTACATCAACAATCATGGACAGATCCAACTCATAACATTAATCACATTACAGACACAACCACACAAAAACTAGAACAGATGATACAAACGATCTAGGTGATTTATTAAACTCGCTCTAGGTGGTCTCCTAAGCATGAGATCCGGCAGATGGTTTAGCAACTGACTGGTCGTCGTCCTCCGAAGACTCCTCGCTAGAAGGATCACTGCGGCGTGGCCTCTTCGGGGAGGGTGAGTGAGCGGACTGGTCCTCTGAGTCAAAAGAGCTGGACATCCCATTGAGGCTCTTGTGTAGCTCCCTGATCTGTGCTTCGGCATCATGAAGGCATTTGCGTGTGTCCTGAAGCTCGTCCAAAGCTTCATCCAGGTCCTCATGCAGTGTCGTAGCCAGCAGCACCTGCTCTCGAGCCACACCACTATGCTCGTGCGTGGTCGTCTTCACCTTGATGTCTCGGCTTCCACACTCCCGACGAGGAAAGTAGTCGTAGGAAGTCCCCCTCAAAGTACTCCTGTGGCGCTCACAGACACGAGCTAGTGCCTGCCTTGCTGCGTCTCGGATCCCTGCTTCGAAGCTTGCACAAACTGCCATTGCTTTGTGGATTCCCACGATCTCATAGTTGTCGTCGCCTTCTGGAGAACCGTAGATGCACACCTCTACCGTTCACTCCTCATGTCCTGGACGAGTTAGACGAAGACTGTGGTAGACAGGTGCCTTGGTGTACCCCAGACGCTGCAGCATCTCCACCAGTATCATCGGTGCTTTCCCTGCTTCAAATCCCTTGGAATGGTACAGCTTCTTGCCTCCATTCTTGGGAATAGTAACTCCACGGCTGGGTCCAGCAGAGGCGTTAGGTGCAAAGATGGCAGGGGCGCGGGGAGGAACATAGCCACCGGTGGTCTTGCGGGCAGTCTTCTTGATGCGGGCCATCTACAGTTTGGAAACAAGAGAGTATTAGTAAAACATTTTCAATAAAACAATAAAATGAAGCTCAAGGATAAATGAAAATTTTGCAAATATAGTTTTTATAAATTAATCCTTAATACGCGACCATTTCTAGCTAGGCTTGTGACCTACGATCAACACGGCTTTGATACCACTTGTGTCACACCCGGTTTTAAGACCAAAACTAGATGTAAACTATATGTATGCCAGGATCAGTTTATTCATACATATAGCGACTTAATAAGTGCATAACAGACACAGTGCTTCTTATTACAACGCTATTTATTACAAAATGACCACACATGGGTCTAAAAAAAATACACCACAGTGGAACAGAACAGTGCAGCTCCATGCCAACAGGCAGCCGATCGGAAGCTCTACAAGCCTAGAACTCGGCATCATCTTCAGGGAATTCTTCAAAAGCTTCACCTTCTGAAACAGCAAGCGTGAGTATTTTCAATACTCAACAAGTGGGGGAAAAATAAATATGATATGGTGGCTTGAACCAAGATTTCCTATTCTCTAGGGTTTTATTTGCATAAAAGTCGATTTTTATCCCTGAGCTATGGAAAAAGCAAATTTTATTTTAAAAAGGAAAAGATGTACAAAAGACTTTCTTTAACTTTTGAGAATTCAACCAATTCTCAACCATGTAAGACATCCACCCGACTAATCGTGTGAGGGTCCATGCTGCTCATAACCGTGAGCACGTCTGAATATTCAGTTTGACACTCTGCAGACTTTGCACACTTTACCCACGAGTCGTGATCTTCTCTGGTTCCGGTACCTTACACACTTCCGGGGTGTGCGCCAAGAGATCACTATGAGGCTTTTCCAAAGAGTCTCCCAGTATGCACTTGCCCACTGAGGTTCCACCGCCGTACATAAGTGGAGTAACCCTCCACCCCAGAAGCCCCCTCTTGTACCAGGTAGAATCGGGAAGTAACCCTTCCTTATCTACACATCCAATTGGCTCATACAACACTGTGAGAACATCTAATTACTAGGCCAAGCCGTACCATATTGGTCTCGTGGCTGTTCTGTTGCCATGGATGGTCGCTCCACAAACCGGTCCTTAAAATGGTCTGGGCAAGACCGCCAATAACCCCATAAGGGTAGATTACTAAACATTTCCAATCAACCAACCATGCCGGGAAATAACCCCTTTCTTACCCAAAACCCCAAATATCCTTGTTGTTAACTCCCTTAACAACATCAGTTTTCAAGTCATACTTCCTATATCAACTTTTAGTTCAAAACTCATGATTCATCACCTACATGCTACATGTTCATCTAAAAACATGGATAAGCATAAACATGATATTATTTTGAGGATAAAACATCTAAAACTAACACTAGTGTTTGCTATACTACCCATTTTGTAAAATCTAGGTTCGCAACATGGTCAAGACACTTGCCTTCGTCGAAGTGATGCACAGGTCTTTCAAAATCGTCTTCCTGGAAGTTCCCGAACTCTTGGACTGAATCGTCTACACGAGCGCACAATCATAAATAAGAACAGTATACCAAACAATCCTAAATCCAGGGGAAACCCCTATAAATAGATTCTATGCGACGCTACGATTGTTTGAGCGCAAAAATCACCTAAAACGGAGCTACGAGCAAAAAGTTATGGTTGAATGAAGTTCGAAGGGCCTTTCTGTAAATTTTACCAAATATATGGAAATTCTATCTTTATTTTTCTACTGAAAAGCATATGGACTCAGTCTAAAGGGCTCAAGGACCAAGATCAGAGGCTCGGTCCACGGTCCACCATGGATTGGAGCCACTGGAGGGGGCACAGTGCATCGGCGGGTGACCGGAGCGTGGCCAGAGTTGGTCGAAATGGGGCTCCGATGGCCGGTCTTCTCCGATGAGCGGATGAAAGGAGGGAGGGGGAGCCGGCAATCTTACCCCGGGCGTCGGTGGGGTCAGGACGGTGGCGAGATGGCTGTTCGATGAGAGCAAACGGCGGAGATGGCCGGATCACGACGGGAAGGGGGTTCCGGCACCGAATTGACGACAAGGTGGTGCGGGAACTCCTCCGGGGACACCTGCAAAGCCGGGGAAGGCGGTTAGAGAGGCCAGAGATGGCACAGCGGCGAGAAAATGGTGGCGGCAGCGCATGACTCACCGGAGACAACGACATCGTGATACGGGCAGGGAGAAAGAGAGGAGAAGGGTGGACGGGGTGCTCGAAAGGATAGCGAACTCGGTGGCAAAGGATTTTATAGAAGAGAAGGGAGAGAGAGAGGCGCATGGCCGGCCGAACTTCAGTGCCAGAGCTAACTTTGAGCAGCCGGAAATGGCATCAAGCGGCCGTTTCACAAAATTGATGAGGGGGAAAAAGGAGGGGAAGGGCATGCGCACGCGGCGGTTTGGCGCTCGGGTGGGGAGATGAACGGGGCGCGGCTCCAATTGAAAACGGCGGCGGCGGCGGCGTTAAACAGGAAGGCTGGCGGACGGAGGTGGGAGAAGGGGAGCCGTCGGCTTGGTTCGGCAGCGTGGCTCGGTGGCTTGAGCCGGGCCCGCAGGTCGGCGAGAGCGGGGGCGGTAGCCGGCTGGAGAGGCCGGCTCGGGTGGGGCAGGCCGGCCCAGAGAGCATGGGCAAAGGCTGGGCTTCGGCCCAGACAGGGAAGGGAGTAAAAATCCGGCTCAGGCCGGGAGAGGGGGAAGGAGGAGGGGAGGTTACGGTCGGACTGAGTGGGGGGGGGGGGGAGGGTTTCAGCCCAAGTCAAGGTTTCTTTTATCTTTCCAATTATTTCTTTCTATATCTATTTCCTATTTCAATTCTAAACCGATTTCAACCGATTTTTTTTTGAAATATTTTTCACTCAAAATTCTAGAGGGAGAAAATGGGCCTACTGCAACTACAGAGCCAGCATGAATGCAACAAAATATAATATAACCTAAATCATTTATTTAATTTATGAAAATATCATTTCACCCTATGCTAATGTGATGCTATTAACTAAATTGGGCAAAATTTTAAAAAATTCACAAAAATTGAGAATTAGGGTGTTACACATCAGTGGCATACAATCCAGGTCGATCGGCCTGTAGAAGCAACCGAATAAGAGATCTTGGCTGGACCCTACACACTTACGGATTTGCTTACCTCGAGAGCGTGTGACGGTGTGGAAGGTACTGCTGAACGTGCCCTACTTGAGAAGGGGGCAGCAGACCGTGTAGCTGAACATGAGGCTATTTTGACTTGTTCCGGTGTTGATTTTAAAGTAGTCGTGCTTCCAAAATTGCTCTTTGGCCTCTGTTGTCGTCCCTGTAATTCTTTTTCTGCCAGATATGTAAGTTGGAACAATCTAGGAACACTTTTGTATTCTTTGTACTCAACTAGGTCTTGAATTTCAAGCCTTAACCCTCCATAAAAATGTGCCATTGCAGCCTCTTCGTCCTTAATAATATCACAATGCAACATACTAATTTGTAGCTCCTAGTAATATTCTTATACAGATCTATCACCTTGGTTTAAGCGCAGAAATTTCTTACGCAAATCACGTTTAAAAGAGGGTGGAGCAAATCTATTACGCTTAGCAGCCTTTAAAGTATTCCAAGTAGTAGGAGCTAATCCGTTGATGCATACCCTATTCCACCAGATGATTACAAAATTTTTAAATTCACTAGTGGCTTGCCTAACTCTATGCACTTCAGGAACTAAGTGAGCATTAAATTTCTGTTCTACCGTCATCTCCTAATCTAAATACCTTTCAGCATCATAAGCACCCTCAAAAGATAGTATAGTAAACTTAACCTTAGCAAATGGAACATGTTCAGGACAGCAATTGTGACAAGTACTACAGACTTTTACTCAGCTTTGCTAATTTGATTTCATCAATAGCTATTGCTTGCTACCAAATATTGCCTATCCAAGCTACACCTTCTCTCGGTTAGATCAGTATCTTCCCTTGCAACTACCTCACTCGCACCCGATAAGGTATCACAACCACCGGTTATGCCAACTGCGGTGATTGGTAAGAACACTTGCAAAAGCGTGGTAAGACGTTTGAGAGTGTGTGACTCCACCTCCACCCCCTAGTAGTCGATAGGGATAAACCTTTCATTATTTTTTTATCTTCAACTAACCATGGTAGGAGAAGCATCAGATGCACAGGAGTGTGTTTTAAGGGAAGAACTCACAATGGCGTTGAATGATCATCAACAAGCTATTAATGACGACATCGATAAGAAGCTTGCGGAGACAAACACTACATTGCAAAGACTTGATGATAGTATTGCTATGCTCAATACACGTTTCGATCGAGTGGTTAATCAGCCACCAAACTATGGGTGTATGGATCCTCATGGCACAGCGCGTGAGCAAGAGGAGTCCATCATAGATGATGAAATTTTGAGGCAAGAACAAGATATCTTTGATGCACGACAACAGAATCGATTGAACTTCAACCGTCAAGGTATGAGAGGTAATATTTTTTAGCAACATAACCCACGTGTTAATGATGATCTATTTGCTAACTTTAAGTTTACTATATCATCTTTTGTAGGTGCTTATGATGCTGAAAAGTATTTAGATTGGGAGATGGTGATCGAACAGAAGTTTAATGCTCATTTGGTTCCTGAAGTGCATAGAGTTAGGCAAGCCATTAGTGCATTTAAAGATTTTGCAACCATCTGGTGGAATAGAGTTTGCATCGATGGGTTAGTGCCTACTGCATGCAATGCTTTAAAGGTTGCTATGCGTAACAGATTTGTTCCACCCTAAACGTGATTTGTGTAAGAAATTACAGCACTTAAACCAAGGTGATAGATCCGTAGAAAAATATTATCAGGAGCTAGAAATTAGTATTTTGCGTTGTGATATTATTGAGGATGAAGCAGCTACAATGACACTTTTTTTATGGAGGGTGAAAGCATGAAATTCAGGACATAGTTAATTACAAAGAATATAATAGTGTTCCTAGATTGTTCCAACTTGCGTGTTTGGCAGAAAAAGAATTGTAGGGATGACAACAGAGGTCAAGGAGCAATTTTGGAAGCACGACTGCTTCAAAATCAACACCGGGACAAGTCAAAATAGCCTCACATTTAGCTAAATGGTGTGTTGCTCCCTTCTCAAGTAGGGCATGTTCAGTAGTACCTTCCACACCGTCACACGCTCTCGAGGTAAGCATATCTATAAGTGTGTAGGGTCCAGCCAAGAGCTCTTCTTCGATTGCTTCTACAAGCTGATCGACCCGGATTGTATGCCACTGATGCAAGGAAATGAGCCACACCATTAAGTATTGCCCAAGTCAGCGAGCGTACATTGTAACAGAAGACGGTGGATATGTAAGTGCTAGTGATGTTGAGGATGAATATGCTCTTAGCTAACCATGCAGATGATGAGGATGGACATGAGACAGATATAGACCATGAGGAAGTGTTTTATGCCACTGCCACTGTCACGGAGGATTATCGGACCCTTATTGTGCAGCGAGTGTTAAGCACTCAAATAGAGCAAGCGGAATAGCTACAATGCTACAATTTTTTCAGATGTTCCTCATAGTCAAGGATTATTGTGTTCGAGTTATTATTGATGGAGGAAGCTACAACAACTTGGTAAGTTTAGATATGATCAATAAGTTTGCGTAGCCGATAAGAAATCATCCTCACCCTTATCATATCCAATGGTTCAACAACACTGGTAAGGTAAAGGTAATGCAAACAGTTAGAGTGCATTTTCCTATTGGTTCATACCATGATTGTGCTAATTTCGATGTAGTTCCTATGCAAGCATGCTCTCTTTTGCTAGGATGACCATGAGATGCAACACATCATCTTTGAACTAATAAATACGCCCTTATGCATAAAGGAAAGACAATAACTTTTCTACCTTTAACCCCTGCTGAAATTGTGAAATGTGAACAAGAGATAGCTGAAAATAAGAGAAAAGAGTTTGATAATGAATCTAAAAATCAGCAACCAGTGGAAAATATTTTTCCACCTAAAAAAGGAGAAAGCAACAACAACTTCTAAGTCGAATGGAATTAGATTGAAACGGTGTGTTATGCTTGTTACTAAATCTGACCTTGCTGAAATTTATGCTAATGAGCTGCCATGCTATGCTTTTGTCACACCCGGTTTTAACGGTTAAAACCAAATGTGGCTTATGTGTGCTCAGGATGTTCAACACACATAAGGACGTCACAGGTGAAGTAACAAAAGCAATAATTATATAGAATAAACGTTAAACTCTTACAGAAATTGACATATATTGTTGTTTGCCTTCTATGAAGATATCTGCAGCAGAACAGAAGCACTGGTGCCGAACAAAACCACAGGCAACCGATCGGGATACACGTGCCTAGAACGTCACAACCTCGTCTTGATAGTCTTCAACAACTTCACTCACTGAAAAGCAGCGCACATGTCGCATGGCATAGGAAAAATAGCAAGTGTGAGCACATAACACTCTCAGCAAGTGTGGGAAAGATAATGATATGTAGGCTTATATCAAGAATAGACTAACACAAGGTATATTTGCATAAATGCGAGTAATGAAAATATATTTGGACTCAAAAAAATTAAATAATTATTAAGTGAATGTAACCTATACAGTCCAACACCCAGCATACAAGGCTCCCACCTTGCATACCATAACTGTCTAGTACCCCTTGTACTGTAACCTGTTGGGGATCATCTCCTGCCACCCCCTAACTCGAATGGAACCTCAAAGTCTACTGGAGATGCTGCGTGATAGCTACCGTGCTTCTATTGCAGGAGTTCGTCCGTCCCGCGGAAATCATGGAGCGAAGTTGGTCGAAGGGTGCAGGCGCCCTCGCATCTTCAAGTTCCCGAACCGGCGAAGAAGAAGGCTCATGACCTTTGACAGCGAGCGAAGTCCTGGTTCGCATCCCGCATCTTTTGGAGCAGGCGAAGGCGTTAGCTTACCTTTGCCGGGAGGCGAGGGCTGCCCGGCATGCGCCCGGGCGAAGAAGGCTTCGGCACCCTTCAAAGGGATGGCCTAGCTCGGCACAGTGGGCCCAACTACGGTCGTCTTGGGTACTGTTGTAATTATGCGATCATGCTCATTTGTACCATAATACACCCGGATATTCCAGGAATGTAGCAGGTTAGGGGGTAAGATATGTAAACGGAACCCGTGATTGCCGGGTACGAGCTATAAATAGAGCCACAGTGTAACCATAAGGGGTAATCAAAAAACTATTTGCCTCCAGCATGTGTCACTTTGAGGGACCTTCGATATCTCCGCGCCCGAAGGCCCACCTTGTCTGGGACTTCGATCCCAACAGTTGGCGCCGTCCGCGGGATCGAACCCGCGAAGGCATGCCACCCAAGAAGAAATCGAAGCCACCCGAAACAGCGGAGGCATTACTGGAACCCCCAGCCGCGGTCGGGCCTTCGGTCGACAAACCCACTCCTGTCGTACCAGGATCAAGTAATGCTTCAGCCGGGGGGGATTCTACCGGACGAGAGCAGCATTGCGAAGTTGACATAGGACCACAACAACCTGATGAGGGCTGACATGACGAAGCACTCCGAGTTGGCACAGAGCAAATGCCGGTCATGGAGCCAATAGATCGCACTCGCTTCGATCTTCCAGAAAAAGAAGGCGAAAGGGGGCGAAATGAAGAATGGGAGGAACTCGGCGACTTCGCGGAGTTTGAACACGAGGAAGAAACAAACGAAGAAAGAAACGCAAGGTTAGAAGCCGAAGAGTTGGAAAGGCAGCTAGCGCAGAAGAAGCGCATGTTGGATGGCCTAGCAGCGAGTCAGAAAGCCGCAGAGTACCGCAGGCGGGCAGACGAAGCAAGAAAAACATTGGAAAAGATCCAAGAGGAAATCGATATACTCCACCAAGCGGAGGGCATGTCTCACCGATGAACGTCGCCGGGAGACTTGATACGAGCTTCGCAGGAAGTTCGGCGATGATCTTCCACAGGAGATCCGGAGTCACCTCTAGCCATGGACTTGCAAAACCAGCCATGGCCACCAGGATTCAAGATGCCCAGAGTGGTTATGTTTGATGGAGAATCAGACCCGAGAGAATTTGTCATGAGTTTTGAGGCAGCTGTAGAGTCAGCCAGGGGGGACGATGTAACCTTGGCAAAGGCCTTTGTATTGGCCATAAAGGGAATAGCAAGGTCATGGTATTCCGCCTTACCCCCGGGATCCATATATTCATGGGAACAGCTGCGCACTGCACTATACAGCAACTTCCAGGGGAACCGGGCAGACAACATCACCGCAACCGACCTCTTCGCGCTGAAGCAGTAACCAACAGAAACTTTGCAGAGCTATATGCGCCGATTCGTACACATATGTTGTCAGGCGAAGGGGTTGAGCGAAGATACGATTATTGATGCCGCAATACAGGGCATCAGAGGGGGGCTATTGGCAGGAAAGCTCACCAGAAAAGACCCGCCAGCGTCCAAGAGCTGCTCAACAAGATGGAAGAATACTCAAGATCTGAGCTCGATCATCTCCGAAGGAAAAATGAATTAACAGCCTCCAAAGTAAAACAACATGCACCACCTAAAGAGGCATGTGGCGGCAATCATAGAGATAGACTGCACCGTCCAAGAAAACTTGAAGGCAATGATTATCCAAGCCAAAAAGAAGTCAATCAGATCAACCCCAGCCCGCCCGAAGCCATTCAGGGATCGTGCGAAGCCTACAACTTATCCAATAGAGGAGGCCGAGCGGGCAGGGGAAGAGGCCGCAGAGGCAGAGGAGGACAAGTTCCGCACGACCCGGCAACCTTCTACTGTGAGCTGCATGGTGAAGGAGCCGGCCACTGGACCAAACAGTGCCCACAGGTCGTGGCTATGAAAGAAAGCTTGGCGAAGCAGTCTACTGATCACGAAAGGATAGTTCACCATGCAACAAGCTTCGTAAGAAGCGAAGGGTGGCAGAACCACAATCAGAACATGGTGTTCCCGAACCAATGGAAGCAAGTTCCAACACCACAGTATGCACCTGCAACTTCAGCTCAATTTGATCAAACTAGGCAAATGAACATTCGGGGCAACCTACCTCCGCCACCACCAAGACCCGCGATCGAGCCACCACCAGAAAGTAGCAAATTAGTTAACACGATAAACCATGGGTACAATGTGGTGTTGGCCATTTCAGGGGGGTCCAACCAGCAAACGGAATCCAAGAGACAACAAATGAATACGTGCGAAGGGTCAACCACGTCGGAGTGGGACCAACGTACATCAATTCAAGATGGTCGAGCATTCCCATTATATTCTCGCAAGAGGATATGAGGGTACTAGACTATCCACACACAGATTCCTTCATCATTACCGCGAACATCTCGGGAAATGAAGTACACAGCATATTGATCAATGGAGGAAGCTCCGCAGACATTATCTTCCCTGACGCCTTCGACAAAATGGGGCTGCGAAGAAGTGACTTAAAGCCAGCTGGATCGCCATTACTAGGCTTCGGCGGAAACACAATCAACGCTCTGGGAAAAATAACAATCCCAGTGTCGTTTGGCGAGCAGATGAATTTCCGCACAGAAGGCATTACCTTCAATGTGGTGGACATTGGCTACCCGTACAATGCGATATTTGGTAGGGGATTCCTCAATACATTCGGAGCAATACCACACCACGCATATTTGTGCATGAAGATGCATGGACCGAAAGGAGTCATAAAGATGTTGGGAGATTAGCGAGTGGCTAGGCGAATCGAAGTGGGAATAGCTCCAGGAAGAAAAAATGTCCACAACATAGCAGACCCTTCGATGGGTCGCGAAGCAGGCCGCAACCAGCCAAAGATAGCGAAAGCTTCGAAGGCTGCACCAGAAGGGGCTACCAGAATAGTACAGCTAAATCATGAAAAAGAAGATAAAAAGGTCACAATAGGAGAAGAGGCTCAGGCAGAGGATCAGCAACAACTTGTAATGTTCCTTCGCGACAACGATGACGTCTTCGCTTGGTCCCCCAGGGACTTGCAAGGAGTAAGTCGGAAAATCATTCAGCACAACCTAAATGTGGACCCCAAAGCGAAGCCAAGGAAGCAGAAGCTTAGAAAAGCTTCGGTAGAAAGAGAAGAAGCAGGAAAGGCTGAAGTAGAAAAACTGCTCAATGCCGGAGTCATACGCGAAGTAATGCACTCAGAGTGGCTGGCCAGCCCTGTGTTAGTAAGAAAAAGCAATGGAAAGTGGAGAATGTGCATCGACTTCACAGACTTAAATAAAGCTTGTCCCAAGGATGACTTTCCACTACCTAGAATTGACCAGCTGGTAGACTCTGCGGCCGGCTGCGAGATGCTAAGCTTCCTAGATGCTTATGCAGGGTACCATCAAATATGGATGGCGAAGGAAGACGAAGACAAAACGAGTTTCAGAACCTCCTTCGGAACATACTGCTTCATAAGGATTCCTTTCGGACTCCGAAAAGCAGGAGAAACCTTCACGAGGTTGGTGCAGGCTGTATTAAAGCCGCAGCTGGGACAAAATGTATTGGCCTACGTTGATGACATAGTAGTAAAAAGTATTAGGAGGAGTCAACACATCGAATACCTCTGGGAAACTTTCGATAATATGCGAAGAGCAGGTTTAAAATTAAACCCAGAAAAATGCATCTTCGGAGTGCAATCCGGAAGACTCCTAGGGTTTTTGGTGTCGAAAAGAGGCATCGAAGTGGATCCTCAGAAGATACAAGCAATTTTAGATATGAAACCGCCACAGAACAGAAAGCAAGCCCAACGCTTGGCAGGAAGGCTAGCAGCATTGAACAGGTTCATTGCAAAGTCTATCGAGCGAAGTTTACCATTCTTCAAGATGTTAAAAAGTTCTGACCCTTTCAAATGGGGTGCGGAGTAGCAAGCAGCCTTCGATGAGTTAAAAATCTACTTGATGAAGCTTACAGCACTGACCAGCCCGGATCCAGGCGCAGATTTGCTGTTATACATAGCGGCATCCCCCTCGGTAGTCTGCACCGTACTTGTACAGGAAAAACCCGAAGACAATAGGCTGCGCCAAGCACCGGTATATTATGTATCCGAAGCCCTAGCAGGCCCAAAAAAGTCATACACAGAGTTGGAAAAAGTAGCGTATGCACTAGTAATGGCATCCCGCAAACTCCGCCACTATTTCACGTCTCACAAGATTACAGTACCAACTTCCTTACCCCTTCGCGACATGTTCGAAAACAAAGAAGCCATTGGAAGAATAGAGAAGTGGGCAACAGAGATCGCTCCATTCATGATCGTTTTTGTGGCACGAACATCATTAAAATCGCAAGTACTGGCAGACTTCGTGGCGGAATGGACACCCTTAACCGAGGCTTCGGATGATGAACCACCAGAACCTGTCTGGACCGCGTATTGCGACGGAGCTTGGGGAGCTACAGGAGCAGGAGTTTTGGCAGTAATGTTTTCACCTTTGGGGACGAAGCTACGATACGCCGCCAGGTTACAGTTCCGCTCCACAAACAATAAGGCGGAATACGAAGCTGTACTCCTGGTACTTCGCAAGGCGAAGGCTTTGGGAGCCCGGAGAGTACTTGTCAAAACAGACTTGAAGGTCGTAGCAAGTCAAATTGAAAAAACATTCCAGGCAAAGGAACAAGAGCTGATTAAGTACAGAGCAACGGTGCGAAGAATGGAAAAATACTTCCTGGATTCACAATCAATAGTGTATCAAGAAATTATAACACCAAAGCAAATGAGCTAGCGAAAGCGGCTTTGCAGAACCAGCCTATGCCTCTAGACGTTTTCTATCAGAAGCTGACTGAACCGGCCCTTGAAGACAATTTGAACCAAACGCACCTGGTTGCGACAGTTGAAAGCGAAGACTGGCGTTCTCTAATACTGGCATATCTGCGCGGTCAGAGAGACATCGAAGATTAGGTCGGAGCAAAGCGCATGGCTCAGAGGGCCAGAAATTACAAAGTTATGGAAGACAATTTGTACAAAGCAGGGGTCTGTGCACCATTCTTGCGATGCATATCTCAGAAAGAAGGCCAAAAACTGTTAAGAGAAATTCATAGCGGGTTGTGCGGTTCTCATATCGGAACAAGGGCTTTGGTCGGAAAAGCATACAGGCAGGGTTTCTATTGGCCAACGACTATAAACGATGCGGATCAACTGGTCCGAAGTTGCCAACAATGCCAATTCTGGGTGAAGGGATCAAACATACCGTCGACGAAGACACAACTCATTCCGCCGATCTGGCCATTACGGCGATGGGGAATTGAGATTGTTGGGTAGTGGCCGCCAGCTCTAGGGAATTTGCGGTATGTGATGGTGGCAGTAGAGTACTTCTCAAATTGGGTAGACGCAATGCCACTTGTGGGCATAACGTCAAGAAACATACAGAAATTCCAATGGCAGAATATTGTATGCCGCTTCGGAGTCCCAAGCGAAGTAACCGTGGACAATGGCACTCAGTTCCATAGTGCGGGATTTAGGGATTTCTGCAATGGTCTGAGCATAAAAGTAATTTTTTTGCATCAGTATAACACCCACAATCTAATGGGGCAGTTGAGAGAGCAAATGGCATCATCTTCGCGGGAGTCGCGGAGCGTCTTCATGGGTTGCCGAAAGGAAAATGGGTTGAAGAACTACCCAAGGTACTATGGTCATTAAGAACAACGGTTGCAAGACCAACTGGATACACGCCATTTCGCCTTCTCTTCGGCGAAGAGGCCATGACTTCAGAGGAATGCAAAACCAAATCATTCAGGGTCGGGAATGAACCAGAGCAATGCGAAGAACTATCATCGAAAGATGCCCTTGAAGAAGTAAGATTGCAAGCCGCAGAAAATCTGGCCAGTTATCAACAAGAGACAAGAAAATGGAGAGATAGGAATATATCCGAAAAGACCTTCACCCCCGAAGACTTAGTGCTGCGAAGGTTCGGTACAACAACATTGGTTGGAAAACTTTAGAGTAAATGGGATGGCCCTTTTATAGTTAAAAGATCTCTGAGACCTGGCTCATATCATCTAGCTAATATGGAAGGTGAGGAGCTTCCACACACTTGGAACGCAGACAATCTTTGCAAGTTCTACGCCTGAGGGCCGGCAACTAAGTCTGGGACTCCAATGTAATTTTTTATTTCGTAGAATTTCTTGTAATCACATTGTAAGGGTACTGCACTATTTTCCTCATAGGGGGACCCCTTAACTAGGGGGTGAGGTTTTTAACGAGGCAGGAACCCATGTAAACATTGATAGTAGCACCCCCAAAAAAATGTTGCCTGTATCGAGTACTAGTAGTCTATCGTCGAAATGCGCTAACCTAGAGGTAGATTGGCGCACCAATCGACGACTAGAACGCGGTGCGCACTGTAAGCAAACAAACATACACCTGTGACCTTTGCGGGATTACAATAACCGCTCAGGGGCTAAGAGTGCCCGCCCCCGCACCGAAGGAAAAACATACCTTCGGGAGAAAAAACGAAGTGTCGCTGGACCAATGAAACGGCAACGCACTTCGCCAAAAAGTCGGGGGCTAAGAGTGCCTGCCTCTGTACCGAAGGAAAAACATACCTTCGAGAGAAAAAAATGAAGTGTCCCTGAACCAACGAAATGACAACGCACTTCGCCAAAAAGTTGGGGGCTAAGAGTGCCTGCCCTTGCACCGAAGGAAAAACATACCTTCGGGAGAAAAAACGAAGTGTCGCTGGACCAACAAAATGGCAACACACTTCGCCAAAAAGTCGGGGGCTAAGAGTGCCTACCCCCGCACCGAAGGAAAAACATACCTTCGGGAGAAAAAACGAAGTGTCACTGGACCAACGAAACAGAAGCGCACTTCGCCAAAAAGTCGGGGGCTAAGAGAGCCTGCCCCTGCACTGAAGGAAAAACATACCTTCAGGAGCGAAAAAGAGGTATCGCCTGACCAATGAAACGGCAACGCACTTTACAAAAAACTCGGGGGCAAAGAGCGCCCGCCCCCAAGACGAAGGAAAATCCAGCGATCGAGGCTAAAAGTCGGGAGCCAAGAGTGCTTGCCCCCGCAGCGAACTCAAAAGGAACCAAATCCCAACAGGCCGAAGTTACCTGCGATTAAAAGTTGGGGGGGGGGGGCAGGGAACGGCGTTTAAAAAAACATAGTAGCCCCACACAATCACAGGAAATTATGGCGAAAGTCGAGGGAACGCTGTCGCTCAGTACGTCCGATTTGAAGACCCAACCAAAGAGATTCGGAACGCCTCGAATCGCTGAAAACGCTTCGGGCGCCATGCCACTAAAAGTATAACAAAAGAACAAATCATAATACAAAACCGATTTATTCCGCATCGTCATCAACATCTGGATCAACAAAATCCTTATACCAATCACTTAAAGAAAATTGAAAAGCAATGCCTTCGCTGGCATGAAAATGCGTCATTGGGGCTGGATGGGCCCCAACTTGAGTACAATATGACGGCAACATAGGGATATCGTCGTCGCTACCACTGCGCCTCACTACTTGCAAAAAGGGACCACGGCGATAGCAAATTTGCGGTCGGTGCAAAACTAGCTCTTCGTCCTGAGGTTCAATCTTCGGCTCAAGGAGCACCGATGTGGCTTCAACGTCTCCCCTCGCTACATGGCGCAGATTCCGTTCAGCTTGTCGACTAGCTAGCATCGAAGGACTAACGGATTTCCAAAAAGCTTTTGTCCTAGCATTCATATCATCATATGACCTACACTTCGCATGCCAATACCGCTCCAACTCGATATCGGCATGACGTCGTGAAATGATTACCAGCAGGACCAAGACACATAAAAATTGTCCCTCATCATGGTCAAAGGGACAGCTTCTTCGGCTACCTGCGTAGTGTCCGAAGGAAGGACCTGCGCAGGGAGCGCAAAAAGGTCAATAACACTTCGATATAAACATAAAATATATTACACAACCAGTGTGTTACATCGTCAATTATAAAAGTGAAAGCACAAACAATACGACCCTTCGCGCTGAGTCAGCCCACCTTCCCAGTATCTTCGGCTGTCGCGGTCGTTCGTTTCGACGAGGGGTCAACCCTCGCCTTGGCCTAACAAAAAATTAATAATAACTATAATTATTATTACACATAATTTATTTATAATCTTTGACAAGATAAAACAAAAGTTAACTCAGCATACCCTTTGTCGATTCATTTCGGCTTCTCGAAGAGCGAGCTCACGGCCGTGCTTGCACCAATAATTGGTGGTGAATGATCGAGCGGTGCTCTTCGATGCCTTCGTAATGGCCGAAGTCGACAGATCCGCCGGGTACTAGAAGAAAGGCCTTTGGAGAGCACTATGATGGTCACAACCCGTCATCTCGACCGACTGCACGAGACTTCGGGCGGCAACCATCGTATATAAATCGTCGTAAAGTTGCACGACAGGAAGGAGGCTCCCACTGGTCTCGTTGATCCAACTTATAAGCCCCCCCCAGCTCGACAAGTTCTATTGATGGGGGAGTCGCCGAGGCGCCAATACCTTCGAAGGTATGACTGATTGCTTCACACGCGGTGACTGCCTTCAGCTCAAGCTCTCCAA
The DNA here is from genome assembly GCF_958298935.1 of Phragmites australis. NCBI lineage: Eukaryota > Viridiplantae > Streptophyta > Magnoliopsida > Poales > Poaceae > Phragmites > Phragmites australis. Next base: position 13,689,986 of record NC_084939.1, on the reverse strand, counting down.
TGACATTAAGAGCATCGTCGTTAAAAGCCTTTGCTTTGCTTAATTAAGAATGCAGCCGCTGCACTTTCTTCTTCTCCGACGCGCAAAGTGCCTGCAAGTCGCACACTTGCGCCTCGGAGGACTGTAGGTTCTGGCGAAGGTAGCTTACTTCACTATCCGCAATCTGCTTCTCCGAGCGAAGGGTGCTAACCTCTCTTCCAAGCTGGCCCTCAGCTTTTTCTGCCCGTTTTTGCTGCAAGTCAATCTGGGCGTGTGCACTTCGGGCCCGGGCTTCGGATTTCTCAGCCTGCTTGCGCTGAGCCCGTGAAAGAAGCAAAATCTGCAGCGTTGAATACAAGTCAGCAAAATACCAAGTATAATAATGTAAGAAAATAAACAATATACCTTCGCAATAGCCACATCAGAGGCATCGACGCGCGAGCTAAACAATGATTTTGGCGCCTGGCCCTCCTGTGCGCCTTCAGAACTCTCCCGCTGGCCCATGTCGCGCGAGGCACCGGAGCCCTCTAGAGATGTTTCTGTGTGAAAAACCTCGGGTGCGGCTTCGCGCGGCCTTTTCCGGAGGGCAATGGCTTTCTTAGTACGACCTCCCTTCGGTGACTGCTCGGAGTGTTTCCTCTTTGTCGAAGGGCCAGCGGCGGCCTCTTCGCCCGCTTCTGCTGCTGGGGAGGCCCCCGCACTACTCTGTAGCACGGCGGTGATCTTTGGTCATTCAGAATATGATAGACCTCGATACTCGAAGACTCTATTCAGTCTTCGGGTAAGGCCTTGGTTGGCACAGAGCTGCGCTTCGCCCGGCGTGATCTTTCCGACTAACATTAGAGCCTTGGCTTCTACCTTGGCCACTGACAAATCTGGAAAAAATCATAACCGTTAGGCAAGGACATTCAAATTATGTAAAAATGTACGGACAAGGGAGCACCTGCGAAGCTGTCCACAATAGGATGGAGCCGGCAAAGCCCCTCGGGCCCGTTCTCCCTGAATTCCAGAATAACCCAGCCACAGCTCAGGGGCCAGACTTCGGTAGCTACGAACTCCTCTACCAAGTCGCGAGTCGAGAGATGCTTCGCGCACCTGGCGAAGGCCTCAAGGGCTGTTTGCTGCGATGATTTCAACCGCACATCTGGCGCACTGTTTCCCCTAACTTCTTCGCATCTAGATACAAGATATTCTTCGGCCTCCACTTTGTGGTAGAACCACCACTGAGTCCAATCACTAGGCCATTTGTTCTTGTACACCACGACGGGCGCAAACAAGCCAGCGTGATATACGAAGTTCAAACACCCATAGTGGGCCTCGCTCTGCACTCCACGGGCAAAGATCGGCTTCGGTTGGTGGTGCAGTCGCTGTGCGGTGGCGAAGGCCCTGGCGGACGCCTTAACACCCTCTGAGCGAGGGCCTAGGCGAAGAGGCCCATTCTCACTATGGCATTAGGGGTCAATTGATGCAAATAGACTTCGAACAGTTTTAATACTTTAATAGCCATCTCATCACAAGGAAGCTGAAGGCCGGCCTGGAAATAGTGCACAAACACAACAGCCTCATCATCAGCTGGCTCCGGTATCTCTTGTTTGTCGGGAAGCTGGACCTTCGAAACATCGCTAATCAAACCTTCTCTGACATGGCTAGCCAGAACTTCGTCGTCCACTTTGGATTGGCCAATCCAGTAGGTCTTCGGTCGGGAGGATCTAAGCTTCGGAGCCATCTAGTCTGAGAAATTCCTTCAACAGCAAGATGACAGCCGGGGGCTTCATCTAAGGCGTTCAAAAAACTATAACTGACTTCGTGCGAGAGAGATAGCTTTAGCAAGGGCTCGGTAAATTTTTTTTGATAGTAGCCCGATATTTATAGGGCGAGGAGGCGGCGGTTACAATTTCCCGCATCGAAAATTGAACCGGCACCGAAAACTATGCTTATGCATCCACCAAGAACATTAAATGCAGTCAGTTACAGAGATCGTCACGTAGCTACTAAGGAGTAGTTAAAAAAAATCTATGATATACAACATCCAAAAGTTAACGGCGTGCATTGAATCCAGTATACTTCGATAGGCCGAAGGGGGACGACGTTGAGATATCTCGAAGGCTACAGGCTCGGCCTATCGAAGATAAACCTTGCCAGTAGAGGGCTACTGTTGGGGATCATCTCCCGCCACCCCCTAACTCGAAGGGAACCTCGAAGTCTATTGGAGATGCTGCATGATAGCTATCGTGCTTCTATTGCAGGAGTTCGTCCGTCAGCCGCGGAAATCATGGAGCGAAGTTGGTCGAAGGGTGCAGGCGCCCTCACATCTTCAAGTTCCCGAATCGGCGAAGACGAAGGCTCATGACCTTCGACTAGCGAGCGAAACCCTGGTTCGCATCCCGCATCTTTTGGAGCAGGCGAAGGCATTAGCTGACCTTCGTCGGGAGGCGAGGGCTGCCCGGCATGTGCCCGGGCGAAGAAGGCTTCGGCACCCTTCGAAGGGATGGCCCAGCTCGGCACAGTGGGCCCGACTACTATCGTCCTGGGTACTGTTGTAATTATGCGATCATGCTCATTTGTACCATAATGCCCTCGGATATTCCAGGAATGTAGCAGGTTAGGGGGTAAGATATGTAAACGGAACCCATGATCGCCGGGTACAGACTATAAATAGAGCAACAGTGTAATCGTAAGGGGTAATCAAAAAACTATTTCGCCTAGCTCATGTCACTTTGAGGGACCTTTGATATCTCCGCGCTCGAAGGCCCACCTTGTCTGGGACTTCGATCCCAACATAACCAAAACCAAAACCACAACCAAACCCATAACCAAAACCCACTAATCATGTGAGGATCCAGGTCTCTCATAACCGTAACCACGGCTGTTATAACAGTTTTACACTCGGCAGAGGTTGTCCAGCTTTTCTCACGAGTTAGTGAATTCCATGTTGTCGTGTTCATATATCTGTAGCAGAACAGAAGCACTGGTGCCAAACAATACCGCAGGCAACCGACCGGAAGACACGTGCCTAGAACGTCACAACCTCATCTTGATAGTCTTCAACAACTTCACCCACTGAGCAGCAGCACACATGTCGCATGGCATTGGGAAAATAGCAAGTATGAGCACATGACGCTCTCAGCAAGTGTGGGAAAGATAATGATATGTAGGCTTAAATCAAGAATAGGCTAACACATAGTATATTTGCGTAAATGCGAGTAATGAAAATATATTTGGACTAAAAAAATTAAACAATTATTAAGTTAATGTAACCCATACAGTTCAACACCCAGCATACAAGGCTCCCCACCTTGCATACCATAACCGTCTAGTACTCCCTGTACTGTAACCAAAACCAAAACCACAACCAAACCCATAACCATAACCCACTAATCACGTGAGGATCCAAGTCTCTCGTAACCATTACCACGGCTGTTATAACAGTTTTACACTTTGCAGAGGTTGTCAGCTTTCCCCACGAGTTAGTGAATTCCATGTTGCCGTGTTTGCAAGACACTTAACACATGCCAGTGGTGTGCCAACAAGAATGCAGTATGCGTCTGCCAACTAGGTTTCACCATCAGGATTTACGCGAGTTCAACTCCTACCCAGAAGCCCCCTTTTGTGTCGACACAACACACACTGGATAGGCTCTAACTAGTATGTCACGCCTTACCCATATTAGCCTCGTGGTTGGTACGTTACTTCTTAGGTTATTGCTCCACGAGGAGGTCCTTACTTAGGTTACTTGAGCAAAGACTACCAATATCATAATTGTGAAAACCATCAAAACCACTTTGCTCAAGGCCTAAGGTTCTATGTTGCTACACCATTAATAAATTAACCACCATCTTGGATTAAAGAAGGGATACAATGAGATCTAGTATCGACAACCTATGATCAAATGGTTGGGGTTATGCTTCTAGGTTTAGGATATTACCAGTAAGTCTGCATTGTGGCGGTGGTTCGAGTTTCGTCGAAGACAGCGATCGGGCACGTGGCCACTAACATCAATGTCGGGCTTCGATGGCATTTCAGTGAAACGAGGGAAGCATAGCGTAGAACGCGTAATAACTCAGCGGTATGGTTAGTTTTGTAAGGGGTCATCCGAGATAGTGGCAAAATAGTGATGACTGCTACTAGGTTTGGTAGTGACCGTGAACAGATGTAGCAATGAAGATGCTCGCGTTCCCAGAGATTGGCTATGAAATTTGAGAAACCGTTTGAACAAAGATGTTCATATATCTCGAGAACACAATGCTATGTCATGGGTTTTGGTAGATCATACACTGAGAGGAAGGACGATCAACGAAGATGAGATGGGTGATGGTTGCGACATACTATGGTTGGCAATCACTTTTCGGTCATTTCACTGCACAAACGGGGATGGTCTCCTAGGGTCATGTAAAAGACTCGATGGGACATGCTGTGACATGGTTGGTGCACCCATACGACTTTCGTATTGACGGGGAACGCGAATGCAAATCCGGTGCACGCGTAGAACACATTCAGAAATCGGACATGTCGACATTGATTTTGATGGTTGGCTGCTCTACTGGCCGACCTGGTTAGTGAGGGCATGGGGAATATCATGGGACATGCGCTGGTGAAAGGGCATGTCAAACGGTACACTAGTTGGGCGGGAACATCGATGCCAATCGGCTACAGTGTGGCTGTCCGCGATGGCGATGACCGTGGCGGCGTAGATCAAACTTTGGCCGGGGCTAGGGCTTGGCTAGGGACTTAGTATGACACTAAAACAGTAGTAAGGGAGGAGAAGAACGGGTCCTCACCTTGCTTTGATTGTTGAGAAAGGAGGATTCACGGAGAAGATGACGTAGCGCATCACGGGCGGCGGCGGCACCAGTGAACGGCGGCGCACGGACAGGGCAGCAACGATGTCTAGGCCTTGGTGGCATGTAATAGGGGTAGGAGAGGGAATGCAACTCATATTTATAGGGCTAGGGGCAGCTGATTGAGGTAGAGTCCAAGCCGAACACGAATCGGATTCGAATTTGAGTCGGTTATGGTTTCCCTTTTCGGAGCTCTCTATTTCGAGGATGATATCTCCATCGTCTGGGCTCCCAATTGGATGTTTCTGGACTCCAAATTATATTACTCAAAAATATTTACAACTTTGGTATTCATTGGAACTTCTGAAAACACGATCTTGATTCCATAAATGCATCACAAGATAAATTGTTTGAACTCGGACTTATCTGCAGAGCACTGATTTCGGGGGCCATAACTCCTTGCTCAATTATCCAAAAGGGGACTTCCATAGGTTCAAATCGAAGCTCTGGACGAGACCTACAACTTTGGTATTGTAAAGATTTGCATTGGAGGTCGTTTTGAACTGTGAAAATTCATGGGAAGATGAGGCTATCCAGAAATCCGTGAAAATTTGCAGATTTTGTTGATCCTTTGTTGGGCTATCTAGAAGATTTAGCTAAGGGTTTGGACTTGAGCAAGATTGATCCCAAAGACACTTTAGGTATATCTAGGGTTTAGAAAAGAAACTTTTGCAGAGAAATTTGAATAGGGTTTGAATTTGAATTGAGCTTGGAGTGAATTTAAGAGAAATAAAAAATGAGATTGAACAAGAATAGGAGTAGATAAGGAATTTGAATTTGGATTTGGGTAGAATTTGAGAAAGAGAAGAGATTGGCTTTAAACAAGGATTTGGATAAGATTTGAATTGAACTGGAGAAGGATCAGGTATGATTAAGGATTGAATAGATGATGAATTTAAAGATTTTGAACTCCAACCATTAAGATCCTTAACTTATTCACTACTGAGTTTTGTAAAAACAGTTTCAAAATCTTTTTCACTCAAAATACCAAAGAGAAAGAAAAGAAAAAGAACTCTAATGCATTTACTTGGCTCCTAATAAAACTCTGCATGTAATGCACAAGAAACAATAACCTATATTGATTGATTGCTTATGAAAATAGGTGAAGCTATTCAATAATCTTGAAAAATTTAAAAAGGTTGTAAATTCTGAAAATCAGGGTGTTACAGCTTTGATATGCAAAGAAGCCTTAGTTTCACTAAAGAATATATCTAGCTCTTTGCCTCCTGCTGTTGCTAGCCTTTTGCAGAAGTTTGTGGATGTATTTCCAGCTAAGGTACCCCCGGGATTACCATCTATTCGAGGGATTGAGCATCAAATTGATTTGATTCCGGGAGCAACTTTGCCAAACTGTGTTGCATATAGGACCAACCCGAAAGAGACAGAGGAAATTCAGTGACAAGTCCAAGATCTACTGGATCGCGGGTACGTACAAGAAAGCCTTAGTCCTTGTGTTGTTCTTATTCTTTTGGTTTCTAAGAAAGACGGTGGTTGGTGTATGTGTGTTGATTGTAGAGCTATCAACAATATTACTATAAGATATGTTTGATGAGTTAGGTAGTTCTATAATTTTCACTAAAATTGACTTGCAAAGTGGATACCACCAAATTAGGATGAAACTTGGAGATGAATGAAAAACTGCTTTTAAAACTAAGTTTGGCTTGTACGAGTGGTTAGTAATGCCTTTTGGGTTAACTAATGCACCAAATACTTTCATGCGATTAATGAATGAAGTTTTATGTACTTTCATTGGAAGATTTGTGGTGGTATACTTTGATGATATCTTGATTTATGGTAATTCACATGAGTCACACTTCGATCATCTACGTGCTGTTTTTAATGCTTTGAGAGATGCACATTTGTTCGGTAACCTCGAACAGTGTATCTTGCATGGATCGAGTCTCCTTTCTTGGCTATGTTGTTACTCCATAGGGAATAGAGGTGGATGAAGAAAAAATTGAGGCCATAAAGAGCTGTCCAACCCTAGAGACTGTTACCCAAGTGAGAAGCTTTCATGGTCTTGCGGGTTTCTATCGGTGCTTTGTGCGGGATTTCAGCACCATTGCTGAAACATTGAATGAATTGACAAAGAAAGGAGTAATTTTCAAATGGGGACCTACACAAGAAAAATTATTCAAGTTGTTGAAAGAGAATCTTACCCATGCTCCTTTACTCCAACTCTCTAATTTTGGTAAGACCTTTGAGCTAGAGTGTGATGCTAGCGGGATTGAAATTGGAGACATGTTAATTTAAGAAGGTAAACCTGTTGCTTTTTTCAGCGAAAAATTAAGTGGGTCAAGTCTGAATTATTCTACCTATGATAAAGAATTGTATGCTTTAGTTCGTGTGCTTGAAACTTGGCAACATTATCTATGGCCTAAAGAATTTGTTATACATTATGATCATGAATCACTGAAACATATTAGGAGTCAAGCTAAATTGAATAAATGACATGCTAAATGGGTCGAATTTATTGAGTCTTTTCCACATGTCATAAAACATAAGAAAGGAAAAGACAATGTGATTGTTGATGTGTTTTCTAGGCGTTATACTATGTTATCTCAACCTGATCATAAGATTTTTGGTTTAGAGACCATTAAGGACTTATATGCTGCAGATTTGGATTTTAAAGAAGTGCTTGAACATTGTAAAGAAGGGAAAACATGGAATAAATATGTGCTAAATGAAGGATTGCTCTATCGCGCTAACAAGCTATGCATTCCAGCTAGCTCTGTTGGTTTTTTGTTGTTACTGGAGGCGCATGGAGGAGTATTGATGGCACATTTTGGAGCAAAGAAGATTGAAGATGTGTTGGCTACCCACTTCTTTTGGCCAAAGATGAGACAAGATATCGAACACTACATGTACCGATGCACCACTTGCAATAAAGCTAAGTCTCGCTTAAATCCCACATTTAACATTTCAGATTTGAAGCCCTACCTCGGAGAAGAAGACGAGCTTGAGTTGAGGATGACTCCAATTCAAGAGGGGTAGGATGATGAGCCCATGGCTCCTTCGAATATGATCAATATTGCCAATAATCCTCAAATCATATAAGGTTCAATTACAAGAGCACGTGCATGATAATTAGACCACCACGTGAACTCGTTTTTCGCTGTTCATGTTTCCTTGGATGGATTACTACTAAATTCTTGTGATATTTTATTTCTTAGGAACGTGGGAGAAGCACTACAATCTTACCCGAATGTCACCCCTCGAAGGCCAAGTCTACTCTGACTCCAGGCTAAGCTCTAGTCGAAGTCGTGGTCGTGGTCGAATCTCAAGACAATATGTCAATAAAACTGGTATAACTCTCCCATACGAAGTCCTTTTTAGGCATTCTTGGACTTACTGGAAAGCTTATGTCGAGTCCTTTCCAATGGATCTATGCTCGACCAAATATTCCTTATATTTTAGTTAGAGTCAAAGGAATAAGGTGCTGCATCACCGTTCTGGACCCTGTCAGGTTTTGTAATCGTGTCGAGGTCGGAGTCAAGGTTGTGCGCACCTCTTTGCAAGGCTGCACAACCCTAGGTTGACACCCTCATGTCCCCCTATAAATATATGATAGCCATCATAGTTTAGGCTTGAATTTAGCTTAGATTATTTTATTTTAGAGAGTATCATCATTTTTCGGTTTGTTGAACCCCAAACTCGAGTACTTCATTAGTAATTAGCAATATTTGCTTGTGTTCTTGATTTTCTTGCATGAAAAGCCTTCTTGGTGAGGTCAACCGCGTCTTGGCACGGTTGATAACCACGAAGTAGAGGTGTAGTTGTTGCGAGGGTTCTTGATCTGTTCTGTTCAGAGCCTTTGGATTATCAACGTCGAAGCTCCACCAATCGACTTATCATATTACCTTTTGGAAGATTGGGCAAACGCGATCATTGGTCAGATCCCAAGTGGGGACACAAACTCGGCCTTAGCAGACTAGAGCAAGCCAAGTTATTCAACAACTAAATTAGCAAAGACTCGATACTAGAAACTAGAACATGATGACTTGACCAGCAACAAAGACACCAATGATGGACTCAAACTCAACAATGTTAAAACTAAAAAAAAAATTGAAAGGCTCAAAGTGGTTTGGACAACGGAAGAACTAAAACATAAATCTTTTTGTGAGGCAATTTTCTGGATCTAGGTAATGGAACTTGACGAAGCAAAAGGGGTTGCTAAGATTACTTAATAGGCAACTGAGGCTCTAATACCACTAGATGTGAGCTTGCCGACCTTCCTAAGGTAATATGATAAGTTGATTGATGGAGTTTCGACATTGATGATCCTATGGCTCCGACTAGAACATATCGAGAACCCTCGTAACCACAACACCACTACTCTATGGTTATCAACCATGCCAAGACGTGGTTGACCTCGCCAAGAAGGATTTTTTTTGTAAGCGAATTGAGAACACAAGATGCAATTTGAATATTGCTAATTACTAATGATGTACTCGAGTTGGGGTTCAACAAACTGATAAATAGTGAAACTATCTAAAACAGAATAATCTAAGCTAAATTCAAACCTAAACTATGATGGCTACTGTATATTTATAGGGGGGCGTGAGGAGATTGACCTAGGATTGTGTATCTATGGAAAGAGGTGTACACAACCTGGACTTCAACCTCGACACGATTACAAGACCCAACTAGATCCAAAACGGTGGCGCAACATCTTATTTCTTTGATTTTGACTAAACTATAAGGAATATTTGGTCAAACTCATATCCATTGGAAAGTGCTCATCATAGGCTTTCTAGAATGTCCAAGATTGCCTAAAACAGACTTCGTATGAGAGAGTTATACCCGTTTTACTAATGTGCTATTCTGAGACTTGACTACGACTTTGACCATGACCACGACTTCGACCATGACCACGATTAGAGCTCAGCCTCAAGTCTGAGTAGACTTGGCCTTCGAGGGGTTACATCCGTGTAAGGTTGTGGTGCTTCTCCCACGTTCCTAAGCAATAAAATATCGCAAGAATTTAGTAGTAATCCATCCAAGGAAGCATGAACAGCGAGAAACAAGTTCACATGGTGGTCTAATTGTTATGCACGTGCTCTTGTAATTGGACCTTGTATGATTTGAGGAATATTAATAGTATTGATGATATCTGAAGGAGTCATGGGCTCGTTTTCATCCAAAGCGATTAAGCATAAGATTTGTGAGTGATTAGTGCTTATAGGCCTAGAGAGAGTGTTGTTACGTGATTGCTGCCTAGAGAGTGGATCAAGGAGTGATCCAACATTCTACCAAGTGGTATGCTAGGACCTTGGAGTCTTGGTGACTCGCTGATAAGCTTGTTGACCCTCTGACTTGGTGTGAAGCGGCGACAAGGCGTTTATGCGGGGACGCGAAGACCCTTGCCTTGGTGGCTCAAGCTCCTAAGTGATCATAGTGGCAAGGAACCGAAAGAGAGGCTAGTGGTGAGACCTTTCCTTGGTGGCTTGGTGGCTCATCCGGATGGAGGCCTTGTCTTTGTGACTTGGTGGCTCAAGAGCTGTGACCGGGTGCCGACCGGGAGCATTTCCTTTGTCAAGCTCCAAGGTGGACTAGGGGTGGCATCCATGCCATCGATACCATGTGATAAAAATCATTTGTGTTGATTTTGCTCTCTCCACCTCATTTACATTTCCGCATTTACATTTTTGCAATTTACCTTCTTAGTTAGGTTACAAGTGCTTTGATTGGTAGAGTAGACACACCATATAAACTTATAGCATATTTAGACAGATATAGGTTTATCTTGTGTAGTTTTTGGATCTGAAATAATTCTAATTGTCCTAATTCACCCTCCTCATAGGACGTCACCGATCCTTTCAATTGGTATTGGAGCTAGGGCTCACATCTAGCTCTACAATTTGTGTTAGAGCTTCACACCTTTCATAAGGTTTTGCCAATTCAAGTGGCATTTGAGTCTTAGTCTCATTGTGATTGTTAGGTTTCACCGCCTAGTGAGTTGTGACGTTAGGGGTTGGGATGGATTCCCATAATGCTCCAATTTTCGATGGCACAAATTTTTCCCGGTGGAAAATTCTAATAACTTGTTATTTGCAAGCTCGATGGTTGGATGTTTGGAGAGTCACCGAGTATGGGATGAGACCTCGCATCACAAATAAGGAGAGTCAATTAGATGCATAGGCCAAGAGTATCCTTTTATCATCTATCTGTGTTGATACATTTAATCATGTTTATTCTCTCACCAGTACACATGATATTTGGATTAGTCTCATGAAAATACATGAAGGAATAAAGGATATGGGCAATGAGAAATATTATATGCTTGTTAGTAAGCTCAATGGCATCAAGCAACTACCCCATAAAAGTGCTAATGATATGTATTCTCATTTGAACATTCTTGTTAATGAGATCAATAGATAAGGTTTGACGCTAATTGAAGATGATCATGTGGTGAGAAGAATACTTCAAGTTCTTCTTCCCAAGTACAAGTTGATAGTTTCCATCATCTAGGACAACAATGACATCAAGAAGATGACTCCAAGTCAAGTGTTCAGAAAGATCACCGCCCATAAGATGACAATGAACATAGGGGTGGAAGCTTCTTCCTCATTCGACACCAAGAACCTTGCTCTCACAAGCAAGCAAGCTCAATTCCAACACATGAAGGCAAGGATCAGGAGACAAGAGCAAGAGTCAAGCTCAAGTAAAAATGATGGAGATAAAGATGAAGAGAGCTGTGAAGAAGATGAGCAAAGCACCTCAAGTGATGAAGAGATGGATCCCGAAGTCACCAAGCTCATCTCATAAGTGGAGAAGAACCTCAAGAAGATCAATGCCAAGATTGATCACCCAATCTCTATGAAAGACTTGGTCAAAATAATTGATCACATCAAGAAGGAGAAGAAGACCAGGATCAAGAAGAGGGAGACAAAAGGGAGAGCCAAGACACTTGCTAGCATAGGAAGATGGGTAAGTGATGATGAAGATTCAATCTCAAGTGATGAGAGCATCACAATCCATTCCTCCAAGAGAAGCTCTTCCTCAAGGTCGTCATCGCGTAAGTCATCACACAAGTGCCTCATGGCCAAATGTATAGATAGCAATGTAAGTGATGATGAATCTGATGAGGATTCTCCCTCCTATGATGAACTCCTTCATTTGATCAATGAGCAACAAAGGTCCCTTAAGAAACAATCTAAAGAGGTTAAGAAATTCAATGCACTTAATGACATTCATGCTATCTTTGTTTCTAATTATGAACAATTATTGTGCAAATTTGAGTGCATTTAATCTCAAACTAAGGTCCCTTTGAAGCAATCTACCTCTCTATTTAATTTCAAGGCTGAGGTAGATGCTTCTACTTCTTGCAATAATTTAATTGATAATCACGCTCACCCTTTTGTAATGAATTTTGTGTTGAGAATGTTATTATAGAATCATCTAACATCCTCATTGCACAAGAGAATGATGATCTTAAGCAAGAAGTGGATAAGTTTAAGAAGGACTTGGCGAGTTTAAAAGGCAAAGGACATCTCCAACCTCCTCAAGATAGCCATGCTTTCATAGTGAAAAAGCTTGTGGAGGGGTCCACCGGGACATGCTTCAAATACCATCAAGAAGGCCACAAGTCTTTCCAATGCAAACAAGTGAAGAAGGAGACTAAGGAGAAGAAGAAGATGGCGAACCTCTCCAACAAGACCTCCAACCTCAACACCAAGCCCAACTACAAGATCAAGACCAAGAGCAACCACTACAAGCTCAAGAAAAAGGACAATGACAAGGTGGTTATGCACATAGTTGGGAGAAAGGATTGGATGTAGAACCAACCCATTTGGGTGCCCAAGGAAGTCATCACCAACATGAAGGGGCCCCAATTGGTTTGGGTTCCAAAGAAGACTTGAAGCCCGAAGTAGCTATGGGGATTTGGAGACTTAGCTCACAAGATGAAGTGAATGTTTAAGCAAAGAAGTCAAGTATACAAGTCTGGGCACTTTGATGGAAATCATGATCATTGTATACCCAAATCCCCATCCAAAAGTAAAAGAGGTAAATGATAGCTAGATTTATATTTATGTATTTTATTTTTTGCTTCTAGATTATTTGCCTCGTCTAGGATTGCATATGATTATTTCAATTTATTGCAATGCCTAGTGTAGGTTGCTTGTGTTTATGTCTAACCCATGACCTACATAGTTTATTAGTTGTAGGTTCTTTTCTTGGCACTAGTTTTACAATTTTGTATCTTTCATATGCCATTATCCAATATATAGGACAAATCCCCATTGTTATCAACAACAAGTGCATATATATCTCACAAGTATTTAACACTTGTATGCACACATTTAGAGGGAGTATATCCTATAGGTTGCGATTTTGAGACTAACATATGTTTCTAGTGACATTTTTGTAGTGTCATGGAGCAATCAACATGTCCTCAGAGGTATGCGATACTTAAATGCTTCAACTGTTGTCATTGTAAAATCTTTTATTCATTTAAGCTACCTCCATGCATAATATATCTTAAACTTCCTATCTTGACATATTGTCTAGTTGTGCATATATTTTTTTCTCATTGTCTGTATGCACACATATAGGGGGAATTTAGACTATATTATGTGAATTTCATAAATTATGATCCATGTGCTTTCATAGCCTACAATTGGTATCATTCATTTGTAGTGATATCCATACAATTGGTATCCTTTTATTGGATCATGATTTGTGAAACTCTCTCCCATGTGCTCTAATATTTTTCCCATAAGTTCAACATGTGTTTATAGCCCCTTTTATGAGATTGTTGACAAAGGGGGAGAATTTTGATGACCAAAGCAAGATGCAAGTTTGCAAGATGAACAATATGGAGGATATTGTAGCAACTAGCAAGATATCTAGGAATGCCGAAGTCGACAAAGGGGGAGAAGAAAAGATGTTAGGTGCCTAGATTGACAAAAGAGAAGCTCTTGCATAGGTCATTCAAGTGAGATAGTGGCAATAGAGAAAGGGGAGCCACAACAAAAGGGGACTAAGTGGTAAGAACATGCACTCCAAGCAATGTGTTAAGACTTTTTGCTCGTTTATGATCTTTAAATTTGGTATTATTTATTATTTACCACTTGCTTTTGTTGTGTTATCATCAATCATAAAAAGGGAGAGATTGTAGCGAAAATGGCCCTATTAGGCTATGATTGTGATTTTGGTGATTAATGACAACATAGTAAATGAGACTAACATGTTTATCAAGAATATATATTTGTAGGTCTCATGGATGTAATACATGAAGAATCCACCGTAGACAAGACAAAGTTGGACTGAATTGGAGAAGTCCCAGGAAGATTTGCCTCACTGGATGGTCCAGTGCTCTGGGTGTTGAACTCACTGTATCATATTTGACAAAGGGGAGAGAGACCTGAAGATCTCACCGGAAGGTCTAGTGATCAGAGAAGATACACATTGGAGCATTTTGTCCAGAGAAGGTTGCAGCCATTGAAGTTGAAGATCAAAGCACAAGATGGTTAGGTGATCAATGTGTTGCACACACCAGACAATGAACAATGCAAATGAATAGAATAATTTCAACACACTGGAAGGTCCGGTGTATGTGTTGTACACACCAGAGGCCTAACACTAGACTAATTTACATAGGGTGCCAAGTGTTGGAGAACGAAGTTCCAGGCACTGGATGGTTTGATGATGGAAATTGTGTACATCAGAGTATTATTTTCAAAGAGGGTTGCATTGGCTTGGTTGGCTGAAGTCAACTCACCGGATAGTTTGGTGATGAAGTGATGTGCACTGGATTCTTTCACCAGAGCAATTTACACAGAGAAGAAGGAAAGGCTCGGATGGCTCAGGATAACTCACCGGATAGTCTGTCATGGAGGGGAAGTATACGCCAGAGTGTCTAGTGTTCACAGAGGCTTGAGTGGGGTTCGAACGGCTAGTTTGTGAGAGTGTACTCACCGGATGAGGACACTGTGAGTACACTCTCACAAACTAGCCGATCCGGTGTTAGTACTAGTGTTCTCACCGGATCATTCGGTGTTGATAACGTTTTTGAGCCGTTGGGTTAGCAGCTATTGCATGGGTTTGAAGCTATAAATACCTCTCCACTCAGTCATTTGAAAGTGTGGCATGTTGCTGGAGTCTAGAGGAAGCTCATACACACTTGAGGAGACATCCAAGCCACAAAACTGCTTAATGTGATTATCCAAGGTGATTAAGCATAAGATTAGTGAGTGATTAGTGCTTATAGGTCTAAAGAGAGTGTTGCTAGGTGATTGCTTCCTAAAGAGTGGATCAAGGAGTGATCCATCCTTTTACCCAGTGGTACGTGATACCTTGGAGTCTTGGTGACTCACCGGCAAGCTTGTTGACCCTCCGACTTGGTGTGGAGCAGTGGCAAGGTGATTGTGCCGGGACACAGAGACCCTTGCCTTGGTGGCTCAAGCTCCAAAGTGATCACGGTGACATGGAACGGGAAGAGAGGTTAATGGTGAGACCTTGCTTTGGTGGCTTGGTGGCTTAAGAGCTGTGACTAAGAGCATATCTTTTATGGAGCTCCAACGTGGACTAGGGGTGGTATTCATGCCATCGATACCATAGGATAAAAATCCCTTGCGCTGAGTTTTCTCTCTCTCTACCTCATTTATGTTTCCGAATTTACATTCTTGTAATTTACCTTCTTAGATAGGTTGCAAGTGCTTTGATCGGTAGAGTAGACACACTAGATAAACCTAGAGCACATTTAGATAGAAATTGATATAGGTTTATCTTGTGTAGTTTTTCGAGCCAAAATAATTATAAGTGTCCTAATTCACCCCCTCTTAGGATGTCAGTTATCCCTTCATATAGATTCTAGGCCTAGCTAGTGCGTTAGCCTCCTGCACCTTCTCGATGTACTATGGGATGATGGGGGTGCCAGATCATTACGCCTCCCAGAACTCCCCTGGGATGTGGAGGGTCAATTCCTGTAACAACACACCATGTGGCGACACAGATATCCCCAGTGCGAAGACCTCCTGCAAAAAATACAGTCCCCCTGGACTCGGGAAGTTGAAGGTTCTGCTAGGAAGGGGTATGCTTTAAAGGCCGAAAAATCCAACTCTTCCTTTGACAGTGCCTCGGCCGAAGCCTCCGCTGCATCCGCATCCTTTGCCTTTACTTCGGCCATGATGAACTCAAGTATCTCTCATGACACACTTCCGATGGAGCCCCGTGGAAGAACAAAACAATGAGAGACATGCAGACAAGTAGCCTCCTAAGCTGTCCTCCAGTTGTGCTTCTCAATGAAGCTCACTTTCGAGGCAAGAGTAGAAGCGGAAGCATTGAGGTTCTCCGGCTCTTCCTTAACCTGGATGTTGGTGGCCACCTTCAGATTCATGTGCTCGTGGGAGTCACGGGGCATAATGAAGTGATCCCACCGCCGCCTCTAAAAAGGTAAGGTGACCCCAGATACTAGAGATGCACTAGACCCTTCCCTGAAGACGATGTCCCTGGCACTGGTGTGGCCCTACCTGGCCTTAGGCCACCACACTTGTATGCGCAAATCCTACTCAAGTTAGCCGCATGGCGCAAATACCCCAGCAACAAATAAAGATAATTACAAGCACGAGGCAGAGATTCCCCCAAGGGACAAATGAAGTCAAAAGTCCACAAAATAGGAGAAGGTAATCAAAATAGTAGGACCCTAGCCTTCTGCAGGAAGAAGAAGAAAAACAAAAAAGGAGCCTAATTAGAGCTACACTTCCAGAGGAGAATCCCGAGAAGCGTTGTCCGCACATGGAGAATGCTCCCGCGGAGCAACAACCTGGTCTGAGGGATGTCCAAACAATTGAGGTGCGTTCAAGCGCTCCTGGTGAGAAGTCTGGCCCCTCGCAGAGAAGTTAGGGCAGGAAGCCCCTAGACCGCTAAGCCTCACATGAGCTGCCATATAACATAGCGTCATGACCCGGCTATGCTTCGCCCATACTACCCGGTGGAAGTTGTCCAGGGCCGCATGAGCTTCCACTTGGGGCTCTCTTGGCTGGAAACCCTTGACCACATAGTCCAGCACCTACTGCTCCAACGCCTCAAACTAGTGGAGCCCTGCCCAATGCAGTAGAGCCAGCTGAAGAGCCAAGGCCATGCATACATTGGACCTCGCATAGGCCTCAACAGCATTGGTCATCACCCTCGCAATAGACTGGATCCAACAGAGCATCAGAACTGGTGCTTCCAGGAAGGAAGGGACGGGCATGACTTCATCCCGACTAACCCACGACGGTCTTCATGCAGCATCTCCTCCGTCACCCTAGTCTCTCTCAGCTCCCACTAGACGTTGGCCATCGTCGTCCGGAGGATCTCAGCATCGCACATTGCTATTGCGTTGGCCACAGTGGTCGCCTCGAGGGATGCCTCCAATTCCCGGAGGGCTCCGATAGCCTTTCACTTCTCATCCTCTGCATGCTCCCACCATTCCACCATCTCTTGATGAAGACCCTCCTCGTGCTCCCACCATGCCACCTCTTCCCACCAAAGGCTCTACTCACACTTGCGAAGCATTGCCTCCTCTTGCAGATAACTCTCAGCAGACTCCGCCTATTTCTTGGCCCTCTCGAAGGCTTGTCAGTGCACCGCCGCCTCATCACAAGCCGTAGCAAGGGCTTGGGATCACGCGCACCCTGTTGCCCACATCACAATCAATTACTACAAGGCACATCATAGGAAGGTTAAGATGAGCCGCCTAGAAATAGATACCAGGCTTGGGAAGCTTCGATCAACTCCTTACCTGCAGGACCACCACCTCCAGGTGCACCTCCAAGCCCTCGAGGAGACCCCAGGCCACCAACTGCTCTATCCCTCCACTCCTATAGAGAGAGGAACTTGAGGCAAAGGCACTCAAAGCCTTCGAGCGTAGCACAAAGTCATCAGAGGTTAGGTCCTCAAGACCGAGGCCCCCCTCAACTGATGCAGAGTCGGCCCCTGTAGAGGGTTCAATTCTGCCAGCACTGGCTCAGCCTCTCATGGTGGTAGAACCACGCCCTCCGTAGTGGCTATCAGGGGCATCTCCAGAGAGATCTTCGATTGTCGCTGGGGCTTCGAGGCCTTCAAAACAGGGGCCGAGAACAGACCTATCTCAGTAACCACTAAAACACCTCGAGAGCCTAAGTTATGATCCCAAAGCATCGCTACTACATGATATAAACTTAAAACTGCTAGCTGGAGGAGCCCACTGAGTGGCACGATATCTTTTTTGAAACAAACAAAAAGGCCCAAAATCTTACAAAGCGGCACCCAACAGCATTTCAAAAGAAAGCAGGAAAATAGGAGTAAGCGAATGAGGTAATAATGTCTCACCTGGGGCCTTGGTTCCTCCATTAGAGGGGCCTGTAACATCCTCATCATCTGAGTCGATGAAGCCCCAATCAAAATCCACAGAGGCCTCCCCCCTCTTCAGCTCTGGCCATGGCCGGTGAGGTCTAGAAGAACCGAACCATGTTACCTATCGCCCCCTCTGGCTGGGCCTCATCTTCAGCTAGGCCGCATGAGCTTCTAGTTCACCTCTGATGCTTCGTATCATCCAGTAGTGCTCTAGACGACTTGGCTACCAAGTTGGTCTGCAAGCTCTCAGAGGCAGGTGGATGCCAGGCCCAGAGCGAGTTCGCAAGAGTCACAGAGGCTACGGCACCAGAAGTCGCACGCCCTCGCTTCCCAGCGACCTTGGGCTCTGATGGGTTTATCCATGATGGAGCATCCACCCCGAGATGGTGGCAGATGCGGTTGTACCACTCTCAGCTCCCTACCAAACCCACATGTTGGTCCTGCTTCGTGGTAGTAAATGGACTAAAGAACTCTTCTGTGATCTTAGCTGCTCGCTCCAACTGAAGGCAGTTCCCTGGAAGAAAAAAGAAAGGATAGGCATCTCACATCTATGGATTAAAAACTAAAAACAATTATGAGGATTCACCAAAAATGATGGTGGGCCCAGAGTGCACATTCAGCTCCTCCTCCCCCCTTGTTCAAATGAGTAATTCCAGTCTGCCCGAAGGGGTCGGACGCGCAGCATGGTGAACTCCTCTGCGAGATCATGCATGCTCATCCTCTGGGCCACCCGTTGGAGGGGCATCAACCGCGCAGCAAGCTGGACGTCTGAGTTGTCAGGCACCGGAGTAGGGACATACTTGATGTCATAGTTTGTAGAATGGAGGGGGGATCCGAAGCTGGCATCATAGTAAAACCACTGCTCTGACCACCCGTTGTACCACCGACCGTGGTTGGCTTTCACTAGAAATAGTTTGTGATACTCCGACCGTATCTGGAAGTTGACACTGCTAAAGTTGAGGGCCATCATCACCCCATCCTCCATTCGCATCTTCAGTATATTACTCACATGATGGATGGTGGCCAAGAGGTCCCTCTTCCTTCACACCCCTCCGCTTGCATGTCCTGTTGAAGATGGACAGGCGAGCGATGGTGTTAGCATGGAGCTGTGGGAGCTCCACGAAGAAGAAGCGAAGTACCCCGTCAAGGAGCAGCACAGCCAAAAAATCAAGACCCACGTCGAGGAAGGCCTCAAACACCATGGTCTCATGACCCCAGAGCTCCAAAATCTCCTCTCCCCCTAGAGCGCAGACAACAGAACTGGAAGGGATATTCCCCTCCTCGACCATCCGATCAAGCGCGACATCGTCAATAACAGATTCCCCAGCATGCTAGTTTACTAGGGATACTTCTTGCTAGCGTGGCGGAGCTCCACGCCTGGTGGTGGCCCCGGCATTGGAGGAGGAATCGGTGCCACCTGAGTACTGGCCGCCCTGTGTACGTCGTCGTCCCCGCCCATCAATGACACATCAGCCCCACCTTGAGCACTGTAACTATTCATGAGGGCCCCAAGGAGGTGGCGAGAAACACTGAACGACGGTGGAGGTTGCAAGTGCTATGATAGAATAGGCGGCCGAACACAGAGGTAGACGAAGATAAGAATAGGGTGCTAAGCGAAACTGTTGCTTGGCCGAGACCCTCTCCTTATAAAGATAAGGGGAAGTTATTTACTACTGGGGAGACCCACACATGTCCCATCCTTTAACCCAGGAGGCAGCAATCATGGGGGAGCAGAACTGCTCCCCACGACCCACCTACGATGAGGCACCATGTGCACCCCCCATTACCAGATAAAGTGCCACCGCCTGCTAACCACCGCAGGTCACATTTAATACCCCTTTCACAGGTGTCATGGAATGTTCAAATTCCAAACTAGTTGGGTGGGATCTTCCAAATGATTTGCGCAAAGACAAAGAGCCATAAGCCATTAACGGTAAAGCCAGGGACCGCTAGGGGCCCTACTCCTTAAAGATTGCGGGGCCGACCACTTTGCTGGCCATCCTCGTGAGGGGCTACTGTTTGAGGTCACCATTGAAGACCCCAATGCTTCTGGCCCACCAGCCCATGCTTGCATACAAACGGGTCCCCGAAGGTCTGGCGAATCACTAGGCTCCGTAGCCTTCCAGAGCCCCAATCTCCAGAGCCCTTGCCCTCTGAAGTCTGAACATGCTTTCCAAAGCCCCAGGGGTGAATTGTTAGACCTTGGGGAAAGATCAACCAAAAGGGTCCCACATGCCATCCTCCACCACCAAGGAAGTGACCTACATTTTATGCAATGCAAGTGGAGGCCATCCTAACACCCCCCACACAAGTGGAGGCTGTCCTGATATCTTGGTAGTGTGGCGCCACAATAGGCGATTGGCTACGCACCATGTCCCAGCCACTTGCACCATTGTGTTGCCATAATAGAAGAATATCTTCCAATTAGGAGTAAGCACATTCCACCAAGACCCATACTGTGTGGTTCGACCAGTTCTAGACCCATGCGATATAGCGATATTTGTACTGATGTCTCTGCAGGGGTAGACTTGTACATTTCACACCCTGTTGGTACTATAAATATGGACCCCTGGCCATCAGGCCAAGGACCGATCCTTTTTACCATACACATATTTGGCATTCCTCCCTCTCGACTTCTTCAAGCTTGAGCCATTCATGTGACTCAGCCCTCGATGAACTTGTTATCTCAAGATATCTTCTTGCGCCAACATAGTCCTTTCTTGCCATTTCTCCATCATTTTCATCTCACACAAACCAGCTTCTTCCATGCTCATTGTTGGCATCCTATTATCCAAGCAAGACAGAATGACAACATAAAAATGAATCAAAGGGTACTCTTGTATGCTCCAACAATGCTTCATGAACCGTCAAAGGACGCACTATGCAGTTCAATCTATGGCATTGTAGGGGATAATATCTATTTCTCTCTACCAGCAATTAGAAAATAGTTTGACTTCTTACTTGGACCATGTCATAACCGATGGTCACATTTCTAAGGCAAACTTCAAGTAAGTTTCATTAGGAATTGTAGTAATTAGTGGTCATTTCACGTTTGGCAATGACAATGTTATCATAATATGGAAAATAGCAAAAGTTGTAGTGTCCAGGTGTATGAGGCTATTTTAAGGCATACATGTAACTAGGCTGAAAAACTTGTGCTGCCATCCAGTGGCTCTCTGTAGGAGTTGCCAATCATAAGAAAGCACGTTTATGATGAGACGCCAATCACAAGAAAACACATTTTAGGTTAACATTTGACAAATGTTATATATAATTTTGAGAAACAAAGTTAATCTGAAACTTTGTGCATTGACCTACATGTGAACTACGATAACTCTTACTACCACATCTTTCTTAAGGCTGGTACCAAGTTGAATTTTTTTCATTATATGGCTAACAATACATCCAATCCAAATTGTACAAAGTAGATGAATGCTTATGTGACATGATAGCCTGAGACTCTCATGTTCCCAGAAGAAATAAATCCTAAAGAGAATAGGCCTAACATGCTAATGACAAAAAATTGCATAGTCATTATCATTAGTTTTACCTTTGCCTATCTTTCTGTAGCTAGAAGCATTTCTTCTTCCTTCTTTAGCATGTTGAGGAGATCGAAAGCCTATAGAGGGAAATAAAATAGATCCATTTGTGGATCAAATATTACTATGAATGCAAGCACAAAAATTTGACAAATAAGCCATGACCTCCTAGGCATCTTCCTCAACAACTTCAATGGGGGTTCAGCCTTGGGGCTCAGGATCGGGTTGCCGGGGTGGAGGCTACTGGGTATATGTTGACCCAGGCCACGTTCATCCCATTGACGGTGAGCGCCTCGAGCTCGGTGGGGCCAATGGTGGCTAGGCCCACAGTGCAGAGAAGCTTGGTGTCACGCGTGCTCTAGAAGCCATTCTCATGTAGTTCACCCTCTGTGGCGGCGTCCATGTCGATGGATTTGGTCGTGAGGATCCCATTGGTCCTAGGGAAGGTGGTGAGGTCGGCTGTGGAGGCAGAGGAGGAGGAGCGGAGGCGGAGGGGGAAGCAACGGCAGGGGAGGCGGAGGAGGGAGGGAGTTGGGTGGTGGGAAGGGATTAGGACCCCTGGTGGGTGGATGAGGGAGTGGGCGACAGCCATGGTGATAGCGGAGTGGGAGTGGAGAGAGATGTGGTGGCGTGTGATTTTGATGGGGGTAGAGATTGCGAGGCGGATGGAGCTCAGGCGTTGGGGCCAGCATGGGAGGGAGGTGGGGCATTCAGATTGGGAGGAGGTCAGGCAATGGGTGGGGGAGGGAGCTCGAGCTCCAGCATCGAGATATGAGAGATTTGGGTATGGAGCTCCAGCGTTGATTAGTGCTGATTCTAGCCTAGCCGGTACTAATGACCTGTCGCGGATGATTAGTTCTGTTGTAGTGACAAAAGATTTTCTAACCATCGCATAACAAAAGCAAGGTGCATAGCAAAAGTATGGCATAGCCCCTACCCTCACCGGCGTTGCTTTGGACTTGGAACATCATTCGACAAAACCGACAAATCCTTACTGTCTTAAGTGTCGCTAAAGATGTAGATTGGGCCATCTTTCATCCTCGCCACCCTCTCTGATTCCACTTCCTCAGACGACGAGTCGCTGCCCTCCTCATCATCTCTCCTACCCTCCTCTTCCTTGTCATCGTCCTCTTCATCGTCAACATCCTCCTCACTTCCGTTGTCGATTCTTTCATCCTTGTCATCCTCACCAGCACTGGAATCATTGTCGTTTCCTGAAGTCGCCCTTCCTGTAGCGGCGTCGAATTCTCCAGAGCTCACCGGCAAGATTGGGTCCTTGGCAGCGTGCCCATACCCAAGAAGTTCCCCCAGCTATAAGAGTAGGGGGATGACTCAGGCTCCCCGTCAGAATAAAGGCCCAATTTAGCACCAGAGTCCTTCTGGCATCATCTCCTTTGTGCCAGAGAATGACATAGTCATAGGCGCTAGGGGAATACCGGCCATTGTGGAATCTAGACGGAGTGAGATTGGCAGACAAATCAGGGATTGAGAAGTGAGTATGATGGAGAAGGGAGAGTGGGGAATTTGAAGTGACCAACATAGGTGGACGGGCGAAAGTGGTGGGAGTTAGAAGGCACGAAGCACAAAGTGCCACCCATTACTTCGGCTTATCAGACAAACATTTACTGTTTCACGGTACTTGGATTTTACACTTCCCAAGTGACCAGGCAATTGTGTGGTTCGGGCTGAAGTAGTAATCGGCTGGGAAAGTTAAGCCCAACACTGTTCATGTCACATTGTATTCGTCATAAAAAACTAAACCGGAACGAAGCAAGAAGCGGAAGCCCATACGTGGTCACAATTTGCAGATTTTTCATTTAATACTGAAAATAGAGAAAAAAGTATTGCCTACAATAAAAAAACTATTTATTCAGTAAAACTCACACGTGGCAAATTTGTGATCAATGGTTCTTGAACATTTTTCCAAGATTAGTGCTTATTGTTGCCCATGCCCTAGTCATGTACAGGTATAACAAACATGGGCCGGAACAACATATGGGCCGAAAAAGTGAGCCCACATAAGCTATATCATGGGCCCTGTAAAATTGCATCCATTAAAAAGTTTCAATATTACCGTAATATACGATCAAATAAACTGGATTTTTTCCTTCCGATAATTTTTTGGAAAATGGTCACATTTTTTATTTCATTAATGATATTAATCCAGTATTAAATGCATATAATCTGTTTTGAGTTGTTCCGCATTCATCGAATGCAAATATTCTGGTACGGTGGCTGTTCTTATGGTTTTGGAAGAAGTAATCCGGTTTGTTTATTCGTGCGGGCATGCGTTAAATATATTCCGATGGGATGCTTCAAAGTTCTGGTTTTGTGATGTATTATCAGGTTTGTAACTCTCGTAGACGTGTGTAGCAATTTTCCAGTGGGATTGCATAAGCTTCCGGTTCTATGATGTCGCTTCCAGTTTCTCCCATATTCGATGCTGGCCTGTCGCTTCGGCGTGGTTGGTGTTTGTGATGCAGATGTAGTAGATCGAATAGAGAATCAGAGAGTAAACAATAGAATCAAGAAGTTCTCTTAGTGATTAGCGTGTTTATATATATATATATATATAGGGAAAGGACGGCTAAGCATCTGTTTGTGCAGTTGGTTGCCTCTCAAACAGGTGTCCTTCCAATTTTCAACTGCTAATGGTAATTAGATTACTAATTGATCACATGCTTATTAAGTAGAGGATGTCTACTCTCAACACTCCCACTTAATCAATTATCTTTAATGTAAGCTTCTTGTTAAAAACTCCTCTAAAACTCTATGGGAATGAGGATAAAATAATATATTGATATGCTATTAAAACTCCTTTAAAACCCAAAGGAAAAATATAAGAAGAAAAGATATGATATATATCGGCTACTGTCTCATTGTAAGCTCATATGAGAAATCTGGAAGGAAAAAAACTCATTGATAAGCTTAGAGAGTAATAATTATGATCTTTGGATCATTTTAAAACCTCCGAAAAATCACTTGGGAAAATAGGAGAAATAAGGTAGATATTGCCTCATTAAAAACCTTATATGAGAAATCGTATAGAAAAGACTCATAAAGGAAAAAGAGTTTAATGTAATATGAACAGGTTATCATTCAAGGATCAACTCCTCCAGAACCATGCAAATCTCACAGTCGTTGCATACCAATTCCGTGAACACATTTTTGGAATATAGAAGTTGATAAGACTTAGTGAATAGATCAGCGAGATTATCACATGACTTAGCTTGCAAGATTTCTATCTCCCTATTATTTTGTAATTTATGAGGATAGAATATTTTAGGAGCAATAAGTTTGGTTATATTGCTCTATATGTAACCTATTTGCATTTGAGCAATGCACGCAGAATTATCTTCGTATTAATTATTGGGGATTCAATGGAACAAATATCACATGATTGTTGTATGTGGTTTATCATTCTGCGAAGCCACACGTATTCATGTGATGCTTCATCTAATGCAATTATTTCAGAATGATTTGTGGATGTAGCCACTAGAGTCTATTTTGAAGACTTTCATGAAATAGTTGTTCCATTGTGCAAGAATACAAAGCCTGTTTGAGACCTAGTATTATGGAGATCTGATAAGTAGCCAGCGTCAATGTATCCAATCATATTCATATCTTGTTTTCTTTGAAAGAGAAGACCAAGATTTTTACAGTGCCTTAGAGGTATCGAAAGATATTTTTGACTCCCACCCAATAACGTTTAGTTGGAGCAGTGTCATGCCTAGCTAGTAAGTTCACTACAAATGCGATATCAAACCTGGTAAAATTTGCAAGATACATAAGCACTCCAATAGCACTGAGATATGAAACCTCGGATCCTAGTACCTCTTCTCCTTCCTCCCGTGGTCTAAATGGATTTTTCTCCATATCAAGAGATTGAATAACCATGGGAGTCTTGGATGGATATGATTTGTCTATATTGAATTTCTCCAGTATTTCTGGGTATATGCGGTTTGGTGTACTAGAATACCTAAAAGAAGATGCTCGAATTGTGTACCCAAGAAAATTTTGGTTTTACCTAAATCCTTTATTTTAATTTTTGTCTTTATATGATTGCTTGCTTCATCTATATCTTTTGTATTTCGATGATATACAGATCATCAACATAGATAGAGATAATACAAAGTCCTATTGAGGACTTCTTTATGAAAACATACGGGCAATCATCATTTGTAGAAGGAACTCTTTTTGTACCACATTCTTCCTGACTGCTCTAAGCCATAAAGTGACTTTTTAAGCTTTACACAATACATGTTGCGGTTTTCGTTTGGATTCAGAATGTCTAGTCCTTCGGGGACTTTCATATATATGTCTGAATCAAGTGACCCATATAGGTACACGGTCACTACATCCATCAACTGTATAGATAGATGATTTTGAACTGCTAATAAAATTAGATATCGAAACGTGATTCCATTCATTACTGGAGAATAAGTCTCATTGAAATCAATTATGAGTCTCTACGTGAACCCATGTGCTACAAGCCTCACTTTATATCTCACCACCTTATTGTTTTCATTCCGTTTGTGGATGAAAACTCACTTGTATCCCACAGGAAAAATGTTACGAGGAGTAGGTATTATTGATGTGAATAACTCTCTTTTGGAGAGCGAGTGTAATTCTGCCTAGATTGCAACCTTCCATTGTGTACAGTCCAAGCGCTTGCAACACTCTGCTATTGTCTTAGGATCTGGATCATTGAGAAGGTCATTTGCAATCATTGAGGAGAAGTACGTGTCGACAATTGTAGTTTTTCTGTCAAATGATTCTCCAGAATCAATATAATTGATGGAAATTTCATCTACCTTTTTGACTCATCGTGATTTTCCCATTACAAGAGAGTCTGGGTGTTCCGATGTCCTAGCATCAATATTTGTGCGCATAGTTGAGCTGAGATGTGGATGTTGAACAACCATTGGATGCATAGTATCCATAGGCCTTGGTTGTCGTTCAACTTGACATTAATTTGCATTTACTATTTTGGAGAAAGAATTCCTCTGTTTTTGCAGTAGCTTGCAGGAAGCTTTATCCTTTGTGATCGTACTTCTCTCCCTCTTATTTTGTTTTGGGAGTTGAGTAGTTTCGTTTGGTACCTCCACTCTTTTCGGCAGATTCCTAGCAAGAATATAGGATTTAGTGACACCTTTGTTGTCAATAAATGCATCTAGGAGATTATTTGCAATATGTTGCAAATTTATGATTCTCTAAACTTGGAGTTTAGACTACTGAATACGTGGATTTGAGGAGGAAATGTCTATGACATTCCAATTGATTTCCTGGTATTCTTTCTGGTACTTGAAATCTCTACCTAATGCCGAGAAATGCTCCTCATCAAATATGCAGTCAGTGTACCGGGCTGTAAATAGGTCCCTGTAAGGGGCTAGAGGTATTTATGATTGACTGAGAGTTATAGCCCACGTAGATCCCCAATTTCTTGTGTGGGCCCATTGATGTGAGCTGCGGTTGTGAGATCGGTATGTGTATAGCGCAACCGAACTTTTGTAGATAGGAAATGCTAGGAGGATTTCCATGAACTAACTACAACGGGAAAGTAGTGTGATTTGCAGTTGGTGAAAATTGAATTGAGTCATTAGCGTGTAAGACTGCGTGACCCAACATGAAGTTGGTAAATTGCAAGTATGTAATAATGGTCGTGCAATGAGCTTGACTCTCTTGATAAGAGATTCAACCAAACTATTTTAAGTGTGAACGTATGGTACTGAATGGTGGACTTGAATTTCTAGGGCCATACAATAATTATTGAATGCACGTGAGGTGAATTTAGCCATATTGTCCATTCGAATGGATTTTATCCTATATTTAGGATAATGTGCACATAATCTAATAATTTGAGCAATTATTTTGGTAAAAGCATGGTTTCATGTGGTCAAAAGACACACATGTGACCATCATGTAGATGCGTCAATTAGAGTCATGAAGTACCTGAACAGTCCAATTAGTTGTTGAATTGGACCACATAAATCGCCTTAAATGTACTCAAGGAGTTTGAGTGGTTCAGCTCGGATTTTTAGATAAGAAGGTCTTAAAATCAATTTCCCTTGGCACATGGAGTGCTCACAAAATCCGAAGATTATGAGAATTTGGCAGTATTTATGCCATGACCAATTGAATTTCTGATATTTTTTTGCATCATCCCGACACCGGGATGACCAAGGCAACATGCCATATTTGGAATGTCTCAACATTCTAAAAAATTACCTTATACACAACATGTGGTACGGGTTTGATGTATGTACAGTACAATCCTGAAGATAAAGAGGGAATTTTTGTTGGGTAACGGGCAGGCTACGCTAGACTAAAACAAAAATTTTATACCGTATTCACCCAGGAAATCATGCTAGTAGGAGATTATAGATCGTTACCGCTCGACGTGTAGTGCAGCAGAAGAAGAGTTGGAGTGGACCGATCTAACGTCGTGCGCGTCAAACTCTTCGAGCAGCTTCTCGATCAATTCCTCGACCAGCTCTGAGCAGGTGGTCTTGCTCCTCGACCAACTCCGAGCAGGTGGTCGTGCTCCTCGACCAACTCCTCAACCACGTCACGTTCAACTCACCGAGAAGATTATCGCTGCTATAGTAGCAGCACCTCTATGGTATCCACACGTACTGGGCAAAAACACCGAGCACCGATGTGCTAGCACCGTATGCGTGGCTAGGGTTTTGGGAGATCGTGTGGAAGGCTGTGGCTAGGGTTTTGGAGTGGCTCAACCTCCGCACGCCCTACCCACGCCTCTTCTTATATAAAGCTCGCCAATGGGCTCCCACATTGGAAGCCCTTTAGGACTCTAACTTCTCATGGATCACAGTCCAATCGAAACCCATATACGAATCCAATTCACATGT
This sequence comes from Phragmites australis, assembly GCF_958298935.1. Taxonomy (NCBI): domain Eukaryota; kingdom Viridiplantae; phylum Streptophyta; class Magnoliopsida; order Poales; family Poaceae; genus Phragmites; species Phragmites australis. The sequence goes on along the minus strand of NC_084939.1, from coordinate 13,661,438 downwards.
TTTGTTCCAACCCATTAAGTGTGTCACCCGTTAGGTTACTGTAAAAATGGCTACAACTCGAAAACCCTTTCCAGACCGAAATTAATAGCGGTCCCTAGCAGGACATGTTGACTCCCGAGTATGCATAAAAGATCATATCGGTTGAACTTTGATATACACATGCACCAATCCCTTCGCCTCATGATACTAGTCAAGCTCATGGAGAGATACGTGCCACCCTTGTGATAGCCCAACCTTTCACTTGATCAAGTAGTGAATTCATCATGATTAACTCTTTAATCATATTGGTATGGCCATGCACTTTCTCAATCCAACTACCTCGAGGGCCCAGAGATATCTCTCCCGTTATCAATGGAGGGCAAATTCCATCTTGATCGCTCACACCCCACGACATGTTTCATGACAAACCCGAAAACTACCTTTATGAAATAGCGTTTGACAGTCTCAAAGTATGCCACTGCACATTCTATGAACCAATAATGAGCTCAGGTCTAAGGAACTTGCAAGGTACACCATTTTTGATAACAACAGATGGCACAACATGAATAACAATCCCAACAGCATCTCAAGGTTGGTCTGTCCAATATCATGTTCTCTAACATAAATGTTCACATTATTGACTTAGTATCTCTAGACCTATGCTCCATGAAATGTGGTCATCAATCAATACATGTGCTAGTCTTTTTCTATCATCACAATAATACGTGACCAGGGATCAACTTAGAATAACATCATGAAATAAATAAAGAGTTTTATGAATAAGTCACATACTTGCCAATCAATGTAAACCATAGTCATTCTTGAAATAACACATTATTCGGTAGTACATGAACATAGACGTGTGATACAATCATCTCTGTGATTGCCTCTAGGGCATATCACCTTCAATCTCCCACTGGCACTAGAGTCAATCATGTTAGTATCTAATACCCATAGCTCTCATGTGTGCTTCATGCTTTGGCCGTGGGAGTGGCTTTGTCAATGGATCAGAAATATTCAAATCCGTGTGCACCTTGCATATCTTCACGTCACCCTGATCTAAAATCTCTCGAATAAGGTGATAGTGCCACAGTATGTGCTTGGAATTCTGATGCGACCTAGGTTCTTTGGCTTCCACAATGGTTCCACTATTGTCATAATAGGGATCCATTGTACTAGAAGCATTAGGCACCACACCTAATATAGAAACAAACTTTCTGGTCCAAACAGCCTCCTTTGCAGCTTCAGAAGCTGCAATATACACAGCCTCCATCGTGGAATCAGCCACCGTTTCTTGCTTGGAACTCTTCCAACTCATTGCTCCTCCATTGAGGCAAAACACAAAACCAGATTGCGATCTCGAATCATCATTGTCGATTTGGAAGCTAGCATTGGTGTAACCATTTACAACGAGCTCTTCCTCACCTCCATAGACTAGGAACATATCCATAGTTCTTCTCGAGTACTTGAGGATATTCTTTACTATTACCCAGTGAGCTTCACCCGGGTTTGATTGGTATCTACTCGTAACACTTAGAGCATAGGAGACATCTGGATGTGTACAAAGTATGGCATACATGATGGACCCGATAGTGGAAGCATAGGAGATCGCACTCATCCTCTCGAGCTCATTATTGGTCGAAGGACATTGAATCTTGCTGAGAGTGATGCAATGTGACATTGGCAACAAACCTTTCTTGGAATCTTGCATATTGATCCTTTTCAATACGCTGTCGATGTATGTACTTTGGCTTAATCTGATCAGCCTTCTCAACCTATCTCTATAGATCTTTATGCTCAATATGTATGCTGCCTCTCCTAAATCTTTCAATGAAAAACTCTTCTACAACGAAGATTTGATAGCATCAAGCATGAGAATATCATTCCTGATCAATAATATGTCATCTACATATAAAACCAGAAACACAAGTGCGCTCCCACTAGCCCTTTTGTAAACACAAGGCTCTTCTTCATTCTTGATGAAACAAAACCCTTTGACCACTTCATCAAAATGAGGATTCCAAGAAGCTTTCTTTAGCCTATAGATGGACTTTTGTAGATTGCATATCTTCCTACCATTTTTCGAATCGAGAAAACCTTCAGGTTGTGTCATGTACACATCCTCACTTAGTTTTCCATTAAGGAAAGCCATTTTGACATCCATCTGTCATATCTCATAGTCATAATATGCGGCAATTTGCTAGGATGATGTGGATAGACTTTAGCATTGCGACGAGTGAAAATGTTTCATCATAATCAACACCTTGAATCTGCCTGAAACCTTTTGCCACTAATCGTGCCTTATAGATGTGAACATTTCCATCAATTTCTATCTTTTTCTTAAAAACCCATTTGCACTCAGCTGCTTTGACACCATCAAGTGGATCAACCAAGTTCCAAACTTGATTATCATGCATAGATTCTATCTCGGATCTCATGGCTCCAAGCCATCTCTTAGAGTTCGGTCCCACCACCGCTTCCGAGTAAGTCTTAGGTTCATCATTATCTAACAATAATATATCGCGTTGCTTCGTTGTTAGGAATATAAACCTCTCAGGTGCATAACTGATCCTTTCTGACCGTCGTGGGGCTAGTGTCTCCACAACATGTTTTGTAACATCCAATTGTGGTTCAGTAGGAGCTAAAACACTTTCCGATGGTTCCTGAATCTCTTTGAGTTGCACTGTGCTCCCACTAATATTCCTTGAGAGAAACTCTTTCTCTAGAAAAACACCATTTCGGGTGACAAACACTTTGCCTTCTTCCCGGTTATAAAAGTAATATCCTTTGGTTTCCCTAGGATACCCCACAAAGAAGCATTTATCTGATTTGGGAGTGAGCTTATCTGACGTCAAACATTTTACATAGGCCTCGCAACCCCAGATCTTAAGGAAAGACAACCCAGGACGCTTCCCGGTCCATATCTCGTATGGTGTCTTCTCTGCAGCTTTAGATGGAACCCTATTTAAAGTGAACGCGGCAGTTTCTAGAGCATATCCCTAGAATGATAATGGAAGATCAGATTGGCTCATCGTGGACCGAACCATGTCCAACAAAGTCCGGTTCTTCCGTTCGGACACCATTCCATTGAGGCGTCCCTAGTAGAGTCAACTGTGGAACAATTCCACATTGCTTTAGATGATCACCAAACTCATGGCTCAAATATTCACCTCCATGATCAGATCGCAGAAATTTAATTGTCTTGCCAAGTTGATCTTGTGCTTCATTCTGAAACTCCTTGAATTTTTCGAAGGACTCAGACTTGTGCCTCACTAGGTAGATGTAACCATATCTACTGAAGTCATCGGTAAAAGTAATGATGTACTAAAAACCACCCCTAGCGATAGAGCTCGTTGGTCCACATACATTAGTGTGTACAAGGGACAACAACTCACTCGACCTCTCTCCATGATGGGTGAAAGGTGCCTTAGTCATCTTGCCAAGTAAACAAAATTCGCATGTATCAAATGATTCAAAATCAAATGAATCAAGAAGACCATCTTTATAGAGCCTCTGCATGCGTTTCTCATTTATATGACCTAAGCGACAATGCAAAATAAAAGTGGGATTCAAATCATTAAGCTAAGGCTTCTTCGTATTAATGTTATAGATAGGGACAAACTCAACATCTAGAATATATAATCCATTCGCCAATGGATAATTACCATAGAGCATACCATTCAAATAAATCGAACAACACTTGTTCTTTATTATGAAATCATATCTATCTTCTTCCGAACATGAAGAAGAGATAATGTTTTTGCCCAAGGTAGGAATGTAATAACAATTATTTAATTCCAAAACTAATCCTGAGGGTAGCGATAAGGAATAAACACCGATGTCCAACGTAGCAACTTTTACACCATTGCCGACACGAGCATCCATCTCGCCTCTTGCACACTTCCTAGTCCTTTTCAATCCCTACAATGATTTGTAAGTATGAATCATTGATCCGGTATCAAATATCCATGAATCTTTAGGACGAGTAGCAAGATTAATTTCAATAACATTTATACCTGGAGTGGAAGTCTTACTTCCCTTCTTCTTCTTGAGTTCTTCCAAGTATAGCTTGCAGTTTCTCCCCTAATGGCCAGGCTTATGGCAATGGAGTACAGAGAACGTACAACACCCCAATATATACGAAGCCAAGGGACCGTGTGGAGGAGGAGAACAAGTCAATATAGATTACCTCAAGCAAGAGAAGCAAACAAAAGCCAAGAAAGAAGTTGCCTACTAGGTTTAGATCAATCTAGGTTAGCCACACCCCGTTTGTAATAGGCTTAGATCAATACAAGATCAATAGGACATAGGCTTATTATCCTCAAGGAGGCTTGAACCTGTCTAAAAACCCCTGCATGTTTGCATTGTGATTCATCTACTGAAAGGATCCCATAATTCTTCAACATGTTTGTTACATCAGTGGTTAATGAATCATCAATAGCTGGCACCATCTGTGGGGATCATGAAAAAAGGTGATGAACAGTCTACACAAGATATACCGCTGACATCGCCCAAAGCTTTGCCAAACTATTTATTAGGATGAGGGGTTCTACAACAACTTTACCTCTCTTCCTGATGAACCAGTGATCGATCGGGTAGATTTTGACGATGAACTTTCTAGTGACGATTCAAGGGACGAGGTAAGTTGATTTATGGATCAATGTGCCAAAGATTATAGCATTGAGTTCAAACCATTCTGCTACCAAGGCAACTGTCAATGTCCAACTCACAGCAAGTCAGGATCGATCCCCTTAGTTTCTGATAACATGGATTGTCAAGATACCAATCTGGAGCAATTCGATGAAGCATCCATGATGAATCTAGAAACCTCTTCTAACGGATATTACCCTCGAGAAGTTTTCGCTACCGGAGATGAAGGTGATAATCTAGGTCATCATGACAATGACACTACGGACGGTCGAGGTCCTCCGGCCCTGGCGACAGGCAATGGTCAGCTTCAGGTTGGCACACCACCTCATGTCTTTTTCAGGGCCCAAATCACACAGTCTCCCAAATATCAACAGGGGGTTGACTGCTATAAATCCACTACTGCTCAAAGGATCCTCGTTCTACAAGAGGCTCTCATGCACCCTCCAACCATGGATCTAGCTACCCCAGCCGGTAAGGATTGGGTGAACTCAACGGTCAAATTAACAGAGGAGATCATCCTCCGGGCCAAGAACTCTCACCAGGCCCTATCCAGAAACAATGCTAATCGAGGTAGACCAGGCAATCCAGAGACACGTCAGACCCAAAGAATCGTAACCCTAGGAACATGAATTACCGGGATGACAATCAGGAAAGCAACCATCGTCGAACCTCAACGGTCAAAGGTTATCTGATCACACAGTCTCCCGATTATCAACAGGGGGTTGACTGCTATAAATCCACTACTTCTCAAAGGATCCTCATTCTACAAGAGGCTCTCATGCACCCTCAGACCATGGATCTAGCTACCCCAGCCGGTAAGGATTGAGTGAACTCAACGGTCAAATTAACAAAGGAGATCATCCTCCGGGCCAAGAACTCTCACCAGGCCCTATCCAGAAACAACGCTAATCGAGGTAGACCAGGCAATCCAGAGACGCATCAGACCCAAAGAATCATAACCCTAGGAACATGAATTACCGGGATGACAATCAGGAAAGCAACCATCATCGAACCTCAACGGTCAAAGGTTATCTGATTAATGGCTTACGTCAGGTTATCGATAACTGGCGGAGACGTCTGGGGGCTTCTAAGGTGGCTGCTTCTACTCCTCATCGATCTAATCAGGAAACATCCTGGCATCAATCAAATCAGGACCGATCTCCGATCGCCGTGGGAAAGACTAACGAGGGTGCCAAAACCAAGTAAGGCACCATCAATAGATACCTGGCCTTCTCTCTAGATCTACGGAATGTAAGTTGGCCGGCAAGGTTCCGCACCGAGACAATTGAGAAATACAATGAGAGCACAAATCTCATTGAGTTTCTCCAGATCTATACCATGACCATCCAAGCAACTGGTGGGGATGAGAAGGTAATGGTGAATTACCTCTTCACGACCCTTGAAGGGGCAGCCAGGACATGGATGACCAATCTATCGCAAGCGACAATCTACTCTTGGGAGCAGCTTTGCAATATGTTTCAAGCTAACTTCCAGGGTAGGTATGTTCGCATTGGCATAAAAAACAATCTCCACCGTTGTGAACAGATGGGGAACAAAACCTTGCACGTGTTTGTGCACCACTTTAGCAATACCCATAATACCATCCCTAACCTCAAAGGCAATTATGTCATCTAGGTGTTCAATCAAGGGGTTAAGAGTCGGTGTTCTATTGAATACATAGCCAGAAAGAACCCAAAATGGTTAAAGAACTCATGTAGATCGCAGATAAGTCCTAGTGCAATTTTCACCAAACTTCTAGGGTAGGGCTGAAGGTGCGCTTCTCTACGTCAAGGAAAAGACTCAGGGCATTAAGCGTCCTCAACCTGGGCATGGTCGCAACAAGGTCCAAAGCAAATGCAAGAAGAACACAAAGTGAGGTAAGGGCAAGAAAGCTATGTTTGATGAAGTTTTTGCAGATCTGCCTGATGTCTATTTCGACAACCGCTCCGGTCCTTCTCAGGGCAAAAACTTTATGCCAGGCTCCGGCGAGCAAGACGAAAAGCCCTAGTGCGACTTTCACCAAACTGACAACCACATCATCAACGATTGTCGCATGTGGAAAAAGTTGGTCAAAGTGGAGGTCGAAAAGGTGGCTAAAGGAAAGAAGATCCAAGTCACAACCCAATGAAGGGACTCTGATTCAGATGGTAGTGATGTTGATATGCACCCGATATCTTTCCAGCTGGGCGAGAGGACAATCGACCACATGTTTGGTGGTTCCACATCCTATGAGGCCAAGCGGCAGTACAAGGTGGTAGCCTGGGAACTCCTAGTCACTATCCCAAAGGGTCACCAGGCCGTGAAGTGGTTGGATACCAAAATCTCATTTGGCTAAGAAGATTGCCCTAATAATTTTGTATGACTAGGCCGCTTCCCGATAGTGGTCAAGCCTATGATAAATAATTGCAGGGTCACCTAAGTCCTTATCGATGGAGGTAGTTCCATGAACATCATTTTTGCTAATGAAATCAAAGGTAGTTCCATGAACATCATCTTTGCTAATGCTAAGATCTCTTGGTTTGCTATCAAGCCTGATGAGGACATCACTCTTTCGGATACACACACACCGAGTATTCCTCCAACAATAGGTCCATTGACACGAGCTCGTGCACGTCAACTAAATCATGAGGTGAGCTCGTTCCTTAGTGTTCCTTTATATTTTAATAAGGATGGGATGCTACTGAATAATTGTGATGTATTGTTACTTAGGAACACGGGAGAAGAACAGCAAGGGCGCTCAAGCCAAGGTGGAGGTCCAATCAAGTTCGAGTCCGTTTCGGAGTCCAGGACCAGCCTGCACTAAAATCGTCGCCCAAGACGCATACGGACTCCATTTTTGATGTTCTACACATGGTTGCAAAGCTAAGGAGATAAGATTTCCAACGGGACTGGTCCCATGTCCAAATTCTTTCTGAGTCAATAGGAATCGTCGAAACAAGTGGATATCCAGAATCTGTCAGGGTGCTGCGCCACAATCTTTTGGGCCATTGGGCCGTGTAACGTGTTGGAGTCCATTAGGGACGCGTCCAGGGGTCCTTGGCCGACCTTAGTCTTTTATATACAGTAGCCGCCGCCCTAATTAGGGTTGGGTTTTGCTTAGATATTGATCTACACACGAATTGTGAGATTTTCGCTCTTGTTCCGGACCGACTAGGCCGCCGCAAGTGTTTGTGGAACCCCAACTTCGAGTGCTTGAATTCTATTTGCAATATTTCAGATTTCATCTTCTATGTTCTTGCTTGTGTTTTCGGTACGCTTGCAGGGATTGAGCCTTCTTGGCGAGGTCAACCGCGCGACACGGTTGATAACCAACGCAGCTATGGTGTAGTGATTGCAAGGGAGACAATCTGTTCGGGTCAAAGCCTTTGGATCATCAATGTCGAGTTCTCCACCCACCTACTTATCGCTACCTATCGGAAGATCAGGCCAACATTGCTCATCAACTGGTATCAGAGTTTCAGGTTGTCCGTTAGGTAATTTCGTTTTCCCCTTTAGATTAGTCTGTTTTTCATTACCTAGAGTCCAGAAAAAGCCAAAAAAAATTCCGTCAATTTCCGCTGCCCTAGAACCCTTTGTGCCTTTGCAATTTTTGTTTTTAGTTGCATGTTGTTGAGTTTGTGTCCGTGGTCGAGTCTTGTTGCTGGTTTTAGAGCCGTGTTCTTGGCTTTTAGTCAACGCTCCGTGCTGTTTTGATCACGCCGCTATCTCATCGCCACCATCCCCACCAACAAGTCGAGCCACCACATTACTCGATTTGCCACCGCGAGCCGCCTTGTGTTACTTTCCGCCACGCCAACCCTAGATAGGTCACAAGCTGTCTTGTATCAATTGCCCTGCCACTGATGCCATCCTTGATCATCTCACAATCCTATTGCTTCCAATACCCTAAAGAGGTCAATTTCTGCAAGAGTTGCTTGAAAAAAAACCCTAACTCGAGAGGGGTTCAGTAAAACGGCCATAACTTTCTCATACGGACTCGGAATCAGGCAAAAACTTTTTTCACGGACATCTACAGAAAAAGTTCCGCCGAATTTTTTTCACGGACTCGAGAACGTGCTTGATTTTCTATAGGCCACATCTTGCATCCGTTTGAGCTGAAAATTTCTGTGGTTGTTTCTTGTGTGCTCCTAGTTCAGAAAAAAATATCAGAAAAATACGAAAAAAAAATAAATTCGTGATTCCTACTAGTGCTAAAAGACAAAAAAAGAGGAGCACATAGAGAACACCCAGATCATTGTGCTATTTGCTGTGTCTTTCTCTAATCATCCTTTTTAGCTTTGTTTCAGCTGTTGTGCTAGGACTAGGGACACGTGATAGACCAGCAACTGTCATTCATACTTTGGACACTTATTTAGCTTTGCTCTTCTGATTACAGTTATTGCTAATCCTTGCTACCATATTGTGCCGTTCCAAGCTCCACCTCCTTTGATCCGAACAGGTTCACTCTTGCAATCATCCCACACTTCCAGACTCGTCACCGGTTGTTCCTCCTTACTGTGTTGGTAAGAACATTTGTAAGAGCGTGGTAAGACGCTTGAGTGTGTGTGATTCCACCTTCCACAACCTAGTAGTTGATAGGGATAATATTTGTTGTCCTTTGTTTTCTACTAACCATGTCAGGTGATGCCTCTCCGTCGGATTTTAAGGATTGTGTGTCCAAGGAAGAACACAACAAAGTCTTGCAGGATCATACTAGGCTATTGACAAACATTAGAACAAGCATTGCTAACCTCATCACGCGAGTCAACGACCTTGAGTTGCGACAGTCACCACAGGATGATGACCATTCACATGATGATGATGATACTAATAATGGTGACCAAGAAGATGGTGAGGTTTTTGTTGGGCAAGATGCGCGTGCTGAGCAACGTCCTCGTGCTGAACAATTACGTCATGACCATCAACAACGTCGTCAAGGTAATGGAGGTAATAATGTTAATCGCAACAGTCGCGATGATCCTTATTCTAAGATTAAGTTTTCAATGCCTCCTTTTGATGGTGCATATGATGCTGATGCTTATTTGAATTGGGAAATGACGGTTGGTCAAAAGTATAGGTCTCATATGGTTCCTGAAATGCATAGAGTTAGACTAGCCACTTGTGAGTTCACGAATTATGCTATTATTTGGTGGAATGGTTTAGTTTCTAGTGGTTTAGAACCTGAATCATGGCCTAGACTAAAGCGTGCCATGCGCAATAGATTTATTCCTCCTGATTATACACGTGAATTGAAAAAGAAATTGTAGCGCTTAAATCAAGGTTCTAAATCTGTGCATGATTACTATCAAGAGCTTCAAATTGCTATGCTTCGTTGTAGTATACAAGAGGATGATGAGGATACCATGATTTGTTTTTACTCCGGGTTGAGACGTGAAATTCAGGACCTTGTTGATTATAAAGATTACAATACTACCAATAGGTTGTTCCATTTTGCTATCTTGGCAGAAAAAGAATTGCAGGGTCGACAACAGGTGCAGAAGTTGCGGAACAATTTTGGGAGTACATCTACTTCACGAGTACCACCGGGACAAGCAACAACATTCCCTTCTACATCTACACGATCTGCTGCCCCCTCCTCCAACACTCGGGTGCGTTCAGCAGGAGCACCACAACCATCATGTGAGGTGAGTAAATCTACTGTTTCGCAGGATCCAATGTCAAGCTCTTCTTCAGGTGCAGCTACCATGGCTCGTACAACGGGCATTGTGTGCCGTCGCTGCCAAGGTATTGGCCACGTCATGAAGGATTGCCCAAGCCAGCGAGCATACTCCGCAACAGCAGATGGTGGATATGTTAGTCATAGTGATGTCAAGGAAGAATATGCGTTTGAAGCTAATCTTGCAGCCGATCATGACATGGATAGTGAGGGGGAGGAGATTAGTGGTACCGCTGCCACGGAGAGTTATGCAGCACGCACCTTCATTGTGAAGCGAGTTTTGAGTTCTCAAATGGGCCAAGCAGAGCAGCTACAACGCCATAATCTATTCCAGACATTCCTCATTGTCAAAGATGCACGTGTTCGTACCATAATTGATGGAGGGAGTTGCAACAACTTCTTGAGCTCCGATCTTGTGAAGAATCTTTCCTTGCCAACACGTGCACATCCTCATCCATACTACATTCAGTGGTTCAATAACAGCGGTAAGGTTAAGGTAACACAATCTGTGAGAGTACATTTTTCTATTGGTTCCTACCATGATTATGCTGATTTTGATGTAGTACCTATGCAAGCATGTTCACTTTTGTTAGGCCGTCCTTGGGAATTTGATACCGATGCTACACACCATGGTAGAAGTAATAAATACTCTCTCATGCATAAGGAAAAGAAAATCTCTTTGCTTCGTTTGACACCTGCTGAGATTGTGCAATGTGATAAAGCTTTAGCTGAAAAAGAAAAGAAAGAACGTGTTTTGGAATCTAAAAATCAGCAAGTAGCTCAATCTATTTTTCCACCTAAGAAAGAGAAGAACACACCTAGGTCCGAAGGCATTAAGTTAAAGGGTGGTGTTATGCTTGCTACTAAAACTGACCTTGCTGAAATTCAAGATAATGATACTTTGTGCTATGCTTTAGTATGCAAAGAGGTTTTATTTTCAATTGATGATATACCTAGCTCTTTGCCTCCTGCTGTCACTAACCTTTTGCAGGAGTATAAGGATGTCTTTCCAGCTGAGATACCCCCGGGGCTGTCACCATTGAGAGGGATAGAGCACCAAATAGATTTGATCCCGGGAGCGACTTTGCCAAACTGCGCTACATATAGGACCAATCCGGAGGAGACTAAGGAAATTCAGCGACAAGTCCAAGACCTTTTGGACCGTGGGTACGTACGAGAGAGCCTTAGTCCTTGTGCTGTTCTTGTTCTTTTGGTTCCTAAGAAAGATGGTACATGGCGCATGTGTGTTGATTGTAGAGCCATTAATAATATCACAATAAGGTATCATCACCCTATTCCTAGGCTAGACGACATGCTTGATGAGTTGAGTGGTTCTATTATTTTCACGAAGATTGACTTGCGTAGTGGTTACCACCAAATAAGAATGAAATTGGGAGATGAATGGAAAACTGCTTTCAACACTAAGTTCGGTCTATATGAGTGGTTAGTGATGCCTTTTGGTTTAACTAATGCACCTAGCACTTTCATGAGATTGATGAATGAGGTTTTACGTGCTTTCATAGGAAGATTTGTGGTGGTGTACTTTGATGATATTTTGATCCATAGCAAGTCACATGAAGAACACATTGATCATCTACGTGCTGTTTTTACTGCTTTGAGAGAGGCACGTTTGTTTGCTAACCTTGACAAGTGCACCTTTTGAATGAATAGAGTTGCTTTTCTTGGCTATGTTGTTAATCCACAGGGAATTGAAGTGGATGAAGCTAAAATTGAAGCCATCAAGAGCTGGCCGACCCCTGTGACTATTACACAGGTGAGAAGCTTTCATGGCCTTGCAAGGTTCTATCGGTGTTTTGTGAGAGATTTCAGCATCATTGCTGCCCCACTCAATGAGTTGACAAAGAAGGGCGTTCCGTTCCAATGGGGGCCAGCACAAGAACAAGCTTTTAATACGCTGAAAGATAAGCTTACGCATGCACCTCTACTCCAACTTCCGGACTTTGGTAAGACTTTTGAGTTAGAATGTGATGCTAGCGGCATTGGAATTGGAGGAGTGCTACTACAAGGAGGTAAACCCGTTGCTTATTTTAGTGAGAAATTGAATGGGTCATCTATTAATTATTCGACTTATGATAAGGAGTTGTATGCATTAGTGCGAGTTTTAGAAACATGGCAACATTATCTTTGGCCCAAGGAGTTTATTATTCATTTTGATCATAAAGCTTTGAAACATATTAGAAGCCAAGCCAAACTGAACAAACGTCATGCTAAATGGGTTGAATTTATAGAGTCATTTCCTTATATCATTAAACACAAGAAAGGTAAAGACAATGTCATTGCAGATGCGTTATCTAGACGTTATACCATGCTGTCCCAACTCGATCATATGATTTTTGGTTTAGAAACAATTAAAGGATTATATGCTACTGATTTGGACTTTAAAGATTCTTTTGAACATTGTAAAGAAGGAAGAACTTGGAATAAATATGTGCTGAATGATGGATTACTATACCGTGCTAATAGGCTATGCATCCCAGCTAGCTCTATTCGCCTATTGTTCTTGCAGGAAGCGCATGGAGGTGGTTTGATGGGACATTTTGGAGTGAAGAAGACCGAGGATGTACTGGCTACTCACTTCTTTTGGCCTAAGATGAAGCATGACGTCGAGCGCTACGTGGCACGCTGCACTACTTGCAATAAAACTAAGTCTCGCTTGAACCCACATGGACTTTATATGCCTCTTCCTGTTCCTAGTGTGCCTTGGGAGGATATTTCTATGGATTTTGTTTTAGGATTGCCTAGGACCAAGAGGGGGAGGGATAGTATATTTGTCGTTGTGGATCATTTTTCAAAAATGGCACATTTTATACCTTGTCACAAGAGCGATGATGCTACAAACATAGCTGATTTGTTTTTCAGGGAAATCATTCGCTTGCATGGAGTGCCTAACACCATTGTTTCGGATCGTGATGCAAAAATTTTGAGCCACTTTTGGAGGACACTTTGGAATAAACTTGGGACAAAGCTGCTGTTTTCGACGACATGTCGCCCTCAAACCGACGGACAAACGGAGGTTGTGAACCGCACATTATCCACCATGTTGCGGGCTATTTTGAAGAAAAATTTGAGGATGTGGGAAGAGTGTCTACCCCATATTGATTTCGCTTACAACAGATCAGTTCACTCCGCCACCAAGGTAAGTCCGTTTCAGGTAGTGTATGGTTTTAACCCCCGTGCCCCTATTGATTTACTTTCTTTACCAACATCCGAGAAATTGAATTTTGATGCTAAGACACGTGCTGATTTGATTCTAAAAATGCATGAGTTGACTAAGGAAAATATTGAAAAGATGAATGAGAAGTATAGAACTTATGGTAGCCAAGGTCGGAAACATATTACTTTTGAAATTGGTGATCTTGTGTGGTTAAATTTGCACAAAGATAGGTTTCCTGATTTGAGAAAGTCTAAATTGCTGCCTCGAGCTGATGGTCCTTTTAAAATTGTGGAAAAGATCAATGATAATGCATATAAGCTTGAGTTGCCTGCAGATTATGGGGTTAGTCCCACATTTAACATTTCAGATTTAAAGCCTTACTTGGGAGAAGAAGATGACATTGCGTCGAGGACGACTCTAATTCAAGAGGGGGAGGATGATGAGGACATCACTCTTTCGGATACACACACACCGAGTATTCCTCCAACAATAGGTCCATTGACACGAGCTCGTGCACGTCAACTAAATCATGAGGTGAGCTCGTTCCTTAGTGTTCCTTTATATTTTGATAAGGATGGGATGCTACTGAATAATTGTGATGTATTGTTACTTAGGAACACGGGAGAAGAACAGCAAGGGCGCCCAAGCCAAGGTGGAGGTCCAATCAAGTTCGAGTCCGTTTCGGAGTCCAGGACCAGCCTGCACTAAAATCGTCGCCCAGGACGCATACGGAGTCCGTTTTCTACGTTCTAGACATGGTTGGAAAGCTAAGGAGATAAGCTTTCGAACGGGACTGGTCCCATGTCCAAATTCTTTCTGAGTCAACGGGAATAATCAAAACAAGTAGACATCCAGAATCTATCATGGTGCTGCACCACCATCTTTTGGGCCGTTGGGCCGTGTAACGTGTTGGAGTCCATTAGGGACGCGTCCAGGGGTCCTTAGCCGACCCTAGTCTTTTATATACAGTAGCCGCCGCCCTAATTAGGGTTGGGTTTTGCTTAGATATTGATCTACATACGAATTGTGAGATTTTCACTCTTGTTCCGGACCGACTAGGCCGCCGCAAGTGTTTGTGGAACCCCAACTTCGAGTGCTTGAATTCTATTCGCAATATTTCAGATTGCATCTTCTACGTTCTTGCTTGTGTTCTCGGTACGCTTGCAGGGATTGAGCCTTCTTGGCGAGGTCAACCGCGCGACACGGTTGATAACCAACAGAGCTGTGGTGTAGTGATTGCAAGGGAGACGATCTGTTTGGGTCGAAGCCTTTGGATCATCAACGTCGAGTTCTCCACCCACCGACTTATCGCTACCTATCGGAAGATCAGGCCAACATTGCTCATCAAAGCCAGTTAAGCCTTCCACGGTATAGTACCCGACTCTTCAACCACTCCTGAAGGGAGTATGCCTGATCTTCCAAAAGGTAATGTGATAACTCGATTTGGTGGAGCTTCAACATTGATGATCCAAAGGCTCTAACTAGAACAGATCGAGAACCCTCGCAACCACTACACCACTACTCTATGATTATCAACCATGCCAAGACCCGATTGACCTCGCCAAGAAAGCTTTTCTTGCAAGCGAATCGAGAACACAAGCAAGAACATGTAGATGCAATCTAAATATTCTAATTACCAATAAAGTACTCGAGTTAGGGTTCCACACATCTATATACGGTGAAACTGTCTAAAACAAAATAATCTAAGCAAAACCCAAGCCTAAACTATGACGACTACTATATATTTATAGGGGGGACATGAGGAGGTCGACCTAGGGTTATGCAGCCATGGAAAAAGGTGTACACAACTTAGACTCCAACCCCAACATGCTTACAAGACCCGACAAGGCTTAAAACGATGATGCAACACGTTATTTCATCAACTCTGTCTAATCTATAAAGAATCTAAGGGTGAGACCTGATCCATTGGAAAGATCTCGTCAAAAGTTTTCTAGTAAGTCCAAAAATGCCTCAATTGGACTCTGTACGTGAAAGTTATTCCCATCTTATTGACATGTTGTCCTGAGAGTCAAGTAGACTTTGGAGTTCGATTAGGGCTCGACTCGAGTAGACTTTGAAGTCAGACTAGAGCTCGCTTTGCATCCGAATAGACTTGGCCTTCGAGGGATGATGTTCAGGTGACATTGTGATGCTTTTCCCATATTCCTAAGCAATAAAACATCACAAGAATTTATTGGCAACCCATCCAAGAAAGTATGAACAACGAGGAACGAGTTCGCCAGATAGTTTAATTGTCATATATGTGCTCTTATAATTGGTCCTTATATATCTTGTGGAGTAGTGTTGCATGTATCTGAAGGAGTGATATCCTCATCGTCCTCCCCCTCTCGAATTGAAGTCATCCTGGATTCAAGCCTATCTTATTCTACCAAGTATGGCTTCAAATCTGAAATGTTAAACGTGAGACTAACCCCAAAATCTGTAGGTAGTCCAATTTTTATGCATTATCATTTATTTTGCAATTATCTTAAATGGACCATCCACTCTATGCATCAACTTTGATTTTCTTAATTCTAGAAACATATCATTTCTCAAATGCAACCAAACTAAATCTCCCGATGCAAATTTTATTTCTTTCCTACCTTTACTTCTAGCAATCCTATACTTTTTAGTCATGTCCTCTATATTCTCTTTAGTTGTTTTATACAAATTAAGAATAAATTCAGCATGCTTCTTAGCATCCAAATTAAGTTTTTCAAAACTAGACAAAGTAAGTAAATCTATAGGAACACAGGGATTAAGTCCATACACTACCTGAAATGGACTTACCTTAGTAGTGGAGTGTACCGACCTTTGGTAAGCAAATTCAATATGCGATAAACACTCTTCCCACACCTTCAAATTCTTCTCTAAAATAACACGCAACATGGTAGGTAATGTGCAGTTGATGACATCTATTTGTCCATCACTTTAGGGATGACATGGAGTAGAATATAGTAGCTTCGTCCCCAATTTGTTCCAAAGTGATCTCCAAAAGTGGCTCAAAAACTTTGCATCATGATCCAAAATAATAGTATTAGGCACTACATGTAGGAGAACAATTTCTCTAAAAAATAACTCAACTATGTTCATAGCATCATTGCACTTTTGCCAAGGTATAAAATGTGCCATTTTAGAAAATTGATACACAACTACAAATATACTATCCCTCCCCCTCTTTGTCCTAGGCAGACCTCAAATAAAATCCATAGAAGTATCCTCCCAAGGTACACTAGGAACAGTAAGAGGTATGTAAAAACCATGTGGATTTAAGCGAGACTTAGCTTTATTACAAGTAGTGCAGCGTGATACATAGTGTTCGACATCGCATCTCATCTTTGGCCAAAAGAAGTGGGCAGCCAACACATCTTTAATCTTCTTTGCTCCAAAATATGCCAAAAATCCTCCTCCATGCGCCTCTTACAACAACAAAAGATGAACGGAGCTAGCTAGAATGCATAGCTTGTTAGCATGATAGAGCAAATAGTCATTCAGCACATATTTATTCCATGTTTTCCAATGTTCAAACACTTATTTAAAGTCTAAATCAGCAGCATATAAGTCCTTAATGGTCTCTAAATCAAAAATATTTTGATCCAGTTGTGGTAACATGGTATAATGCCTAAAAAGCGCATCATCAGTCACATTGTCCTTACCTTTCTTATGCTTTATGACATATGAAAATGACTCAATAAATTTCACCCATTTAGTATGTTGCTTATTCAGTTTAGCTTGACTCATAATATGTTTAAATGATTCATGATCAGAATGTATAACAAATTTTTTGGGCCAAAGACAATGTTGTTAGGTTTCAAGCACACGAACTAAAGCATACAATTCTTTATCATCGGTAGAATAATTTAGACTTGGCCCACTTAATTTCTTGCTAAAAAAAGCAATTGGTTTACCTTCTTGAATTAACATACCTCCAATTCCAATCCCGCTAGCATCACATTCTTGCTCAAAAGTCTTACCATAGTCCGGGAGTTGGAGCAATGGAGCATGGGTGAGCTTCTCTTTTAATAACTTGAATGCTTTTTCTTGTCCAGGTCCCTATTTGAGAGCCACTCCTTTCTTTGCCAACTCATTCAATGGAGCAGCAATGGTGCTGAAATCCCACACAAAACGCCGATAGAACCCTGCAAGACCATGAAAACTTCTAACCTTGGTAACAGTCTTAGGAGTCGGTCAGTTCTTGATGGCTTCAATTTTTGCTTCATCAACCTCTATTCCCTGTGGAGTAAAACATATCCAAGAAAAGAGAATTGATCCGTGCAGAAGGTGCACTTTTTGAGGTTACCAAACAAACATACATCTCTCAAAGCCTTAAAAACATAATGTAAATGATCAAAGTGTAGTTCATGTGACTTGCTATAAATCAAGATATCATCAAAACAAACCACCACAAATCTTCCAATGGAAGCATGTAAAACTTCGTTCATCAATTGCATGAAATTATTAGGTGCATTAGTTAACCCAAAAGGTATGACTAACCACTCATACAATTCCAACTTAGTTTTAAAAGCTATTTTCCATTCATCTCCAAGTTTTGTTCTAATATGGTGGTATGCACTTCGCAAGTCAATTTTAGTGAAAATTACAGAACCACTTAACTCATTAAGCATGTCATCTAGCCTAGGGATAGGATGACAATATCATATGTTAATGTTATTGATGGCTCTACAATCAACACACATATGCCAACTATTTTCTTTCTTAGGAACCAAAAGAACGGGAACAACATAAGGACTAAGGCTTTCTCGTACATACCTGCGGTCCAGAAGATCATGGACTTGTCGCTGAATTCCGTAGTCTCTTCCGAGTTGGTCCTATATGCAGCAGGGTTTGACAAAGTCACTTCTGGAGTCAAATCAATTTGATGTTCTATTCCTTGAATAGGAGGTAATCCCAGGGGTTCCTCAACCGGAAATACATTTACAAACTCCTGCAAAAGGTTAGCAATAGCAAGATGCAAAGAGCTAGATATATCCTCAAGTGAAACTAAGGTATCTTTGCATATCAAAGCATAGCATGGCAGTACATTATCATAAATTTCAGCAAGTTCAGATTTAGTGGCAAGCATAACACACCCTTTCAATTTTATTCCATCAGACTTAGAAGTTGTCGTTGCTTTCGCTTTTTTTGGGGGGGGGGGGACATGTTTCGCTACTTGCTGATTTTCAGATTCATGCTCACTCTCTTTTCTCTTATTTTTAGCTATCTCTTTTCACATTTTACAATTTTAGCAATGGTTAAAGGTAGAAAATTTATTTTTTCTCCTTTATGCATGAGGGTGTACCTATTACTTCTACCATGATATGTTGCATCAGTATAAAATTTCCATAGTCAACCTAACAAAAGGGAGCATTCTAGCATGGGAACCACATCGAAATCGGCACAATCATGGTATGAACCAATAGAAAAGTGTACCCTAGCTATTTGGATTACCTTCACCTTACTACTCTTGTTGAACCGCTAAATTGCTATGGATGAGGATGTGTTCTTGTCCGTAAGGCAAGCTTCTTGATCAATTCTAAACTTACCAAGTTGTTGTAGCTCCCTCCATAAATAATGACACGAATATAGTAATCTTTGACTATGAGGAACATCTGAAATAAATTGTAGCGTTGTAGATATTCCGCTTGGTCCATTTGAGTGCTTAACACTCGTTGCACAATGAAGGTCCTATAATCCTCCATGGCAGTGGAACCTAATTCTTTCCCATGATCGCTATCCATCTCATGTTCCTCATCACCTGCATGGTTAGCTGCAAGAGCATAATCATCCTTCGACATTACTAGTACTTACATAGCCACTGTCTTCTGTCACAATGTACGCTCGCTAACTTGGGCAATCCTTCACGACATGGCCAATTCCCTTGCAACAGCGGCATACAATCCCCATTGAATGACCTATAGAAGCAACCGAAGAATAGATCTTGGCTGGAGTTTACCCCAACAACAATGGCCACAACCAGCATACACCGCCACAGTTCAACAAAGAACAACTTTTAGCAAAACAGGCTCAGATCCTCCAAAGCATGGCTGAGAACATGGAAAGATTGCTACGGATCATTTGAGTGTAGAAGACAAACATAGTCAGTAGATCAATAGGAAGAAGAGGAAGATAACATTCTAAGGACAAGGAAGTAACACACGTCCCCATGAGACAACTCAAACTCCTCAGCAAGGGCCTATGTTTCATCCCAACAATCCGTATAGGATACAACCTCAAGCACATGTTCATTGTTCAGATTATCAAACACCGTTCTACTCCGTCTGCCACTCCTCTAACCAAGAACACACCAGCTACTCCTGCCTCAAGCAAAGGATGTTACCATTGTGGAGGTGAAGGACACTATGTGAACAGGTGTCCTAAGAAGTCTCCAAATCAGGCCAACACCGACACTCCAAAGCCTACTCAGTCTCAACCCCAAGCATGTAATGGAAGTGAAATGCCCGCTCAAAACGACTGTGGACAGCGGGACACTAGGACGCAAAGCGGTCCTCGAGATCTTAACATCAATGATTGGGGGATCACGTACAACGAATTTCAATCGAACATGGCCAAACATTTCAAGAAGTGCAAAAACCAAGCTAGATCAGTGCAACAAGGCAATCCCGTCAGTCAAAAATAGGATAATACTACAGAAAAAGATGTCCTCTCATGCTCCAACATACAGGTTTCCCATTCTACAAACTTGGACGGAAACAAAGCCAAGAATCCAACTACAAGGAATGTGTGTTTTTGTTGTGGGGAAGAAATACACTATTCCAACTGATATTCCCTGAGAATTCTTGTTCCTTGCGCTAAAAAAGTGTGTTTACACTATGGATATGAAGGACACTTCATCAACGAGTGCTCCAAGAGGTACCGTGCTCTGTCCAACAAGAAGTAGTGTTTTTCGCTATGGAGGAGAAGGACATTACGCCTACAGATGCACTAAGAAGCTTTCAGCCTGGAACCGGATCAACCCTCAACCCCAGATGAAGATCCCAGTTTAGCATTCAGGTCATCACAACATTCAAGCAGCAACTCAAGATAGTCAAGCTCAACAGGATATTGTCAAGCACAAAGAAGCTTGGTAGGTACCAACAAGTTGAGAGTGATATACCACATGTCAAGTGCAACCTTGTAATAATGAGAATATGATATTATCTCTTCATATTATAAAACCATGTGGCTTAAGAACAATCTGTGTTAAGACTTGAAAGCAAGTTTTCTTTCCCCACGTCCAACTCAAGAGATGTTAATGTTTCTCCGCTCTATCTTTAGGTTGACTACTTCTCAAGAACTAGAAATGCATATTAATGAAGGCCGCTCTTTTTAAGGGGGGTATAATTTCTAGCCAATCTATTGGTTCTGGAACCTAAAGAACCAGATGTTATTCTTGGAAGAGGCTAGTCAGCAAGAGTAATGGAGTAATAAGGCATGCTAAAGAAAGGAAAGTACTCAGAAGCTACACACCGATCCCCGAAGTGACTATCAAGAACAAGTACCCTTCACTCGAGAATTAAGATGGGCCTCAGTAAATCTCAGGGAATAAGAAGGTCCGCCAAGGTTGATTAACAGATGAGAAGATTGAAAACAAGTGAACGAAACCTATCAGGAGTGCTGAAATTACAAATACTCGGGAAATAGTTCAAAAATCACTAAGATGTATCAAGATCTCAAGAATCGCTATTTGTGGTATGGAAAGATGAAAGATGTAGCAAAGTATGTGGCCCTATATGATACATGTCAGAGTGTTAAAACAGTACATCAGAAAAAAATACAACAGTTGAAGATACTGTAAATGGAATATTCAGATTTGTTTTTACATATTCAGGGTAATAAATCCAGATTTCTTGAGACAAGTTGAGAAGGCCCTCAAAAGCAAAGAATGTCAGTTCAATGAGGTCACAACCCAAAAGAAGAAAAAAATGATTTGAAAAGGGAGAAGAAACTTTGAACACCAAGTTTCCTTATCTCTTCTCCAATCTTTCTGAATCTCAAGGGCGAGATTCGTTTAAGAGAGATAGATTTGTAACGCCCTAGTTTTCAGAATTTGCAACTTTTTAAAAAAAATTCAAACATTAGTAACTACCTTCAGCAGTATAATAGGTTTAAAACCTATTTTCATAAACAATGAATCAATATAGGTTATTATTTTGTGTGCATTGCATGCTGAGTTTTGCTAAGAGCTAGGTATGCATTAGAGTTCTTTTTCTTTTTCTTTTTATTTGGTGTTTTGAGTGAAAAAGATTTTGAAAAGGTTTTTACAAAACTCAGGAGTAAATTAGTTAAGGATCTTATTGGTTAGAATTCAAAATCCTTGAATTCATCATATATTCAATCCTTGATCATACCTGATTGTTCTCTAGTTCAATTCAAATCTTATTCAAATCCTTGTATAAAGTCAATTTCTCCTCTTTGTCAAATTCTACCCAAATCCAAATTCAAATTCTTTATCTACTCCCATTCTTACCAACCTCATTTCTCGTTTCTCTAAAATTCACTCCAAGCTCAATTCACTTACAAGCCCTATTCAAATTTCTCTAGAAAAGTTTCTTTTCTAAAACTCTAGATATGCCTAAAGTGCCTTTGGACCCAATCCTACCCAATCTCAAGCCCTTGGCCGGTACACAACTCATCTAGGAGGCCCAACACAAAAGATCCACGAAATATGTGGACATTCACGGAGTCCTAGGCAGCCGAATATTTCGATGCAGTTTCGGAGTTCAAGACAGCCTCAAATGCAAATATTGACAATACAAAAGTTGTAGGTCTCGTCAAGAGCTTCGATTTGAACCGATGAAAGTCCCGTTTTGTATAATGGAGCTAGGAGTTATGGCCCCTAAAATCAGTGCTGCGCAGATAAGTCTCAGTTAAAACAGTTTATGTTGTGATGTATTTTTGGAAATCAAAATAGTGTTTGTAGAAGTTCTAACGAACACCAAGTTGTAGATATTTTTTAGTACTACAATTTATAGTCTATAAACATTCAATTTGGAGTCAGGATAGTGGAGATACCATCTTCAGAATAGAGAGCTGTGAAAAAGAAATCATAACCGACTTGAACTTGAACCCGATTCGTGTCCGGCTTGGACTCCACCTCAACCAGCCGCCACTAGCCCTATAAATAGGTGTTGCACATCCTCCCCAACCCCTTTCAAAGCCTCCAAGCCCCAGCCACCGCAGGTGCCCTGCCCGTGCATCGTCATTCGTTAGTGTTGCCGCCGTCGCCGCTCGTGATGTGCTACGTTGTTGTCTCCTCAAATCCTCCTTCCCCGATCATCAAAGCGAGGTGAGGATCCCTCCTTCTCCTTCCTTACACCTGTTTTACCATCATACTATGTCCCTAGCCAAGCCCTAGCCCCGGCCAAAGCTCGATCTACATTGCCACGGTCGTCGTCATCGCGGACAGCCGCACCATCACCGATTGACATTGACATTCCCAGATTACTAGAGTTCAAATCACCATGCCCTTTCACCAGTGCATGACCCGTGATGTTGCCCATGCCCTCACCAACAAGTTCGTCCAATAGAGCAGCCAAACTGCCGGGATCAAGATCGATAGGCCTGTTCTACACGCGCATTGAGTTTGCTATTGCGTGCCCTGTCAATCTGTAAGCCGTATGGATGTTCCATCTGCGTCACAACATGTCTCATGAAGTCTTCTACGTGACCCTAGTAGCCTTTCACCAGTTGTGCAGTGACTTGACCAAAATGTGATTGCCAACCGTAGCATATCACAACCGCATCCCATCTCACCACCTCTGATTGTTCTTCATCTCAAAGGATGATCTAACCAAACCCATGCCATAGAATGTGTTCCTAGGATATATGAACGTCTCTATTCAAACAGTTTCTCAAATTTCATAGCCAATCTCCTGAAACACAAGTATCTTTGTTGCTGAATCCGTTCACGGTCACCACCAAACCTAGCAGCAGTCATCGCTGTTTTGCTACTACCTCAGATGACCCCTTTCAAAATTGATCATGCCTTTGAGTTATCCTATCCATGTTTTACACTATACTTCTATCTTTTCACTAAAACACCACTAATTCCCAATATCAATGTCAGTGAAGTCACCACCACGATGTAGACTTAGCGATAGTATCCTTAATGTAGAAGCATAACCCCAGCCATTTGATCATGGGTGATCGAGACTGGACCTCAGTGTACCTTTTCTTTAATCCAATTTGGTGCTTGCATATCATGCCAAGTCAGCACCACATCATCCTTCTTAGCTAGTCAGCGAAGTCTAGTCAGCCCTATAATTCTTGAACCTTGTACAACGATGTTGTCAAGCCTGACACAGTGATTGTGTGATAATTCCTACTCCCATAGTAAGATAATTCCAGTAAACCATCCTTTCCTTTTCAACCTAATCCATCTCCTAAAAGTTCATTCTCTTTCATTCTAACTCTGATTTAGGCCATTCTTGTGTCTAAATTCTTCTAAAATCATGCTTATCCAACCATAGTATTTTTAAAGTGTTTTAATAATGTTTGGTGTATTGTTCTTAGTTAGTTTTGTTGTGTGTTTTTCGGTGTGTTTCGAGAGTAGACGAAGAGCTGTTCGAGAATCACCAGGACCAAGTCTTTGAAGAGACTAAGCAGCAAGTTGGAAGAGGCAAGTGTCCTTGAACATTTTGATCCTAATTTTTCAAATACGTTCTTTATTTCAAACATGCATGCTATTAATTCTGAATCCTATTTATCTATAGTACCTTGTTCCATATATTTCTTGTCGCCTAGTTGTCGGTACTGGTTATGTTGGGTAGCTTATGCTTAGCTTTGCACAAGGGTATGGATGGGTAGCCAGTTAAACATGACTAATGAACTATGCAACTATGAGTTTAGAATACTGGTAATGGTATAGCAATATGGAACCTTAGGCCTTGAGCAAAGAGGTGTTGGTGATGATGATCATAGTTATGTTGTTGGTTCAGTGTTTGCTCAAGTGACCTAAGTAAGGACCGATTTATGGAGCAAAAATCTAATAAATATCCTACCAACCACGAGACCAGGTATGGGACAAGCTTGGCCTATTAATTAGTGGATTTTTGTTTTTGTGTGTGCCAAACAGAAGAGTGGATGCGTGGGGACAGTTAAGGCTAGAACCATTTGGTTAGTGGCATGAGATGTGTAGTGGAAAGGAAGGGTGAAAACTTGCTGGAAACTACAAGGTGCAAAGGGGGCTTCTG
Organism: Phragmites australis; assembly: GCF_958298935.1. NCBI lineage: Eukaryota > Viridiplantae > Streptophyta > Magnoliopsida > Poales > Poaceae > Phragmites > Phragmites australis. Next base: position 13,636,786 of record NC_084939.1, on the reverse strand, counting down.
GGTGGCGTGAAAACCACTTCAACGGCAGTGAAACCTAGCGGGTGTGCACATACTGGATGAAACTTTGTAATGGCTTTGTAGTGATCTTTGGGCGACACGCCATAGGTGTGTGTCAAGTGCTTGGCCGGCACGGCAACAAGGAAATCACAACTCATGGGGAAAGCTGAACAACCTCTGCAGAGTGTAAAATCTGCTATATCAGTTGTGCTCACGGTCACGAGAGACTTAGATCCTCACATGATTAGTTGGTTTGGTTCGATAATTTTTGGCTACCTGTGGAGGGTATCAAGTCTGATGGTTTGAGAATCTAAAGTGGCTTTCAGGAAGTTGAGAAATGTGTGTAGATGTTTCAAGATGATGGAAGTTAAATAAGATGCTTTTATAAATCTTCGTTAGCATAGTTGGTATTTATGCAAATTTAACCCATTATAGCTTGTTCTTTTATTTAAGCTTGCATATCATTTATTTTTCACACTTGCGGAGTAAGATATGTACTCACACTTGCTATTTCTATCCAAATATACATCAAACGCTGCTCAGACAATGAGGAAGAGCTAGACTACTTCGCCGACGATGATGAAGATTGCTAGGCTAGTGGACCCCCGGTCGATTGCCTGTGGAAGATGGGAGCTTCGCTGTGTTTTACTAGTGTGTTTTAGTTAAAGACTTTGAGGTCTTTCTTTTTTGTTTAAGTTAAGCATTGTAATAATGAAACTGTGTGTGATACACTGATGAAGTCGCTGAATGTATCAAACTTGGTCCTGGCATAAATGTGGTTTACATCTGGTTTTGTCTCTTTATAAAACCGGGTGTGACACACACAGTGTATTACACATAGTGCTATTATTACAATGTTTAACTTAAACAAAAAAAGATAGACCTCAAAGTCTTTAACTAAAGCACACAAACTAAACACAGCGAAGCTCCCATCTTCCACAGGCAATTAACTGGGAGAATCCACCAGCCTAGCAATCTTCATCTTCATCGATGTAGAAGTCTAGTTCTCCTTCAATGTCTCCATTGTCTGAGCAGCAATTTGATGCACATTTGGATGAAAATAGTAAGTGTGAGTACATATCCTACTCCGCAAGTGTGGGAAATATATGATATGCAAGCTTGATTAAAGGAATAGGCTATAACAGGTAAATTTGCATAAATGACAACTATGCTATTGTAAAAAGAGTTATAAAAGCAACCTATTTATATATGTGAACCATCGCTAAACTCCCAACTCCTAGAAATATCTCCACATGTTTCCCAACTACCTGAATTTTCACATTAGGATCCCAAAACAACCAACTCTATACCCATCACAGGTAACTAAGAACCATTCACTGATATTTACCCATCACAGGTAACCAACCAAAACAATTAAACCAAACCAACTAATCGTGTGAGGATCCAAGTCTCTCATGATCGTGAGCATGGCTGATATATCAGATTGTACCCTCTACAGAGGTTGTCCAGCTTTCCCCACGAGTCGTGATTTTCTTGTTGCTATGTTGCACAAACACTTAACACACGCCAGTGGTGTGTCGCCCGGAGATCACTACAAGGCTGTTAAAAAAGCATCCTCCCAACAACAATAAGCCCACTATGGTTTCACCGCCGTTAAAGGTAGAGTCACACCACTCAGAAGCCCCCTCATGCGCCTTGTAGCTCCAGAAAAAATCACTCTTCCTTTCCACTACACCACCAGTGGCTCATTCTATGCTGAGGATCCGCTAATTACTAAGCCAGGCTGTACCCATATAAGCCTCGTGGATGGAAGATAATTCTTTGGTTGTCACTCCACAAACCAGTCCTTAGGACACCGAGCAAACACTACTACCCACCAAAATGTTGCACACACTTGTGCCTCTCGCACCTTCATCAACCAACCTTCTGCTCGACATCGCTAAGTTCCATGTTGCCACACCAATTACCATAATTTCCAACTCATAGTTGCATAGTTTATTAATCATGTTTAACTGATAACCCATCCATACCCTAGTGCAATGCTAAGCATAAACTACCCATAAACCACTACTGACAGCTAGGCAATAAGGAATATATGGAACATGGTACTATAAGTAAATGGGATTCAAAATTAATAGCATGCATGTTTGAAATAAATAATGCATTGGAAAACTTGGATCAAAATGTTCAAGGACACTTGCCTCTTCCAACTTGCTGCTCAGACTCTTCAAAGGCTTGGTCCTGGAGATTCTGGAATTGCTCTACGTATGCTCTCGAAACAAACCAGAACAACACACACAAAACTAGCTAATAATAGTACACCAAACAATAGCTAACATATAAGAAAAGGTTACTAAAAGATAGTACACGCTGCTACAAACGCGAGAGTGCAAAAATCGCCTAAATCGAAGCTAAAACGAGAAAGTTAAGCTAAAAACTAGTTTAGCGTTAAATCTAAAAAAGAAAAGGACTTATTTTGAATAAAATAGAGGGATAGGGGCCTTTTTCTAAAAATAGAGGGACCTATTTGCAAATATTGGAAAGTTTAGGGACTAAACTTTAAAAAAACAAGGGCTTTATGGTAAATATAGGAAAGTCTAGGGGCTAAAGTGCAAAAGTGCCACTTTTCCCGAATTAAAATAATTCAAAAAGCTGACTGGGTAAAGCTATGGTGATGTGGCATGACACATAGGCGATTTCCTGAGGTGGCTATTGACATGGCAGGCTGAGGTGGCACAAGTGCTTCCTGGGATTACACGTGCCACGTGGTGAAATTCCATTGGCTCAGGCGAAGGGGTATAATGGACCTACTCTGGACCGTTCAAGCTAGATCGAATGGTAGAGGAGTGAGGAGAGGTCAGGTAGCCAGCGATAGGGTAGGGCACGACAGTGGGAGAGGATTAGCGGCGGTGGATGGCTGGAGTCTTGCCGGAAATGCGCTCCAGCTCGTCTGCGGTGACGGCAAGTGGCAGAAAAGAGAGAGGAGCACACAGCGAACTCACCTAGGTGCTCAGGATGGTCGGAGAAGCAGCGAAGCATGCTGGCGATGAGAGAGGCGATGGTGGCGCACGGGAGCACATCGGAGGAGACGTTCTGGTGGCTGGGAGGCAACAGTTAGTGGTGGAACCGAACCCCCGTAAGCACACGGTGCCTGGGATGCGCTCAGTCGTGGTGGAGAGGCAACAAAAGCAGCGAGCAGTGAGCTTGGCTGAGAGGAATGGCAATGGCGGCAGCGGCTCGATGTGAGGCGAGATAGATCGAAAGGAGCGGGCTCGCACTTATATAGGTGGAGGTACGAGCATAGGGCGAACGGATTCGGTTGGGGGATAGTTGGGATACGGCTCGGATAAGGCGCCGGCGCTCATATCTGAGTCGAGCACGACACAAGTCCCGCTCGGACGCGAGGAGGAAGACAGTGAAGGGCCCATCTGGCAGTCTCGTGTGGCCAAGAAGCGGGACGAATCGGAGGCGCCTTTGGAGCGGGCGGCAGCTGCTGGGCGGCTGGGTTGGAATGCGTCCCAAGAGGGAGGAAGGGGTGGAGGCCGGTGTGGGCTGGGCAGCAGCTTCGGCCAGGAGAATGAAAAAAAATAAAATGGGCTAGAAAAAGAAGAGAAAAAGAAAAAGGAGAAGGGGGGGGGGGGGGATTTGGCCCAAGGCAGGCAAACTGATTTTCTTTTTATGAAAGCCTTTTTCAAACCTTTTCGAAATTCAAATGACATGCCTCGAAGTTCTCAAAAATTATTTTTCACACAATAAAACTCTAATGCATCAAACTTTTAATATAGTCTAAGTTAATTATTTCATTTAGAAAATAAGTTTTCCACCTAGGATTTTGAGAAGAAGAACAACACCCTAATTCTAAAGAAAAGGTAAATTATTATTATTTTCAAAAAGTTGAAAATTAGGGTGTTACAAACCTACCTCTACGCTGCTCCCAGTTTTAGTTTTTCGAGTTGTAGGAGATTTTTTTCCTATTCCTTCAGAAACGTTAGAACAATGTGTAGTATGCCTTGAGTAATTTGGATTTTTTGTATGAGTGTTGGAATGCATTGTGGGATGCTGTAGCATCTGGTAGCAGGGACATTCCTTATATATCTCTATAGTTGATAGTATAGCTGGGTCTTGTTCTTCTAGTCTTACCCTTCTTGCCCCAACCTTACTCTTCAATCCTGACCAGATGGTGAACCCAAAAAAAGACCAATATGGTGAGGACACTAACCCCAACAACAACGACAACAACTTACATACGCCACCACAGTTCAACAAGGAGAAACTTTTAGCAACACAGACTCAGATCCTCCAAAGCATGACTCAGAATGTTGGAAGATTCCTATAGATCACTAAAGCTCTGATTACAGAAGATGAACATAGTCAGCAGGACAACAGGAAGAAAAGGAAGATACAATTCCAAGGACAAGGAAGTAACACGTGTCCCCATGAGACAACTCAAACTCCTCACCAAGGACGTATGTTTCTTCCCAGCAATCCTTATAGGCCTCAACCTCAAGCACCTGTTCATTGCTCCGATCATCAAACACCCCATTCTAACTGGGGGTGTTTGGCTGATCTACTGGATGACTTGGTTGGTGAGGGCGTCGGAAACATCATGGGTCATGCGCTGGTGAAAGGGCATAGAGGTTTGACTTCTGATCAGTGGGGAACATCGATGCCAATCGGCGATGGTGCGACTGTCCGCGACGGCGATGACCATGGCGGCGTAGATCAAGCTTTGGCCAGGGCTAGGGCTTGGCTAGGCACTTAGTATGATGTCAAAACAGGGGTAAGGAAGGATAAGGAGGGATTCTCACCATGCTTTGACAATCGGGGAAGGAGGATTCGGGGAGACGACGACGTAGCGCATCACGGGCGGCGACGGTGGCGACACCAGCGAACGGCGGTGCACGAGCTGGGCTGCTGTGGTGGCTAGGGAATGGAGGGGTGAAAACGGGGTAGGGGAGGACGTGCAACACCTATTTATAGGGCTAAGGGTGGCTGGTTGAGGTGGAGTCCAAGCCAGACACGATTCGGATTTGAGTTTGAGTTGGTTAGGATTTTATTTTTCATAGTTCTCTATTCCAAGGATGATATCTCCACCTTTCGGTCTCTAAATTATAGTACTAAAAAATATCTACAACTTTTGTATTCATTAGAACTTCTGAAAATGCAATTTTCATTTCCAAAAATGTGTCACAAGATAAACTATTGAAACTGAGACTTATCTGCGCAACACTGATTTCGGGGGCCATAACTCCTAGGTCCATTATACAAAAGGGTACTTCCATAGGTTCAAATTGAAGCTCTCGATGAGACCTACACCTTTGTTATTGTTAAGATTTGTATTTGAGGTTGTCTTGAACTCCGAAACTACATCGGAAGAGGACGCTATCCAGGACACCGCGAATATCCATAGATTTCATGGATCCTTTGTGTTTGGCCTTTTAGATGACTTGTGTGCAAGCCAAGAGCTTGGGCTTGTATAGGATTGGGTCCAATGACACTTTAGTCATATCTAGAGTTTTAGAAAAAAACTTTTGCAGAGAAATTTGAATAGATTTTGAATTTGAATTGAGCTTGGAGTGAATTTAAGATAAACGAAAAATGAGGTTGAACAAGAAAAGAAGTAGATAAGGAATTTGAATTTGGATTTGGGTAGAATTTGAGAAAGAGGAGACATTGAATTTAAATAAGGATTTGGATAAGATTTGAATTGAACTAGAGAAGGATCAGGTATAATCAAGGATTGAATAGATAATGAATTCAAAGATTTTGAATTCCAACTATTAAGATCATTAACTAATTTACTACAGAGTTTTGTAAAAACCTTTTCAAAATCTTTTTCACTCAAAACACCAAAGAAAAAGAACTCTAATGCCCATTATCTGGTTTGCTGTTGCATTCCCTGTCAATCCAGAAGCCGTATGGATGTGCCATCTGCGTCACAACATGTCCCATGAAGTCTTCTACGTGACCGTAGGAGCCTTTCACCGGTTGTGCAGTGACTCAACTTGAACATGATGGCCAACTGCAGCATATGGTAACCTCCACTCATCTCATCTTCGTTGTTTGTTCTTCCTCTTAGGGATGATATGCTCAAACCCATGCTATAGTATTGTGTTCCCGGGATATATGAATGCCTCTGTTCAAACGATTTCTCAAATTTTGTAGCCAATCTCCTGGAACATGAGCGTCCTCGTTGCTGCGTTTGTTAGCGGTCACCACCAAACCTAGTAGCAGTCATTATTATTTTACCGCTACCTCGGATGACCCCTTCCAAAACTGACCATACCTTTGAGTTAGCCTTTCTGCGTTCTATTCTATGCTTCACTCGTTTCACTAAAACCTAACATCGATGTTAGTGGCCACATGCCTGATCACCTTCTCCGATGAAACACAAGCTGTCACCGCTACGCAGAGTCATAGGTAGTGATGAGGACATCACTCTTTCAGATACACACACACCGAGTATTCCTCCAACAATAGGTCCAATGACACGAGCTCGTACACGTCAACTAAATCATGAGGTGAGCTCGTTCCTTAGTGTTCCTTTATATTTTGATAAGGATGGGTTGCTACTGAATAATTGTGATGTATTGTTACTTAGGAACACGGGATAAGAACAGCAAGGGCGCCCAAGCCAAGGTGGAGGTCCAATCAAGTTCGAGTCCGTTTTGGAGTCCAGGACCAGTCGACACTAAAATCGTCGCCCAGGACGCATACGGACTCCGTTTTCAATGTTCTAGACATGGTTGGAAAGCTAAGGAGATACGCTTTCCAACGGAACTGGTCCCTTGTCCAAATTCTTTCTGAGTCAACAGGAATCATTGAAACAAGTGGATATCCAGAATCTATCAGGGTGCTGCGCCGCCATATTTTGGGCCGTTGGGCTGTGTAACGTGTTGGAGTCCATTAGGGACACGTCCAGGGGTCCTTGGCTAACCCTAGTCTTTTATATACAGTAGCTGCCGCCCTAATTAGGGTTGGGTTTTTCTTAGATATTGATCTACATACAGATTGTGAGATTTTCGCTCTTGTTTCGGACCGACTAGGCCGCCGCAAGTGTTTGTGGAACCCCAACTTCGAATGCTTGAATTCTATTCGCAATATTTCAGATTGCATCTTCTATGTTCTTGCTTGTGTTCTCGGTACGCTTGCAGGGATTGAGCCTTCTTAGCGAGGTCAACCGCGTGACACGTTTGATAACCAACAGAGCTGTGGTGTAGTGATTGCAAGGGAGACGATCTGTTCGGGTCGAAGCCTTTGGATCATCAACGTCAAGTTCTCCACCCACTGACTTATCGCTACCTATCAGAAGATCAGGCCAACATTACTCATCAACTGGTATCAAATTTTCAGGTTGCCCGTTAGGTAATTTCATTTTCCCCTTTAGATTAGTCTGTTTTTCATTACCTGGAGTCCAGAAAAAGCCAAAAAAATTCTGTCAATTTCCGCTGCCCTAGAACCCATTGTGCCTTTGCAATTTTTGTTTTCATCTGCGCGTTGTTGAGTTTGTGTCCGTGGTCGAGTCTTGTTGCTGGTTTTAGAGTCATGTTCTTGGTTTTTAGTCAACGCTCCGTGCTGTTTTGATCACGCCGCTATCCCATCACCACCATCCCCACCAACAAGTCGAGCCACCACATTACTCGATTTGCCACCGCGAGCCGCCTTGTGTTACTTTCCGCCACGCCAACCCTAGATAAGTCCTTCCACCGCTGCCATCCTTGTTCATCTTGCAATCCTATTGCTTGCAATACCTTAAAGAGGTCAATTTCTGCAAGAGGTGCTTTGAAAAAAAAACCCTAACTCGACAGGGGTTCAGTAAAACGGCCATAACTTTCTCATACGGACTCGGAATCAGGCAAAATATTTTTTCACGGACATCTATAGAAAAAGTTACATCCGTTGCTCCCCCGCTTCGCCAAGTTCCGCCGAAAATTTTTCCCAAATTCGTCTCGGAAGATTGAGTATTTGAGCTGCGAAGTTTTTGCATGCTTTTCAGAGAACGTGCTTGATTTTCTATAGGCCACATCTTGCATCCGTTTGAGCTGAAAATTTCTGTGGTTGTTTCTTGTGTGCTCCTAGTTCAGAAAAAATATCAAAAAAATACGATTTTTTTTTTCGTGAATCCTAATAGTGCTAAAGACAAAAAAGAGGAGCACATAGAGAACACCCAGATCATTGTGCTATTTGCTGTGTTTTTCTCTGATCATCCTTTTTAACTTTGTTTCAGCTGTTGTGCTAGGACTAGGGACACGTGATAGACTAGCAACTATGATTCATACTTTAGACACTTATTTAGCTTTGCTCATCTGATTACAGTTATTGCTAATCCTTGCTACCATATTGTACCTTCCAAGCTCCACCTCCTTTGATCCGAACAGGTTCACTCTTGCAATCATCCCACGCTTCCAGACTCGTCACCGGTTGTTCCTCCTTGCTGCGTTGGTAAGAACATTTGTAAGAGCGCGGTAAGACGCTTGAGTGTGTGTGATTCCACCTTCCACAACCTAGTAGTTGATAGGGATAATATTGTGTTGTCCTTTGTTTTCTACTAACCATGTCAGGTGATGGCTCTCCGTCGGATTTTAAGGATTGTGTGTCCAAGGAAGAACTCAACAAAGCCTTACAGGATCATACTAGACTATTGACAGACATTAGAACAAGCATTGCTAACCTCGTCACGCGAGTCAACGACCTTGAGTTGCGACAGCCACCACAGGATGATGACTATTCACATGATGATGATACTAATAATGGTGACCAAGAAGATGGTGAGGTTTTTGTTGGGCAAGATGCGCATGCTGAGCAACGTCCTCGTGCTGAACAATTACGTCGTGACCAACATCAACGTCGTCAAGGTAATGGAGGTAATAATGTTAATCGCAACAGTCGCGATGATCCTTATTCTAAGATTAAGTTTTCAATGCCTCCTTTTGATGGTGCATATGATGCTGATGCTTATTTGAATTGGGAAATGACGGTTGGTCAAAAGTATAGGTCTCATATGGTTCCTGAAATGCATAGAGTTAGACTAGCCACTTGTGAGTTCACGAATTATGCTATTATTTGGTGGAATGGTTTAGTTTCTAGTGGTTTAGAACCTGAATCATGGCCTAGACTAAAGCGTGCCATGCGCAATAGATTTATTCCTCCTGATTATACACGTGAATTGAAAAAGAAATTGCAGCGCTTAAATCAAGGTTCTAAATCTGTGCATGATTACTATGAAGAGCTTCAAATTGCTATGCTTCGTTGTAGTATACAAGAGGATGATGAGGATACCATGATTCGTTTTTACTCCGGGTTGAGACGTGAAATTCAGGACCTTGTTGATTATAAAGATTACAATACTACCAATAGGTTGTTGCATTTTGCTATCTTGGCAGAAAAAGAACTGCAGGGTCGACAACAGGTGCAGAAATTGCGGAACAATTTTGGGAGTGCATATACTTCACAAGTACCACCGGGACAAGCAACAACATTCCCTTCTACATCTACACGATCTGCTGCCCCCTCCTCCAACACTCGGGCGCGTTCAGCAGGAGCACCACAACCATCACATGAGGTGAGTAAATCTACTGTTTCGCAGGATCCAATGCCACGCTCTTCTTCAGGTGCAGCTACCACGGGTCGTACAACGGGCATTGTGTGCTGTCGCTGCCAATGTATTGGCCACATCATGAAGGATTGCCCAAGCCAGCGAGCATACTCCACAACAGCAGATGGTGGATATGTTAGTCATAGTGATGTCGAGGAAGAATATGCATTTGAAGCTAATCTTGCAGCCGATCATGACATGGATAGTGAGGGGGAGGAGATTATTGGAACCGCTGCCACGGAGAGTTATGCAGCACGCACCTTCATTGTGAAGCGAGTTTTGAGTTCTCAAATGGGGCAAGCAGAGCAGCTACAACGCCATAATCTATTCCAGACATTCCTCATTGTCAAAGATGCACGTGTTCATACCATAATTGATGGCGGGAGTTGCAACAACCTCTTGAGCTCCGATCTTTTGAAGAATCTTTCCTTGCCAACACGTGCACATCCTCATCCATACTACATTCAATGGTTCAATAACAGCGGTAAGGTTAAGGTAACACAATCTGTGAGAGTACATTTTTCTATTGGTTTCTACCATGACTATGCTGATTTTGCTGTAGTGCCTATGCAAGCATGTTCACTTTTGTTAGGCCGTCCTTGGGAATTTGATACCGATGCTACACACCATGGTAGAAGTAATAAATACTCTCTCATGCACAAGGGAAAGAAAATCTCTTTGCTTCCTTTGACACCTGCTGAAATTGTGCAAGGTGATAAAGCGCTAGCTGAAAAAGAAAAGAAAGAACGTGTTGATGAGTAATGTTGGCCTGATCTTCCGATAGGTAGCGATAAGTCGGTGGGTGGAGAACTCGACGTTGATGATCCAAAGGCTTCGACGCGAACAGATCGCCTTCCTTGCAATCACTACACCACAGCTCCGATGGTTATCAACTGTGTCGCGCGGTTGACCTCGCCAAGAAGGCTCAATCCCTGCAAGCGTACCGAGAACACAAGTAAGAACGTAGAAGATGCAATCTGAAATATTGCGAATTAAATTCAAGCACTCGAATTCGGGGTTCCACAAACACTTGCGGCGGCCTAGTCGGTCCGGAACAAGAGCGAAAATCTCATAACTGTGTGTAGATCAATATCTAAGCAAAACCCAACCCTAATTAGGGCGGCGGCTACTGTATATAAAAGACTAGGGTCAGCCAAGGACCCCTAGATGTGTCCCTAATGGACTCCAACACGCTACATGGCCCAACGGCCCAAAAGATGGTGGCGCAGCACCCTGACAGATTCTGGATGTCTCCTTGTTTCGATGATTTCTGTTGATTCAGAAAGAATTTGGATATGGGACCAGTTCCGTTGGAAAGCTTATCTCCTTAGCTTTCCAACCATGTGTAGAACGTCGAAATCGGAGTCCGTATGCGTCCTGGGAGACGATTTTAGTGCAGGCTAGTCCTGGACTCCAAAACGGACTCGAACTTGATTGGACCTCCACCTTGGCTTGGGCGCCCTTGCTGTTCTTCTCCCGTATTCCTAAGTAATAATACATCACAATTATTCAGTAGCATCCCATCCTTATCAAAATATAAAGGAACACTAAGGAACGAGCTCACCTCATGATTTAGTTGACGTGCACGAGCTCGTGTCAATGGACCTATTGTTGGAGGAATACTCGATGTGTGTGTATCCGAAAGAGTGATGTCCTCATCATCCTCCCCCTCTTGAATTGGAGTCGTCCTCGACGCAATGTCATCTTCTTCTCCCAAGTAAGGCTTTAAATCTGAAATGTTAAATGTGGGACTAACCCCATAATCTGCAGGCAACTCAAGCTTATATGCATTATCATTGATCTTTTCCAAAATTTTAAAAGGACCATCAGCTCGAGGCAGCAATTTAGACTTTCTCAAATCAGGAAACCGATCTTTGCGCAAATGTAACCTCACAAGATCACCAATTTCAAAAGTAATATGTTTCCGACCTTGGCTACCATAAGTTCTATACTTCTCATTCATCTTTTCAATATTTTGCTTAGTCAACTCATGTATTTTTAGAATCAAATCAGCACATGTCTTAGCATCAAAATTCAATTTCTCGGATGTTGGTAAAGGAAGTAAATCAATAGGGGCACGGGGGTTGAAACCATACACTACCTGAAACGGACTTACCTTGGTGGTGGAGTGAACTGATCTGTTGTAAGCGAACTCAATATGGGGTAGACACTCTTCCCACATCCTCAAATATTTCTTCAAAACAGCCCGCAACATGGTGGATAATGTGCGGTTCACAACCTCCGTTTGTCCGTCGGTTTGAGGGTGACATGTCGTTGAAAACAGCAGCTTTGTCCCAAGTTTATTCCAAAGTGTCCTCCAAAAGTGGCTCAAAAATTTTGCGTCATGATACGAAACAATGGTGTTAGGCACTCCATGCAAGCGAATGATTTCCCTGAAAAACAAATCAGCTATGTTTGTAGCATCATCGCTCTTGTGACAAGGTATAAAATGTGCCATTTTTGAAAAATGATCCACAACGACAAATATACTATCCCTCCCCCTCTTGGTCCTAGGCAATCCTAAAACAAAATCCATAGAAATATCCTCCCAAGGCACACTATGAACAGGAAGAGGCATATAAAGTCCATGTGGGTTCAAGCGAGACTTAGCTTTATTGCAAGTAGTGCAGCATGCCACATAGCGCTCGACGTTGCGCCTCATCTTAGGCCAAAAGAAGTGATTAGCCAGTACATCCTCGGTCTTCTTCACTCCAAAATATCCCATCAAACCACCTCCATGCGCTTCCTGCAAGAACAATAGGCGAATAAAGCTAGCTGGGATGCATAGCCTGTTAGCACGGTATAGTAATCCATCATTCAGTACATATTTATTCCAAGTTCTTCCATCTTTACAATGTTTGAAAACATCTTTAAAGTCCAAATCAGTAGCATATAATCCTTTAATTGTTTCTAAACCAAAAATCTTATGATCGAGTTGGGACAACATGGTATAACGTCTAGATAACGCATCTGCAATGACATTGTCTTTACCTTTCTTGTGTTTAATGATATAATGAAAAGACTCTATAAATTCAACCCATTTAGCATGACGTTTGTTCAGTTTGGCTTGGCTTCTAATATGTTTCAAAGCTTCATGATCAGAATGAATAATAAACTCCTTGGGCCAAAGATAATGTTGCCATATTTCTAAAACTCGCACTAAAGCATACAACTCCTTATCATAAGTCGAATAATTAAGAGATGGCCCATTCAATTTCTCACTAAAATAAGCAACGGGTTTATCTCCTTGTAGTAGCACTCCTCCAATTCCAATGCCGCTAGCATCACATTCTAACTCAAAAGTCTTACCAAAGTTCGGAAGTTGGAGTAGAGGTGCATGCGTAAGCTTATCTTTCAGCGTATTAAAAGCTTGTTCTTGTGCTGGCCCCCATTGGAACGGAACGCCCTTCTTTGTCAACTCATTGAGTGGGGCAGCAATGGTGCTGAAATCTCTCACAAAACGCTGATAAAACCCTGCAAGGCCATGAAAGCTTCTCACCTGTGTGATAGTCCCAGGGGTCGGCCAGCTCTTGATGGCTTCAATTTTAGCTTCATCCACTTCAATTCCCTGTGGAGTAACAACATAGCCAAGAAAAGCAACTCTATTTGTGCAAAAGGTGCACTTGTCAAGGTTAGCAAACAAACGTGCCTCTCTCAAAGCAGTAAAAACAGCACGTAGATGATCAATGTGTTCTTCATGTGACTTGCTATAGATCAAAATATCATCAAAATACACCACCACAAATCTTCCTATGAAAGCACGTAAAACCTCATTCATCAATCTCATGAAAGTGCTAGGTGCATTAGTTAAACCAAAAGGCATCACTAACCACTCATATAGACCGAACTTAGTTTTAAAAGCAGTTTTCCATTCATCTCCCAATTTCATTATTATTTGGTGGTAACCACTACGCAAGTCAATTTTCGTAAAAATAATAGAACCACTCAACTCATCAAGCATGTCGTCTAGCCTAGGAATAGGGTGACGATACCTTATTGTGATATTATTAATGGCTCTACAATCAACACACATGCGCCATGTACCATCTTTCTTAGGAACCAAAAGAACAGGAACAGCACAAGGACTAAGACTCTCTTGTACGTACCCACGGTCTAAAAGGTCTTGGACTTGTCGCTGAATTTCCTTAGTCTCCTCCGGATTGGTCCTATATGCAACGCGGTTTGGCAGAGTCGCTCCCGGGATCAAATCTATTTGGTGCTCTATCCCTCTCAATGGTGGTAGCCCCGGGGGTATCTCAGCTGGAAAGACATCTTTATACTCCTGCAAAAGGTTAGTGACAGCAGCAGGCAAAGAGCTAGGTATATCATCAATTGAAAATAAAACCTCTTTGCATACGAAAGCATAGCACAAAGTATCATTATCTTGAATTTCAGCAAGATCAGATTTAGTAGCAAGCATAACACCACCCTTTAACTTAATGCCTTCGGACCTAGGTGTATTCTTCTCTTTCTTAGGTGGAAAAACAGATTGAGCTACTTGCTGATTTTCAGATTCCAAAACACGTTCTTTCTTTTCTTTTTCAGCTAAAGCTTTATCACATTGCACAATTTCAGCAGGTGTCAAAGGAAGCAAAGAGATTTTCTTTCCCTTGTGCATGAGAGAATATTTATTGCTTCTACCATGGTGTGTAGCTTCGGTATCAAATTCTCAAGGACGGCCTAACAAAAGTGAACATGCTTGCATAGGCACTACATCAAAATCAGCATAATCATGGTAAGAACCAATAGAAAAATGTACTCTCGCAGATTGTGTTACCTTAACCTTACCGCTGTTATTGAACCACTGAATGTAGTATGGATGAGGATGTGCACGTGTTGGCAAGGAAAGATTCTTCACAAGATCGGAGCTCAAGAGGTTGTTGCAACTCCCGCCATCAATTATGGTACAAACACGTGCATCTTTGACAATGAAGAATGTCTGGAATAGATTATGGCGTTGTAGCTGCTCCGCTTGCCCCATTTGAGAACTCAAAACTCGCTTCACAATGAAGGTGCGTGCTGCATAACTCTCTGTGGCAGTGGTACCACTAATCTCCTCCCCCTCACTATCCATGTCATGATCGGCTGCAAGATTAGCTTCAAATGCATATTCTTCCTCGACATCATTATGACTAACATATCCACCATCTGCTGTTGCGGAGTATGCTCGCTGTCTTGGGCAACCCTTCATGACGTGGCCAATACCTTGGCAGCGACGGCACACAATACCCGTTGTACGACCCGTGGTAGCTGCACCTGAAGAAGAGCGTGGCATTGGATCCTGCAAAATAGTAGATTTACTCACCTCACGTGATGGTTGTGGTGCTCCTGCTGAACGCGCCCGAGTGTTGGAGGAGGGGGCAGCAGATCGTGTAGATGTAGAAGGGAATGTTGTTGCTTGTCCCGGTGGTACTCGTGAAGTAGATGTACTCCCAAAATTGTTCCGCAATTTCTGCACCTGTTGTCGACCCTGCAGTTCTTTTTCTGCCAAGATAGCAAAATGGAACAACCTATTGGTAGTATTGTAATCTTTATAATCAACAAGGTCCTGAATTTCACGTCTCAACCCGAAGTAAAAACGAATCATGGTATCCTCATCATCCTCTTGTATACTACAACGAAGCATAGCAATTTGAAGCACTTGATAGTAATCATGCACAGATTTAGAACCTTGATTTATGCGCTGCAATTTCTTTTTCAATTCACGTGTATAGTCAGGAGGAATAAATCTATTGTGCATGGCACGCTTTATTCTAGGCCATGATTCAGGTTCTAAGCCACAAGAAACTAGACCATTCCACCAAATAATAGCATAATTCGTGAACTCACAAGTGGCTAGTCTAACTCTATACATTTCAGGAACCATATGAGAACTATACTTTTGATCAACCGTCATTTCCTAATTCAAATAAGCATCAGCATCATATGCACCATCAAAAGGAGGCATTGAAAACTTAATCTTAGAATAAGGATCATCGCGACCGTTGCGATTAACATTATTACCTCCATTACCTTGATGACGTTGTTGTTGGCCACGACATAATTGTTCAGCATGAGGACGTTGCTCAGCACGTGCATCTTGCCCAACAAAAACCTCACCATCTTCTTGGTCACCATCATTAGTATCATCGTCATCATCATATGAATGGTCATCATCCTGTGGTGGCTGTCGCAACTCAAGGTCGTTGACTCGCGTGACGAGGTTAGCAATGTTTGTTCTAATGTCTGTCAATAGCCTAGTATGATCCTGCAAGGCTTTGTTGAGTTCTTCCTTGGACACACAATCCTTAAAATCTGACGGAGAGCCATCACCTGATATGGTTAGTAGAAAACAAAGGACAACAAATATTATCCCTATCAACTATTAGGTTGTCGAAGGTGGAATCACACACACTCAAGAGTCTTACCACGCTCTTACAAATGTTCTTACCAACGCAGCAAGGAGGAACAACCGGTGATGAGTCTGGAAGTGTGGGATGATTGCAAGAGTGAACCTATTCGGATCAAAGGAGGTGGAGCTTGGAAGGCACAATATGGTAGCAAGGATTAGCAATAACTGTAATCAGAAGAGCAAAGCTAAATAAGTGTCCAGAGTATGAATCACAGTTGCTGGTCTATCTTGTGTCCCTAGTCCTAGCACAACAGCTGAAACAAAGCTAAAAAAGGATGATCAGAGAAAGACACAGCAAATAGCACAATGATCTGGGTGTTCTCTATGTGCTCCTCTTTTTTGTCTTTTAGCACTAGTAGGAATCACGAAATTTGTTTTTTTTGTATTTTTCTGATTTTTTTTTCTGAACTAGGAGCACACAAGCAACAACCACAGAAATTTTCAGCTCAAACGGATGCAAGATGTGACCTATAGAAAATCAAGCACATTCTCTGAAAAGCGTGCGGAAACTTCGCGGCTCGAATACTCAATCTTCCGAGCCGAATTTGGGAAAAAGTTTTCGGCGGAACCCAACAAAGTGGGGGAGCAACGGATGTAACTTTTTTTTAGATGTCCGTGAAAATTTTTTTTGTCTGATTCCGAGTCCGTATGAGAAAGTTATGGCCGTTTTACTGAACCCCTGTCGAGTTAGGGTTTTTGTTTCAAGCACCTCTTGCAGAAATTGACCTCTTTAAGGTATTGCAAGCAATAGGATCGCGAGATGAACAAGGTGGGCAGCGGTGGCAGGGCAATTGATACAAGGCAGCTTGCGTCCTATCTAGGGTTGGCGTGGCGGAAAGTAACACAAGGCGGCTCGCGGTGGCAAATCGAGTAATGTGGTGGCTCGACTTGTTGGTGGGGATGGTGGTGATGGGATAGCGGCGTGATCAAAATAGCACGGAGCGTTGACTAAAAACCAAGAACACGACTCTAAAACCAGCAACAAGACTCGACCATGGACACAAACTCAACAACGCGCAACTGAAAACAAAAATTGCAAAGGCACAAAGGGTTCTAGGGCAGCGGAAATTGACGGAATTTTTTTGGCTTTTTCTGGACTCTAGGTAATGAAAAACAGACTAATCTAAAGGGGAAAACGAAATTACCTAACGGGCAACCTGAAAATCTGATACCAGTTGATGAGTAATGTTGGCCTGATCTTCCGATAGGTAGCGATAAGTCGGTGGGTGGAGAACTCGACGTTGATGATCCAAAGGCTTCGACCCGAATAGATCGTCTCCCTTGCAATCACTACACCACAGCTCCGATAGTTATCAACCGTGTCGCGCGGTTGACCTCGCCAAGAAGGCTCAATCCCTGCAAGCGTACCGAGAACACAAGCAAGAACGTAGAAGATGCAATCTGAAATATTACGAATTGAATTCAAGCACTTGAAGTCGGGGTTCCACAAACACTTGCGGCAGCCTAGTCGGTCCGGAACAAGAGCGAAAATCTCATAATCTGTGTGTAGATCAATATCTAAGCAAAACCCAACCCTAATTAGGGTGGCGGCTACTGTATATAAAAGACTAGGGTCGGCCAAGGACCCCTGGACGTGTCCCTAATGGACTCCAACACGTTACACGGCCCAACGGCCCAAAAGATGGTGGCGCAGCACCCTGACAGATTCTGGATGTCGCCTTGTTTCGACGATTCCTGTTGACTCATAAAGAATTTGGACATGGGACCAGTTCCGTTGGAAATATTATCTCCTTAACTTTCCAACCATGTGTAGAACGTCGAAATCGGAGTCCGTATGCGTCCTGGGCGACGATTTTAGTGCAGGCTGGTCCTGGACTCCGAAACGGACTCGAACTTGATTGGACCTCCACCTTGGCTTGGGCGCCCTTGCTGTTCTTCTCCCGTGTTCCTAAGTAATAATACATCACAATTATTCAGTAGCATCCCATCCTTATCAAAATATAAAGGAACACTAAGGAACGAGCTCACCTCATGATTTAGTTGACGTGCACGAGCTCGTGTCAATGGACCTATTGTTGGAGGAATACTCGGTGTGTGTGTATCCGAAAGAGTGATGTCCTCATCACGTGTTTTGGAATCTGAAAATCAGCAAGTAGCTCAATCTGTTTTTCCACCTAAGAAAGAGAAGAACACACCTAGGTCCAAAGGCATTAAGTTAAAGGGTGGTGTTTTGCTTGCTACTAAATCTGACCTTGCTGAAATTCAAGATAATAATACTTTGTGCTATACTTTGGTATGCAAAGAGTTTTTATTTTCAATTGGTGATATACCTAGCTCTTTGCTTGCTGCTATCACTAACCTTTTGCAGGAGTATAAGGATGTCTTTCCAGCTAAGATACCCCCGGGGCTGCCACCATTGAGAGGGATAGAGCACCAAATAGATTTGATCCCGGGAGCGACTTTGCCAAACCGCGCTGCATATAGGACCAATCCGGAGGAGACTAAGGAAATTTAGCGACAAGTCCAAGACCTTTTAGACCGTGGGTACGCACAAGAGAGCCTTAGTCCTTGTGCTGTTCCTGTTCTTTTGGTTCCTAAGAAAGATGGTACATGGCGCATGTGTGTTGATTGTAGAGCCATTAATAATATCACAATAAGGTATCGTCACCCTATTCCTAGGCTAGACGACATGCTTGATGAGTTGAGTGGTTCTATTATTTTCATGAAGACTGACTTGCGTAGTGGTTACCACCAAATAAGAATGAAATTGGGAGATGAATGGAAAACTGCTTTCAAAACTAAGTTCGGTCTATATGAGTGGTTAGTGATGCCTTTTGGTTTAACTAATGCACCTAGCACTTTCATGAGATTGATGAATGAGGTTTTACGTGCTTTCATAGGAAGATTTGTGGTGATGTACTTTGATGATATTTTGATCTATAGCAAGTCACATGAAGAACACATTGATTATCTACGTGCTGTTTTTACTGCTTTGAGAGAGGCACGTTTGTTTGCTAACCTTGACAAGTGCACCTTTTGCACGAATAGAGTTGCTTTTCTTGACTATGTTGTTACTCCACAGGGAATTGAAGTGGATGAAGCTCAAATTGAAGCCATCAAGAGCTGGCCGACCCCTGTGACTATCACACAGGTGAGAAGCTTTCATGGCTTTGCAGGGTTCTATCGGCATTTTGTGAGAGATTTCAGCACCATTGCTGCCCCACTCAATGAGTTGAAAAAGAAGGGCGTTCCGTTCCAATGGGGCCCAGCACAAGAACAAGCTTTTAATACGCTGAAAGATAAGCTTACATATGCACCTCTACTCCAACTTCCGGACTTTGGTAAGACTTTTGAGTTAGAATGTGATGCTAGCGGCATTGGAATTGGAGGAGTGCTACTACAAGGAGGTAAACCCGTTGCTTATTTTAGTGAGAAATTGAATGGGCCATCTCTTAATTATTCGACTTATGATAAGGAGTTGTATGCTTTAGTGCGAGTTTTAGAAATATGGCAACATTATCTTTGGCCCAAGGAGTTTATTATTCATTCTGATCATGAAGCTTTGAAACATATTAGAAGCCAAGCCAAACTGAACAAACGTCATGCTAAATGGGTTGAATTTATAGAGTCATTTCCTTATATCATTAAACACAAGAAAGGTAAAGATAATGTCATTGCAGATTCGTTATCTAGACGTTATACCATGCTGTCCCAACTCGATCATAAGATTTTTGGTTTAGAAACAATTAAAGGATTATATGCTACTGATTTGGACTTTAAAGATGCTTTTGAACATTGTAACGAAAAAAGAACTTGGAATAAATATGTGCTGAATGATGGATTACTATACCGTGCTAACAGGCTATGCATCCCAGCTAGCTCTATTCGCCTATTGTTCTTGCAGGAAGCGCATGGAGGTGGTTTGATGGGACATTTTGGAGTGAAGAAGACCTAGGATGTATTGGCTGCTCACTTCTTTTGGCCTAAGATGAGGCGCGACGTCGAGCGCTACGTGGTACGCTGCACTACTTGCAATAAAGCTAAGTCTCGCTTGAACCAACATGGACTTTATATCCCTCTTCCTGTTCCTAGTGTGCCTTGGGAGGATATTTCTATGGATTTTGTTTTAGGATTGCCTAGGACCAAGAGGGGGAGGGATAGTATATTTGTCGTTGTGGATCGTTTTTCAAAAATGGCACATTTTATACCTTATCACAAGAGCGATGATGCTACAAACATAGCTGATTTGTTTTTCAGGGAAATCATTTTCTTGCATGGAGTGCCTAACACCATTGTTTCAGATCGTGATGCAAAATTTTTGAGCCACTTTTGGAGGACACTTTGGAATAAACTTGGGACAAAGCTGCTGTTTTCGACGACATGTCACCCTCAAACCGACGGACAAACGGATGTTGTGAGCCGCACATTATCCACCATGTTGCGGGTTGTTTTGAAGAAAAATTTGAGGATGTGGGCAGAGTGTCTACCCCATATTGAGTTCGCTTACAACAGATCAGTTCACTCCACCACCAAGGTAAGCCCGTTTCAGGTAGTGTATGGTTTTAACCCCCGTGCCCCTTTTGATTTACTTCCTTTACCAACATCCGAGAAATTGAATTTTGATGCTAAGACATGTGCTAATTTGATCCTGAAAATGCATGAATTGACTAAGGAAAATATTGAAAAGATGAATGAGAAGTATAGAACTTATGGTAGCCAAGGTCGGAAACATATTACTTTTGAAATTGGTGATCTTGTGTGGTTACATTTGCACAAAGATAGGTTTCCTGATTTGAGAAAGTCTAAATTGCTGCCTCGAGCTGATGGTCCTTTTAAAATTGTGGAAAAGATCAATGATAATGCATATAAGCTTGAGTTGCTTGCAGATTATGGGGTTAGTCCCACATTTAACATTTCAGATTTAAAGCCTTACTTGGGACAAGAAGATGACATTGCATCGAGGACGACTCCAATTCAAGAGGGGGAGGATGATGAGGACATCACTCTTTTGGATACACACACACCGAGTATTCCTCCAACAATAGGTCTATTGACACGAGCTCGTGCACGTCAACTAAATCATGAGGTGAGCTCGTTCCTTAGTGTTTCTTTATATTTTGATAAGGATGGGATGCTACTGAATAATTGTGATGTATTGTTACTTAGAAACACGGGAGAAGAACAGCAAGGGCGCCCAAGCCAAGGTGGAGATCCAATCAAGTTCGAGTCCGTTTCGGAGTCCAGGACCAGTCTACACTAAAATCGTCGCCTAGGACGCATACGGACTCCGTTTTTGACGTTCTACACATGGTTGGAAAGCTAGGGAGATAAGCTTTCCAACAGAACTAGTCCCATGTCCAAATTCTTTTTGAGTCAACAGAAATTGTCAAAACAATTGGACGTCTAGGATCTATTAGGGTGCTGCACCACCATCTTTTGGGCCATTGGGCCGTGTAACGTGTTGGAGTCCATTAGGGACGCGTCCAGGGGTCCTTGGCCGATCCTAGTCTTTTATATACAGTAGGCGCCACCCTAATTAGGGTTGGATTTTGCTTAGATATTGATGTACACATAGATTGTGAGATTTTCGCTCTTGTTTCGGACCGACTAGGCCGCCGCAAGTATTTGTGGAACCGCAACTTCAAGTGCTTGAATTCTATTCACAATATTTCAGATTGCATCTTCTACGTTCTTGCTTGTGTTCTCGGTACGCTTGCAGGGATTGAGCCTTCTTGGCGAGGTCAACCGCGCGACACGGTTGATAACCAACGGAGCTGTGGTGTAGTGATTGCAAGGGAGACGATCTGTTTGGGTCGAAGCCTTTGGATCATCAATGTCGAGTTCTCCACCCACCGACTTATCGCTACCTATCGGAAGCTCAGGCCAACATTACTCATCAAGTAGTATCCTTAGCCCGTCAGCAAAGTCTAGTCAGCCCTATACTTCTTGAACCTTGTGCAAAGATATTGTCAAGCATGACGCAATGATTGCATGATAATGCCTATTCTCATAGTAAGATAACTCAAATAAACTAGCTTTTCCTTTTCAACCTAATCCATCTTCTAAAAGTTTGTTCTCTTTCATTCTAACTCTGATTTAGGTGTTTCTTGCATCTAAATTCTTCTAAAATCATACTTATCCAAAATAGTATTTTTAAAGTGTTTTAATAATGTTTAGTGTACTATTCTTAGTTAGTTTTGTTGTGTGCTCTTCCGGTGTGTTTGAAGAGTCTGAGCAGCAAGTTGGAAGAGGCAAGTGTCCTTGAACATTCGGATCCTAGTTTTTCAAATACGTTCTTTATTTCAAACATGCATGTTGTTAATTTTGAATCCTATTTATGTATAGTACCCTGTTCCATCTATTCATTGTCGCCTAGTTGTCGGTACTGGTTATGTTGGGTAACTTATGCTTACCTTTGCACAAGGGTATGGATGGGTAGCCAGTTAAACATGACTAATGAACTATGCAACTATGAGTTTGGAATACTGGTAATGGTATAGCAATATGGGACCTTAGGCCTTGAGCAAAGAGGTGTTGGTGATGATCATCATAGTCTTGTTATTGGTTTATTGTTTGCTCAAGTGACCTAAGTAAGGACCGGTTCGTGGTGTGACAACCCAAGAAATATCGTATCAACCACGAGACCTGGTATGGAACAGGCTTGGCCTATTATTTTTTTGATTCCAGTTGTTGTGCGTGCGAAATGGATGAGTGGATGTGTAGGGACGGCTAAGGCCAGAACCATTTGGTTAGTGTTATGAGATGTGTAGTGGAAGGGAAGGGTGAAGGCTTGCTGGAAACTACAAGGCGCAAAAGGGGCCTTCTGGATGGTGTCAAAACCACTTTGATGGCGATGAAACCTATTGGGCGTGCACATGCTGGATGAAACTTTGTAACAATTTTGTAGTGATCTCCGAGCGACACACCATAGGCGTGTGTTAAGTGCTTGGCCGGCACGGCAACAAGGAAATCACAACTCGTGGGGAAAGTTGGGCAACCTCTGCAGAGTGTAAAATCTGATATATTAGTTGTGCTCATGGTCATGAGAGACTTGGATCCTCACATGATTAGTTGGTTTGATTGGATGGTTCTTGGTTACCTATGGAGGGTATCAAGTTTGATGGTTTGGAAATCTGAAATAGTTTTTGGGTAGTTGAGAAACATATGGAGATGTTTCTTAGAGTTGGAAGTTTAGTGATGAATCACATAGTTAAATAGGATGCTTTTATAACTCTTTATTAGTATAGTTGGCATTTATGCAAATTTAACCCATTACAGATTGTTCCTTTATTTAAGCTTGCATGCCATTTATTTCTCACACTTGCGAAGTACGATATGTACTCACACTTATTATTTCCATCTAAATGTACATCAAATGCTGCTAAGACAATGAGGAAGAGCTAGGCTACTTCGCTGACGACGATGAAGATTGCTAGGCTAGTGGACCCCCGGTCAATTGCCTGTGGAAGATGGGAGTTTCGCTGTGTTTTAATAGTGTTTTTTAGTTAAAGAAACTTTTGTAGAGAAATTTAAATAGGGTTTGAATTTGAATTTAGTTTGGAGTGAATTTAAGAGAAATGAAAAATGAGGTTGAACAAGAATAGGAGAAGATAAGGAATTTGAATTTGAATTTGGGTAGAATTTGAGAAAGAGGAGAGATTGGATTTAAGCAATGATTTGGATAAGATTTGAATTACAACTAGAGAAGGATCCAGTATAATTAAGGATTGAATAGATAATGAATTCAAAGATTTTGAATTTCAACCATTAAGATCCTTAACTAATTTACTACAGAGTTTTGTAAAAACCTTTTCAAAGTCTTTTTCACTCAAAACACCAAAGATAAAGAAAAAGAAAAAGAACTGTAATGCATTTACCTACCTCCTAGTAAAACTCAGCATGCAATGCACATAAAATAATAACCTATATTGATTGATTTTTTATGAAAATAGGTTTTAAACCTATTCTACAGGTGAAGCTACTTACTAATGTTGGAAAAAATTTAAATTTTTTTTTGCAAATTCTGAAAACCATGGTGTTACATTAACCAACCAATCAAAGTGTGCATTAAGCATTGCCATACTATCGTTAAGTCGTTGCAATGTAGTATTTGTTTCTGCAGGCTTCTTATCCATGTCACCATTTATTGCTTGGTGGTGTTCTTCCAACACCATCATGAGTTTCTCCCTCAAAACACACTCTTGCGCATCGGATGCTTCTCTTACCATAGTTAATAGCAAAAAAAAAACTATTATCCCTATCAACCACTAGGTGGTGGAGGTAGAATCACACACTCTTAAGCATCTTACCATGCTTTTGGAAGTGTTCATACCAATCTCAACAAGTAGCACAACCAGTGGCTGGTTTATAGTACCTTATCGGGTGCGAGTGAGGCGTTTACAAGGGGAGAGCTGTTCTCATCAAGAGTAGGTGGAGGTCAGACAGGCAATATTTAGTAGCAAGGAATAGCAATTAATGAAATCAGATTGGCAAAGTTGAATAAAAGTCTACAGTAGTTGTCATAGTTGCTGGCTCAAACGTGTTCCTAGAACTAGCCCAAGCAAGCTAAAAAATAGGATAGATACTAGCACAATGGAACAAAATTTGCAATGCAATCTGAATTCTCTTTCCTTCTTTTTTTAGAATTTTTTTTGAAGCTCTTATACTACGTTTTCTAGGTCCAAGGAGGTTAGAGGGTCACAAAAGTTTTCTAGAGAGCAGGGGTATAAAGGTAATAAAAGGATTTGGTGGAACCTGAGTAGATGGTTGAATTCAACTAGGTCGCTCTCTAAATATATATATCTCTCTCTCTAAATCTCTCTCTCTCTCTCTAAAATTTGGCTACCTCTATTTCGGCTATGGTGGTTGAACCCGAGTAGATGGTTGAACCCGACTAGATTGTCAAACCTAACAAGGTGGTCGAATTCGACTAGGTGGTCAAATCTAAGTAGGTGGTTGAATCTCAACTAGACGGTCAAACCTGAGAAGATGGTTGAACTCGAGTAGGTGGTCAAACTCGAGTAGATGGTTGAAGGTGGCTATGGACTTAATCTCCGCTATAGCAAAAAAAATCCCTAATTGCAACCGTGCAACCAAGGGCAAGCCAAGATACTCGATGACTAAACAAACAAAGACTTGACGCAAGAAACTAGAACACGATGACTTGACCAGAAACAAAGACACCGACGATGGACTCGAACTCAACAACTTGAAAACTGAAAACCAAATTATGAAAGGCATAAAGTTGTTTGGACAGCGAAAAAATTAATATATAAATTTTTTGTGGGGTAATTTTTTCTGTAGTCTAGGTAATGGAAATTGACTAAACAGTAGGGGATGAACAAGATTACTTAATGGGCAACCAACGCTCTGATACCACTTGATGGCCTTATGCCTGATCTTCCAAAAGGTAATATGACAAGTCGATTTGGTAGCTTCGACATTTATGATCCAAAGGCTATGATCAGAACAAATCGAGCTACTACACCACTACTCTGTGGTTATCAACTGTACCAAGAGGCAGTTGATCTCACTAAGAAGGCTTTTTGTAACAAACAAATTGAGAACATAAGCAAGAACAGGTAGATGCAATCTGAATATTGCTAATTACCAATAAAGTACTTGAGTTAGGGTTCCACATACTGATATATGGCAAAACTATATAAAATAGATTATGGCTACTATATGTTTATAGAGGGGAACATGAGGAGGTCAACCTAGGATTAGTGCAGTCGTGGAAAGAGGTGCACAACCTAGACTCCGACACCAATATGCTTACAAGACCTGACGAGGCCCAAAATGGTGATACAACATTTTATTTTATTGACTCTGACTAATCTATAAAGAATCTAAGGGTAAGACTAGATCCATTGGAAAGTTTCATCATAAGCTTTCCAACAAGTCGAAGAATGTCTCAATTGGACTCCATATACGAAAGTTATGCCTATTTTATTGACGTGTTGTTCTGAGA
Source organism: Phragmites australis (assembly GCF_958298935.1). Classification (NCBI taxonomy): domain Eukaryota; kingdom Viridiplantae; phylum Streptophyta; class Magnoliopsida; order Poales; family Poaceae; genus Phragmites; species Phragmites australis. Next base: position 13,610,911 of record NC_084939.1, on the reverse strand, counting down.
CTTGAGTAGACTTTGGAATCCGACTAGGGTTCGACTCGAGTAGACTTTGGAGTCTGACTAGAGCTCGACTTTGAGTCCAAATAGATTTGGCCTTCGAGGGATGACGTCCAAGTGAGCTTGTATGCTTCTCCCATATTCCTAAGCAACAAAACATCACAATAATTTAGTAGCAACCCATCCAAGAAAGTATGAACAACGAGGAACAAGTTCACCTGATGGTTTAATTATCGTGTACATTCTCTTGTAATTGATCCTTATGTATCTTGAGGAGTAGTGTTGCACATATCCAAAGGAGTGTTGTCCTCATAAACTCCCATCAGCCAGATATTGTTACACGTTACCTTCGAGAAGCATGACAATTTTCGGACAGAAAAAATTTTGTTCGACGTGGTCGACCTTAAGATGGCATATAGTGCCATTGTATGAAGACCTACTCTTGCCAAATTTATGGTATCCACATATTAAACTTATCAGTGTGTGAAATACTGGGACCAGGGCATCAACACCATCCGGGGTTGTCCCAAAGCTAGTGTCCGTTGCGTCATGCGGAGTCTTGACATGGCACTTCAACACCAACCGGTGAGGAACCAAAGAGCTCAAGGATCAAGGTGGATAGAAAACCTTAGTAATAACTGCAATTACAACACTTTGAGATGCGAACCCAAAAACTTGAGGACTTAGCTCCACTACTAGTTCAGACCTCATGAAAAAGCGCCTACACTACCGTGGAGACAATAAGGGGTCACTACTTATTGGCTTAATCTAGTCCATATCATTTAGGTTTAAGAAAATAGGTCTACATAGCTCATGGGTCATTAATAAACTCTATAAGTTTTAAGTGTAAGTCCTAAGATTACCTTCTCATAATAATAAAAATCATATTGCCTATGAAGTTGATCGACTTTCTTTTTCTGCCTTAATTGTCTTTTCGCGCATCTTCATGCCTGACCAACGGGGTAAGATGCTTCTTAGATCTTTCATTCCAAACACACGAGGTGGTGAAAATCCCTTCTCGACCAAAAAGGCAATACGAGTTTCCCTTTACTTTAAAGATATTCCTTACTATTTTTGATTGCCTACCTAGAATTTCTATTTCCGAGTAGATAGTCGGGGTCTTAATAAGTACTAGGCGCTAGAAACCAAAAACAACATATTGTGTACCATGGGTAACACAATATTCTAACAAGAAGGGAAAGATTATTGCGTTGCGAACTCAGGGTTGCGAAAAGGCTACTTATCATGTTCCATGGGTGACTGGGTGCTACGATGCCTCCCACTCAAGCAGGCCATAGGCTAGTCAAAATAAGTGCTCCGATTAATGATCAACATGTCCAGAACTAATCAAAGGAAAGTCAAAAAAGAAAATCATGGTATGCTATTAAAAGAGTCCAGCATGAAGTACTCCCATCGAATAGAGAGAGTTTAAGTTCCTAACTAAAACTAACAAAATATGCCAAGTGTTTTTGTAGACTGTAACATAAAAGCAAAAGAACTACACCAAGGGCAAGAAAATCCATTGTATCCACGAAGGCCTTGGCTACACCGGTCACCACCTCAACCTTGTTGACTGATGACCCTTCCAACTCATTCCCAAAACCTTCTAGGAGGATGTCTACTTTGAACTACTTCGGTTGCTGGGTCTTCAGGATGGCTACCACATAGGCAAGTGTTAGGTCCACACTCTGCTGGGATTGTCTCGAGAGGTGCTTAGGTATTGTGTCTCGAAACCCACCAAACAACTCGACAAGCTTGGTGACCTGGGTGGCAAGCCTGGGAGCATCTTATCCACCAGTAGCCAATGTATGGATCTCAATCCAGGGAAGCACTTCCTAGAAGACGTTGATTGCTACAACAAGCTGTTGGTGGGTGGCTGACATTTGGGCCCCTTCCTAGGTGACAGCCTCTCGAGCCATGGAGATTTCTACATGGAAATGTATTAGGAAGACAAAGGAAAATAATCTGCTTGTAGGGATGTTGGAGGCTCACCTTTCATCCGGTTCTCCAACACGGCGTTCGCCTTCTCCTTCTCAGCCATCACCCGAGAGAGCTACTGACGAGGCTAGATATTTTCTAATTTACAGGTTGAATTTTACTGCAAAGAAGGTATTCAGCATCGAGTCTTGCTGATGGCATACCTGCCCTCCGAGCATGTCCCTCCAAGATGCATCCAGCAAAATCCCATACTCCTTCCTTGAAACGGCAGCTGCGGCTTAGCGCTGGCTACCTCCAGTCCCTGATAGGTCCCCACCGAGGCTGAGGGCTTGCTTGGCTTACGATCTTCTCCTTCAGAGAAAGGAGGTGTTGGAGGTTGGGGAAGTCAGGGATTGGGTACTATCAACGGCATTCCAACTATCTTGTGGAAGAAAAAATTCAAACCATGCATTCCATCGAGCATAAGAAATAATTCTCAAAGTACCTGAGCCATTATATGGTCATTGAAGGCTTCACCGGGACTAGAAAGGGCTCTAGTCTCTTTCTTCCTAACGCAAGTTGAGTAAAAGGAGCATCGCCCGAACTTATAGTAATTGTTGCCTTCCCACCCTCTTGGACCGAAGGCTAAAATGTGCTCTATAGATTAAAAAATAAGCACGACCACAAAAGATATGGGTAAATTCTCAACTGACCAAGGTAGAGGCTGCAGCCATGGTCGGCACTGGGTCGATGAAAGCAGGAAGAGCAGGTGCAGTCAGTGGTGGAAGCCTGACATTACCCGCCACCAAATCTACAACTACGGAGTCATCATCCTCAAAAACCATGCCGTTGTTGAAGGGACTGATCTGCAGCACACCGATCCCACTCTCAATCGGACCCCTGCTCCCTGTGATAAGATCATCATCCTGGTCATCAGCCAAAGCTCCTACGTTCTCGGCCTTCGGATCTGAACCTCTGCGTCCAAGAAGCTGCACAAGTTGGCAATAACCATCACTATGAGCACGACTACTTGAAAAGAAAGACAAAAATAGTGATGAGAGGAATAGACCCGATCTTCCGTTTGGTAATGGTAAGTCAATTGGTAGAGACTCGACATTGACGATCCAAGGCTTCTGATCAGGACAGAACGCAACCCTTGCAATCGCTACACCATTGCTCCGTTGGTTATCAACCGTGTGCGGCATGATTGACCTCACCAAGAAGGCTAATTCCTGCAAGCAAATTGAGAGCACAAGCAAGAACATGGAAGAACACAATCTGAAATTGCAAATATGATTAAGCTCACGAATTGGGGTTTCACAAACCGAACGATGGCGAAACTGTTCAATAATAGATTAATCCAAGAAAAACCCAAAAAGTCTATGACGACGGCTGCTAGACATATGAAGAGGGACGTGCTAGGGTTTTAGGCGACTAGGGGGGCGTCTATAACTTGGGCTTAGACCCGAACACATTTACAAGGCCCGATATGGCCCAAAATTGTGACACAGTACATTGTTTTGATGACACAAAATAATCCACCGTGAATGTGCAGCTGGGACCAGTACCAAAACAAAGCTATCGTCCTTAGCTTTCCAACGCATCAAATAACACCTTATTTGGACTCCATATGTAGAAGTTATGGCCGTTTTAGTGCGGCGCTGTCTGCTGAATCCGAACCGAGTTCCGACTCCAACTTGAAGTTGGCTTGAGCCCCGTCCGACTTGGCTGTTCCATAGGTGCTTCTCCCATATTTGTAAGCATAAAAAATTTACAAAAATTGAGTAGCATCCCATCTTTATAATTAGTAGTATGGACAATGAGTAACGAATTCACCTCATGAGTTAAACGACGTGCACGAGCCCGTGTAATCGGTCCTTGTAATGGATTAATCACCGGAGGATCACTTGTAGCGCATGTATCTAAATGAGTGATGTCCTCATCATCCTCCCCCTCTTGAATTGGAGTTGTCCTCAACGCAACCTCATCTTCCTCTCCAACATATGATTTTAAATCTGAAATGTTAAATGTGGGACTAACCCCAAAATCTGCAGGCAATTCAAGCTTATATGCATTATCATTAATCTTCTCAAGAACTTTAAAAGGACCATCAGCTCGAGGCATCAATTTAGATTTTCTCAACTCAGGAAATCGATCTTTACGCAAGTGTAACCAAACAAGATCATCAGGTTCAAAAGTTAAATGTTTTCTACCCTGGCTACCATAAGCTCTATATTTCTCATTCACTTTTTTAATATTTTATTTACCTGTTTCATGCATCTTTAGAATAAATTCAACATGTTGTGTAGCATCCAAATTCAGAGTTTCAGAAAGAGGTAAAGGTAGTAAATCAATAGGAGCACGGGGATTGAAACCATACACTACCTGAAACGGACTTACCTTGATGGTGGAGTGGACGAATCTGTTGTAAGCGAACTCAATATGAGGCAAACACTCTTCCCACATCTTCAAACTCTTCTTTAAAATAGCTCGCAACATAGTAGATAATGTGCGATTAACAACCTCCGTTTGTCCATCAGTTTGGGGATGACATGTAGTAGAGAACATCAGCTTCTTCCCCAATTTATTCCATAATGTCCTCCAAAAATGGCTCAAAAAATTCGCATCACGATCAAAGACAACGGTATTTGGCACTCCATGTAAGTGTATAATCTCCCTGAAAAATAAATCAGCTATGTGTGTAGCATCATCACTCTTGTGACAAGGTATAAAATGTGCCATTTTAGAAAAGCGATCCACCACTACAAATATACTATCCCTCCCCCTCTTTATCCTAGGCAATCCTAAAACAAAGTCCATAAAAATATCCTCACAAGGTGCACTAGGAACAGGAAAAGGCATATAAAGACCATGTGGATTCAAGCGAGACTTTGCTTTATTGCAAGTAATGTGGCGTGACACGTAGCGCTCGACATCGTGTCTCATCTTTGGCCAAAAGAAATGAGTGGCCAGCACATCTTTAGTTTTCTTCACTCTAAATGTCCCATCAAACCTCCTCCATGCGTCTCCTGTAAAAACAAAAGACGAACGGAGCTAGCTAGAACGCATAGCTTATTAGCGCGATAAAGAAGTCCATCATTCAGCACATACTTATTCCAAGTTCTCCCTTCTTTACAATTTTGAAAAGCATCTTTAAAGTCCAAATTAGTTGCGTACAACCATTTTATTGTTTCTAAACCAAAGATTCTATGATCTAGTTGGGACAACATGGTGTAACGTCTAGATAATGCATCCGCAATGACATTGTCTTTAACTTTCTTGTGTTTAATTATGTATGGAAAAGATTCTATGAACTCAACCCATTTAGCATGTCATTTATTCAGTTTAGCTTGACTTCTAATGTGCTTCAAAGATTCATGATCAGAATGAATAATAAACTCCTTAGGCCAAAGATAGTGTTGCCATGTTTCTAAAACTCGAACTAAAGCATACAACTCCTTTTCATAAGTCGAATAATTCAGAGATGGCCCATTTAATTTCTCACTAAAGTTAGCAACAGGTTTACCTTCTTGAAGTAACACTCCTCCAATTCCAATTCTAGCTTAAAAGTCTTACCAAAGTCCGGAAGTTGGAGTAGAGGTGCATGTGTAACCTTCTCTTTCAGCATGTTAAAAGCTTCTTCTTGTGCTAAACCCCAATGGAAAGGAACACCCTTTTTGTCAACTCATTAAGGGGCGTAACAATGGTGCTGAAATCTCTCACAAAATACCGATAAAACCCTGCAAGACCATGAAAACTTCTCCGAGGTCGGTCAGCTCTTGATGGCTTCAATTTTTGATTCATCCACTTCAATTCCCTGTGGAGTAACAACATAGCCAAGAAAACCAACTCGATTGGTGCAAAAGGTGCACTTCTCAAGATTAGCAAACAAACGTGCCTCTCGCAAAGTATCAAAAACAGCACGTAGATGATCAATATGTTGTGTATGTGACTTGCTATAGATCAAGATGTCATCAAAATAAACCACCACAAATTTACCAATAAAAGCACGTAGAACCTCATTCATCAATCTCATAAACATGCTAGGTGCATTAGTTAAACCAAAAGGCATCACTAACCACTCATATAAACCAAACTTTGTTTTAAAAGCAGTTTTCCATTCATCTCCCAATTTCATTCTTATTTGGTGGTAACCACTACGCAAGTCAATCTTTATGAACACAATAGAACCACTTAACACATCAAGCAAGTCATCTAGCCTAGGGATAGGATGATGATATCTTATGGTAATGTTATTAGTAGCTCTACAATCAACACACATGCACCAACTACCGTCTTTTTTAGGAACCAAAAGAACAGGAATAGCACAAGAAGTAAGGCTTTCTCGTACATACCCATGGTTCAAAAGGTCTTGGACTTGCCGCTGAATTTCCTTAGTCTCCTCCGGATTGGTCCTATATGCTGCACAGTTGGGCAAAGTCGCTCCCAGGATCAAATCAATTTGGTGCTCGATTCCTCTCAAAAGTGGTAGCCCGGGGGGTATCTCGGTTGGAAACACATCCTTATACTCCTGCAAAAGGTTAGTGACAGCAGAAGGCAAAGAGGAAGGTATATCATCAAGTGAAAATAAAGCCTCTTTGCATACCAAAGCGTAGAAAGGAACATCATTGCTAACAATTTCAGCAAGGTCTGATTTTGTAACAAGCATAACACCACATTTTAATTAATGCCTGTGGAACTAGAAGAAGGTGTTGGTTGCTCTTTCTTTGGTGGAAAAACATGTTTAGCTACTTGCTGATTTTCAGATTGTAAATCTTGCTCTCTCTTCGCATTTTCAACTATCGCTTTATCACATTGCACAATCTCGCTCGGTGTTAAAGGGAGCAAGGTTATTTTCTTTCCATTGTGCATAAGTGTGTATTTATTACTGCTACCATGGTGTGTAACATTAGTATCAAACTCCCAAGGACGGCCTAACAAAAGGGAACATGCTTGCATAGGCACGACATTACAATCTGCATAATCATGGTAGGAACCAATGGAAAAATGAACACGAACAATGTGTGTTACCTTCGCCTTACCACTGTTGTTGAGCCATTGAATGTAATATGGATGAGGGTGTACGCGAGTGGCCAAGCCAAGCTTCTTGACAAAATCTGAACTCACCAAGTTATTGCAACTCCCACCATCAATTATAACTTGAACATGGCAGTCCTTGACAATGAGAAACAACTGAAACAAATTATGGCGTTGAAGCTGCTCTGCTTGCTCCATTTGAGCACTCAAAAGCTATTGTACAACAAATGTTCTATTTTTGTAGTCATCAGTGGCAGCGGCACCTAAAATCTCATCACCATCGCTATCGGTCTCATGATCACCTGCAAGGTTAGATTGAAACACAAATTCATCCTCAACATCACCGTCATTGGTTACAATGTAAGCACGTTGACTGGGGCAATCCTTCATGACATGGCCCATGCCCTTGCAACGGCAGCACACAATACTCGCTGAACTACTCGTGGAGCCAGTTGAAGGAGTGGTCTTCGTCACTGGTTGCTGCACAGAAACAGATTTGCTCACCTCGGTTGTATGTGGTGCTGGTGGTGACGGAGCTGTTGTACGCACCCTATTATCGGAGGGGGCAGCAGACCATGCCGGAGTGAACGAGGCTGATTTGGCTTTGCCCAATTGTGATTTGGAGGAAAACGAACTCCCAATGTTCCGCGACTTTGGCTCATGTCCCTGCAATTCTTTCTCTGCCAGCATAGCAAGATGGAACAACCTATCCATGGTATTATAATCTCTATAATCAACCAAGTCCTAAATTTCACGTCTTAACCCCAAATAAAAATGAATCATTGTATCCTCATAATTTTCTTGTATACCACAGTGAAGGACAGCAATGTGTAGTTCATTATAGTATTCATTAACAGATGACTACCTTGATTGAAGCGCTGCAATTTCTTTTTTAAATCTCATTTGTACTCAGGGGGTATAAATCTACTATGCATGGCATCCTTTAATCTCTCCCAGGTAGTAGGTTTTAATCCAGCATTTACCAACCCATTCCACCAAATAATTGCATAATTAATGAACTCACTAGTGGCTTGTCTAACTCTATGTATGTCAGGAACCATGTGAGAATTAAACTTCTTCTCAGCCGTCATTTCCCAATCTAAATAAGCATCAACATCATATGAACCATCAAAAGAGGGTATCTTAAACTTGACCTTAGCGTAGTGATCATCATTACCTCAAACATTACCTCCCATACGGTGGTTACAGTTGTTGTTATTGTTGTTCGGCCGGCACTGATGTTGTGCCCTCCAATCTTGTCCCACAAAAATACTAGCATCATCATCTTCATGTCCAGTATTGGGATCATCATTGTCAGAAGCATCTTCTTCCTGTGGATCCCGCAGCTCAATGTCGTTCACCCGTGTGACTAGATTAGCAATGCTTGCTCTCATGTCGTTCATCCTTGTGACAATGTCGTTCAATGTTTGATTCTGTCTTGCCATCATGTTGTTCAACGCTTGATTCTGTTGCTGAACGAGGGTGTTAAGTTCTCCCTTGGAGACACAGTCCTTGAAATCCGTCAGATCATCTACCATGGTTAGTAGAAAGCAAAGGACAAAACAAAATTATCCCTATCACTATTAGGCAGTGGAATCACACACACTCAAGCATCTTACCACGCTCTTACAAGTGTTCTTACCAACACAGCAGGTGGAACAATTGGCGGCTGCTTCTTGATAACTTGTCGAGCGAGGGTATGATTGCAAGAGAGGACCTGTTCTGATCAAGAGAAAGTGTAGCTTGGCACGGAAGAATATGGTAGCAAGGAGTAGCAAAATCGTAATCAGATTAGCAAAGCTGAATAAATGTCCAAAGTAGTTATCGTTGCTGGTCCCTAGCATGTCCCTACACCTAGCACAACAAGCTAAAAGAAAGGACCAAGCACAAAGAACACAATGTGCTACCACAATCTGATTGCCTTTAATATTTCTGATTTTTACCAAAATATTTTTTCTCTATTTTTTTTGCACACTTTCTTTTCCAGATGTTGTAGCACACACTTATAAAGGGTCTAAAAAAGCTAGGCACAAAATTTGGAGGCAAGCAAAGCCAAAACAGATCACAAAGCGGTAGACAGCAGGATGTGAAAAACAGGTGCTGAAACTTCCAGGCCCCGAAAGAGGGTCTAAACAGTCAAATTTGGGGTCAAACAGGGCAACAGGTCAAAGAATAATTGCTTTTTTCACGTCGGGCTCGAAATTAGCTTTCCAACAGCGTATAGAACGTCCAAATCCGAGTTCGTAGGCAAAAGTTACGCCTGATTTAGTGAACACTACTCAAACTAGGATTTCTGCGCACTTATTTTCTTCTGTCGATTTAGGGCAAAGCTTCCCTATCAGCCGAACACAGGGCATGGCTAAGTAACTCTGCTTAGCGATGTAAACACAACTAGGGCAAAGCTTCCCTGGGCTATGGATGATAACAGCAGCGAAAAATTAGGGCAAAGCTTCCCTACTCAATCGGTAAGCCCATGAAATTAGGGCAAGCAAGCAATCAGATCGTCAGATGAAAAAGGAGGGCTGCGGTGGCAGGGCGAGTGATACAAGATGGCTTGTGACCTATCTAGGGTTAGCGTGGTGAGAATTAACACAAGGCGGTTCGCGAGGGCAAATTGAGTGATGTAGTGGCTCGACTTGGTGGGGGTGGGGGTGGTGGGAGAGCGGCACGACAAATAGCACGGGTGCTGAACTAAGACCAAGAACACTACTCTAGACCAGCAACAAGACTCGACCACGATGGACACAAACTCAACCACGCGACACCAAAAATGAAACTGCAAGGCCCAAAGGGTTGTAGAACAGCGGACAAGGGAAATATTTTTGGCTTTTTGTAGACTCTAGGTGATGAAAACAGAACTAATCTAATGGAAACAATTACCTAGCAGGCAACCTAAAAATCTGATACTAGTTGATGAGAGGATTAGACCCGATCTTCCGTTAGGTAATGGTAAGTCGATTGGTGCAGACTCGATGTTGACGATCCAAGGCTTCCGATCAGGACAGAACGCAACCGTTATAATCGCTCACCACTGCTCTGTTGGTTATCAACCTCGCGCGGCACGATTGACCTCACCAAGAAGGCTAATTCCTGCAAGCGAATCAAGAGCACAAGCAAGAACACAGAAGAACACAATCTGAAATTGCAATATGATTAAGCTCACGAGTTGGGGTTTCACAAACCGAACGACGGCGAAACTGTTTAATGACAGATTAATCTAAGCAAAACCCAAAAAGTCTATGATGACAGCTGCTGGATATATGAAGAGGGGCGTGCTAGGGTTTTGGGCGACCAAGGGATGTCCACAACTTGGCTTAGACCCGAACACATTTACAAGGCCCGATATGGCTCAAAATTGTGACACAGCACATTGTTTTGAGAACACAAAATAATCCACCATGAATCTGGACTAGGACCAGTACCAAAACAAAGCTATCATCCTTAGCTTTCCAACGCATCAAAGAACACCTTATTTGGACTCCATATGAAGAAGTTATGGCCGTTTTAGTGCAGCGTTGTCTGCTGAATCCGAACCGAGTTCCGACTCCGACTTGAAGTTGGCTTGAGCCCCGTCCAACTTGACTGTTCCATAGGTGTTTCTCCCATATTCCTAAGCATAAAAAATTCACAAAAATTGAGTAGCATCCCATCCTTATAATTAGTAGTATGGACAGCGAGTAACGAATTCACCTCATGAGTTAAACGACGTGCACGAGCCCGTGTAATTGGTCCTTGTAATGGATCAATCACCGGAGGATCACTTGTAGTGTGTGTATCTAACTGAGTGATGTCCTCATCAAATAGAGAGGGTTTTAAGGCATTCAACCACAAGTTTCTTACCTGAGCTTCAGGTCCAACTCTACGATGGGAGTTAGGATGTTCTTGCAGCTGGAAGAACGGATGGCTTAAAAAAGAACCCTAGCCTTCTTGTTGGCAACCTAAGGTGAGTAGACTACGAGAAAAAGCAACAGTCAATAAGGATAGATCTTAGATATCCCTTGCATATGGCTACTCGGGATTGGGAAGTACCTACCTCACCATGTTGGGCCAAATTGAATCTGGCTAGAAAAAGCCAAGCCTGATAATCCTCAACTTCAGAGACTAAGGCGACGCTTGATGAAGTCTCTAGAAATGTCATACACCATCAGACTCCTCTCCTTTACGAGTAAGATCTCCTTGATAAGATTCTAGCAAAGGGTGCTCATTACTTGCTCCTCTATCAAAGTGGCCCTTGACAGTGGCGCTAGGAAGTCCTTATGGGCCAGATTGGCAATAGAACCATTTCTTGTGCCAACCCAACAAGGAGATTTGGCAATGAAGTCGATATACCCCGTTGACTTGCCTTCTTGGAGCATGAATTCGATGATGCCAGCAACCTTGTTTTGGAGCCTCTTCAGGACATAGAAGTACCAGAAGAGGCCGAGGGATGGATGGAAGTAGAGAAAGGCCTCGCATAGATGCACAAAGACACTTAGCTTGAGGATGGAGTTAGGGTTTAGACTTTATATGGATGAGCTCGAGGCCATAGAAGGCCAGCACCTCGAGGAAGAAGCTGGATGGAGGGAAGCCAAAAATGCAGCAGAAGAAGTCAAGGAAGATAACTGAGCTATGGGTGTCCAGGCTCGAGTTGTCTGCCCCGCCAATGGTGTGCAGGGAATCAGAACCCGAGGAGGAACCACTTCCTCGCTCTCAGCCTTCTCCAAATCCTCCTTCGTAATATTTGACTCCTACCACTCCAGAATTGCGCTCGCCATCTCATCGGCAGAGGAGCTCTCTTTCTTAATGTTCATCTTGCCCATGGCAGTGGAGAGATTGGGGGAAGAGGGTTTTCTAGGGTTTTTGGAGTAGGGGTGCAAGGACAACGATGATGGCAGAATGGACGTTGAAGCAAGACTCCTCTTGCCTTTGTATAGTGAGGGGGCTCTCAGGAACAGATGTTAAGCTAATGATGTGAAATGACTCAAGGCCACGATCTCCCTATTTACCATCACATTGCATTCAATGCCTGGCACATGCGGGGCAGTTGGCACCGTACCCTGAGGAGTTCGCCCCTCGTGTTGCTACAGTAATCATGATACTATGGTAGGGAAAGATTCTCAACACTACCCCAAATCTCCTCTACGGTGTTTCAAATTTAAAAATTGACCAGTAACAAACCTTTTTTGTCTTCCAAAGTGCAAAGATAATAGAAAATCTACCTAGGTGGAATACCTTCTCGAGAACTCCCTTGGGAAATCGGAGGCGTTTGGAATCCCGGGTAGGTGATCATAGAACCCAATACACCTGGTTAGATGCATCACCCTAATTGGAAATCCAAGTCTACTCGATGACACGGACAAGCAAAAAGCTCATCTTTACTGGCTATGTATTTAAACTATTGAAACCTCATTTCACATACTGATGGAGGCTTGACGATGAAAAATGGATAGTTACCATGTCCAGGTATCTTAGGGTTTCCTACAATTCTTAGGGCATATCTTTATCTTTGAGAAGGGGATCCCTGGAAGAAAGAAAACTACCTGTAGGTGCCCAAGGCAACCCATAATCGGGAAGATTTATCTCCAAGAACATGAAGGAGGAGTCTAGAGGATGTATAACACCCCCATATATATACAGAGCCAAAGGACCCTACGGAGGAGGAGAATAAGTCAATAGAGATTACCTCAAGCAAGAGAACCAAACATAAGCCAAGAAGGAAGTCTCCGACTCGGTTTAGATCCATCTAGGCTAGCCACACCCCCTTTGTAAGAGGCTCATATCAATACAAGATAAACATGACATAGGGTTATTATCCTAAGAGAGGCCCGAACCTATCTAAAAACCTCTATGTGTTTCCCTTGTTACTCGTCTAGTGAAAGCGTCCCCTATTTCTTTGACAAGTTCATTAGATCAGTGGTTCACGAATCGTCGACACATCCTAATCAAGAACATGAGTCTTACTCGATGACATGATCAGACAAAATACTTATCTTCGCTGGCCATGTACTTAATCCATTGAAGCCTCATTTCACATACTGATGGGGGGCTTGATGATAATCACTGGATACTACCATATCCGGGCAACCCAGGGTTCCCGTAATTCGTAGGGCATATCTCTATCTCTAAGAAAGGAATCCCTGGATGAAAAGAAACGACCCATAGGAACCTAGGGTATCCGATAAATAGGGAAGTTTATCTCCAAGAACGGGAAGGTAGACTCCAGAGGATGTATGCCGCACCCCATATAAACGGAGCCTAGAGCCCCTATGGAGGACAAGCATGAACAACTAGAACAAGCCATTACCAGCCATCGAAATCCAGAAGACACTACAACTTAATAAACTCACCGACTAGGTTTAGATGCATCTAGGCTAGCCACGCACCCTCTTGTACAAGCTCATATTAATACAAGACAAACAGGGTGTGGGGTTATTACCCGAAGAGAGGCCTGACCCTCTCTAAAAACTCCTTGTATGTGTTCATGTGATTCATCTACTCGAACCATCCCCTTTTCATTCTACAAGTTTGTAAGATCGGCGGTTCATGAATCGCCGAAATTGTGAGATTTTCTATCTGAACAAGGAATCTGATCACATAATTAGGGAAACAATCTCCAGCTAATCAAGGAAAAAATCATCTAAAACAAGGAGATTTCATGCACCCATAGATATGAATCTTGGTCTGGTAACAAAACGAAATTTTTTACAATATATGATTCACCAGTCTCTTCTATACTAGAAAATATTTTAGATTTCAGCACAGGCACAGCTGAGCAGTGCACACCTCCGCCACGCCACCCTCACTGAGTACATAAATTGGGTCGATGGTGAAGAATTTAGGGGTATGAGAAATGGATGGAGGTGTCGATGGAGCTTCTGTGTGTACATCCGTGCTTGCACCGATGAATGATGTCTCAGCTCATCGTTGAACATCAGGGAGTTAGTGCAGAAAGATGGAGAGATTCACAAACGTGTCAGAGACAATGGTTGACATCTTGGCTCCCCGTTGAACATTGAGTAACGAGCACAACGAGATCGAGATCAAGAGATTGATGACCCTCTCAAATTGTCGCATCAGCATTGGCTACAAAACTGGAACTGGAGATCTACAGTAGTTTACTGGGGGTGATGATGAGTAATGTTGGCATGATCTTCTGATAGGTAGCGATAAGTCGGTGGGTGGAGAACTCGACGTTGATGATCCAAAGGCTTCAACCCGAACAGATTGTCTCCCTTGCAATCACCACACCACAGCTCCGTTGGTTATCAACCATGTCGTGCGGTTGACCTCGTCAAGAAGGCTCAATCCCTGCAAGCGTACCGAGAACACAAGCAAGAACGTAGAAGATGCAATCTGAAATATTCCGAATAGAATTCAAGCACTTGAAGTTGGGGTTCCACAAATACTTGCGGCGGCCTAGTCGGTCCGAAACAAGAGCGAAAATCTCACAATCTGTGTGTACATCAATATCTAAGCAAAATCCAACCCTAATTAGGGTGGCAGCTACTGTATATAAAAGACTAGGGTCGGCCAAGGACCCCTGCACGCGTCCCTAATGGACTCCAACACGTTACACGGCCCAAAAGATGGTGGCGCAGCACCCTGATAGATTCTGGACATCCACTTGTTTCGATGATTCCTGTTGACTCAGAAAGAATTTGGACATGGGACCAATCCCGTTGAAAGTCTTATCTCCTTAGCTTTCCAACCATGTGTAGAACACTAAGGAACGAGCCCACCTCATGATTTAGTTGACGTGCACGAGCTCGTGTCAATGGACCTATTGTTAGAGGAATACTCGATGTGTGTATCCGAAAGAGTGATGTCCTCATCAGGTGAGATGGAAGCGAGAGGAAATAACTGCTATTTAAAGGCAAGTTGTATCAGAGTCTATTAAGAAACCAAAAAAAATACCTATTTAGAACCCAAAAATCCAAAAAATAAACATTTTAAAATAGGAAAGCTGGAAAACAGGAAAACACAAGTCATAAAACAGTAAAGCATAAATTATAAAACAATTCATAGGTTTGGATCGTGACGTGTCGGACTGTGAATTAAACCTTAAGAAAGGGCCATTTGATAGGAACAAACTCGCTCTCAACTAGAATAAAGTCTCTCCATATGATTAAACTGGAAGTTTAGCCGATTTAATCAGAGGTTTGACACATTCCACCGAAATAAGACTCCCCAAACAGTGAAATAGAAAGATTGACCGAATAAACCATAATGTTGAATGATTCCACCAAAAATAAGTGTCTGAACCATACTGTTGAGTCTAGCAG
Source organism: Phragmites australis (assembly GCF_958298935.1). Lineage (NCBI taxonomy): Eukaryota > Viridiplantae > Streptophyta > Magnoliopsida > Poales > Poaceae > Phragmites > Phragmites australis. The sequence goes on along the minus strand of NC_084939.1, from coordinate 13,595,702 downwards.
GCATGGGGACATGTGGTAGGGTTGGACGGTCTCAGCTATGCATTAAATAACTATTTAAGGCATTGCGCACTTAATAGAAGACACACACACACACACACACACACACACACACAAAGCATTCAACCAATACAACCAAACAATTGCAACCAAGGATAAACCCTTTTATATATACACATATATGCATATCTATACTTTTGGGTTTAATTTATTGTTTTCCATTTATTTTCTTTTGCATAAAATGAAGTTTTTCAAATACCCCAATTTTTGGTTGATACAAACGGTCCCATGCTACAAAGGATCAACACTTACGTCTTCAACTGCTTATCGCTCACTCACAAATCATAGGCGTCCGAGTTGCCTTCTGTACTTTGGGCAATTCGGACCACACCCAGTAGGGCGATAGGTGAAACACCTTTTATTCCTAGTCTAAGGGGCCAAAGCTATGCTTCCATATGAACTAAAGCTAAAATCTCCTTGTGTCAAGTTCTTCTCCGATCAGGATGAACTCCTTAGGAGAGAGGACAAACTCCACAACATCGAAGAAAAGAGGACTCATGTGCTGATCGATCAGCAAAATATCAACAATCCCTTCAGCACTACTATGACCAGAACGTCCAAAAATGAACCCTCCAAGCCAGGGACCTGGTTATATGACTTGTTCAGAACCAAAGTAACTGCAACAAGCTATCCCTGAAGTGGGAGGGTGCCTATATGGAGGTCAAGACTACTCGCTTTGTGTCATTCATGTTATCAATGGAGGATGGACGAGTCCTCAATAATTCTTGGAACGTCAACCAGTTCGGAAAGTTCTATGTATAAGTACTAAGAGTACAATTACATTAATAAAGGTCATATTTCCTATGAGGATGCATGAATCTGTTTGTGCTCTTTTGTCTTCTCCACAACTCAAAGCTTGGATGCAAAAAGGTTCCTTATAGTATCTACAAGTCCCTGGAGGCCATGGAGCCTCCTAGTCACGTTGGACCTAAGGCTGACTGACTAAGCTCCTCGAGTAGTAACAAACTTGTCCTACCCTAGTGAGGGAGAGGTGAGTAATACTAAGAAGAATAGGTTGTTGGGATTTGCTCGGTATCAAATTCCCTAGAAGTCCCACAACCTCATTTACGTATAGGAATTTCATATAGCCCTTGTTTATTAACAAAAATTAAGTTTCTTCGAAAGCACAGATTATAACAAAAGAAAGAAAGACTAAGGGGATGTCAAGAAGCTCATCCTATCTACATAATCCTTGGTCGTGCCCACCTACACCTCCACAAGCTAGTTGGACTCCTCCTTAGTCTCTCCTGGGAAGTGTTATTGGAAGACATTCATGTCCACCTCCAAGTAGCAAGCCTTGAGGATCACCAGTACCTTGGCAATCACTTCCAATACCCCTTTCCAAGCCTAGCAGGTGGTGTGCTCAGCAACCGCTTGCCAGAAGCCATTAAAGACTTCGGTCAACTCCACGACCTGTTCAGCAAGGCCAGTAGTGCTGGTGTCCTACATGGGCTTGAACTGTAGCCTCACCCCACTCAAAGCAGTGTGGAATAGACCCAGGGTGGAAGCGTGGGTATGCTGGATAGAGATCATCTGGAATTTTGCCGAGACTAGGGTGTCTTAGACCTCGGACAATTCTGCAACAAAGTTGTCAAAAAAGGATGTTACGTGAAGGGATAAATTCTGGATGAGCACCTAAATGGGATTGTTTTCCCCGATGCGGCAAGCTACATAACCACAGAGCATAGAGCTCCACAAGAAGGAAACTTGTGAGGATGTTACAATAGTGGAAACTCCTCCTCTTGTCAGTGTTGGTCTTGTGGTCTATGTGAAGACTCCTTTTGGTCTCCATATGCTCAACTCTGTTTGGGCTTAGTATCTTAGTGAAGAAGCGAGGAGAAAGTTCTAAAGGAGCTGGTGCAAGAGTAAGAAGAAGGCTTTCATGATGTATTATCTCAAGTACGATAGTGATGTTGGAAAGAAGGAGGAAGCTGGAAGGGGGAAATGAAATCTGTAGGGGAGAAATCAACAAAAACCATAGCCCAGTTCATGTCTAGGCTAGAGATATCTTGGCTTTCCGTCAGCGCTACGGTGACCAAGGAGTGCGAGGGGATCACTTTATTGTGCTTCAACTGGGCCAGCATCTCCTCAGATACTTCTGACACTGCCCAGACTAGGATCACAAAGTCATCAGCAGAGGAGGAGGAGGTTGTTTGCTTTCTCATCTTCTTGTGACCCATGGCAGGGGTCCAAGGAATGTGAAAGAGCTCCAAATAACTCAACAACAGTTGTAGGTGCAAGGAAGAAGATCAAGGGGCTAGAGCTCAAGGAAACAAATGATCAAGGAAGCCAAAATATTGACTGAGCCGCCTAGGATCCATTTTATAGAGGTGCTCAGCCATTCTCTGACTCTTGCAATGGTTCCAAGTACTACTTGGAGTTATGTTGTTTTGTACCAAGGTTCTGTTGTGTGTAATGCTAAGAATAGCTTTTTGGCACATGCAGGAGCAATTGGTGCAAAATGCAAGGAGAACTGGTGCACGTCCCCGACGATTGTGCCTCAGTTTCCAAATGTCATCAAGATCTTTTGCTGAAAAAAGTGGAAAGATTCTTTCAACACCACACAAAATCTCAGCTACGATAGTTCAAATTTTGAAAGACCCACCAAATGAAGAGCCAAATTTCCCCATCCTTCTTGGGATTCATAGAATTTGAGACGATATTTATCGGTTGTCCCGTAGTTCCTAGTTAGATGAGGTACCTTCCACGAGCTACCCAGAATAGGCATAATATCCCAACTAGATGACCCGAGGACAGCTAGGAACCTGGTTAGATATACATCCTACCTAGAGACTCGAGTTATCACTCAGAGAAGTAGCCTGTTGAGATGTTTTCTTCAACTGGGTTCAGTTTCTTAACCTGTCACAGCCTCATTTTGTGTACTAATGGGGGCTTGACGATGAGTAGTATAAATCTACTATATATGATGATCTTATACGTAGAAGAATCCTTGGGGGAGACCTAGATATTTGGAGCATATGATGGTATCTGGGAAAAGAATCCTTGGACGTATGGAAACTACCCACAATGACAATGGATATTATAAAATTATCATATATCAATATCTAATATGTATCCAAATCTCCTAGGGTTTGTTGTATTCCAGGAGAATATGTCTGAACCTATAAAAGGAATCTCTAAACGTATGAAAATTGGCCGCATGTAAGGATCAGTGACGTCCTAAGAGGGGGGTGAATTAGGACACTTAAAACTATTTCGGCTCCAAAAATAATATAAGATAAACCAATATCAATTACAATCTAAATATTCTCTAGGTTTATCTAGTGTGTCTACTCTACCGATCAAAGCGCTTGCAACCTATCTAAGAAGGTAAATTGCAAGTAAGTAAATGCGGAAACGTAAATAAGGTAGAGAGAGCAAACTCGGCACAAGGATTTTTTCCTGTGGTCTTGATGGCATCAATGCTACCCCTAGTCCACGTTGGAGCTCCACAAAGGATATACTCCCAGTCGGCACCCGATTACGGCCTTTGAGCCACCAAGTCACAAAGACAAGGTCTCTACCCAAATGAGCCATCAAGCCACCAAGGCAAGGTCTCACCACTAGCCTCTCTTCTGGTTCCTCGTCGGTGTGATCACTTTGGAGCTTGATCCACAAAAGCAAGGGTCTTCGCGTCCCCGCACAATCACCTTGCCGCCGCTCCACACCAAGTCGGAGGGTCAACAAGCTTGCCGATGAATCACCAAGACTCTAAGGTGCTGGCATACCAAGAGGGTACACTGTTGGATCACTCCTTGATCCACTCTCGAGGCAGTAATCACCTAGCAACTCACTCTCTAAGCCTATAAGCACTAATCACTCACTAATCATGTGCTTAATTGTCTTGGATGATCACTTTCAGCACTTTGGTGGCTTGGATGTCTTCTCAGGTGTATATAAACTTCTCTAAACTCCAGTACACACAAATGACTGAGTGGAGGGGTATTTATAGCCTCAAACTCATGCACTAGCTGTTAACCCAACGGCTCTAAAAAGCTGGTAACACTGGATGATCCGGTGAGAATATTAGTACAAACATCGGATCATCCAGTGAGTACACTCTCACAAACTAGCCGTTGGAACCCCACTCAAGCCTCTGTGAATACCGAATTATCCTATGATGACTCACTGAATACCGAACAAATGCACCGGATTATCCTATATGTATATGTTCATTTTGATGCTCTCTAGAAATAATAGTCCGGTGTGTTCATTTTGTGAACACCGGATCATCCGGTGAGTATAGCAGAAGAAACTTGCCATTGGAACTCACTCAGACTCATTTGTAAACACCAGATTATCCTGTGATAACTTACTGAACACTGCACAAATGCACCGGACTATCCTATGTGCATATCTTCATTTTGGAGCTCTCTAGAAATAATAATCTGGTGTGTTCATTTTGTGAACACCGGATCATCCGGTGAGGCAAATGATTTCGCTTCAAATTTTCTGTGGACACTGGACTATTTTTCATTGTACTCACCTAATTATCCTATGTAGCACTAGACAAATTTTTATGTGAGCACCGGACTATCCTATCAGGCAAATTTCAGCAGAATGGCGTTATGTATTTTGGGCATAACTTTTTGCTCCGAACTCCAATTTTGATAATCTTTGGCTCTATGGAAAGCTTGTGAAGAGCTCTACAAGATTATACAGAAATCCATTCTATTTGATCACATCAAAATTTATGGAACAAGTCTATTTCATTCCTCTCTTTGTTCCGGCTTCGGCGACTTCTCTTTTGTTGCATCCATGAGACCTACTAAACCATATACTTGATAAACATGTTAGTCCCAATGACTATATTTTCATTAATCACCAAAATCACAATCATAACATAATAGGGCTATTTTCACTACAATCTCCTATTTTTGGTGATTGATGATAACACAACCAAAGCAAGTGACAAATAACAAATGATTCCAAATGTAAAGATCATTAATGAGCATAAAGTCTTACCACATTGCTTGGATGCATATTCTTACCACTTAGTCCTCTTATGTTGCGGCTCCCCCTTTCTCCATTGCCACTTTCTCCCTTGCTTTGACCTAAGCAAGATCTTATCCCCTTTTGTTAACCTTCATGTATCTTGCACTTGCTACAATCTCCCTTCATTGTTCATCTTGCATTCCTTGCTTTGGTCATCAAACTTCTCCCCCTTTATCAACAATCTTCCGAAAAAGACTATATGCACATGGTGCACTTAAAGGGAAAAACATTAGAGCAACAATCTTCCGAAAAAGACTATATGCACATGGTGAACTTAAAGGGAAAAACATTACAGCACATGGGAGAGAGCTTCACAAATCATGATTCGATTAAAAATTATACTAATTGAAAGCTATGAAAGCACATGGATCATAATTCATGAAACTCACATAATATAGTCTAAACTACCCCTATATGCGCGCATACATATGATGAGAAAGAAACTTATGCACAACTAGACAGTATGTCAAGATAAGAAGTTTAAGCTATATTATGCATGGAGGTAGCTTAAATGAATAAAGATTTGACAATGATACAAATTGAAACGTTTAAGCATTATATACCTCCAGGGACATGTTGATTGCTCCATGAGACTATAAGAGATACAACTTGCAACACATGTTAGTCTTAAAATCACCACCTATAGGATATACTCCCCCTAAATGTGTGCATACAAGTGTTGAATACTTGTGAGATATGTGCACTTGTTATTGGTAATAATGGGGACTTGTCCTACAGATTGTATCATGGCACATAAAAGATATCAAATGTAAAACTAGTGCCATAAAAGAAACCTAACACTAATAAACCATGTAGGTTGCTCTTGGATAAGAGAGAAATATAAGAAACCTACCTTATAAAAACCTACACTAGGCATTGCAATAAATTAAAATAAGCACATGCAACCCTAGATGAGGTAAAAAGACAAAAATTAAAAGATTTTTGCATTTAGCTCATTTACCTCTTTTTACCTTTGGATGGGGATTTGGGTATGTGATGATTATGATCTTCATCAATGCACCCATCTTGTACATTTGGCTTATTTGCTTGAACCTTCACTTCATCTTGTAAGCAAAGCCTCCAAATCTCCATAGCCACCTTGGGTTTCAAGTCTTCTTTGGAACCCAAATCGATATGGGCCCCTTCATGTTGGTGATGACTTCCTTAGACACCCAAATAGGTTGGTTCCACCTCCGATCCTTCTTTCCAACCATGAGTGCAACCACATTGCCATTTTCCTTCTTCTTGAGCTTGTAGTGGTTGCTCTTGATCTTGTTCTTGTAGTTGGGCTTAGTGTAGAGGTTGGAGGTATTGTTGGAGAGGTTTGCCATCTTCTTCTTCTCCTTGGTCTACTTCTTGGCTTGCTTGCATTGGAATGACATGTTGCCTTCTTGATAGCATTTGAAGCATGTCACGGTTAACCCTTCCGCAAGCTTCTTCACCGTAAAAGCACGGTTATCTTGAGGGGGTTGGACATGTACTTTTCCCTTCAATCTCATCAAGTCCTCCTTGAGCTTCTCCACTTCTTGCTTAAGCTCATCATTCTCTTGTGCAATAAGTTCATTTGATTGTTCTACAACAACATTCTCAACACAAATATCACTGCAAAGGGGTGAGCTAGATAAAGCATATAAATCATCACAAAAAGTCGAAACATCTACCTTAGGATTATAATTAAAAAGAGAGGTAGATTTCTTCAAAGGGACCTTAGTTTCAGATTCAATGGACTCAAATTTGGCTTTAAGCTCTTCATGCTCCTTATTTAGCATGAATGTCATTAAGTGCATTGAATTTCTTAAGCTCTTTTGATTGTTTCTTAAGGGCCTTTTGTTGCTCATTGATCAAATAAAAGAGTTCATCATAGGAAGTAGAATCCTCTTCAGATTCATCATCATTTACATCGCTATTCATACCTTTGGCCATAAGGCACTTGTGGGATGGCTTACGAGACGACTTGTGTGATGATGACCATGAAGAAGAGCTTCTTTTGGAGGAGTGGATGGTGATGCTCTCATCACTTGAGCTTGAATCTTCATCATCACTCACCAATATTCCTATACATGCAAATGCTTTGGCTCTTCCTCTTGTCTCCCTCTTGTTCTTGATCTTCTTCTTCTCCTTCTTGATATGATCAATTGTTTTAACCAAGTCCTTCATTTATATTGAGTGATCAATCTTAGTATTGATCTTCTTGATGTTCTTCTCCACTTGTAAGATGAGCTTGGCGACTTCGGGATCCATCTCTTCATCACTTGAGGTGTTTTTCTCATCTTCTTCATAGCTCTCTTCATCTTTATCTTCATCATCTTCGCTTGAGCTTAACTCTTGCTCTTGTCTCCTCATCCTTGCCTTCATGTGTTGATATTGAGCTTGCTTGCTTGTGAGAGCAAGGTTCTTGGTGTTGGATGAGGTATGAGCTTCCACCTCCATGTTCATTATCATCTCAAGGGTGGTGATCTTGTCGAGCACTTGACTTGGAGTCATCTTCTTGATGTCATTATTGTCGTAGATGATGGAGACGATCAACTTGAACTTTGGAAGAAGAGCTTGAAGTATTCTTCTCACCACTTGATCATCTTCAATTTACGTCAAACCTAACCCATTGATCTTATTGACAAGAATATTCAAATGTGAGTACATGTCATTAGCACTTTCATAGGATAGTTGCTTGAAACCATTAAGCTCGGTAACAAGCACATGATATTTCTCATTGCACACATCCTTTGTGCCTTCATGTATTTTAATGAGACTATTCCAAATATCATGTGCATTGGTCAGAGAATAAACAGATTGAATGCATCAACACATATAGATGATAAAAGGATACTCTTTGCCAATGCATCTAATTTCCTCTCCTTGTTGGTGATGCGAGGTTTCATCCCTTCCTCGGTGACTCTCTAAACATCTAAGTCTCTAGCTTGCAAATAACAAGACATTAGAATTTTTCAACGTGGAAAATTTGTGTCGTCGAAAAGTGAAGCACTATGGGAATCCATCTCAACTCCGGACATCACAACTCTAGGATTTTAAGCCTATCAAGAGCACAAGGCTCTAATACCAATTGTAAGGATCGGTGACGTCCTAAGAGGGGGTGAATTAGGATATTTAAAACTATTTGGCTCCAAAAATAATACAAGATAAACCTATATCAATTTCTATCTAAATATGCTCTAGGTTTATCTAATATGTCTACTCTACCGATCAAAGCAATTGCAACCTATCTAAGAAGATAAATTGCAAGTAAATAATGCAGAAACGTAAATAAGGTAGAGAGAGCAAACTTGGCATAAGAATTTTTTTCCTTTAGTATCGATGGCATGAATGCACCCCTGGTCCATGTTAGAGCTCCACAAAGGATATGCTCCCGGTCGGCACTCGGTCACGACCTTTGAGCCACCAAGTCACAAAGACAAGGCCTCCACCCAGATGAACCACCAAGCCACCAAGGCAAGGTCTCACTACTAACCTCTCTTCTGGTTCCTCACCGCTATGATCACTTCAGAGCTTGAGCTACAAAGGCAAGGGTCTTCGCGTCCCCGCACAATCGCCTTACCGCCGCTCCACACCAGGTCGGAGGGTCAACAAGTTTTCCAGCAAGTCACCAAGACTCCAAGGTACCGGCGTACCAAGAGGTACACTATTGGATCACTCCTTGATCCACTCTCTAGGCAGCAATCACCTAGCAACTCACTCTCTAGGCCTATAAGCACTAATCACTCACTAATCTTGTGCTTAATTGCCTTGGATGATCACTTTAAGCACTTTGATAGCTTGGATGTCTTCTCAGGTGTATATGAACATCTTTGAACTCTAGCACACTCAAATGACTGAGTGGATGGGTATTTATAGCTTCAAACTCACGCACTAGAAGTTAACCCAACGGCTCTAAAAAGCTGGTAACACCGGATCATCCGGTAAGTACACTCTAGCCATTGAAACCCCACTAAAGCCTCTATGAACACCGGATTGTCCTGTGATGAATCACTGAACATCGGACAAATGCACCGGATTATGCTATGTGTATATGTTCATTTTAATGCTCTCTGGAAATAATAGTCTGGTGTGTTCATTTTGTGAGCACTGGATCATCCGGTGAGTATAGCAGAAGAAACTAGGCATTGGAACCCACTCAGACTCATTTGTGAACACCGGATTATGATGTGATAACTTATTGAACATCGGAGAAATGCACCGGACTATCCTATGTACATATGTTCATTTAGAAGCTCTCTGGAAATAATAGTCCGGTGTGTTCATTTTGTGAACACCGGATCATCCAGTGAGGCAAAATATTCCGCTTCAAATTTTCTATGGACACTGGACTATTTTTTATTGTACTCACCGGACTATCCTATGTAGCACCGAACTAATTTTTATGTGAGCACAGGACTATCCTATCAAGCAAATTTCAGTAGAACAGTGTTATATATTTTGGGCATAACTTTTCGCTCCGAACTCCAATTTTGATGATATTTAGATCTATGGAAAGCTTGTGAAGAGCTCTACAATATTATACAGAAATCCATTCTATTTGATCACACTAAAATTCATGGAACAAGCCTAATTCATTCCTCTCTTTGTTCCGGCTTCGGCTACTTCTCTTTTGTTGCATCCATGAGACTTACTAAACAATATACTTGATAAACATATTAGTCCCAATGACGATGTTGTCATTAATCACCAAAATCACAATCATAACCTAATAGGGCTATTTTCGCTACACCGCCTGTACTAGGGTATCTCACATATATGGATGTTTATATCTAAGGATAACATAATCCTACTCAGGAAGGAGTCAGAGCCACACGACATCCCCTGTATATATACGGAGCCAGGGGACCATGCGGAGTGTCTACGATTGGTGAACAACTGAACTTACAAACTTATAGAAATAGTAGGGGATGCTTCGAGTGACGAGTCAGAAAGTGCACAAATGATCTTATATAGGTTCATACTATTAATTCCCCAGGTAAATAAACATTAGACATTGTATTGGCAAGAATGTTAGACCATAAAGCTCCCTTAGGATAATAGCCCTACATCCTGTTGGTCCTGTATTAATCCCTGGAACTGAGTACAAGGGGGTGCTCAGCTGGCCTAGATAGATCTAAACCTAATCGGAGGGATCCCATGTATGTAGTCTGGGAGAGAAGTGAATCAAGATCTAACTTACTGAGGGCTCAAAGGTGCAGAGCTTCCACCGACTAGAATGGTGTCAATGGAGTTGTGTAGACTTTTAATGGCTTGTATCGACTTGTCCCCCGTAGGGTCCCATGGCTTTGTATATATATATGGGAATCATCGTATGGACTCTAGAGTTCTTCCTTCTTATTCTTAAGGATAAACTTCTCTTTTTATGAGATATCCTGGGTATATGCGGGAGGTTTCCATGGGTCCAGGGATTCTCTTCTCAAGGATAAAGATATACCCCAAGAATAACAGGGAAACCCTAGGTTATCCTAATATGGTAGTTCTATACTACTCATCGTCATGCCCCTCACCAGTACATGAAATGAGGCTTCAACGGATCTAAGGCTTGGCCAGCAAAGATAAACATTTTGACCAACCACATCATCGAGTAGGACTCGGTTTCCCGATTTGGGTGGTACATCTAACCTGGTTCTCAAGATCATCGGGTCATCTATTCAGGATTTTGAACACCTTCGAGCACTCAAGCGATCCCTGGAGAAGGAATTACCTCTGATTACGAATTCTGATTGAACAGAGAAAACTTTTCCTAACCTATTGAAAGGATAGGGGAGAAAAGACATATTGCTAGTCGGATTTGAAATTTGGACCATCACAGTAGTGGTTTCACATGGTGGTGAAGAGATCCTCTGCCTAACAAAAATATCATGATGATGTTTGGGGACTATGCGAATACGACGAGGTAATGCTCCATCTTCTCAACTACCTTGTATGCTTCAAAAAACACACCTGGTATTTGAATGCTATGAGAGGTTGCAACTTTATCGATGTGAGCCAGCTAAAAAGACGTGAAGTTGATGGCTGAATGGCGCTAGGTTTACCATGAACCATTATGTTGGTCACACCCACCATTCAATGCTCGAAGACAAAAAAACATAGTCATCCCGGGACCAGGAGGCCTTTATAAGCCCTTGGGCGGCAATCCCTTGTTGTATCAAATCCAAACGCTACCATGGAGTCTTCTCCCCCAACAGGTCCTCCACCTTCGCCACCAAAATCTCCTCTTCTAACGCCACTGCCATCCCTAGCCGAGTCTGATTCCGTTGTGAAGATTTTCAATATCTCCTCCGATGAGGAGGTAGAAGAGGAAGGGGTGACCAGTGGCATCCCTGTTAAAGATGGTAAGCCCCTGGCTCCCAAGAGATCATCCCTAGGATAAGAGGAGGTGGACTGGAATCTCTTAGTGAAAGAGATACATGAGGAAGAGGTGGCTGCTAAGGAGAAGGAAGAGGTTGCAACTAGTAGCATCTCCGTTAAAGATGTCAAGGTCTCATCTTCTTCCTCACCTTCATCCTTGAGTGACACTGATGATGACGGTTGAGGAGGGGGCCAATGCTTCCACTCCGTCCTCATCCTCCATGATGCTGACAATGATGAAAGTAGCAGAGGAGAAAAAGGAGGAGGGAGAGGCTTCCCTGATTTTTTTCTTTCTTCCTACTCCAACCCAGCATCGAGCTAGGTCATAGAAATTATTTTATACCTTTTCATTCTCTTTATCATATCTAAAAAGGAAATCGGGACCTTGTTAACTGAAAAAAAAGTTCCATTTCTATTGCAATGCATGTGTACAATTATGGGTCTTCGTGAATACACTGAATGGCAAACATGCATTCGGCCTTTGAATCATATCTTCTGATTAGTTTGGGGAATTTTGCAACCACTTGTCGGGATGTTCATTGTGGATTACCCAAAGTCAAACTTGAGTGAAAAGTGTCATAGCTTTTAGGCACTCGTGGACTCGATAAGGATATTCACGGTCCCTAAAGAAGTGGTTTTAGATTGCCATATCTTTTCATTAGAAAATATTTCATGGCATTTATGACAAGTATTTGTAGCCCAGGTACATATGAACCCCCTGACTGGTTACCGGGGAAAAGTTCCCCGATAGGCAATCTAAAATTTCCAACATGCCATTGGGCATAAGCACCCGAATAGAGGCTTATCTCAGCTTAAGGCATTGGAATGAAATAGGAAAAAATGAGATATATTGATCGGTTTACTAACATGATGAATAATATTACAAAATGTATTATATGTACTTACACATAGAACTTACAAAGCTGGTTAATATTCCAAGTATTTTTAAAGACTAGATTATCTTCCATTGCTAACTTATACAACCCTAGACGATTAGACTTGACCACCCTATAAGGACCCTCCCATTTTGAAGATAGCTTGTTGTTGTTTTCTGCCTCTGTACAAGTCACAGAATTAGATCTCCAGGTTGGAAGGATCTATGTTGGACGTCTTGGTCGTGGTAGCACTAGAGAGCTTATTGGATCATATAAATCGTATCAGCACATGAGTCCTTTTTTCCTTGAGAACATTGAGGTTATCTTGTCTTCTCAGGATTTCATCCTTATCAGCGTATAGTTCGATTTGAGGGTATTTTATCTTTAGTTCACAAGGTAGCATGGCTTCATCCCCGTAGAATAGGAAGAAAGGTGTTTCACTCATCGCCCTACTGGATGTCATCCAAAGTGCCCAGAGCACATTAGGCAATTCGGAGGCCTAGGATTTAGCATGGGCAGATAAGTGGTTGAAGATGCGGGTCTTCATTCCTTGAAGCACAAAACCATTGGCTTGCTCGACCTATCCGTTACTTTATGGGTGGGCCACTGATGCAAAGTGGGCCATAGTGCCTAGTCCTTCACAGTAATCGATAAACACTACGCTTGATAACTGAGTGCTGTTGTTGGTTATGATCCTACTGGGGATGCCGAATCTTGTCATGACTCTTTTCATGATGAACTTTTTGGCCACTGCCGAGGTAATTTTGCCAACTAGCTCAGCTTTGATCCACTTGGTAAAGGTATCGATTGCAATTAATAGGAACTTGAAGCCCCCAGGTGACCAAGAAGGGCCCAGAATATTGAGCCCCCAAGTCACTAATGGCCACGACAAGGGAATCGTCTGTAGGGCTTATACGGGCTGGTGTACGAGCCTGCTATGAACCTGACAGCCGATACATATTTTTACCAACTCGCTCGCATCATGTAGAGTTGTAGGCCAATTGAAACCTTATCTGCAGGCCTTTTTGACAATGGTTCAAAAAGAAGCATGAGCTCCGCACACCCCTCTATGGATTTCTTCGAGTAGTTCTCTACTCTACTTCGAAGAGATGCACTTCATGAGTACTCCGTGGGTGCCTCATTGATAGAGAACATCATCCACTAGGGTATACATCCTGGATTGATGGGATATTTGCTCATATAGTGCATCATCTTTAGGCACAACTTGATCTTGATGGTACTTGCGGTTTGGATCCATCCACACATCTTCGTTTTCAAGAAGAGCCATGAGTTTCCCTGTAACTCCTTTTGGGACATCAATCCCTAGCAAGCCGCCAAGCTAGTTACAGGTCTCGTAGACCACTGCTCCTTCGGTCGTGTCATCTGATGATTCTACAAATGGCTTTGAGAGTTTCTCTATGAAAATCATGGTTTGTCCTCGAGATCGTGAGAAGGCTAGTCAGGAAAGACTATTGGCACGGCAAGACTATCAATGAGGTATGTTGTTTTATGGATCAATGTGCTCGAGAATACAACATCGGGCTTGAATCACTTGATGACCAAGACGACTGCACAGGTTATGTTCACCGCAAGTCAGGATCTTCTCCCGCGGCTTCCGATAATCTAGATTGTTGGCATACTTACCTGGAGATCTCCTCTGACGACAAAACAATGATCAATCTAGAATCCTCCTCTATAGGAGATTACCCACGAAGTGTGTTCACCATCAGAGACAGTGAGTTCTGGCTGATGAAGAGAGCCATCATCTTCGACATCTTCATGGATGACTACGCAGCGCATCATATGATGCGTCCATTTGGTCGATACCTGCACTAACCCTACCCCCTCCCCATCTAGGCCGTCCATGCTGATGTGCACATGTAAATTGTACTACTCATTGTTTTCAATCTTCAGTCATGCACCTTATCTCGTGTATTAACTCATCTTGCAGGATATTGCAAAAGGGTATGTCGTCTAATTCCATGTTGACACAACATATTGAGCCATGGATTGATTGTTTGGATAGCGAGGTGGATGACGTGGTTGACAAGGACTAGCCACAAAGTGAGAAGGCATTCACGGAGTACCTAGGTGATGTTCACATCGTCTGAGGTGCGACTCATGCAGCACACATGCCAGATAGTTACCCACTACAAAGGGACTAGGCTCAATCATTGGCGATATGTATTCAATACAAACATGAATTCATGGTACTAATTCTACTAACAAAGAACTATGCTCATACTACATAACATTTTTTCCCAGGGGTACCTCGTGTACCACATCTCAGTGGAGGCCAGTACTAACCACAGGTGGCTAGATAGATAGATGTCCCTGCCTCCGAGACATGTTGCATTCCGCAGGATCTATGAGAAGACGTAGAAGATCATGAAAGTTGTAGGACCATTAACAATGTTGCTTAGCGACCCCATGCCACTTGACTGGCTCCTATTCCTCCCCCTTGCCACTCTACTACGACGATTGTCACTCTTTCGACTGCTACGACTTTGCTACCACTACATCTAACGCAAGCTGAGCCCTACGGCGGTAGCTCCTCCAGGATATCTTACACTTGGGCCAGTGACCACTATGGCGGCAGCTCCTCTAGGCCATCTTACTCTGTTCTGGGTGACCACTACAATGACAACTCCTCCAGGCCATCTTACACTAGTCTGGGTGAGCACTACGATGGTAGCTCCTACAAGCCATCTTACGCTGCTCTCGTTGAGTCCATCTTAAACTTACCTCTATCAAGAATACATAATAACTTCATTACTTTCACATCTGTGCTAACATTACTTTGTCATATTGTTCTTTATATACCTTGTATGTATTTGTGCAAAACAAGTAGTGTTATCTTCATAGATAATTGTAAGTGATTCTAATGAACCAATACCACATGATTTTTATAGGTGGTTGACTATTCCATAAAGTCATACACTTTCATGTGATGCTTCATGTAACATCCCGAGTTTTAGCATTTAGATTACAGAAAAATTCACTCCTTTTTAAAAAAATTCTAATTATTTAAACCAACATAAAATCAAGAAAATATATATTCAAATATATATATACATGTGTGTGTACATTCAAATATAGTATTATGGCTAAGTATTCCAAAGAGCATAAAATTAATTTCTAAATTAATTCTTACAATAAGATGATCATGTGCATTTTTGGTTTATTTGTTTTATGGTTCTTTGAATGAAGATTTGAATTTGAATATCTCTCAAATTCAAATCTAAATTGTTAGTTTCAATTCTGCTAAAATCCTATTAAATTAAAATCTATTGAATTCCAACCTCTCCCAAATTCCAAGGCTTCAAGTTCAAATATTTTTCCTAATTCAAATACTTTTCTCTTCTCGGGTTGTCCCTCTCTTTCTTTCTCTCAGTGCAAACCAACCACGTGGCCTAGCCGGCCTAGCCGGCATGTCATTCATCCCCCCCTCTACACACGTGTGGGCTAGTGCAAGGGTCGCTCCCCTAGCTCAGCCGTTGCTCTTCTCTCTTGCCCACCAAGTAGACCGGCCGCTTGCTCTCTCCATCATCGACATGTGAGACCCACATTGTCGCTCCCCTCCTCCATCGCACCTCGTCGCGCTGCTTCTAGTCAAGCTGTCACCATCGCTTTCCCCGCACCATCAAAGCCGATGACTTCGTCTATACTCCCCTTCTCCCCAGCTCTCTCTCTCTCTCTCTCTCTCTCTCTCACCGTAGGCCACGACTTTAGTGACTACCATGATGGCTGACCTGTGCCCGCACTACAGCAGCCGTGCAATTTCTGATAGGCTCCGCCATCGAGACGCGCACCACACCACCTCACAATCGCCACCTCCTGCTTCCCCTCTCTCTATAAAGCGAGACGCCCTCCCCCTTTTTTCACCTCTTCCCCATTTTTGCTGCCGATCTCACCATCATGGATCTCGTCGTCGATCGTGAGGAGGAAGGAGGTTGCCACAAGACGCCGCGAGCCCTCTCAAGCTTCCATTTGCCTAACAGGAGCTACTGATAGCCGCCAACTCCCAGCGGTGAGGACTATTCACCACCACATTGCCCACCTCCACCACCACTTGTTTCACCTTGATGCCGGTCACACTTTGCCATCCCTGAGTTCGGTGAGCCTCCCCGTCTCTCCCTCTTGCCTTTTTCTGTAACATGCTAAGATAGCTGGAGGTAGACTTAGCACGGCTGCTGTTGGCAAGTGGCCCGCAAGCGCATGGTGGTGAGCCTCTCATCGTCGCTAGCAACCCTTGCCCCTCCAGTGTGCTGACCTTTGTGCTGAGGAGTCCTAGAGGTGCTAGGCCTTCTTACTTTGTAGGTACGCCTTTTGTAGGGGAGGTGCTACCCATTCTTTTTCACGGCCTAGACCAGCTCCATCTGTCGTCTATGAGTGTTTTGTCACCCCTTGCCATTCATAAGCCTCAAAATGAGTTCCTGCCATGCATAGATATTTGGCCCTTATCCATCTTCATGAAACCCCAGTGGGGGTGCCGATTCTGGTGAGACTCTGGTGATACACCGCCACAATTCCTTGCCGCTACCTTCTTCCCTGCTCTGCTCCGCCAGTGAGCCTGCGTGCGTGCCACTAGGCCTCTAGCCTCACTAGAGTGGCCCAACCGAGTAGGCCGTGCCTCGACTTATTAGCGTAGCCCAGTGACCGAGGCCACTTCCTGGTGGGCTCGCCTCCACCCAGGCCCACGATAGCCTTAGGGCATTTTCCTCGGTGGACCGACCTCTGTGTAGGCACAGGCCCAAGTCTAGCATAGGCCCAGATCTAGCCCAGCCTGAGCACTATTTAGTGGGCCCCACTAGTACTATTCAGTGGGTCCCACCTATGGGCCCCACACAGGAATAGTGATATTTTGTAATTTCTTGATTTAATTTTAGATTAAATCTTCGGAGTCATAACTTCTTCGTTCTGACTCCGATTCGTTTGCCTAAATTTATCTGAATTCAAGATCTATCTTTCTATCATAGTGTGATATACATTAGGACCTATTTGGTATTCCATTTGGTGTTATTTGATTCTTCTCTAATATAGGCCATCATTAATTGTAGTTGTGCTTTGCAAAACAAGAGGAATTCACAGAGGAACTGGAGAACCCTAACTTCAACCAAGGACTAGAAGAAGACTTCAGAGAAGGCAAGTCTTATCACCTTGATCATTTGAAATCCATGTGTTCAATAATCTAATTGATTAACTTAAAACTAGAATTATTATTGCTTGTGCTATATATTGTGCTATTTCAACTGCTTGCAGTAGTTAAATCCTATCAAACAGTTGGCGTGGTTTAAACATCATTATCCTGAATCCATGTCACCCTAGGATTACATGTCAATATCTATATTAACATCAGACAACGTCTTCATATCTAACATGCTTAGGATTGAATACATCTCTTTGGAGATGTCGCTTATGGAAAACCTCTCTTTGGAGATGTCAGCTTCACTGAGTATCCATTAAACTCATATGCCATGAATCTTTGATGATTGTAAAATCCTTGATATAGTGTGGGATATGGCGGGTGGTGTGTAAAAAGGGTGAAAACTAATTTGGCGGGGGCAAGTAGAGTAGTCCTCCGGTGAGGATGATCTTTGGGGCTTGAGTTACCTATGTTGTATTCTTTGCCAGCTTGAAGATGCATGTCCCAGCTGTATAAGTATCAAATCATTGTGTTGTCTTGCTAAGCCACCCCAGTGTAACCATGCATCCTATTATGGGCAGGACTTGACTTTTCTATATCCCACCCAAGCTAGATATTTTACTAGAAGGCCAAGGGAGCAATAAGAACCCAAGCATCTATCAGTTACTTCACAGGATGTTCATTGAACCAGACTCTTTACGAAGGTCCAGGTGGTACCCTGGCATCCCTTACATAGACATGAAGCACTTGGAATGTCTCATAGTATAGTCCAGCAAAGAAAGATGATTGAAGCATCTTGGTAGGATTTCTTCGTCCGCTTGCAATGGTTGGAGGTTGAGCATATTGCGTGGGTACAGTGTACAGCCTCTGCAGAGTGTATATCTTTTTGAATAGCTGTGTCTATGGTTATAGACATGGAAAGCAATGATCTCACTTGGTTAGACTCGGGGCGTGTGTATCTTTGATGAGTGAGTATGTTGAATAGATGTTCATATGATGAGGTTGCTGGCTCAATCCGTCCGGAGCTGTGTGGTACTGGAGGTATACTAGACAAAATGATAGGGACTTCGGAGTGATGTGTATCCCATCCTAGGACCAAAAACCCAGATGTACCTTGTTACCTTGTTTAAACTGTTTCAAAGTTATCAGTAGAGAATATAAATAGATCATTGCATAAACTATTTTTTGCTTAAAACAAAATTGTAAAACCTAATCCTTGAGTCATCCTTTATGCATATATCAAACTCCTTGCAATATTATAGAACTTGCTGAGTTCCTTTCGTACTCATTATTGCTATCATTCAGATGTGGAGATCGATACTGACTGGAGACGAAGGTGTGGATGAGTAGATTAGCTATCGCATTTGCACCCTAGCTACCCATAGCTTTGGGTTGTTTTTCTGCTATGCTTTTATTGGCCAAGTGGCTAGGTAATGTACCCTATGGTTTAAGACCTTTTGTACTGTTGTAACCTTAACCTTTTATATACAATATATTACTTGTGATGCCACAATTGTTGTACTATGTGTATCAGCAACTTGATCCATGGACTGATGCACGAGGTATAGGAGATCCTGGGAAAGGGGTCTTACACTTCATATAATGTAATTATTTTATAATGGTTAGTGGAAGTAGCCGCGAGAGTCTGTTGATGACTTCACTTAGAATGTTGTTCCACACCATATATAAGAATACAAAGTCTATCTGCAATCTAGCATTATAGAGATCAAATAAATAGCCAGTATCTGTATATCTAACCATAGTCATATCTTGATTTTTTTTATATTATAAACCATGATTCTTTATATCTTGGAGATATCAAGGATATTCTTCACTACCTAATGACGATTGTTGGGGATATGCTATGTATAGCTAGCAAGTTTTTGCAAATACAATATCAGGCCTAATGCAATTTGCAAGATATATTAGCGCTCCAAAGATACTAAGATATGGGTCTTCAAGTCTCAATATCTCTTCTTCAACCTGAGGTATGAACGGATTTTTATCCATATCTAGGGATCAGATAACTATAACTATTTTTGATGGATATTATTTATCCATATTGAAGTTCTTCAATATTTTCTAGATATATGTAGACTAGTGTACAAGTATTCCTGAGGGAATATGCTCAAGGTTTAAACCTAAGAAAACTTTGGTTGTTACCCAATTCTTCTCTCAAATTTGGTCTTAAGATGATTGCCAGCTTTTTGTGTATTTCTGATGATATTGAGATCATCTACATATATTGAGATGATACAAAATGTAGTTAACGATTTCTTTATAAACATATATGATCAATCATCATTATTTGAATAACCTTTCTACAGAAGGAACTCATTCAGTCAGTTTGTACCATATTTTGTCAGACTGTTTTAAGCCATAGAGTGATTTTACACAATACATGTTGCGATTTACTTTAGAATTTATAATTTTAAGTTGCTCAGGGAGTTTTGTATAGATTTTTGAATCAAGTGACTAGATTATGCCAATGATATTAAATATCAGATCGTTATTCCACTCATAACTAGAGGTTATGTTACTTCAAAATCGATGTCGGGTCTCTGCGTGAACCATTGTGCTACAAGTCTCACTTTGTATTTCAGCACCTAATTGTTTTTATTCTGTTTGTGGATGAATCCCATTTTGATCCCACTGGGAAGGTATTTTAGGAGTAGGTATTATTGATGTATATACCCCACTTTTTTAAGTGAGCATAATTAAGCCTCAATTGCCTCCGTCCATTTAATCCAGTCTAGGTGCTTTAGACACTCGATCATGGTCTTTGATTCTGGATCTACCTTGAGGGTTAGGGGCGGTTACAGTTTCCCACCCCCACCCACTCATAATCGCCCGAGCCACTTGAGGTTCGCCAACTGCCAATTGGCTGGTCGTTGGTTGGCCGCCACCGATTGGCCGGCTTGTGCGTGGCTATCGCTGGTGCCTTGCCTTCGGCGGGCATAGTGCGGTCGGCACAGCCGTGTGCAGCCATGTCCGCCGCTTCGAGGGTAGGCCATTGAGTGCTGCCTAGAGGGCTAGTAGCTACCATAGTATGGTTGGGCCGCCACCGGCCGGAGATGCGTGCCTTGTGAGCAACCTTCACCCACCACCAGCCTAGGGCCAGAGATGCTGAAGAGGCGTCGCCAGATTTGGCTGCACCATGGAGAGTGAGGGGTGCCAGCCACTGGATCCAAGCACCGCCGACCAAGTAGAGGAAGGGGCGCTAAGGGATGGTGCCACCGTTTGCCAGATCTGTGTCTACAAGGTCGATCTCTGCCCATCAACAGAGGGTGCGCCAGTGGCCAACCTTCACTTGCCGGTAGCCTAAGGTCGTGCAGCCAGCTTGCTGTGGGCCACCACCTTGGGTACTTCCTAGAGGGTGGTTACCAAAGGTAAGACGCGTGCCTCCATCGTCACCATCTGTGTTGATTTTTTGCCGAATGGAAGGACTCCATGATTTTGCTTACCGATGCTTTGTTCTATTTGTCGGCCTATGAGCAGTGTATAGCGCATGTCAGATAATGTGTTGTAGAAGAATTAAGACACAAGAGGATGTAAATGAAAACTCATTATTTATTTAATTTATTGATCACATATATATACAAAGAACGGGCACTATTGCAAAAAGGTATATCAGTGTCGGTTGAAAAATGGCTTCCCTACCTGTTTTTCAACTAGCACTGATACTCGACTAGTATAAGTGCCGATTCACCACCCGACACAATTGCCATTTTCAAAGAATAAAAAATAGAAAATTGGAGGGAGCAGCATTCGAGCCGGCTCGATTCCGTGCCAGCTCGGATGCCGCTGCTCCCCTGATGCGGATCCGGCGACCCCGCCACAAGTCCTGCTGCCCTGGTGTACTCATAGCTGCCATGGGGCCGAGGAGGTCGTCGCCACGTGTAGGAGCCGCCCGCACCCAAGCTCGCTCAGCCGCCGCCAGTTGGTGTTCCGTTGGTTCGCTCCAAGAACCCCTCCGGTAGGATGGCGTCAAGGTCTAGGTCGGCGCAGTGGTCGAACGGCCTCTCCAGGTCATCGCTAAGAGGAGGGACTTGCACCACCCACAGGAACCGATGGCCGAACTTCTCCAGGCCGACGGCGATCTTCTTCAACTGCTCGCTGGAGTAGTGTTGGTACTAGGCGGCAGCTGATTTGATGTTGCTGCTCCATCCTAACCACACTTGCACAGCAAGCAAGCAGATAGATAGAGTGATTAATCTTGAGAGCTCACCATCATCGATCTGGTGACGGGGCCATGGGCAACCTCGCCCCCAACACTACTGAGTCGGACGTGGAGAGAGAGAGAGAGAGGGTTTGGTGAGGAAAAGATAAGGCTATGGTGAGGACTAAGCTGAGCCAGATGTGGAGGACAGAGATAAGCTCTGCGGATGTGAGGACTAGCCAATGTGAGCCAAAATCTGGTTGAATTTCAAATTCGGGTCCAGACATGCATTAGTACCGGTTGTATATTGAACCGGCTATGAGTTCGTGGCTAGAACCGACACTGAAGTATTAGTTCCGGTTCCAGCCACGAACTGGCACTGATAGTCTTTTTTAGTACCGGTTCTTAGTGTGTCACTTATTTTTTACGCGCGGGAAATTAAGAACCGACACTGATATATCTTCGGCCACAGTTTTTGTATAACTAACACTAATAAAACGCTATTTATAACCTATTCTGCAGTAGTGAAGTGAGCTGCACGCTCAGAAGGCATCCTCCCAAACAGGCATCTCCCCGAAATGAGTACCTCTCGGTGATTTGATCATTTTGCTTGTAACACTGTCAAGAAACAAAGTCGCCTAAAAAAGCTAAAATCTGATATTTCAACCCACAGTTTGCGAGCAAATCTAGCTTGGTCAGAACTCAGGACACCGCGTGGTCAACAAGAACCTAGAGAATCTGCTGAGTTACCGTCAGAACATTTGGAGAACTGCATATACGCAACATCGTATGAATAAAACAAGTAGAACCCTGCAGAGTTGAATTTGAAAATTACGGCCCTGCAAAAGTACACCTTGGACAGTACATTCAAGTATATTTACCAGCAGGCCAAGTTGAATACCTAGCGACGTACCTAGCTGAATATTGTATTGTCCATGGAGCAAGGATCAAGAAGATACTACCGTGCACTACAGGTGGAGCAACAAGGTTTCATTGACTTGCGAGAACTCACCACACGCATGGTTTGACATCCCAATAGCATGCAGTTCTAGACTGAAGCAGTTTAACCCTAGCTTGTTGACTAGTCAACTGTGTATGAGCTAGACATGCGCGACTTTTTCTTTCTTCTTTTCTTTTCTTTTCTTTTTTTCTTTTCTTTGTTTTTTTTATTCTAGGCACCCGTCAATGATTCATCTTGCAAACAATCATTATTACAAAATCGACCATAGATGATGGCTCATTCCTTTTGTTTTTTAATATTCGGCAGAGAAAATGTATTATTACAGGTTCTTAAGCTCCCGCGTCCGAACCATAATGAAGCCGCTAAGAACCGACACTGATACCGACTATCAGTCTCGATCCAAACCACGAACCACCACTGATGATTACTATATATTATGCCAAGCCGAACCGAGAAAAAAATCTCTAAGTCCTCGATCGTATGTGCATCCTTATCTCTTCCACCCGTCTGACCCTTGTCCTTATCTCTTCACTTCTCTCCCTCTCATTCACCCTCTCTCAACCAACACCTCTCTTATCCAAGGTGGGGCGATGGGCGGCTGCGGGCAAATGCGACAATGGGCATCTGGCTGAGAGACAAAGGGTGAGCACAAGGCGACAATAGTGGGACACAGCTATGGTGGAGGCGACGAGCATAGCACAGTGCAGCTGTGGTGTCAGTGGGGCGGTGGGGCGTAGCTGCAACAAGCACGTGCAAGGCGACAACGATGGGGCACAGCTACAGCGGAGGCGAGGTGCGTGGTGATGGCAAGGCAAGGTCCGAGCGGCATCGACAAAGAGCGGTGGAGCAGCATCAGCAAGGTGCGGGTGCGGCGAAGCTATGGTGGAAGCCTTCGTGTGCCACATTTTCTATGCAGGACCCGTCTGGCGTAGCGACCGCAGCGAGGAGCAGGTGTGGCGGCACCTGGGCACGGCGATGCGATAGGTCATCTTTTTTTTCAAAAATACCATCACTGCCGGTTGAATTCACGAACCGACAGTAATATAAATTTTCAATGCTCCTTCTAGAACCAATGACTATCAATGCCGAGTAATCAGTGACAGTTCAATATCCGTCATTGATAATAATATGCAAGTTTAACTAGCTAAGGAGGTGCAGCATTCCAAAAAATTTCTTGCACGAACTTTTGGGATATATTTTTCATGGTCAAAATTTGTGTACCACAGCTAGCTTTAAGAGAAGCATGAGAAAAATATAGCTGACATAAGTAACATACATTAAAACACTAAAGCTCATTTGCCATTTCTAATGCAAATAGTCAGCGAGAACTAATGCCCTAACAAAAAAACATCTTTGATCACAGCACCCGCAGGAGCGAATTAGTAACTGAACCACCAAAACTCTATTGCATCGTTAGAAAAGAAACGCAATATAAAGAGCTAGACTTTTGTATACCTGCATATGGTATTTCCCTAGTTTTTCTTCCCAACAACAGTGAAGATCACTACTGACCTAGAGCTGAGAAAAGAGGCAACCCATGGCAAACCGTCACATTTGAAGCCTTCTGCGCCATCACCGGCGCCGACGAAACCCAGCTTTCGCTTTCGTACCCAACGCCTTGCTCATAACCATCCTCCTTGCTGGCATTGCAGCCAGGTAAGTCCTGTGAGAGGTAATACATGTTCCGATCACAGTAGAGGTCAGACACCGTCCCACCGTCCTCTCTGTAACTGCTGGCCGCATGGTGGCCCTGACCATGCTCCTCCAGCGTGGCGACCGGCATGGAGTAGCCGCCACAACATATTGCACCGTGATAACCAACTCCGTCATCGTATATGTAGGTATTGGAGTCCACCGGCTGCGAGGGAATGTCTGCAACACTCATCACGTTCTGAACCGCTGATGGCTGAAAAGAGTTGTGGATGCCAGCCACAGCTGGGAAATGCTGGAGGTTGTGCAGGTTGTGCGCAGCCGCAACCACAGCGCCATCCTGTTCCTCTTGCTTGCACCAAATCCTGGAGTGTCCATAGCCATTGCTGTAGTGCAAGGGGGTCGGCGTCAAGGCAACGGGCGGCCAGCCACTGTAACCATAATGATGCTGGCCGTAGCTGCCAATGCCATCAGTGAGCAGGTTTGAAGCAGCCATGAGCCCAGCGTCCGTGTCAGTGCAGTCCGTGCCCATGTCAGAATGATCAGCCACATCCTTTAGGCGTTTAGTCGTGCCACCCACAGGGAGGGAGCTGCTCTCGATGATGCTCTTGACGTCGTACCGGCTCATGTCAAAGTTGGTGACCGCAGTGAGGCCTCGGAATTTAATCGCGGCGATATCGTAAGCCTCCGCAGCTTCCTCCTGGGTACCTACAGATGTCAGGAACACACATGACCCATGAGCTTTTGTTCAAGAGGCAACAATAATTAAGTGGAAAAAATGGTCCAGCATTAGCTCTATGCTTTTCCTCCTTGCTTCCATTTTCTATGAAAGAAAAGAGTGATGGATTTAGTAGATCTGATTAGGAGATAAACTTACTAAATGTGCCTAAATACAGATCCTTGTTTCCTGCCACCCTTCCTATTCTTGCTTGCCACCTTCCATGCTGATGGTGCCTGTTTCACATGTATGCTTGACAGATAGAAAAGCAATAGCATAATATACCAGGGAAAGAAAATAATATTGGAGAGCATTGTGAACACTAGTAAAAAAACGTATAAAGAAAATATTGCAACAATTTGGTAAGAAAAGAAAAGTTGATGAGTGCAAGTAAAATAACAACTCCCGTGATATCAGTAAGTACATGCGCCATATGATTTCTAGAGGCAAACTACAATTCCCCTGGAAGCAGAAACAAAAGCAACAAATGATAATTAAAAAAAATAAAAGAATCAATTCATACCTGGTTACTCCTCGATAAATCGATGCACCACGAGAGAATCCACTGCTTTTTCTGTATCACAAGATCTTATGTCAAACCCATGTGTTAATCATTTTACTTCTACTTACATCAAGGTTGAACGATGTAACCAAACATATACCTTCTAAGGGACGCAATGTATTCTTGCCGATTCATACTCTTCATCTGTTCCAACTCTTTTTCATAGTTGTTCACCTAGGAACGGCAATAACAATAATCATATATATGTGTGAATAAAAAATATAAATGCTCATGAATGAAACGAAGAATTAGTGGTACCGGAAAATTTGTAGTTGTTGTAGGACCCCAATACTTTAGAGCAGCTAAATCATAAGCCCTAGCAGCTTTCTCCTCTTTATCGTATCCACCTTCATTGCATAAATTGTACGTTTCACGATTCATCAAGAAGAAAAAAAATTATAAATTGCAATAATAAGTTACTTACCGAGATATACTGACAAGAGTCGAGCAAGCCCCATGTTTCCCAAAAGAGAAAAGGAACAAATTTAGTTTCAGAAAATCAAAATGTTCATAGAATAGTAGTAAGTGCAAGTCTAATAATAAAAGAGTGTTCCTCAGCGATAATTAGATTGGGATTATTACCTTGTCTGCCTTTGCGAGTCTGGCCTTCTCTTCTACAGCTGTTGTCCCAGAGATGCGCTTCATACCTTCCTGTCCATCTGTGCCTATTGGACAAAGACCTCAGAAAAAATATATTAGCTAAAAGACTACAAGATAAAGAAGAAAGCTGAGCAACATAGTAAAAATTTACAGTGGAAATACACTAGACATTGCAAAAAGATGGAAATCTTGAAACCTAGTCGATGTGCAACAATAATGGAAACACAAATTACAAACAGTTACCAAGTAATTAGCCAATTTAACCAGTCAAATCATGTACTACATTGCTCCTTAGTCGATAAAATGACATGCACGCGATGATACATGCACATTTTACAAAAAAAAATGATTGATTGATAAAGTCAAACCAAAAGAAGATGCCGAGCTCCTGCCGATAAGAACAAAAAAAACGAGGTACTCGATTACAACTATATGCACTAGTAGTATAACTAAAGGATATCCATGTACAAAAATCTAGATATTACAATGAAGCATCACACTACAGGCTTTGAGGCAGCAAAATCTGTGAGGAATCAAAATGTTCAAATGGCAGAATAATATTGATCTTAGTATTTAATATCTTATGAACAAGCAAATAATGAAATAGAAATGATGTAGCCCTATAAAATAGAAAAAAGAGCTAGCGCATATCTGAAGCAATATCAAGAACACAACCCAAAAGTTAAAAAATAATAATATTCAAAGGTTCTGATCCAATCAACCATAAAATGGCTTAAAAATATGTTTCGATCCAATCATACTATAAGGAGATCGAGTAGTAACTAGTAAGTAGTATTCCAAAAAAATGCAGTGTTAATTTTCATAGGACGCTCAGGATAAATAGTTCACAAACACAAAAAGCAACCAAGTAGAGTCGAAACATATGGTACAAAGGAATTAAAACTCTAGAAAAGTGAAGAGATCGAAGAAATGATGAGTATTTGCACCATAAACTCTAAGTGCATGACCAAGAATCTACCAATACAAGTAATGGATATGTACATACTACTAAGGAAACAAATCAGACAAAGGACACAAAGCCATGTGATATATCGCATGCATCTAGGCAGAAATCAAACCCAATAATACCGAAGAAATGAACAGAATCGAGGAGGGATAACAAAAAAGAAGGGGGCTTACTTTGTGACACCACGGTATATGGAAGTCCGCTGCCCGAAAGTTTCCACGACCACCTTTCTCTGCTGCGCCGCCTCCACAACCGCTCCGCCGCTCTCCGTGCCGTCGACCAACTTCCCACTCCCCTCCGGCGATGCACCTGCCGCCGGTGACACCACCAGCGGCATGGAGGAGTCAGCCCCCGCCGGCGCCGGCTGGCTGCGCAGCCAGTTCTTGATCATGGATAGCCCGATGGAACTCGCGCCGCCCGCGCGGCTCCCGACAAACGGCCGGCCGGACACCACGGTCGGTTCTTGCAAGCCGAGGAAGTCCTCCAGCTTCGGCTGCTCTGAGTCTGCCTCGCCTTGGGGCGGCGGGTGCAGGACGGCATCAGCGGCGCAAGATAAGGAGGAGAAGCCCAGCCAGTTGTTCTGGGAGCCCATCTATGAAGATCCCACTACTGATTCTAGGGAAGGGTGATGATGAAGGGAGAGAGAGGGAAGAGAGAGGTGGCTCTTGTCGATTTTATGGACGGCAAGCCCTAGATACACTCTTGCTGTCTAGTCTTGCAGCGTAGGAGTTGTTGTCACAGTAGATAGATAGAGAGAAACTGATGGGGGAGAGGAAATTAATAATGCTACTTGGTGCGTGGCAGTGGCGGCATCGGGGTTCTCACTTCTCACAAAAAAAAGAGATTGGAAAGAAGAGCCAGAGCTCCAGGAGTGCGAAACACATTTTGGTAACGACTCCAAAACTCGTGACCTGTTGCGTTTCCATGAACAACAAAACTTGTACGCGCTTAGTACTCCAGTAGTACACATCTCTCTTCTCTCTCTGCATGGGAAGGCGCGACTTGAGCATGCGTATGAACGGGACGCACGTACGTGCGTGTATAATTATGACGGGCCGCTTCGATTAGATTGCACGGCATGTGCGCTTTGACCGAAGCAAACCCTGGGTTAAGTAACTAATCGGGCGGGTTAATAGTTACTCGTGGCCCGGGTTGAGTTAGTATGCATGTTGTGCTTTCTGCCGGTAAAAGCTGCGACGCTCGCGATTCACGGAGGAGGCATGCATGCTACGCGCGTCGATCGATCCGGTAGGGCCCGGCGCGCAGTCCGCCCGCGAGGGCACACCTGGCCGCCACCACCGCTTCCGCCGGCGTATGGGCGAGCAGCGTCGAAAAGGTACATGCGGTGACCCAACTCGTCTTGGCTTTTTGCCCGCCATTTCCTCCCTGGTTTTTTCCTCCTTTTGTATGCATGTCTCTAGATTTTCTCCTTTACTCCTTTAGTATGTTTGACCGTTTGCGTGAGCGCTCCTGGGCGCAATGGATTTAGAGTTATAGACATTCATACTTTTTTTTCAAGTCCAAAAGTAAGTGGATTTTCTCCCATTAGCGGCGAACCTATCTAACTCGAGATCGACATGCATGTAAGAGAGTGAGCTAAATTATCGCTCCAAACCGAATTTCGCCTAGGTGGATAAGAGAAAAATGGTAGCCCACTCTTTGTTTCACTACTAGAAACCCAACGTAGGCTAACGGTGATATTGAATGGCCCACGGCCCGTCGGTGAGATTGTGTAATAGCCAACGGTTGTAATGTTCATGATAGTTACAAGTGAATCCTCGGTCATTGTACCAAATGATCGATAGGTCAAACATTTTTCAAGGGGCACACGATGTCCCGTTGGGCATTTGACACAATGACCGATGGTTGAACCATCACCGACGGTCTAAAGTGTACAGTCAGCTATTAGGCGAACCATAGCCGATAATACCTAATAGCTGCCGATAGGTCTTGATATAACCTTGACTATTTCTTAATGTGGCCAATGGTAAAAAATATCTCAAGTGGTCTATAACGTGTATTTGGTGTTTTATTAATTTTTGAAGTTTCTGGGATGACTGATACGGTTGGTTAATATGATTATTATTATTATTTGGATTTTGAAGTTTGGCGAGAGAGAAATTTTGTCATTAGTGGAACATTTTTTTCATCCAAAATTACGTTATAAAGTGAACTACTTTTAAATCCCAAATTAGGTGTTATGGAATTAGAAATATTGGATTTGCACTTTCATACGAATAGAGTCGATTCATGGAACCACTTATACTTGAGCCAATCACATGATTGGTTTTCTAACAATAATAGTGTCAATTAAATAATAAGGTGATGCGCGTTTACCCGATCTCTCAAAGGTAATATGATAAGTCGATTGGTAGGGTTTCGACGTTGATGATCCAAAGGCTCTGATCAGAACAGATCGAGAACCTTCGCAACCACTACACCACTACTATGTGGTTATCAACCGTGCCAAGACGCGATGGACCTCGCCAAGAAGGCTTTTCCTGCAAGCGAATCGAGAACACAAGTAAGAACGGGTAGATGCAATCTCAATATTGCTAATTACCAATGAAGTACTTGAGTTGGGGTTCAACAATCCGATAAACAGCAAAACTGTCTAAAACAGAATAATTTAAGCTAAACCGAAGCCAAAACTATGACGGCTATTGTGTATATATAGGGGGACATGAGGAGGTCGACCTAGGGTTATGCAACCGTGGAAAGAGGCGTGCACAACCTAGACTCCGACTTCGACACGATTACAAGACCCGACAGGGTCCAAAACGGTGATACAGCATATTATTCCTTCGACTCTGACTAATCTATAATGAATCTAAGGGTGAGACCAGATCTGTTGAAAAGAACTCATCAATAGCTCTCCAACGAATCCAAGAACGACTCAATTGGAGTCCGTATGCGAGTTATACTTGTTTTATTGACGTGTTGTCTTGAGACTCGACCACGACCATGACTTCGATCACAACCACGACTTCGACCAGATAAGGTTGTGGAAGGTTGTTGTGTTTTTCTCATGTTCCTAAGCAATAAAACATCACAAAGGTTCAGTATCAATCCATCAAAGAAAGTATGAACAGCAAGGAAGGAGTTCACCTGGTGGTTTAATTGTCGTGCACGTGCTCTTGTAATTGGGCCTTTTATGGTTCGAGGAATATTAATAGTATTGATCGTATCTGAAGTGATGTGTGTTTGCCCAATCTTTCGAAGGTAATATGATAAGTCAATTGGTAGAGTTTCAGCGTTGATGATCCAAAGGCTTCGACCAGAACAAATCTAAAACCCTTGAAACCACTACACCACTACTCCGTAATTATCAACCATGCCAAGACGTGGTTGACCTCGCCAAGAAGGCTTTTCCTGCAAGCGAATCGAGAACACAAGCAAGAATAGATAGATGCAATCTGAATATTGCCAATTACCAATGAAATACTTGAGTTGGGGTTCAACAAACCGATAAACGGTGAAACTGTTTAAAACAAAATAATCTAAGCTAAATTCAAGCCTAAACTATGAAGACTACTGTATATTTATAGGGGGATGTGAGGAGGTTGACCTAGGGTTGTAAAGCCGTGGAAAGAGGCGTGCACAACCTGTATTGTGACCTTGTCACGATTACAAGACCCGAAAGGGTCCGAAACGGTGATGCAGCATATTATTCCTTTGACTCTGACTAATCTCTAATGAATCTAAGAGTAAGACTAGATCTATTGAAAAGGTCTCGTCAATAGCTTTCCAACGAATCTAAGAACGCCTCAATTGGACTCCATATGCAAGAGTTATGGCCGTTTTATTGATATGTTATCCTTGGACTCGACCACGACCACGACCACGACCACGACCACGACCACGACTTCGACCACGACGACGACTAGAGCTTAGCTTCATGTCCGAGTGGACTTGTCTTTTGAGGGGTGGTGTTCGAGTAAGGTTGTTATGCTTCTCTCATATTTCTAAGCAATAAAACATCACAAGAATTTAGTAGTAATCCATCCAAGGAAGCATGAACAGTAGGGAACGAGTTTACCTAGTGGTTTAATTGTCGTGCACGTGCTCTTGTAATTGGACATTGTATGATTTGAGAAATATTAATAGTATTGATTGTATCTAAAGGAGTCATAGGCTCATCATCCTCTCCCTCTTGAATTGGAGTCATCCTCGACTCAAGCCCATCTTCTTCTCCGAAGTATGATTTCAAATCTGAAATATTAAATGTGGGACTAACCCCCAAAATCTGTAAGTAGATCTAGTTTGTATGCATTATCATTTATTTTCTAAATTATCTTAAATGGTCCATTAGCTCTAGATACAACTTTGATTTTCTGAATTATGGAAACCTATCCTTTCTTAAATACAACCAAATTAAATCACCCGGTTCAAATTTTATTTCGTTCCTATCTTTACTTTCGGCAATCCTATACTTTTCAGTCATGCTCTATATATTCTTTTTAGTTATCTCATGCAGCTTAAGAATAAATTCAGCACGTTTCTTGGTATCCAAATTAAGTCTTTCAAGAATAGGCAAAGGTAGTAAATCCATAGGAGCACGGGGATTAAAACCATACACTATCTGAGTCGAACTTACCTTAGTGGTGCAGTATACCAACCTATTGTAAGCAAACTCAATATACGATAAACACTCTTCCCGCATTCTCCATTTTTTTTCTTTAGAACAGCCCATAACATGGCCGATAAGGTACGGTTGATAACCACCATTTGACTGTCAGTCTGGGGATGACACGTGGTAGAAAACACTAGCTCCATCCCTAGTTTATTCCAAAGTGATCTCCAAAAGTGACACAAAAACTTTGTGTCATGATCCGAGATGATAGTATTAGGCACTCCATGTAGTCGAATGATTTTTCTGAAAAACAAATCAGCTATGTATGTAGCATCATCGCTCTTATGATAAGGTATAAAATGTGTTATTTTAAAAAATCTAACAACTACAAATATGCTATCCCTCCCCCTCTTTATTCTAGATAATCCTAAAACTAAATCCATAGAAATATCTTCCCAAGGTGCACTACGAATAGGAAGAGGCATGTAAAGATCATATGTATTTAAGCGAGACTTAACTTTATTGCAAGTGGTGCTACATGACACGTAGCACTCGACGTCACTCATCTTTGGTCAAAAGAAATGAGCGACTAGCACATCTTCAATCTTCTTTGCTACAAAATGTACCGTCAATCCTCCTCCATGTGCCTCCTGGAATAATAAAAGACGAACGAAGCTAACTGGAATACATAGCTTGTTATCACGATAGAGCAATCTGTCATTCAACATATGTTTATTCCATATTTTTCCCTTTTTTACATTGTTTGAGAACTTCTATAAAATCCAAATCAACATCATATTATTTTTTAATGGTCTCTAAACAAAAATTCTTATGATCCAGTTGAGATAACATGATATAACACCTAGAAAGTGCATCAATTATTACATTGTCCTTTCCTTTCTTATGTTTTATGACATATGAAAACGACTCAATAAATTCTACCCATTTAGCATGTCGTTTATTCAGTTTAGCTTGACTCCTAATATGTTTCAATGGTTCATGATCAGAATGTATAACAAATTATTTGGGCCAAAGATAATGTTGCCAAGTTTCAAGCACTCGAACTAAAGCATACAATTCCTTATAATTGGTAGAATAATTTAGACTTGGCCCATTTAATTTCTCACTAAAATAAGAGCAACAGGTTTAGCTTCTTGAATTAGCACACCTCCAATTCCAATCCCACTAGCATCACATTCTAGTTCAAATGTCTTACCAAAATCAGGGAGTTAGTGCAATGGAGCATGGGTGAGCTTCTCTTTCAACAACTTGAATGCTTGTTCTTGTGCAGGTTCCCATTTGAAAACTACTCCTTTCTTTGTCAACTCATTTAATGGAGTAGCAATGGTGCTGAAATCCCGCATAAATCGCCTATAGAAACACGCAAGACCATGAAAGCTTCTCATTTGTGTAATAGTCTCAGGAGTTGGCTGGCTCTTTATGGCTTCGATTTTTGCTTCATCCACCTCTATTCCCTGTGGAGTAACAATATAGGCAAGAAAAGATACTTGATCCATGCAAAAGGTGCACTTTCGAGGTTACTGAACAAATGTGCATCTCTCAAAACATTAAAAGCAGCACGTAAATGATCAAAGTGTTGTTCTTGTGTCTTGCTATAAATCAAGATATCATCAAAATATACCACCACAAATCTTCCAATGAAAATATGTAAAACTTCGTTCATCAATCGCATGAAAGTACTAGGTGCATTAGTTAATCCAAAAGGTATTACAAACCACTCGTACAATTTTCCATTTATCTCCAAGTTTCATCCTAGTTTGGTGGTATCTACTTTGTAAGTCAATTTTAGTGAAAATTATAAAACAACTCAACTCGTCAAGCATATCATCTAACCTAGGGATAGGGTGATGATATCTTATAGTAATATTATTGATGGCTCTACAATCAACACACATACGCCAACTATCGCCTTTCTTATGAACCAAAAGAACAGGAACAATACAAGGACTAAGGCTTTTTCAGACGTACCCACGATCCAATAGATCTTGGACTTGTCGCTGAATTTCCTTAGTCTCTTATGGGTTGATCCTATATGCAGCACGATTTTACAAAGTTGCTCCCGAAATCAAATCAATTTGATGCTCAATTCCATCGGACTTAGAAGTTGTTCTTGCTTTCTCCTTTTTGGGTGGAAAAACTTCTTCCGCTACTTGCTAATTTTCATATTCATTCTCAAACTATTTTCTCTTATTTTCAGATATCTCTTGTTCACATTTCACAATTTTAGCAGGGGTTAATGGTAGAAAAGTTATTTTCTTTCCTTTATGCATAAGGGTGTACTTATTACTTCTACCATAATGTGTTGCATCAGTACCAAACTCCCGTGGTTGTCCTAACAAAAGAGATCATGGTTGCATGGGAACTACATCGAAATCAGCACAAACATGGTATGAACCAATAGAAAAATGCACCCTAACTGTTTGCATTACCTTCACATTTCACAATTTAAGCAGGGGTTAAGGGTGTACTTATTACTTCTACCATGATGTGTTACATCAGTATCAAACTTCCATGGTCGTCCTAAGAGAAGTGAACATGCTTGCATGGGCACTACATCAAAAGCAGCACAATCATGATATGAACTAATAGAAAAATGCACTTTAGCTATTTGTATTACCTTCACCTTACCACTATTCTTGAACCATTGAATATGATAAGGGTGAGGATGTTTTCTTGTTGGCAAGGCAAGCTTCTTGATCATATCTGAATTTACCAAGTTGTTGTAGCTTCCTCCATCAATAATGACTCGAACACGATAATCCTTGACTATGAGGAACATCTAAAATAAATCATGGTATTGTAGCTATTTCACTTGCTCCATTTGAGTACTTAACACTCACTGCACAATGAGGGTCCAATAATCCTCCGTGGCAGTGACATCAAATACTTCCGCATGGTTGATATCCGTCTAACGTCCATCCTCGTCACCTGCATGGTTAGTTGAATGAGCATATTCATCCTCAATATCAATAACACTTACATAACCACCATCTTCAGTTACAATGTACGCTTACTAACTTGGGCAATCCTTCATGACGTGGCCTATTCTCTTGCATCAGTGGCATACAATCCTGGTCGATCAGCCTGTAGAAGCAACCGAAGAAGAGCTCTTGGTTGGACCTTGCACACTTACGGATTTACTTTCCTCGGGAGCATGTGACGGTGTCGAAGGTATTGCTAAATGCACCCTACTCAAGAAGGGGCAGCAGACCGTGTAGTTGAATGTGTGGCTATTTTGACTTGTCCCAGTGTTGATTTTGAAGTAGTCGTGCTTCCAAAATTGCTCATTGGCCTCTGTTGTCATTCCTGCATTTCTTTTTCTATCAAACACGCAAGTTGGAACAATCTAGAAATACTATCATATTCTTTGTAATCAACTACGTCATGAATTTCACGCCTTAACCCTCCATAGAATTGTGACATTGCAGCCTCTTCATCCTCAATAATATCACAATTCAACATACTAATTTGTAGCTCCTGATAATATTCTTCTATAGATATATCATCTTGGTTTAAGCGCTCCAATTTCTTATGCAAATCATGTTTAAAAGAGGGTGGAACAAATCTGTTATGCATAGTAACCATTAAAATATTCCATGTAGTAGGCGCAAACCTATCGATGCAAACTCTATTCCACCAGATGATTGCAAAATCTTTAAATTCACTAGTGGCTTGCCAAACTCTATGCACTTCAGGAACCAAATGAGCATTAAACTTTTGTTCGATCGTCAACTCCCAATCTAAATACTTTTCAACATCATA
Source organism: Phragmites australis (assembly GCF_958298935.1). Taxonomy (NCBI): domain Eukaryota; kingdom Viridiplantae; phylum Streptophyta; class Magnoliopsida; order Poales; family Poaceae; genus Phragmites; species Phragmites australis. The sequence goes on along the minus strand of NC_084939.1, from coordinate 13,560,311 downwards.
AGCACCCGCAAAATATGGTATACTAAACTTAACCTTAGCAAACAGATCATAATTAACACATGGGTTATGTTGCAAAAAATTATTACCTCTCAAACCTTGACGGTTGAAGTTCAATCGATTCCATTATCGTGCATCAAAGGCGTCTTGTTCTTCCCTCAAAATTTCATCATCTGCGCCATGAGGATCCACACGACCATGGTTTGGTGGCTGATTAACCACTCAATCAAAGCGTGTATTGAGCATGGCAATACTATTATTAAATCGTTGCAATGTAGTGTTTATCTCCACAACATTCTTATTATTGTCATCATTAATAGCTTGTTGATGATCATCCAACAACATTGTGAGTTCTTCACTCAAAACACTCTCTTTCGCATCCGATGTTTCACCTACCATGGATAGTAGCAGACAGAAGATAACAAAAGATATTATCCCTATCTACTACTAGGTGTGGAAAATAAAGTGGATTCACACAGAATCAAGCGTCTTACCACGCTCTTGCAAGTGTTCTTACCAAACATAGCAGTTGGCACAACCGGTGGCTGGTTCATGATACCTTATTGGTGAAAGTGAGGTAGTTGCAAGGAGAGAAACTATTCTGATCGAGAGAAGGTGTAGCTTAGACAGACAATATTTAGTAGCAAGGAATAGCAATAATTGAAATCAGATTAGCAAAGCTAAATAAAAGTCCACAGTACTTGTCACAGTTGCTGGCCCGAACACGTTACTAGAATATTGAAACAGACACAAGCATAATGGAACAAAATACGCAATACAAACCTAATATATATATATTAATTCTCGCTCTTTTTTGCACTCTTTTCTTCTTCTTTTTTTGGCACTATTTTATTCTTGCTTTCTTTACTTTTTTTTTGCGAATGTGACACAAACTCAAAACTCTTCCACTGCCTTTTCTAAGACCAGTGAAGTATGTGGGTCAGAAACTTTTTCCACAGAGCAGGGGTATAAAGGTAATAAAAAGATACTCTCTCTCTCTCTAAACTTTGGCTACCTCTATTTCAGCTATGGTGGTTGGATTCGAGAAGGTGGGCCACTCCAACTAGGTGGTCAGATCTGAGAAGGTGGGCGAATCCGACTAGGTGGTCATGATGACTAAGTGGTCGGACTCGAGTGGGTTGTCGAAGTGACTGGTTGGGACCCCGAGTGGGTGGTCGGAGTGACTGGACGGGACCCCGAGTGGGTGGTCGGAGTGGCTGGTCGGGACCCCAAGTTGGTGGTCGGAGTGACTGGTCGGGACCCCAAGTGGGGACACAAACTCAGCTACAACAGACTAGGGCAGGCCGAGTAACTCGACGACTAAATTAGTAAAGACTCGACACTAGAAACTAGAACACGATGACTCGACTAGCAATAAAGACACCAATATTGGACTCAAACTCAACAACATAAAAACTAAAAATAAAATTGCAAAGGGCAATAAAACATCACAAAGATTCAGTAGCAATCCATCCAAGAAAGTATGAATAGCAAGGAACGAGTTCACCTGGTGGTTTTATTGTCGCACACGTGCTCTTGTAATTGGACCTTGTATGATTGGAGGAATATTAGTAGTATTGATCGTATCTGAACTGATGTGTGTTTTCCCGATCTTCCGAAGGTAATATGATAAGCCGATTGGTGGAGTTTTGACGTTGATGATCCAAAGGCTCCGACCAGAACAGATCGAGAACCCTCACAACTACTACACCACTACTCCATGGTTATCAAACGTGCCAAGACACGATTGACCTCGCCAAGAAGGCTTTTCTTGCAAGTGAATTGAGAACACAAGCAAGAACAGGTAGATGCAATCTGAATATTGCTAATTACCAATGAAGTACTCGAGTTACGGTTCAACAAACCAATAAATGGAGAAACTATCTAAAATAGAATAATCTAAACTAAACTCGAGCCTAAACTATGATGCCTACTATATATTTATAGGGGGGCATGAGGAGATCGACCTAGGGTTGTATAGCTATGGAAAGAGGCGTGCACAACCTGGACTCTAACCCCGATACGATTACAAGATCCGACAGGGTTTGAAATGGTGACATAGCACATTGTTCCTTCTATTCTGACTAATCTATAAGGAATCTAAGGCTGAGACTAAAACCATTGAAAAGGTCTCTTCAATAGCTTTCAAACGATGATCCATTTGCTAAGGTTTACTATACCATCTTTTGAGCGTGCTTATGATGCTGAAAGGTATTTAGATTGGGAAATGATGGTAGAATAGAAGTTTAATGCTCATTTAGTTCTGAAGTGCATAGAGTTAGGCAAGCCACTAGTGAATTTAAAAATTTTGCAATCATCTGGTGGAATAGGGTATGCATTGATGGATTAGCACCTACTACATGGAATGCTTTAAAGGTTGCTATACGTAACAAATTTGTTCCACCCTCTTTTAAACGTGATTTGTGTAAGAAATTGCAACGCTTAAACTAAGGTGATAGATCCGTAGAAGAATAGTATCAGGAGCTTCAAATTAGTATGTTGCGTTGTGATATTATTGAGGATGAAGAGGCTGCAATGGTACGCTTTTATGGAGGGTTAAGGCGTGAAACTCCGGACATAGTTGATTATAAAGAATATGATAGTGTTCCTAGATTGATCCAACTTGCGTGTTTGGCACTAAAAGAATTGTAGGGACGACAACAGAGGCGAAGGAGTAATTTTGGAAGCACAATTACGTCTAAATCAACACCGAGACAAGTCAAAACAGCCCCACGTTCAGCTACATGGTCTGCTACCCCCTTCTCGAGTTGGGCACGTTCAGCGGTACCTTCAACACCGTCACACACTCTAGAGGTAAGAAATCCGTAAGTGTGCAGGGTCTAACGAAGAGCTCCTCTTCGGTTGCCTCGACTGGTCACACGATCGGGATTGTATGCCACCGATGCAAGGGAATGGGCCACGTCATGAAGGATTGCCCAAGTTAGCGAGCATACATTGTAACAGAAGACAGTAGATATGTAAGTGCTAGTGATGTTGAGAATGAATATGCACTTGCAGCTAACTATGCAGGCGATTAGGATGAACATGAGATGGATATCGACAATGAGGAAGAATTGAGTACAACTGCTACAGAGAATTATAGGACACTCATTGTGCAGCGAGCGCTAAGTACTCAAATGGATTCAGAGATGTACCCCATCATAATTACCTCTACCTAAAAATGCTCGGACCCCAGGGGCTAATAACCATCCACGACGACCAAGACCTGGCTAGACGCATCGAGTATGGGCACGCTGCTCCGCTCCCTAGTTGTCACATCCACACTATGACACAGGAGGACTCGAAGGACCCGCCATCAGCACATCCCGGGCACCGCTGCCTTCTGAGACCACAATCGGAGGGGGACATAAAGCTGGTCCCCATACAGCACGACCAACCTAATTGGACCTTCCGAATAGGGGTGGACCTCACCTCCGGGCAAGAAGCCCAACTTCTGGCCATCTTGCAGGGTAACCTCGATACCTTCACATGGTCCCCGCAGGACCTCCCAGGAGTCGACTGCATCCACTCCGATTGGCTCTCCAACACCGTCCTGGTTAAGAAACACAGTGGAAAATGGCGTATGTGCATCGATTTCACATCATTGAACAAAGTATGCCAGCGGGATCTATACCCCATTCCTCTCATTGACTAGGAAGTGGCTTCCACCGCCGGTTATAAACTGCTGAGCTTCCTCGACGCCTACTCCAGGTACCACCAGGTGTGGATGGCAACGGAGGATGAGAGCAAGACTAGCTTCCTCACCGCCTTCGGAGTGTACTGCTACATCCGGATGCCCTTCGGTCTTCGGAACGCTGGGGCCACCTTCTCTCGCCTAGTGCACAAGGTGCTGTAGTGGCAGTTAGGCTACAATGTCGAGGCCTACATAGATGATATCATGGTAAAAGGCCAACTAGACGTGAACCATGCTATCAACCTACAAGAAACGTTCAACAACCTCCGAGTCGCTGGCGTGCGGCTGAACCCAGAGAAATGCATATTTGGCGCTAGGGGTGGAAAGATGCTGGGATATCTCTCTCCCGAAGAGGCATCGAGGCCAATTTGGGCAAGATTCATACCATCGTAGAAATCTCGCCTCCCACCAATCCAAAAGAAGTACAACACCTAGCCGTCCGCCTTGCGGCCTTCAGTCGCTTCCTCACAAAATCTGCTGAGCACAGCCTCCCATTCTTCAAAACACTGAGGGGCTCTGAACCATTTAGCTGGACACCAGAATGCTAGGCAGCATTTGAGGCCCTAACAGCACTCCTTTCCCACCTCGAAACACTTGCGATGCCCCTCCCTAGCCAAGGATTACTCCTATACTTATCCGTCTCTACGTCTGCCATCAGCACCGCCCTGGTACGGGAGGAAAAGAGTAATGATCGCTCCACTCAAAGGGCTATATACTATATCTCAGTGGCCTTAGCTGGGGCCAAGACACACTACACCGAGCTTGAGAAAATAGCCTATGCCCTGCTGATGGCGTCACGCAAGCTTCGGCATTACTTCCTTGCATACGACATCACTGTCCCAACCTCGTACCCACTTGGCAACATATTTTGCAACCGGGAGGCAACGAGACGCATCGGCAAGTGTGCGGTAGAGTTAGCACCCTTCGTGGTAAGGTTTGTGGACCGCACCGCCATCAAATCACAAATCATAGCAGACTTTGCCGCCGAGTGGACTCCGGTACCCACCGAACCCACCACTACACCCTCCGAAGACATATGGACTATCTACACTGACGGAGCATACAGCTTCATGGGCGCCGGAGTTGGTGTGGTCCTCATCTTCCCCATAGGCCAGCAAGTCCAATATGCTGCTTGCCTGGATTTCAAGACGACCAACAATATAGTCGAATATGAGGCCGTCCTCTTAGGCCTCTGAAAGGCTCGAGCCTTGGGGGCAGCCAGAGTCATCATCCGTACCAACTCTCAGATAGTCACCGGTCACGTCAACAAGAACTTCCAAGTATGGCTTCTGGACATGACAAGATACCTCGAGGCCATTCGCAAGGCCGAGGCACACTTCCGTGGCATATCAATACGAAGCATACCCCGGGCGGACAACAGTTAGGCAGACGCCCTGGCAAAGGCCGCAGCCATGGGCAAAGAGCCACCGATAGGCACCTTTCTCGAGACCCTACACCAGCCGACCGCCAGAGCTCTTGACGAAATAGCCATCACCATCCTCCCCATCGAAGTCGCGGACTGCAGGGCTCCCCTCCTATCCTTCCTGAGAGGAACAGAAGAACCGGAAGATCCGATAGCACTCCGCCACATCCAGCATCGCGCCAAGGGCTGCCGTCTCATAAATGGGGCCCTTTACAAAATAGGTATCTGCGCTCCCCTCCTTCACTGCATTACTAACAAGAAGGAGCCAACCTACTACGGGAGATACACGAAGGCCTTTGCGGCAATCATCTAGCACCTCATGCCCTAGCTAGTAAGCCACTTCGCCAGGGGCTCCATTGGCCTACGATCATGTCCGATGTAGAAGACCTCATCCATACCTGCCAAGGATGCTAATGGATGGGACGCCGAAGCCACCAACCCCCAACTTCCTTGCAACCAATTGCCCCCGTCTGGCCCCTGGCTCATTGGGGTGTGGACCTCATCCATCCATTCCCCCATGCCAAAGGCAACCTTCAGTACGCAGTGGTGGTATTAGAGTACTTCTCCAAATGGGTCGAGGCCGAACCCCTCACGGCAATCACGTCAAAAAATGTCCAGAAATTCTTCTAGAAGAACATAATCTGCCACTTCGGCATCCCATGACAGCTCACAGCTGACAACGGCACACATCAAGAAAACTAAGGATGGGTATGATCCAAGGGTTGCATCGCGAAACTTCAAACCCAGCGAACTAGTATTTCGATGTGCCCTAGCTCTGGGAAAGCTGCGCAACAAATGGGAAGGCCCATACTGGTCCTCAAGCCTAACAGGCCCAGCTCTTACAGCCTGGCTGATACAAAAGGGACCCCCCTCGAACAAAGTTGGAATGCGGAGACCCTCCGCAAGTACTATGTGTAGGGGGCCCTAGGCTGAGTCCTCTTCGAATGTACAAAAAAACCCACGAAGACCCTCTGGCATCTTGAAGGCATAAGTCTCCGTGCTGGACAGGCATTCCATATGCCATCTTTAAGGCCTCATTAACCTACGTGGCAGATAGGCAAAGAATGCTTCAGCATTTTGAAAGCATAAGTCTCCGTGCTGGACAAGCATTCCGTCCGCCATCTTTAAGGTCTCGCTAACCTACGTGGCGGATAGGCAAAGATTGCTCTAGCATCTTGAAGGCATAAGCCGCTGTGTTGGACAGGCATTCCATCCACCATCTTTAAGGTCTAGCTAACCTACGTGGCGGATAGGCAAAGACCGCTCCAACATCTTGAAGACCTAAGTTTCTGCGCTGGACAGGAATTCCATTCGTCATCCTTTGGGCCTAGCCAACCTAAAATGGCAGATAGGCAAAGACCGCTCCGGCATCCTGAAGGTAGTGCTTTCATACCAGACAGGCATAACACCCTCCATCATTTCTAAGGCCTGGCTGACCTAACATGGCGGTAAGACTAAAAGTCTCCATGCCAAAATCATCTGACCCTTCCGATATCTTGAAAACCTAAAACTCCGAGCTCCCCACTCAAACCTACTGCAACGCAATACCCCTCAAATCTCGCAACGTGTGGCCGCTAAGCAGCTGTAGGATGCAAAGGGGCTAGGATAAGGGGCACAGGTGAAGCATCGATGGCATCAATCATAAAAAAAAGAGAAAAAGAAACAAAACAACAAGCTAACACAACGCAAGTTGTGCATACATAACATACAAAGGGTTTTTGCATATAGCTAGCCACTGTACATCGAATCTATGCCCAACAAGCTTGCTAGCCTGCTGCGCCTCCCTGTAACACTACAGGAAGACGAGGGTGCCCGACTGCCACACCTCCTGGGAACATCACGGGACCTGGAGAGTCGACTCTGGCAACTGTGCACAGGAGGCCGACGCGAGCTCCCTCCGCAAAAAGAGCTATTGCCCAAAATGGAGACTCGGCCTCGGGAAGACGAAGGATCCGTGGGGAAAGGATACGAGTCGAAGGCGAGAAGTCTAGCTCTTCCATCTTCACCTCGCCCAAAATAGGCTCAAGAATTTCCGAAGGCACTCTTCCCGTCAGAACCCCAGGGAGGGACAAAGCGTTGTAGGAAACATGAGCTGGCAACCTCCCCGGTTGTTCGAGCTGTGCACCAGTCGTCCCTTGCAACAAAATATACATCCGAAGTAGACACAAGGGGATCCTTCGGCTCAACCTTGAACAAGACATCGGCAGCCACCTGTGGATCAATAGGCATAACAAAACGACTCTGCCATCGAACAGACGGAATAGCCCCCGACGCTCCAGACGCACTCGATCCCTCCTCGAAGGCACTATCCAAGATATGGACGAGGCCTCGTCCGGCCTCGGGGTGTCATACCTATACACGTAGATTGGACTCTAGTTAAACTCAAAGCCACAAACATTATAGAAACAACACAGGCAAACCACAGGAAGACAGACGTGATTCCATCAAATAAGGAAAAGATCATATACATGAAGTAGAAGGGGGTAGTCAACATGCTAAAACTTTACCCTCCTCGGGAAAGAAAAGAAAACAAAAGATAGCCTGCGACAGAGCTAGACCTCCGGGGCATCCACGCTCGGAGACTGCCCAGTGGGGCAACAGCGCCAGACGAAGAACCTCTAGAGGGCCGTGGTGCGTCTGTAGGCTCCTGATGGAGGGCCGGACCACCCAACGGAGAACCCGGGTGAAGGCCCCCTGATACACCCGGAGTCCCTTGACCGTCCATGTAGTGCAACGTCACACTCCGACCATGCTTCGCCCTCGCCCATACACCATGGCGGAAGCTCTCCAGTATTGCGCGAATCTCCGCCGGAGGTGCCTCTAGCTGAAAGCCCTCGGCCATGGAGTCTGGCACCTGCTGCTTCAGTGCTCCTAGGGGACCAAACCCCGCTTGGTGCAGTACGGTCAGCTGAAGCGCAGCGGCCTCACGGGCGCTGGACCTCGCACAAGCCTCCACGGCTCTAACCATGGCCTTCGCAGCAGATTGAAGCCAGAAGAGCGACATAACCAATGCCTCCGAGTGGGAGGGCAGTGGCGGGCACCGAGCCCTAAGGCCGCTCAAAGCATCAAAGGTAATCCGGGCCACCTCCGATGCAAGTACCAGTAACTGCTGGCACTCCGAACGCAGTGCCTCCTCCGATGCCCGAGCCTCCTCCAGCTCTCACTGCATATTACCCACCGCCGCCCGAAGAATGTGAACGTCGCCTTCAGTGGACACACAAGCTACATTGGCCGCATCGGCAAGCTACCTCGCCTCCTGGAGGTTTTCGATAGCCTTTTGCGCCTCAGCCTCCGCACGCTCGCGAAGCACCATCTCCTCCTGAAGACGACCCTCCGCAGACTCCGCCTGCTTTTGGGCCTTTTCCAAGGCCTAGCGAAGGCCCTCAACCTTGTCATGGGCCATGGAAAAGTCCTGGCGCCCCCACCTCCCAATGCCCTCAGCAAAATTACTTGCTACAAGGCACAACAGAAGAAGGAAAAGGACAGAATGAGCTACTCAGAACCCAACACTGGACCCGACAAGTCGTAACCAATACTACTGACTTGAATTGCCGCTGCTACCAACCGCGCCTCCTGTTCCTCCAACGGATGCTGGGCCAACTATCGCTCGACCTCTCCACTCCGGAGAAGAGAGGAGGCCGCAACGAAGGCCCTTGATGCCTCCGGGCAGCACGAAGTTGTCCGGGGTCAAGACCACGAGGCCAGAGCCCACCTCAACTGCTCCAAAGGGAGCCTTGGCGGAGGGCACGGTGTCCCTAGCACCAGCCACCAAGGAAAGGTCACCAACTGGCTAGGGGCTCCGCAGAAATGAAGCCACGTCCCCTGGGACGGCCCATCGAGACACCTCTAGAGGAGTCCCCGATCCCTGCTGGGCCTCCGGGGCCTCGGGGGTGAAGTCAAAGACGCATCCACCTCGAGGGTCACTACAAAAAAAATCATCAAGGAAACACAAATCAAGATCCCGGTGCACGACCGAAATAGGATATTGCTAACAAAGCAAACGACGCCCCACCTAGTTCCTCTGAACCTCTTACAGGAGGGCCCGTAACATCCTCGACATCCGAACCGACGATACCAAAATCATAGTCCATGGAGGCCACAACTCTCCTCTGACTCTGGCCATGACTCGCAATATCCGGTGAGACCCGGCTCTTCCCTCGGTCATCACCGTGAAACTGGCCCTCACCTCTGGACTGGTCGCTCCTGCTCCCAACCCGCCTCAGACGCTTCTGGCGAACCAGGGGCACCTCCGACGACTCCACCGTTGAACAAGTATGCGAGCCTCCAGAGACAGAAGGTCGCCGGGCCTAGATTGTCCTCGCACGGATTGGGGGCTACACGCGCTCGTTTTCCAGTGGCCTTAAGCTCGGGATGGTCCCGCCATGCCAGAGCCCCCACTCAGAGATAAAAGCAGACATGATTGTACCGTTCCCAGCTCTGTGCTAGGGCCACCCGCCGCTCCCGCTCCACATAAGTAGGGGATCCAGGATCACCTCCACGATCTTTGCCACGCGCTCCAGCAGGATGTAGCTCTCTGGAATGAAAAAGACGGCTCACATTGGCAGATCAAAAACTAAACTACAAGGAGAACTCACCAGCACTGATGGGCGGGCCGGAGTACACCTTCGGCCACTCTTCCGCACCTTTGAAGGCGCAATTCTAGCCAATTTGAAGGAGCCGAATGCGTAACATGGTGAACTCCTCCATGAGGTTACACATGCTCATCTTTTCGGCCACCCTCCGGAGAAGGGCCAGTCATGAGGCAAAATGATTGTCCGTAATCTCCGTCTCCTTCTCTGAAACATACGCAATATCTGAAGGGGCGATGCAAGGCTGATGTCATAATAGAACCACCACTGCAACCAGCTGGTATACCACCGACCATTAATAGCCTTCGCTGGGAAGGCATCGCGATACTACGGCCGTATCTGGAAGTTGACACTCTCAAAGCTGAGGGGCATCTTCATCCCCTCGACCTTGATCAACTTTAGCTAGCAGCTGGCAAAGTGGAGGGCCGTAAAGAAATCCGTCCTCCCTTCACACCCCAGCGCCTACATGGCCCACTCGAAGGTGGCCAGACAGGCAATGGTGTCAGCGTGGAGCTGCGAAAGCTCCACGTAGAAGTGGTGAAGCACCTCCTCGAGCAGTAGCACCGAGGGAAAACCCCAGCCCACCTCGAAGAAGGCCTCAAACACCACAACCTCATGGGCTAGAGGCTTTGGGACCTCTCGCCCAGCGGAGGCCGAGCGGCGACTCTGGAGGGAATCTTCCCCTCCCTAACCATCTAGTTGACCTCCTCGTCACCGATGACAGACGCCCCCAGCATGGTAGTTTGCTGGGGGTGACTTTTGCTGCCACGCCGGAGCTCCACCCCTAGCGGTGGCCTAATCAACGACGAGAAAACCGGCACCACCTGAGGGTCCCCCGCCATGGCTACTCTGGCAATCTCACTCGTTGCCCGAGTTCCGGCCCCACTTGGGGTACTCGAGCCGGCCATACGAACCACAGGAGGATGGCGAAAGGCACTGGATTACAAGAGAGAGGAAGAGCAGGGAACAAAGGATGACTCACCCAAGGCAAAAGACGCTGAAGACAAAAGGCAGATGAGAACAAGGAGTTGGCGAAAGGGTCACTCTGGGCAATCCCTCTCCTTCTAAATAAAGAGCAACTTGCCCCCCTAGGCGACGTGCACATACCCCATCCTTTCGCCTGCCAGGCCAAATCATGGGGGAGCGGAACTGACCCTCATGACCCCCAACGACAAGATGCCGCGTGTCCCATGTCTACCTGACAGGGCGAGATCGTGCCTTTCCCCAGGGTGCATTCAATGCCCCCTATTGCCGACGTCATCCAGCGTATCGTTCCAATCACCTGGGTCAAACCTTCCAAGATAAGCCAAGCAATACTTGGGACCACGAGCCATCAACCACAAGCAGAGACCACCAGAGGCCTTGCTCCAAAGGAACTGCGGGCTCGACTGCTCTGCTGGCCGCCCTTGGGAGGGGCTACTGTTGGGGGTCGTTGTTAAGGACCCCTGACAGCCCCTTGGCTTAACCAGCCCGGCATCCCGGAGCCTCGGCCTCCCAAAGGCTCAACCTCCCAAAGACTCGGTCTCCCGAAGCCTCGACCTCCCGAAGCCTCAGCCTCCTGAAGCCCCGGCCTCCCGAAGGCTTAACCTCTTCGGCCTCCCGAAGCCCTGCCTCCCGAAGACTTCACCCCCCCCCCCCAGGAGCCATGCCTCCCGAGGCCCCTATTTCCAGCTGCTCGGGCTGGCTTCCCGGAGGCTACAGGGTGAGTCATCAGGCCTCAGGAAAGATCTGCTATAAGGGGAGCACCAATCATACTTTGCCTGCAAGGAAATGACTCGCATTAAATGCCTAGGCTAGTGGACATCACTTGAGACCCTGGCATGATGGAGGCTATCCCGACACCCCTAACAGTGTGACGCCAGTCCACAAATGGCGACCGCTCGCCCCCTTTAGGGGCAGGCACCACGATAGTTACTACGGTAGATATTTATCTCCCAGATAGGATAGAAAGTAGTTATTCGGGATAAGGCCTAGCAATTCGGTCGGATTCCAGATATTTGTACATTGTGATAACTTGTATGCCAATCTACACACGGCCCTATAAATAGGCGACCTGGGGACGAGCGAGACGGCAAAAAAAATACACAGAGGTGAAAAAACACCAAGTCACAATGTGATACTCCCCCAAATTGATACATTTTTTCTACCAACAATACATTCGTGGTGTTCCTCTTAAACTTCGTCTCCAAGCTTTAGTCTCCTCCTTAGAAGAAACTCTCGCCGTATTTGCTGGGGAAAGACGAACTCTTGCTCCAACATACTCTAAAGGACAAATTCATCTCCATGAATTTTGTTGAATTGGGAGAATCCAACTTGAAATATGAGGTATTAAAAAATAAATGAGAAACCAAGTTGAAATGTGCCTTGGTTTATATGTGATGAATGATTGACAAGGTTGTGGATTTTGTTTATTGATTTGTGGGATTGCGTAGACATGTTTTGTGTAATGCAATTATGATCATGACTAACCAAAGTTGCAGAGAAATTAGAGTTGGTATTTTTGTCTCCGAGTCCAGGAAAATTATACACGTCGGATGATCCGACATTGAGGATTTTGTACACGTCGGATGATCCGGCACCTAGGAAGACTACAAGCCGGAGCATTTCTTGCAAAGAGTATAAAAAATCATCTCTGTGGACTTACATGAGCCAGATGGTCTCACGATGGGCATAGTAAACACCAGAGTATTTTTGCAGAGAGGTTGCAAATCGGCTTTGGTGGACTTGCATGCGCCGGACGATCCGGCGATGGAAAATGTGAATGCTGGAGAATACACTAGACCATTTGTTGTAGAGAGATTGCAAAATGGCTGTCTGGTGGAGATGAACACGCTGGTTTGTCCAGTGATGAGTAGTTGTGTATGCCGGACTATTCCTTGCAGAGAAGATTTCAGACGGCCAGTCTGGCGAGTTGAACATGCAGCATGGTCAGGTGCTCAGGAGGTGTGGACGTCGGATCATCCAGTGTTCACGATTTTTTTTGAGTTGTGTCTTAAGCTGAGGATTTTGATTTGGATCTAACTAGAGATAGTTTCCTTATATTGGCTCCCTTACTTTGTTGCAAATTTTCCCTATTTGATTATGATTTTCGTTTTTTTGTTGAATGCTGAAATTTTTCCACCTTGTGAGGTTGTTTTTCTTGTTGCTAGAGGCATAAAAGTCACATACAAAGTTGGTCTTGAATTCACTTACCTCTAAATCATCAACTTGGAGAATATCTTCTTCCAATGATCTTTCTCTTGGAGAAAAGTGTCATTCCTTCAAGTTGCAGTCTTTTTGTGGCTATGGTCCATGGAATTAGTTTCATGGAACCTAGTGTTCATCTACATCCACTAGAGCCAAGCTTTCTTTGAAAATCTCTTGTTGCAGCATGTCTTTCATACATTGTTGCTTCCACTCTTGGTTTTGAGATGTGTTGGGTGTCAAAATAGGAGAAGGCCATCAAAGAAATTTGTGAGGCGCCTATTCACCTCCCTCTAGTCACCATTCTCGATCCTACAAGTGGTATCAGAGCCAGTTTGATCTCTTGTTGACATTAACCGGCTTTGTGATTTGTAGGCGACAATAGAGAGATAAGGGAAGATTCCGCTCTTTGAATGTTGTGATTTTTTGTAGTATAAGGTGCGCATGGAAGCTTACCTTAAGCCCAGAAAGTGCTATATGGGAGATTATAGACTCCAACTATGAGATTCCCATCACTCTCACTACTCAGGTCCAATTAAAACAATATGAAGCCAACAACAAGGTTATAAATATATTGTTCACCAGCCTAAGTCGTAATGAGTTTGATAGAGTTCAACACCTCCATATTGCTCGTGAAATTTGGACTACTCTTTTCATGAGGGCACTAACCAAATCAAGGCTTGGTGCCAAAGCATGTACAATCAAGAATATCAAATGTTTTTGTAGAGCCCTGGAGAGTCTTTGGATGCCATGTTTGCTCAATTTGATGGTATTGTTAGCAATCTTAGATCAACTGGAGTTTTTCCCTACTCTAACCATGAGAGGGTGATCAAGTTTCTCTATGCTCTTTACCATAGCATATGGGAAGTGAAGATCTCAAGGATTGAAGAGTCATCCAGTTATGAAGGGCTTCTTGTTTACATAGTGGTCTTTCTTTGTCCTTCTTGGTTTCTATCACAGATGAGCAGGTGGATGCATTTTATGATTAGGACCTTGCATTGATTGTGAAGAAGTTCACCAGCTTCTATAACAACCATCGAGACTGGAGGAGAGGTGGGTCTCACGTGTGTGGTGATACTAGCCATTTCAAGGCAGACTGCCCAAAGCTCAAGAAAAGGAGGATTGCAACCACAATCACAACAAGCATAAGAAGAACAAGAAGCCATTCTTTAAGAACCACGACAAGTTGGCCAAGAAGGTGGCTAAGGCGACATCTTGAGCTTCTGTGGCAGCGATCAGCGACGTCGACACTTCCTCAAGCTTGGATGCCCATGAATAATAAGAAGAAGAACAAGGACTTCACTAGCCTTTGCTTCATGGTGGACGACAATGACAGTGACCCCGAGCTTGATCCTTCTGAGGTATCACATTCCTACGACTAGCTTTCTATTCAGGTCGATATTGTGAATGATACACTTGTTAGTCAGGATAGATTGCTCAAGAAAGTGGTTCAAGAGGTTAAGGAGCTCAAGTCCAGGATAGAATGTTTATCTTCTGAGCTCGAGTTGTTTAGGTCTAGGGCAAAGGATGTGGAGTGTGATAGTTGTCTTGTGGTCATGAAGGAGCTTGCTGAGCTTCAGAGCTTACATGCTTAAGTTGCCAGTCGGCTTGAGACTACTAAGAAGAAGCTTCTTGAGGAGGCGTCTAGACCTACTATCTTAGGTGCTTGCAAGAATTGCCCTTTTCTCACAAAGGATGTTGAGATGAATGTCAAGCGCATCAAAGAGCTAGAGTCTAAATTGGAGAGTGCTTAGTGTTCTAAGGATGTGCAGCCGAACTGTTCTACCTGTATTATCTTTAAGGATAAGCTTAGTTGGTTAGAGGGCAAGTGGAAAAGCTCATGGCCGAGAATAAGTATCTCCTTTCTCTTGTGGAGAAATGCTCAGAAGGAAAGGGCAAGATGAACTTGATTTTGGCCAAGACCAAAATGTGCGCAGAAGGGCGGGTTTATCTTTAGGGTTGGGTTTTTAGAGGGTGGCTTAGAATGGGGATAGAAAGATTATTCTCACCACACCTACTACCCTTGAGGCCAAGAACTCCAAGATCAATACCACATCACAACCCACAAAGAAGAAACCAACACCACAACCCAAGAGAGGTCCATAGCTAAAGGTGAAAATCCCGATGAGAGAGCCTAGAGTGATCGCCAATCCAGTTTTTGAGAGGTGCTACCCATGCACCTACTGTTAGAGAGAGGGTAACCTAGTTGGGTTTTGCTTTTGCTGTAGGAGGGATGAGCAGCGTGAGTTGGAATGGAGTACTCGGGACATGTACCACCCCTCTTTTAGTGTACCTGAGCCTTTTCCTCACTCTTACTCATGAGCTTCTAGTGCTTCTCAGTTTCCTCCTAGAGGTGGTGCCCGACGTGGATCTTACCACGAGTCATATGGTTTTGGTTCACATGTAAAAGTCTTTGAGTTGCAGCGCTTTGGTGGACCATATTTTCCCTATCGTGGTACTTGCCCTCAGTGCACTAGTGTCAATTTACATGCACCTACTTTTACTACTTCTGGGCGGATAACCCAGTACTGGATTCTGAAGAGGTTTTTGTCTAACCCCAATACTGAGTCATCCACCTATTATTTTTCTCATATGTAGATGGTAGGTAGAGGCCTGGAGAATACGTGGCTCATCGACTCTGGTTGTTCGTGCCATATGACCAGAGACGCATCATGGTCCTCTAGCCTCACCTCGACGAAGTGACATGAGTACATCACATTAGGGGATGACAGAAAAGGTAGAGTAAAGGCCAAAGGTATGGTGAGAGTATGTGAGAGTTTTGCTCTCAAGGTTGTGCCTTTGTTGGAGCATCTGGGATGCAACTTGCTTTCTGTATCTCAGTTGCTGGATGAGGACTTGGAAGTGCGCTTCAAGCACAATGCTTCTCGAGTTCTTGATTCCTCGGGAGCTTTGATTTGCCAGATTTCTTGAGTAGGGAGAGTTTTTGGAGCGATTTCTCTGAGTCTTTTGGTTCTTCTTGATGCTTAATTGCTCAACCCTCTTCTGAGCTTTGGATGTGGCATAGGAGACTAGGGCACATGAGTTTTGATTTGCTTTCTCGTTTGATTGCTCTAGGCTTCATCCGAGGATTGCCCAAGCTCAAGTTTGAGAAGAACCTTGTTTGTGCTCCTTGTCAACATGAAAAGATAGTTGCTGCCTCTCACCCACTAGTTAATTTGGTGATGATT
Organism: Phragmites australis; assembly: GCF_958298935.1. NCBI lineage: Eukaryota > Viridiplantae > Streptophyta > Magnoliopsida > Poales > Poaceae > Phragmites > Phragmites australis. Next base: position 13,544,237 of record NC_084939.1, on the reverse strand, counting down.
GAACAATCCGAAGAACTTCTTCATATGGACACTGTTGGTCCTTCCTGGGTTTGTTCGGTGGGTGGGAAGTGGTATGTACTTGTCATTGTTGATGACTATTCTTGCAACTCTTGGGTGTTCTTTCTTGTGTGCAAGGATTAAGGGTCTCACACTTTCCAAGCTTAGCCTTAAGATTGTTCAAGGAACTCCCTGGTGTATTGAAAGCAATTCGCAGTGATAATGGCACTGAGTTTAACAACTATCTCTTTGATGCTTTCTGCCTTGAACATGGCATTGAGCATCAATTTTCTGCCCCACGTGTTCGTCAGCAGAATGGCATGGTTGAAAGGAAGAATTGGACTTTGGTAGAGATGGCTAGGATGATGCTCGATGAGCATAGGACTCCTAGAAAGTTTTGGACTGAGGCCATTAGCACAATTTTCTATATCTCCAATTGGATTTTCTTACACTCAATCTTGAATGTAACTTCTTATGAGTTGTATTTTGGGTGGAAGCTGAAGGTTTCTCATTTGAAAGTTTTTGGATGTCATTGCTTCATCCTAAAGCGTAGCAATCTTGACAAGTTCGAGTCATGTTCTTCTGATGGGATTTTCTTGGGTTATTCACCTCATGCTCATTGTTAGAGGGTCTCTAATCTTGACACTAACACCATCATAGAATCCTGTGATGTGTTCTTTGATGAATCAACCCAATCTGCTAGCCCTATTTTTGAGAGTGCAGGTGATCAAGAGATGAGCAAAAGCATTTTTGTAGATGGTGACCTTCCAACTCTCGGTGATGATGAGGATGATAAACTACTTCCTTTCATCACTCATGCTCCCGACCTGGCTCTCTTCTACAATGGTAGAAGGTCAGGAAACCTCTACTTCCACTTAAGCTACTGTTGAGCCTACACCAGCTACATTTGAGGGGGAGGTGGTCTCACAACCCGAGGCTCCTTAGCACATTTAGCAAATACATCCACCTCAACAAATGATATATGACCTTGGTGAAAGGGTAACAAGACCAAAATTTGCTCATCATGCTCATTTTACTGATTTTGCATTTATTGTTTCTTTTGAGCCCTATGATATTGGACATGCTCTTTCTGATTCAAATTAGGTCAATGTCATGCATGAAGAATTGCAAAACTTTTAGAGAAACCAAGCTTGGGTACTTGTAGAGCCACCCCTAAATGTTCACACCAAAGGCACCAAATGGGTTTTCAAAAACAAACAAGGGGAGGATGGGTCTGTAGTGAGAAATAAGGCTAGACTTGTGACTCAAGGTTTGACTCAGATAGAGGAGATAGACTTTGAAGAGATCTTTGCACTGGTAGCTAGACTAGAACCCATCAGGATCATCCATGCATTCTCAGCATCCCAATGTTTCAAGTTATACCAAATGAATGTCAAAAGTGCATTCCTAAATGGGTTCATAGAGGAAGAGGTATATGTCAAGCAACCCCCAACTTTGAACACCCCAAATATCCACATAGACTATACAAGCTTCAGAAAGCTTTGTATGGGATTATGCAGGCGCCTAGGGCTTGGTATGATAGGGCTAAGTTCTTCTTATTAGATCATGGGTATGTTATGGGGTCGGTTGGTAAAACTTTGTTTACCTTTAGGCATTGTAATGATTTCTTACTTATTCAGATATACATGGATGATATCATTTTTGGTGGCTCTTATCATGCTCTTGTGGCCATGTTTGCAAAAACTATGAGTAGGAATTTGAGATATCGATGATGGGCGAGCACAACTTCTTCCTTGGACTGCAAATCAAACAATGCAAGCAAGGTACATTCGTTCATCAGGCGAAGTATACCAAGTATTATCTGAAGAAGTTCGACATGAGCGATGCGAAGCCCTTGGCGACATCGATGGCTACCTCAACCGTGCTTGAAGATGGCGAGGAGGTAGACCAGCGTGAGTACAGGAGCATGATTGGCTCACTCCTGTACCTAATAGCAATAAGACCTGACATCCACTTCACTGTTTGCTTGTGTGCTCGCTTCCAAACATCACCAAGAACATCTCACCGCCAAGCGGTGAAGCACATATTGAGGTATCTCAAACAACCCTTGAGTATGGTCTTCGATTTTATGCATCTTCTCTCTCTCTCTCTCTTTGTGGTTTTTCAGATGCTGATTTTGTAGGATGTAGAATTGACAGGAAGAGTACCTATAGTATTTGTCATTTCTTAGGTACTTCTTTTGTGTGTTGGTCTTCTCACCAACAGTTTAGTGTTACGCAATCAACTGCTAAAGCTGAATATGTTGCTGCCACTAGCTATTGTTATCAGATTTTGTGGATAGTTGCAACTTCAAGGGATATTGGGTTAGACTTCAAGAGTACCACTTTTGGTGTGACAACATCAGTGCCATCAACTTAGCCAATAACCCAGTCCAACACTTCAGAACCAACCACATAGATGTGAGATTCCACTTCTTGCGAGACCACAATGAGAAGGGAGACATTGACTTGAGATACATAGAAACCTAGTACCAGCTTGATGACATCTTTACCAGGGTTCTAGATGCAACAAGATTTGCATATTTGAGGACAAAGCTTGGAGTCTATCATCCATATGGCATTGTGTGAGGGGGAGTTACAGCTGTACATACTCTATCTTACTTTTGTTGAATTTGCATTGTATCTCATCTTGTAAGATAACCATAGTAGTTGAGCTTTGACTTGTATGTCTTTAGCATTTTCAGTTGCTAGACTTGAATTTGGAATAAGTTGAGTAGTTGTGTGGAGCAATCTTTTTAACTTAGTCTCCTCTTGATGCCTTGACATAAATAATTTCAAGCAAGCTAGCTTTTCTAAAGATGAAACTTGGCAATTTTATGAATCATGTAGACTATTAAATGCTACATTCTTGATCACCATGTTCGTAATTGCTTTGGCTTAGTCAATGCTTGTGTTAAGGCAAGTTTGATGAATATCTTGCTCTTGGCTTCTTGGTTCAAGATAGTGGATTGAGAACATTTTACTATGTTTTATATCTTTGTCAAATGTTTAGCTCATGATAGAACCTTAGGGGAACATGTGTTCCTTGTGTTGCAAAGACACTACTTGACTTGATCTAAGTGAAAACTTCATAATTTGTGCAATCTGAATCATTGTGAGCAATCAAGTTTCTTTTGCTAAAATATGATCCAATACGGTTTTGTCTTGATGCTTCATGTGGTTTGCTAAAGAAGTAAACCTATGGTTGCTGCAGTCAACTTGAGGATAACATGAATCACAAAGAAATATGCCTAAATGATCAATTTTGTTTTAATCTCTTGATCTAACAAAGTCTTGGTTTTATATGTGAGTGTTTGCAAAGCCTACTGTCATGAATACTTGCTTGCGTAGTTTGAGATAGAAGTTTCCTAGTTCTTGGTGCTTGTATTGCCTTAGCACGATTGGATGCTTATGTAGTGGTCACTTTTAACATGATTCGGCTACTTGAACTTAAATGCGCCAACAACAATTTAGAATTAGCTTGTAAAGCTTTATGCTCTTATGTCACTGTCTGTTTCTGAGCCTTTATGCAATTATGAGCTCCATGTTCTACTCTCCATAATACTTTGATGTTTCTAGCTTGTGCAAATGCTTTGTGATATGCTTGCAAAAGCTCATTAGGTTTGCATATTCATGCATTTCATGGAGTTTTTGTCCTTGATGTTTGCAATTGCCAAAGGGGGATAACATGTGCACTAAATCACAAAGAAGAAGAATTATGAAATCTGTGCATTCATCAAGGGTCAGCTTTTCAATTTGGCTTGTCTTTGCCTCTCTTCGAGCTTTTGGGATCCTTCTTATGCCAAGTGATATCTTTTGCTTTTTCTTGAGTTTTTGGTCACTTGGATAAGCTTCTCTTGTTGGAAATTTTCAAACCAAAATCTTTGTGCTTGAAGGGTTGTCAATGCACTCATCAAAGGGGAGATTGAGAAACCAAGTTGAAATGTGCATTGGTTTATTTGTGATCAGTGATTGAAAATGTTGTAGATTTGCTTTGTTAATTTGTGGGATTTTATAGGCATGTTTATGTAATGCAATTATGATCATGACTAATCAAAGTTGTAGAGAAATTGGAGTTGGTATTTTTGTCTCTAAGTCTAGGAAAATTGTACATGCCGAATGATCGATGTTGTGGATTTTGTACACGCCAGATGATCTGGCAGCTAGGAAGACTACACGCTGGGTCATTTATTGCAGAGAGGATGAAAATTGGCTCTAGCGGACTTACATGCGCCGGATGGATCGGCGATGGAAGATGTGAACGCCCGAGAATACATCAAACCATTTGTTAAAGAGAGATTGCAAAATGGTTGTCTAGTGGAGATAAACACGCCGGATGGTCTGATGATGAGCAATTTTGTACGCCGGACTATTCCTTGCAGAGAGATTTTTAGATGGCTGGTCTGGTGAATTGAAGACGCCAGATGGTCCGGTGCTCAGGAGGTGTGGATGCCAGATCATCCGATGTTCATGATTTTTCTAGGATGCATTTTAAGCTGAGGATTTTGATTTGAAACTAACTGGAGATGGTTTGGAGATAAGTGTTTGCTTGTCTTGAGTTGTGTAGGTGATGGATGCAACTTGCGGTCGACGGTAGGATGATCAGGGCCAAGCGGGGTGCTTAGTGCCAGACGATCAAGGACGCCAGGCGGAGTCAAGGGTGATCCTAGCTATGCACATGGAGGTCAAGCAAAGTATGGAAGGAAGGATGAAGATGGCATGTTGACGAAGTGAAGTGAAAGGGATGCCGGTACAAGTGACAAAGCGGTCCAAAGGCTCAGGAGCGGGAGAGACTTGTTGGTGGTCAAGATCACAAGACGGAGTACACGTGTGGACATCGAAATGCTTGTTTAAGGTGAAAGCAAGTGGCATCAATTCATGCTTTGAGAAGCGTGTGAGGCGGTTTCATGGTTTGACTTCAAAACCATGGAAGGATGGAGTGCACGGGGTATTATCGTGAAGCTTGTGTTGAGGCAAAGCTATGTCATGAAGAAGCCACAACCGTTCGATGGACAGAGCGAAAAATAGACCAAAATGCCTTGGTGGGCAATAGGAGGCTATTGGAAGAGAGTGGTATTTTAGGTACAAGGAAACTTAAGGACTAAGCTACCACTCTTGGCCTATAAATAAAGGGGTAGGGCTATAGGGAGAGTGTGAGCTAGCCATTTGAGTTTTTATGCTAGGGTTTTAGAAGAAAGAAGAGAGGAGTGCTTTGCTTATGTGTAGGTGAGAGCTTTTATGAGTGAAACTATCTTGTAATCTGCATAAAAGATGGTTGTCCTTTGCAAGAAATGAAGTGCTTATTTCATCTGATGTTTGTATTCATCTCCTTCTAGTTTACTTCTATTGGCTCTCTTGCTTTGTTGCAAGTTTTCCCTTTTTGATTGTGATTTTCATTTGTCTATTCAAGGCTGAAATTTTTCCACCTTGTGAGATTGTGCTTCTTGTTGCTAGAGGAATAAATTTCACATACAAAGTTGGTCTTGAATTCCCCAGCCTCTAGATCATCAACTTGGAGATTATCTTCTTTCGGTGATCTTTCTCTTGGAGCAAAGTGTCCTTACTTCAAGTTCCAATCTTTTTGTGGCTATGATCCGTGGAATTAATTTCAATGGAACCTAGGGTTCATCTACATCCACGAGAGCCAAGCTTTCTTTGAGAATCTCTTGCTGCAGCATATCTTTCTTATGTTTTTTTCCGCTCTTTGTTTTGAGGTGCGTTGGGTATCAAAATAGGAGAAGACCATCAAAGAAATTTGTGAGGCACCTATTCACCTCCCTCTAGTCACCATTCTCAGTCCTACAATAAAAGAAAAGTTTTCCAAAAAAATTATGGCAGTGAGAATCAAACAATAGACCCAATGTAGGTCCAACTAGGTGCTTTACCACTGGGCTCTGGACCGAGTATTGTTTGCTGAGAGGATTCAGTGGAATATTATATTACCTATTTAGCTTGAGACCCATGGTTGAGTTTTAGTGCGGGACAAAATCAACCTCGTGCCCAGCAGCTGAGTTTTAGCACGCAATGAAATTGATATCACGCCCAAGCATGCCGCCACATACCCTAAAATCACTCCCTCAATGTTTGGAACCAAATCGTTCCTTCCAAAAGGGTTTTTGCTTCATCTTGATTAGATCTATTCGTGGTTGGTGATAGGATTTGCACATCGGCAGCGAGCTTCCTCTCGGCAACACCCAACTCCTGCAGGTCTGAGTTGATCAGCGCCTGTGCCACCTCCGACGTGCCCTCTATCGGGTTCATCTTCATTTCCAGGAACAATGCAAACCCCTTCCCCATCACCATTCTCTGCTGCAATGCTCCTAGACCAAGCATTCTCTCTCTCTCTCTCTCTCTCCCTCTCTCTCTCTCTCTCTCTCTCTCTTCTGAATCTAGATGGATGTAATTAGACAATCTGATCATTAATAATTTTGAATCCTAGGTGATCTTGTTGTTATCGTATTGTTTGCAGATCATGGATAAATGATTATTGATAGGGATTTTTTTGTCCATCTGTAATTTGTGAAAATTCATGTGTGTAGTAGTTTTATTATATTGCCTTCACAGTGTTGGAATTGATGTGCCACAAACATATAGTTGGGTTCGTGCTAATTGATGTGCCACAGATAGATAGAGTCCTGGAGAAAAACTTTACCGCAAGAGTGACTCAGATGTTGCATGAAGTGAAGAAAGTAGCAGTTGCAACACTATATAAGGATGGTAAAGTGCTAGAGGAAGAGTTGGATGAAGAGGGCAATCATTGGCCAACCCATGAAGCACTTATTTTTCCAAGCCAAAAGATTTCATAACTGATCAAGGTCGGGATTTGCTATGTGAGTATTGGAGTGCACCAACTTTCCGAAAGGAGTCCTTACTTAGTAAGAGAAATCGACTAGTTGGAGGTTCTGATGCTATATACCATGCATCAGCTCAAGAATCTTGCCATCTACTCGCCAATATCCGGTAATAAGTACCTATTTAAAACATTATGCGGTATTGAAAAGCTATGGACACTACCATAGAACATGTCATAGGTGCAGGTTTATTAGTGGCGGTTGCTTAAAAACTGGCACTAAAAAAATATCAGCACTAGTTCTTAGCCTCACATGCCTAAACCATGGTTGAGGCGCTAAAAAGCGACATTGATACCCACTTTCAGTGCCAGTTTGTAACACAAACCAGCATTAATAGTGGGTAGCAGTGCTGGTTCTAGGCACGAATAAGTACTAATAATGAAGAGACTATCATTGCCGGTTTGTGCCATAAACCGCCTCAGATAGTTGATGACAACCAATTTTCCAAAATTCATAACTTTTTCATATGGTCTCAGATAGAGATAAACTTTATATGAAAATTATAGCACTCGACGTGACCTACAACTTTGTAGGTGACAATAGTTTTAGTTGACGTCATATAGGTGATCAAATATGAGTTACAAACAATTTAGCGCACATAGCTTATCGGGCTCGAATTTTTTTGTCATGATTCACTCATGGGAATATACCTAGCACTCATGGATTGCATGAAAATCGATGAAACTAGGAACACAATATTGAAATGATAATGTATGCAATGTTAACCACTAATACATGATTAACGTATACTTTATATGAAATGTATTAATTGAAGCTCTTGTCTGACTTTCATGCAGGCACCCATTTCCAAATTATATGATATATGAAATGATGGACAAATATAAGTTAGACAAATGCTAATCTCTAATAGTAATAAGTACATGCTGAAATGATAAGACATGCATGCTAAAGTTTGTTCATGTTGAAGCCAGGAAAAAATGTCGGTTTGCATATATATAGTCAGATTTTCAAAACTTCATAAAATATTCATATAGTATTAGGATGAGAAAAACATTTATATGAAAATTATAGCTCTCGACGAGATGTATAACTATGTAGTTGACAACCTTTTCATTTGAAGTAATTTAATGCCAAAATAATCATGACAGTTTTTGGCACGAAGGGTCAAAAGGAAAATATTTCGTATTCCCATCAGCGATGAGAGATAGGTGAGATGGTAAGTAAGCTACACATAAGGGAGGAGGTCCCAGGTTAGAATCCAACGGCACGCACATGCGCAAAAAATGAGCAAATTGAGACTTACGTTGGCGTGAGCGTGTGAGGTAGCTCGGGCCTCAGGGTCTGGTCGGTTGCAAAAAAAAAATCCATTTTTTGTCCCTGGAATGTCGATTTTGGAACTGACTTTAAGTGGCAGTTCTAGCCAAGAACTGGCACTATTAGTCGGTGACTATCAGTACTGAGTAATCAATACCAATTCAAGAACCGCCACTGATGGTGATATTGAATCGGCACTGATGGCCTGTTATGTGGCAGTGGGAGTGCTATATTTTGTATATATGGCCGCACAATTATTATTCTTTAAATGTAGGAACTCAAAACTGCTGTTGACCTTGGACAAGCTCGTGCTTGGCTACACATACACCAATTGCAACATGGGACAAATGCTAACCAGCTGTGCAACCAGAATGCTACTCAAAAATGGGTTAGTTAATGGATTATTTTACTTATATTTCTTGTATAACATACGATTACTAATTCTAGCTTCTTGCATGATCAAATGTTGTGTTGTTTATCTAGAATTTTCTTTTCCAATTAATAATACAGAGTTCAATTAGAGTTAATTTCTTTGCCATATTTGTAGGTTTGTTTAGATTTGCTAGAGCTATGTGGATACCTCTGAAAAATGCTAGTATTTAGAAAGTTGTTTCCTTTATGACCCATTATGCTGCAACCTTAAGCTAGTCTTTTCCATCTATGAACATGCAGGTCTACTCTCTTAGCCTTTTGTTGTATAATTTGTCCTATAATTGTGAACAACATTTTAGTATAATGTACACATGCTTCTTCTTTTTTCGCAAAAGGTACAATACACAGATGGAATGGAAAAGAAGCATGGACCAAATTGGAGAGTTGAGCATCCCCAATTTGATGCTGGTGTAATTTATGAGAAAATGGGTAGGACAACACATGGGAGGCTAGCAATCGGTGATGAGGCTATTAGCATCACTGAGAAGGAACAAATCAAGACAACAACTAGACATGCACAACCACATGTTTCTGCTAGAGTGTTGTGACTTGAAAGGGATGTTGAGAGCTTGAAATGGGACAATAAACAATATTATGGACTTCAGCGCGTCATGCAAATAATGTGTACATTGGTATAACTTTTAGTGTACAAAGAAAAATATTTTGCTGATATAAAAGTGTGAACAGACAATGGCTACAAAAGGAGGATGGGACTATAGCTGTGAATTTATTTTGTTTCAGGTTTTGATAGCATTTAGTTATTCATCGGAAGAAGCGCTAGTTCAACTGTACTTATCATTGCTTCTCTATCTCCCACTGGTTCAGTTCTATTGCAGTATCCTCCAGTATTCCAGAAGCCATTTTCTAAGTGCCTCGGTGTTGTTGTTCTTACTACTATTAACTGTAATCCACATTCTTGGCTGTTGTAGCCAACCTGAATGTTATGCTTGCATATCGCACTTGTAGCCAACCTAAATGTTATACTTTGCACTTACCAGTAGTCTTTTTTTAAATAACCAGTAGTCTTAGTTGCAAATATCACGTCTGAAAGCAGAGTTTGTTGCCGCTCTTTTTATCAGATTGCAAACAGGGTAGCTCCATTCAGATTAATATGAACAAGGGTTCCCGATCTTTCGAAAGGTTCTGGTAACTCTCGATTTGGTGGAAACGAGATACAAGTCGATCCGGCTTCCGAACAACACGATCCGAAACCCCGCAATCGCAGCACCACGTCTCCTCTGGTTATCAACCGGCGTTGCACGGTTGACCTCGCCAAGAAGGCTAAAATCCTTGCCTGCGAATCGAAGAACACAAGCAAGAACAAGGAAGAATGCAACCAAATTGCAGATGAATGATTAATCTCACGAGTTGGGGTCTCACAAACCGACGAAACGGCGAAACTGTTCTTGACAGAATAATCTAAGCAAAACCCAACCCTAATTAGGGCGGCGGCTACTGTATATAAAGGATTAGGGTCGGCCAAGGACCCCTGGACGTGTCCCTAATGGACTCCAACACGATACATGGCCCAACGGACCAAAAACGGTGACGCAGCACCGGGACAGATTCTGGACGCTGACTTGTTTCGACGTTTCCTGTTGACTCAGAAGGAATTTCGACCTCAAACCAACGCCATTGGTTTCCTTATGAAATTATCTTTCCAACCATATGTGAATCGTCAAAAACGGAGTCCGGATGCGTCCTGGACGTCCGTTTTACTGCTCGCTGGTCCTGGAGGTCGAGGCTGATTCGGACTCGAGTTGGACTGGACCTCCTGCTGTTGTTGGACGTCCTAGCTGCTCCTCCACGCCTCCAAGCCTTCCTCTATGTGTCTCCTTGTCCTCTCCATGATTCCTAACCAACACATAATCATTAGGTAGTAATCTATTCTCAAAATTATATAAAGAGTTGCTTAGGAACGAGCTCACCTCTAAATTTAATTGTCGTGCGCGAGCTCTTGTGATTGGACCTTGAAAGTTCAATGAAGGATCATTGTCTGTATCCGAGGGAGTGATGTCCTCATCACAGATCTAGCCAACAGATTTTTTAGTTCTTTTCTTGTAGTTAGTGTTGTTTACACTATCTCGTTTTGGTTCATGCAGCATTACGTAAGAAACCACCTTTAGTGATACAACATTAGTGACGGCCGAACAGAACATGTCACTAATGCACTATTAGTGACAGGTCCAATGACGACCATCACTAATGTGTGGCCTGGGCTGAGACCTAGCCAAGATGGGCCACTAATGAGGGGTCATTAGTGACAGTGAGTAAATGACCTGTCAATAAAAATAATAGTGATGGTTCACCTCAAAGCCCATTACTAATGATCTAGACATTAGCGGCAGATGGAGAGCGCACATGTCACTAAATATAGCCTCGGGTGGCTCACTACCAAGGCCACTCATTAGTGACGGGTTATGAGGATAGATGTCACTAATATTCCACTCATTAGTGACAAGTTTCCTTATCATTCGTCACTAATAAGTGATTTTAGGTATATTTCTACGTCGAGCAGCTCGATCAGACAATGTCTGTCCACCGGCTGCTCGGCACAGGGGGTAATTGTCGAATATCTAACTATGGGGTATATGCGCATAAGGAGTATATCACACACAGACAGGGTATGTACAACACACATTAGGAAGCTTCAGATATCATGGAACCAAATCAATAGTACCTGATATACCCAGAATCAAGGAAGTACATATCAGGAAGGTTTAGATTGGTTACCCAACCCGATACGATCAATATTCACAACAGATTTATCTACTTGGACATCATGGAAGACAACTCCATATCGACTATGGCTGGATAGGAGTCGGTACCTCACCCCTATATAAGGCTGAAAGGCTGGGGAGGAAAACTAGAGAGACAACAACACGAAACACATGAGAGAGCTCGAGGCAAGCATCAAGACCCTAGCAGAGAGGATATTCTGCGACTTTATCCTTAAGTTAGGTTAGATCCGATCTACTTTTTGCAATAGTTTTAGCCACATTTCTTGTACTCGAGATCATCAATATATGGCAACAACACTCCCACAGGACGTAGGGTATTACTCCAATCGAAGGCCTGAACTTGTATACATCAATTGTCTTATCTCGTGATTAATCCCTACACTCGAAGGTACCCAGTCAATTTATAGACATATTGTCAGGAACTAATTTGCGATAGTGATTTTTTGGCGATTCTGTTGAAGACCAACCAAAATCTTGGTGATTTGAAGTTGGGATTGTCTCTTGGAATTTGAATGTTTGCCTCCCCCCTTTCATCCTCCTCTTGCTCATATATGGTTGGCTCTAGGGTTTGAGTTAGAATCAACGATTTTACTCCTTCTCCCAAATCTTGATACATGTGGATTGTCCCCCTTGGCCTTTGAAGGTTTGCATCCCCTTTCCTCCTCCGCTGCTACTATTTGCTATATTATGGGGTTTGAGTAGAATCTTGATATGTTTATGGTGCTATTATATTCCTAAAAGTGAAATTATGTTGCCATTATGGTGAAATTATGGTGCTATTAGGTGAAAATTTTCATATGTTTATTGTGCAATTATGTCAATTATATTCCTAAAAGTGAACCCAATTTGTGTAACCTACATCTCCTAATCGGGAGTGTTTGATTATAAATATGATTTGGCAACTCGTCATATTTATAAGAAGATGCTCCTGTATTATCCATGAACTTTGGACAGCTTGAAGATATGTGGCCCGAGGAGTAGATTTCTGTGCTCTTGTATGGTTCTCGAGAGAATTTTAGTGTCGTCTCCCTGTTGTTCTCTAGATACACACCCTCTTAGCTCATTGTCGAGACATGTATTTGGAGAATAGCAGGGAGATGCTACTAAAATTTTCTCTAGAACCATACAAGAGCATAGAAACCTACTCGAGCCACATATCCTTGAATGAGATTAGTACCTACCTTTGCCTATGTACAAGTTACCTAGGAACCTTCACCTTAGATAAGAAATTGGCTTGAATCTACTCTTAATTTAGTTAAATTTAGTTCAATTTTTATACTTATTCAATTGTATGTACTCTATCATTTCTATTAACAATGAATATTTTTCAATTTGTAGATGGCGGACCGAAGTTGGATGTACCTTTATTGCCATACTTGTAATGAGTACAGGAGTGGGGTGAAGTATTTCATGAGTGCCACGGTGGCAGATATGGAAGGTTGGGGTAAAACATCAATGTGGTGTCTGTCATATGATTGCAAGAATGAAAAGAAGTTCCCAAAACTTGACAATGTGTATGATCACTTGTTAAGGAGTGGATTCAAAGAGAGATATAACATTTGAAACAAACACAGCGAGGAAGGCCTTAACGAAGGGGAAATGGATCAGGTCCTCCCAGATGGTAGTATGGATCAAGGACTCCCACCAGCCGGTCATATGGATCATTATCGCAGGGACGCAGACATATTAGGATTCAATTATGACTACTTGGATTTGTTGGAGAATGTGGACCAAAGGGTGCACGATGCTGAGGGGTACGATGAGTATAGTGATGGTGAGTTTGCCAAATTCTAGAAACTGGTGTGAGACTCGAAGACACTATTTTATCCTAGCTGTAAGGAGAAATACACGCTACTGTTTGTGGTGCTTACGCTTCTGCACTTGAAGGCAACCCATCATTGGTCTGATATGAATTTCAAAGCATTGTTGCATTTGCTAAAGGACATGCTACCAGAGGGGAACAAGGTGTCCAAGACCGTCAACGACATGAAGAAGATAAGTTGTCCTTTGGGATTGGAAATAGAAAAAAAAAATACATGCATGTAAGGAGGATTGCGTCCTATTTTGTGGAGAGTATGCAGACCTAGATCAATGTCCTATTTGTGAAACCCATGAATACAAGTGAAGAAATGATGGTGACAACGTGGAGGAAGGCAGTAAGAGAAAAGGGTCTCCTAGGAAGGTGGTGTGGTATTTCCGTGTAATTCCTTATTTGAAGCATTTGTTTACGAACACAAAGGAGTCCCATTTGCTATGGTGGCACAAGGAGGGTCGTAAGAATGACACAATGATATGACACCCTGCAGATTCCGCTCAATGGTGAACCATTAATTCCACATTTTGTTGGTTTGCCGAAGAATTAAGAAATATTAGGTTTGCTATGAGCACATATGGTATGAATCCATTCGGTAACATGAGTATCTCACATAGCACCTGGCCTGTTTTACTGTCTATCTATAACCTTTCACCTTGGCTTTGTAAAACGAAGAAATACATTATGTTGTCGACCTTAATTCCTTGTCCGAGGCAACATGGAAATGACATCGATATGTACCTCAAGTCTTTGGTGGATAATCATAAAAGACTCTGGTCTTAAGGCATTGAGGTTTGGGATTAGTACAAGCGAGAATACTTCACCCTACAAGCCATGTTGTTCATCACCATCAATGATCTGCCAGCACTTCGTAACTTGTCAGGGCAAAGTGAATGAAAAGTGAAGCTTGCCCCCAATGCTTAAATGACACTGAGAGTATGTGGTTGAATAAGTCAAAGACGGATCATCATAGTTGAAAATGTGGTTGATGAGGACAAGTACAATCAATTTGATGAAATCCCCCTTTTTGTTACCACAATCATGGCACATGTTGCATGGAACAAGAAGACTTCATACATCCATTCCAACCATAATGAAGGGATCTATGTCAAGTGTTGCACGTTTTCCCGATCTTCCAAAGGTAATACGGTAAGTCGATTGGTGGAGTTTCGATGTTGATGATCCAAAGGCTCCGAACAGAACAGATAGAGAACCCTCGGAACCACTACGCCACTACTCTGTGGTTATCAACCGTGCCAAGACGAGATTGACCCTGCCAAGAAGGCTTTTCCTACAAAGCAAATCAAGAACACAAGAAAGAACAGATAGATGAAATCTGAATATTACTAATTACTAATGAAGTACTCGAATTGGAATTCTACAAACCGAACAAGCGGCGAAACTGTATAAAACAGAATAATCTAAGAAAAACACGAGCCTAAACTATGATGGCTACTGTGTATATATAGGGGGGACGTAAGGAGGTCAACTTAGGGTTGTGCAACAATGGAAAGAGGCGTGCACAATCTGGACTCCGACCCCGACACAATTACAAGATCCAACTAGGTCCAAAACGATGGCAGAACACATTATTTCTTTGACTTTGACTAAACTATAAGGAATATTTGGTCAAGCTCATATCCATTGTAAAGGGCTCATCGTAAGCTTTGCAGAATGTCCAAGATTGCCTAAAACAGACTTCGTATGAGAGAGTTATGGTCGTTTTACTAACGTTCTGTCCCACGACTCAACCACGACCACGACTATAGCTCAGCCTCGAGTCCGAGTAGACTTGGCCTTCAAGGGGTGACGTTCGGGTAAGGTTGTGGTGCTTCTCCCATGTTCCTAACCAATAAAATATCATAAGAATTTAGTAGGAATCTATACAAGGATGCATGAACAGCGAGAAACGAGTTCACCTAGTGGTCTAATTGTCATGCACATGCTCCTGTAATTGGACCTTATATGATTTGAGGATTACTGGCAGTATTTATCGTATTCGAAGGAGCCATGGGCTCATCATCCTTCCCCTCTTGAATTGGAGTCATCCTCGACTCAAGCTCTTGTTCTTCTCCCAAGTAGGGCTTTAGATTTGAAATGTTAAATGTGGGACTGACCCCAAAATCTACAGGTAGGTCTAATTTGTATGCGTTGTCATTGATTTTCTCAATTATCTTAAATGGTCCATCAGCTCTAGACATCAATTTTGACTTTCTTAGTTCTGGAAACCTAGCCTTCCTCAAATGCAACCAAACTAAATCACCTAGTTCAAATTTTATTTCCGTCCTACCTTTACTTCCAGCAATCCTATACTTTTCAGTCATGCTCTCTGCATTCTTTTTAGTGGTTTCATGCAACTTAAGAATAAATTCAGCACGTTTCTTAGCATCTAAATTAAGTCTTTACAAGTAGGAAAAGGTAGTAAATCAATAGGAGCACGGGGATCAAATCCATATACTACCTGGAATGGACTTATCTTGGTGGTGGAGTGTACCGACATATTGTAAGCAAATTCAATATGTAGTAAACACTGTTCCCACATCCTCAAATTCTTCTTTAGAACTGTCCATAACATGGTCGATAATGTACAGTTGACAACCTCTATTTGACTATCGGTTTGAGTGAGCTTCTCTTTCAACAACTTGAATGCTTGTTCTTGTGTAGGTCCCCATTTAAAAACTACTCCTTTGTTTGTCAACTAATTTCATGGAGCAGTAATGGTGTTTAAATCCCGCACAAATTGCCGATAGAAACACGCAAGACCATGCAAGCTTCTCACTTGTATAACAGTTCCAAGACTTGGCCAGCTCTTTATGGCTTTGATTTTTGTTTTATCCACCTCTATTCCCTATGGAGTAACAACATAACCAAGAAAAGAGACTTGATCCATGCAAAAGGTGCACTTTGTAAGGTTACCAAACAAACGTGCATCTCACAAAGCCTTAAAAACAGCACGTAAGTGATCAAAGCGTTGTTCATATGACTTGTTGTAAATCAAGATATCATTAAAGTAAACACAAATTTCCCAATGAAAGTACGTAAAACTTCGTTCATCAATCGCATGAAAGTAATAGGTGCATTAGTTAACCCAAAAGTAATTACTAACCACTCATACAAACCAAACTTAGTGTCAAATGTAGTCTTTCATTCATCTCCAAGTTTCATTCTAATCTGGTCGCATCCACTTCACAAGTAAATTTTACTAAAAATTATAGAACTACTCAACTCATCAAGCATATCATCTAACCTAGAGATTTGGTGATGATATCTTATAGTAATATTATTAATGGCTCTACAAGCAACACACATATGCCAACTAACGTCTTTCTTAGGAACCAAAAGAATGGGAACAACAAAAGGGCTAAGACTTTCTCATACATACCCACGGTCCAAGAGGTCTTAGACTTGTCGTTGAATTTCCTTAGTCTCTTCCAGGTTGGTCCTATATGCAGCACGGTTTGGCAAAGTTGCTTCTAGAATCAAATTAATTTGACGTTCAATCTCTCGAATAGGTGGTAATCCTAGGGGTACCTCAGCTGGAAATACATCCACAAACTCGTACAAAAGGTTGGCAACAGTAGGAGACAAAGATCTAGGTATATTCTCAAGAGAAATTAAAGCATCTTTGCATATCAAAGCATAGCATGGCAGCTCATTATCACAAATTTCAGCAAGGTCAGACTTAGTAGCAAGCATAACACACCCTTCTGGTCTAATTCCATCGGACTTAGAAGTTGTTGTTGCTTTCTCCTTTTTGGGTGGAAAAACTTTTTCGTTACTTGCTACTTTTCATATGCATTCTCAAACTCTTTTCTCTTATTTTCAGCTATCTCTTGTTCACATTTCATAATTTCAGCAGAGGTTAAAGGTATAAAAGTTATTTTCTTTCCTTTATGCATAAGAGTGTTGATGAGGACATCACTCTTTCGGATACACACACACCGAGTATTCCTCTAACAATAGGTCCATTGACACGAGCTCGTGCACGTCAACTAAATCATGAGGTGAGCTCGTTCCTTAGTGTTCCTTTATATTTTGATAAGGATGGGATGCTACTAAATAATTATGATGTATTGTTACTTAGGAACATGGGAGAAGAACAGCAAGGGCGCCCAAGCCAAGGTGGAGATCCAATCAAGTTCGAGTCCGTTTCGGAGTCCAGGACCAGACTGCACTAAAATCATCGCCCTGGACGCATATGGACTCCGTTTTCGACGTTCTACACATGGTTGGAAAGCTAAGGAGACAAGCTTTCCAACGGGACTGGTCCCATATCCAAATTCGTTCTGAGTCAACAGGAATCGTCGAAACAAGTGGACATCCAGAATCTGTCAGGGTGCTGCGCCACCATCTTTTGGGCCGTTGGGCTGTGTAACGTGTTGGAGTCCATTAGGGACACGTCCAGGGGTCCTTGGCCGACCCTAGTCTTTTATATACAGTAGCCACCGCCCCAATTAGGGTTGGGTTTTGCTTAGATATTGATCTACATACAGATTGTGAGATTTTCCCTCTTGTTCCGGACCGACTAGGCCGCCGCAAGTGTTTGTGGAACCCCAACTTCGAATGCTTGAATTCTATTCGCAATATTTCAGATTGCATCTTCTACGTTCTTGCTTGTGTTCTCGGTACGCTTGCAGGGATTGAGCCTTCTCGGTGAGGTCAACCACGCAACACGGTTGATAACCAACGGAGCTGTGGTGTAGTGATTGCAAGGGAGACGATCTGTTCAGGTCGAAGCCTTTGGATCATCAACGTCGAGTTCTCCACCTACCAACTTATCGCTACCTATCGGAAGATTAGGCCAACACCCTCATCAACCGGTATCAGAGCTTCAGGTTGCCCGTTAGGTAATTTTATTTTCCCCTTTAGATTAGTCTGTTTTTCATTACCTAGAGTCCAGAAAAAGTCAAAAAAAAAAAAACAATTCCGTCAATTTCCGCTGCCCTAGAACCCTTTGTGCCTTTGCAATTTTTTTTCAGTTGCACGTTATTGAGTTCGTGTCCGTGGTCGAGTCTTGTTGCTGGTTTAGAGTCGTGTTCTTGGTCTTTAGTCAACGCTCCGTGCTGTTTTGATCATGCCGCTATCCCATCACCACCATCCCCACCAACAAGTCGAGCCACCACATTACTCGATTTGCCACCGCGAGCCGTCTTGTGTTACTTTCCGCCACGCCAACCCTAGATAGGTCGCAAGCCGCCTTGTATCAATTGCCCTGCCACCGCTGCCCTCCGTGTTCATCTAGCGAGCCTATTGCTTGCCATACCTTAACGAGAACAATTTCTGCAAGAGGTGCTTTAAAAAAAACCCTAACTTGACAGGGGTTCAGTAAAACGGCCATAACTTTCTCATACGGACTCGGAATCAGGCAAAAATTTTTGGACATCTACAGAAAAAGTTACATCCGTTGCTCCCCCACTTTGCCGGGTTCTGTCAAAATTTTTTTCCCAAATTCGGCTCGGAAGATTGAGTATTCGAGCCGCGAAGTTTTCGCACGCTTTTCAGAGAACGTGCTTGATTTTCTATAGGCCACATCTTGCATCCGTTTGCACTGAAAATTTCTGTGCTTGTTTCTTGTGTGCTCCTAGTTCAGAAAAAAAATAATAGAAAATTACAAAAAAAAATTCGTGATTCCTACTAGTGTTAAAAGACAAGAAAGAGGAGCACATAGAGAACACCCAGATAATTGTGCTGTTTGCTGTGTCTTTCTCTGATCATCCTGTTTAGCTTTGTTTCAGCTGTTGTGCTAGGACTAGGGACACGTGATAGACCAGCAACTGTGATTCATACTTTGGACACTTATTTAGCTTTGCTCATCTGATTACAGTTATTGCTAATCCTTGCTACCATATTGTGCCTTTGATCCGAACAGGTTCACTCTTGCAATCATCCCACACTTCCAGACTTGTCACTGGTTGTTCCTCTTTGCTGCATTGGTAAGAATATTTGTAAGAGCGTGGTAAGACGCTTGAGTGTGTGTGATTCCACCTTCCACCACCTAGTAGTTGATAGGGATAATATTGTGTTGTCCTTTGTTTTCTACTAACCATGTCAGGTAATGGCTCTCTGTCGGATTTTAAGGATTGTGTGTCCAAGGAAGAACTCAACAAAGCCTTGCAAGATCATACTAGACTATTGACAGACATTAGAACAAGCATTGCTAACCTTGTCACGCGAGTCAACGACCTTGAGTTGCGACAGCCACCCCAGAATGATGAACATTCACATGATGATGATAATAATAATGGTGATGGAGATGGTGACCAAGAAAATGGTGAGGTTTTTGTTAGGCAAGATGCGCATGCTGAGCAACGTCCTCGTGCTGAACAATTACGTCGTGACCAACAACAACATCATCAAGGTAACGGAGGTAATAATGTTAATCGCAACAGTCGCGATGATCCTTATTCTAAGATTAAGTTTTCAATGTCTCCTTTTGATGGTGCGTATGATGCTGATGCTTATTTGAATTGGGAAATGACAGTTGATCAAAAGTATAGCTCTCATATGGTTCCTGAAATGCATAGAGTTAGACTAGCCACTTGTGAGTTCATGAATTATGCTATTATTTGGTGGAATGGTTTAGTTTCTAGTGGCTTAGAACCTGAATCATGGCCTAGACTAAAGCGTGCCATGCGCAATAGATTTATTCCTCCTGATTATACACGTGATTTGAAAAAGAAATTGCAGCGCTTAAATCAAGGTTCTAAATCTGTGCATGATTACTATCAAGAGCTTCAAATTGCTATACTTCGTTGTAGTATACAAGAGGATGATGAGGATACCATGATTCATTTTTACTCTGGGTTGAGACGTGAAATTCAGGACCTTGTTGATTATAAAGATTACAATACTATCAATAGGTTGTTCCATTTTGCTATCTTGGCAGAAAAAGAACTGCAGGGTCGACAACAGGTGCAGAAATTGCGGAACAATTTTGGGAGTACATCTACTTCACGAGTATCACCGGGACAAGCAACAACATTCCCTTCTACATCTACACGATCTGCTGCCCCTCCTCCAACACTCGGGCGCGTTCAGCAGGAGCACCACCACCATCACGTGAGGTGAGCAAATCTACTGTTTCGTAGGATCCAATGCCAAGCTCTTCTTCAAGTGCAGCTACCACGGGTCGTACATCGGGAATTGTGTGCCGTCGCTGCCAAGGTATTGGCCACGTCATGAAGGATTGCCCAAGCCAGCGAGCATACTCCGCAACAGCAGATGGTGGATATGTTAGTCATAGTGATGTCGAGGAAGAATATGCATTTGAAGCTAATCTTGTAGCCGATCATGACATGGATAGTGAGGGGGAGGAGATTAGTGGTACCGCTGCCACGGAGAGTTATGCAGCACGCACCTTCATTGTGAAGCGAGTTTTGAGTTCTCGAATGGGGCAAGCAGAGCAGCTACAATGCCATAATCTATTCCAGACATTCCTCATTGTCAAAGATGCACGTGTTCGTACCATAATTGATGGCGGGAGTTGCAACAACCTCTTGAGCTCCGATCTTGTGAAGAATCTTTCCTTGCCAACACGTGCACATCCTCATCCATACTACATTCAGTGGTTCAATAACAGCGGCAAGGTTAAGGTAACACAATCTGTGACAGTACATTTTTCTACTGGTTCCTACCATGATTATGCTGATTTTGATGTAGTGCCTATGCAAGCATGTTCACTTTTGTTAGGCCGTCCTTGGGAATTTGATACCGATGCTACACACCATGGTAGAAGTAATAAATACTCTCTCATGCACAAGGGAAAGAAAATCTCTTTGCTTCCTTTGACACCTGCTGAAATTGTGCAATGTGATAAAGTGCTAGCTGAAAAAGAAAAGAAAGAACGTGTTTTGGAATCTGAAAATCAGCAAGTAGCTCAATCTGTTTTTCCACCTAAGAAAGAGAAGAACACACCAAGGTCCGAGGCATTAAGTTAAAGGGTGGTGTTATGCTTGCTACTAAATCTGACCTTGCTGAAATTCAAGATAATGATACTTTGTGCTATGCTTTGGTATGCAAAGAGATTTTATTTTTAATTGATGATATACCTAGCTCTTTGCCTGCTGCTGTCACTGACCTTTTGCAGGAGTATAAGGATGTCTTTCCAGCTGAGATACCCCCGGGGCTGCCACCATTGAGAGGGGTAGAGCACCAAATAGATTTGATCCCGGGAGCGACTTTGCCAAACCGCGCTGCATATAGGACCAATCCAGAGGAGACTAAGGAAATTCAGCGACAAGTCCAAGACCTTTTGGACCGTGGGTACGTATGAGAGAGCCTTAGTCCTTGTGCTGTTCCTGTTCTTTTGGTTCCTAAGAAAGATGGTACATGGCGCATGTGTGTTGATTGTAGAGCCATTAACAATATCACAATAAGGTATCGTCATCCTATTCCTAGGCTAGACAACATGCTTGATGAGTTGAGTGGTTCTATTATTTTCACGAAGATTGACTTGCGTAGTGGTTACCACCAAATAAGAATGAAACTGGGAGATGAATGGAAAACTGCTTTCAAAATTAAGTTCGGTCTATATGAGTGGTTAGTGATGCCTTTTGGTTTAACTAATACACCTAGCACTTTCATGAGATTGATGAATGAGGTTTTACGTGCTTTCATAGGAAGATTTGTGGTGGTGTACTTTGATGATATTTTGATCTATAGCAAGTCACATGAAGAACACATTGATCATCTAGGTGCTGTTTTTACTGCTTTGAGAGAGGCACGTTTGTTTGCTAACCTTGACAAGTGCACCTTTTGCACGAATAGAGTTGCTTTTCTTGGCTTTGTTGTTACTCCATAGGGAATTGAAGTGGATGAAGCTAAAATTGAAGCCATCAAGAGCTGGCCGACCCCTGGGACTATCACATAGGTGAGAAGCTTTCATGGCCTTGCAGGGTTCTATCGACGTTTTATGAGAGATTTCAGCACCATTGCTGCCCCACTCAATGAGTTGACAAAGAAGGGCATTCCGTTCCAATGGGGGCCAGCACAAGAGCAAGCTTTTAATACGCTGAAAGAGAAGCTTACGCATGCACCTCTACTCCAACATCCGGACTTTGGTAAGACTTTTGAGTTAGAATGTGATGCTAGCGGCATTGGAATTGGAGGAGTGCTACTACAAGGAGGTAAACCCGTTGCTTATTTTAGTGAGAAATTGAATGGGCCATCTCTGAATTATTCGACTTATGATAAGGAGTTGTATGCTTTAGTGCGAGTTTTAGAAACATGGCAACATTATCTTTGGCCCAAGGAGTTTATTATTCATTCTGATCATAAGCTTTGAAACATATTAGAAGCCAAGCCAAACTGAACAAATGTCATGCTAAATGGGTTGAATTTATAGAGTTATTTCCTTATATCATTAAACACAAGAAAGGTAAAGACAATGTCATTGCAAATGCGTTATCTAGACGTTATACCATGCTGTCCCAACTCGATCATAAGATTTTTGGTTTAGAAACAATTAAAGGATTATATGCTACTGATTTGGACTTTAAAGATGCTTTTGAACATTGTAAAGAAGGAAGAACTTGGAATAAATATGTGCTGAATGATGGACTGCTATACCGTACTAACAGGCTATGCATCCCAGCTAGCTCTATTCGCCTATTGTTCTTGCAGGAAGCGCATGGAGGTGGTTTGATGGGACATTTTGGAGTGAAGAAGATCGAGGATGTACTGGCTGCTCACTTCTTTTGGCCTAAGATGAGGCACGACGTCGAGTGCTACGTGGCACGCTACACTACTTGCAATAAAGCTAAGTCTCGCTTGAACCCACATGGACTTTATATGCCTCTTCCTGTTCCTAGTGTGCCTTGGGAGGATATTTCTATGGATTTTGTTTTAGGATTGCCTAGGACCAAGAGGGGGAGGGATAATATATTTGTCGTTGTGGATCGTTTTTCAAAAATAGCACATTTTATACCTTGTCACAAGAGCGATGATGCTACACACATAGCTGATTTATTTTTCAGGGAAATCATTCGCTTGCATGGAGTGCCTAACACCATTGTTTCGGATCGTGATGCTAAATTTTTGTGCCACTTTTGGAGGTCACTTTGGAATAAACTCCGGACAAAGCTGCTATTTTCGACGACATGTCACCCTCAAACCGACGGATAAACGGAGGTTGTGAACCGCACATTATCCACCATGTTGCGGGCTGTTTTGAAGAAAAATTTGAGGATGTGGGAAGAGTGTCTACCCTATATTGAGTTCGCTTACAACAGATCAGTTCACTCCACCACCAAGGTAAGTCCCAATTAGGGATGCTACTAAATAATTGTAATGTATTGTTACTTAGGAACACGGGAGAAGAACAGCAAGGGCACCCAAGCCAAGGTGGAGATCCAATCAAGTTCGAGTCCGTTTTGGAGTCCAGGACCAGACTGCACTAAAATCGTTGTCCTGGATGCATACGGACTCCGTTTTCGACATTCTACACATGGTTGGAAAGATAAGGAGATAGGCTTTCCAAAGGGACTGGTCCCATGTCCAAATTATTTCTGAGTCAACAGGAATCGTCAAAACAAGTGGATATCTAGAATTTGTCAGGGTGCTGTGCCACCATCTTTTGGGCCGTTGGGCTGTGTAACGAGTTGGAGTCCATTAGGGACGCATCCTGGGGTCCTTGGCCGACCCTAGTCTTTTATATACAGTAGCTACCGCCCCAATTAGGGTTAGATTTTGCTTAGATATTGATCTACACACACATTGTGAGATTTTCGCTCTTGTTCCGGACCGACTAAGCCGCTGTAAGTATTTGTGGAACCCCAACTTCGAGTGCTTGAATTCTATTCGCAATATTTCAGATTGCATCTTCTACGTTCTTGCTTGTGTTCTCGGTACGCTTGCAGGGATTGAGCCTTCTCGGCGAGGTCAACCGCGCGACACAGTTGATAACCAACGGAGCTGTGGTGTAGTGATTGCAAGGGAGACGATCTGTTCAGGTCAAAGCCTTTGGATCATCAACGTCGAGTTCTCCACCTACCAACTTATCGCTACCTATCGGAAGATCAGGCCAACACCCTCATCAAGTGTACTTATTACTTCTACCATGATGCGTTGCATCAGTATCAAATTCCCATCTTCGTCCTACCAGAAGAGAGCATGCTTGCATGGGAACTACATCGAAATTAGCACAATCATGGTATGAACCAATAGAAAAATGCACCCTAGTTGTTTGCATTACCTTCAACTTACCACTGTTGTTGAACCATTGAATATGATACGGGTGAGGATGGTTTCTTACCGGCAAGGCAAGCTTCTTGATCATATTCGAACTTACCAAGTTGTTGCAGCTTCCTCCATCAATAATGACTCGAACACGATAATCCTTGACTATGAGGAACATCTGAAACAAATTGTGGCATTGTAGCTGTTGCACTTGCTCCATTTGAGTGCTTAACACTCGCTGCACAATGAGTGTCCTATAATTCTCCGTAGTAGCTGCACTCAATTTTTCCTCATTGTCAATATCCGTCTCATGTTCGTTCTCATTACCTGCATGGTTAGCTGCTAGTGCATATTCATCCTCAACATCACTACCACTTACATACCCACCATCTTCTGTTGTAATGTACGCTCGCTGACTTGGGCAATCTTTCATGACATGGCACATTCCCTTGCATCGATGGCATACAATCCCGGTCAATCGACTTGTAGAAACAACCGAAGAAGAGCTCTTGGCTAGACCCTGCACACTTACGTATTTACTTACCTCGGGAGCGTGTGACGTTGTTGAAGGTACTGCTGAACGTGCCCTACTCGAGAAGACGGCTGCAGACCATGTAGCTAAATGTGGGGCTGTTCTGACTTGTCTCGACATCGATTTTGATGTAATCGAGCTTCCAAAATTGTTCCTTGGCCTCTGTTGTCATCCCTGTAATTCTTTTTCTGCCAGACATCCAAGTTGTAACAATCTAGGAATATTATTGTATTCTTTGTAATCAACTATGTCCTAAATTTCACGCCTTAACCCTCCATAAAAGTGGGCCATTGTAGTCTCTTCATCCTCAATAATATCACAATGCAACATACTAATTTGTAGCTCTTGATAATATTCTTCTACGGATCTATCACCCTTGTTTAAGCGGTGCAACTTTTTACGCAAATCACATTTAAAAGAGGGTGGAACATATCTGTTATGCATAGCAACCTTTAAAGCATTCCATGTGGTAGGCGCTAATCCATCGATGTATACTCTATTCCACCAGATAATTGCAAATTCTTTAAATTCACTAGTGGCTTGCCTAACTCTATGCACTTAATGAACTAAATGAGCATTAAACTTCAGTTCAACTGTCATCTCCCAATCTAAATACTTTTCAGCATCATAAGTACTACAAAAGATGGTATGATAAACTTAAACTTAGCAAATGGATCATCATTAACACATAGGTTATGTTGCTAAAAATTATTACATCTCATATCTTAATGATTGAAGTTTAATCGGTCCCGTTGTCGTGCATCAAAGGCGTCTTATTCTTGCCTCAAAATTTCATCATCAGCAACGGACTCCTCTTGCTCATGGTCTGCGCCACGAGGATCCACACGCCCATGGTTTGGTGGCTGATTAACTACTCGATCAAAGCGTGTATTGAGCATGGAAATACTATCATTAAGTCATTGCAATGTAGCGTTTGTCTCTACAAGCTTCTTATCGATGTCGTTATTAATAGCATGTCGATGATCATCCAACAACATTGTGAGTTCTTCCCTCAAAACACACTCCTGTGCATCTGATGCTTCTCCTGCCATGGTTAGTCAAAGATAGAAAACTACAGAAGATAAATTATCCCTATCGACTACTAGGTGGTGGAGGTGGAGTCACACACTTTAAAGCATCTTACCACGCTCTTGCAAGTGTTCTTACCAATCACTGCAATTGGCACAACCGGTGGCTAGTTCGTGATACCTTATCGGGTGCGAGTGAGGTAGTTGCAAGGGGAGAAACCGTTCTGATCGAGAAAATGTGTAGCTTGGACAAACATCATTTAGTAGCAAAGAATAACAATAATTGAAATCAAATTAGCAAAGCTGAATAAAAGTCCACAGTACTCGTCACAGTTGATGGCCCAAAACACGTTCCTAGAACTAGCTCAAGCAAGCCGAAAACTATAACAGACACAAGCATCATGGAAAAAAATTTGAAATGCAAAATGATTCTCTTTTTTTGCACTCTTTGTTTTTTTTCACTCTTTGCTTCTTGCTTGGTTTTCTTTCTTTTTTTTACGAATGTGACACAAACTCAAAACTCTTCTATTGCCTTTTCTAAGACCAGTGAGGTACGTAGGTCACAAACTATTCCAGAGAGCAAGGGTATAAAGGTAATAAAAGATACTGTCTCTCTCTAAACTTTGGCTACCTCTGTTCGGGCTATTGAGTGATACTCGAACTTTATAGGACAATGCTCGGTATGATGTGTACGTAGGGTGTCTGAGAGTAGCCAGGAATAGATAGACTCTGACTAGGTTGTAGGGGCGAAAACTAGTGGATAGTTGAATCCAACTAGATGGTCGAACCCGAAAGGATGGTCGAAGCGACTAGTGGTCAAACCTGAGTAGATGGTTGACTCGACTAGTGGTCGAACTCGAGTAGATGGTTGAAGCGACTAGTGGTTGAACACGACTTGATGGTTGACTCGACCAGTGGTCATGCTCGAGTAGATGGTTAAAGCGACTAGTGGTCGAACATGACTTGATGGTCAACTCGACTAGTGGTCGAACTTGAGTAGATGGTTAGAGCGACTAGTGATCGAACACAACTCGATTGTCGACTCGACTAGTGGTCGAACTCGAGTAGATGTTTAAAGCGACTAGTGGTTGAACAGGAGTTGATGGTCGACTCGACTAGAGATACAATCTCGGCTATAGCAAACAAGGCCAGGCCGGGATACCCGACGACTATAACAGTGAAGACTCGACACTAGAAACTAGAACACGATGACCAACCAGCAACAAAGACACCAACGATGGACTCAAACTCAATAACATGAATACTGAAAACAAAATTACGAAGGCACAAAGTGGTTTGGATAGCGGAAAAACTAAGATCAAAATATTTTTGTGGGGCAATTTTCTGAACTCTAGGTAATGGAAAACGACAAAATAAAGGGGATAACTGAGATTACCTAACAGGTAACCGAGGCTCTGATACCACTTGATGTGCGTTTGCTCGATCTTCAGAAGGTAGTATGATAAGTCGATTAGTGGAGTTTCAACGTTGATGATCCGAAGGCTTCAAACATAACAGATCGAGAACCCTCACAAACACTACACCACTACTCCATGGTTATCAATTGTGCCAAGACGCAATTGACCTTGCCAAGAAGGATTTTCCTGTAAGCAAATCGATAACACAAGCAAGAACGGCTATATGTAATCTGAATATTGCTAATTACCAATGAAGTACTCGAGTTGGGGTTCTACAAATTGAACAAGCAACTACTGTGTATATATAAGGGGGATGTGAGGAGGTCGACCTAGGGTTGTGCCAAGGAAAGAGGTGTGCACAACCTGGACTCCAACCCTAACACGATTACAAGATCCAACTAGGTCCAAAATGGTGGAAAGGGCTCGTCACAAGCTTTCTAGAATATCCAAGATTTCCTAAAATGATCTTCTTATGAGAGAGTTATGCCTATTTTATTGACGTGTTGTCCAGCAACTCGACCACGACCACGACTTCGACCATGACCACGACAAGCTCAGCCTTGAGTCCGAGTAGACTTGGCCTTCGAGGGGTGATGTCCAGGTAAGGTTGTGGTGCTTCTCCTATGTTCCTGAGCAATAAAACATCACAAGAATTTAGTAGAAATCCATCCAAGGAAGCATGAATAGTGAGAAACGAGTTCACCTAGTGGTCTAATTATCATGCACATGCTCTTGTAATTGGACCTTGTATGATTTGAGGATTATTGGCAAGATTGATCGTATCCGAAGAAGCCATGGGCTCATCATCAAGAAAGCACAAAAATGACAAGAACAAGCCAAATGATACATGAATCGATGTAAATTCAACTTTTTAATATTTGTACCCTCAAATTATGGAGGATTTTTGTTGAATTATGTGGAATTTACATGAATTTAGATGAATTTAGGTGAGTTTATGTGAATTTATTTGAATTTAGATGCATTATGTTGAATTTTGTTCAATTTAGTTGAATTCAGTTGAATGTTATTAAATTTATATGAATTTATTTAAATTTAGATGAATTGTGTTGAATTTTGTTCAATTTAGTTGAATTAATTTGAATTTTATTGAATTTATATGAATTTATTTAAATTTAGATGAATTGTGTTGAAGTTCGTTCAATTTAGTTGAATGCAGTAGAATTTGATTGAATTTATACTGATGTATTTGAATTTTGATGAATTTATATGAATTTATTTGGATTTAGATGAATTATGTTGAATTTTGTTCAATTTTGTAGAATTTTTTGAATTTATTTGAATCTAGATGATTTGTTTTTAATTTAGATGAATTTGGATGAATTTATAAGAATTTAGATGAATTTAGATGAAGATAATTTAGATGAATTCATTAGTTACGGGTGATATAGGTCATCAGTGATGGGTGATATAGGTCATTAGTGATGAGTGTGTGTTCCCCATCTCTAGTTTAGAGGTCATTAGTGATGAGTTGAAGTTACGACATGTCACTATTGACTACCTATATAAAAGGAGGTTGGAACACCAACCCCTGCAGCCACCTCCCCCTCCTACTCACCGCCGCCGCCGCGTCCTCCATGACGCTCATGGCCCCCTCCTCCTCGATAGTCATACCCCATCCTCCTCACCACTGTCGCCTCCTCATCTTCGATAGCCACTATCCCCATCCGTCGTCGCTGACTCGAGGGAGCCTACTACTCCAACCCGCCATCACCGACCCGAGGGAGCTCGCTGCCCCCATCCGCTATTGCTGTCCCGAGGGAGCCCGTTGCCCACACCCGCCATCCTCGACCCAATGGATGCCGTCGCCCCATCCATCGTCGCTAACTTGAGGGAGCCTACCACCCCAATCCACTGTCAACGACCCGAGGGCACTTGCCGCCGCCATCTGCCATTGCCCGACGCTGTTGTCACCCCATCCTCCTCGACACCTACTGCATTGCGCTGTGATTTCTTTCTTTCTTGTCTTGATCTGGATACATTGGAGATCATCTACTGCTTAAATGCTCCATGATGTTGTGAACACACTAAAATTTGGCAAGATTCTAGGTACAATTGTGGTTTACTCATATCTGATGATATTCGTAACTTGCACCTAGCATGATAATCTATTGATGACCTGAATGCAACAGTAGCAGACCTATTTCTAGATAGAACATCTATGCTCTATTTCAGTCTAGAATACCTTTCAGGTTCTATCGCTAGTTGAGGTCTTATATTTTGACCAATTAATGATGTGCAAACTTACCAGTTAGGTAGCAGACATTCCTTAGCCCTGGGGCCAACTGTAATGATCAAACTGAGAGCCATGACTATATTTAATCAAACTATCGAGATTTGGTTCCATGTTTGTATGGCTCTTTTACATGATATATATGTTGTTTTATTCAGTTATGCCATTAATGTCATATTATTATCATATCTCTTAATATATCCTTTGCTTCTATTTAGTGCCATTGTTTCCATATTAAAAATGTTAAAACTAAATTTGTAAGAAAATCCCAAAAGTGAATTAGTGTACATGCATAACCTACGTCTCCCATTCAGGAGTGTTTGATTATAAATTTGACTTGACAACTAGGTATATTTATAATAAGATGCTCCCAAATTGTCCATAAACTTTGGAAAGTTCAAGGATACATGGTCTGAGTAGCAGGTTTCTGTGCTCTTATATGGTTCTAGAGAGAATTTTGGTGTCATCTCCTTGTTGTTCTTTGGATACATGCCTTCTTAGCTCATTGTTGAGACGTGTATTTGGAGAATAACGGAGAGATGCTACCAAAATTTTCTCTAAAACCGTACAAGAGCACATAAACCTACTGGGCCACATATCCTCAAATGGGATTGGGACCTATCTTTTCCTATGTAGAAATTAGCTAGGATCCTTTGTTATAGATAAGAAATATATATTATTTTTATTGGAAAATACAAAAAGTGAATATTGTTACTAATACTTATACAATTGTATATGGATATTCATACCTATTAGATGTCTGCCAATGAGTCTTCATCGGGATCCTCTAACGAAGGACAAGCCCCCAGTGAGACGCCTGCGCAACCAAGTCCTAGTGGAGCAACAATACGATGGCCAAGGGGACAAGCAAAGTGGTCGACATACAAGATTACCGTCATGGAAATCGATGATGATGGCATGCCTATGGAGAAGAAGGCCCTATAGAGATTGCAGCAGCTCGCTGAGTTAATGCTCGGGAGAGGGTGTCATTGACCCTTCCGAAGTTCGGTGACTTCGCTGTGGCTCAAAAGAATGCCTTTTTCAATGATGGCATCAATACGTTTCTAGAGTTTCTGGTGAACATGAAGGCAAAGGGTTGCAGGGCTGCTCTGAAAATGATCGCCAAACTTTGAAGAAGCCACAAGAGCAAGCTTGTGAATGAGTATATGGCAAAAGGGTTGGTGGCCTTTAGCAAGTACCCATATATGAAAAGGGAGGATTGGGAAGCTTTTGTGGGGTTGAAGAGCTCAGAGGCATTCTAAATGGAGAGTTCAGCAAAGAATCAGCTTCGGGCAAAGAACAAGCAGAACCAGAACCTAGACACAGGCGAGTACATGGGGAACAGGCAGAGGATGAAAAGTTAGCCAATGAAGGCCGCGAGGATCCTTGGTTACAATTCCCGGGACGATCGCAATCATATTTGCGAGCGAGGGTAAGCTGTTAGATAGCGGAGAAATCACCTTCAAATCCAGCAAAACCGAGGCAGTCACTGAAAAGGTGAAAGCAATATCAGCCCAACCCTTCGAAGGTACATTCATTGTGGTTAGGGAACATGACGATCTCTCCACTATGCTGAAAAACCCTGAGCACCCAGGTCACGTGCGAGGCATGTCCAGTTCCCAGGCATGGAAGTTAGGCTTCCACAAACACGTCGGGATGGATAAGAAGAGGAAGAGGTCATTTGTAATCGACGTGCAAGAATGCACCCAGTCAATCATGGAGACCATTTATCAAGACCTCCTGCAAAGGTTTGCATCATAGGTAGTCGTAATTCCCATACACCAGTGGGTGATAGCCCCATTGCTGGATGGAGGAGTACTCAAGTCTCCAGGGAGGTCAAACAACCTATCTTCTCTCCATCCATGGATCCAGATCCTATAGACCTTCTCGATGGGCCCACACCATGCTCGCTGGTCATAAGACTGAGTGGCTACTAAATTAATGTTGAAAAGGGCCAGGTGCAACCAAAGGTCCAGGTGTTACATACGGTCCCGATATATTCTGGCTATGTCGTGGTCTTCGTAGATTTTGTACATGCCAATGTTGTGGATACATATTTGCCTGACCCCAATGATGAAATCTGAAAACTAGGTGAAGCTCATCTTCAAAGGATCCAAACAAAGAAGGAGGACATCATGCTGCACACATAACTATATAGGAGCGATCTGCCCCGACATTCAAGTGACCGAGTTCCCTACCCCAACCTCAACCTCGAGATGAGCCAGCTGCATTGCCTTTGCCCACTCCACCATCTGTATCTAGGCAATGTGAGGGAAGCCTAAAGAAGAAGAAGAAGTCCAAGCCAGGGTCCAAGAAGCAGCTGCCGAAGAAGTCTAAGCCCTCTGGTAAGGACTCAATCATCGATAAGCATGACATAGGGGCAGCTTGGACTAAGGCTAACCCAAAATTTGAAGTGCCTCATGTCATCCCTAGTGCTTAAAACCTATATTATATCTGTCCCTGTATCAGTCGCTGGTAAATAAGAATCTTAGAACAGGTGGAACCATAGTCATATAACAAAGGGAGTGGTGAAATAACTCCACCAAGCTCATAAAACATACAGCACTAAGAAACATTCCATGACACCAGAGTGCACTTGGGTGCGGATGTGACCAAGACTACTCGTCAGCCTCACCGTCTACGTCGAAGAAAACTGGATCTTCTTCCGAAAACACAAGCAAGGGTGAGTACAAACATATTCATCAAGTCCCAACCCTTGCCCTACATCAAGTGGTATAAATACTTGCATATGGAATAACAAGGATACAAATGTAAGGTTAACTATTGTAGAAAAGTTGATTTTACACATCCAAGGTTCATTTTATATGCAGGGTTTATGAAAACAACATATCATTAAGTGAAGGGGGTTTTCTAGCCATGGTGGAAATCACAAGTTTTAATGTTGCTGGACTCTCCTTCCGCGGCAATTGATGGCACACTACCAGACCTATTTTCCCAAAAACGGACACACTATGCCCACTCACACTCAAGGGTACTCACGCAACCCATGCTGGTTGTTCTGACCGAGCCGTAGTTTGTCCTTGACTGTGGATATGTCTATGCGGAAAGTTTTACCTCTGTAGAGTGGTACATTTTACCTATAAGTTGACTTGGCAACATACCACCATTGTGGCAGTGCGACTTAATAAAGCCATTACCCACCCAAGCATTATCTCACTAACCACCTATGGGAACTAACCAGGGGTTCCTAACCTTTAACCAGGCCTCCAACCGGGTCAACAAGTCTATTCCTACTTGCACCTGCTCCATGGCCTCCTGTTGCACACCTGCCTTCAGACGAGCAATAGACTAGCTAGCTGGTTTAGACTAAGCCCTGCCACATACAAGGTTGAGTTGCTGTACTACAAAGACTAGGTAGGATGTCACACTAACTCGGTCATTAATCGAGCCAAGATAAATATCTCCACATTGAGGTTGCCACATAGGCAGCGTCCAAAACTCCCAAGGCATTCCCCATGGGAAACCTGATTTGCCCCAACTCTAACCAATTCTCAATTTTTATCATTAACAAGTGGACATTCCCATCCTAGCAACTCGCAACATCAAACACTAGGTTTTATCCATTTCGCAAAACTAATTGTAACGAAGCATGAAGTAACAATAACAATTACAGTCCTAAGCATACTATTATCAAGAGATTCATCTTAGCGTAATCAATATTGCCGAGACGGATACCTAGGGTTATCAAGGTTATACAAGGGATGATAACAATCAGGCTGACTAATCTACAATTGGTAATAACTAGATTAACAATTCAAATTATGCCAATAAATAATACTGCACACAATAATTTGGTGGAAAACAGCTGCTACGGGTTATGATGATAAAACTGGTTACAATACGATCAACGAGGGAAATAGTTTGAGACTTGTCTCCATTGAAGTCCTTGAGAGGGTACTGCTCGAAATCCTGCATTCTCAGCTCCTCCTCCTCAAACTCTTCGGTCTTTAAAATGTGGCACACAAACACATAATTAAATACAAATAAAAAAATAAATTTGAAATAAATAGGAAACTGATATGAAAAGATAGAGTTTGAATTTAGATTAATATCAGTGGAAGAATCATCAAAATCAGAGTTGGAACAAATGAAATACAGGCTTCCAAAAATGAAAATAGGAAAAGGAATAAAGGTTACTATTTTGGCACTATGCATTTGGGTTGGGGTACTGTTTTTGTGGGCTGTTACTACATATCTAGGCTCTATGGCTATTGGGTCGGGCAGTTGGCTGAGGCGCAACTCTGGCTCGAAGGGGGAAGATGACAGCGTCGGTGATGGCGTTAAGGCCGAGCCCACATGTCGGATCAAGACACTTTGCGGAGAAATGGTGCTAACGACCAGAGTGGCATCGGGCGGCACCACCGATTGAAACACGGCCCACGGCGGCAAGCTCACCAAAGCATCACCAGAATGGCCTTCTCGGCCACCATTCATGACGACAAAAACATCGGGAGCATGAGGAGAGGATGGGGAATCCATTTTAGGGATCCCCAAGCTTCGGGTAAGGGCGGAGGTAGGCCCGTGGCGAGTTTCCATGGCTTGCAGGCTGGTGAGCTCATGGGGATCTCAGGAGAGGGCATTATGGAGGGAGATGGATGTGGCAGAGGGCAGAGGTAGTCTGGGTGGTGCTCTAGGTAGCATATTGGCAACAAATTTGGCTCGACCGAGGAGATCAATGAAGAGGGGTGCTTGGAGCTCATTGGTAGTAGAGAACAGAGGGAGGAAGGGAGTTTACTAGCTTGGTGTGGACGGTGAGCTAGGGGGGTAGTAGAGCAGCTTTAGCAGGCCTTTTATAGGCGGTGGAGGGAGAGAGGGAAACATACCATCCGGTCGGATTACGTAGTGGATGCACCAGTGTGGCGTGTGGCTTTGGCTAAGGTAGGGCCGATGTCAATGAGCACTAGTGTAAGGGTGTCCTTGCATGCGTGCTTGTACAGAGAGAGTGGTAGAGAA
This sequence comes from Phragmites australis, assembly GCF_958298935.1. Lineage (NCBI taxonomy): Eukaryota > Viridiplantae > Streptophyta > Magnoliopsida > Poales > Poaceae > Phragmites > Phragmites australis. The sequence goes on along the minus strand of NC_084939.1, from coordinate 13,509,751 downwards.
GAAAGATGGTGGCTGGAATGACTTACTGCCGATCGTACATGACTTGCTTCATGCGGGCACTGTGAGCTCATCACCGGTCACTGTGCTTGGTGACCAAGCAGAGAGAGGGGAGGGGCTAGGGTTGGCTAGGGTGGCATGACAAGCTGTCGGGGTGGCAAAGGCAATCAGGGTTCATAGCCAGTCGAGCGTGCGTGGGACCAGTAGGTCCGGCGTGGCATCCATGCAATGGGAGAAGGAAGAAATGGGGTGATACCAGACTAGGCTGATGTGGGAGGGAGAGGGAGGAAGGGAGAGGGGAGAGCCGGAGTTGGGCAGGGACGAGGGGAGGGTTGGCTGGGCTTCGGAAAAAAATGAAAGAGAGAACAGGTCGACTGGAAAAGAAATAAGAGATGGCTTGGACTAAGAGGAAGGGATGAGTTGGGCCCAAGAAGAGAAGAAGAGATTTTGATATTTGGAAATTGATTTGAAATTTTTTGATCTGATTATTTTTGAATAAATTTTGAAATTTGATTTTTTTTACTAAAATTTGGGATGTTACAAACCTCCTGTGCTTAGAAAGAATCTCACCCTCAAAATTCGAGAACTTACTTGAATAGAAACGGAAACTCTTTACTCAAAGTGCCTTCTTGTTCCCACGTAGCTTCTACTTTGATGTGCGGGCTCCATTGAACTCGGCACATACGAATTGTTGACCCTCTGGTCTAATGAGAGACTACATCCAAGACCTTCACTGGAACTTCTTGATACCTGATTTGAGCTTGTAGATGCAATGTTTTCACTGCAACATGCTCTTCTGGAACTCTCAAACACTTCTTCGGCTGGGAGACATGGAAGACATTCTGAACATCTGCCAACTCTTGTTGTAACTGTATCCGATAGGCTACTGTACCAACTTTTCTTAGAACCTCATAAGGTCTGATGTACCAGGGAGCCAACTTTCCACGAACTCAGAACCTTTGTGTTCCTCGTATAGGTGAGACCTTACGGTACACAAACTCTCCAATTTTGAAGTCCAGATCTCTTATTCTTTTGTCTATATAGATCTTCTGTTGGGACTGAGCTGCCTTTAACTTTTCTCTTATTTTCTCAACATGATCCTCTAGTTCTTTGATGAGGGTAGGTCTAAGCAAGGTACAATCTCCAGCTTCTGACCACATCAAAGGTGTTCTACACTTTCTGCGATAAAGAGCTTCAAAATGGGACATTTTTAAGCTGTCTTGATAATTGTTGTTGTATGAGAACTCTACATATGCTAGGCTTTCCTTCCATTCCTTTCCACAGTCTAGGGCACAAACTCTCAACATGTCACTACTACATAATGGGTCATATGTAAGTCCCCATAAGTGCTGGTTCAATAGTAACCGCTACAGAAGAAGTATCCGTGCTGGTTCTTAAACTCCCACGTGTGAACGACGACCGAGGAGCTAAGAACAGGCATTGATAGTCACTATCAGTATCGGTTCTTAGATGGAACCAGCACTGATACATCAGTGTTGGTTCCAACCACGAACCGACACTAATAGTTGACTATCAGTGTCGATTACAGTCACAACCGACACTAAAGGTACCCGGACCCGAAATTTTACTTGAATCACATTTTGGCTCGCTCTCACATCCATCGACTCTGACCGCTCCACTATCTCTTCCTCATGCATCCTCCACCACAAGTCCACAAGCTAGCCTCTCTCTCTCCACCTTATCTCCTCCGCCACCACTTCATACCGCTCCTCCTCTCCTGCACCGCCACACACCAGGTTGCCGGCGCAAGTACCATCCAGCTCCCCTTCCACTTCAAACCGCTCCTCCTCTCCTGTGCCCCATCAGTGCTACAGAACACCACACTGATACATCAGTGCTGGTTCCAACCAAGAACTGGCACTGATAGTGTCTAACAGTGCCAATTCCATATACCAAGCGACACTGATGGGGCACTCCAGTATAAAGCCCACCTTCTCCTCCAAGCGCGACCAGAGTTGCCACAAGACAACCATAATAGGGCCGATCGCTATTTTTGCCATCTCTATGGTTGTAGGATTCAAGATTTGGAAGAGTCAAGTGCTCTAAGGTTAATAAGATGATCTATACTTCTTTTTTTGATAGATTTACTTGGTAGATTGCTCTAGGGTTGATGGTTGGTACTTGTTCTATGGTTATGGATTTAGAGATGCAATTGAGATCTAATTTTGGAAAAGTTTCCAACTTTGTCATTATTAGATGTACATAGATGATCTACAATTGATTCTTAGCTGGATTTAGTTGCTATATTGCTCTAGATGTGAATTTAGGTGGTTGTTCCTTGGTGTTGAATGAGCAAGAGCACCAATATGATATAAATTAGGGAAATATCGCTATTTGGTCATTGTAGATGATTTAAGGATTAGATTAATAGTCATATGTAAATATATGCGGGTGCATACATTAAAATCTATGAACAATTGCAAAGTGATGAGTAATGTTGGCCTGATCTTCCGATAGGTAGTGATAAGTCGGTGGGTGGAGAACTCGACGTTGATGATCCAAAGACTTCAACCCGAACAGATCGTCTCCCTTGCAATCACTACACCACAGCTCCGTTGGTTATCAACCGTGTCGCGCGGTTGACCTCGCCAAGAAGACTCAATCCCTGCAAGCGTACCGAGAACACAAGCAAGAACATAGAAGATGCAATCTAAAATATTGCGAATTGAATTCAAGCACTCGAAGTCGGGGTTCCACAAACACTTGCGGCGGCCTAGTCGGTCCGGAACAAGAGCGAAAATCTCACAATTCGTGTGTAGATCAATATCTAAGCAAAACTCAACCCTAATTAGGGCGGCGGCTACTGTATATAAAAGACTAGGTTCGGCCAAGGACCCCTGGATGTGTCCCTAATGGACTCCAACACGTTACACGGCCCAACGGCCCAAAAGATGGTGGCGCAGCACCCTGACAGATTCTGGACGTCCACTTGTTTCGACGATTCCCATTGACTCAGAAATAATTTGCACATGGGACAAGTACCGTTGGAAATCTTATCTCCTTAGCTTTCCAACCATGTGTATAACGTCAAAAACGGAGTCCGTATGCGTCCTGGGCGATGATTTTAGTGCGGACTGGTCCTGGACTCCGAAACGGACTCGAACTGGATTGGGCCTCCACCTTGGCTTGGGCGCCCTTGCTGTTCTTCTCCCGTGTTCCTAAGTAACAATACATCACAATTATTTAGTAGAATTCCATCCTCATCAAAATATAAAGGAACACTAAGGAACGAGCTCACCTCATGATTTAGTTGACGTGCACGAGCTCGTGTCAATGGACCTATTGTTGGAGGAATACTCGGTGTGTGTGTATCCGAAAGAGTGATGTCTTCATCATCCTCCCCCTCTTGAATTGGAGTCATCCTCGACGCAATGTCATCTTCTTCTCCCAAGTAAGGCTTTAAATCTGAAATGTTAAATGTGGGACTAACCCCATAATCTGCAGGCAACTCAAGCTTATATGCATTATCATTGATCTTTTCCACAATTTTAAAAGGACCATCAGCTTGAGGCAGCAATTTAGATTTTCTCAAATCAGGAAACCTATCTTTGCACAAATGTAACCACACAAGATCACCAATTTCAAAAGTAATATGTTCCCGACCTTGGCTACCATAAGTTCTATACTTCTCATTCATCTTTTCAATATTTTCCTTAGTCAACTCATGCATTTTCAGAATCAAATCAGCACGTGTCTTAGCATCAAAATTCAATTTCTTGGATGTTGGTAAAGGAAGTAAATCAATAGGGACACGGGGGTTAAAACCATACACTACCTGAAACGGACTTACCTTGGTGGTGGAGTGAACTGATCTGTTGTAAGTGAACTCAATATGGGGTAGACACTCTTCCCACATCCTCAAAATTTTCTTCAAAACAGCCCGCAACATGGTGGATAATGTGCGGTTCACAACCTCCGTTTGTCCGTCGGTTTGAGGGTGACATGTCGTCGAAAACAGCAGATTTGTCCCAAGTTTATTCCAAAGTGTCCTCCAAAAGTGGCTCAAAAATTTTGCATCACGATCCGAAACAATGGTGTTAGGCACTCCATGCAAGCGAATGATTTCCCTGAAAAACAAATCAGCTATGTTTGTAGCATCATCGCTCTTGTGACAAGGTATAAAATGTGCCATTTTTGAAAAACGATCCACAATGAAATATCCTAAAACAAAATCCATAGAAATATCCTCCCAAGGCACACTAGGAACAGGAAGAGGCATATAAAGTCCATGTGGGTTCAAGCGAGACTTAGCTTTATTGCAAGTAGTGCAGCGTGCCACGTAGCGCTCGACGTCGCGCCTCATCTTAGGCCAAAAGAAGTGAGTAGCCAGTACATCCTCGGTCTTCTCCACTCCAAAATGTCCCATCAAACCACCTCCATGCGCTTCCTGCAAGAACAATAGGCGAATAGAGCTAGCTGGGATGCATAGCCTGTTAGCACGGTATAGTAATCCATCATTCAGCACATATTTATTCCAAGTTCTTCCTTCTTTACAATGTTCAAAAATATCTTTAAAGTCCAAATCAGTAGCATATAATCCTTTAATTGTTTCTAAACCAAAAATCTTATGATCGAGTTGGGACAGCATGGTATAACGTCTAGATAATGCATCTGTAATGACATTGTCTTTACCTTTCTTGTGTTTAATGATATAAGGAAATGACTCTATAAATTCAACCCATTTAGCATGACGTTTGTTCAGTTTGGCTTGGCTTCTAATATGTTTCAAAGCTTCATGATCAGAATGAATAATAAACTCCTTGGGCCAGAGATAATGTTGCCATGTTTCTAAAACTCGCACTAAAGCATACAACTCCTTATCATAAGTCGAATAATTAAGAGATGGCCCATTCAATTTCTCACTAAAATAAGCAACGGGTTTACCTCCTTGTAGTAGCACTCCTCCAATTCCAATGCCGCTAGCATCACATTCTAACTCAAAAGTCTTACCAAAGTCCGGAAATTGGAGTAGAGGTGCATGCGTAAGCTTATCTTTCAGCGTATTAAAAGCTTGTTCTTGTGCTGGCCCCCATTGGAACGGAACGCCCTTCTTTGTCAACTCATTGAGTGGGGCAGCAATGGTGCTGAAATCTCTCACAAAACGCCGATAGAACCCTGCAAGGCCATGAAAGCTTCTCACCTGTGTGATAGTCCCAGGGGTCAGCCAGCTCTTGATGGCTTCAATTTTAGCTTCATCCACTTCAATTCCCTGTGGAGTAACAACATAGCCAAGAAAAGCAACTCTATTCGTGCAAAAGGTGCACTAACCACTCATATAGATCGAACTTAGTTTTGAAAGCAGTTTTCCATTCATCTCCCAATTTCATTCTTACTTGGTGGTAACCACTACGCAAGTCAATCTTCGTGAAAATAATAGAACCACTCAACTCATCAAGCATGTCGTCTAGCCTAGGAATAGGGTGACGATACCTTATTGTGATATTATTAATGGCTCTACAATCAACACACATGCGCCATGTACCATCTTTCTTAGGAACCAAAAGAACAGGAACAACACAAGGACTAAGGCTCTCTCGTACGTACCCACGATCCAAAAGATCTTGGACTTGTCGCTGAATTTTCTTAGTCTCCTCCGGATTGGTCCTATATGCAGCGCGGTTTGGCAAAGTCGCTCCGGGGATCAAATCTATTTGGTGCTCTATCCCTCTCAATGGTGGCAGCCCCGGGGGTATCTCAGCTGGGAAGACATCCTTATACTCCTGCAAAAGGTTAGTGACAGCAGCAGGCAAAGAGCTAGGTATATCATCAATTGAAAATAAAACCTCTTTGCATACCAAAGCATAGCACAAAGTATCATTATCTTGAATTTCAGCAAGGTCAGATTTAGTAGCAAGCATAACACCACCCTTTAACTTAATGCCTTCGGACCTAGGTGTGTTCTTCTCTTTCTTAGGTGGAAAAATAGATTGAGCTACTTGCTGATTTTCAGATTCCAAAACACGTTCTTTCTTTTCTTTTTCAGCTAGCGCTTTATCACATTGCACAATTTCAGCAGGTGTCAAAGGAAGCAAAGATATTCTCTTTCCCTTGTGCATGAGAGAGTATTTATTACTTCTACCATGGTGTGTAGCATCGGTATCAAATTCCCAAGGACGGCCTAACAAAAGTGAACATGCTTGCATAGGCACTACATCAAAATCAGCAATAGAAAAATGTACTCTCGCAGATTGTGTTACCTTAACCTTACCACTGTTATTGAACCACTGAATGTAGTATGGATGAGGATGTGCACGTGTTGGCAAGGAAAGATTCTTCACAAGATCGGAGCTCAAGAGGTTGTTGCAACTCTCGCCATTAATTATGGTACGAACACGTGCATCTTTAACAATGAGGAATGTTTGGAAAAGATTATGGCGTTGTAGTTGCTCCGCTTGCCCCATTTGAGAACTCAAAACTCGCTTCACAATGAAGGTGCGTGCTGCATAACTCTTCGTGGCAGCGGTACCACTAATCTCCTCCCCCTCACTATCGATGTCATGATCGGCTGCAAGATTAGCTTCAAATGCATATTCTTCCTCGACATCACTATGACTAACATATCCACCATCTGCTGTTGCGGAGTATGCTCGCTGGCTTGGGCAATCCTTCATGACATGGCCAATACCTTGGCAGCGACGGCACACAATGCCCGTTGTACGACCCGTGGTAGCTGCACCTGAAGAAGAGCGTGGCATTGGATCCTGCGAAATAGTAGATTTACTCACCTCACGTGATGGTTGTGGTGCTCCTGCTGAACGCGCCCGAGTGTTGGAGGAGGGGGCAGCAGATCGTGTAGATGTAGAAGGAAATGTTGTTGCTTGTCCCAGTGGTACTCGTGAAGTAGATGTACTCCCAAAATTGTTCCGCAATTTCTGCACCTGTTGTCGACCCTGCAGTTCTTTTTCTGCCAAGATAGTAAAATGGAACAACCTATTGGTAGTATTGTAATCTTTATAATCAACAAGGTCCTGAATTTCACGTCTCAACCCGGAGTAAAAACGAATCATGGTATCCTCATCATCCTCTTGTATACTACAACGAAGCATAGCAATTTGAAGCTCTTGATAGTAATCATGGACATATTTAGAACCTTGATTTAAGCGCTGCAATTTCTTTTTCAATTCACATGTATAATCAGGAGGAATAAATCTATTGCGCATGGCATGCTTTAGTCTAGGCCATGATTCAGGTTCTAAGCCACTAGAAACTAGACCATTCCACCAAATAATAGCATAATTCGTGAACTCACAAGTGGCTAGTCTAACTCTATGTATTTCAGGAACCATATGAGAACTATACTTTTGATCAACCGTCATTTCCCAATTCAAATAAGCATCAGCATCATATGCACCATCAAAAGGAGGCATTAAAAACTTAATCTTAGAATAAGGATCATCGCGACCGTTGCGATTAACATTATTACCTCCATTACCTTGACGACATTGTTGTTGGCCACGACGTAATTGTTCAGCATGAGGACGTTGCTCAGCACGCGCATCTTGCCCAACAAAAACCTCACCATCTTCTTGGTCACCATCATTAGTATCATCATCATCATCATCATGTGAATGGTCATCATCCTGTGGTGGCTGTCGCAACTCAAGGTTGTTGACTCGCGTGACGAGGTTAGCAATGCTTGTTCTAATGTCTGTCAATAGCCTAGTATGATCCTGCAAGGCTTTGTTGAGTTCTTCCTTGGACACACAATCCTTAAAATCCGACGAAGAGCCATCACCTGACATGGTTAGTAGAAAACAAAGGACAACACAATATTATCCCTATCAACTACTAGGTTGTGGAAGGTGGAATCACACACACTCAAGCATCTTACCACGCTCTTATAAAATGTTCTTACCAACGCAGCAAGGAGGAACAACCGGTGACGAGTCTGGAAGCGTGGGATGATTGCAAGAGTGAACCTGTTCGGATCAAAGGAGGTGGAGCTTGGAAGGCACAATATGGTAGCAAGGATTAGCAATAATTGTAATCAGAAGAGCAAAGCTAAATAAGTGTCCAAAGTATGAATCACAGTTGCTGGTCTATCACGTGTCCCTAGTCCTAGCACAACAGCTGAAACAAAGCTAAAAAGGATGATCAGAGAAAGACACAGCAAACAGCACAATTATCTGGGTGTTCTCTATGTGCTCCTCTTTTTTGTCTTTTAGCACTAGTAGGAATCATGAATTTTTTTTTCGTATTTTTCTAATATTTTTTTTCTGAACTAGGAGCACACAAGCAACAACCACAGAAATTTTCAGCTCAAACGGATGCAAGATGTGGCCTACAGAAAATCAAGCAAGTTCTCTGAAAAGCGTGCGGAAACTTCGCGGCTCGAATACTCAATCTTCCGAGCCGAATTTGGGAAAAAAATTTCGGCAAAACCCGCAAAGCAGGGGAGCAACGGATGTAACTTTTTCTGTAGATGTCTGTGAAAAAAAATTTTGCCTGATTCCGAGTCCGTATGAGAAAGTTATGGCTGTTTTACTGAACCCCTGTCGAGTTAGGGTTTTTGTTTTCAAGCAACTCTTGCAGAAATTGACCTCTTTAAGGTATTGCAAGCAATAGGATCGCGAGATGAACAAGGATGGTAGCGGTGGCAGGGCAATTGATACAAGGCGGCTTGCGACCTATCTAGCGTTAGCGTGGCGGAAAGTAACACAAGGCGGCTCGCGGTGACAAATCGAGTAATGTGGTGGCTCGACTTGTTGGTGGGGATGGTGGCGATGGGATAGCGGCGTGATCAAAACAGCACGGAGCGTTGACTAAAAACCAAGAACACGACTCTAAAACCAGCAACCAGACTCGACCACGGACACAAACTCAACAACGCGCAACTGAAAACAAAAATTGCAAAGGCACAAAGGGTTCTAGGGCAGCGGAAATTGACGGAATTTTTTTTGGCTTTTTCTGGACCCTAGGTAATGAAAAACAGACTATTCTAAAGGGGAAAATGAAATTACCTAACGGGCAACCTGAAAATCTGATACCAGTTGATGAGTAATGTTGGCCTGATCTTCCGATAGGTAGTGATAAGTCGGTGGGTAGAGAACTCGACGTTGATGATCCAAAGGCTTCGACCCAAACAGATCGTCTACCTTGCAATCACTACACCACAGCTCCATTGGTTATCAACCGTGTCGCGCAGTTGACCTCGCCAAGAAGGCTCAATCCCTGCAAGCGTACCGAGAACACAAGCAAGAACGTAGAAGATGCAATCTGAAATATTGCGAATTGAATTCAAGCACTCGAAGTTGGGGTTCCACAAACACTTGCGGCGGCCTAGTCGGTCCGGAACAAGAGCGAAAATCTCACAATTCGTGTGTAGATCAATATCTAAGCAAAACTCAACCCTAATTAGGGCGGCGGCTACTGTATATAAAAGACTAGGGTCAGCCAAGGACGCAAAAGATGGTGGCGCAGCACCTTGACAGATTCTGGATGTCTACTTGTTTCGATGATTCCCGTCGACTCAGAAAGAATTTGGACATGGGACCAGTACCATTGGAAAGCTTATCTCCTTAGCTTTCCAACCATGTGTAGAACGTCGAAAACGGAGTCCGTATGCGTCCTGGGCAACAATTTTAGTGCGGACTGGTCCTGGACTCCGAAACGGACTCGAACTGGATTGGGCCTCCACCTTGGCTTGGGCGCCCTTGCTGTTCTTCTCCCGTATTCCTAAGTAACAATACATCATAATTATTCAGTAGAATCCCATCCTCATCAAAATATAAAGGAACACTAAGGAACGAGCTCAGCTCATGATTTAGTTGACGTGCACGAGCTCGTGTCAATGGACCTATTTTTGGAGGAATACTCGGTGTGTGTGTATCCGAAACAGTGATGTTCTCATCACAAAGAATACAAAATCAAGGAGGTATTTGCAAATTGTCACACCCGGTTTTAACGGCCAAAACCAGATGCGGCTTATGTGTGCCCAGGATGTTCAACACACATAAGGACGTCACAGGTGAAGTAACAAAAGCAATACTTCTATTAAATAAACGTTAAACTCTTACAGCAATTGACATATATTGTCTTCTATGAAGATATCTGCAGCGGAACAGAAGTATTGGTGCCCAACAACACCGCAGGTAATTGACCGGGAGACACACGCCTAGAACGTCACAACTTCGTCTTGATAGTCTTCAACATCTTCACTTACTGAGCAGCAGCATACATGTTGTATGGTATAAGGAAAATAGCAAGTGTGAGCACATAGAGTACTCAGCAAGTGGGGGAAAGTAATGATATGCAGGCTTATATCAAGAAAAGGCTAACACATGGTATTTTTGCGTAAATGCGAGTAATGAAAACATATTTGGACTCAAAAGCATTAAGTGAATGTTACTCATACAGTCCAACACCTAGCACACAAGGCTCCCCACCTTGCACACAATAACCTTCTAGTACTCCCTGTACTATAACCAAACCACAACCATCTAGTACTTCTTGTACTAGAACCATAACCACAACCATCTAATACTCCCTGTACCAGAAACATAACTACAACCAAACTCATAACCTCAACCCACTAATCATGTGAGGATCCAAGTATCTCATATCCATGAGCACGGCTGTTATAATAGTTTTACACTCTGCAAAGGTTGTCCAGCTTTCCCCACGAGTCAGTGAATTCCATGTTGCCGTGTTCGCGAAACACTTAACACGCGCCAGTGGTGTGCCGCCAAGAATCACTGTATAACACTTTCCACTAACCAGAGACTAATCCAGTATGTGTCTGCCGACTAGGTTTCACCGTCAGGCTTTACGCAAGCAAAGCTCCTACCCAGAAGCTCCCTTTTGTGCTAACCCAACACACACTGGATAGACTCTAATCAGTATGTCACGCCTTAAACATATCTGCCTCGTGGTTGGTACGTTACTTCTTGGGTTGTCGCTCCACGAACCGGTCCTTACTTAGGTTACTTGAGCAAATACTAAACCAATATCATAACCACTTTGCTCAAGACCTAAGGTTCCATGTTGCTAGACCATTAACACATTACGACCATTGTTGCATATGTTCATTAGTCAAGATTATGACACTTCCCTGTATCCCAAAAGCATGGCTAAGCAATCTACCCACAAAGGACACCTAGCCATAAACCATCTTGGTTGCAAGGGATGATAAGGGAAAATCTAGGGAAAACCCTAACATAGGTGACTACCCATCATATTGACAGACAATGCATGCAATTTTGTAAAATAAAATATTTAAAAACATAGGTTCAAGATGATTAAGGACACTTGCCTTTTTCCCAATGCTGCTCAGTGTTGTCGAAATCTTGGTCTTGAAGTCCATCGAACTGCTCCAGATCGTTATTGACTAATCGCGAGAACTACCGACAAACAACACAAAGCAAACACTAAGAACAACATACCAAACATCATCAAAACACTTTAAAAATACTATGGTTGGATAGGCATGATTTTAAAAACGTTTAGAAGCAAGAATCACCTAAATCGGAGTTAAAATGAAAAGAGAACAGCTTTCGAGAGATGGATTAGGCTGAAAAGAAAGACTAATTTACTGGAGTTATCTTCCTATGGAAAAAGAGTTTATTGTGCAATCATTACGCTAGGCTTGACAACGTCATTGCGCAAGATTCAAGAAGTGTAGGGCAGACTAGACTTCACTAACTAGGCTAAGAAGAATGATATGGTACTGACTTGACATGCTATGCAAGTACCATTTTGGATTAAAGAAAGGATACATGGAGATCTAGTCTCGACCACCTATGATGGATCAAAAAGGCCGAAGGTTACGCTTCTAGGTTAAGGATACTACTAGTCACTCTATGTAGCGGTGGTGGTTCGGGTTTCATCGAAGATGGCGATCGGGCACGTGGCTACAGACATCGATGTCGGCTTCAGTGGTGTTTCAGTGAAACGAGGGGAGCATGGCGTAGAACGCAGAAAGACTAACTCAGCGGTATAGTTGGTTTTGGAAGGGGTCTCGAGGTAGCGGCAAAACAGCGATGACTGCTTCTAGGTTTGGTGGTGACCGCGAACAGATGCAGGAACGAAGACGCACGCGTTCCAGGAGATTGGCTATGAATTTTGAGGAACCGTTTGAACAAGGATGTTCATATAACCTAGAAACACAATGCTGTGGCATAGTTTTGGGTAGATCATCCACTGAGAGGAAGAATGATCAACGGAGATGAGACGGGTGCTGGCTGCGACATGCTGTGGTTGGCAATGGCATCCTAGTCGTGTCGCTGCACAAACGGGGATGGGCTCCTAGGGTAACGTAGAAAACTCCATGGGACACGCCGTGACACAGTTAGTGCATCCATATGGCTTTCGGATTGACGGGGGACACGAATGCAAATCCGGTGCGCGTGCAGAACACGTCCAGAAACCGGACAGTGGGTATGTCGACCTTGATTGCGGTAGTTTGGCTAATCTACAGGCCAAACCAGTTGGTGAGGGCGTGGAGAACATCATGGTACATGCATCGGTGAAAGTGCTTGGTGATTTGACCTCTGGTCGATCGGGAACATCGATGCCAATCGGCTACAGCGCGGCTGTCCTGCGGCTGTCCACGACGGCGATGACCGTGGCACCATAGATCGGGCTTTGGCCGGAGCTAGAGCTTGGCTAGGGACTTAGTATGATGCTAAAACAGTAGTAAGGGAGGAGAAGAAGGGGTCTTCACCTTGCTTTGATGTCCGAGGAAGAAGCATTCACGGAGAAGACGACGTAGCGCATCACGGGCGGCGGCGGCAGCGGCTCCGACGAACGGCAGCGCTTCGGCGACGCACGGGCAGGGCAGAAGCGACTTCTAGGGCTTGGGGACATGGAATAGGGGTAGGAGAGGGCGTACAACTCATATATACAGGGCTAGGGATGGCTGGTTGAGGTGGAGTCCAAACCGAACACGAATCGGATTCGAGTTCGAGTCGGTTACGATTTCCTTTTTCGCAGCTCTGTATTCCAAGGATGATATCTCTATCGTCCGGACTCCAAATTGGATCTTTCTTGATTCTAAATTGTAGTACTCGAATAGATCTACAACTTTGGTAGTTATTGGAACTTCTGAAAATGCCATCTTGATTTCCAAAAATGCATCACAAGATAAACTATTTAAACTCGGACTTCTCTGCGCAGAACTAATTTTGGGGACCATAACTCTTAGCTCCATTATCCAAAAGAGGTCTTCCATAGGTTCAAATAGAATCTCTCGACGAGACCTACAACTTTGGTATTGTCAAGATTTGCATTTGAGGCTGTTTTGAACTCCGAAACGTTTTGAGAAGATGAGGCTGTCCAGGACACCGCGAAAATTTATAGATTTTGTGGATCCTTTGTTGGGCCATCTAGAGACTTGGCTAAGGGTTTGGCCTTGAGCAAGATTGAGCCCAAAGACACTTTAGGTATATATAGGGTTTAGAAAAGAAACTTTTGCAGAGAAATTTGAATAGGATTTGAATTTGAATTGAGCTTGAAGTGAATTTGAGAGAAACCAAAAGATAAGGTTGAATAAGAATAGGAGTAGATGAGGAATTTGAATTTGGATTTGGGTAGAATTTGAGAAAGAGGAGAGATTGACTTTAAACAAGGATTTGGATAAGATTTAAATTGACCTGGAGAAGGATTAGGTATGATCAAGGATTGAATAGATGATGAATTCAAAGATTTTGAATTCCAACCATTAAGATCCTTAACTTATTCACTACTAAGTTTTGTAAAAACCTTTTTAAAATCTTTTTCACTCAAAACACCAAATAGAAAGAAAAAAGAAGATCTCTAATGCATTTACCTGGCTCCTAACAAAACTCAGCATGTAATGCACACAAAATAATAACCTATATTGATTGATTGATTAAGAAAATAGGTTTTAAACCTATACTACTAGTGAAGCTATTCAATAATCTTGGAAAATTTTAGAAATTTGAGAAATCCAAAAATCAAGTTGTTACACAAATGCCCCTAAAATCTAGCTCCAATTTTCTAGTATGTGGTTTGCGTATATTTTTAAAGTCTTGAATATAAATAATAATCTAGTGGATTTCCACTGTTCATTAATCAACGTAGTGAATTTAACACAATTGATAGAATACTGTGTTGTAGGGATGGCACGTCTACCCATGGGTCGCAATCAGACACAGCAGCCTTTGGAAGGCGGGTCCCCCGACCCGGCCCAAGTACCAGAAGGAGATGGGCCCTAAATAGGGACCAATCAGGATGCAAGGTAATTCAATGAATTTGTTGTAGATTTTGAAATGTTTAATGATTATAAGTTGAATGTGTTTAATTATAATGATTTGTAGATTGACCAGTCATGGATGTACAAGGATAAAGGGCTAGAGTTCTTTGTTGGTGTTGAGGATATTTTAGGGCTACTGCAGGGTACAACAAGCCAAAAAGGAAGCTTGGCGGTAACTATATATGTTGTCCATGTGTCGACTGCAAGAACGAGAAGCAGTTGTCAAACATAGAGCAGATCCGTCCACACTTGATTTGCAAGGGTTTTAAGGCTGGTTATACCCGTTGGACTTAGTATGGTGAACTTAAAGATGTTGGGTGTGAAGGGCAACAAATAGTTAAAGAAGACATAAGCAACGATATGACGGCTAACGAAGACTTTGATATGTCAGCATTTGAAGATACTTTTATCGAGAACGATGGAGGGGACACTTTTGTTGGCAACAATGAAGACAGCTTAGAGCAAATATTGCGTGATGGGGAAGGGGACTTCTCCAGTGAAAGACAACATCAAAAGTTTCAGCTCATGGTAGAGGACTCTAAAACACCAGTTTACCCAAACTGTAAAGATAAGCACATCAAGTTGCATGTGGTGGTAACACTGATTCAAATGAAGGCTAGCAATGGTTGGGCCCATAAGAGCTTCAATGAATTGTTAGAATTCTTGAGGGAATTGCTTCCAAGAGGGAATGTGTTGCCTGAAAACAAGTACCATGCCAAGCAGGTTGTCCGCCCGTTGGGATTGGAAGTAGAGAAAATACATGCATGTGGAAATGACTGCATGTTGTTTGATGGCGAGGATGTAGACTTGGAAGCATGTCGCATTTGCAATGCACCATGGTGCAAGCGCAACGTTGATGATATCAAGAGTGATGGCGTGGGGGTGAAGAGAAAGAAGAAAAGACCCCCCGTTAAGGTGGTTTGGTATTTCCCTATAATCCCCCATTTGAAGTGATTGTTTGCCTTTATAACAAGTCTATGATGGGTTGGTATTCGGATACCAGATTTCTTTTCCCGTTGAGGACAATGATACTGCTATAGTTGGTCTGGATGACAAAGAGGGCCTAGTAAAATCTGCACATATTTCATCGTAGGTAATTAGTCCTAAGTTCTAACGTTGTGATGCTCAAAAAGAGTAGTACAAACATGGAGGGAAACACATACCTAAAGTTGTAAGGTAGAAGTATATATCTCTTTAATTGGTACGTTTGAATAAATTTAAGTGCATAAGCCTCGGTTAACTGTGGTTTGGTGGCGACCATCGTCTGGTTAATTTTCTATGGGTCGAGGAATCCTACTTCAGTGATTCCCTTTTGACTGCATGTATGTATCTCCATTCTACATACACAATAAGTTAAGACATTCAGTCTAATGGCACAAGAATATATACTATGAATTGTACATGTAAGAAACTTACAGAGTCCACAAACTTAAGAGCCGAACGCCAAGGGCCTCTTGGTGGTACAGTTGATACATTTCGTCGAAATGAATCCATACTTCACCATCCCCATGGAGGAAATCACAATGTCTGTATCTAAAAGCGAACATTTCTCTACCGGCCTTCGATTGTTCCAAGTACCAGGCATGGAATCTCCGCATTTGGGTTGTTAGCTCCGATAGAGACTCGACCAGTGGTTCGCCAAGCTTAAATTCCCAAATTGGTTTTGCCATTTCAACCTTTGACTCGTCATAAAGTGCTTCTTTTTTCATTCCAGATGACATTAGAAAGTTTCTTTCTAATTCTTCCTGTTGTCCTAGCACTTTTGTTATTTACCTTCATGATCGAAGTCTTCCTCAACTGGCTTTTATCCATGATGCGCGCGTAGTTAGATTTTAGCGGTGGAGCCACAAGTCTTGTCAAAGAGTGAAGAAACTTGGCGACCGTTGCTGGATCAACAGGAATCTGCTCTCGCTTAGTACATTTGAAGTGTGCAGTGACTTCAACGTGCACTTTTCTTTTGGTTTCATCCTCAGTTAAATCATAAGGCAAAGGAGATGCCAACTTCTTAGATGCTGACTGCCGCTTCTTAGCTACTGTTAGCTACTGTGACGAAGTCAATTTCTG
Source organism: Phragmites australis (assembly GCF_958298935.1). Taxonomy (NCBI): domain Eukaryota; kingdom Viridiplantae; phylum Streptophyta; class Magnoliopsida; order Poales; family Poaceae; genus Phragmites; species Phragmites australis. Next base: position 13,493,457 of record NC_084939.1, on the reverse strand, counting down.
AGATGACATCGACTTCTGAGCTTGTGCATGTGCTATCGGCTTTTGTAGCGGGAAAGGTGGTGGCAGCGAAGGGGTTGGAGATCTTCTTTGTGGCTGTGGAGGCGACGACAGAGGTGGAGATCTTTTGGGTGGCTGTGGAAGCGATGGCAGAGGAGGTGGAGAGCTTCTGGGTGGCTATGGATGCGAAGGCGGAGGAGGCGGTGGTGGAGATCTTCTGGGTGGCTGTGGAGGCAAAAGCAGAGGAGGTGGAGGTCCTCTGGGTGCGTTCAATGACTCCAACCTAGACCCAGACTCGTCTGTGTCTTCACCAAAAAATATGTCACGCTTGCGCCACAGGACATAATGGCCTACGTTTTTCGAGAGCCTTGTTTCCCCCGCCTCTCCAGGGTAATCTAGCTTGGTAGTTTTATGGTACTTATGTATTATAGTGTCCACATGTACCCTGGCGTATCCCTGTGGTATCAGACTACCGTTGAAGAGGGTCCTTTCCACCCATTGCTCAGCCAGACCCCTAGCCACCGTGGTGGGAACACCCAAGGCTGGCACGACAAGCTTGCATGGTGTGCTTTCTGTGATGTCGTCCATTGGGTGACGGATTGAGGCTTCTCCTAGAAGCCCCGTGGACGCACAGCTGCTCCGGGGATCACCAGGGCTCGGTACCAAAGCAATATCTATGACGGTTAACAGCTCCTGCCTTGCTTGCTGCCTGGCTTGCTGCATAGCTGCATCTATTTTCGCGTCTGTCATCCATCTCTCCTCTACAAGTTCTTCTTTTAGCATGGTCATCATTTCAGAAATATTTTCTTTTCTTTGTTTCTTGTAAGGGTCGGGGTTTTGTTCGAATCCGACCTTCCAAGGCCTCAAACCCTTGCCTCATGTGCGACTGGTGTGCTCCTTGTTTCCCAGTGCCAATGTTAGCTGGTCATTCTCCATATCTGCCTAGAAAGAGCCCTGGGAACACTAGGCGTGGGCATCTCTAATCTTCTACGTGACTTCCAGTTCTCGTTCACTTTTGAAGCATAAGGTTCTATCAGGTGCAAGAGTCACCCCTCTCCCATACAGGGGTACTTCTTTGCTCGTGGAAGCAACTCAATCATCATAGTGTGATACCGCTTTTAGTTACGTCTTCTTCCATCTTCTCCTAGTGGTCAAGTTTCCTAACGTACCTGCTCGAGCCGGTTCTATGGGGGTATATATTCTTCTGGGAATTAGTCTTGTTTACTTCACTTATCTTCAGGGTACTCGAACTTTTGCGACAACTTGCCCCACATGAAATCCTTGATGGTATCAGGAGCTGCGCACTTATCACCTTGTTTGCCTCTCCAAGTTCTGTAAGTGATTGCGACGTGGTCCCTTACGAGACAACCGCATGCTGTCTTGAACGGCCCTAGTACTTGTAGAGGTTTTATGGGCTCCCTGGCTGAATTGACCTCTGTGATGACCAAACTACCCCCCGAGTATAGTTCTTCAGCCACAGCCTCCTGTTTCATCCAAGCACCATACACATTGATTGTAGCCTTTTAAAGTCTTTCCCGATAGGTTAGGAAGATCAGGCCAATCTTGGATCGTTAAGAACAGCATTGTGTGTAGGTTGAAATGCTCGCGTTTGTATTCATCCCACACCCGTACGCCATTTATCCATAGTATAAGGAGATCATCAAGTAATGGTTGGAGATGCACATCAATATCATTGCCAGGTTGATTCAGACCACTGATCAATAAAGGCATCATAAGGAACGTCTGCTTCATACACATCCAAGATGGAAGGTTGTAGATACAGAGAGTCACGGGCCAAGTGCTATAACTATTGCTCATGTTGCTGAAAGGATTCATCCCAACCGTACTGAACCCAAACCTTGTATTCCTCACTTCAGCTTTGAATTCCTTGTATTTTTGTATCAAAGTTCCTCCATTGCATTCCATCAGCAGGGTGTCTAAGCATTCCGTCTTTCTTGTGCCCTTTGGCATGCCATCGCATCAACTCAGCATTTGCTTTGTTAGCAAACAATCGCTTTAGATGAGAGATTATAGGGAAATACCAAACCATCTTGGTGGGGGATCTTTTATCCTTACTCTTCTCCGTCAAGAATCGTAACAACTCGTTGAAGCCGTTATCAGACCAACCATTGCTAGACTTTATTTGCAGCAATGTCAGCACAACATGCAACTTGTTGTGCCCTTCCTTATAGCCCAGGAACACCAGTGTTTTAATGTCCTCCATTATACGCTGGAACTTTTCGTGTTGCCTATCACTGGTGAAGTCTACCTTCGCATTGCGCACCATTTCGTATAGGTCTTCATCATCGTTGCTGACAAAAGTATCTTCGAACGCTGACATATCGATGTCTTCGTCAGCCGTCATATTGTTGCCTCTGTCTTCCTCGACTGTGGGCTGCTCTTCATGCACAAGCTCCTCATGTTCACCGTGCACGGTCCAGCGGATATAGCCAAGCTTGAAACCCCTCCGAAGCAAGTGTGCACGGGCCTACTCTATGCCTGAGAACTACTTCTGATTCTTGCAATTAACACACGGACATCATATATAGTAATCATCACTCCCATTTTTTGGCTTTCTGTACACCACGACAGCCCTCAAAAAAGCATCAACGCCATGAACGAACTCTTGGCTATGACGATCAGACTTGTACATCAATGTTCGGTCTATCTGTAAATTTATGATTATCATTATGCTTTAGCAATCAATAAAAAAACCAAAGAAATGATAACCAAGCAATATTTCAAAATGCACATCTAATTTTTTGAATTATCTCGCATCTTGATTGATCCATGTCAGATTGCCCATCACCTTTCGGCACTTGGTCCGGGACGGAGGACCCACCATCTAAATACTGCCACGTCCGCTTGTGACTAGCGGGTGAATTTGCCATCTATACAGCACAATATTCATATTCAATATGTTGATATATTTAGAGGTGATTTTAATCTTTTTTACTAATTCATTACTAGAAAATTGGAGCTTTATTTTAATCTATTTAGAGGTGATTTTAATCTTTTTTACTAATTCACTACTAGAAAATTGAAGCTAAAATTTAATCTATTTAGAGGTGATTTTAATCTTTTTTACTAATTCACTACTAGAAAATTGGAGCTAGATTTTAACCTATTTAGAGGTGATTTTAACATTTTTTCCTTAAATCACTACTAGAAAATTGGAAATCTAGGTAACAATGATATAATCACATACTTTCAATGAGAAAAGTAGCTTAATCCTAAAAAGAAAATTAATTATATTTAACATTATGGTGAGTATTTTTAATGAACAGGGCATAAACTAACAAGATTAAAAAAATTGGTTTCACCAATTATGGACTTACCAATAATTGATTCTGAATTCCCTAAGCATAAACACTTCTAAATAATTAAAGGGATTTTGGTACATATATCATGGCTCCTAGTATTTTTAATATGTAGATAATGATCATATAAAGGTAATAAAAGTGGTTTCATAATTGTTGGAGCTATATTCATTTTTTTACACATTTTGCAAGCTTTCAGCCGATTTAATACATAATAATAAATCACTTTTGCATTTTTCCAATGTAACCGAATATAAAAATTGGTTGACCGGCCAGCCCATTGTCACCCACGTGGTCACTGCGGCCCTAAGCCGAGTTGACCAGCCGGCTTAGCCAGTCCTCGTCGGCAGCGAGCGGCGTCCACATCGGCTCGGTTGAGAGCACCTACAGTGGCAATGCGATCCGGGGATCACGAGTGGGTAGGTCTCGCCGGTGTACCTGGCCGGGAGGCGGCCAGCGGAAAGCACGGGGAGCACGGTGGCCATGGCGGATTGGTCAGGCATCCCGACGGCTCAAGTGGCCTAGATGTGAGGACCTACGGTACCTACATGGGCCGTTGAACACAATGGCAAGCCTCTTGGTTGAGGAGCCTGACCACGACTCAGTCGGCAGCAGAGAGCAAAGGCGGCTGCGGCTCGGCCACCGCAGAAAAGTGCGCTGGCGACGGGTCGAAAGGAAACCGGCGCACACACTAGACTCAATAGGGTACGGAGAAGCTCACCATAGGGATCGGTCATGGAGGAGAAGGTCCGAGGTGACGGCACGATGTTGAGGTGGCGGAAAGGGGCGTCGGCGCTTGGGGAAGAAGAAGGAGCCTTTTATAGAATGTAGAGTTATTAGTGTTAGCTCAGTGCTAGCTTATAGTTACCAGCCAGCACTGAAGTACCCGTGTTGGTTTTTTCCAAGAGCCGGCACTGATGTTGAATATTAGTGCCGGTTCAACCTGGCTAGCGCAGAAAGTCATGAACCAGCACTGATACTTTATCAGTGCCGATTCTATCACAACCGACACTGATGGGGCAGCACAGATGACCGTTTCTATTGTAGTGTCTATATAGAGGAACATTGACCTTATAAGTGGAAGAACCACCCAAAACAGGTATGCACAACACACTCACTCGCTAGTCTCACCTTCCCTGTTTGTGTGTATCATCTAGAGAAAAGAATGGAGATGTGCCTCTTCATTTTTTCCCATCGCATTATGCTGGCATATAATTGGTGTGCGTCGCATGTAAGAAAAGCATTGTCTTCAAAGCTTGTTGTCATGCATGGATTGGGGTGAGCAAGGTTTCAGGCCAGAATTGCCCGCCCATGTGACTTTTCAATGTTTCGTCACAGCTGGTGTATTGAAGGAGAAGGGTGAAGCTGCTGAACACCGACGCTTGGCTGGACCAGCAAGCCATTTGTGGACGTCGTGGGCAGTCAGGCCCAATGCTCTGTACCCGCCATATGAGTGGGCTGTGTAATGGGTATTAAAGTATAGCGTGGCGTTGGAGAGTCGTGGAAAAATATATAATACTATCTAAATTAATTGAACCACCTTCCTTCCTCTCTCGTGTTCTTCTCTGCTGTTCTTGTGATCCCATTCCTCTACTGATTGTTCTTGCATCGCGTCTTATGTGGTGCGTGATAACTGGTATTAGAGCTTGGCGTTATGGATCTCCTAAAGTATCTCCACCGGCCACAGTACCGCATGCGCGAGCAGAAGAAAGCTATGAACATGGAGAAGCAACTGAGCAAGCTCACGCAGGCGGTGTTGGCGATCCAAGAATCTAACAAGGTGATCCTTCACCCATGAAGGATTTGGCTGGTTGGAGGCCGCACATCGAAGAATTAGTAGAGGGAGTTCAGGAGGAGCTGGGAGCGTTGCACCAATAGGTGGATGGAGCAGATATCCCGGAATCTGGTGCTGGTGGTGAGACAGGCGGATCGGCTGCCCCTCTTGCCGACACCACCAACACCACATCTACCACCACTACCGCCATCATCACCGGCGGGGTGGAAGAAGGAGTGCGATCTGACCTCAAGTAGGCCAACCATGCACCTAGGCTTGACGGCCACTGCAGCGAGCTGAGGAACCATGGGTCTGTGACTGGGGAATTTTTTTCTCTGATCACACCTCCAGACAAGGGTATGTACCTAATATCACCCACATCTGATCGATTCAGGGAGCATGGTAGAGAAGGATCGAGTCGGATTTGGGTAGGGAATCATGTCATGGCGCCACCACGGATGGATTTTCCTCCTTTTGATGGAGAGAGTCCCTATGCTTGGTAGATCAAGTGTGAAGCATATTTTCAGGTGTTTCTTGTTCAAGAAGAACTGTGGGTGAGCATCACCACAATGCACATGGTGAGTCGGGTGGCTCTTGCTGCAAACCAATCCGTCTGTGCAAACACTTTACTACGATAGATTTAGAGAACCTTTACAGTGCATTATAGCACTGGGAAGGTGAGAGTAGTATAGATCAAATCGGGCCATTGAGTGGTTAGGGTAGTTTTGTAATTGGCCAATTAGTTGCAAAATTTACATGGTGTGCCACTGAGGGGCAGTTCGGTCTGTTCAATTAGAATCATCAAATCGTTGTGTCTTAACAGCGGCGCTGCCTTTGTGCAACCCACCTTTGCCGTACACATTGACGCCGCCCAGGTTCCCCTTGGCTACTCGCATCGATGCCCAAGCTAGATCCATCTACACCGCCTTCATCGAACCTACCTTTGCCCAACACGTCAACACTTCCCAAGTTCCTCACGGCTTCCTATGTGACGCGCAAGCTGGCTTCATCACCCACTCATGAACCAGCCTCCCTCGCCAATCCGTGTCGCCACCAAGTGAGGAGTCGATGGCGCCATGAACCAGGGTATTCTGAGGCACGCATCTTGGAGGCATCAACACGAGGCCTCACCTGGAGCCCTTGATGTCACTACCCAGCTGCCCCTCACCATCACACATGGCTGCGCAAAGTGCATACGCCATGAACTGCACCGCCGGCGAGCCTCATCCTCGGCCAGAAGGTCCCACGGGTTAGATCCCTCCCCACCACCGATGTGTCCATCGTGAAGCCGCCTCTTCTGCAATCCCATGTCGTGGGCAACCCGGACATGGCAATCCTACAATGGCACCCAACACACCTCCTTTGCCAATTTGTGGCGCTACGTAGCCGCGTACTATGCCAATAGGAAGGCCAGGTCAGAATTAGAGGAAAGGAAGAAGGCTATTGCACGCTGAAGCAAGGTCATGGACGATCCTGATATTGGGATTTGGTTGCATTTGTGCAGGTACAAAATGATCCTAATTGAATTGTTTGGAAAGATCACGCGACATTAGATCACTGAATAATTATCACTAAATAGTGAATGCAGGATGCATGTTTGCATTTGTATTGTTTTTGCGCTTGACTGTTATAGTGTTTTGATACGTTAGTGAAAGTTTTTTATTTTAACTGGTGTTCCTTAACGAAGATGGCGTCATACATATGAGTGAGCAGTACAACGTGCATGTTGTGAAATGCATATGCAATAGAGGACCTTTTTTTATTATGTTTATATAACAATGTAACAAAAGACATGGAAATCTAGTGGCTTATATATGTTTAGGGCTAATCAAATGTCCTTATGATGTAATTGTCTGTTTGTCTTGAAGTAGTTATGTAATTAAGGAGCAAACTACTTTGAGGTACTTATGCTAAATTTCTCTTAGTCTTTGAGATTTTTTGTTACAGTTCAGTTGATATTAGTAGTTGAGAGATACTTGGGTTACTACTTTGTACTGATATGATATATCATGTTGAGCAGCAAAAAGGCAAGATTAATTAAGTAGCTTGACATTGAAATGAATCAGGATACATTGAATAATTTTCAATCATAAACTATTTGAACTAATCCAACTGAATGAATAATGGAGAATATCATATTTATGCATGGCCAATTAGTTTGTTGCAGATGAGGGATTGCAAGTTTCTTGAATATTATGGGATTATTTATTGTACATGGTTGTCTGAAACATACCTAAGTTTACAATGAATGACATAGAAAATTGTTTGGCGACATGGATGTTGAGAGGTACATTAGCCTAGAGGAAATTGAGGAATATAACTTTGTTGCAAACTAGGCATTTAGGAGCGAGGATGAATTCTATGAGTTTTACAATAGTTATGCACACACGAAAGGCTTTAGTGTCAGAAAGTGATAAGCCCATGGCTCCTTCGGATACACACATGGTGAATTCGTTCTTTATTATTCATATTTTCTTCATAGATAATAAAATACTACTAAGTTTTGTGTTGTTTTGTTTCTTAAGAACATGGAAGAAGCACCACAACCTTACCCGCACATCGCCCCTCGAATAAATATGGAGTCAAGCTATGTCCGATGAGTACACTGCAATCATGGGTAACAGGACATGGACTCTAGTCCTTCATCCACCTGGTGCTAATATCGTCTCTGGGAAGGGGGATATCAACCACGTCTTGGCACGGTTGATAACCACAGAGTAGTGGTGTAGTGGTTGCGAGGGTTTTCAATCTGTTCTAGTCGGAGCCTTTGGATCATCAACGTCGAAACTCCACCAATCAACTTATCATATTACTTTCAGAAGATCAGGCAAACGCGCATCAAGTGGTATTAGAGCCTCGATTGCCCGTTAGGTAATCTTAGTTATCCCTTTTGATTCGTTGAGTTCCATTACCTAGAGTCTAGAAAATATGAACAATATGGAACGAATTCACCATGTGTGTATCTGAAGAAGCCATGGGCTCATCAGAAAGGACAATGTGAGGAAGAGCCAGGCATGGAGGAGGTGATATGGAGGAGATTAGTTTGCTCCTATGAAGGATACATGTCATTGGAGTACATTGAAAGGACTGGTCAAAAAAGGCAGCCACGTCCACTTACCCGGTGTGGATGCCCAACTAGGCTCAATGTCCAGAGGAGTTAGAAGAGTGCCATATCGTATGTTAAGGATTTTGTGGATGTCCATGATCACCCGTATGAAAAACTGGAGCATGTTTTTGTACTGCAGTCACACCATGGGCTTAATGATGCTCAGAAAGCCGAGGCACTCAAGCTGGGACTAGGTGGCCTTTGTCTATGTCAGATAATGGACGTCATGGAGAAGAGCCACGGTGGTCCAGGAGAGACTAGTTTCTATTGCAAGACTTGTACAACTTTTTTGCAAGGGATATGGTAAACTTGAATCCTTCCTTACCAAATTGAAGCTTTTTCTATCTATGTCTATAGCTTACTTGTGCTTTGTTCAAAGTATTCTATCCAATTAATGTTCACGAATCCCATTGGTATCTAGCGGTTCTCAATGCCCATAAACACGAGATACAAGTACTCGACTCAATGGGCACTAGAAGTAGTCACGTGGACCTAACTTATGTGCTGAGCTATTACAACTTCCTACTTCTCCTTCCCTAACATTATTCCATGTTTTATATCTATTGCTAATATTGGTCACTAAATAGTTACAAGGACTGCAAAAGCATTTGAACATCATCATTCGGCTAAATTTGTTTACAGACAACAAGTGGAATGACAACCAGGTTATGGATTGGCCAAAGTATGAATATGTACATACGGCGAATGCAAACTGATGTGTACATAGGACACGATAAGTTCTGAACAAATTTGTTTCTTCCTAACAATTTTGTGCTCTAATAAATATGTCCTAATCCTGCATCGTATCATGTGGTCTATTCATGCTTAAGTTCCTCGAATATTGGATAGAAAATAGAGTATCTACCATTTGTACACAGGTATTCCTACATAATTAATTTCCTATCAACAAAAAGTGGCACACATATCAAATCTCTCACTAACTTTCATTTTGAATCCTACTGTGCAGAAGGATATGACTAATTTTAGGCTCAAACTTGCCATCATATTGGTTAAATCTCTGCTGAACCATGAGAAAGGAAGTCTAAGTTACAAAGATACCGAGACCAACATACAAAATCCAGAAGATGAGGATTAACTATGAAATCGAGTTGTCCTGTTATTATGCCTATTAACATTTACTACAATTTTGAATAAAAAATCACTGTACAAAATTTCTATCATGGTGTCAGCCATGTATGCTTTCAGGTATGCGAACCTTATTTTGGTAACTGATGAATTCTTCATGTTCGTTCTGCTGAAATAAGTACAAGAAATGAGGTTTTTCAAGGACCATGGTCTCAACTAGGATATCCTCATATTTGTGATCAAGTTGTGATCTTGTTATGCCTATTACCATTTACTCTATCTTGTTATCTATGTATTTTGGTTTCATCCCAACGCATGGTTTTAGGCCTTCAGACCTTATCGTTTATAAGAGTGTTCTAGTTTTGACCTCTAAATCAAAACATTCCAACAGATACCTACCAACTCATTTGTGCAGCAGGTACTCCAAATGTCGATCCAAGCTAAGTACCAACAAAGACTTCAAAATGTGTAAATAGTTGACACAAGGAATTAATCATAACAGTCTCAAATTTATATCATTTTGGTGTCTAATATGCTGCACTCACCAACTAAACATCACTAGTTCGACTAGATAATTTGGGTTCAAGACCATGCAACACACCACATAAACGTTGACCGCACCTCACGAGCATATCCTCAAACACCTATTGGGCAAATGCGGTCAGGTGAAAGATGCCTACATTTATAGTTTGCCCGTGCCTTCAGGAGCGCACTAGAACAGAGGAAGAGGAACCCGTCAATGAAGCCATCGCCACACTCAGCCTGGCCCGACACGAATTTGTCCGTGACTCCGCTGGCTATGGCTGCTAGCCTTGTTCTTCTTCTTTCTCCACCTCCTGCCATGGACACTGTCGCGCCTCCCATGCCGGCTCGGGTCATTGCCATCATCACCTCCAATCTGCATTAGGGATCCCCATGCTACGATTTCACGAGACACCATCGCCCCATCCCACGGACGACACCATGCCTCCAGCACTGTCCTGGGCCGCCGTGCCTCCCGCGCCATCCTAGTCTACCGCCACCTCCCAAGCAATGTGTCAAGATCGATGCTCCTCCCTGATGCCCTATGCCCCAAACATCGCCGTCGAGGGCCACCATCATCAACTAGCCGTCCTGGGATGACATCCCTCCTACACCTTCCTGGGTCACCGCTACCACCCGCGATGACCTAGACCAAGTCTGCACCACATGTGCGGGCCCTGATGCCTTGCACCCCTCCCACTGACCTCGAGGAAAGTGAAGGCGCCCCTCCCTACTGGCCCACGCGGCGCCCACTTCCATCACATCTTTGATCTAGGTGTGGCTGGAGGTGTGCTCTAGGTCGTCGAAGAGGGACGTTGTGGCCATCTATGCCGTTGGGGGATCGATGGCCATGGGAGGTGGCTTCAACGGGATCGACACCTAGGTGTGGTGTCATGTGAAGGGGGTGGAACGAAATGAATGGTTGGCTTCATTGTGTGAAACGGAAGAACATAGATGGAATGAATTGATCTCAAAATAAAAAAAGGAACCATGTGTTAATATGTTGCCCTAATAGACGCATGAATTTACTTACACGCCATTACTTTTTCTACTGATAATACCCTCAAACTTCTAATACTAGTCACGAATACTAGTAGAAAATGGTGGGATTTTTCACTAGTATAGAATACATCTCAGTCATGGGATCGAAGGAAATGGACGACTCACATTCATTTGAGGGCACCCTAAAGGTCCTCCTCCGGGCCAAGTAACTAAAGAACGCCGGGCGGGTGATGCAACTAAACTGCCTATGTCTGAAGACTGATTAGCAACTCTCCACGTGTTTTGGCAGTCGCAAGGATTGTGCATGAAGTGTGGGGAGAAATGGTTGTGAGATCATCGCTGCGTTGCTATGGTACAACTCCACGTTGTTGAAGAGATGATTGATTTCTTGGGGGCTCAGGAGAATTTTTAGTCAGTGCTGAATATTGTACAGTGCCAGGACGAAGGGGGATAGTTCAACACCAACCTGAAGCTTCTACCCTTGGGCTACTATGACGTCATCCTCGGCATGGACTGGTTAGAGGAACACAGTCCCATGACTATCTATTGGAAACACAAATTGTTGTCATTCAATTATCAGGGGCAGTGGGTCACTTTGAAGGTGATTCTATCAGTGGGTAATTCACAATCACCAGCAGGCTTTATCTTGGCCAAGCATTTGCAGAGTCTGATTAGTAGAGAAGTAGTGCTGGGATTGGTCCATTTGTGTAGTGCAGAATTGTGCGAAGATGAGCAGCAAATACATGTATCGGTTCAATTGTTACTGGAAGAATTTGCAGACTTATTAGCTGAGACCAAAGGTTTGCCACCTCCATGGCAGTATGATCTTCAATTCTGCTTCTCCTAGGAGCACAACCTGTCAATCTCCGGCCATATCATTACAACCTTGCTCAAAAAGAGGAAATCGAACACCAAGTAGCCTAGATTTTAGTGCAAGTTGTTATACAACCGAGCGGCAGTCCTTTTGCTTCTCCAATGATCTTGGTTCAGAAGAAGGACGGCTCATGATGATTTTGGGTTGACTATTGAAGACTCAATACAATTATGGTTAAGAACCAGTTTCCACTACCCATCATTGACAACCTCTTAGATGAGTTGGCGGGATCTCGCATTTTCTCGAGTCTAGATATGCAAGCTAGCTATCACCAGATTTGAATGTGGCCAACAGATGAGCATAAGATCGTGTTGTAGCAAGAGTTCGTCTTGCCCCAGCAAGTACGGCGAGAGTTTCTTCTAAGGAGGAGACTGAAGCTTGGAGACAAAGTTTAAGAGGAAGGAACACCACGAATATATTGATGGTAGAAAAAATGGGTCAATTTGGGGGAGTATCACATCGTGACTTAGTGTTTTTTCACCTCTGTGTCTTTCTTCCGTCTCGTCCATGTCTCGCGCAGGCGACCAAGGCTCCTATTTATAGGGCCATGCGTAGCTTGGCATACAAGTTTATCACAATGTACAAATATCTAGGATCTGACCAAATTACTGGGCCTTATCCCAGATAACTACTTTCTACCCGGAGATAAATATCCACCATAGTAACTATCGTGGTGCCTGCCCTCCTAAAGGCGGTGAGCCGGTCGTCAATTGTGGCCCGGTGCTGCATTGTTAGGGGTGTCAAGATAGCCTCGATTATGCCGGGGTGTCAGAGCGGCGTCCACCAGCCTAGGCATTTAATGCAGGTCACCTCCTTGCAGGCAAAGTATGACTAGTGCTCCCCTTCTGGTAGACTTTTCCTGAGGCCTGATGACTCACCCCGTAGCCTCTGGGAAAATGGCCCAAGCAGATGGAGACATGGACCTCGGGAGGCATGTCTTTGGGGGGGGGGTGAAGTCTTTGGAAGGCAGGACTTCGAAAGGCTGGGTCTTTGGGAGGCCGAGGCCTCGGGAGACTGAGGCTTCTGGAGATCGAGCCTTTGGGGGGCTGAGCCTTTGAGAGACCGAGCCTTTGGGAGGTAGGACTCTGTAAGGCCTAGGCTTCGGGAGGCTAAGGCTTTGGGAGACCGGGGCTTCAGGAGGCCAGGGCTTCGGGAGGCTGAGGCCTTGGGAGACTGGGGCTTTGGGAGGCCGAGGCTTCGGGAGGCCAGGCTGGTTAAGCCAAGGGGCCATCGGGGATCCTTAAGAATGACCCCTTGCGAGAACAGTTAGCGGAGCAGTCGGGCCCATGATTCCTTTGGAGCAGGGCCTCCGACGGTCCCTGGCTTGTGGTTGATGGATCATGGTCCCACGTATTGCTTTGCTTGTCTTGGAAGGTTTGACCCGAGTGATTGGAACGATACGCTGGATGATGTCAGTGACATGGGGCATTGAATGCGTCCTGGGGAAAGGCACGATCTCGCCCTATCAGGCGGACGTGGGACGTGTGGTGTCTTGTCATTGGGGGGTCATGGGGGTCGATTCTGCTCCCCCATGATTTGGCCTGGTAGGTGAAAGGAATGGGTATACGCCCACCACCTAGGAGAGGGATTATCGAGAGCGACCCCTTTGCCAGCTCCTCGTTCTCATCTGCCTTTTGTCTTCAGCATCTTTTGCTTTGCGTGAGTCATCCTTTGATCCCTGCTCTTCCTCTCTCTTGCAATCCAGCGTCTTTTGCCATCCTCCTATGATTCATATGGCTGGCTCGAGCACCACAAGTGGGGCCGGAATTCAGGCGGCAAGGGAGATCGCCGAAGTAGCTATGGCGGGGGACCCTCTGGTGGCATCGGTTATCCCGTCGTTAATGGGGCTACCGCCAGGGGTGGAGCTCCAGCGTGCCAGCAAAAGTCACCCCTAGCAAACTACTGCGCTGGGGGCGTCTGTCATTAATGATGAGGAGCTCGACCGGATGGTCAAGGAGGGGAAGATTCCCTCTAGAGCCGTCGCTCAGCCTCCGCTGGACGAGAGGTCTCGAAGCCTCTGGCCCATGAGGTTGTGGTGTTTGAGGCTTTCTTCGAGGCGGGCCATGGTTTTCCATCGGTATCGCTGCTCGAGGAGGTGCTCCTCCACTTCTACATGGAGCTTCCGCAACTCCATGCTAACGACATTGCCCGCCTGACCACCTTCAAGTGGGCCATGCGGGCGGAGGGTTGTGAAGGGAGGGCATATTTCTTTGCAGCCCTCTACTTTGCCAACTGCCAGCCAAAGCTGATCAAGGTTGAGGGAGGGGACGAAGAGGCCCCTTAGCTTCTGCAGCGTCAACTTCCAGATACGACCGTAGTATCACGATGCCTTCCTGGCGAAGGCTATTAATCGTCGATTGTTAACCGGCTGGTAGCAGCGGTGGTTCTATTACAATGTCGGCCTTGCATCGCCCCTTCACTCCACAAACTGGGATATTGCATATGTTCCGGAGCTAGAGACGGAGATCACGGACGATCAGGTCTCCTCACGGCTGGCCCTTCTCCGGAGGGTGGCCGACAAGATGAGCATGCGTGTCCTAGTGGAGGAGTTCACCATCTTGCGCATTTGGGCCCTTCAGATGGGCTGGAACTACGTCTTTGAGCAAAGTGCGAAAGAGTGGTTGAAGGTGTACTCTAGCCCACCCGTTAGTGCTGGTGAGTTCTCCTTGTAGTTTGGTTTTTGATCTACTGATGTGAGCCGTCTTTTTCTTCCGAAGACCTGCTCCCGCTGGAGCGCACGGAGGAGATCGCGGAGGTGATCCTGGGCCCCCCTACTTACGCGGAGCGAGTGTGGCTGGTGGCCTAAGAACGGAGCTGGGAGCGGTATAATCGTGTCTACTTTTATCTCAGAGTGAGGGCTCCGGCATGGCGGGATCCTCCTGAGCCTAAGGCCGCTGGAAAAACGAGCACGTGCAGCCCCCCAATCCGTGCGAGGACAATCCAGGTCCAGTGGCCTTTTGTCTCTAGAGGCTCGCATACCGGTTCAACGGCCGAGTCATCGGAGGTGCCCCTATTTCACAAGAAGCATCTAAGGTGGGTTGGGAGCATGAGTGACTAGTCCGGAGGTGAGGGCCAGTTTGGCGGTGATGACCGGGGGAAGAGCCAGGTCTCCCCGGATATTGCGTGGCCTCTGTTGACTATGATTTTGGTATCGTCGATTCGGACATCGAGGATGTTACAGGCCCTCCTATAAGAGGTTCAGAGGAACTAGGTGGGGCGTCATTTGCTTCGTTAGCCATATCCTGTTTCGATCGTGCAACAGGATCTTGATTTGTGTTTCCTTGATTTTTTTTATAGCGACCCTCGAGGTGGATGCATCTTTGACTCCACCCCCCGAGGCCCTGAAGGCCCAGCAGGGATCGGGGACTCCTCCAGAGGGGTCTCGAAAGGCTGTCCTGGGGGATGTGGCTTCATTTCTGCGGAGCCCTGAGCAAGTTGGTGACCTATCCGTGGCGAGGCTCCCTTTGGAGCGATTGAGGGGGCCCTAGCCTCGGGGTATTGACCTCGAACGACTTTGTGCTATGCACGGAGGTGTCAAGAGCCTTCGCTATGACCTCCTCTCTTCTCCGGAGTGGAGCGGTTGAGTGATCGTTGGCCCAGCGTCCTTTGGAGGAACTGGAGGCGCGGTTTGTAGTGGCGTCCCTTCAGGTCAGTAGTATTGGTTATGATTTGCTAGGTCCGGTGTTGGGTTCTAAGTAGCTCATTCTGTCCTTTTCCGTCTTCTGATGTGCCTTGTAGCAAGTAATTTTGACGAGGGCACTGGGAGGTGTGGGGCACCAGGCCTTTGCCGTGGCCCATGACGAGGTTGAGGGCCTTCGCCAGGCCTTGGAAGAGGCCCAAAAGCGGGCGTAATCTGCGGAAGGTCGTCTTCAGGGGGAGATGATGCTTCGCGAGCATGCGGAGGCTGAGGCGCGGAAGGCTGCCAAAGACCTCCGGGCGGTGAGGGAGTTTGCCGATGCGGCCAATGTAGCCCGTGTTTCCGTTGAAGGCAACGTTGACACCCTTCAGGCGGTGGTGGATAGTATGCAGCGAGAGCTGAAAAAGGCTCGGGCATTGGAGGGGGCACTGTGTTCAGAGTGCCAGCAGTTAATGGTGCTTGCATTGGAGGTGGCCTGGATTACTTCTGATTCTTTGAGTGGCCTTGGGGCTCGGTGCCCACCACTGCCCTTTGACTTGGAGGCATCAGTTATGCCACTCTTCTGGCTTTGGTCTGCTGCGAAGGTCATGGTTAGAGATGCGCATACCCCGGAGGTATAGCTCTGCCGGAAGCTATTTTTTGTTTTCTTTTCTTTCCCGAGGGGGGTGGTATAGTTTTAGCATGTTGACTACCCCCTTCTACTTCATGTATATGATCTTTTCCTTATTTGATGGAACCATGTCTGTCTTCCTGTGTTGCTTCTGGAATGTTTGTGCCTTCGAGTTTAACTGGAGTCCGATCTACGTGTATAGGTATGGCGGCCCGAGGCCAGAGGTGGCCTCCTCCGTATCTTGGATAGTGCCGCTAGGGAGGGATTGAGTGCGTCCAAAGTGTCTAGGGCTAAATAGTTCATTTGACTGGAGTCGTTTCGTTATGCCCCGCGATTCCGAGGGGCGCATTGATCCGTAGGTGGCCGTCGATGTTTAGGTCAAGGTTTTGCTGGAGGATCCCCTTGTGTTTGCTCTGGATGTACATTTTGTTGCAAGGGACGACTGGTGTGCAGCCCGAACAGCCCGGGAGGTTGCCAGCTCACACTTCCTACAACGCTTTGTCCTTCCCCAGGGTTCTGACGGAACAGTGCATTCGGAAATTCTTGAGCCTATTCTGGACGAGGTGAAGGTGGAGGAGGTACAGGCCACGGAGGCCTCGCTGGAGGGGTAGGAGGAGGAGACTCATATCCTTTCTCGGCGGATCTTTCGTCTTCCCGAGGCCGAGTCTCCATTTTGGGAAGTAGCTCTTTTTGTGAAGGGGGCTCGTGTTGGCCCCCTGTGCGCAATTGTCGGGGATGACTCTCCAGGTCCCGTGGTGTTCCTGAGAGGCGAGGTGGTCGGGCACCCTCGTCTTCTCGTCGTGTTACAAGGAGGTGCAGCAGGCTAGCAAGTTGGTTGGGCATAGATTCGATGTACATCGGCTAGCTATATGCAAAAACTCTTTGTATGTTATGTATGTACAACTTGCGTTGTGTTAGCTTGTTGTTTTGTTTCTTTCTCTCTCTTCTTTTTTTATGATTGATCGCATCGACGCTTCGCCTGTGCCCCTTGTCCCAGCCCCTTCGCATCCTACGGCTGCTTAGCGGCCACGGGGTGCAAGATTCGAGGGGCATTGCGTTGCAGTAGGTGTGAGTGAGGCGTTCGGAGTTTCAAGTTTTCAAGATATTGGAAGGGTCAGATGATTTTGGCATGGAGACTTTTAGTATTATCTGTGTTGGGGGGTTATCCCTCTGTCATGTTAGGTTAGCCAGGCCTTAGAAATGATGGAGGGTGTTATGCCTGTCCGGTATGAAGGCAGTATATTCAAGGTGCTCGAGCGGTCTTTGTCTATTCGCCATTTTAGGTTTGCTAGGCCCCAAAAGATGACGGACGGAATGCCTGTCCAGCACGGAGACTTAGGTCTTCAAGATGCTGGAGCGGTCTTTACCTATCTGCCAAGTAGGTTAGGTAGACCTTAAAGATGGCGGATGGAATGCCTATCCAGCACAGAGGTTTATGCCTTCTAGATGCTGGAGCGGTCTTTGCCTATTTGCCGCGTAGGTTAGCGAGACCTTAAAGATGGCAGACGGAATGCCTCTCCAGCACGGAGGCTTATGCCTTCAAGATGTTGGAGCGGTATTTGCTTATCCGCCACGTAGGTTAGAGAGACCTTAAAGATGGTGGACGGAATGCCTGTCCAGTACGGAGACTTACACCTTCAAGATGCTGGAGCGGTCTTTGACAATCCGCCACGTAGGTTAGAGAAACCTTAAAGATGGTGGACAGAATGCTTGTCTAGCACGGAGGCTTATTCCTTCAAGATGCTGGAGCGGTGTTCGTGGGTTTTGTTGTGGAGGTTTTTTTGTACCTTCGGAGAGGACTGAGCCTAGGGACCCCTACACATAGTACTTGCGGAGGGTCTCCACATTCCAACTGTGTTCGAGGGCGGCCCTTCTGTATCGGTCAGGCGGTAGGAGCTAGGCTTGTTAGACTTGAGGACTAGGTATGGGCCCTCCCATTTGTTACGTAGCTTTCCCGGAGCTAGGGCATGTCGAGGTACTAGTTCACCGGGTTTGAAGTTTCGCGGCGCAACTCTTGGATCGTACCAGGCCTTAGTTTCGGTGAGGTTGAGGGAGAGCTCCCTTTCTCTGTCAGTTTGTGGAAGTTGTACCCTGAGTGAGCAGCCCTTGACCTTGGTGGGGGTCATGGCCTCATCTCCATACAGGAGGTGGAAGGGTGTGAACCCGATGGCCCACGTGATAGTGGTGTGGAGGGACCACAAAACCTTGGGAAGTTCCTCGACCCATAGGCCTTGAGCTAAGCCGACGAGGTGGTGATTTAGACCGGAGAGGATGTTGCCGTTGGCCCTTTCAACGGCCCCATTGGACTAAGGGTGTCGAACTGCTGTGAAGCATAATTCGATACTGAGGTCATCGCAGAATTGTCTGATAGGCCTAGAGTCGAATTGTGTACCGTTGTCATCCGCGAGCTATTATGGGACACTGAAGTGGCAGATTATGTTGTTCCAGAAGAATTTCTGGACATTTTTTGATGTGATTGCCGTGAGGGATTCGGCCTTGACCCATTTGGAGAAGTACTCCAATGCCACCACTGAGTACTGAAGGTTGCCTTTGACACGGGGGAATAGACCGATGAGGTCCATACCCAAACGAGCCAGGGGCTAGACGGGGGCGATTGGTTACAAGGGAGTTGGGGGTTGTTGCCTTCGGCGTCCCATCCATTGGCATCCTTGGCAAGTGCAAACGAGGTCTTCTGCATCGGACATGATCGTAGGCCAATGGAGCCCTGGCGGAGTGCCTTACCAGCTTGGGCACAAGGCGCCAGATGATTGCCACAAAGGCCTTCATGTATCTCCAGGAGGAGGTTGGCTCCTTCTTGTTTAGTAATGCAGCGAAGGAGGGGAGCGCAGATACCCATTTTCTAAAGGGTGCCATTTATGATATGGTATCCCCCCATGCGATGCTAGATGCGATGGAGCGCAATCGGGTCATCTGGTTCTTCTGTTCCACTTAGGAAGGATAGGAGGGGAGCCCTCCAGTCCGTGACATTGATGGGGAGGATGGCGGCGTCCATTTCGTCAAGAGCTTTGGTGGTTGGCTGGTGTAGGATCTCAATGAAGGTGCCTATCGGTGGGTCCTTGCCCATGGCTGCGGCCTTTGCCAAGGCATGCCTGACTATTGGCCACCCGTTGTATGCTTCGCATTGATATGCCGCGGAAGTGTGCCTCGGCCTTGCGAATGGACTTGAGGTATCTTGTCATGTCCAGATGCCAAACTTGGAAGCTCTTGTTGACGTGACCGGCCATGATTTGAGAGTTGGTACGGATGATGACTCTGGCTGCCCCCAAGGCTCAGGCCTTTCGAAGGCCTAAGAGGACAACCTCGTATTTGGCTATATTGTTGGTCGTCTTGAAATCCAGGCGAGCAGCGTATTGGACTTGCTGTCCTGTGGGAGAGATGAGGACCGCATCAGCTCCGGCACCCATGGAGCCGTATACTCCATCAATGTAGATAGTCTAGATGTCTTGAAGGGTGTAGTGGTGGGTTCGGTGAATGCCGGAGTCCATTCGGTGATGAAGTCTGCCAAGATTTGGGATTTGATGGCGGTGCGGGCCACAAACCTTACCACGAAGGGGGCCAACTCTACCGCCCACTTGTCGATGCATCCTGTTGCCTCCTGGTTGCGAAACAAGTCATCAAGTGGATACGAGGTTGGGACAGTGATGTCCTAGGCAAGGAAGTAGTGTCGGAGCTTGCGTGAGTCCATTAGCAGGGTGTAGGCTATTTTTTTGAGCTGGGTGTAGTGTGTCTTGGCCCTGGCTAAGGCCTTCAAAATGTAATATACAACCCTTTGAGTGGAGCGACCATTACTCTTTTCCTCCCGTACCAGGGCGACGCTGACAGCAGACGTAGAGACGGATAAGTAAAGGAGTTGTCCTTCGCTGAGGAGGGGCATCGCAACTGTTTAAAGGTGGGAATGGTGTGCTTTTAGGGCTTCGAATGACGCTTGGCATTCCGGCGTCCAGCTAAATGGTTCAGAGCCCCTCAACGTTTTGAAGAAGGGGAGGCTATGCTCAGGAGATTTTGCGAGGAAGGTGGTCCCAACATTCTGAAGACCGAAGGGCATCCGGATATAGCAGTATACTCCGAAGGGCGTAATGAAGCTGGTCTTGCTCTCATCCTCCATTGCCACCACACCTGGTGGTACCCAGAGTAGGCATCGAGGAAGCTCAGCAGTTCATAGCCGGTAGTGGAATCCACTAGCTGGTCGATGCGAGGAAGGGGGTATGGATCCCGGGTGCACACTTTGTTCAATGATGTGAAATTGATGCACATACGCCATTTTCTGTTGTGTTTCTTGACCAGGACGGTGTTGGAGAGCCAATCGAAGTGGATGACCTCTTGGATAACACAGCTTTTAGTAGCTTCTGGACTTCTTCCTTTTCGGCTTCTACCTACTCTGGAGAGAGCTTGCGAAGCCCCTAGAATATGGGCCTCGCCTTTGGGTCGACCTGAAGTGAGTGCTGGATAATGCTGTGGTCGACTGTAGGGAGGTCCTGTGGGGACCATGCAAAGGTGTCGAGGTTACCCTGCAAGACGACCAGAAGTTGGGCTTCTTGCCTGAAGGTGAGGTCCGCCCCTATTCAGAAGGTCCGGTTAGGTTGGTCTTGGTGTATGGGGACTAGCTTTATGTCCCCCTCTGGTTGTGGCCTCGAAGGGCAGCGGTGCTAGGGATGCGCCAACGGAGGGTCCTCCGAATCCTCTTGTGTCATAGCGTGGATGTGGCGACTAGGGAGCTGAGCAGGGTGCCCATACTTGATGCGTCTAGCCAGGTCTTGGTCGCCGTGGACAGTTATTAGCCCCTTGGGCCCGGGCATTTTCAGGCAGAGTTAATTGTGATGGGGTACAACTCTGAATCTTTTCAGAGTTCCCCATCCCAGGATGGCATTATAGGCGTATGGTGCGTTCACAACATCAAAGGTGATGACCTAGGATTGTGATACGGAGTCTTCGCCAAAGATGATCAGCAGTTCCATCTGGCCTAGGGTGTTGAGGGGGCCCCATTGAATCCCTGGAGGGGTCTGCTGCTTGGTGAGAGCCGACTTCATGGAATTTGGAGCTGTTCGAAGGCATGCATGCATAGGAGGTCTACCGAGCTGCCTCCATTGACTAATATTCTTCGGACCTCGACTTCGGCGATGTTGGCTGAGATGACCAGGGCATCGGAGTGGGGAAATTTTACCCCCTTGGAGTCATCGATGGTGAACGCCACAGGGGCATTGGCCCAGTTGTGGGCCTATCGATGAATGCTAATCGCTCCGATGTGGTGTACACCGTGTGCGTAGTCTCACTAGTGTCGTTTCAAAGTGCAACCGGAGCTCCCTCTGCCAGTTATATCAAGGACGATTTATTTGCCCAACGCCCTTTCATCGTTGTATCGCTCTAGGGATGATTGGGGTGGCAAAGGTAGGGTCAGTTGCGGAGGATTCTGCAGGGCTAGATGATCGACCCGTCGGTTAGCCGATGGCCTGCGATCTTTGGACCACCCCTTGGTGGCCCCATCAGTTGAGGCGAAGGCTGCCTGCCTCCCGAGGTACTCCACTCGGAAGGTGGTGAGGGTTCGACAATTGTCAGTATTATGTCCTCGTCCTGCGCCGTGTAGAGTGCACCAGGATTCTTTGTGGGAATGTTGGTTTGGAGCATGGCTTCGCTCCGGGAGGCCTCCGGAGCGTCCCCAGCCGTGTCCTCTGGGGTGGCTTCGGTTTAGAGCCCCACGGCCTAGGCTAATATTGCTGATGTTTCAACGTTGTCGCTGCTGTCCCCTTTGGGACCCGGCGGTAAGAGCCTCCTTGAAGCCCCCCTTTACTGGAGGAGCGGGGGTGTGTGACGATCCGGCCTACAAGTGCGGCCTCTCGGAATTGGCTTGGGAAGCTTCGCTAGCTTGTGACTGCCTCCAGCGGAGTTTTTCCTCCTCCGCCCGCGCATACTACTCAAATTTTCTCATGAGGACTTCTACCATGCATATTGGACGTCGGTTCAGCCGATTGTATAGGGGGCCTTCGGCCAGACCCTGGGAAACGGCGTCGATGATCGAAGAGTCCGATATGCCCCTAATCTGGGCCTTGGTCTGGGAGAACCTTTGAAAGTAGTCCCGGAGGGTTTCATCTGGCTCCTACCTGATAGTGAATAGGCTGCCGGAGGTTACTGGCTCGATCAAGGTGCCCTGGAAGTTGCTGCGGAAGATGTCTCGGAGTAGGGACCAGGTGTGAATGGTGCCAGGGTCCAGCGTCTACAACCAGCATATGGCCACCCCTTCTAAGGCGAAGGGGAAGCATTTAGCCATGGTAGCCGGTACGCCCCCGTTGGCCTCTATGGCTAGGGCATAGGATCGGACAAACTCATTAGGGTCTAAATCACCTTTAAACTTGGGCAACTTCGGGGTCCGAAAACCCTCTGGGAAGGGCATGGCCTGTAGGTCGGCCCACAGGGGAGAATCGTGGTCTTGCAGGGGGTCCTCACGACGCTGGCTCCAATGCTATGGAGACCAAACGGGCCGGGTCCTTGCACTGAATGGTTCGTCGGTTCGTGGAGCTTGGGTCGAAACGACGCTGGCCGTCCTGGGAGTAGCGGCGAAGGTGTGGGCAGCTTGCTGTTCGACCTGCAGGGCTGTCTGTAGTTCCTCCATCTGGGCCAGGAGTGCCGCCAAGCGTGATTGCCACTCGGGCAGAATGGTGTTTCCGGCGGTAGCACCGGCCGCAGCCCCTAGGGGCACAGCGGGGGCCTCGCCTTGCTGCTACTGGGTCTCTGGGGTGGAGAACCCTTTGGTGCCGCCCACGGCTGTGGTTATGGTTGGGTCGGTGGTGGCCGTAAGGTTCCCATTCCCCCGGCTGGGGGTCCATCATCGGCACCGCCTATGTGTAGCCAGCTGGACTGCCGCGTAGGTGTGACTAGGGGGTCGGCCGCCATTGACACGGCCTTGGTGGTCTTCTTCTTGGGTGGCATCCTACCTCTCTTAGCACTTCTGCGTTCGAAATCCCCACGAACGGCACGCTGTTCGAGCAAGAGTTCGTCTTGCCCCAACAAGTACGGCGAGAGTTTCTTCTAAGGAGGACACTCAAGTTTGGAGACGAAGTTTAAGAGGAAGGAACACCACAAATATATTGATGGTAGAAAAAATGGGTCCATCTGGGGGAGTATCACAGCGTGACTTGATGTTTTTTCACCTCTGTGTCTTTCTGCCGTCTCGCCCGTGTCTCACCTAGGCGACTAGGGCTCCTATTTATAGGGCCACGCGTAGCTTGGCGTACAAGTTTATCACAATGTACAAATATCTAGTATCTGACCGAATTACTAGGCCTTATCCTAGATAACTACTTTCTACCCTACCTAGGAGATAAATATCCATCGTAGTAACTATTGTGGTGCCTGCCCTCCTGAAGGCGGTGAGCCGGTCGTAAATTGCGGCCCAGCGCCACACCGTCAGGGGTGTTCGGAGAGCCTCCATTATGCCTGGGGGTCAGAGTGATGCCCACTAGCCTAGGCATTTAATGCATGTCACCTCCTTACAGGCAAAGTATGACCGCTGCTCCCCTTCTGACAGATCTTTCCTGAGGCCTGATGACTCACCCTGTAGCCTCCAGGAAGCCAGCCCGAGTAGCTAGAAACGGGGGCCTCGGGAGGCATGGCTCCGGGGGGTGTAGTCTTTGGGAGGCAGGACTCCAGGAGGCCTGGGCCTCGAGAGATCGAGGCTTCGGGAGACCGAGCCTTTGGGAGGTTGAGCCTTCAGGAGACCGAGCCTTTGGGAAACTGAGCCTTCAGGAGGTAGGACTCTGGAAGGCCAGGGCTTCGGGAGGCCAAGGCTTCGAGAGACTGGGACTTCGGGAGGCCGGGGCTTTGGGAGGCTAAGGCTTCGGAAGATCGGGGCTTTGGGAGGCTAAGGCTTCGGAAGATCGGGGCTTCGGGAGGCCGGGCTGGTTAAGCCAAGGAGCCGTCGGAGGTCCTTAACAACAACCCCCAACAGACCGCTTTCAAGACTCATCAAAGACATTATGAGTTTCGCGTCATGGCTTATGGCCTCACTAGCGCTCCGGCCACATTCCAAGGAGTGATGAACCGAATTCTGCAACCACTACTGCACAAAGGTGTGCTCGTGTTTATTGACGACATCTTTGTCTAAGACAAACTATGGACAGGCATCTTCATCTCTTGACGCAAGTTTTTCAGACTCTAGCAGAGCATCAGCTGAAGGTTAAACGATCCAAATGTTCGTTTGTGAAGGATAAGATTACATAATTGGTTCATGTGATTAGTGCTCAAGGAGTTGGAACTGATGCCAAAAACATTCAGGTAGTAGTGTATTGGCCAATCCAAAATTTGGTGAAGGAAGTAAGGAGATTTTTGGGGTTGGCGGACTTTGGCATCATTTGCCAACCGTTAACAGCTCTCCTCAAAAAGCATGCTGTGTTCATTTGGTCTTCTGAGCAGCAAGAGGCTTTTGACATGTTGAAGCATTCGTTGGTTACGGAACCGGTGCTCGCATTACCCGATTTCTCCAAACCGTTCACTGTTGAAACGGATGCTTCTAACAATGGAATTGGCACAGTGTTGACACAAGGTCAACCATTGGCATACTTGAGCAAGGCCTTGGACCCCCGCAAGAAACAGCTCTCCACTTATGAAAAGGAAATTTTGTCCATCTTTCTTGCTGTCTATCATTGGCACCAATACTTGCAGGGAGTGGAATTCCTCACCTACACTGATCAGCGAAGTCTGATTCATTCGGACGACCAACGCCTCACTAATCCATGGCAGCAAAAAGTAATGACTAAACTCTTGGGATTGCAATTCAAATTGGTGTACAAGAGAGGTCCAGGAAACAAAGTGGCACTGCTTTATCGAGGTGCCCAATGGTTTCTTCATCAGAAATCCGTGCAATCTCATCTGCTGTGCCGACTTGGCTAGAAGAAATAGCAACAGGTTATCAATATGACCCCAAGTTCTCAAGATATGTTAGCTAAACTCACGGTGGACAGGAATGCAGTGCCTCACTTCACCTTGCAAGAGGGAATTCTTTGGTACAAGAACCGCATTTGGGTGGGAAACAATTCCAAGGTACAGCAGTTGATCATGACAGCGCTACATGGTAGCGCGGTGGGGGGACATTCGTGCTTTCAAGCTACTTATGCCAGAGCCACCGTTTGTCTATCTGCCTGGCCGGGGATGAAGAAAAGTATTCGGGCCTTCATATCTTAATGTGCAGTTTGTCCTCAATCCAAGACTGAAAGAGTGCAATATCCGGGGTTGCTGCAGCCAGTACCAGTGACCTAATGGATTTCATCGAAGGGCTCCCGTGTTCTGCAACATTCACTTGCATTTTAGTGGTGGTTGACAAGTTTACGAAGTATGCTCATTTTCTCCCTCTCAAGCATCCTTTTGCGGCTCTTCTGGTGGCTCAGACCTACATCAACCAAGTATACAAGCTACACGGTATGCCCTCTGCCATAATTTCACATCATGATCGGATATTCACTAGCTCACTTTGGCTCGAGTTGTTCATGTTGGCTGGGACTAAATTGTGCATGAGGGTGAGTCAATCCCTGGAAATGTACTTACGTTGCTTCAAGCACACTTGCCCTCAGCGCTGGTCTAAATGGCTGTACTTGGCGGAATATTGGTATAACACATCGTTCTGCAATTGGGTGTTTGCCGTTTGAAGCTCTGTATGGTCACTCTCCAGGACACTTTGGCTTAGATGATTCTGTGAATTGCTCGGTATCAGATCTGGAACAGTGGTTGCAGGAGTGTCAATTTTTCGATAAAGGAAGTTTTTATTGAACGCAGACAATTATATCAAGATGATACAATCGAGTTAAAAACACTCCCGGCCTCTGCATAACTAAAATGCATATAGCCATAAAAAGATACGAGAAAACACTACAAAGGTTTAACTTCGGTGGAAACATGAGTTGCTAAAGTGCACCGATTCTCCAACTAGACCGCCATCCATTTTCATGGGTAAAAAACTCCCTAACCACTTGCTCCAAGTGCTGGCACGCCTGCGCAAGCATACCCTGAGACTCCGACCTCTATAGGATGGCTCAGGTACAGAGCCAGTGAGTACATTGGTAAATAACCTGCAAATGAGAAGAACTAATTCTCTTATCAAACACCATATCATTCCTACATAAACATAGCCACCAGCTAGTAGTAGCCACCCCAGCAGGACTTGCGGTTTCAAGTCTTCCCTAATACCCCGTAGCCAAGTACCGAACATATGAGATACACTACAAAGTCTAAAAAGTCCTGAAGCCATTTGTATGATAGACCACACAACCCGGGCAAGACAACATTCAAAGAACAGATGTTTTGTTGTCTCCTCTTTATGATAGAAGCAACAGGTTGTACTGCCTTGCAAATTACGTTTAGCCAGATTATCTTTCGTCACAACTACACATTGGTGTAAGTACCAAAGGAAGATCTTGACTTTGAGTGGTACCTTTAATTTCCAAAGGCATTTGTTTAAGTTGGGAACATCACAATTCCCCAAGGCAACAGAGTGAGATTTCACCATGAACTTCCCAATGTGGGTTAAGTTCCAGTAGAATTCATCTTTTTCCTGAGTGAGCCCAATATTAGCGATTCGCGGAACTAAAGCATTCCACACCACTAATTTTGGCCCTATAAGGTCCCTTCGAAAAGAATCATTCGGATGGTGATGTGCGTTTGCCCGATCTTCCGAAGGTAATATGATAAGTCGATTGGTGGAGTTTCGACGTTGATGATCTAAAGGCTCCAACCAGAATAGATCGAGAACCCTCGCAAGTACTACACCACTACTCCATTGTTATCAACCATGCCAAGACACGGTTGACCTCGCAAAGAAGGCTTTTTCTGCAAGCGCATCGAGAACACAAGCAAGAATAGGTAAATGCAATCTGAATATTGCTAATTACCAATGAAGTACTCATGTTTGGGGTTCAACAAACCGATAAATGGTGAAACTGTCTAAAACAGAATAATCTAAGGAAAATATGAGAATAAACTATGATGGCTGCTGTATATTTATAGGGGTGTATGAGGGGGTCAACCTAGGGTTGTGTAGCTATGGAAAGAGGTATGCACAACCTGGACTTCGACCTTGACACGGTTACAAAACCCGACAGGGTCCAGAACGGTGATACAACACCTTATTACTTCGACTCTAACTAAACTATAAGGAATATTTGGTCGAGCATAGATCCAATGGAAATGGCTTGTCGTAAGCTTTTCAGAATGTTCAAGATTGCCTAAAATGGACTTCGTATGAGTGAGCTATGCCTATTTTACTGATGTGCTGTCTTGAGACTCGACCACGACCATGACCTCAACCACTTCCACAACTTCGACTAGAGCTCAGCCTCGAGTCTGAGTAGACTTGGCCTTTAAGGTGTGACGTTCGGTAAGGTTGTAGTGCTTCTTCCATGTTCCTAAGCAATAAAATATCATAAGAATTTAGTAGTAATCCATCCAAGGAAACATGAACAGCGAGAAATGAGTTCACCTGGTGGTCTAATTGTCATGCACATTCTCTTGTAATTGGACCTTGTATGATTTGAGGATTATTGGCGGTATTGATCGTATCCGAAGGACCATGGGCTCATCATCCTCCCCCTCTTGAATTGGAGCAGTCCTCGACTTAAGCTCGTCTCCTTCTCCAGAGTAGGGCTTCAAATTTAATATGTTAAATGTAGGACTAACCCCAAAATCTATAGGTAGGTCCAATTTGTATGCATTATCATTGATTATCTCAATTATCTTAAATGGTCCATCAGCTCTAGACATCAACTTTGATTTTCTTAGTTCTGAAAACCTATCCTTTCTCAAATGAAATCAAACTAAATCACCCGGTTCAAATTTTATTTCCTTCCTACCT
This sequence comes from Phragmites australis, assembly GCF_958298935.1. NCBI lineage: Eukaryota > Viridiplantae > Streptophyta > Magnoliopsida > Poales > Poaceae > Phragmites > Phragmites australis. The sequence goes on along the minus strand of NC_084939.1, from coordinate 13,465,678 downwards.
TTACTTCCAGCAATCCTATACTTTTCAGTCATGCTCTCTATATTTTTTTTAGTTGTTTCATGAAACTTAAGAATAAATTCACCACATTTCTTAGCATCTAAAGTCTTTCAAATGTAGGCAAAGGTGGTAAATCAATAGGAGCACGGGGATTAAATCCATATACTACCTGGAACAGACATATCTTGGTGGTGGAGTATATCAACCTATTGTAAGAAAATTCAATATGTGGTAACCACTCTTCCCACATACTCAAATTCTTCTTTAGAACTGCCCGTAACATGGTCGATAATGTGCGGTTGACAACCTCTATTTGACCATCAGTTTGGGAATCACACGTAGTAGAAAACAACAGCTTCATCCTCAATTTATTCCAAAGTGATCTCTAAAAGTGACTCAAAAACTTTGTGTCACAATCCGAGATAATAGTATTAGTCCACTCTGTAATCGAACGATTTTCCTGAAACATAAATCAGCTATGTTTGTAGCATCATCGCTCTTGTAACAAGGTATAAAATGTGCCATTTTAGAAAATCTATCCAAAACTACAAATATGCTATCCCTCCCCCTAATTGTCCTAGGCAGTTCTAAAACAAAATCTATCGAAATATCCTCCCATGGTGCACTAGGAACAAGAAGAGGCATATAAAGACCATGTGGATTCAAGTGAGACTTAGCTTTAGTGCAAGTGGTACATCGGGACACGTAGCGTTCGATATCTCGTCTCATCTTTGACCAAAAGAAGTGGGTGGCCAGCACATCTTCAATCTTCTTTGCTCCAAAATGTGCCATCAATCCTCATAATGTTCAAGCACTTCTTTAAAATTGAAATCAGCAGCATATAAGTCCTTAATAGTCTCTAAACCAAAAATCTTATGATTAAGTTGAGATAACATGGTATAACTTCTAGAAAGCACATCAGCAATCACATTATCTTTTCCTTTCTTATGTTTTATGATATATGGAAAAGACTCAATAAATTCTACCCATTTAGCATGTCGTTTATTCAATTTAGCTTAACTTCTAATATGTTTTAGCAATTCATAATCAGAATGTATAACAAATTCTTTAGGCCATAAATAATGTTGCCAAGTTTCAAGCACACGAACTAATGCATACAATTCTTTATCATAGGTAGAATAATTCAGACTTAGCCCACTTAATTTCTTGCTGAAATAAGCAACATGTTTATCTTCTTAAATTAACAAACCTCTAATTCTAGTCCCACCAGCATCACATTCTAGTTCAAAGGTCTTACCAAAATTAGGGAGTTGGAGCAATGGAGCATGGGTGAGCTTCTCTTTCAACAACTTGAATGCTTGTTCTTGTGTAAGTCCCCATTTGAAAACCACTCATTTCTTCGTCAATTCATTCAATGGGGCAGCAATGGTGCTGAAATCCCACACAAAGCACCTATAGAAACCCGCAAGACCATGAAAGCTTCTCACTTGAGTAACAATATTAGGGGTTGGTTAGCTCTTTATGGCTTCATTTTTTGCTTCATCCACTTCTATTCCCTGTGGAGTAACAACATAGCCAAGAAAAGATACTCGATCCGTGCAAAAGATGCACTTTTCAAGGTTACCAAACAAACATGCATCTCTCAAAGCGTTAAAAACAGTACGTAAATGATCAAAGTGTAGTTCATATGACTTGCTGTAAATCAAGATGTCATCAAAGTAAACCACCACAAATCAAAAAATGAAAGCACGTAAAACTTCGTTAATCAAGCGCATGAAAGTACTAGGTGCATTAGTTAACCCAAAAGGCATTACTAACCACTCATATAAACCAAACTTAGTTTTAAATGCAGTCTTCCATTCATCTCCAAGTTTCATCCTAATTTTGTGGTATCCACTTCGCAAGTCAATTTTAGTGAAAATTATAGAACAACTCAACTCATCAAGCATATTATCTAACCTAGGGATAAGGTAACGATATCTTATTGATAGCACTACAATCAACACACATACGCCAACTACCGCCTTTCTAAGGAACCAAAAGAACAGGAATAGCACAAGCACTAATAATTTCTCGTACGTACCTGCGATCCAAAAGGTCTTTGACTTGTCGCTGAATTTCCTTAGTCTCTTCCGGGTTTGTCCTATATACAGCACGATTTGGCAAAGTTGCTCCCAGAATCAAATCAATTTGATGTTCTATCCCTCAAATTGGTGGTAATCCCGGGGGAACTTCAGATGAGAATACTTCCAAAAACTCCTGCAAAAGGTTAGCAACAGTAGGAGGGAAAGAGATACATATATTTTTGAGTGAAACTAAGGCCTCTTTGCATATCAAAGTATAGCATGACAGCTTATTAGCTTAAATTTCAGCAAGATCAGATATAATAGCAAGCATAACACACCCTTTCAGTCTAATTCCATCAGACTTAGAATTTGTTGTTGCTTTCTCCTTTTTGGGTGGAAAAACTTTTTCCGCTACTTGCTGATTTTCTGATTCATTCTCAAACTTGTTTCTCTTATTTTCAGCTATCTCTTGTTCACATTTCACAATTTCAGCAGGGGTTGAAGGCATAAAAGTTATTTTCTTTCCTTTATGCATAAGGATCTACTTATTACTTCTACCATGATGTGTTGCATTAGTATCAAGCTCTCATGGTCATCCTAACAAAAGTGAACATGCTTCCATGGGCATTGCATCAAAATCTGCACAATCATAGTATAAACCAATAGAAAAATGCACCCTAACTGTTTGCATTACCTTCAACTTACTGTTGTTGAACCATTGAATATGATACGGGTGAGGATGGTTTCTTGTTGGCAAGGCAAGCTTCTTGATCATATCTAAACTTACCAAGTTGTTGCAGCTTGCTCCATCAATAATGACTAGAACACAATAATCCTTGACTCTGAGGAACATCTGAAACAAATTGTGGCGTTGGAGTTGTTCCGCTTGCTCCATTTGAGTACTTAACACTTGCTGCATAATGAGTGTCCGATAATTCTCCATAGCAACTGCACTCAATTCTTCCTCATTGTCGATATCCGTCTCAAGTTCGTCCTTATCACCTGCATGGTTAGCTGCAAGTGCATATTGATCATCAACATCAGTAGCACTTACATATCCACCGTCTTCTGTTACAATGTACGCTCACTAACTTGGGCAATCGTTCATGACGTGGTCCATTCCCTTGCATTGGTGGCATACAATCCTGGTCGACCGGCCTGTAGAAGCAACCGAAGAAGAGCTCTTGGCTGGCCCCTACACACTTACGGATTTGCTTACCACGGGAGCGTGTGACGGTGTCAAAGGTACTACTGAACGTGCCCTACACGAGCAGGGGGTAGCAGATGGGGCCGTTTTGACTTGTCCTAGTGTTGATTTGGAAGTAGTTGTGCTTCCAAAATTACACCTTGGCCTCTTTTGTCGTCCCTGCAATTCTTTTTCTGCTAAACACACAAGTTCGAATAATCTAGGAACACTATCGTATTCTTTGTAATCAACTATGTCCTGAATTTCATGCCTTAACCCTTCATATGTTGGGGGGAAATAAACTAGCCTAAGGATAATGGTTGAAGATCACCATCCAGGTCCCTCCAGAGCCTTGATCTCCGAACCCTCTATTAAAAGCTCAATCTCCAATATCATCAGATCCTTTCATGGTACCCCTTTGCACCTCCAAAACCTTCCCTTTGCTCTGCCAGCTCGACCCCCCGAAGCTCCGACCCTCCAGGGTCCCGCTTCCCAAAGCCTACACCTCCCAGTTCTATACCTCCCGAGGCCCCCGCCTCGGGCTAATCAGGCCGCCTTCCCGAAGGCAGCGGGGTGAGTCAGCAAGCCTTAGGAAAGATCTGTCGGAAGGGGAGCATCAGTCGTGCTTTGCCTGCAAAGAAGTGACTAGCATTAAAGTCCTAGGCTAATGGATGCCACTCTAACACCCCAGTGTGACGAAGGCTATCCTAACACCTCTGACAGTGCGGTGCCGGGCCGCAATCAGCGACCGGCTCGCCCCCTTCAGGTGGTAGGCATCACGATAATTACCATGGTGGATATTTATCTCCCGATAGGAAAGAAGGTAGTTATCTGGGATAAGGCTGAGTAACTTGGCCAGATCCCGGATATTTGTACATTATGATAATTTGTACACCAAGCTACGTATGGCCCTATAAATAGGAGGCCATGGTCCTCTGGGCAAAGGACGGACACAGTGGGAAAGAACAAGAAAGACAGCGAACGCTGTGATACTCCTCCCAGAGTGATACATTTTTCTATCATCTATATTTGTGGTGTTCCTTCCTCTCAAACTTCGTCTCCAAGCTTGAGTCTCCTCCTTAGAAGAAACTCTCGCCATACTTGCTGGAGCAAGAGAAATTCTTGCTCCAACAGTGGCGTCTTCCGTGGGGATTCGAAGACAGAAGTGCTAAGAGAGGTAGGAATCCACCATGAGAACCACCAAAGGATTAGCTAAAACCGCCATACCCACCGTTGCAGGCATGCAACCATATGCATGGCTACCTCAGCCATACGCACTGTATGCATGCTCCAGCTCCGCTACCGTATGGGACGGCGTTCCTCCGATCTTGGTCAACTCAGAACCCTGGGTCGGTATAGGAGCTCCAAACGGCACGGAGGCCTTCCAGTCTCTACATGATGAAGACCTCACCACCTCAGGAGAGGATGCGGCCGAAGCCACGGTCAAGCAGGCCGCCTTCCAATGGTTCTGGGTGGTCCAACCTAGGAGTGCTCCCACCTGAACTTGGTCCCCAGGTATCCCCTTCGACCACATCTGGGATACCCTGAGGGAGCCAACATCTTTGGAAAGTCTGTCCACCCAGCGCCCTCCTTGGGCCCCTCAGGCAAAAGAGGGTCCCAAGGAAATGGAGGGCTCCAGGTGCGCGGACCCCGCCAATGCCTCCGACGCCATCCTAGCAACCCCAACCGCGCACAACGAATCCCTAGTCCACCTCATTCGGGGAGGCATGGTCGGAACCGCTTCGGCCCCAAAGGCTGGTACACCGGGCAGCCTCGATGGTCTCCCAAGGGGGAAGCAGATCCAAGGGAAACCACAGGCTCGAGGACACACCACCTTCGGCAACAACCCTAACAACAACTCTAAGCTCCGGTGCCCTAAGAGGCACACGGGTGCGTCCTGCACGGACCAGGGCACGACCACAACACTAACAACTGCCGCACCCTCATGACCTTCTGGGAGGAATACCTCGAAAGGCACGCAGAATACATGACCGCAAAAAGAGCAGGCGAAGGACGGCACAGGGTTTGCAGGCCTGGGGCCAACTCCCGGGCAAATCTCCGGCACCCCAGCCCTGCACCGATGCTACTAACCCTACCGATGGTACCACAACCAGCAACAAGAACCGAGTCACGGACACGCTGTCGCCAGGCTCCGAATGGAGTACCTCTAGAGCCGAACAATAGCTTAGGGCTGAGGGGGTTGCGGACAACCTCTCCTGACTAACCTTCAACTATGCCTCCAACACGCCGTCACCAGACCATGGATGGGCTATCTCTAGGTCTGGGCAATGGCTAAAGACTGAGGGGGTAAGCACCATCTCTCCTAGCCTAGCCACAGGCTTCGAAGCCACCAGACCTCGCAATAGAGGCCTTATTCCTACAAAGGTACACCCGCTATTAACTACCAAGTATCTTACCTAGAAATCCGTCCTTCATATGGCTAGGCTAGAATCTGTTGGAGGAGGCCTCCAACCTTACTACTAGGAGTCTTTTTTCAATAGATAGCCACTAAGTAAAAGCATTAGAACATAAGTTACATTCTCACTTAGCATGAACAGTTATATCACCTAGCTATGTTTTATGATACAAATAGCTTCTTATTGCCAACAATACACTGCAAAACTTAGCTAGTATAACCATGCAAAATCCCTACACTTCCGCAGACGTATTGTGCCTAGGTCGCCTAGGGGGCGGGTCTGCCCAGGTTTCCTGGAAGGCATTGTGCGGCCTTGGAAGTGTAGTTACCACGTATCAAGGGATTTCCTTGATAGACCGTGTTACGGCGCCACCCGTAGGACATCTTCGGGTGGTGTGACAAGCCCACGTACCGCAGATGTAGCATGCCTAGGTCAACTAGAAGGCAAGACTACCTAGATTTCCTGGAAGGCATTGCGTAGTCTCAGTAGACAGTGAGGCCCACACACCACGGGCGCTACTTATTCCTAGGTCACCTACAAGGCAGATTATGCCCAAGGTGCCCTAGAAGGCATTTGCATAGCCTTGGGTGTCGAAGCCACGCCCTGAGGGATGTCCCGTTGGTAGAGTTGTGATGCTTAGAGGAATGCTGTTGCAAGGAATCCTCGTCACACGACATGCCTACACACCACGGGCGTAGCATGCCTAGGTCACCTGGAAAGCAAGATTGCCTAGGTTTCCTGGAAGGTATTGTGTAGCCCCGATAGTGTGTAGATACTGGTTATCAAGGGACTTCCTTGGTAATATAGTTGCGGCACCCTCAAGGGATTTCTCCAGAGGCGTGACAAGCCCACGCACCAGTAAGCATCGCTTGTCTAAACCCAAGGTCACCTGAAAAGGTTTCCTAGAGGGTAGACTTTGCCCTGGTAGGAAGTGGAGCCCACACACCGTGGGCGTAGCATGCTTAGGTCACCTGGGGGGCAATACTGCCTAGGTTTCCTGTAAGGTATTGAGTAACCTCGATAGTGTGTGGACACTACATATCAGGGGAATGCCCTGATGTGAGGATGCGGTGCTCTGAGGAATGTTGTTGCAAGAAATCCTCTCTGTATGACATGCTTATATACCGAGGGCGCCGCTTATTCCTAGGTCACCTACAAAGCAGATTATGCCCAGGGTGCCCTAGAAGGCATTGCATAGCTTCGGTCATATAAATGCCACGTGCCAGGGCACATCCTTGGTGGACAGTGTTGTGGTCCACCCCGGACGTTTCCTTGGGAGCACGACAAGCCTACACACCGCGGGCATACTATGCCTAGGTCACCTGGAAGGCAAGACTGCATAGGTTTCCTGGAAGTTATTGTGTAGCTCCGATAGTGTGTAGGACCTTCGGCATTAATAAATGCCAAGGAATCTCACAAAAACCTCCGACGAAAACGGAGAGTCTTCCAAAAACGTCTGACAAAAATGGAGAGTCTTACAAAAACCTCTAGCAAAAGCGGAGAGTCTTACAAAAACCTCCGATAAAAGTGGAGAGTCTTACAAAAATCTCTGGCAAAAGCAGAGATTCCTACAAAATCCTTCGACAAAAATGGAGAGTCTTACAAAAACCTCTGGCAGAAGCAGAGAGTCTTACAAAAACCTTTGGCAAAAACGGAAAAACTTACAAAACCCTCTGGTAAAAACGGAGAGCTTTACGAAACCTCCAGCAAAAATAGAGAGTCCTACCAAACCTCCGGTAAAAATGGAGAGTCCTACCAAACCTCCGGTAAAAACGGAGAGTCCTACCAAACCTCTGGTAAAAACGGAGAGCTTTACCAAAACCTCTGGTAAAAACAGAGAGCTCTACCAAAAACCTCCGGTAAAAACAAAGAACTTTACCAAACCTCCAGTAAAAATGGAGAGCTTTACCAAACCACCGACAAAAACGGAGAGCTTTACTAAACCTTCGCACAACGAAGAGCCTTACAAAACCTCCGCACAATGGAGAGACTTCCGACAACACCCGTGATGGAGATGTTTCTTTGAAAACTCCACCAAATGAAAAGGTTCTGAAAAGACCTAACGGGAAAGGTACCCCGGTGTCTTGAAGGCTAATGCCTCCATGCCGAAGGGGTACGAAACCCTCTAGTCTCCATAGAGCACCGCACACAGATCAAAGATGTATAAAGATCCCCCTCCCTACAGGGGAAGCTATGATCACATGACTCAAACATGTATGATAAAAGGTAACAACATTACCCTACCATCTCCTTTGAAAACACCATTTACATGTTATTTTATGAGGGTTATACTAACATTTAAAAGAAGCCTCTGTCTCGTGGCACGGGAAGCATAGTGGAACCTTCAACTATCCATTGTAGAGACTGCAAAGCCGGGCAGCGGCTAAGGGCCGACGGGGTCGCGGACCGCCTCTCCCGCCTGGCCTTTGGCTTCACCTCCGACGCGCTGCCACCAGGCTCCAAACGAAATAACTCTAGAGCCGGGCAGTGGCTAAGGTCCGAGGGGGTCGCGGATCGCCTCTCTCACCTAGCCTTCAGCTTCTCCTCCGATGCGCCATCGCCAGGCTTCTAACGGAATACCTTTAGAGTCGGGCAGCGGTAAAGGGCCAAGGGGGTTACGGACCGCATCTCCTACCTAGCTTCGGCTTCACCTCCAACACGTTGTCGCTAGGCTCCGAACGGAATACCTCCAGAGTCGGGTAGTGGCTAAGGATCGAGGGGGTCGCGGACTGCCTCTCTTGCCTGGCCTTCGACTTTGCCTCCGATGCGCCTTCGCCAGGCTCCGGACGGAATACCTCCGGAGATGGGCCGCAGCTAAGGGCCGAGGGGGTCACGGAACACCTCTCCCGCCTGGCCTTCGGCTTCACCTCCAACGCACCATCGCTAGGCTCCGGACGGAATACCTCCGGAGTCACGTAGCGTCTAAGGGCCGAGGGGGTCGCGGACCGCCCCTCCCACCGGCCTTCGGGTTCGCCTCCGATGCGCCGTCGCTAGGCACCGGACAGAATACCTCTGGAGCCTGGCTGCGGTTAAGGGCCGAGGGGTCGCAGACCGCCTCTCTCGCCTATCCTTCGGCTTTGCCTCCGACGCGCCGTTGCCAGGCTCTGGACGGAATACCTCCGGAGTCAGGCAGCAACTATGGGCCGAGTGGATCGCGGATGCCTCTCTCGCCTAACCTTCGGCTTCGCCTCCACCGCGCCGTCGCCAGGCATCGGACGGATTACCTCCGGAGCCGGGCAACAACTAAGGACCAGGGAGGGTCGCAGACCACCTCTCTTGCCTAGCCTTCTGGTGCCTCCGACACATCATCGCCGTCCACCCGGGACAGTCGCTAAGGAACCCGAAGGGTCAAGGAGCACCTTCGAACTTCATCTCCAAAGGCTCCATAGGGACTTCGTTGAGTCAAAAATCTAGAACAAATTTGGAAGGAGGCCCTACTAGTCCCAGGCCCGAGTACAAAGTAACCAGGGACGATGGGGTCGCCACTACTCCACCCGGCTCTCCTTAGTTACCCTACATATCCATCACTACCAGATTCTCAAGGCCACCTCTCCCCTAGAAGAAATGAAATCAGCAATTATCTATACGAAGGCTCGGTGCCTCGGTCGTTAGAAAAACTAGCCATCACCTTCGAAAGGGACGAAGAAGTACAGTTCAGAGGAACGAAAGCACGCACACATGCGATCACCCGCTCGAAAGGTCCCCTCGTGTTCCGATACGGAAGGAGACACGACCGTTCCCGAAGATCTATGCTATATTATTAAACAACCAGTACATCTAAGGGATACAAACTAAAAGAAACTGTAGAGAAATTGCCACGAAGAAGATAGATCCCTAAGGAGCAAAACAAGGCGAGAAAGAGTACAAGGTGACTAAGTTTAGCCGTGACATGGATATATCACAGTGTCACCAAGTATGCCATCCCGGTGACCGCCTTCACCTCCTACGGGTCCCGGTAGGGGCCACGCATGGGATGGCATCTGTGCCTCATCTGCAGCCTTCTGCTGTGGAAGCCGACACAGTAGCCGACTCCTGAGTTGTCGGAGGATGCTAAGGAGTCCAAAGAGGCCACTGACGGGGCCTCCTCCCTCGCCTTCCTGCCTCCTCCTGCTTCGCTACTGGGCCCACAGATGCCGACTCACTCTCCCTTCGCAGGAGATCCCAGTTGATCTCCTCATCATCATCGAAGATATCGATGATCTCAACAAGCATGCCCTCCCTGGCCAAAGGTTGGACCAGAGCGGCGGGCAACCGGCTCCCCTACAGAGGTGGAAGTGGTTTTGCCTCCGGCGCCTCTACCGACGATCGAGACAACTTGGCTCCTAAAGGAGCCATCAAGATCATCGATGTCCCCAAGGAGGATGGGGAGGAAGACGATGCCATACTCAAGTCAAGGTTAACTGCTTGCTCATGGGGCTGTGGAGACTCCAACCGAGTAACCCCGGCTTTATACCCAAGCCACGCAGCCACGTAGGTCTGGAAGATGAAGCGGGACAAACAACGTCATGTCCCCTCATTGAACACCTAGGGAGGGGGCCATGGCCATATCCGGTTTCCCTCCAACACATGGCAATGCTCCACGACGAATGTCTCGTTTTCTCGTGCGGACTTCCTGTCACATTAATTACCCAAACCTCTTTCGGCGCGTGATAGGATCGTGGGCACAAGACCCTAAACGACCCCTCGTATTATCTAGTCAGAATACGGAGTGGCACGTCTTGTCCCACCAGGTGAACGTGTGGGATTCTCAAAACCCACACGAAACCTCTACTCTTGTGACTTCAAAGGACAGAGAACTGTCATGTCACATTCGGTTTTAAGACCAAAACTAGATGTAAACTATATGTATGCCAGGATCAGTTTATTCATACATATAGCGATGTCATTAGTACATAACAGACACAGTGCTTCTTATTACAACGCTATTTATTACAAAATGACCACATACGGGTCTAAAGAAAATACACCATAGCGGAACACAACAGCGCAGCTCCACACCAACATGCAGCTGACCGGGAGCTCCACAAGCCTAGAACTCGGCATCATCTTTAGGGAAATCATCCTCAGGGAATTCTTCAAAAGTTTCACCTTCTGAAACAGCAAGCGTGAGTATTTCCAATACTCAACAAGTGGGGGAAAAACAAATTTGATATGGTGGCTTGAACCAAGGTTTCCTATTCTCTAGGTTTCATTTGCATAAAAGCCGATTTTATCCCTGAACTATGGAAAAGCAAATTTTATTTTTAAAAGGAAAAGATGCACAAAAGATTTTCTTTAACCTCTGAGAATTCAACCAATTCTCAACCATGTAAGACATTCACCCGACTAATCATGTGAGGGTCCATGCTGCTCATAACCGTGAGCACGGCTGAATATTCAGTTTGACACTCTGCAGAGTTTGTACACTTTACCCACGAGTCATGATCTTCTCTGTTGCCAGTACCTGCCGGTACCTTACACACTTCCGGGGTGTGCGCCAAGAGATCACTACGAGGCTTTTCCAAAGAGTCTCCCAGTATGCACTTTCCCACTGAGGTTTCACCGCCGCACATAAGTGGAGTAACCCTCCACCCCAGAAGCCCCCATTTGTGCCAGGTAGAATCGGGAAGTAACCCTTCCTTATCTACACATCCAATTGGCTCATACAACACTGGGAGAACGTCTAATTACTAGGCCAAGCCGTACCATATTGGTCTCGTGGTTGTTCTGCTGCCATGGATGGTCGCTCCACGAACCGGTCCTTAAAATGGTTTGGGCAAGACCGCCATTAACCCCATAAGGGTAGTTTACCAAACATTTCCAAACAACCAACCATGCCGGGAAAAATAACCCCTTTATTTCCCAAAACCCCAAATATCCTTATTGTTAACTCCCTTAACAACATTAGTTTTCATGTCATACTTCCTATATCAACTTTTAGTTCATAACTCATGATTCATCACCTACATACTACATGTTCATCTAAAAGCATGGTTAAGCATAAACGTGATGTTATTTTAAGGATAAAACATCTAAAACTAACACTAGTGTTTGCTATACTACCCATTTTGTAAAACAGCATGCATATTTGATAAAGACTATCTTTATGTAAAAGCTGGGTTCGCAACATGGTTAAGACACTTGCCTTTGTCGAAGTGATGCACAGGTCCTTCAAAATCTTCTTCCTGGAAGTTCCCGAACTCTTGGACTGAATCGTCTACACAAGCACACTATCAAACATAAGAACAGTACACCAAACAGTCCTAAACTGAGGAAAAAACCCTATAAACAGAATCTACACATCGCTACGAGAATATGAGCGCAAAGATCGCCTAAATCGGAGCTACGAGCAAAAAGTTATGATCATTTGAAGTTTCAGGGGCTTAACTGCAAATTTTAGTTTAATTCTGAGAATAAAACGATTAATTTTTATACTGAAAACCTTATTTATTGCACCTGCTGATGTCATAAATAAAAATTGGAATTATTTGCTACAGGAAAATTACGTGAACCGGGTCCACGGGCCGTGGACCGAAGGGAAAGCCCTCGGTCCACCCGACCACGATGGACCAGAGGAGGCCGGCAGCCCAGCAAGGTGGCGGGCACGGCGGAGGGCCGCTGGACTTGGCCAAAAACGGGGCTCCGGTGGTCGGTACGCTCCGACAAGCGGCGGAAGGCGATGAGGAGGAGTCGGCGAACTTACCCCGAGCAAAAGGAGGGCCGGAGGGGCGTCGGGGTGACCGGGCGACGATAAGGACAGCGACGGCGGTCGGTGCAGCGGTGGAAGGGGAGCTCCGGCACCCGAACGATGACGGCGACCCGAGGAATCGGCTCTAGATGGTCCTGCGGGTCCAAAGGAGCAGTTAGCTTGGCCGGAGATGGCACGCACATGAAGGATGACGGCGGCGGCGCATCTCACCGGAGTCGAAGAAGAAAAGGGGCGACGACGGCGTTCTGAGCGAAAAAACGAGGAGTGAGCGGGTGGGTGGCGTGCGGGACCTCACCGAGGTGGTAGAGGGCGGCTTAAATAGGGGAATGAGCGAGCGGGGCGGCTGGAATTCGAAGGGTTAGGAGCATTTTCTTGCAATTACTGTGCAATAGAGAGGGGGGGGGGAAGAGAGGGAAACAACTGAGGAACACTTGGTGGAGCTTTAGGGTTTGAATTCGGCGGTTATAGGGAGAGGAGAGGGCGCCGGGGAAGAGGATCGGCCGACGGTCATTGGAGCTCGGGCGCGGCCGGAGGAAGGAGAAGAGGAGCCGGGGCGGCTCGGCTCAGCGCAGCCGGCTTGAGCCGGGCCCACCGGGCAGTGAGAGCGGCGGGGGAGGCGGATCGGCTCGGCGGGGGAGCAGGCCGACTTGGGCTGACGCTGAGAGAAAGGGCCGGCCCACGTGGGAGGGGAAGAAGGGAGGGGGAGGGGGTGAGCTGGGCCGGAAAAGGAATTCGGCCCAAATGCAATTCTTTATTTTCAAACCTTTTCCAATTGAATTTCAACACAATTCCAAATGAGGTATTAAAGCGGCGAATCCTAGCGAAATTTTGCAAACTTTTTCCACGCAATAAAACCTTATTGCATCTACAATGGCATGAATGCATTCAAACATTTATCCTAGGCCAATTTAAATTTAGAAATTAATTTCCTATTGAAACTAAGTTGCAACACCTGATTTAATTTCTAGCAAAATTTTAAATTATTGCAAATATTGAATTTTTGGGTGTTACATGCCATCAAGCATCCTTGATACTATACCCAGCTGGGGTTCATTTTTCCTCTAATGGATGCCCCTTTGACACCCCGACGTGATGAAGGCTATCCTGACATCCCTGACAGTGTGGCGTCAGGCCGCAATCGGCGACCAGCTCGCCCCCTTCAGGGGGTAGGCACCATGATAATTACCACGGTGGATATTTATCTCCCGATAGGATAGAAGGTAGTTATCCGGGATAAGGCCCAGTAATTTGGCCAGATCCCGAATATTTGTATATTATGACAACTTGTATGCTAAGCTACGCATGGCCCTATAAATAGGAGGCCATGGTACTCTGGGCAAAGGACGGACACAGCGAGAAAGAACAAGCAAAACAGCGAACGTTGTGATACTCCTCCCAGAGTGATACATTTTTCTATCATCAATATATTCGTGGTATTCCTTCCTCTCAAACATCGTCTCCAAGCTTGAGTCTCCTCCTTAGAAGAAACTCTCGCCGTACTTGCTAGAGCTAGACGAATTCTTGCTCCAACACCATAATAGCGTGCCATTGCTGCCTCCTCATCCTCAATAATATCACAACGCAACATACTAATTTGAAGCTCCCGATAATATACTTCTACGGATCTATCACCTTGGTTTAAGTGCTGCAATTTCTTACACAAATCACGTTTAAATGAGGGTGGGACAAATCTATTATGCATAGCAACCTTTAAAGCATTCCATGTAATAGGCGCTAATCCGTCAATGTATACCCTATTCCACCAGATGATTGCAAAATTTCTAAATTCACTAGTGGCTTGCCTAACTCTATGCACTTCAGGAATTAATGAGCATTAAACTTCTGTTCTACCATCATCTCCCAATCTAAATACCTTTCAGCATCCTAAGCCCCCTCAAAAGATGGTATAGTAAACTTAACCTTAGCAAATGGATCATCATTAGTTTTTTATGTTGCTGAAAATATTATCTCTCATACCTTGATGGTTGAAGTTCAATTGATTCCTCTGTCGTTCATCAAAGGCATCACGTTCTTGTCTTAGAATTTCATCATTCGCCACGGACTCCTCTTGTTCTTAGGCTGCACCATGAAGATCCACTCGACCACTGTTCGGTGGCGAATTAACCAATCGACCAAAGTGTGTATTGAGCATTGCAGTGCTTTCATTGAGTCGCTATAATGCAGTATTGGTTCCCGCAAGCTTCTGGTAAATGTCGTCATTAATAGTTTGTCGATGATCATCCAACAATATTGTGAGTTCTTCCCTCAAAACACACTCATGTGCATTCGATGCTTCTCCTGCCATGGTTAGTCGAAGATAGAAAACAACGAAAGATAAATTATCCCTATCGACTACTAGGTGGGGAGGTGGAATTACACACTCTCAAGTGTCTTACCACACTCTTGCAAGAGTTCTTAACAATCATCATAGTTGGCACAACTGGTGGCTGGTTCGTGATACCTTATTAGGTGCGAGTGAAGTAGTTGCAAGGGAAGATACCGTTCTGATGGAGAGAAGGTGTAGCTTGGATAGGAAATATTGAGTAGCAAGGAATTGAAATTAATTAAATCAGATTAGCAAAGGTGAATAAAGTCCACAGTACTCGTCACAGTTGATGGCCCGATCACGTTCCTAGAACTAGCTCAAATAAGCTAAAGACTATATTAGACACAAGCACAGTGGAACAAAATTTGCAATGCGAACTGATTCTCTCTCTTTTTTTAATCTTCTCTTTCTTCTCTCTTTTTGCACTCTTTGCTTCTTTTTTGGCACTCTTTGCTTCTTGCTTGTTTTCTTTTTTTTGCGAATGTGACACAAATTCAAAACTCTTCTATTGACTTTTCTAAGTTGAAAGAGGTATATGGGTCACAAACTTTTTTTTGGAGAGCAGGGGTATAAAGGTAATAAAAAGATCCAAAAACTATGGTGGTCGGATCTTTGGCTACCTCTCTCTTGGCTATGGTGGTAGGATCCGAGAAGGTGGGCGACTCTCACTAAGTAGTTGGATCCAAGAAAGTGGGCGAATCCAACTAGGTGGTCGCGGCGACTAGGTGGTCGAACTCGAGTGGGTGGTCAGAGTACCTGGTTGGAACCTTGAGTGGGTGGTTAGAGTGACTGGTTGGAACCTCGAGTGGGTGGTCAGAGTGTCTAGTGGTCAAACCCGAGTAGATGGTCGACTTGACTAGTGGTCGAACCCGAGTAGATTGTCGAATTCGAGTAGGTGATCGGAGACAACTAGTGGTCGAACCTGAGTTGATGGTCGAACTCGACTAGTAGTTGAACCTGAGTTGATTGTCAAACTTGACCAGTGGTCAACAGTCCTGTTACACAATCTCGATTGAAACAGACAAGGGCAAATCGAGATACACAACGACTAAGGCGACAAAGACTCGACACTAGAAACTAGAACATAATGACTCGACTAGCAACAAAGACACTGACGATGGACTCAAACTCAAACACAAAAACTGAAAACAAAATTGCAAAAAGCTCAAAGTGGTTTGGACAGCGGAAAAACTAAGATCTAAATATTTTTGTTGGGCAATTTTTTGGACTCTAGGTAACAGAAAACGACAAAATAAAGGGGATAACTGAGATTACCTAACAGGCAACCGAGGCTCTGATACCACTTGATGCGCATTTTCCCAATCTTCCGAAGGTAATATGATAAGTCGATTGGTGGCGTTTCGACGTTGATGATCCAAAGGCTCTGAACAGAACAGATCTAGAACCCTCGCAACTACTACACCACTACTCCATGGTTATCAACCGTGCCAAGACACGCTTGACCTCGCCAAGAAGGCTTTTCCTGCAAGCGAATTGAGAACACAAGCAAGAACAAGTAGATGCAATCTGAATATTGCTAAGTACCAATGAAGTACTCGAGTTTGGGGTTCAACAAACTGATAAACGGTGAAACTACCTAAAACAGAATAATCTAAGCTAAACCCGAGCCTAAACTATGACGGCGACCATATATTTATAGGGGGACATGAGGGGGTCAACCTAGGGTTGTGCAACTGTGGAAAGAGATGTGTACAACCTGGACTTCGACCTTGACACGGTTACAAAAGCCGACAGGGTCTAGAATGGTGATGCAATACCTTATTCCTTCAACTCTAACTAAACTATAAGGAATATTTAGTCAAGCATAGATCCATTGGGAAGGGCACATCGTAAGCTTTCCAGAATATCCAAGATTGCCTAAAATGGACTACGTATGAGAGAGTTATGCCCATTTTACTGACGTGATATCTTGAGACTCGACCACGACCACATCCATGACTTCGACAAGAGCTCAGCCTTGAGTCCGAGTAGACTTGGCCTTCGAGGGGTGATGTCTGGGTAAGATTGTAGTTCTTCTCCCACATTCCTACATAATAAAATATCACAAGAATTTAGTAGTAATCCATCCAAGGAAATATGAACAACGAGAAACTAGTTCACCTGGTGGTCTAATTATCGTGCACGTGCTCTTGTAATTAGACCTTGTATGATTTGAGGATTATTGGCGGTATTGATCGTATCCGAAGGACTCATGGGCTCATCAAATGGAAGGTTCAAAATACTTCCGTTACAGTATCATGTTTGCTCCTAACTATACTATAGAGGCATATATACTGTCACATAGTTAAATTTCCCAACCATCGGTCTTCCCAAAACTTGATCTGTGTGCCATCTTTGATTAAGAAGTTTTCGAAACGAAGAAAACACGCTTCACCATAAGGCTGGCCCAAAAATGTGAGTCCTCAGTTTCCACTGCACTTGCGAAAGGGGCTTTAAGCCCAAGTACTTGTTGCGTATCAGCTATTACCACATTTCATCAGTCGTGAGCAACTTAAAAAGCCATTTGCTAAGCAAGGCAATGTTCTTGGAATCGAGATCCTGAATTCGTAGACCCCCTTGTTCTCTATGTCGGCACAGGATTCCATTTAGCAAGACCTTATTTTTTTCTTTTGATCATCATTTTACCAGTATAAACTGTAGCGAAAATAATCAAGCTTTTTAAGGACCCCCCTTGGTAAAGCAAAGAAGGACATCATGTACATAGGCAGGCTGGTAAGCACTTCCGCCAGTTAAAAGGTGTTTCTTTTGAAACTACTGAGTTTCTTCTCCAACCGCTCCTCAACCCCTTTCTAATCCACATTTCTCAATTTGCTATAGTGGATAGGAATACCAAGATGCCACAAAGGGAATTCGTCAGTACCGCATCTGAAAAGCTTGGTGTATTGCTCGGTGATGGCTTGAGCGTCACCGAAGCAAAACTGTTTAGTCTTAAAAAGTTGATCTTAATGCCTGGGAGTTGCTCAAAAGCACAAAGCAGCAGCTTCATATTGGGAGCTTTCTCAAGGTCATAATCCATAAAGAGTATCGTGTCATCAGCGTATTATAGAATAGATATACCATCATCCAAAAGATGAGATATTACTCAACTTATGTGCCCATCAGCTTTGACCCTTTTAATAAAAACAGCTAATATATCCGTCACAATATTGAATAACACCGGGGAGAGTGGGTATCCCTGTCGGAGTCTTTTTTTAGTTTGAAAGAAAGATCCAACATCATCATTCACTTTAATTGCTATACTACCTCCCAAAACAAAAGTCTCAATCCAAGAGATTCACTTGGGCAAGCAGCCTTTCATCCGAAAAGTCTGTAGTAGGAAGGGCCATTTGACTATGTTGTAGGCTTTTTCAAAATCTACATTAAAAATAACCCTATTTAATTTCTTTCTGTGCAATTCATAAATTGTTTCATATAAGGTGATGACTTCCTCTAGTATATTTCGTCCTTGCATGAACATAGTTTGAGTTGGATTAACCACTTGATCCACAATGTAATTTATCTATTTGTGGTCACCTTTGTGAAAATCTTGAAGCTGACATTCAGCAAACAAATAGGTCTATATTGTTGGATCTGGTTTGCCTCTTTAATTTTCGGTAGCAGAGTTATCACTCTGAAATTGAGGCTAAATAATGGCAGTTTGTCCCCGTACAATTCTTGGAATAAACTCATCAAGTCAAACTTGATGATATTCCAAAATAATTTATAAAATTTTACCGGAAATCCATATGGGTCTAAAGTTTTATTATGTTCTATTTCAAACATGGTATCCAAACTTCATTCTTCGAAAAGGTGTGTAAGGAAATCATTCTCCGCCTTAGAGACGTGAGAGACATCGTCTTTCCTGGAGCATCAGTTTAAA
This sequence comes from Phragmites australis, assembly GCF_958298935.1. Lineage (NCBI taxonomy): Eukaryota > Viridiplantae > Streptophyta > Magnoliopsida > Poales > Poaceae > Phragmites > Phragmites australis. Next base: position 13,447,157 of record NC_084939.1, on the reverse strand, counting down.
GCAGCAGTGCTGAAATAGCATTTGGAGGGAGCCCGATTGCGGATGAAGAACCAGGCCGATAAGCGCAGATCAGAGAGGTCTTTCAACATTGGCGACTGGGTATATCTCAAGATCCAACCGTATGCTCAATCCTCTCTTGCATCGCACGCTAACCAAAAGTTGTCCTCCTGTTACTTTGGACCTTCGTCCTCCTCTCTCATGCTCTTTGCTGTTCTTCTGATCCCATTCCTCTGCTAATTGTTCTTGCTTCGCGTCTGATAGATCGGGGTACGTGGCAGTTTCTCGACTTCAGCTGTTCCTCATCAAAACAGACCCTGCCACGACACCTCTTTGGAGTTCCATGCTTAAGTTGCAGTACCATTTTATTCTAGGATTAATGAATATATCTATACTATATGAAATCTCGTTAATACTCCGATATCTTGTTGTGGTTCTATGCTATCGCAGTGGTAATTCTATTATTTGATATATCATTTTAGCGGCAGTGTGTATGACATAGACATATTTAGTAATTTATTAATCGAGTGTTGTAGCTATTAATATCCCTTGCGTCTAATCAATACTTTATTTCACTACTATAAAAACTATTTTTAGAGGTGATTCATAACCCATTTGCACAAACTATTTTTAGAGGCTGGCCTATAAAAATGGAAGATTTCCACATGCGCCAAAGAGACAGCCTGTGGAAAGCTATTTTCACAGGCGATTCTATTAAGTAACCGCATGTGTTATTATCACAGGCTGTTCCTTAAGTGAACTGCTTGTGAAAATAGTTTTTCACATGCGGTCTCTTTTGCAACCGCCTGTAGATAGGTAGATTTTCACAAGTGGGCGACATAAGGGCCAGTCTGTGGTATGTATTTCATTCAAAAAATAATAAAGAGCATATATTTTATTCTCTCCAGATTTTAGCACGTTTTCAAGACAGATTCCAACATCACATATTTCCACAGCATTTGAATCAATACAAGTCTAATATTTAACACAAACACAAAATTATTCATAAGTACAATATTTTTACATCACAAATCAGTTTACATCACAAGCCAAATATTAAACACAAGTATTTTTTCATCTCCCACTTACAAAGCCTCCGATGGCTAGCCAATTTACCTCCGAGATCGAAGAATATGCCACTATTATGGATGACTTCATGCATGATAAACCGACACGTGTCACGTTGGACGTTTTGGATATCTTCGTCTTTGAGAGAGGTGTGGGTAGGTTCGATCATCCGTGCCTAAATGGAAAACACAACTTAAAGAGCTAAAAACTACTAACAATGGAAACAGAATCAAATAAGAATGTGCAAGCGCAATGATGACTAATATCCTCAGGGTTCATTATGTATCTCCCTTTTACCCTAAGAAACTGACAAACATAATATCCATAAAGAACAGTGTTGCAAACTTGCTTGTGGCACTTCAAATAAAAATGCAATATATTTGTTAGTTCAATAAAACTCTTCGTCATAAATAGCGAGATACAAGCATTAGAGGTGTGTTATTACCGGAAAACGTGTACAAACCTCCATCGCATTTGGCTTGGCCGCATCGTATACCCCACCTTTCATTATGTACCACTTGTAGGCCCTATTCGAATGGTAATAAATAATTATCAATTCATAAATGATTTATAAGAATTTTATGTGTGGGGAATTTCTTTACCTTTGTATAACATCGATGAGATCTTGGTACGATTTTTGGGGGAGATCGGCTTAGTCAAGGACCACGAGTCTGCTCGACTTCGGCATCAGCATGATACAAATAAAATGGTCGTTACATGAATCTTTATGTTAGGTTTTTGATCGACCAATTAAGTTGAATACTTATGTTAGGTTTTTGACGTATCACACTTACTTAAAGTTGTAGGGAGCCATGATGTAGTCCTTGTCTTGCATTTCTAACATAGCCCTTCCTATGTAGGTTGATATTTCAAGCCTACGTGATTTAGTCATTTCTCTTATGACCCTTGCTTTCTCCTTGTTACTCTTTCCCTTAATCTTGGGGTCATGAGTCCTCAACTTAATGACCAAGTTAGGCTGGGAAATTTGTTGTGGATTAATGAATCCGATCGATAACTTCAACTTTTTCGCCTCGTTAAATTGCATTCTATAGAACAAGTCAGTAGTCATTAGCTTCTATAGTATACATTGGTAGATATATGAATGTAGGTGTAAATTGTAGGCACTTACAAGCACCACACGCTTATGAGATTGATGTCGAGTTTGTCACGGTGGAATAAAGTGTGCATTTCCTTAAAATCCACCATGAGATAGGAGTCTCCACTCAGATAAACGTTAGTGGGGGTAGAAGCAGTGATTATAGAGAAAACCGCGCGGTATGCCCTCATGTACCATTCATGGAATCTCATCATGTCCCATGGACCTTCTTGGAATTGAAACATTGGCAAAAATAGCAAGCCATTCTCATATTTCTCAGGAACATCTGGATTAGGCAACAAAATCCAATTGATGGGTACTTAATGTTTTGCCGGTCCCTTTCGCCAGATCGCCCTTCCCTAAAGATTCTGAAGCGGATGATTCCTTTGATTTTGAGGACAGAAGCCACCTCTTCACTTGAGATATTAGAGTCTTTTCGAATGGGGTAACCATGATGACTCTCCGATGCTCAGGTGAAAGTGCCGGAGGCAGATAGACTTGGTGCAGGGCCAAAGGTGACCGAGGCGGAGAGACTGGGGGTGGGGCTGAAGGTGCCTGAGGCAGAGAGGCTTGGCATTAGGGTGGAAGTACCTGAGGCAGAGATGATGGCGTGGGAGCGAAGGTGCCTAAGGCAGAAAGACTGGGTGCAGGGGCAAAGGTGCCTGAGGCGGAGAGGCTTAGCATTGGGGTGGAGGTGCGTGAGGCAGAGATGCTGGGCATGGGGGCGTCCGTGGCACTGGCGATTATGACTACTGACGGCTGAAGATGATATCCCGTCTGGGCCATAATATGAAGTTGCCAACAGCCTCATCGAGAATCTTGAAACCCTCAGGTGTGTTGATGTCTAGCTTGTACTTCATAAAAAGTGGTTGTACTGAGTCCACTTGTACCTTAACGTAATCGGCCGAAATTTCTTGATTATGAAACACACGGCCTAGAATGGCTTGGCCCGTGGCAGCCTTGACAGTGAAGTCTCCCTTGTCGACTGGAACATGTAGCATGCAAGAGGTAGCCTCTATGATATCATCCACAGGATATCTCAGGTTATCGACCTGCGTGGACCTGACACTTCTCTGAAAGCCGTATCTCGCGCCGTATCTTTCTGATCTAGGGCAGCAAGGCAAGCATCTATCATATTGCACTGTGTTAACTTGAAAGTCTAAAGTGTTATCTATGCTTACGTATGTATGCATATGCTGGGTACCCTTGGGTAGAACCTATGCCGTTGCATTCTTCTACCTTGGTCACGAGTTCATGTGTGTTCCTTGAAGCCTAGAGGTGACGTCGATGTCTAAAGGTCTTCGCTATGGTTAGCAATTGTTAGGTATTTCGGTAGAATTCGAAAGACAACATTCTCCATTATTCACGAGAATAGGATCTACTACTCTTTACAATTACATGTTGTTGGTGATGGTATAGTTGGTGAGTGGTGAGTATGAGACGAGATGTGGGCAGTGTTAGGGGTGTCGTCTGCCTCGGTGGGAAGTCCAGGGGGTAGGTCGGGAGAGGAAACCCGAGCACCATAGATCGCTTGTATCGTTTAAGGCCGATCATCGGGGTTGTTGGCTTTAGCACTTATCTTACTCACTACATGTCGATCTAATGGTAAGGCGAGCCGAATACCTTCGCAGTTGTGGCTTTGTGGGTGTGAACATTGACGGTGTGAGTGGGCGGGCTTGTAAGTGGTACTAGTTTGCTCCGGGAGTAGTTCTAGTATCGCCACGCCGAGCGATGCATGCCCCACACGGTTGGGGCTGGTTGGGAAAGGTTGTCACGAGTACCCTCTTGTGTGCACTTTAGCCGGTGGCACAAGCTGAATGGTCCTTGTGTCGCTTAGGTCTAGGAGTATCCCCCTGCAGGGTGTATAAATAGTTCGAACTACCATGCTCTCGGTCATGAGCATACTATTGTTTCATCTGCACCTAGTCGTAGAGTTCTCATTGTGGTTTGTGGATGATGGCATGAGGTTGGTGGTTGGGCACGTGATAATGGTCTGGGTATGGTGGTTGGTGGTTGGTGGTTCGAGTTGGCACTTGTTCACATTGATATACTTGTTGTTACATTTACATATGCTCAATTGTTGGTTATGGCAAGGTAGTTTCATATAAGTTGGTTAAGTTAGTTGCTCACACCTATGTCTAGGATGCTTACTGCTTAATTAACTTAACCATGTTTAAGTCTTGTTACCAGCTTAAATGCATGATCTTTGGAGTCAGGAATATGTATACCCATATTGTGTACGACTTGCGAGTACCTTCGTACTCACGGTGCTGCCCTTAAGTTGATGCAGGTTCGCAGGTTGGCGAGGAAGAGGTGGTTTTCAGCTACTTTGTGCCTGCCGATCAGGGTGGCGGGCAGGAGTAGCACACTCTCAGTGTTTGGTATGGGGCTTAAGGGCATGTGGCTCCATATCCTTTTGTTGCATAGTTTTCTTCTGCTGCGTAGTTGTTGTTTCCTTTTTGTTGTAAATTGTGGAAACAGCTACATGTTTAAAGACTTGTAATATAATATTAATTACTCGCACTTTCTTAAGCTTTATTTTGATGTATATGTTGGAAAGGCATGTTTTCCGATCTTGGGCACAAAACATGTGCCGGGACTACCAGGACGTCATTCTGATTAATTGTCTAGGTTGTGATTATGAAAAATGATCTGCGTGATGATAAATTTGAATACCGTTTGGATGGTTCCTCACAGCATGGTATCAAAGCTTGGTTTTGATTAAGTAGCCTAAACATAATTAGAGTGTTGTTTAGTAAAAGGTCAACTTCACCTAAACAAGTCACTAAGATTTTGTTTATGCCTCTTCATGATTAATATGTATGAAAATGCAATATTATGCCCCTAAGTATAACTCCTTATCAGTTTCTATGTTTGTTGCGGAGAGAAGTTCACGAGAAAGAAACAGTAGCTAGGATCGAGCATACCGTCATTGTCATATTGCATTCATGCATGCATCATCTATATCAAACCAAGTGCGGCTTATGTGTGCCTAGGAAGTTTAACACACATAAGGACGTCATAGGTGAAGTAACAAAAGCAATACTTTATTTAATCAAACGTTCACTTCTTACAATAAAAAAGACTTCACCTAAGAAACCTCAAAATTTAACCTAAACGACATCATCAAAACGACGGCAGCGGGATGATAGCATTGGTGACCAAAACTCCACAGGCACCGACTGGAAGACACGCTCCTTAGAATATCAGGTCGTCGTCTTGGAAATCCTCAAAGTCTTCCACTGAGCAGCATATGTTTTTGGTAGGAGAAAGCAAGGGTGAGCAAGTGTGGAAAAATAATAACATGCAGGCTTATATCAAGAATAGGCTGACACAAGGTATTATTTGCGTAAATGCGAGTAATGAAAACACATTTGGACTCAAAAGCATTAGACATGTATTAAATGAATGTAACCCAACTATCCATCATTTAGCATACAAGGTTCCCCACCCTGCATACCACAACCGTCTAGTACTTCCTGTACTAAGACCAAAACCACAACATCTAGTACTCCCTGTACCAGAACCAAAACCAAACCACCATCTAATCATGTCAGGATCCAAGTCTCTCATATCCGTGAGCACGGCTGTTATAACAGTTTTACACTCTGCAGAGGTTGTCCAACTTTACCCACGAGTCAGTGAATTCCATGTTGCCGTGTTTGCAAGACACTTAACACATGCCAGTGGTGTGCCGCCAAGAATCACTGTATGACACTTTCCACTAACTAGAGACTAATCCAGTGCATGTCTGCCCACTAGGTTTCACCGCCAGGCTTTACGCAAGCAAAGCTCCTACCCAGAAGCCCCCTTTTGTGCTGACCCAACGCACACTGGACAGACTCTAATCAGTATGTCACTTCTTACCCATATCAGCCTCGTGGTTGGTACGTTACTTCTTGGGTTTTCGCTTCACGAACCGGTCCTTACCTAGGTTACTTGAGCAAACACTAAACCAACGTCATAACCATGACAACTATCACCAACATCCCTATGCTCAAGACCTAAGGTTCCATGTTGCTAAAACATCATCATATTAACCATCATTACTGCATATGTTCAATAGTCAAAATTATGACACTTCCCAATATCCCAAAAGCAAGGCTAAGCAATCTACCCATAAAAGACTCCTAACCATAAACCATCTAGGTTCCAAGGGATGATAAGGGAATATCTAGGGAAAAACCCTAACATAGGTGACTACCCATCATATTGACAGACATTGCATTCAGTTTTGTAAAAAAAAACATTTAAAAATGTAGGTTCAATATGATCAAGGACACTTGCCTTCTTCTTGCTGCTGCTCAGTGTATTCTTGCTCCTGGTCTTGCTGTTCTTCAAATTGATCCGGAACGTTATCAGCTAATCGCACAATTACTGGCAAACAAACAAACAAGATACACTAAGAATAGAGCACAAAACAAAAGAACAACGAGATAAAAACTGGCTAAAAAGAAAGAGCACTGAAAAACGAATCCATCGGCGCAAGAATCGCTTAAATCGGAGTTACAATGGAAAAGTTAGGGCTAAAACAAGTCTAGGGTTAAATCTGGAAAAAGAAAAGGACTTAAATTGAATTATCAGAAAGTCCATGGACCTTTTTGGAAAAATAGAGGGACCAAAATGTAATTATGAAAAAGTATAGGGACCTAACTGTAAAAAGACAAGGCTCTTTTTGTTATTTCAGAAAAGTTCAGGGGCTAAATTGCAAAATTACCAATTAAAGGAATTATCAGATTTATTTTTATACTGATAGAGGTTTGAATTACTGACTGGGTAGCTCTGGCTGACGTGGCATGGTGACAAGGGTGACACATCAGCAGAAAGGTTGAGGTGGTAGCTGAGGTGGATGGGTGACATGGCATGGCTGCTGACTGGGTTAAGTGGTTAACAATGATGTTCCTTGTTAACAAAGAGGCTTTATTTTCACTTGATGATATACATTCCTCTTTGCTTGTGCTGTTCCTGTTCTTTTGGTTCCAAAAAAAGACGATAGTTGGCGCATGTGTGTTGATTGTAGAGCCATTAATAATATTACCATAAGATATCATCATCCTATCCCTAGGCTAGATGACATGCTTGATGAGTTAAGTGGTTCTATTGTGTTCACACAGATTGACTTGCGTAGTGGTTACCACCAAATAAGAATGAAATTGGGAGATGAATGGAAAACTACTTTTTAAACAAAGTTTGGTTTATATGAGTGGTTAGTGATGCCTTTTGGTTTAACTAATGCACCTAGCACATTTATGAGATTGATAAATGAGGTTCTACGTGCTTTCATTAGTAAATTTGTGGTGGTTTATTTCGATGACATCTTGATCTATAGCAAGTCACATACACAACATATTGATCATCTACGTGTTGTTTTTGATGCTTTGCGAGAGGCACGTTTATTTGCTAATCTTGAGAAGTGCACCTTTTGCACCGATCAAGTTGGTTTTCTTGGCTATGTTGTTACTCCACAAGGAATTAAAGTGGATGAATCAAAAATTGAAGCCACCAAGAGCTGGTTGACCTCGAAGACTATTACACAGGTGAGAAGTTTTCATGGTCTTGCTTAAAGTGCCTAGAGGGGGGGGGGTGAATAAGCTTTTCTGAAAATTAAAACTAAACAGCGGATAAAAGCTGCTGGATACTCCGGTGAAGGTTGCATACTCCGGTCAGTCTAGAGTATCCGGTCTAGTCCGGAGTCTCCGGTCTATACAGGATATCAAGAATAACTAAGAATTAACGCGAGCAGCTAGAATCTAAAGGTGATACTAAGTCTACTAGATATCACAAAGCTTAAACAACAATAAATACTAGCAAGATGATCAATAAGATAATTTATATGTAAATTCTCAAATCCACACGATTAAGTAAATGCACAAATAAGAACACAAGGGATTATCCCGGAGTTCGGCCACCTCACAAAGAAGTGCCTATGTCTCCGTTGAGGAGCTCACAAAGAGCCGGGTCTTTTCTAACCCTATCCTCTTCTAGCGACCACAAAGATCAAGCTAGAATTTCCTTACTCAATTTGAAGTCAATTACAAACTTTCCGTGGCACTCCACAAAGATTGGGTGCTCTACGGGTGACGCCTTGCCATCTAGAAGCACAAAGCTCCAAGAGAAAAGATCACTGTGAATGCTCGATGAAGAACTCAATGCTCAAGTGCCTTAATCTCACTCCAAACCCAAACTCACTAAATTTTTGCAAAACTTAGCACAAGAGGTGGTTGGAGGGATTTTGAATGCTCTTGGAATGCTCAAGGAGTGTAGAGTTCAGCAGCAACAGTATGCCTTTAATGCCATGGGGTGTGGAAGTATATATAGCCCTCTCTCAAAAACTAGCCGTTACTGTTCTGATAGACCTAACCCGGAGTATCTAGTGAACACCGGAGTATCCGGTCTCAATTCCAAAAACGGCGTCAGAACGGTCAGAGAACATGTCAGAACTAGCCGTTACAGTTCTGTTAAGTTACCGGAGTCTCCGGTCCTAACAGGGCTATCACTCAGACTAAGTCCGGAGACTTGCCAGACCCTCCGGCTTCTCCAGGTACCAGAGTATCCGGTGAACACCATAGACTCCGGTCCTTTTTATCAAAAGAGTAAATATTAACCGAGCCACCCTTGCCGGAGTCTCCGAGGGAGACTCCGGTAAAAACATTTTCTCCTATCGGAGTATCCGGTGAACACCGGAGACTCCGGTCTTTTTTAACAAAAATAAATGCCTAACCGATCGACCTCTGGCGGAGTCTCCCTCGGAGACTCCGGCTTTAAAACTCACCAACTACTGGAGTATCCGGTGAACACCGGAGACTCCGGAAAATTAAAAATATAACGAAACCGAGCACCCTTTGCCGGAGTTTGACTCGGAGACTCCGGACTAAATATTGAGTACGTGGGTGAGTGTGTCTCTCAACTTATTGGTTCTAAAGGATATCTTGAGCATTGAGACACTAAACAAGCAATCAAATGCAACCCTCTTAATAAAGCGGCTATCCTAGACTCAATTTCAAAAATAGAGAAATTGAAATCCTATTGAGTACTCCTCGATGCTTCTCCTTTCTTTTCGAAGGGCGTCAATCGTCATATGTCTTCTCAATTTAGACTTAGACCTGTTCATGACTTAGATAAACATATTAGATCCTTAATCTTTTTGTCATCAATAAGCCAAAACCCACTTAGGGGGCCTAGATGCACTTTCAATCTCCCCCTTTTTGGTGATTGATGACAACACGATTAAAGCTTACAAAAGATATTTGAAACAGGATTTTGAATTCTAGAAGATATGGTGAGCTCCCCCTAAATGTGTGCATTGAGTTAAGATTGGGTTACACTCAAATGCACATTTTCAGGAGAAAAAATTTGCAAGAGCTCCCCTTATATCCTAGGATCCGTGGGATGCCATATCAAGTAATCAAGATGCATATGACAAGATATGAATCACACTTAATTTAAGAAATACGACAAGCATCACACTAACATGAAGAGTCTTACAAATTTAAATAGAGCACATAGTTCATCACACACACAAGAAAGTCCCAATGTCCAACAGCGCTGAAATAGAGTCCAAAGCTAGAAAAGAAAGAAACTAAGGAAACTAAGAATCTGATCTCTCTCTCCCCCTTTGGCATCAAGCACCAAAAAGAGAGAGAACTATTCGCTGTTGTCTTCTTCGTCGTCGTTGTCATCATCATCATCCTCACTTCCATCATTGTTGCCGCCAGGAGAGGAGCTCGTTGCAGGAACGGCGTCGGAGGAGTCATCATGAGGTTGAGCTTGAGAACTCTCGGCAACTGCTTGGGCTTCATCATACCAAGCCCATGGATTTTCAAATTCAATGAGTGCACTTTCTGCTTCATCCGAAGCAATAGGGGAGCAAGGTGGCTGAAGGTTCATGGAGGCATACATTGCCTTCTAACGTTTCTCCATTTTCTTCAGACGGACACTCATCTCCTTGATCTGTGTCGCATTGTGAGTGTACAAATTGAAAATAGCTTTGAGAGCACTTTTTATAAACGATGACCCTCGAGGAGGAGCACGTCTTGAGGCAATCTTCCTTGAGCTCGGTGGAACATGAGGAGGGGATGGCGAGGGAGATGGAGCTCGGATATTAAGAGGTCTCATCCGATTGGGTTCATATTTTATCTCCTTCACAAAAGTCTTCTTGGATACTCGCTCGATGATAGACATGATATATGGAGCTTATCCACAACTCTTGATGGGCGATTTTGATGTGAACACAATTTCTTCCCAAAGAAAATAAGCCACACTGAAAGGAGCATGATCATTGGACATGGCAGCGAGGAGATTCCTTGAGATGCTCTGCACTGTGGTCGCATCCCCGCTCTTTGGTGCCAAAGTGAGTCGAAATAAAGAGTTCAAGCATCTATAGAATGGTCTCATTCCGGTGAGTTTTTCAAATTCGACTCGTCCATGATTAAGATACATGAACCCAAGCTCTTCCAAGGTAAGTTGATTCTCGTTATGAATTTGATCCTAATGTGTATCTCGAGTATCAAAACGGAAATGATGAGCAAAGCCTCTGAAGCTTATTTTGTACTGAACTCCCTCGGTCATCCAATGCATGAAGGGATTCTCCGATCCCTCGAACCAAACTGTGGCATAGAATTGTGCGATGACTTCCTCGCACCAATCATATTTGAATGCTATTATATTCTTGACCTTCTTTCTCTCACATGCAGCTATGACTTCATTAAACATAGGGTCATTTTTCTATGCCATGTAGTTCCAATCAATCCACTGCATGTGTGTGATTGGCTTCTTCTTTGATAGGATCACCGTCTCATAGAAGTCTGCTTGGAAATCATTCCAAAAGCGGTAATCCGTGACATTCTTTTCATAGTCAAAAGGGTTGTTCATTCTCTCATTGACTACCCTGGACACGTGCTTCATGTAATTCATTGTTTGCTTCAGAGTGTCAAAGATAGAAGCTGTCCTTAGGGTTCTATGAAGTTTCAGAGATCCAATCACATCATCTGCCTCCTCTTCTTCCTCATCCTCTTGATCAGCTGCATCGGACTTAGAACTATTTTCTATGGCGATGCCTTTGCCTCTCTCTTCTCGAGAAGGCATCCCACTTCTTCCCCTTCCTGCTGTTACTGGGGCTAAACCCTTTCCACGGCCACTGTCGTAGCCCCTCATCGCTTGACTCTTGGTCCTACAAAGAGTGACAACGTCTCTTTGAGATTCTCCAGCAAAGGTCTCTTCTTCAATGTGAATCCCCCTCCCGGTGGCCACTTTGCGAACTCTTTCACCGCTCGCATGTCCACTCCCGCTATCCTCTGAATGGGCCGGTGCTCTAGACTCTTGAGCACGTGGATCATTTTTCTATTTCTTTTTCCGCTCGAACGTGTGACCCTTCACAAAACGATCTCCAGCCATGATGAATTACTTGAGAGAGATAGAAGGAATAAGGAGGATGCGAAGATATATTGATGAAAAGACTGTTGCTGAAAAACTGGCAGACACCGGAGTATTCGGTGAACACCGGATACTCCGGTCAGCCCGAGAAAATCCCCAAAACCTAGGGTTTTGGAAGATTTGGCCAACAAGAGTTTAATCTAATATAGGAACAAGTTCTAAGAAGTATATAGAGCTATTCTACCAAGGGAAATCGATCCTAGAGTGTCACACCCGGTTTTAACGACCAAAACCAAGTGCGGCTTATGTGTGCCCAGGAAGTTTAACACACATAAGGACATCATAGGTGAAGTAACAAAAATAATACTTTATTTATTTAAACGTTCACCTCTTACAATAACAGACTTTACCTAAGCAATCTCAAAATTTAACCTAAACGACATCGTCTAAACGACGGCAGCGGAACGAAAGCATTGGCGACCAAGACTCCACAGGCACCGACTGGAAGATACGCTCCTTAGAACACCAGGTCATCGTCTTGGAAATCATCAAAGTCTTCCACTGAGCAGCATATGTTTTTGATAGGAGAAAGCAAGGGTGAGCACATAATGTACTCAGCACGTGTGGGAAAATAATGACATGCAGGCTTATATCAAGAGTAGGCTGACACAAGGTATTATTTGCGTAAATGCGAGTAATGAAAACACATTTGGACTCAAAAGTATTAGACATATATTAAATGAATGTAACCCAACAATCCATCAACTAGCATACAAGGTTCCCCACCCTGCATACCACAACCGTCTAGTACTCCCCATACTACAACCAAACCACAACATCTAGTACTCCCTGTACCAGAATCAAAACCAAACCACCATCTAATCATGTGAGGATCCAAGTCTCTCATATCCGTGAGCACGGCTGTTATAACAGTTTTACACTCTGCAGAGGTTGTCCAACTTTACCCACGAGTCAGTGAATTCCATATTGCCTTGTTTGCAAGACAATAACACACACCAGTGGTGTGCCACCAAGAATCACTGTATGACAGTTTCCACTAATCAGAGACTAATCCAGTGCATGTCTGCCCACTAGGTTTCACCGACAGGCTTTACGCAAGCAAAGCTCCTACCCAGAAGCCCCCTTTTGTGCTGACCCAACACATACTGGACAGACTCTAATCAGTATGTCACACCTTACCCATTTCAGCCTCGTGGTTGGTACGTTACTTCTTGGGTTGTCGCTCCACGAACCGGTCCTTACTTAGGTTACTTGAGCAAACACTAAACCAATGTCATAACCATGACAACCATCACCAACATCCCTATGCTCAAGACCTAAGGTTCCATGTTGCTAAAACATTATCATATTAACCATCATTACTGCATATGTTCATTAGTCAAAAATTATGACACTTCCCAATATCCCAAAAGCAAGGCTAAGCAATCTACCCATAAAAGACTCCTAACCATAAACCATCTAGGTACCAAGGGATAAAAAGGGAATATCTAGGGAAAACCCTAACATAGGTGACTACCCATCATATTGACAGACATTGCATGTAGTTTTGTAAAACAAAACATTTAAAAACATAGGTTCAATATGATCAAGGACACTTGCCTTCTCCTTGCTGCTGCTCAGTGTATTCTTGCTCCTGGTCTTGATGTTCTTCAAATTGATCCAGAACGTTATCGGCTAATCGCACAATTACCGGAAAACAAACAAACAAGATACACTAAGAACAGAGCACAAAACAAAAGAACAACGAGATAAAAACTTGCTAAAAAGAAAAAGCACTGAAAAACGAATCCTTCGATGCAAGAATCGCTTAAATTGGAGTTACGATGGAAAAGTTAGGGCTAAAACAAGTCTAGGGTTATATCTGGAAAAAGAAAAGGACTTAAATTGATTTATCAGAAAGTCCAGGGACCTTTTTGTAAAAATAGAGGGACCAAAATGTAATTATGAAAAATTATAGGGACCTAACTGTAAAAAGATAGGGCTCTTTTTGTTATTTCAGAAAAGTTCATGGGCTAACTTACAAAATTACCAATTAAAGGAATTAACAGATTTATTTTTATACTAAAAAATGTTTGAATTACTGACTGGGTAGCTCAGGCTGACGTGGCGTGGTGACAAGGGTGATACATCAGCAAAAGGGCTGAGGTGGTGGCTGAGGTGGATGGGTGACATGGCATGACTGCTGACTGTGTTAAGTGGCCACACGTGGCAGCTACTGATTGGTTGACCGAAGGGGTACGATTAGATCTAATCTAGGCCGATGAGGTTAGATCCAACGGCTGAGCTCAAAGGGGATGGTCGGCGGAGAGGTTCTCGGCGGAGCCGAGCTCGGGCACGGCGGCGACTCACCGGCAACAAGCGCAAACCTCGTCGCCGGTCTCGGATCATGACGACAAGCGGCGGAAAAGCATCAGGAGGGAACGGCGATCTCGTTTTGGGGCTTACTGAAGGCTGCGCGGCACGGGAAGGTGGTCGGCGACGGAAGGGGGCGGCGATGGCTTCGGGAACTCGTCGGAGAAGACTCTCCGGCGGCGCAGAGATCAAATCGACGATGGGAAAAGCTTCTGTGGTGGCAGGCACTCGCGATGGTGGGCTTGGAAAGCACTGCAAGGCTCTGGAACGGCGTGACGGCGAGCTCGGTCGAAGCGGCGGCGAGGGCAGCACGGCGAGCTCTGAACTCGGCGTCTACGGCTCGGGTTTTGGCGAATTCTGGTTGAGATGCGTTCGGGGAGGGAGGCCCTACTTATATAGGATGCTCAGGGTGTCCAGGGTGACGGCGCAACACGTTTGACTCGGATACGGCGGCGGAAGACCAAATCCGAGCTCGGTTTCCCCGTTTAAACACGGAATCCTTAGAGATATGGTAGGTTAGAGATAGAGGGGATCCCGGGGGTTTGATTTGGCATCTCTCTAGAAGCTCTCTGGTTCGGTTTGGCCTCGGATTCGGACGGAGATCGGCGGCCAGCGCGTGTTTGAGTTCGGGTCGGAATCCGACCGAAGGAGGAAGAAAGGTCTGACGAGTGGGACCCGTCTGTCTGCGACTCGGTGTGGGCGGCTCGACGCGTGGGCTGGCGCACGCGTGACTGGGCCGAGGCTGGCTTGAGGCCCAGGTGGGAGAGGAAAGCCGGGGCGGCTGGGCCGAGGCCGAGGAGTTGGGCCGAAAAGGAGAAAGGCAGCCCAGAAGAAGTTTTATTCTTTTTCTTTTTCATATGAATTCAAATCCAAATTTCAAATTCAAAAACCAGGCAAAATCTCTTCAAATAAATTCATCAAAAATTCAAATAAAATACTACTTGCCTAATTCAGCATGAATGCAAAATATTCACTTATATCCTATGTCATTTTCTTTTTCTTTCATATAAAGTAGGATTTTCTCTCTTTTAAAATAAAATATTCAAATTCATTTGAACTTTAACAAATATTGAGAAAATTTTGGAATTAGAAAAATTAGGGTGTTACATAGAGGTGGGCATTGATAGATCGGGAAATTTTGGGAAAAAGTACCTTTTGGAGGAAAAACACTCTGGAGATTTTGATGAATAGAGATGTCCGGAGATTCTGGCCTTGAATCCAAGTGAGAAACGATGAGAAACTTGAAACTCCTTGGTTGTTTCTCAAAAATCACCGGAGAGACTAAGTTGGGGAGAGAGGAGTTGAGAATAGATGGGTTTGAGCAACTGTTCGGGCAGAGGGGTATATAAAAATCTAGAGACCCCGAAGACTCCAGTGAAGACCGGAGACTCCGGTCCTGATACTATACCGGAGACTCCGGTGAAGACCAGACTTTCCGGTAACTGGAACCTGGACAGGGATCGGCTGAAAAATGAACAGTGTCAGGTCCGGATACTCCGGTGAACACCGGATATTCCGGCACCTGAAACTGTTACAGAATAGAGTGAAAGCTGAAATTTGAGGAGGAATTTTTCGGGAGAAGGTCGTTGGACATAAAAGACGAATTTGCTAATTGTGATCAGCCAACAAGCATCATTACATAACTATAATCACAAGTTGCAAATTATGATCAAAAGATCAAAGAACCAAATAATTTTGAAAAAATCACTCAAAAATGCAGTTTTTGCAAACTCCTAGCTAAGAAAGCTACGTTCTATAACAAGCAAATGTATGCAACAGTTCAAGCCACGTTTCGAGAATCTAGGATATTTAATTCACTTCTCAACTCGCAAAACCTTTGCTCATCTAGTGACTTAGTGAGGATATCGGCTAGTTGTCTTTCAGTTCTCACATGGTGAATATCGATATTCCCTTTTGTTGCATGGTCTCTCAAGAAGTGATGTCTAATGTCTATGTGTTTGGTTCTTGAGTGTTGTACGGGATTGTTGGCTATTTTGATGACACTCTCATTATCACACAAAAGTGGAATTTTGGATGTGTTGTGGCCATAATCTCTTAGCGTTTGCCTCATCCATAGGAGTTGAGCACAGCAAGCTCCCGCGGCAATATACTCGGCTTCGGCGGTGGATAGGGCTACAGAGTTTTGTTTCTTGGACGACCAAGACACTAAGGACCTACCTAAGAATTGGTAAGTCCCCGAAGTGCTTTTTCTATCTACTTTGCAACCAGCATAGTCGGAATCCGAATAGCCGATCAGGTCGAAGGATGACCCTTTAGGATACCATAAGCCAAGGTAAGGAGTAAAATTCATAAAAATTTACAATTCTTGAACGAGTAGTTACCCCCTTTTGTATATCACCAAGTATGTTGTCCACAGCGTGATCTCTTTGGATGCTTTGATGAATGCGTGGGTGTGGTACTTGAGATTGATGTTGAATATCTCCCACTTCATCATCCAAAAAGTTATTTGGGTCTTCATAGACTTGATTTTGGTCTTGTGGTTGTTTATCGCCTTGATCTTGAGTTGAAGTTCATGGTTCCACTTGCATTGATGAAAATGGTTGATCTTGATCATTTTGAGTCACTTGCAGCTTTTGTTGCTCTAAAGGCTTGATTTTACCAATTGCCATCTTCTTGATTGCTTCGCTTGGTATTTCTTCATCACCTAGCACATTAGGATCAACTTGCTCCACTTGGGAACCATTAGATTCATCAAATGTTACGTCTCTCGCAATTTCAACGCAACCAGTGGTTTTGTTGAAAACACGGTAGGCGTAGGCATTTGATCCATAACCAAGCATAAAACCTTCATCTATTTTTAGAGCAAATTTAGAACTTCTTGCCTTCTTATTTAAAATAAAGCATTTGCTACCAAAAACCTTAAAGTAGGAAACATTTGGTTTGTTACCGGTTAGAAGCTCATATGCGGTCTTGTTCAATATCTTGTGTAGATACAACCGGTTGATGGCATGGCATGCGGTGTTGATTGCTTCCGCCCAAAATTGATCCGATACCTTGTATTCATCAAGCATTGTTCTTGCGGACTCAATTAGAGTCCTATTTTTCCTCTCGACCACTCCATTTTGTTGAGGGGAGTAAGGAGCCGAGAAATCATGCTTGATTCCCTCTTCATCAAGAAACTCTTCAACTTGTATATTCTTGAACTCACTTCCGTTGTCGCTTCTCACTCTTTTTATCTTCACTTTGAACTCATTTTGGGCTCTTCTTACAAACTTCTTGAAAATAGCTTGTGTTTCGCTTTTGTCATGCAAGAAGAATACCCAAGTGAAACATGAAAAGTCATCAACAATAACTAAACCATATTTATTACCTCCAATACTTATGTAGGCAATCGGCCCAAATAAGTCCATATGGAGAAGTTCCAATGGTCTTGTAGTTGTCATCACATTTTTAGCGGGATGAGATGCTCCAACTTGTTTTCCCGCTTGACAAGCACTACAAATTCTATTTTTCTCAAAAGAAACATTTGTTAGTCCTAGGATGTGTTCGCCTTTTTGAAGTTTAGATAAATTCCTCATGCCAACATGAGCTAGTCGGCGGTGCTAAAGCCAACCCATGCTAGACTTGGCCATCAAGCAAGTTTTAGGCTTCACTTCATCCGTTGAAAAATCAACAAGATAAAGTTTACCCTTCAACTTACCGGTGAAAGCTATTGAGGTGTCTTCCCTTCTAGAGACAATCACACCCTCATTAGTAAAAAGACAATTATAACCTATCTCACATAATTGAGACACGGATAACAAATTATAATTAAGAGATTTGACTAACAAGACATTTGAAATAGAATGATCATTGGAGATGGCGATTTTACCTAGGCCTATTACCTCTCCTTTTCCATTATCGCCAAAAAATGATGTTTCCATGAGGTCCTCCATTTTCTTCAAAAGAGGAAAACATACTCTTTTCTCCGGTCGTGTGATTTGTACATCCACTATCAATGACCCAACTTGATCCTCCGGAGGAGTATGCCTACAAACAAAGTTATGCCTTTATTTTAGATACCCAAATTTGTTTGAGTCCTTTAGCATTAGTCACAAGCACTTTTGGTACCCACACATTCCTTTTAACAATTATATCTCTTGTGTGGGGACCAACATAGAGAGCATCCACTTTACCACGGTGGTCTCTCTTGAGCATATATGAGGTATAGAATGAGCATTGAGGAGCATGAGCTTTTGGTTGCTTTGTTTGAGCCGTGTGATCAACTTGCTTGCCTCCTTTGACAAACTTGAGGCATTCCACTCCATTCGATAGCACACGACCATTTGGTTTGCTCGTGTATTGATCTAATTCAAGACCTCTATTTAGCTTGTTATCCTTGGCTTGGATGGTCTTGTAAAGTGCATCTTTTGATTTATAGGTTTTGATGCATCCATATTTGACCAAGGCATTTAGCCTCTCATTCTCCTTTTGTAACGCTTGCAAGGATTCAACATTAGTCGTACAAGCATTTATATCAAAATTGAAACAACAAGAGCATCCATTGCTAGTAGATGCACTAGATAGTAAGTTAGCTTCATCAGAGTTGGATGAGCCTTTCTTAAGGGTATCAATTTGCATTCAAGAGTTCTATAATTTTTATCCAAGTAAGATAATTTCTCTTGAAGCAAGAAATTGTTACTCTTAAGGTCAGCAATTGAGGAATTGGCCAAATCATAGTCAAGAGCTCCTCGAGCTCAAGGTTCCTCTCCTCTTCAAGGATGAGCAAGTCCTCTTGTCTCTCGAGGGTCTCCTCATGACTATCTATTGTATCCATTAGCTCCTTTATTTTAGCCATGACATTTTTATTCAAACCTTTAAACAAGTTATCACAATCACTATCATATTCACTATCGCTATCTAGGAGCTTAGATTGAGATTTTACCTTGTGGCTTTTAGCCATGAAGCACTTTGGGGAGTCATCATCATCATCACTCATTAAGAGTGATTTTCTTGGTGTTGGCTCATGGATGTCAATGGTGGTGACTCCTTCATCATCGGAGTCGGAGTCGGAATTTGAATCCCACTCTTCTCCAATGTGTGCTTGACCCGAATACTTCTTCTTGTATATCTTGTTTTTGTCCTTCTTGTATGGCTTGATTTTATTGTCTTCTTTGTCCTTTCCTTTCTTCTTGTTCGAACAATCAGCTATGAAGTGATCAACTTCGCCACATTCATAGCATGCCCTTCTTGATGTTCTCTTCTTGGGCATGTCTCTCTTGTATTTTGAGTAGCCTCCCTTTCTCATGAAATTCTTGAATCTTTTCACAAAGAAAGCCATTTATTCATCTTTGGAGCTTTCCTCTTCACTTGTACTTGATTCTTGAGTTTGCTTGCTTTTGCTTGCCTTGAATGCAACCTCCTTGTTCTTGGAGGTTGAGCTTTGTTTGGCATGAATCTTCACTTCATTTGCTTCTTCTTCCATGAGCTCATGAGCAAGTATCCTTCCAAGCACATCGCTTGGTGTAAGCCTTTTGTAGTCTCTTCTCTCTCGGAGGAGTGTCACCAAAGTGGGGTTTCTAGGAGAAAATGCTCTAAGCAATCTCTTTACCACTTTGTGATCATCAATGTCCTCACTCCCAAGTCCTCTTAACTTGTTCACAAGCACCATCATTCGATCATACATAGCTTGAGGAGTTTCATGATCTTCCATCACAAATCTTCCTAGCTTGCCCTCAAGTAGCTCTATCTTGGATTCTCTCACTCTTGTTGTCCCTTCATGAGCAACTTGGAGAGTATCCCAATTTTGCTTGGCTTCTTCAAGTCCATCCAATTTATTGAATTCTTCCGGACTCAAGGCACTAAGCAATACACTTGTGGCTTGAGCATTGTGGTGCATATTTTGTTCTTCACTTGACGTGAGCTCTTGATCTTCATCCGGCAAGTCAAAGCCTGTGCAAACAATCTTCCAAATACTAGGATGAAGAGAGATTAAATGCATTTTCATTTTGTGCCTCCAAGCAGCATAATGTGTACCATTGAAGAATGGTGCACGCCCGGAAGGCACGGAGATATAGTTACTCGAAGAATTTAAACGATCATAATTGAAAAAAACTTCACTTCCCTTTCCTTTACCATTACCGTCATCATTCTTCGACGAATCATCTTTTAGACCCCTCAGGCTTTCGGATGTCGACATAATGATTTCATTCAAGCGGTGAAGCCTTGTAGGAGGTTAGGCTCTGATACTAATTGAAAGTGCCTAAAGGGTGGGTGAATAGGCTTTTCTGAAAATTAAAACTAAACAGCGGATTAAACACTGCCGGATACTCCGGTGAAGGTCGGATACTCCGGTCAGTCTGGAGTCTCCGGTCTATACAGGATATCAAAAATAACTAAGAATTAACGCGAGCAGCTAGAATCTAAAGGTGATACTAAGTCTACTAGATATCACAAAGCTTAAACAACAGTAAATACTAGCAAGATGATCACTAAGACAATTTATATGTAAATTCTCAAATCCACACGATTAAGTAAATTGCACAAATAAGAACACAAGAGATTATCTCGGAGTGTTCGGCCACCTCACAAAGAAGTGCCTACGTCTCCGTTGAGGAGCTCACAAAGAGTCGGGTCTTTTCCAACTCTATCCTCTTCTAGCGACCACAAAGATCAAGCTAGAATTTCCTTACTCAATTTGAAGTCGATTACAAACTTTCCATGGCACTCCACAAAGATTGGGTGCTCTACGGGCGATGCCTTGCCGTCTAGAAGCACAAAGCTCCAAGAGAAAAGATCACAGCGAATGCTCGATGAAAAACTCAATGCTCAAGCGCCTTAATCTCACTCCAAACCCAAACTCACTAATTTTTTGCAAAACTTAGCACTAGAGGTGGTTGGAGGGATTTTGAATGCTCTTGGAATGCTCAAGGAGTGTAGAGTTCAGCAGCAACAGCAAGCCTTTAATGCCATGGGGTGTGGAAGTATATATATCCCTCTCTCAAAAACTAGCCATTACTGTTCTGACAAACCTAACCCGGAGTATCCGGTGAACACCGGAGTATCCAGTCTCAATTCCAAAAACAGCGTCAGAACGGTCACAGAACGTGTCAGAACTAGCCGTTACAGTTCTGTTAAGTTACAGGAGTCTCCGGTGAACACCGGAGTCTCCAGTCCTGACAGGGGTATCACTCAGACTAAGTCCGGAGGCTTGCCAGATCCTCCGGCTTCTCCAGGTACCGGAGTGTCTGGTGAACACCAGAGACTCCGGTCCTTTTTATCAAAAGAGTAAATATTAACCGAGCCACCCTTGCCGGAGTCTCCCTCGGAGACTTCGGTAAAAACATTTTCTCCTACCGGAGTATCCGGTGAACACTGGAGACTCCGGTCTTTTTCAACAAAAATAAATGCATAACCGATCGACCTCTGGCGGAGTCTCCCTCGGAGACTCCGGCCTTAAAACTCACCAACTACCGGAGTATCTGGTGAACACCGGAGGCTCCGGACAAGTAAAAATATAACGGAACCGAGCACTCTCTGCCGGAGTCTGACTTGGAGACTCCGGACTAAATACTGAGTACAGGAGTATCCGGTGAACACTGGAGACTCCGGACTCAGTGAACTTCTGACTAACATCCCGATGTCCGTGGGTGAGTGTGTCTCTCAACTTACTAGTTCTAAAGGATATCTTGAGCATTGAGACACTAAACAAGCAATCAAATACAACCCTCTTAATAGAGCTACTATCCTAGACTCAATTTCAAAAATAGAGAAATTTAAATCCTATTGAGTACTCGTTGCTTCTCCTTTCTTTTCGAAGGGCGTCAATCGTCATATGTCTTCTCAATTTAGACTTAGACCTGTTCATGACTTAGATAAACATATTAGATCCTTAATCGTTTTGTCATCAATAAGCCAAAACCCACTTAGGGGGCCTAGATGCACTTTCACTTGCAGGGTTTTATCAGCGTTTTGTGAGAGATTTCAGCTCCATTGCTGTGCCCCTTAATGAGTTGACAAAAAAGGGTGTTCCATTCCATTGGGGTCCAGCACAAGAAGAAGCTTTTAACACGCTGAAAGAGAAGCTTACACATGCACCTCTACTCCAACTTCCGGACTTTGGTAAGACTTTTGAGTTAGAATGTGATGCTAGCGGAATTAGAATTGGAGCAGTGTTATTTCAAGAAGGTAAACCTGTTGCTTACTTTAGTGAGAAATTAAATGGGCCATCTCTGAATTATTCGACTTATGATAAGGAGTTGTATGCTTTAGTTCGAGTTTTAGAAACATGGCAACACTATCTCTGGCCTAAGGAGTTTATTATTCATTCTGATCATGAATCTTTGAAGCACATTAGAAGTCAAGCTAAACTGAATAAACGACATGCTAACTGGGTTGAGTTCATAGAATCTTTTCCATACATAATTAAACACAAGAAAGGTAAAGACAATGTCATTGCGGATGCATTATCTAGACGTTACACCATGTTGTCCCAACTAGATCACAAAATCTTTGGTTTAGAAACAATAAAAGGGTTGTATGCAACTGGTTCGGACGTTAAAGATGCTTTTCAAAATTGTAAAGAAGGGAGAACTTGGAATAAGTATGTGCTGAATGATGGACTTCTTTCTCGCGCTAATAAGCTATGTGTTCCAGCTAGCTCCATTCGTCTTTTGTTTTTACAGGAGGCGCATGGAGGAGG
This sequence comes from Phragmites australis, assembly GCF_958298935.1. Taxonomy (NCBI): domain Eukaryota; kingdom Viridiplantae; phylum Streptophyta; class Magnoliopsida; order Poales; family Poaceae; genus Phragmites; species Phragmites australis. The sequence goes on along the minus strand of NC_084939.1, from coordinate 13,424,610 downwards.
TTTGATGGGACATTTTGGAGTGAAGAAAACTGAAGATGTGGTGGCCACTCATTTCTTTTGGCCAAAGATGAGACGCGATGTCAAGCTCTACGTGTCATGCTGCACTACTTGCAATAAAGCTAAGTCTTGCTTGAATCGACATGGTCTTTATATGCCTCTTCCTGTTCCTAGTGTACCTTGGGAGGATTTTTCTATGGACTTTATTTTAGGATTGCCTAGGACAAAGTGGGGGAGGGATAGTATATTTGTAGTGGTGGATCGTTTTTCTAAAATAGCACATTTTATACCTTGTCACAAGAGTGATGATGCTACGCACTAAAACGGCCATAACTACTTCATATGAAGTCCAAATAAGTTGCACTGGAGCATTTTCAGGGAAAAGAAGAAAAGTCCGGTGTGAATGGAATGAATACCAAATGAATGCACCGAAACATTTTACAAGAGAGGTTGCAAAAGCTCGGATAGCTCAAGATAACCCATCAGAATGTCCGGTGATGGATTTGAAGGCACATCGGAGTGTATGGTATTCACAGAGGCTTTGAGTGGAAGTCCAATGGCTAGTTTCTGAGTTTATACTCACCGGATGATTCGGTGTTAATACTACTGTTCTCACTGGATCATCCGGTGTTAACAGTTTTTCTGAGTCGTTGGGAAAACGACTACTTGGCGGGTTTGAGGCTATACATACCCCTCCACTCAGTTCGAACGGGTGGCATGCTGCTGGAGTATAGAGGATGCTCATATATACTTGAGAAGACATCCAAGCCACCAAAGTACTTAAAGTGATCATCCAAGGAGATTAAGCACAAGATTAGAGAGTGTTTAGTGCTTATAGGCCTAGAGTGAGTTGTACCTAGGTGCTGCAACTTGAAGAAGGGATCAAGGAGTGATCCTAGCTTGTACTGAGTGGTATGTCGACACATTGGAGTCTTGGTGACTTGCCGGCATCTTGGGCCTTGGTGGCTCAAGCTTGTTGACCCTCTGACTTGGTGTGGAGCGGTGGCAAGACACATGTACGGGGACACGGAGACCCTTGTCTTGGTGCCTCATGCTTCAAAGTGATCACAGCTTCAAGTGATCGGAAGAGTGGCTAATGGTGAGACCTTGCCTTGGTGGCTTGGTATCTTATTCAACTTGAAGCCTTACCTTGGTGGCCTAGTGGCTCAAGAGTCATGATCGAGTGCTAACCAAGAGCATATCCTTTGTGGAGCTCCAATATGGATTAGGGGTGGCATTTATGCTATCGATACCATGGGATAAAAATCCCTTATGTTAAGTTTGTCTCTCTATCTTATTTACATTTTTACATTTACATATTTGCAATTTACCTTACTAGAGTAGGTTGCAATCCTCTTAAGCGGTAGAGTAAACATATTAGATAAATCTAGAACACATTTAGATAGAAATTGAGATATGTTTATCTTGTGAAGCTTTTGGAGTCATTAGTTTCTAAGTGTCACAATTCACCCCCTCCCTTTTAGGACGTCACTATTCCTCACAATAGGTCATAATCCCATTCGACGATATGTGGTCTGAGTAGGTTTCTATGCTCTCGTACGATTCTAGAGAAAATTTCGATAGCATCTCCCCTCTGTTCTCTAAATACATGTCTTGACAACAAGCCAAGAAGGTGTGTATCCAGAAAACAATAGGGAGATTGCCACTGAAATTCTCTCTAGAACTGTACAAGAGCACATAAACATACTCGGCCACATCCTCTAACTGTCCAAAATTCGTGGACAATTCAGGAGCATCTTCTTATAAATATGATATGTTATCAAGTCATATTTATAATCAAACACTCTCGAACGAGAGACGTAGATGACGCAAACTAAATTCTCTTTTAGGAATATAATTAACATAATTACGTGATATACATATCAATATTTGGGAGAAGAGGCACAATTGTTGATTCCAACTTAAACCCTAGAATCCACCAAATAGGAGCAAGAGGAGGAGGAAAGAGGAATGCAAACCTTTAAATGCCAAGGGACAATTAACATGTATCAAGATTTGAGAGAATGAGAAAAATTATTTATTCCGCCTCAAACCCTAGATTCCACCAAATAGGAGCAAGAGGAGGAGGAAAGCTAGGGGATGCAAACCTTCAAAGGCCAAGGGACAACCTAAACTTCAAATCACCATGATTTTGGTTGTTCTTCAACTGAATCGCCAAAAAATCGCCCCCTGTGCCGAGCAGCCAGAGGACAAACATTGTCTGGGGAGCTGCTCGGCGCAGAAACCCAAAATAGGAATTATTCATTAGTGACAGGTAACAAAAACAACTGTCACTAATGACTCAATCATATGTGACGGGTGTAGTTATCACCTGTCACTGATAACTGGCCTCAGCACTATGCGGCCCAGAGGCTATCACTACTGAAGAAGGCATAAGAGTGCCAGTTGGAAAATGGCTTCAGTGTCGGTTTTTCAACCGGCACTCTTTAATCGGCACTAATACTCGACTAGTATCAGTGCTAGTTGACCACCCGATATAGTAACTCACCATCATTGCCGGTTCAAACCATGAGCCAGCAGTGATAAGTGGATCGGGAGCCAAAAAAAGGAACGAGTCTGCTCAAAATCAAGCCAGCTCGGCTGCCAATACCGCCGGCGCTCTACGCCTTCGCGCGAGCTTTGACTGCACCGCCGGCGGCGCTCTTCGCTGCCGTGCTCGACTCATCTCAAACACAAGAACACAATCAAATCTCAAACACAAGAACACAATCAAATCGATTCATCTCTCATCCATATACGTGCGCACGAACACCACCCTTGTAGCACGCACACACATGTTCAAGATGTTTACAGCACACACACGCGCACGAACACAAAGCTGGTAATCTCGCTTCTTCTTGTAGACTACATTAGTAAATCTCATCGGACCAAGGGGCGCTATCCTCCGGGAAAGAAACAAAGGAAATAAGGTAGATTAGATTCATGCTTACAATTGAAGATGGTATAAATGCAGAGGGAAGTTAATCCCTTAGACTTGCAAGACTAAAATGAGGACTAAAATTACTTTTGATTAATCCAATCACCAAACAAAGAAATAATAATTGGATGTGAAAACGCATGGTACTCACAAACCTTGTGGCGGTGGTGGTAGTGCTTGGCAGAAGAGAGCTCGGCCTTGCAGCCCTCGACCTGGCACCGCGTGCTCTAGCCGTAGGACATCCTCCCTGAGCCCAAGCTATTGCGCCATGGGGAATCTTGAACGAATTGGATGAGGGAGAGAGAGGAGGCAGAGGAGTGAGAGTGGATGGGAAGAGCACCCCTTAGAAAATATCGTGTGGTGTGATGGAGAGAGGGAGAGTGGAGTGGCGGTGGAGTCGGTGACTTTAGAAAATATCGCGTGCGAATGTGCGAACTGAGTTGGATGTGTGTGGAGCCAAAATTCGATCGAAGTAAAATTTTGGGTCCGATCGTATCACTGTCGGTTCGTCCTGCAATCGGCACTGATGGGTCTGTATCAGTGCTGGTTCATGTTACAAAACGGCACTGTGCCGGTTTGTAACACAAAACGGCACTAGTACAGACTATCAGTGCCGGTTTTTAGTGGCTTCTTCACTGTTTGGGCGCAGGAGGTTAATAACCCGCACAGATACATCTTTAGTGGCAGTTTCTGTACAACCGACACTGATGTGCCGTGCTGCTTTTGACCAGTTCTGTAGTAGTGTATCTTTTGTGACATTTATTGTCTCTACCCATCACTAATGACTGTAACAGGCTTTCATGTGAGGTGTCACTGCGGTTTTTAGTGATGAGTATTTGTCGTATCTCAACCCAGGGTCACATTAGTGACAGGTCGTCACTAGACCCATCATTAATAGAACATTGGTGATGGTTTCTTAATGTCCATTGATAATGTAGTGTATCCTATGTTGGCCTACATAGCTAATTGGGCTCATTCGCATGTGGCTGCTACTCGGTCGGTGATGAGGCAAAGCAGAAGACTAATAGCTAATTAAAAAGCTATGCCACATCCGTAGTCAATTCATCTCTTTTCATCTGATGGTAGATCAAAGAGAATAGAACAGCTGAGGCCAACATCAAAATCATGTATGCTCAATTGACTTGTCCACCCTCTCCCATTGAAGAGAACTTGAGGAAAAAAGGATCAGAGAAGATGAGACACTCTAGAATTTTAAATTAGCTTGGAAAGGTATGCAAATTACTGCTATGCTAAAATGATCTTGGCAATTAAGACTTCCTCTCATTTTATTTTCTTCAATACATTACTGTTGTCTGCCTGTGCACACCCGATGAAAATTTCCCAGATGCACCACCACAGAAGAGAAATCAAAAGCATAGTCCAAATCGCCTCGCCTACGAAACCCTAACTTGAGAGTTCTCAAGTTCTCCGTCCGGTGTTCTGAGGAGAGAGAGGAGCGGGGTGCAAATAAAGGAGGAGAGAGAGAGGGTCTTCTGTTAGCAACATGTGTAAACCTGAGTTCCCGCTCATTTTTGTTTGATTTCAGTTAGAGTTTGAGCTCGGTCTGGATCACGATCCTCCCGAGCGCGTCCTTGTATCGCGGCCACGGCGTTTCTGTTCAGGCGTCGTGGCGCATGCTGTCCGTTCTGTGCGGCCTGGCCTGGCGTGTGGGATGGCGCGCGTCTTCAGGGTCATGGCGCGCATGGCGGAGGGGCACGAGATTAGGTCGGCCGCTCCTTCTTTTCTTTGCAGTTTGTAGCTTGCTCATTGTGTATAAGTAGGAGCACCATATATCCAGAAAGGCAGTCGCAATTTGCACAGCACCAAAATTCCCTGTGTTCATCACGTTCGTGAGTATGTTCTTGAGTTCATCAGGCTTGGCCGGAGAGATTCCGGCTGACATCTTCCTCCTGGCACCGGGTTCAAAAGGCCACAGAAATTTGAAATGAAAAACCAAAACTCCCACTCCACGACGCCACTTCACCTAACGGATCGTCTACCGGAACGGTTAGCGTCCTCGCCTCCCAAGTGGATCTAGTCAAAGAAATCCGCAACCAAATAGAATGCACAAGAATACAAAACCCACTAAAACATTTGGCTCCACCAAGATCCAGCCCACGATGAGGATGACGGAACCCCGCATGCACAGACCGCAAAGCAGGCCGGACGCGATAAATTCGATTGAGAACGCAACTTTTTTTAGCTGGCTGGACTGGTAAGTAGGGCATACAACCATCTCCACTAACCATAAAAAATGCAACTTATTTTAGCTGGCTGTTGTTTAGAAGTTCAGTTCTTTTTTGCATGCTAAAAACAAAATTTATAAACAATGAAACTTGCCTTGGCTGCCATAGCAGCGGAACGATTTTTTCGGGTGTACAAGAGCATATTGAGGAAAGTTGGGAGTCAACCAGGTCTGGGCTTCAGGATGAATCCACGGGCTGTCTTCTCTGTTCTACTCAGTCTGCCAAGTTTAAATTTGAGGCTAGCACGAAAATCTCCATTGCCCGCCCAAATTCCACTCAGTAACGCGTCACGTCATGCACTTTCCTGTCCATTTGAGATGGATTGTTTGTTTGGATTTCGAAAGTTTGTATCAAATCTTGATACACATTCGTCGGTGATGATGATACATGTAGCACAAACATGTGGAAAAACTGTTCTCGACTTCTATACGTAGTTATTTCACACGAGTACGGGAACAATGTGAGGCACGCATATCCCAGAAAACAAGATAAAATACTGAACTTGGGACGGAGAAAGAACTGAGATTTTACATTCCAAAAGGCGAAACTTGACAGCCTTTAGCACTTTTGTCCGGCATTGTACAGCGGTTACAATACCAGTGCTACCAGAGCTATTTAAACCTGAAACTACAACAGATCACAGGACAACCTTTCATTTAAACCTGAAACTACAACAGATCACAGGACGACCTGTCAAGCACTCCCCAACTTGGAGCATTACTATTCGAACTGCCACACAGACAAATTGCTTTCAGTTTGCAATCCAAGCGCATTATGTACTGGACCAGAGCAGCAATTTGCCTCACGTTTCCTTACGCAGTATAGATGCTTCAGTCTTACAGCCTTCCGGGGTAAAACATAGTTGCTCCTTGATGCAGCTCACAAGGCCTGAGGTTTCATTTGGCTCAATGGAGCGCCTTCTAAAGCTCTGTGTTTTTTGTTTTGGATTCAAAGTGAATGATACAAAAAGTTAAGACAAGTTCATTCCTACTACTGTTAACCAAAACAAAAAACAAAAAACAAAAACAGATAGTTTAAAGACGAAAATACAGAAATGTACAATACAGCAGAATTTTGACTTCTTGTTACCTCCGTAGGCCATAATTTGTCACCAGATCTACGAGGAATTATATGGAAATGAGTCTGCAATAGTAACAGCAAAGGATGCCATAGGTTACATACGCAAATAAGTTATATTGCACTGTTCTGTATCAGATTTTGCTTTTGAAGGGTGAACATTTTGTTTGCATAAGTTGGAAATTTGAGATTAGATGTTAATATTATGCTTATGTACCACTTTGAGTAAAAGTAGATACTTGATGAGAAGAAAATAAATTCCTATGCAATACCAATTCCATCTCCATAAAGTTAGAGATGTTACTCACATGGAAAATAACTTGTCCTGCAGCTGCTCCATTATTGACTACCAAGTTGAATGAATCTGTGTAAACAATATAAGTAATATGTTAACATCAGAAAAGGTTGTCGAAAGGAGATATATGAACCAAGAGAAATCAAGTACAAGAGCAGATTTATTGTACATTGGTTTTTCAAATTACACGAAGATGGATGGGAAGTAGTATAAGAATGCAAGGGAAGTTATTTATATGTGCATTCACGTACTCATCAATATGGATCCAAATACATGAACATATGCCCTGCGGGAGAGCGCAGTCGCTGGTGTTTGTAGTAGGTGGTTTTGATTATGTGGGGTGTGGAGCAGAAATCTAATATTATGGCGGGCTGCACCAATGCTTGATGCAAGGGGAAGCCGGTGCAGCCACCAGCAGCCTCAGGGTCTTAGTTGGTTTGAAGGATGAAAAAAAAAGACTATAGGGATTCAGCCCCTGCCTTAGGAAGGCATCTGTGGGAACCAGGGTTCGAACCCGGTTGGCTTCCTCCAACTCTAATGAGCTAAGCTGAACTAACCCCTGCTGAAGTAGGATTCGATCCCAAGACCTCTCGCATGTAACAAAGGAACTCTACCACAACACTATACAACTCTATATAGATTAGTTCATTTTTGTTTAGATTACAGCCATTTCTCTTGGATTGATTATCTGGCTTATATATGCACATCATTATCATCATTAGCATTCAAGCGATGATAAGAAGTATCTTCCCCAAACCCTTCTCTATTCCCTCTTCTCTTCTCCCTAGACGCTGGTTGGCCTGGTATCCACCACAGCTCCAACGCCAGCATCCTGGACCTCAACTAACAGTTGCCCACACTTGTTATCTTTGCAATCACTCCAACTCTACCATGTAGGCAACACAAAAATAGCTGCTAAAATAAACTATGGAAGAATCATAACTGTCAGTGGTAGGGTAGAGGCCTAGCTCAGGAGCACAGTGAAGAAGACGAGTTTCTTGCCGCACAAGTTCAGATTAGGTCCAGCCAATTGAACTCACAAGTTAATCTTTAAGAATTAGAAAGGCAAAAGCCCAGAATAAACCACTACTGTCAAATGCTGACTATTCTGATGAACTGAGTGCGAGTGGCAACACATCAAAGCCAAACCCATGGGTGGCAAATCATAAAAACTGCAACAAACAAAGTGGCAAATCCTTACTTTTGTATCTTAACAGTAATTTCCTACAGAAGCCATATACATCATTAAGCATAATTGTTGGGCTATGCAAGGTTAGCAGGACTATTTCGAACAATTTGTCAAACACCGTACCACTGCTTCCTTTCAAAAAACAATGAGCAAAAGTAGGAGTCCTATTGAGTCTATAGCGCCTCTTCAATCTAAATGCAGAATACAGGATACTTACATGATATAGATAATACCATATAATTAATTATCAACAAAAATAGCAACTGTTTTATCACAACAATGAATACCGTAATGTAGTTAAGTCTACCTACCACATTCAGTTGCCTTCATGATTGCGTTGCTAAGAAATGGCACTTTTGAACACATGGCCGCAACTACCTGGCCCAATGACAAGACAATGCTTCAAAATTCTTCCAAAATATGAAAAGGAAAAATTCGCAATTTCTAATGTATTCTAACATAACATGCAATATTTTGCTTGGCAGATGGAAGAAAACACAGCAGAATGATTGAAAAAAGAAAATAGTTCAAGGATTTCAAGAAACTGCAACAAGAATTGAACAGTTTTCTGTTCGCTTAAAGGGAGAAACCCACAATAAGACATAACGTTTCAGAAACTCTAGGATGAGCTCGTTCTCTATTAGTGTTATGTGTAGAAACATAAGCTCAGTACATCTTTAGCATTTTATTGTTTGCCTAATTCCGCATGGGCTGCTTTTACAATGAGTTGGTGATAACAAAAAACAAAGATGCATACTACCACTTTTAGCTTCAATCCAGTGTGAAGATAGTTCAGTTGAAGACTAGAGGCTTCTGGCAAGTGGTATCTTAGGTTTTTGTGCGTTACCACTGCTGATTAGACCGTATTTACTGCCAATTTTTTAACTTAATGTAACTCTTTTAGATAAATAACTAAAGGATTTGCAGAAAATGATGCAACGATGATCAGCTAATGGAGAGTAGCAATCTGACAGATTTAAGTAAGGAGCCTATTTGAGTACATCATAGTACCAATTATTTCTTTAGACTTTGCAAGCAGAAGATGTTTTCCTTTCCATGGACCTCTTGCATGTACATGAACATATGATAAAATTTACAAGTTCAATCTAACTTGCACGTTTACTTGTAGAAAAAAATAAAATTGAAGTACCAAACAAAATAAACTACTGAGGAAGATCCCTCAATAATGGTCTCAAATTTATATGAGGAATGTGTCCAAAAACAGTGATAAATTTGCTTGATGCAATGTTGTGAGCATTATAATAACCAGAACTTACAGGTGGTGGAGTTGCTTCCAGTGATGGGAAATGGCATTTTGGAATGATCAACGAATGCCTGTAGTGGCAAGAAAATGTAAGCAGAGATCATGAAGCAAAAGCCAAATTCACTGACAAGAAAAGATTAGGCCAATTTTGTCCGGTAGAAGTATGCTTGTTACTGCCGAAGTTCCTCAGTTTAGGAAAGTTTCATCAAAAGGTTCAGATTCATTTTAATACAATCAAAAGGTTGCAACACTAGGAAATATACAGCTCATCCATTTATATAAATCTGCTATCATGTGTCTCCGTCGTACCCTTGCGCTTACTGTTGATTAGCAACACCTTCCACATTATATTGAAGGAACTGGACTAGTTTCAGATCCCTAAACATTGCCCACTTGATTCTTCTCTCTGCTTGCCAATTCCTCCTCTCCTAAATGATTCCATCAAGCCGGCACAAGGACAGACAAGAAGCCAGCAACAAGATTTGCAAAGCACAGGCAACTAAGGTCATGGGAGCAACAGCGCAAGGTGATGATTGGGCCTTGTCTTGGATGAACCAAGGCAGAGCATAGATGAGTGTTCGAGTAAAACAAATATACCAGGTAGAAATCAAGTAATTTTGTGTTTTGGAAACAACAGCTGGGACCTCCTGGTCAGTGATTCATGAATCAAGGTTGTGGCCGGCAGCAGTCTTGAGGGAAAGCATAGGCCAACATTGATGGTGCAGAACTGGACAAATGGAGGAAAAGAAGCAACAGGAATAGGCTGGGCATATTTCTGTCCATTTATAATACATGGTTTCGCCTTTTCTTTACCTGAATGTCCTGAATGGCAAAAGCAGCGAATGGAGATAAAAGGGTTGGCATATAGCCTAACAGGGCAACCTTTTAGTGGCACTTAAGTCATTAAGTGAACCGGAACCTTTCGGCGGTATTTTCTAAGACTGAGAAACCTTGAATGGTACAACCATACAAAAGCCAACTTTTTCTACTTGATATAGAAAAGGATATGAGGATCATAACAACCTAATTAAGATGAGTGCTGATTAAAGAAACAAAATTAAAGCCAAGCAATCTGAGAAGCTAGCACATTATGCATTTCTACTTGAAAATTAACTTGGGCTGAATAACTATAGTTCACTAAGGATGTGTAGGGTTGATGGATCCCACCCCCACAGCAAAATGATTGATCACCTAACCGTGTTTGGCATGCAAATATGTTTGCTATTATTTTTGCTTGACAAGCAAGCCTCTCAAACAAAACTGCCTAATGTGGATAGACAATTCTAGATGTATCTCAATATCTGCTCAGTATGACTACCTTTTTACCAATAATATACTACAATGTTTTCCTGTATGAGCACAATGGGATATAGATCATATCTGAACATCTAACAAATGCATTAGACAGGTTAAGCAATTTGTAGACAATAGAGTTTCAGAATCCAGACAGATTTCAAACATATCTTCAGATATGATAATGCGTCTTCTGAGCTCAAATACAGTCTTAAATGCCATTAAAACCTGTGTCGATTAGCAAAGAATCAGAACATAATATTTGTATTCTTCCTATAAGGAAAATAATTTGAAAAATTATGAAAACATGCAAAGTGTTAAATAAACCTATATGAAGATTGAAAAATCTAAGAATACAAAGCACTGTTTTGTGATTACACTTCCAATGAATTATGCGGAATCTAATAATTTGAAGACGAAAAACTAAGGATGTGTTTGGTAGAGCTCCCCCTGATCCAAATTCTCTGAATAGAGTGATTCTCTGAGAAAAGTGATTATGTGGTTGAAAATGATTCTCTAGGGTAAATCATATGAAGGAAGTGATTCTGTTTAGAAAGTGAATCGGAAGAAACTACTTTTTTTAGTTCCCAACATCTAGTTAATTTCAAGGAATCACTCTCACGGATTCCACTCAGAAAGCTAAAAACTAAAAATTGTTGTTTGGTAAAGCTCCCCTAATTCCACTCGAGAAGCTGCTCTAGGAGCTCTGCCAAATAAGCTATAGAAGTTAAAGAAGTAAAAATGCTACAGATTTTACGAAAAGATTATTGCTTGTTGTAAAACTCTGCAAATTTAAATGGCCTAAGTGATCCCAGGGAGAAAGAATCTAGGTTGACAAATGAACGTGTCGATTGATATTCCACCCAAACTGGTACTAACACAAGTTGAGCACATGACACAAATTTTTTACACACGGTTTGTCCTGTCAGAGTAAAGGCATCAATTAACATTAGATATTCCTGTAATCCTTAATAGCAATGTAGATTTAGAGAAACCATGCAAATATTTTATATTGCCATCTGAAAATGTAGTACACATCTTACAACAGTAATACATGGAAAAAACAGTAACAAATAGAAGCAATTTACCCAGGAGCCAATGGATGAGAATCCAATATGCAGAGGCATACATCATCTTCGTAGACCTGCAAACAGCACAAAATAATGCTGATCAATGAAAATTGACGACCCTATCCCCATTAAGGATACAATAGGTACAACATCAATATCCAGTTAGAAACTAAAGTCATTCCCTCGGTTCCACTTTGCAAGTGAAATTACTTCATTTAGTTCACCTTTTTCTTTAACTGAATTTGAAGTCATGCTCTCTTTCCTGTAAACTTGTATGCCGAAAACCATATATAAGCTTCCAACTGTAAACTTGTATGCGAGTCAACGGGGGACAATTTCAAATATTCCTATTTTAATTACCCTCAAGTTCGAGTGAATCTGTATGTTTCAAGTACACAACTTTTGCGGCCAGGAGCAATCAATATTCTATCATACAATGGTCAAACTCTTGTCGAGATTCACGACTCGAGGCAATCTCGAAGAAATTTTAATTTTTTAAGAGTAAATCTCACAAACTTATAATTATTTTGACATATGTTAAAACACTATAATTTCTGCTTATTTTAAAAACCTACAACTATTTTAACACATGTTATAAAAAACTACAACTTTATCACCATAGATCTACTTACCATCCTCCGGCAATAGGTGAGCTTAAATCCTCCTATTATATATCACAGAGGATGATAAGTAGACCTATGATGATAAAGTCGTAGTTGTTTATAACATATGTTAAAATAGTTATAGATTTTTTAAATAGACGCCGAGAGTTATAGTTTTCTATTATATATATCAAAATAGTTATAGGTTTTTAAATTTACTCACTTTTTAATCAACAAGAAAATCAGAGCATTTCTTGCCAGAAAGTACGTGAACAAAACAAGATGGGCAGTGCCCGGCTCTATCTCCCATGGAGCAAGCACGGATCGAGAAACCAAAGGGAGCCCCCCGCCCCTGACGTACCTTGTACGCCGGCGCGTCGCCGCGTATGATCCGGCAGAACACGCAGCCCTCCCTTTCCCCCACGACGTCGCCCCGGGCCGCCCCGCCGCCGCCAGCGCACGTCGACGTCGAAACGGCCCCGACCGGCGCGGCGGGCCGTAGCTCGCGTTCCTCGGTGGGGGCCGGCGCCTGGCCGTCGGGCCGGAGGTGAGAGCGGAGCACGGCGAGGCGCCTTGGCGGCGACATCTGGGCGTGTGGGAATAACGGCGGGGAATTGAGGGAATGTGGAGGTCCCAGAGCTTCTCGACTTTCCGGGGTTTTTTCTTTGGTGAAATTATTTTATGCGCGCGTGGGAATGCATAATTGTGTTGCACGCACTCTCGCTAATTGGCGGCATCAATGCATTGCATCGTGATTCACATGCTCATCGGGGTTCAACCCGTCAACCCCTCAGGAGTGTGGTTAATTCAGCAAATGGCAAGATTTTGCGAATACTTCTTAAATTAAAGAACAACTAAAAAAACCCACCCGCAGCTTTGAATATTTTTATCAGTTTATAGAACAATGGTCACGATATAGTTAGTTAATTAAATTAAATTAGAATAGATCTATAAATACATATTGATGGATCGATACACAATCTTACTTTCACACGTGCAAGTTTTCTTTGAAGTCAAATACTCCTAAACCATTAGTCGTGTATAACATGGCGCTCGTATATCTTATAACATGACATTGTAACTTGTAACTAAGTTGCTAGTGTATTTAGGACCGCTTAATATTAATTAATATAACTCTATAATGTGCAATTCTTACTCAGGTATTTAGATCTTCAAACGTGCAATAAGCAGAGCCATATTTTAGGTTAAATGGTATAGTAGATGTGGAAACCATGCTAGGCCATAACACCACGATGAAAGCCTTAAAAAAATATCAACAACACTAGATGGGTATTTATCATCAAAGAGAAAGCAGTTGTATGGTGATTTCTTACAAACCCCGTAGTTACATGTGGGTTTTGCAATTTCCTAAAAGAAATAATATTGTTTGGAAAAAAAAAGGCACACATTAGTTGCGGTGATAATTTTTTTAACTAAAGCCAGGATCACTGACGATTTATTTAAGAAAAGGTTTCCTCATATTAAGGGAAGTGAGGCCAAACATACGGTACTCGATTAACTAGGAAAACCAGGCTACAATGACAAGCATAGCATACAAACAATTTAGCTAAACAAGGCTCGGAGCTCCGCCAAATGACCTAAACCGTAGCACCTGCCTAATTACCTAAGCCAACAGCCACTTCAACACTAAAAACCTCCAAGGAGAATATGACATCTAAAATGTCGTAGTCACCCAATCAAAGAGCTGGAACTAGATTTTCACTGGAGAATCACTAAGGAGCAGATAGACGCCCTCGTTCTGCAGAAAACTAGCATCAACAAAAAACCGAGCAAAGTCTTTGTCCAAAGCCTCCGCACCCCACTAGCCACGTAGATAAAGTGGTCGACGGCTCCTCACAAATGAACCACACACAAAGCCACCATGAAGCCATAAACCTCCCCACGGGCAAGGTCTAGGGGAAAGAGAGGCATACCTAGCAAGAGAGAAGTCGATGCAGCATCATGAGGTTGGGCCACCATGGCCACCGTGTAGGTTGTGCCCACCACGATGTCAACCATGGAAGTCAACGGGCTAGCTCAAATTGCGTGAGCCCAAAGGCTCGATCAAGTGGTAGAAAGGCCCAGCTGCCCCATGAATCGACTAGATCTGTGCATTACGGCCACGAGCACCAATAACAACCACTGCGGATGGCAATGACACTACAAACAGCTATTGAAAATCAGGCCACAACCCGACATGGACCGGACTTAGGTGAACATATTTGGATGGCGGCCACTTGCGTCCGCACCCTCGGGGGCCACCTCCACCACCATAGGTATGGCAGGACACACCACAACTTTAATGGAGATGTGCTAGTGCCACTGCTCATCCATCCAAGAGCACGCACCAATGCATGGCGCCGGCGCATATCAACCTCAAAACTGAGAGAGAAAAAATTGGGGAAATGGACAGGGAGGTAGAGGAATGGAGGAGGAGAGGAGGCATCATAGCCACTGGCACAAAAGCTACTGGGGAGGCCAAGCGATAGGGTTTGTCGCCTCCCTCTGCCTCTGATCAAGACGGGAGGTTGGGATGTTGCGCTTTCATCCTCACCTTGAACCAAAATCTATTGTGGCGTGAATTCATTGGATGAATTTTGTTCCTTAAGCCTGATTGTCGGGAATGAATACATGAGAAATATCTTCGATGCTGATTTTCATGGTTGTACGCCTGGACAAAGCGTTTTACAGACACTCCGAGTTGCCAGACAGTCTGACTTGCTGGATATCGTATCACATGCTCATGTAGAATGCGTCATGAGTTTCTATTGAACAAGTGTGTCCTAATTTTATATTGAACATAAATACATAAACCTTCTCTCCTACAACTATAAGTCTAACTTCTTATCATGCCCATCCATAGAGTAAGGATAACGTATATTACCTAAGTGGGTTGTAAGATGGGTCATGTGTCATTAGGTATTTGTTCTTGCAATTCCTACAATGTGCAATGGTAGAAGTGGCTATTAAGGTAGGGCCTAGTTGCAGTAAAAAAATAGCGATCCCAATCGCCCGTCTCAATCCCATGTCCCCTTCCTCTTCCTCTCGGTTGCGTCAGCATCGCTCGCCCCTTCCTCCAGCTCCCTCCCTTGCTGGATCACCTCCACACCAGCCAAATCAAGCTCCCAACAGTCCAATCTTCCCTATATTCATGGCTTCTCGACTCGTCGGCATCAAGATCCTCTTCGGCAAGATCCAACAAAGTTGGCTCTCCTCGAAACACGTAATGGCTGGCCATGGTCCCGAACTCGAGATGGCTTGCCAAATCTGCCAGCGACAGCCTTCCCTGAGTTCGTGGAGGCTGACGGTGTGGAGCCTGGATGGCTGAAATTGCAGCCACATCGGCTCCAATTGCGACCACATCGCCCCGTTCTCATAGAGCTCTAGTGACAGCATGTCTTCCCCAACCTCGATGGCTCCTGGCGGCGCCCCTCTTCTTTGACCTCAGGTGGCTCCAGCGACACCTCATCTTTGTCATGATTGTCACTCGCCAACACCCAAATCAACACATATCACTCAATTACATCTAGTTTAGAGAGTATAATTGCCAACCAATGTCAACCACAGTATTTGGAGATACACTTTTGGGGAGAAAACATGAAGCATAGAGAGGGAAATAGCAAGCTAGACTAGCAAAAATGTAGGGGCAAGAATTGGAGTGGAACCACATAGAGGATTGGAGGTGGAGAGGAAGGCTGGAGGTAGAAGAAGGCCAAGATGGTGTATTTTGTTCTTTGATCTCCTTCAGCTGGTGAGTGGCTTCCTTTGTAGCAACCCCTCTCCAATTACTTGGCACACATGGTAGCCTGGGCATAATAGGGACCCAAGTCCATGGCATTCTCCCCTCCTTGAGAATTGGCTTGTCCCCAAGCCGACACCAACATCATGAAGCCGTTGAGGTTGCCAATGTAATCCACCATGAGAAGTAATCTCACTGATCATGCAATGATCCTCAGTGATGCTAGTCAAACCATCATGCTTTCGCTACAGCAACACAAGGAGCTGAAGTAATTGAACACCTGTAGCTTCACAACTTTGCAAAATAACACTGTCGGTCCAAATTGATTAGTAGCACACCATGCAAATGTAAATGATAAAGCCAATGGAATCTGGAGTGTCTTTCCAACATGGATTAACTACTCAACTAGATGCCAGTTCTTCCGAAATCTTGTGGTGCTAGTTAGCAACTTGTTCCCTCTATAATTAGCCAAAAGAAGGAGATGGCAATTATCGCATTGAACTCTATGAAAAATCAAGTTGACATCACTGACTGCCACTAGCGATAAGAGGCCACTGAAGTTCATGAACATGATACAAACCGATTTAGTACGTGGTGGCCACGGTTGGAACAACACCCATGCACTTATGCTCCATATATTTGCCTTGATTGTGTATGAATCATATGCCAAAGAGAAACCTAAGCAACCACTATTCTTCTGCATAATAGATTTTTTTACCATACTTCATGGAGCTCACTATATTGTGCCTCGAGCACCCAGACCTTACCACTGTCAACATGAAACTTGACATTGCCACGTAATGCCTGCACATAATGTAGTCCACCAACAATACGAGGCAACACCCAGAGAAAGAACCACATAGTAGCGGGAATTTGTGATAATTTCTCAGTGAAAAACTCAATGTGTGTAGGTCAATAGAGATTGAGTACCTAGGAGGGTTTTCTGAGAGCTCACCAAATAAATGTAGCAGCATTGTTGCCCCTTGAGTACAATCTGTGTTGCCTGATTTGAATACCATCCAGTGGATTAGTTCTCCCCACTACAACCAGTTCAAGTGACTTGACCACTCCACCATACAGCCAAAAACTCATCCGTAATTGCAATCAACACTATACTAGCAGATAGTGAAAATTGCCATGTCTAATCAACAACAACCCTATGATCAACAACAAGACACTCCAATAGCTAATCTACATAGCAAGTGAAAGTTGTCATGTCTTTCATTCAACTTGATCTGCCATAGCCAGTGACAATTCCACCCTCCGCTGCACAATTCCTCATGCCAATTAGGCCATGGCTTCATCTCCTTATCCAATAAATCGACCTTGTAGTCCACAAAATCCTCTATTCCATACAAGTTCTAATCCTTGCTATCCATCAACAGCACCACACCACCACCAATGTACCCAACCCCCTCATGAGCATATGATTCCAGTGCTACCACATATCTTCTTTGAAGCATAATAACAAAGTTGTGATTCAATTGTGGAAATTCAGACCCAGCCAACTGAAGCGTAGATTCACCAGAATCCCAAAGTGCTTGTTGTTCCATTTCTTGCTCCTTGTGTGCAGCCACTGAAATCTCAAGGATTAAATCCACCAATAGATATTGTAGGTTTACAAGGTTGATTCCTCTCTCTCTGATGTCTGTCTGGTTGCCAACCAGTAACTTTGCCAATGAAGTGTTTCTCTTGACCACAAGTTCTGTATTGCCATCAACCAGCAGCTTTCCATCATCACCTAGTGGTTGTACATCTAGAGCGAACACGCCAAATAATGTCTTGCTTGAGCCATCCTTCCAAGGTGACCCTTGACTGCTGTTGCCTAAGCTTGCAAAACCCATACATCTGAAATTGTTACTCTGCTGTCCATAAGCATCTTCAATGTCCTTGTGAGTCTGCAAAGGATCATGTATAACATTTTTCCTTTTGTGGATCTACTCTACTTTAGAAGAATCAACTTCCAAAAGTTCAGGTGCCTTGTCCATTTCGCAGAGTCCAATTATGTATCAGGAATGAGAGTATCACTGTCATCTCCATTACTTGTAAGCTTCACACACACTGGTGGTGGCCATGGTAGTAGTAGCGTGAGCTCCAGCAGGCGCGGACACTTCGAGGAAAAAACAGTTCCAGCTCACTTGTTTCAAGGTGGAAGCAAGAGATCCTTAGGACATGCAACACTAAAAATGTGCTGGCCACAGGAAGCCGAAGCTGCAGAGCGAGGCACTGGAGGTGCACATTGATGGTCATCGCGCACTCGCAAACCAGTCGCTCAATCTCTTATGGTGTCCATGGTTTGCCCCAATTGACGGGTTTGTCGCTTAGATCAACGGGTTCACCACCCCCTGTCACAATTGGACACCCAGCAAGCAGCACCCATCATAGACGTTGTGCCCGTGGGTGGCACACCAAGCTTGCTCAGCCTCCTGGCTCGTCCAAAACCAAATGAAGGCCTCAATACGCCACACATTCGTTGTCGTGAGCATCTGCACTACTATCACCCCATAGACGTTGTAGACCTAGTGCAACACTTCATCAGTCACCGGGTAGAGAAAGTGCATGCGTACGCGAAGCCTAGCTCCCATGAAACTCTCCCACCAGCCCGGTATTTCATCGAACACTTGGCATGCGCTTCCACCATGAACACCTCTACCAGCGAAATCCCTTGCCATCTCGCACCACGGACTCCACAGATCGACGACTCTGATACCAATTGTTATGATCCTCACTCGATCAACACCCAAATCAACACATATCACTCAATTGCATCCAGTTCAGAGAGTGGAATTGCTAGCCAATGTCAGTCATAGTATTTTGCGATACACTTTTGGGGAGAAAAAAAGGAAGCATAGATAGGGAAACAACGAGCTAGACTAGCAGAAATAGAGGGGCATGAATTGGAGAGGAAACATAGAGAAGATTGGAGGAGGAGAGGAAGGCTGGAGGTAAAAGAAGGTCAAGATGGTGTATTCTGTTCTTTGATCCCCTTCAGCTGGTGCTTGGCTTCCTTTGTAGCAACCCCACTCCAATACTTGGCCCACATAGCAGCCATGGCACAAGAGGGACCCAAGTCCTGACAATCTTCCCCGACCTCATGCATATCCCAATGATGGCTCCCGACGATGGCCATCCTTTTCCCGTTGGTGGCGGTAGCAACAACCATTGTGTGTTGGAGAGAAGGGTGAGGGATTTAATCATTCTTTATTGCTTACTATGGGCAACAAGCTTACTATCAGCAGTAAGGAATTTTTGCTTATTGTCGAGTTTTACGGCGGTTGCTACCGGATATAGTAAGGCAACATTTATTACTTACAACTAAGGGAGTTGCTATATTTGAGATGCCTAAAAGTAAGGAAAATGCCAGTCAATCGTTCTGAACCATAGGATGAAGATCCAATAGCCTCCACGCCATCTTCCTTCTTGATCTGTTTCCTTAGCGCTGCAATAGCCTCTTCATTCTCAATCCATTTTCTAAGCATAGGACTCACCTTCCTCACCTTGCTCCCCTGCGCTGCTCTCCTCCACCCATCTCTGGTAATGCTCCCGTCATCGGATCCACCAGCGCCACATGTCGCCATGCTAACACAGCTCTATCGAGCCATCTTTGCTCGCCCTCACCTCGACACTGCACATCTCGTTGTCCTCCACTGCCCATGGATGGTGGTGTTGCTGCCCTCACACCCGCCACCACTGTTGGGCTAGCTTGCCACCCGCTGTCCTTCCTCTAAACTTGGTGATGGAAAAATCCCACCAAGAAGAACACCATGCATGTTCACACCCATTTACATGGTTGCCTGAGATGCTTTGGTATTTTTAGAAGTCGTTTGAAATTTAGGAGGTGTGTACAACTAATACTTCCATGGCAGCAACCAGTGTTAAAGGGACACACATGTCCAAAAGTTTTTGCCATGTCGACACATATCACAGTGTCAATTCACGTCAGATGTGATGGGACATGCATCCAACACATTGTGGTCGTGTCCAAGGCAGGGGAGAAGAGAATGAGGAGGAGATGGACTTGTAGCATCAAAAAAACCATGTTGAGGCGCCATCCCCTTTCACTGGTAGCCACCTAGATTCGAGCTGCGGGGGAGAAGAGGAGGAGGAGGCGGCAAGGGAGGAAAGGAGGAGGCGACGGTGGGGGGAGGGGGAGGAAGAGGTGGCGCGATGGCGGTGGCGGCGGCGGGGTAGAGGAGAGGACTCGGGAGGAGGCAATGGTGGAGATGAGCCATGAGAACGCAGTGGCACGTGTGATGCATGCATGGAAGAGAGGCTAGAGGTGTTAGGGCAACCTTGGACATGGCTGGATGGGCCAACAAATGACGACCTATTTCACCTTTATTCTTTTCAATTTTCTTTTTTCTTTTTAGCCTTGGCAAATCTAGTGGATCTGATTGTAAATCAGAACTACGATTTTATTTTGCCTTCTAGTGTATTGAAGTAGAGGTAGATTTCTATGCTATATATATCTTTTATGTATCTACTTAGATTTAAATATATATATATATATATATATATATATATATATATATATATATATATTAGAAGAATCCTCAAATCCTATATTCTCGAGTTTGTCAAGTCGAACACCCACACCCAAATCGGACTCCGACTCCTGCATCCATAACCTGGTAACACTAGTAGCAACAACTTGGTCACACCGTATTTAACCACCAAGGACACTGGGTCAACCACCATGATAATAACTAGCTTAGAGGTCACATGTGTGTTCCATGCTTAGCCTTTTGTTGATACGATGACCTCTTGGGCAATTTCGATGATGAAGTAGGGAAAAAAGCCAGCTCTTGAGATGATTTTTTTTGTGAGGAAGCACTGG
Organism: Phragmites australis; assembly: GCF_958298935.1. Classification (NCBI taxonomy): domain Eukaryota; kingdom Viridiplantae; phylum Streptophyta; class Magnoliopsida; order Poales; family Poaceae; genus Phragmites; species Phragmites australis. The sequence continues at coordinate 13,404,063 of NC_084939.1, read as the reverse complement.
AGATGGATTTGCACGGAGAAAGGAACAACATTGTAAATGCAGAGATCATAAATATACATAGTCAAATTAGGAAACTTATTACTCAACATAAATTATAGGTCTAGCCATGTTTAGTTGACCTCGGGACATAAAAGTCATCTAGTTGGTGCCACATAAAACCAGGAAACCTTTAAACAACACTAGGTAAGTGCATGTGCGTTGCAACAAAGATTAAAATTTCAGTTTATCCCAACAAAAGAGACAACATGTAGGCATTATTGGTGCTTAGCTAACGGACACCACTCAAACCAAGCTATCGAAACTTCATTCCAACATATAGGCAATAAGCTCTTTCACTCGTACCATTCCTGTTAATTTTCAGTAGTCATACACTTTCCTGCAGTTGAAGCAATAATTGGCTACCACCTACAAAAATACATAGAGATATCACATAAATAGTTGATCAGCTCATCATGAGAAAGGACATAATCATGAGTGCTTTACAATTGGAAGCCAAACAACCATTGCCACACTTTCAGAAATGAGATTCACCCATCCAAAGGACCATCATTTATCAATAGTTGCAATATCTCCCCTACAGCAAAGTTTCTTGAAGTATGAAATCATCTTTTCCAGGACTAAAGAGTAGAAGTGTGCCTATGCATGGTGCTTGCTGAACCTTGATGCAATCGCTGCACCTGGAATGCAAACAAAGAAACAAACAATTCAAACAGTGATGCCCTCCGTGGCTTCATCATATAATTCAAACAAATTAGCCTCTACGATACAAATAAACATATCAAATAAGAATGAAGTAATTACTATACATGATCACTTGACTGTGCATTGGTGTCTCCCTGCTAGATCTCAGTGTCAAGAACAAGTGCAAGTACTTCCATTCCAAGCTTAATTTCTAGAGCTATGATGGCACTACCAAGCTATGAGCTTCAAGCTTGCAACATTTCGTAGCACACACTACTGTACATGAAAATGCTTAGACCCCAAAATAGGCTCCTGCCAAGTACACATGAATTAAACATTTGCAGGGGCATATGCTGAGCCCAACTAATGAACAAACCAAACCTAATGGTTTGGTAATTGTTTCAAGGCATGAACTCACCGTAGCCCAAGCCAATCTAGTTACAGGAACTGATAAAATGAATCGTGTAAATAATAACCAGCAAATCAGAACTAAAATATTTTCCTACCCGAGACCCAAAAACATGAAAGCTAGGTATTCTAAGGTATTTAAGCTGCCTTAGGATTTTTGTCACTAACTCTTGCTAAAACCACACTAAGCTTCTCATATGTTGACCTAACAAAGTGGACTTAAGCTCACATGACTAGAGACAAAAACAAACAAACATTTTCTACAGCTAGGATATCATAGACATATATATGTCCCCATTTTCTGTACTGACCATAAATTTTGTGTTGACGTGTCTTCAAAGTAATTTCATTACAGGGAGCATACTTGAAGTGAAGGAGAACAAAAAGAAGAATCTCACTCAAAGAAGTATAGATCAGCATAGTATTGGAGCACTTGTATCTCAACTGTGTCATAAAATAATCAATCACCAGTCATATGGGACAAATCATATCATCGATTATTGAAAAGCCACTACAAAAGTAACAAAAAACAACCAGCGAACAAAAATTAGTAGGTAGAGGACTAACTTTGTGGTTGACGAATAGGATCTTCTATGAGTGCTCAATCCACGATAACTTTCCACCATTATGGACTGACATGAGCAAAAATAATCCTATGCCAAAAACATTCTGTCTCAGGTCTTCCTTTTTGATTGAGAATTGTATCTGTGGCTACTGCTGTTTTGTCAGTCTGTCTGTCCCCAATAATTAACTCTCGCTGACCGCGCCCTATGGGGATCATCGAATCGATAGCAATAAGCCCTGTTTGAAGGGGTTCATATACGGAACGCCTGGAAATTCTACCCGGATCTTGTTTATTGCAAATTATAGCCACAAAAGCAATCACATAAAGCATGTTATTTAAAATGCAATTAATATATATAGAAAAAAGAAATTGCGGGCAACACTTACTGAGAATCATATTATATGCCAACCCTTAAAGGAAACCGAAGTGATTTTTCATGATATATTTAGTTGAGGCAAACACAGGTATAACTTGCGCTCTAGCAAGTTAACAATTGTGTCTCATTGAAATCATGCAAACACCAGTTGAAATTTGGATCAACAACTGTCACATAGATATGAAGGAGATCATTGATTTTCATGTTCATTTTGAATCAATCGATTTGACATCTAAATTCCGAAACAAAGGCAAACAGACAACAAAATCACAACACTTCAAGATGCATTTGATCAAAACAGTAGTGCATCCCTAAATCAGTCAAAAATCAATATGTTGAGTAGTACTTTTATGGAGAGGAGAGGATAACCATAGCAAGCCAGGCAACATGTTCATATGACGAACATAGATGTTTGTTTGTTTGAACATAGATTTTTGTTTACTTCGCCACAAATGAAACCTCGAAATATTTTACAGCGTGCAATCTTATGAATGGCAGCACACACCCAATATACAAAATATGAGAATTAACCATCACAAAGACCAACAAGAATAAAGGAACTAACAGTGATGGAGGAGCTTAGTTGTTTCACACCCTATCATTATCTCGAGGAAGTATTATCTCCATGCATGCAAACCGCCATTGCCTACCTGTAGAAATCTCACTGTAAGCAATCCACCAAGCAGGGAACATATCGCAAGAGATGGAGCACCAAGTTAAAAAAATCACAAACACACGAGTTTAAATTTGTGGAGAAAAAATTTGGAAAAATAGATCATGTAGCAACACGGCGTACTACCTGCGCGAGTAGCATCACCTAAACTCGATGGACGCCGCTGAGAGTGTCACAATCCTCCGGACAGGGTGAAGACCCTTTCCTAGCAACCTGGCAACCGCCGCCGCTTTGGATCCTGCACCACGCACACCAAATCCACCCGAGGAGAATATGAAGTCACGGGGACACCCTGCAGATCGATCAACTCGCGAAATGGGGAAGAAATACAAAGAATTTGCACATGCGTACCTTAAATCAATTGGATTTGTGAGGGATCTGTTGGATTCAGTGGTGCCCTCCACAGCGGCTACCCTTGGCCTCGCACTCACCGGGAATGAGTGGGCCATGATTCCTTTCCCCCTCGGTGATTTTGTCAATACACACTCGCGCTGCCCCAGTCGGGCCACCGGGGGTTGGTGGAGCGAGGGCAGAAGGAGGAAAGGCGGCAGCATAGTGGCTTGAGGGCGTCATGGTTGTGCGTTGGGGTGGACGCGATGCTGTGGGAGAAGCGCCACCGCCACTTGGATCCTGCACAACGCAAACCAAAATCTATCCAAGAAGAAGTAATCTCCCTTGGTTTTGAAGTACATGTTTCACATTGCAAAAAATGTGTTCAGTGGTTGTTAGAGGAGGTCGAAGGCGATGATGGTCCCCTACAGGGCTGCGTCGAGGAGATCTACCACAACAGTGGTTGGTAGATCCAAAGCACAATGGCAAGGGGAGCTGATGGGTTTGGAGAGAGAGGCAGTTGGAGAGGACCCTGGAGATAGCCGCGAGGAGGATGGCGATGAGTGCTCCGTCAGGGTTTCAGGGGAGGCCCGACACGGATTGCCAGTCTTCGAGGGACGATGACGCGAGGAGGAGTGTCTGAGAGGCACCGTCGGGATGGGGCGCTCGGGAGGAGCGGTCGAGGATGGGTGTGCCATGGAGCGTAACTAGCCGAGGTGGCATGGCTTGGGGAGGGGATCGAGGGATAGGAGACGTGGGGCGGTTACAGAGATGTGTGGAATCAAGGGAGATGGCAGGGGGGAGGAGGCGTTGGTGCTCGTTTTGACGGGAATGGGGGAGCAAAAACGGGAATAGAGAGCGAAACGGGAATCGGACTAGAACGGAAAATTCAAAGTAGGACAGATTCGTTTCCTTGGGAACAAATGTTCACCATCAGATCTTTATCTTAGCGTAACATATGACATCCTTTACAGGCTTATTTAAGCTCTCGTCCAAGTCCCAACTACTGACTCGATGAGACTTTACGTAGACGGCGGTGGAGGCGCTACTCGTAGCCCTACGCACGGCAGGCGAGCGCTTGGCGCTTTCGTGCGAAGGATCGGGAGCGCGTCGTCGCGGCTTCACTCCGGTGGCATGTTGCTGGCCGCGAGGCGTGGCGTACGTCCAGGATGCATGGTATGTACTGGATTTTTCATCTCTATATGTTCGTTCACTTTGTTCTTGTGCAAAAGCTTAATCGACTTCCTGTTGGGTGTTTTGATCTAGTTTTTTCGATCTGATTCATATACCTGACGTCCAAGGTCTTGTCCGGTGTGCCTGATGCTTCAGATTCATAAATGAAATTCTTAATAAACTGGCAGTTGTAAAAGGTTCATAAGTAGATTATGTTGATGTCGATGTTCACAGTGTGGTCCGAAAAACTATATGGAACCGAGAACATGGAATTGGTTTCACTTCAAGCGAGGTAATGGATCTATTGCCGATTTAATTACCTTGCTGCTTCGAGGATTTGTCATTGTACGGATTCGTGGGGCTTTGAGGATGCTATTGCGTGTCCATGTTTATGGGGTTTTGGTTGGCTTTGCAGGGAAAAAAATTCTTGTTGTATGGAGATCTTGGATGCCATGTAGCATCTTCTGATAGTTGGAGCAATTTGAGCGACAGCATCTTCCGAGGATAATGATTCAGAAGAGCTTCTTCAGCATTCGTTTTACCCATTTACGAGATGATCGAGCTCTCCCTGATCTTGAGGTATCATTATGTATTATATGCTTAACTTTATTTTTTTTCGAGTTCCTAAAATTTTGATTATGCTCTTGAGCATGAAGGTTTCATGCCTATCACATTGGACAGTCATGAGCCACATATGTCATGGAATTATCTACTTGTTTCCTACTGAAACTTATTTGTTAGTCTGTTTCTCACGTAGCATGTCCATACTTCATATGTTGATCTATGAGGACTGGTGTTTTATTAGAGAGAGAATATGGTTTTTGATTGATCCTACCTTATAAGCATCCAAGGATTAAGGAATTAGACTAAATCAATCTCACATGCCTAACTATATGAACATATTCCAAAAAAATCCCAATTTACCGAGGTAGGAACATTAATTGTTGTACTTTTATGAAGTTCAAGACAGAAAACCTTCCTCCTATTACCATCGTTGTTACTTGCTTTTACCAATGTATGACATGTTCTCATACTTTTTATTGATTCCAAAAGATCTATTTAGGAATGCTAGCAAGCTTGCCTTCAGACTGCCTTTTCGGAGTTCATAAATCTTTGTGAGAGTTTCCTGGCTTTATTTTTTTGGGTCATACTTACCTTTTCTTGACAAATGAGCATACTATATATTCTTAAACTATGTAGTGAGGAGTTGCTGAATGATGATTTTTCCATTGGCTTGAGGCAAAGAGGTGCCACTAGGTAGCTCGGATGACTATCTGCTTTTGCTTGTTTTGCTAACTTTGTTATAGTTGCAAACTAAAATTGTTAATTTGTCATTCTCGTGCTACTAAGGATTGTGCTCATTTTTTTATATGAAATTATTGTTGCTGTGAAGAAAACTACCGAGATAAAAATTACTAGGAAAAGGGGAAAAGAACATGCAAATCTTGAACAATTCAGCTCTAGCTTGTCTTTCATGCAAGTGAATGCTTTGTATGCTGAACAAGACAACATATTGACGAACCTTTTTAGAACTCTTTTACAAAAAGAACGTAACAAATAAAATCAGAGAAGTGTTCATTATAGAATACAATCAAGCTAGTTTCGTTTTTGAATAAATATGAATGATTTTCCAAAAATAGAAAGACTGGCACAATATCTTTATAGTGCTTTGACATTGAGTGTTTGGGAGTTGATTCAGCAACCTTTGAGCTTTGTGATTGTAACTATGAATTTGCAAAGGTTCATGAGTCCGTGAATTACCTCTTGATTTCTTAAGTTCCTAGTTCATCAAACTGGGTTGACAATTCTACTCTCTTTGGAAGATGCTCACATCCTCCTACTGACAAATATTGGGTGTAAAATATTCTTTGTCGACCTTGTGCCGTTCTAATATTACTTCATGTAATTTAGCATGAATAGGCCACATGATGAAATGGATAAATAAAAATGTTCCAAACTTTTTTTTTTTCTCAGTTTATCGTGTGGCCTATTCATCTAGAAGTTCATGGAGTACCGCAATAGTATAAGTTGACAAACAAGTTTTAGGGCCACCTACCCGTTCGTCTCTCAAATAAAAACCAATCTATAGTGAGGTATGTGTCGCTTCCAATCTTAATCCATCAATTCAGTAGTGCCAATGAAATTCAGAAGAAATTCACAACTTCCTGAGGAAAATGCATATAGGCCACGATGCACCCGAAGTGGAGACTGATGAAGAAACAGGACATGGAGATAGTGTACCACCCCAGCCTGTCATCGACATAGTTGACTACAAATAGCTTTTAAAATTTAATAGAATACTAAAAGCCAAGATGACCAATAGTTAAGTGTAGCAGAAATGTGTATATTGCGATGGATTTATGGCCATACAAGAAAGGATTGGATCTGAAATAATGATATATGTAATAGGGTAGGGGTAGCGCCAATTGAAAAAAAACTTGTCTAACATCAGTTGAGATGGTTTTGACATATCCAACGTAGGCTTCTAGAGTCACCTGTGCATAGCGGGATACTGAGGCACACTGATAATGTGAAGAGAGACAGGAGTCGACCAAACTTGATATAGGAGGAGTCCTGTGCTAGCGTCGTGTGGACCATTGGATTGTCCTCACCCTCTAGTGCGTCTCCTACCACACCCATTTCAGCTCTAGCCACCTGGATCACTGCCTTGCTCACGCTTCTTCATACTTGCAAGACACTCTTCTTCGGTGAGCAGGAGTCACTCAATCTTCTCACTGCTGCTCCCGAGCTGATATCGCTGTTCAACGACCCTCAGACGCCCAATCACCTCCTCCATTGAGAGCGTGTTAGGATCCAGTAGGGTCTCGATGGAGATGGCTACTTGCGACAATCTATCCGAGATGACTTGCAAAAGCTTCCTGGCGATCTCACCATCGGATATGTCATCGCCGAGAAAGCAAAGATTGTTGGTGAGGCTAGTGATGCACATGGACAAATAGTCAACCGACTCGCCTTCTTTGAAGTGATCGCACCAAATTCTCGATGGAGCTTCTATGCATTGGCTTCCCGCACGCGTTGCATGCCTACAAGCATGGTCTTCACTGCCTCCCAAGCCACTTTTGCCATATCCTTGACAGCCAGCGTTGGCAGCGTCTCTTGAGGCACCACCCAAAGAATAGCAGATAACGTTAGTTGATGTTCATGAAAATCGCTGTCGCCGGGCTCAATCACATCCTAGAGCCATTGAGCCTACAGATTCACCCGCATCACCAAGGACCACTCTTGGTAGTTGGTATTGGTGAGCATCGCGTATACAATAGTGTCAGATGCCTCCCTTATGACTCGCTGCACCACCAGATCATGACCTCCTTCGTCGCAATGTTGTGGACAACACAATGGAGGTGATGATGACACACGGCAGCCACGGCGTGGAGGTGTCTAGGATTGTGCACCCGTTGGAGCCTATAACGACATTGCAGTGTTCCTTCAATTGACGTTATGGCTCTGATACCAATTGTTGTGGATAACACAATTTATATGTTGGAGATCACAGATCGCTCAGCTCACCTCTCTTAGCTTGCTCACGGAAGACTGAAGGAAATCTGTCTATTGTCGGCAAGACAAGCTACAATACTCATTTTCTTCAGGTTCGGCTGTTTTGGTGCTGCCATAATCGCAGAGTTTTCTGTATAATCTTATTGCTTAAATAGATAAACGAGTACATGACCATGACCTACATACACTCCACTAAGCGCACCATGATCCTGTTTTTAGCTGCGCCATCCCACAACTGAGAACGTGCCATGCCTGACTCTGAATCTAACCTAAGGAAACTAATTGTCAACTGAAGAAACGGACTCTGACTCAACCTAAATCCTAACAGACCGAGCTAAAATACAGGAAGAAAGACTGACGTATAGGGATTAGTTGATTTCACCATAACAAGCGGCTCCACCACCTTGTATGAGCACCAGCCGCCGTGGCAGGTTCGGAGCACGAGGACGATGTGCTTGGGGCTCGAGCTGCTCCTAGGGGCCGCCTCCATGGATGTTGCTCGCATGCACAGTTACGTTGATCGATTCTGGTCCTTGGGGTGAGCTCGCGCGTGCGATCGCTTCCAATTCGACAGCTGCTAGTGGCTACACACGTCATATATTCACTAGGGCGGCATGCCTTTTCTGTTTTAAACTAAAGTGAACAGTCGGCTATAGGGAAAGCTCAGTTTCATGGATTAGAACAAAATTAAGAAATAAGTTGAAGGATTGAGAGTCGTTGGTGCAGCTCAGCGACTGCTAATTAAGAGTGCTATATAATATGAATATACTTCTATACTTGTACTACATTGCAATGCAACACATATTTGGGACATTATATTGATCTATACATATTTGAGAGAGCTGCTGTAGCACCCTAATTTTCCACTTTTGTAATTTCTTAAAATTATCTAGAGTTTAAACGAGTCTAAACATTTGAAAAAGGCAAAACCCTATTTTATAAAAAGAAAACCAATTTGACATAGGATATATTTGAATATTGTGCATCCATGCTGTCCTTAGGCATGTAGGGTTTTTCTTTGTGTGGTATAGTCTTTGTTTGAGTGAATTTGATTCAAATTTCAAATTCAAAGGAATTTAAAAAATCAAATTAAAAAGGAAAAAGATAAAACCTTACCTCGGGCCGCCTCCTCTTCTTTCCGGTCCACCTCCAGCACCAGCCGCTCATCCCCGTTTCCCTGGTCCACGCCGCACGCCCGAGTCAGCCCAGCTGCGTGCCTGCGCTCCGTCGAATACGCCCGCGCCGAAGTCATCTTCGCTCAAGCCGCTGCCAAAGGGACCTCGCGTCGGATTCATCGTCTCCAGCTCGGACTCTCGCCGCCGTGTCCGAGCAGGATTCCTGCCGCTGCCTAAGAGACCCGGGCCCTCCCGAGACCCCATCCGACTGCCTATATAACCCCATCCGTCCCCTCAATCTGTTCCCATCCCAAGCTCGCCAAGTTCCGAAGCCCCTCGCCAAGTTTCGAGTTGGCCGAGCTGCCATTGCCGCCGCCCTCAGGTGCTCTCGCCGCCGAGTCACCCCAGCACCGCGTTGTCCCAATCAAGCCACTGAGGAGCTTCGCCGTAGCTTCCTCAGCGCGTAGCCATCCTTGCCTTCATCTATCGACTGCTGGAGCACCCTCGCCAACGAGATCCGAGCTTCTCCGTCGCCCTCCTCGTCGCTGACACCCCTCCAGTGCTTCTTTGCCCAACGTAAGCCCAAAACAGAGTCGTCGTTGTCTTCTAATCATGGTCCGCCGCTCGCCGGAGTTCCTAGGTAACCGGAGCGCCGTCCGGCGTGTTCTCTGGCCATGCGCCACTGAGAACCTCCCCCTCCGACTGCTGGTCTCACCCGAGCCGTTAGATCCATCTTGTACAGTCCAGATTAGAACATCCCGTATCCGTTCAGCACCCAATCAAACATCGCCACGTGTCATATGCTTAAATCCAGTTAGCCACCTTCGCCACGTTATCGTGCCACCTTAGCTGCCACCTCAATCTTCTTGCCTATGTGTCAAGCCCAGTCAGCAGCCACGTATTAAAAGAGATTTTTCAATCTAAAAATAATTCCTTTAATTGGTAACTTTGTAGTCTAGCCCCTGAACTTTTCTATAATTACAAAAAGAGCCATATCTTTTTACACTTAGGTTCCTAAACTTTTCTAAAATTGCATATAGGTCCTTCTATTTACAAAAAGGTCCCTAAAACTTTCTATTAATTACAATTAAGTCCTTTTCTTAATTAAAATAAACCCTAATCTTGTTTTTAGCATATCTTTTTCGTCGTAGCTCCGTTTTAAGCGATTCTTACGTCGTTAGATTCGTTTTTCAATGCTATTTCTTTCTAGATAGGTTTTATCTTGTTGTTCTTTTATTTTGTACTCTATTCTTAGTATTTACCGGTTATTATGCAATTAGTCAATAACGCCTTGGATCAATTTGAGGAACATCAAGACCAGGAGCAAGAATACACTGAGCAGTAGCAAGGAGAAGGCAAATGTGCTTGACCATCTTGAACCTATGTTTTTAAATGTTTTGTTTTACAAAATTGCATGCAATATCTGTCAATATGATGGGTAGTCACCTATGTTAGGATTTTCCCTAGATTTACCCTTATCATCCCTTGGAACCTAGATGGTTTATGGTTAGGTATTTTTGTTGGGTAAATTGCTTAGCCGTGCTTTTGGGATACTGGGAAGTGTCATAATCTTGACTAATGAACATATGCAACAATGGTGGTTAATTTGTTAATGGTCTAGAAACACGGAACCTTAGGCCTTGAGCAAAGTGGTTTTGATGGTTGTCATGGTTATGATGTTGGTTAGTGTTTGCTCAAGTAAAATAAGTAAGGACCTATTCGTGGAGCGACAATCCAAGAAGTAACATACCAACCACGAGACTGATATGGGTAAGGCGTGATATACTAGTTGGAGTCTATCTAGTGGTTGTGTTAGCACAAAAGGGGCTTCTGGGTAGGACTCACGTAAATTTTGGTGGTGAAACCTAGTGGGTAAACACATACTGGATTAGTCTCTGGTAAGTGGAAAATGTCATTTAGTGATTTCTTAGCGACACACCACTAGCGTGTGTTAAGTGTTTCGCGAACATGGCAACATAGAATTTACTGACTCGTGGGGAAAGCTGGACAACCTCTGCAGAGTGTAAAACTGTTATAACAGCCGTGCTCACGATTATGAGAGACTTGGATCCTCACATGATTAGTGGGTTGTGGTTATGGGTTCGGTCATAGTTTTGGTTAGTACAGGGAGTATTAGATGGTTCTGGTATGCAAGGTGGGTAGCCTTGTATGCTGGGTGATGAACTATTTGGGTTACATTTACTTAATAATTGTTTATTGCTTTTGAGTTCAAATATGTTTTCCTTACTCACGTTTATGCAAATATACTATGTGTTAGCCTATTCTTGGTATAAGCTTGCATATCATTACTTTCCCACACTTGCTGAGTACTCTATGTGCTCACCCTTGCTATCTCCTACAAATCATAAGCTGCTCAGTGGAAGACTTTAGAGATTTCCAAGACGACGACCTGACGTTCTAGGAGTGCGTCTTCCGGTCGGTGCCTGTGGAGTGCTTGGTCGCCGGTGCTTTCGTCCCGCTGCCGTCGTTTAGATGCTGTCGTTTAGCTTTTGAAGTTGTTTAGGTGAAGTCTTTATTGTAAGAAGTGAACGATTATAAGTTAAAGTATTGCTTTTGTTACTTCACCTATAACGTCTTTATGTGTGTTAAACTTCTTAGGCAACATAAGCCGCACTTAGTTTTGTCCGTTAAAACCGGGTGTGACAGCTGCACATCATTATAACACCATACATGTTTGGCTATTACCATGCTACTGCCTTTTCGAACTAATTTTCAAGTGTTTGAGCAACTTATTTTCTGATCACCTTCTAGTCTCTTCGATCAAATCTAACCACCTCATCAGTTGGTTGGGCGTTGATCCAATGGTCTTTGGTGGTGATTGAAAAATAAATTGATTTCAAGCACTTGAAAATAACTCTTTTTTTTTTCTTTGAAAATAACTAGATCACTGTCTAGAAAAGCTCAACTTTCACGATGAAATCAGCGTAGAGAAGAAGCACTACACCAAAACACTTCATCAATGCCGGTTCCAAAACCTCATCAGTGCTGGTTTTGGAATCGGCACTTGAGGTTTTCCACAAACAAAAAAAAAGAAAAAAGGAGAGGCATATGAGCTAGCTCGATGCATTGTGCCAAGCCCGCTACCGGCCCCACATGACGAGCTCATCGTCGCCAAGGACGCCGCCACCGCAGATCCTTGCTCCATCCTGCACAAAACACGTGGCATGAAGGCCACCACCACAAAAACTGTGGGGCACGAAGGCTGCTGCCAAAGAAACCGTTGAAGCCCTTGGTGGCTGTCATCGACGTCACTTCTTCTTCCACTTGGCCGTGCTCAGCTAAGAACATGCGATGCCGTTGCTCGACCGCGTGCAACTTCTTAGCCCTGGGTCGCCGGCGAGCTCGGCCTATCCCCCTCCGGCCGGTCTGAATGTATGAGATGTCGCCTAGAGGTGGGTGAATAGGCGTTTCCTGAAATTTAAAACATCATAGCGAAAACGGTCCAGATACTCTAGGTAAATCCGGAGACTTCGGATTATATAGACTCAAATACTCCAAGTGAACCCTGATACTCTGGCCTGATAAAAAAATAAAAAAACTAAGAACTTTTAAGGAAATCTAATTTAGTCTATGAGATACCACAGGTTCTAATAGATGTCTAAAGACCTATTGATCAACAACTTGCAACAAAACACACACAAGCAAGTAGATCAGGGCAAATCACCCAAAATCAACTAGAACAAGAAAGTGCAAAAAGTAAAGGAGACAAGAATTTGTATCCCAAAGTTCGGCCACTCTACAAAGAAGTGTCTACATCTCCGTTGAGGAGCTCACACAGAGTTGGGTCTCTTTCAACCCTTTTCTTACCCAAGTGACCATCAAGATCAAGCTAGGATTGCTTACTTAAATCGTTGGAGTAATACAAACTTCCTAGGGCACTCCACAAGCTTGGGTGCTGTTCGAGTGATACCTAACCGTCTAGGAGCTCAAGGCTCCAAGAGTAAAGAACACAGATCAACGGCTTGGCAATGAACTCAAGTGCTCAAGATTGGATTGAAGCTCACTAGCTATTTAATCTCACTCTCCCAACCCTACTCTCCAAATCTTCAAAGATTTAAGGCCTTAGAGGAGTTAGGAGGGCTATTGAATGGCTATAAATGAGTTTGTCCACGAGTTGTTTAGTAGAAAATGAAGGAGGGGGTGAGGGGGTATTTATACCCTCCCCCTAAAAAACTAGACGTTACTGTGCTTTTTGAATCCCTGAGTATCCGGGTCAACCTAGAAACTCCAAGTTGGCACACAATGCACAGCCATAAGCCTATCCGGAACCCCACACGGAGGGTCCGGATGAACTCAGAACCCGGAGTATCCGGGTCAATCCAGAGACTCTAGGTTACACACTTAGGCGCCAACCGATACTCTCTGTCGAAGAAAAGTCTAGAGACTCCAGGCACCTGGAGTATCTGGGCCAACCCAGAATCTCTAGGTTAAAACATTAAATGTATCTTGAGATCTCGGCTTGGAGCTCTACCCGGAGACTCCGAGCTGCTGTCCAGAATCTGGAGTATCCGATCCAACCTGGAGACTCCGGGTTTAGACAAAACAGAACTTCCCAGTGTCCGCGGATTATTGTGTCTCTCAAATTTTGCTTCTAAAAGGATATCATGAGCACTGAGACACCATCAAAACTATCAATACGTGTCCCTCTTGATAGAATGGCATTTCTAAACTCAAATTCGAAAATAAAGCTTTTCTTTTGAGGGATATCATCGTCGTTCAACTTCTCCATCGGGACTAAAACTTGTTCATAACCTCAATAAACACGTTAGTCCCTTGTCATCAATTAGCCAAAACCCACATAGGGGCCTAGATGCCTTTTCAATCTCCCCTTTTTGATGATTGATGACAACACGATTAAAGCTTACAAAAGATAATTGAATTGAAGATTTTTGATTTCTAAGATATCTGGTGAGCTCCCCCTTAATATGTGCATTGATTAAAATTTGAATTTTAGAACAAATGCACATATTTAAAGGAATTTTTATGAGAGCTCCGCCTATATCTTAGCATTCGTGGGATGCAAGAGAGTGAACATGATAAGCATTGATGCATATGACAGGATATATCACAAAAGGAAATAGAGAAACAAACATTACATTAAGCATCTCATAACATCACACTAACACAAATAAAAACTTACAGAAATTAAAGTTCAACTACTAGCACACCACCACATAGATCATCACAAAATATTACATAGGTCTTACATGTCCAATAGAAACGATAAAGATTTGAATACATAAGAGAGAAGACGCACTGCCCAGAACAGAACAGAACAATAGAACAGATTAGGCATTCTCTCCCCCTTTGGCATCAAGTAACAAAAAGGAAAGAGAAGCAAAGATGAAGAACTACTCGTTGTCTGCCTCAAAGTCCTCATCTTCATCACCATCATCTTTGTTACCATCATCATCATCATCATCAGGAGAACTAACCTCGGCTCCTGCTACATCCTCTTCCTCTATCTCCTCATCATCAACCTCTTGGGTATGTGAAGTACTGGCAGAAGCTTGAGCCTCGTCATACCAAGCCCATGGATTGTGAAAGGTCTCGGGCTCGCTAACCTCTTCCTTGGAGGCAAGAGGAGAGCAACAGGGTTGAATCCCCAAATGAGCGTGAATGGCCTTTTGTCTCTCCTCTATCTTCCTCAACCTCACATTAGTCTTGTCTTTGTATTCTTTGATCTTTGTGGCATTATGAGTGCAAATTCTGAATATAGCCTTGAGAGCATTTTTGATAAAGGAAGGAGAGCCACATGAGGAAGATCGATGCTTTGAAGCCGTCCTTTGTGCACTTGGAGCCTCGGGTGGAGGAGAAGGTGGTGTATAGGATTTTGTACTCACCAACCTCATCCTATAGGGCTCATGTTTCACTTCTTTGAAAAAGTTTTTCTTGGTGACCTTCTCAAGCATGTACAGATGTATGGTGCATAGGCACAGCCTTGAGTAGGAGAGTGTGATGCAGTATGAATCTCTTCCCATATGAAATCCACCACACTAAAGGGAGCAGCCTCATTAGACATCCTAGCTAGAAGGTTTCTTGAGATACTTTGTACCATTGTGGCATCTCCACTTTTTGGAGCCAACGTGAGATGGAACAAGGAGTTGATATATTTGTAAAAAGGCCTCATACCCGTAACCGTGCCATGGGTCACCTTTCCATGATCCTTATACATAAAGTCCATGTCTTCGAAGGAGAGTTGGGTCTCATTGTGAATCTTGGTCTTTTGTGTGCCTCGGACATCAAATCCAAATACATGAGCAAAAGACTGGTATGTAATCTTGTATTGCTCTCCCTCGATCATCCAGAACATAGTTTGTTTTTCATCATGGTCATACCAAAGTGTTGCATAGAATTGAGCGATCACCTCCTCACTCCACATTTTAAACACATGAGGTCTTCGATTCTTTTCTCTTCGCAAGTTGCAATAACTTCATTAAGAATTAGATCATTCTTCCTTTGCATGTAATCCCAATCAATCCGTTGCATTGGGCTTATTGGCTACATTTGGTGAGAATCACTGTTTCATAAAAGTCTACTTGAAAATCAGTCCAAAAACAATTATCAGCCACATTTTTCACATATTCAAACGGATTTTCATATCTTTCCATTTTCACCTTGCTTGCCTTTTTCATATAGTTTACAACTTGTTTGGGCGTATCTATTCTTGTATGTATCATGAGAGGCCTGTGAAGCTTCAAGGGACCCATCATTGGATTTTCCTCTTCCTCGATCTCTTCCTGCCTTTGAGTACTAGAGCCAGAGGTGACGGATTTTCCTCTGCCTCTATCTCCTACTGTTCCCCTTCCTCTTCCTCTTCCTCGAGATGCCAAAGCATCACCACGAGGTACATTGGCGGTTTGGACCACCTCATCAATCCGAATACCACCAGCTTGGGTTACCATCACCTTCCTAAAAACCTTATGAACTCACCTCGTTCTACCACCATTGCCACTTCCGCTACCACTACCACTTTCATTGCCACTTCCGCTACCACTACCATTTTCATTGCCACTAGATTCAACCAGTTGCGTAGGAGAATCGCTTTGAGCATGCAGATCAAATCGAGCTTTCGTCCTTCTTTGATAAGTCCTGACCCATCTGGATATACCCTGAGATAGATATGAATAGAACGCATGAGATTCAAGAAGGACTGCATAAGATTTGAAATGATAAACGCTTCTTAGATGAACAAGACTGGACAGTCTGGAGTATCTGAGCCAACTCGGATACTTCGGGTAGCCCGACTCCGAGAGAAGGATATGGGATTTGGTCATTTGTCCAATACATTGCAAAGCCTTTGAAGTATGTGGTTCTAGGATGGATAAGGAATATTTCTACCAGAGGGATTCACTCTAGATAAAGACATTGAGAGATCAGGTTAAACATTCTTGAGCAGTACCTTTAGGTCACATGACGCATGGAGAGTTAATCCGGAGGGAGGGCCAGAGAATCCGACCTAGAATTGAAGGTGATTTGATGAAGAACTCGCAAAATCCACAGTGGAGTCTTGAAATCGCCTGAGGAGGCTTCTCCACGGTGAGAGGGTGAAAGAGGAGTTGAAAAGATGAAGTGAAGGGGTAACTTCTTGGGGTAGATGTAGAAGCCTGGATGGCCCGAAGTATCTGGGTGGACCCAAAGACTCCGGGTTGGAAATTAATTCCTAACCGAGAGGCTCAAGAGGAGAACCCGGATCCTCTGGGTGAGTGACAGAATTCGGAGTATCCGGTTTAACCCGGAGACTCTGGGTTCTATCAACTCGATAGATGAGGATAGGGATCTGAGAACCTATAGAATCCGGATACTCCGGGCTAGGCTGGACTATCCGGGTTTTGTAGCCGACAGATCAAATTTTTGAGCTGAGATTTGATGAAGATTTAAGAGAGATTGGATAGTTGGACATATAAGACACTTAGACCACTTATGATGATCTAGCATACAATAATACATAACTATGATCACAAGTAGCAACTTATGATCAAAAGATCAAAGAACCAAATATTTTTTAATAGCACACAAATGACATTTTTGCAAACTCCTAGCTACCAAAGCTATAAAGCTAAAACTAAAACAATCATTTTTATGCAACATATCAAGCCACATTGCGAGAATCTAGGCTATTTAGCTCACTTCTAAACTCGCAAAACCTTTGCTCACCTAGTGGCTTGGTGAGGATATCGGCTAGTTGTTTTTCGGTTCTCACATGGCGAATATCGATATCCCTTTTGGTTGAGTGACCTCTCAAGAAATGATGTCGTATGTCTACATGTTTGGTTCTTGAGTGTTGCACGAGATTGTTGGCTATTTTGATGGCACTCTCGTTTTCACACAAAAGTGGGACTTTGGTCATGTTGTAGCCATAATCTCTGAAAGTTTGTCTCATCCAAAGAAGTTGAGCACAACAAGCACCCATGGCAACATACTTGTCTTTGGCGGTGGATAGGGCTACGAAATTTTGTTTCTTTGATGACCAAGACACCAAGGACCTACCCAAGAATTGGCAAGTCCCGGATGTGCTCTTCCCATCCACTTTGGAAGCGGCATAACCGGAATCCGAATAGCCGATGAGTTCAAAGGATGAACTTTTAGGATACCATAAGCCAAGGAGTATGAACCAAATATCTAAGAACTCTCTTAACAGCCATTAAATGGCACTCTTTTGGAGTGGCTTAAAATCTTGCACACATACGCACACTAAGCATAATATTGGGCCTAGATGCATAAAGGTAAAGCAAAGATCCTATCATGGAGCGATATACCTTTTGATCCACGACCTTCCCTTCTTCGTTGAGGTCGAGATGTCAATTGGCTTGCACGGGAGTCTTCATAGGCTTCGCATTCTCCATGTCAAACTTCTTGACCATATCTTTGATGTAATTGGTTTGACATATGAAGGTCTCTTCCTTAAGTTGTTTGATTTGAAATCCTAAAAAGAACTTCAACTCTCCCATCATTGACATTTCAAACCTCTTAGTCACGATCCTACTAAACTCTTCACAAAACATTTTGTTAGTAGAACCAAATATAATACCATCTTATTTTCTTCGAAACTAGTGCCCTCTTCCTCTACGTGTAGAAAAGGAAGAAATAAATCAATCAAATTATGAGAAGCTTCACAAAGCGCTTCTTTAGGGGTTAAACTTCCATTCATCCATATTTCTAGAAAAAGTATCACGTGTTTTTCATTTCCCCTGTTAAGCATCCATGGCTGAATGGTTAAAGTGCCCTTTCGTTCCGGGAGGAATAGCTTCGCATCATATTGCTGCAGGTACATTGGGCATATTAGCGGGCCTATTCCATCTTAGTGTCCGTCCACCTCAACGTCTATACAAAGTTTTCCTATCAAAGAACTTTTGATAATAGAATCCTCATATTTTTTTATGAGGATTCTATTATCAAAAGTAGAGTATTCTTGCAATAGGACTTACAACCTCTACCTATCTTATCCAAAATTCACAAATAAATTGGTTTAGGACTGGACATGCCAGTTTGATGTATCCCATTTGATATCTTCGTATCCGAGAATCAACAAATTCTACCCCGCATTTTTGGCAAAATCTTTCCTCTTTGTTTTCAGCTACGCTCGCTCGAGAATTTCCACAAGCACAAATTCCGCTTTTTATGGGTCCAAAGATTCTTCCGCAAAATAATCCATCTTTTTCTGGTTTATCGGTTTTATAATGAAAAGTGGAGGGCCTTGTGACTTCACCAACGACTATTCTGAATTCAGTTAACGACGAGATTTAGTATCCTTTCTTGCACTTTCACATATATCTGACAAACAAATAAATCATTATCAACATTTTTAGTAAAAAAGTAGAATCCGCTTTGCCTATTTCAAAGCCTTTCTTGATAAGAAAATCCCTAAGGCATTCATACCATACTCTAGGTGTTTGCTTAAGTCCATAGAGCGTCTTCTGGAGTTTATACACATGATGAGGATACCTAGGTGTAACACCCTGATTTTCAGAATTTAAAACTTTCTAAAATTTTCCAAGATTATTGAATAGCTTCACCAATAGTATACGTTTAAAACCTATTTTCTTAATTAATCAATCAATATAGGTTATTATTTCTTGTGCATTGCATGCTGAGTTTTGCTAGGAGCCAGGTAAATGCATTAGAGTTCGTTTTCTTTTATTTCCTTTGGTGTTTTGAGTGAAAGAGAGTTTGAAAAGGTTTTACAAAACTCAGTAGTGAATAAGTTAACGATTTTAATGGTTGGAATTCAAAATCTTTGAATTCATCATTTATTCAATCCTTGATCATATCTGATTCTTCTCCAATTCAATTCAAATCTTATCCAAATCCTTGTTTAAAGCCAATATCTCCTCTTTCTCAAATTCTACCCAAATCCAAATTCAAATTCCTTATCTACTCCTATTCTTGTTCAACCTCATTTTTTTGGTTCTCTTAAATTCACTCCAAACTCAATTCAAATTCAAACCCTATTCAAATTTTCTCTACAAAAGTTTCAATCTTGCTCAAGTTCAAACCGTTACCAAGTCTTCTAGATGGCCCAACAAAGGATCCATGAAATATGTAAATTTTCGCAGAGTCCTGGACAGCCTCATCTTCTCATGAAGTTTTGGAGTTCAAAACAGCATCAAATGCAAATCTTGACAGTACCAAAGTTGTAGATCTCGTCGTGAGCTTCGATTTGAACCTATGGAAGTCCTCTTTCTGATAATGGAGCTAGGAGTTATGGTCCCCGAAATCAGTGCTGCTAAGATAAGTCTAAGTTCAAACAGTTTATCTTGTGGTACATTTTTGGAAATCAAGATTACGTTTTCAGAAGTTCCAATGACTACAAAAGTTGTATATCTTTTCAAGTAATACAATGTAGAATGAAGAAACGTCCAATTTGGAGTCCGGACGAGGGAGATATCATCCTCAGAATAGAGAGTTGCGAAAAAGGAAATCGTAACCGACTCGAACTCGAATCCGATTCGTGTTCAGTTTGGACTCCACCTCAACCCACTGCCCCTAGCCCTATAACTATGAGTTGCATGCCCTCTCATACCCCTATTCCATACCATCAAACCCTAGAAGTCACTGCTGCCCTGTCCGTGCGTTGCCGGAGCGCCGCCGTTCGCCGGAGCCGCTGCCGCCGACGCCCGTGATGTGGTACATCGTCTTCTCCGCGAATCCTCCTTGCTCGACCATCAAAGCAATGTGAGGACCCATTCTTATCCTCCTTTAATAATGTTTTAGCATCATAATAAGTCCCTAGCCAAGCCCTAGTCCCGGCCAAAGCCCGATCTACGATGCCACGGTCGTCGTTGTCACGGACAGCCGCGTTGTAGCCGATTGGCATCGACGTTCCCGACCGACCAGAGGTCAAATCACCAAGCTCTTTCACCAGCACATGTCCCATGATGTTCCCACACCCTCACCAACCGGTTCGGCCAGTAGAGCAGCCAAACCACCGTAATTAAGGTCGACATACCCGCTGTCCGGTTTCTGGACGCGTTCTACGCGTGCACCGGATTTGCATTCGCGCTCCCCGTCAATCCGAAAGCCGTATGGATGCACCAACCATGTCACGGCGTGTCCCATGGACTCTTCTACATGACCCTAGGAGCCCATCCACGTTTGTGCAGCGACACAACTAGGACACCTTTGCCAACCACAGCACGTCACAGCCATCACCCATCTCATCTCTGTTGCTCGTTCTTCCTCTCAGTGGATGATCTACCTAAAACTATGCCATAGCATTGTTCCTGAATATATGAACATCTATGTTCAAATGGTTTCTCAAATTTCATAGCCAATCTCCTGGAACGCGAGCGTCTTCGTTCCTGCATCTGTTCGCGGTCACCACCAAACCTAGAAACAGTCGTCGCTGTTTTGCCACTACCTCGGATGACCCCTTCCAAAACCAACCATACCACTGAGTTAGTCTTTCCGCATTCCACGCCATGCTTCCCTCATTTTAACGAAATACCACTGAAGCCCGACATCGATGTCTGTGGCCACATGCCCGATCGCCATCTTCGATGAAACCCGAACCACCACCGCTACATAGAGTCACACATAGTATTCTTAACATAGAAGCATAACCCCAGCCATATGATCATGGGTGGTCGATACTAGATCTCAGCGTATCCCTTTTTTAATCCAAGATGGTACTTGCATGGTATGCCAAGTCAGCGCCACATCATTCTTCTTAACCTAGTCAGCAAAGTCTGGTCTGCTCTACACTTCTTGAGTCTTGTGCAATAATGTTGTCAAGCCTAACACAGTGATTGTGCAATAAAGCCTTTTTCCCATAGGAAGATAGTTCCGGAAAATCAGCATTTCCTTTTCAGTCTAATTCATCTCTCGAAAGATGTTCTCTTATCATCTTAACTCTAATTTAGGCGATTCTTGTGTCTAAATATTTCTAAAATCATCCATATCCAACCATAGTGTTTTTAAAGTGTTTTAATAATGTTTAGTATGTTGTTCTTAGTGTTTTTCTTTGTGTTGTTTGTTGTTACTTCTCGCGATTAGTCAATAACATTCTGAAGCAGTTCGAGGGACTTCAAGACCAAGATTTCGACAACACTGAGCAGCAATGGGTAAAAGGCAAGTGTCCTTGATCATCTTGAACCTATGATTTAAACTATTTTGTTTTACAAAATTGCATGCAGTGTGTGTCAATATGATGGGTAGTCACCTATGTTAGGGTTTTCCCTAAATTTTCTCTTATCATCCTTGGAACCTAGATGGTTTATGGTTAGGTATCTTTGGTGGGTAGATTGCTTAGCCATGCTTTTGGGATATTGAGAAGTGTCATATACTTGATTAATGAACTTATGCAACAATGGTCGTTTATGTGTTAATGGTCTAGCAACATGGAACCTTAGACCTTGAGCAAAGTGGTTTTGATGGTTGTCATGGTTATGATGTTGGTTTGTGTTTGCTCAAGTGACCTAACTAAGGACCGATTCGTGGAGCGACAACCCAAGAAATATTGTACCAACCACGAGACCTGGTATGGGATAGGCCTAGCTTATTAATTAGTGGATTCCAGTTTTTGTGCGTGCCAAACGGAAGAGTGGATGTGTGGGGACAGCAAAGGCCAGAACCATTTGGTTAGTGGTATGAGATGTGTAGTGGAAGGGAAGGGTGAAAACTTCCTGAAGCTACAAGGCGCAAAAAGGGGCTTCTGGGTGGTGTGAATGCCACTTTGACGGTGGTGAAACCTAGCGGGCATGCACATACTGGATGAAACTTTGTAACGGCTTTGAAGTGACTTTTCGGGTGACACACCACTGGCGTGTGTTAAGTGTCTAGCTAACACGGCAACATGGAAATCATGACTTGTAGGGAAAGCTGGACAACCTCTGCAGAGTGTAAAATCTGATATATCAGCCGTGCTTACGGTTATGAGATACTTGGATCCTCACATGATTAGTGGGTAGTGATTAGTGGGTTGTGGTTATGGTTTTGGTACAAGGAGTACTAGATGGTTGTGGTTATGGTTCTGGTACAGGGAGTACTAGATGGTTGTGGTTATGGTTCTGGTACAGGGAGTACTAGATGGTTGTGGTTATGGTTCTGGTACAGGGAGTACTAAATGGTTGAAGTTATGGTTCTAGTACAGGGAGTACTAGATAATTGTGGTTTTGGTTATAGTACAGGGAGTACTAGACAGTTATGGTATGCAAGGTGGGGAGCCTTGTATGCTGAGTATTAGACTGTATGGGTTACATTCACTTCATAATTGTTTAATACTTTTGAGTCCAAATATGTTTTCATTACTTGCATTTACGCAAATATACCATGTGTTAGCCTATTCTGGATATAAGCCTGCATATCATTAT
This sequence comes from Phragmites australis, assembly GCF_958298935.1. Taxonomy (NCBI): domain Eukaryota; kingdom Viridiplantae; phylum Streptophyta; class Magnoliopsida; order Poales; family Poaceae; genus Phragmites; species Phragmites australis. The sequence continues at coordinate 13,381,394 of NC_084939.1, read as the reverse complement.
TTTTCTCACACTTGCTGAGCGCATCATGTGCTCACACTTGCTATTTTCTCTATGCTATGCGACATTTGTGCTACTACTCAGTGAGTGAAGATGTTGAAGACTATCAAGACGAGGTTGTGACGTTCTAGGCGCGTGTTTCCCGGTCGGTTGCCTGCGGTGTTGTTGAGCACCAGTGCTTCTGTTCCACTGCAGATATCTTCATAGAAGACAATATATGTCAATTGTTGTAAGAGTTTAATATTTATTCTATAAAAGTATTGCTTTTGTTACTTCACCTGTGACGTTCTTATGTGTGTTGAATATCCTGGACACACATAAGCCGCATCTGGTTTTGGCCGTTAAAACCGGGTGTGATAAAGGTGGTATCAGAGCTATACTGACCGTAGGACGTGAGCCTAGATAGAATGGTCGTGCCATAAGATCATATTTTAAAAGCATATTTTGAAAAACCCATCCCCATGCTTTTCTGACCTCTCAGTTTCTCTCTCTACTTACCTATTTCAATTTGTTGAGAAAAATGAATTTCCAACACTCATCTTTTCAAACTATTAGTTGTTGAACCATCCCAGTTACTCTGTTCGAGGAGAATGCACGTGAAGATCTCTCTTGGCACTCCTACCTTATGTGAAGGTTTATGAGAAGCAGTTTTTAAACATAGAGCAGATCCGTGCACACTTGATTCATAGGGGTTTCAAGGCTGGCTACACCCGTTGGACTGAGCACGGTTAACTTGCAGATGTTGGGCGTGAAGGGCAACCAATAGTCGAAGGAGACGGAGGCAACGATCTGACGGCTAATGAAGACTTCGATATGTCGGCATTTGAAGATACTTTTGTCGAGAACGATGATTGGGACACTTTTGTTGGCAACAATGAAGAAGGCATAGAACAAATGTTGCACGATAGGGAGGGGGACTTCACCGGTGAAAGACAACATCAAAAGTACTAGCGCATGATAGAGGACTCTAAAACACCAGTTTACCCGAACTGTAAAGATGAGCACAGCAAGTTGCATGTGGTGCTGACACTGATGCAAATGAAGGCTAGAATGAATTGTTAGAATTCTTGAGGGAATTGCTTCCAGAGGGGAACGTGTTGCCCGAAAATACGTACCATGCCAAGCAGGTTGTCTGCCCGTTGGGATTGGAAGTAGAGAAAATACATGCATGTGGAAACAACTGCATGTTGTTCCGCGGCGAGGATGCAGACTTGGAAGCGTGTCGTGTTTGCAATGCACCACGGTACAAGAGCAACGTTGATGATATCGAGAGCGATGGCGTGGGGGTTAAGAGAAAGAAGAAACCCCCCCCCCCCCCCGTTAAGGTGGCTTGGTATTTCCCTATAATCCCCCGTTTGAAGCGATTGTTTGCTAACAGAGCAAATGCCGAGCTGATGCGATGGCACACCGAACAGCGCAAGAAAGATGGAATGCTTGCACACCCTGCTGATGGCATGCAATGGAGGAGATTCGATTCGAAATACAAGGAATTCAGAGATGAAGTGAGGAATATAAGGTTCGGGTTGAGCACGGATGGGATGAATCCTTTCGGCAACACGAGAAGTACTCATAGCACTTGGCCCGTGACTCTCTGTATCTACAACCTTCCACCTTGGATGTGCATGAAGCGGAAGTACCTTATGATGCCTCTGCTGATTAGTGGGCTGAATCAACCAGGCAACGATATCAATGTGTATCTCAAACCATTGGTGGAAGATCTTCTTGTACTGTGGAAAGATGGCGTACGGGTATGGGATGAGTACTTCTAGATGAAATTCAAGGTATTCTGCCGGATAAGGTCCGAGACCCAATCATTAAGCTGTGTTCGTTCTTCAACGCAATTTGACAAAAGGTCATTGATCTGAACAAACTGGCAAAGCTGCAGGAAGACGTAGTCCATACTATATGTCAGTTTGAGACTATTTTCCCTCTGACATTTTTTGATATAATGCCCCATCTAATTGTTCACATTGTGGGTGAGATAAAGAGCCTTTGCCCCATGTTTCTGCATCAGATGTATCATTTCAAAAGGTTCATGGGGGTTCTGAAGAAATATGTTCGTAACCGAGGTCAACCAGAAGGTTGCATTGCCCAAGGGTGGAGTACGGAGGAGGTCATTGAGTTTTGCATTGACTAAATGAAACTGAACACGATTGGTATGCCTATATCTCACTATGAGGGGAGGCTAAAGGGGAAAGGGACGATAGGTCATACTTCAATCCATATCAAAGATCATGTTTCATTCACTCAAGCACACTTCACAATTCTGCAATAGGCAGTTGTAGTGATCCCGTATGTCAAAATGTACATGAGCATGCTACGCTCCACAAATCCAACGAAGTCAGATGATTGGATCACAAGAGAGCACAGAGATAATTTTGATAATTGGTTACGTCAACATATGATGGGTAAGGATACCGACGATGCTCTGTTGGAACTACTGGCAAATGGCCCGTCAACTACGATTCGCACATTCCAAGCATACGAGATTAACGGCTATACATTTTATACGCGAGCACAAGACAACAAGAACACTAATCAAAATAGCGGTGTCCGTACTGATGCCTATGACCGCGCTGGCAACAGAGAGACCTACTATGGATTCATAGAGGAGATTTGGGAACTTGAATACGGTGAGTTGATGGTCCCTCTGTTTCGGTGCCAATGGGTCAGACTCCCAGGGGGAGTCAAGGTCGACAAGTACAGTATGACTACCGTGGACTTCAAACTTGTCGGATACAGAGAACAACCATTCGTGCTTGCCAACGATGTTGCACAAGTCTTCTATGTAAAGGACCCGGACCCAGCTAACAAGGAGGAGCGTCATGTGGTTCTTCAAGGAAAAAGAAAGATCGTCGGTGTTGAGGATGTTGTCGATGACGAAGGCTGCGACAAATTCGAAGACCTGCCTCCTTTTGGAGAGAATGTCGAACTGCCTCTCATTGATGACACTGCGGAAGCTACCTACATACGCCGCGACCATAACGAAGCATTAATCATTTGGTGAGCAACTTTCATGTATTTGGTGAAATTTGTATAATATTTAGGTTAAGCTTTAGTTTGTATCAAGGACATGTATGGATGATGTAATAATATGCTTTAATTTATATCGAGTGCATATAGATTTTAAAAGGCCTAAACATTTTTTTGAAATTCTCTAGAATTATTTTTCAACATAAAACAAGTTAAAAAGATTTTATAAAATTTATTTGCATTTTTCTAGAATTAAAACTAATTTTATATGCAACAAAGCATATTAAAGCATTTATTTTGTCAAACAAAACATTTTTAAATATTATAAGAATTAATTTGGATTTTTTAAAACTATTTTGTAGATTAAAAATTTTATTTTATAATATTAAAACTATTTATTATACTTCCAGAGAATTTAACAATAGAAGAATATTTGCTGGAAAGCCTAATATCAGTGCCGGTTCTATGTAGTAACCGGCACTGATACTTCAACTATCAGTGCCGGTTGTATATATAACCGGCACTGATACTAGTATCAGTACCGGTTACTAACTAGAACCGGCACTGATACGTCTCCTATATTTGTCTCCAACACTTAGCTGCATCCTCGTTCCTCTATTCACCCTAGCGCCGCCTCCTCGTTTGCTTCAGTCACCCGAGCCCCAACGCGCCGCCGCCTCCTCCCGACGCCAATTCGTCCCCAGAGCCCTCGCCGCCGTCACCCCCCCCCCCCCCACGGAGGAAGAGCCGTCGCCGCCCCTGACGCCGACGCCGAGGACAACCTCTCCTGCTCTCCTCCATCCCCTTCAAGCCCAACAGGTAAGCACCATCCCGTCCTCCCCATCAAAACCCTAGTATCAAATCGACAGATTGATCATCAGTGATTATTGGTATCTTATTTTGAATAGACATATGCACTATAAAGAAACTTACTTATGGTATTGTCTTGCCTTTTTTTCTATGCGCAGAACCTTTTTTAAGGAGCTTGGTTGTTGGGTCGTCATTATCTTATTTTTTGATGATAAAGTCCTATGTATAAAAGAAATAAACTTGTTGAGTAATAAATTCTGTGAGCAATGCCAAAACAGATTAGGATTTCTTAATCTTATTTAGTTATGTAATGCATTTCCATGTCATCTATCAAGAATCAGCATGTCAAAATATTAAATCATCAAGCACAAGTTGGTTCTTAAATTTTTTGGGGATGAAATATCAGCATAAACTTGTTTCTGACTTGGGTAAGGATATAGGTTAATTGATCTTTGGCATTGCATGTGGAAGTGAACTCTAAAATCATCATTGTTGAGTGATGGGTGACTCTTTGTTGAGCCTAATAGTTGCTTGCAAAACTTACTAAATCTTTTTGGTAAGACTTACCAAGACAGCAACAGAACTTGGACAGTTAGCGATGAAACATCACTTAAACTGAGGACAACCAAAGTATAGGCGAGCCAATGTAGATTATCCTAGCTAGATAGCACATCGTGAAGATTTAATGCAAATTCCCTTCACAGAGCTGTTAAATATGAGAAAATTTGCTAGTTGTATGCGTATCTAATTCAGTCTAGATATCAGGATGGAATAATTCACAGGAAGGGGATGTGAAGATACCTGGTATTGATGATATCAATCTCATGTAAGGTGACACAGTGCACGGCCTCCTTGCGCTTCTGGAGCTCACCATCAGTACACTTGGCAAACTTGGTGTGAAGGCCAACACCATTATAATCCCACGACCTCCTGATGGAGCAGTCAAACTTGGTTGGATGGCCCCCTGTTATAGTCTTTAGTTATGATCAGGTCGCAAACTCTAAGTAGTCTCAACTTGCATTACAAATGAAATTATAATATTGGTGTATAGTGATATATATTCAGCCTGTTGTAAAGCTCAAACTGAGACTTACTAAAAGGATAAGAAATATATACGACAGACAAATGGTTAGTTTGGATTTCCATGAAAATGCATATTGTAGATTCATTAGTTTTTTTTAGAAGTGAAATAGTATCATGATTGAGGAGATAGTGATCAAGATCGGTCTAGAGCACTCATATTCTGTGGATACAAATACAAAACTGCACAATAGAAGGGAGAATCAATTACCTGTGGATGCTGAAAAGCCTCAAATAATGTCCGATTACATTGCTGACCCTCCTACACAGATGAGGAGCAGCGGCTCGGCTTCTTGCCAGCCGTCGCTGGAAGAGTTCTGAGATATTTACACATCCTTGTGAAGCTTACGAGTATTGAATACATCATTGAGGATAAAGCAGGCAAAAGAAACATAGGCAACACTCTAATAGCCTTCGTCTGCCAATCTAGATCCTCCGATTTCGTCATGATGATAAATTGCATTTCTGTGTGCCTTATGCCCTTGCATTTTACATCCTTTTCTCCTCATTTCTTCTATATTCCAGTATAGCATTCGGTTTTAGATTATTTCTAAATCAAGTGCTTCTTGTGTCTAAAATGTTGATGTAGGAATGACACGTACGAAATCCAACCGCCATGCACGACCCCGTCCCGTCCCCCCTCCGATACAAGGTCCCTCAGGTCCGGCTCCAGCCTCAGTACATGATGAGCCTGCAAATATGGAGCCAGACCAGGCAGGGGGCGGTAGCCCGAGGTTGTACTTAAACATGGAACGGTTTGAGTTGGAGACAGCCGCTGAGGCTGAGCAGGGCATGGCCGAAGGTGATGCACCGGAGGGTCAGATCGACCCTGATGCTGATGCTCCGGAGGGTGACGAGATGACAGGAGAAGAGAGGAGTAGACGAGGTCCCAGCAAGATGCCGGAGGGATGTTTCATCATCCCGGAGGTCAATGCAGTCAAGGAGCCCACGAGACCAAAAGTTGTTCTGGGCCCGTACAAGACAACAATCGGGTGTCTAGTGAGGGACCATGTCGCAGTCACATGCAGAAGTTGGAGAGGCAGACGGGATGACGTGTGGGTGGTTCCCGAAAACATTAAGGATCTTATGTGGGGCAAGTTGTTGGCAAAGTTTGAGTTCCCTGAAGGATGCAGCATGACCAAAGCGAAGAGTCGTGCCCTATCAACAATGGCCATTGCGTTCAAGAATTTCAAGGATAAGCTATGGAGAAATTATGGCTTGGTGGGCCGGACACCAAAATGGGACCATTATCCGACAGTTCAACCATTTTGGAACGATTTCATAGAGAACAAGTGGTCAGAGGAAGCACAATGACTAAGTGAGATCAACAAAGCCAACTCCCAGAAGAACGTGTACCCCTACAGAACTGGCTCGCTTGGGTATGTGAGGAAATACGACGAGTGGGATGACATGGAAGAACAGGTAACCCGCAGTGGTGCCACACCTCAGACGCCCCCTGGATTGAACGAGCGAAGCACTATCTGTACGCAAGAGGGGTGACCTTGGCGGCAAATGGCAGTCTAAACTTCAAAAGCGACAGAGAATAGGAAGTGATGTAGAGAATTGCAAATGCCTACGCCTAGTCTTCCCAAGGCTCTTTCAGGCCGGATAGGGAGAATGACCAGCTAACCTTGGCACTAGGAACCAAGGAGCACCCAGGTCGCACTAAAGGCAAGGGTGTTGTGCCCTGGAAAGAGGGATTCCCAGAATCCGCCGAAAGTTATAGGAGTCAGAAGAGAAGGAGAGAAGAGCTGGAAGAGCTGCTGGATGTAGTGCGACAAGAACTTGTGCAAGAGCGTCAGATGATAGACGCCAAAATCAGAGAAACCAAAGAATCATTTCAGCAAGGAATCAAGCAGTAGCAAGGCGAAGAAAATATTGTGAGCCCTGGTGGTCGTCAGAGCAGCTGCGCGTCCGCGGGGTTTGGAGAAGAAGAATTAGCCCATTTCCCTGTGGATGACATCACAGAAAGCAAGGTGTGCAAGCTTGTCCTGCCCACCATGAACATTACCATCATGGTGGCTATGGGGCAGGTCGACCAATGCGTCGAAGGGGCTCTCTTCAACAATCTCCCGATACCATGGGGATACGCTAAGGTCCACGTGGACTCCGTGCGAAAGCCGTACCGTAAGCTTGACATGGATTACCCCGGAGAGACGGGTTCCAAGAGGCTCGGATCAAATGTGGGTGGCTTCGTTCTGTGGTAGAAGCGCTACATATTGTTTGAAGATGAGACAGACGAGTCGTCTGATACGGAGTCGGACCCAGCACACAGAAGAGATCCAACTCCTCCACGGTCGCCGCCAGTGCCACCGTCACCAGGAAGAGATCCAACTCCTCCATTGTCGCCGCCACTACCACCATCACCGAGAAGAGAGCCGACTCCTCCCTCACATAAGTCGCCAACAAGAGAGTCAACTCCTCCCCCTCCAAAGTCAGCAACAGTGCCACCAAGGGAGCCAACACCACCCCCTCCGAAGTCAGCACTAGTGCCTCCAAGAGAGTCGACTCCTCCTCCTCCGAAGTCAGCAACAGTGCCACCAAAATTGCCAACTCTTCCTCCGAAGTTGACAACACGCTCTCAGTCTAGAAGGTGGCAGCACCTGAGAAGTTGCTTTATGAAAGAACTGCAGAGGAAAACAGAGCGATAGTGAATGTCGAAGTCAAGAAATTATTTAAAAAGTGAGAGCCTGAGAAGAAAAAACCACTCACTGCAGAAACAAAAAAGTTTCTCTTGATGCTGAGCGAACCTGCTGTGGCTAAGCATCAATCAGACTATGAGCATATCAAAGGAAAGAAATCCTTGAGGCAGGCTTCTATCGACCAGGTACGGGAAGAACAACAACTAGAAAGATTCCTTAAGGATGCCAATATGATAAAAGACCAATTTTTTAACGAGTCCGTGGCACCCAAAGCAGCCGAGAGATGGAAATTTAAGCTAGGTGAACTGTTGGTCGCGCCAGACGAGTGGGCCAAACTGACATATCAACTTCGGAAATTTCATGCGTGGTACATGAATGAGTCGAAGGAGGGTAGGGAAAGTTTCGAGGCCAGAGTCAAGGAACAAGATCTCCTCCACGGGGACGACAGTATTTTTATATTCTTCGAGGAAATGTATCGACTGTACCAGCAATATGATGCCCTCGACATGTCTATCTTGAGTTGTTGGACTCTGTAAGTGTCGTATACATATAATTCACAATATACATTTCTGTACCACTGTATTGAATCTCTTAACTTATTCCTTATGTAGAATGGAGGTACAAAGATGCAAGAAGGAGTGCATCATGCATGTGGGATTCATCGACCCACATCTTGTCAACCCGACAATGATGAAATCTGCCGACCTAAAAAATCTGAGGACTATGTATTGAAGTGTCTTCTGGAGCTACAATTGAAGAAATACATACTTTTACCCTACCACTGGGGGTACGTGTTTCTACTCTTTTTGAGCAATACATTGTTAGAAATTAGGACCAACTAACCTATGGTGACCTATGTGCAGTTTTCACTGGATCCTCCTTGTCATCCAGTCAGATATTAGCAAGATCTTTATTTTTTACTCACAAAATAATCCGAAAGAAACCTACCAACCCGTCATTGACTTGCTACAAAGGTAAAAACCGACCATTTCGTTACTGCTCTTGTAATATTTGATTTGATTGAATCTAAGTCTACTTACGGTAATAATCACACACATACAGAGTGTACCCATGATATACCAAGAAGAGCGTTAGATACAGGCCATACACGAAAGAATAGACAATCCAACATGGCTTTCCTTGTAGGAAGCAGGGTCCGGGCAATAATTTATGTGATTTTTATGTAATGGAATTCATGCACAGCTTCAACAGAGAGGATTCGATCCTGCTGGAAGATCCTGAGGTAGGCGGTATACATATGGATGACTAATTTTCAGGTTCGATACGCCAAAATCATATGTATTGATTTCTTCAATTCTTGAAATTGCAGATCCTCGAGTTGTCCAAAGAACGTCTCATGCCTCATGAAATCAACGCACTTCAAGAACAACTTGTCGGGTTCATCAATGACGAAATCATCAATCCAACCAGCGAGTTCCATGAAATTGGATCGTCTTTCTTGTTATCTTCAACCCATAAGAAAGGGCAGAGTTCAGACCCATCGGTTCACAAGAAATCTTAAACTCCATAAGATTATTGTAATGAAACTTGATATGTATACGGTGTATGTGTATTGTGATGAGACTTGATATTTTATAAATAAAATTTATATGTGCTTGTGTATATATGCTGTGATGAAACTTGATATGTATGCGTGTCTATTGCCGGCAACGTCCAAAATTTGAAAATGGCACGGTACTGGCGGCAACCGCCACGTTTTAAAAAAAGGCGGGAAACACCTATCAGTGCCGGTTGGTAACAAACAATCGGCACTGATAGCACCCCTATCAGTGCTAGTTCTCACCTCGAACCAGCACTGATAGTGATTTTTAGTGCTGGTTCCATACCCGACACTGATAGTCACTAACTATTAGTGTCGATTAATCAGTGCCGGTTCAGAAACCGACACTGATCACGTTTTTGAACCGGCACTGATCACCGGTTCTGTAGTAGTGATACTATTTTAAACTAGGGAAGTTCACATATGTTTGTTTCATAGATGTGATCTATGTATTTTCGAAAGTTGTTCAGGGCATTGCCTTGAAATCTGCAGAATCGTCGTTGCATACAACACATAGATTATTATAATGAACATATTCATATCACACGGTATAATCGATTCTATGCTTAACTTGTTTTCAAATGATGTGAATAGTATGGCCCATATATGTGTATGTGATACATGTGTATAATTTTCTTGGCCTGCATGTCATGCTTAAAATTGCAAATATGGGTTGTCATGTTAATGTATAACACACTGCGTATTGACTTGTAATGCTTGATAACCTCATGTAAATTCATTACTAGCTATTAGGTGTAGTAGCTAAGTACATTTCTATGGAGGCTTCAAGCACGATGGCCAGGAGGACAGGAAGCGTGACGATTGAGATCACTATGTGTAAACACCATACTATGTCACAGTTAATTTGATTATCTGCGATACTTATTTATGTTCCTAGTATACTATTCTTTAATATTTTTACATGTGGTGGATATGATTATCATGATAGAATAGTTTTCCTCAGAAAATTTAAGAATAATTGATGCCCTTTCAATAGTTACACCTATTAAAATTTTGATCATTATGTGGTAGGTTTGCCAGAGTAGAGTGCCCTCCACTCTCTTGATTAATGGGGTGGATATTGAACATCCACACCCATAGTGTTGCTTTACTTAACAAAGCTATCAAAATGATTTTAGGATTTAGGGGCATAGTGTTGGGCACCGGGGTATTGGATGCAACCCAACAAATAAGAGTCACATATAAATGTGATTAGTAAATTGTTGCTTACCTATGTCACTAGGTTTCTAGTAGTGATGCCAAAACTCAATGGGACTTAGATGAATATGGATGTTGACCCATTATACATCGTCAGAGGGAAAAAAGTTGCAAAACATATAATTGGAGTATCTTTTATTAAATTGTTCAATGAGAGATTTACATAAACATAGTGATGAACTTAGAATATTATTTCCTATTGTAGATCATGGCACCTATCGCTAATTCCGTTTTTAACTTGTGATCGATTCTTAAGAAAGAAAAGCTTAGTGGAATGAGCTTTATTGATTGGTACTATATCTGAGAATTGTTCTCAAGTAAGAGAAAATGTAGTATGTTCTAGATGTTCCCTATCCTAATGATCTATCTGCTACTGCCATTGTTGTTGATCGTAGAGCTTAAGATGAGAAGCATTGTAATGACTCTATTGATGTTAGTTATCTCATGCTTGCCACTATGACCTCTAAGCTTCAGAAGAAATATGAGAATACAAATGCTCACAATATGATTGCAGGACTTTGTGGCTTGTTTGACAACCAAGCTAGGGCTGAAAGGTTCAACACCTCGAAGTCCTTATTTGTGTGCAGGCTAGTAGAACGCAGTCTAGTTAGTTCTTGTGTGATCAAAATGATTCATTACATTGAGAGTCTCAAAACACTTAGTTTTCCCCTTAACCTAGAGTTAGCTACAGATGTGATTCACCAGTCGCTCCCTATGAGCTTTAAGCCATTATTATGAATTTTATATGAATAGCATGAATAAAATCATGGCTAAATTGCATTAGATGCTTAAAACGGTATAGGAGAGCATTAAAAAGAGCACCAATCATGTGATGATGGTTCAGAAGGATAGTAAGAAGAGAAAGCACAAGCCCAAGGCTAAGGCTTCAAAAGAGATCTCAAGTTCAAAGCCCAAGCATGTTGGAAAGTCCAAGGCTGGTCTTGCCGCTGCTGATGCATGTCACCACTGCCATAGGACTGGTCATTAGCATAGGAATTGCAAGCTGTACTTTAAAGAACTTAAGAAAAAAAAGGGAAGTGAGACTTCCACTTTAGTTATAAATGTTATAGAAATTAATTTTGCTACTGGTCCTAATGATTCATGGGTATTTGATATTGGAGCCATGATACATACTTGTAAATCATTGCAAGGACTAGGAAGGCCTAGAAATTTGGCAAGAGATGAGGTGGATATTCATGTCAGCATTGGAGCAAATGTTTCGACGATGGATATTGGAACTTATCCCTTGTCGTTACCCTCAAGATTAGTTTTAGATTTAAATAATTGTTATTGTGTTATTTCCTTGCGCAAAAATATTATTCCTTCATCATATTTGGAATAGAGGATGTAGATGGTGGATTTGAAGTCATAATAAAGAACAAATGTTGTTCAATTTATATAAATGACATGCTCTATGGTTGTTATCCATTAGTGAATGGATTATACATTCTAGATCTTGAGGATGAGCCAATCTATAACATTAATGCGAAGAGGTTTTAGCCTAATTATTTTAATCTCACTTTTATTTGGCATTGTCAGTTGGGTCATATAAATGAGAAGCGCATAGAGAATCTCCATAAAGAGGGTTTTCTAGATTCATTTGATTTTGAATCATTTGACACGTGTGAATCATGTTTACTTGGCAAGATAATAAAGCGCAGTTCACTGGACATAGTGAGAGGGCTAATGACTTGTTGGCTCTTGTACATACAAATGTATGTAGACCAATGAGCTCCATAGTAGAGGTGGTTTTCAATACTTCATCACTTTTACTGATGACTTTAGTAGATATAGTTACATCTACTTAATGAGATATAAGTCAAAGTCATTTGAAAAGTTCAAAGAATATTAGAATAAATTACAAAATCAAATGAGCAAGGATAATTAAATTTCTACGATCAGATAATGAAGATAAATATTTGAGCCATAAGTTTGGTGATCATCTGAAGCAATATGGAATTGTTTCATAATTGACCCCACCTGGAACGCATCAATGGAATGGGGTATCTGAATGGAGGAACCATACTTTGGTAGACATAGTTTGGTCTATGATGAGCCAATTTGATCTTCCGTTATCCTTTTAGGGATACGCTATAGAAATTGTCGCATTTACATTAAATAGGGTTCCATCTAAAGTCATAGAGAAGACGACGCCATATGAGATATTGACTGAAAAGCGTCCTGGATTGTCTTTTCTTAAGATATGGGGTTCTGAGGTTTATGTAAAATATTTGATGTCTGATAAGCTCACTCCTAAATCTGATAAATGCTTCTTTATGGGATATCCTAGGGAAACCAAACGATATTATTTCTATAACCGAAAAGAAGACAAAGTGTTTATTACCCAGAATGGTGTCTTTCTAGGGAAATAGTTTCTCTCAAAGAAATTCAGTGGGCACACCCTGCAACTCGAAGAACTTCGTGAAACACCCGAAACTATTTTAGCCCCTACTAAACCTTAGTGGGATGTACAAGATATTGTAGAACCCATTGTGGAGGAACATGCCCTACGTAGCTTTGAAATGGTGTGATGTGCAACTAAAAGGTTCACACTCTTAACCATGGGGAAGCGCAACATATTACTGGACAATGGTGAGCCCATGAACTAGATGAAAGCAATGGTGGGACAAGATTCTGAGAAATGGCTTGAATCCATGAGATCCAAAATAAAATCCATGCATGATAATCAAGTTTGAAACCTAGTTGATCCACTCGATTGTGTAAAAACTATTGAATGGAAATGGGGTTTTAAGAAAAAGATAGACATAGATTGAAATATTCACATCTATAAGGCATGATTAGTGGCAAAAGGTTTCAAGCAAATTTAAGGTGTTGATTATGTTGAAACATCTTCACCCATCATAATGCTAAAGTTTATTCGAATCATTCTAGCAATTGCTACATATTTCGACTATGAGATATGTCAAATGGACATCAAAACGGCTTCCCTTAATGGAAACCTAAGTGAAGATGTCTGCAGACACAACCCAAAGGTTTTATCAATCCAAAGAATGCTAGGAAAATAAGCAAGCTAGTAGGAGCGCATTTGTGTTTCTTGTCTTATATGTGGATAACATATTATTGCTTGGAAATGATATTTCAATGCTAGAAGCTGTCAAGTCTTCATAAAAAAGTTTTTTTTATTAAAGATCTAGTAGAAGCAGCTTACATTTTGGGCATTAAGATCTATAGAGATAGATCCAAAATGCTAATTGGATTAATCCAAAGTACTATATTGATAAGGTATTGAAATGGTTCAATATGTAGGATTTCAAGAAATGTTTCTTGCTAATGTCACGTGTCATTAGTCTTAGCAAGGCTTAGTGCCCCTCGACACCTAATGTGCAATACAAGATGAGTACGATACCGTATGCCTCGGCTACTGGATCTATCATGTATGCTATATTTTGTACATGTCTAGATGTCTCATATGCTCTAAGTGTTACGAGAAGGTACTAATCAAACCTAGGTGAGACTCACTAGGTAGCAGTTAAGAGTATCTTCAAGCACTTAAGAAGAACTATATGTTCTTGGTCTTTGGATGTGAGGAAGAGCTCGTTGTAAGTGGTTACGACGATGCTAGCATCCAAACTAACAAAGATGATTATAGATCACAATCTAGTTTTGTGTTTTGCCTCAATGGAGGGGTGGTAAGTTGGAAAAGTCTCAAGCGAGAGATGGTCACTGATTCCTCGATAGAGGCCGAGTACATTGCAGCCTTCAAAGCTGCAAAGGAGTTGTTTGGATCAAAAAAATTTAATTCTAAGTTGAGTGTGGTCTCTAATATGTCCTGTCTAGTCTAGTGGATCTCTATTATGATAATATGGAGCCATTGCACAAGCAAAGGATCCTAGGTGGCATCAAAGGTCCAAACACATACTTCGGCACTATGAACTCATCCGAGAGATTATTAATAGAGGTGATGTGATGATTTGCATGATGCACACAGATCTGAATGTTGATGATCCATTGACAAAGCCTCTCCCATAGTCTAAGCATGAGGCGCACATAAGAGCTATGGGTATTAGATACTTGCATGATTGACTCTAATGCAATTGAGAGATTGTTTCATGTCTATGTTTATATCCTTTTTAATAATATGTTATTCGGTTCCTCATATAATTATCATTTAGAATGATTGAGCTACCATAAGGGTGGCATAAATCTCGTCTTGAACTCAACTAGTATTGTGTGGCAATTGGATCACATACTTAATGGGTTCGAACATTAAGATACTTGCATGATTGGCTCTAGTGCAAGTGGAAAATTGTTGGTGATATACCTTTAAGGCAATTGCTAATTCAGATTGGATCTGTATGCCGGCTTTATGGATAATGATCCATGAGGGATTAGAATCCTAATGGGCTTCCAACGTAACAACCCATTAGTATAAGTGGAGGCATGGAGGTTGTGGGAGAGACTAATTTCACCACCCTGAAACCCTAGCCCTCCATGCGACCTCCCACGAATCCCTAGTAGGGCGTGTGGTGCTAGCACACTGGCACTCGGTTTTCTACCCCTGGACGTGTGGATACCGTAGAGACGCTATTGTTTTGTTGCGGCGCTAAACGGTGACAAGGATGCAAGGAGGAGATAATCGGTTTGTGATGAGATCGACTACTTCCTCTCTACACCAACGCGAACAATGTTGAACCGACCTTCTCTAACTCTTCTTCTGCTGCACTGCACATCTAGTGGTAGTGATACATGATCCCTACTCGTATAGTTTTTTAGATAAATGTGATAGAACTTTTATTTTGCGCTAGTGTAGCTTACGTGTTCCCATCGCACCCACCGCCTCGTTGATCAAGCTGTCCGCCTCTCTGCCTAAAGTTAGGTGTTCAATCAAAAGTTTGAACGCTTCTTGGGCCGCATCGGCCAATGGGTGTGCCCTAGGAGGAAGGGTGTCCTGTTTCTAAAACCCGTGGCATGGTTGAGCCTCTAAAAGAGGATGCAGATGCGGGATGCTGGCATGCTGCTACGAGGTATTCAGAACCAAAATTGTCTGAAGACGTGGCGAGAATCTTGGCATATGAATGCATCACCGGTTCACCATTGCTCTGTCAATATTAAGATTGCCTTTGTGTTGAAGTTGGCAATATGTTTGCTCTTATTTGTGTAAGTTGCTGAGGTGTGATTGCAGTGTCAACATTGCCTTGTACGATGTCAGAGGGCGATGAAGCTACTTGGCACTGTGTAGTAGTTGCAGGTCATGTTTATGGTCACTCTGCACATACTCATCTTGGCTAGCAATTGGAAGGAATAATCACATGGTTGTTTAGATCAGTGAATTTTCAGAGGGACAATACCATTATCATTTATCAAGAAACTAAGGTAGCTACAACACTGAAACTGGTTAACAGCACTCTGTGTTGGTTTGGTATTTTGGAACAAATGGCCATCTGCTAGCAGTTAGCATTTTTTGGGGATATCCTGGTTAACAGCACTCTGTGTGGTGTTTGCTTCAGATCGAAATGCTTTTTCCAACGGATGCAAAGCGCATATTGATGGGAATATTGGCAATTACTTAGCAGTATAGACCGCGGCACGGACTGCAGGTAAGCAGTTAATTCTGGATGGTGGTTACAGTAGAATTTATGTGCCAGTAAGCAACATTTATGCAATAGGTGGAAATTGGATGGGCTCAGTTTGGATGGTTAGGAAGAATGCGGGTTTTAGTTACATGTAGATTCATGGACGTTCCAAAAGTTTTCTGATGATGTTCACTCTAATGAAGTACAACGTATTGTTCCACGTTTTTGTGCCATATATTTCTCGTGTATATCACAGAGCTATTCTCTATAACTGGAATATTGGAGGGCAATTATTTGCACTTGAAGTCAGATGGATACATGCTTTAATTTGCTAGGAAATTTTGGAGAATGCTTCATTCCCCTCTCACGAAACACATAATTAGTTCTGCTAGTTGATTGAAAAAGACAATTTAGCAGCAAAGCATGGATACTTATATCTAAACTGAGCATATGGATAGACACGTCATCTCCTTTGATGTCCTAGCATTGTACATTTGGCATGTAGTCGTGCCTGGAAACACAATTAGTCCTGTGATATTGAAAGAAAGAGCATAAGATGGGTGCTACACAATATCACTACTATAGAAACAGTGAAAATAGACGGATTAACACATATAATTTTTTAAAACCTGTTACTGACAAAATACCAAAAGATTGTTACTAAGAAAGACGTGTCTGTAATATAACTGGTTGTCTGGGTGTACCAAATTATACATAGGGGTTTCCTTAAAAATTATCTGTAACTATGACACAGACGGTTTTCTATGAAAATCTTTTGTGTCTAGCTGATGAACATAGTCGATTTTTTATAAATATTGGGCTATAGTTAAAGACCTGATATTGTTTTAAATTTGACTGCTCGCTCTCCTCTTTCCGGTACCTTTTTTGCAAACCGCTTGTCTCCCTCACACTACTGCAGAAACCCTTAACACTGCTGGTTCTAAAACCCCCTTCACTGTCAGTTATGGAGTCGACAATGGGCAATAGACAGTACTAGTCCTCGACTATCACTACTAGCCCGAGGACCGGCAATGGAGGTGCTATCACTGTCGACTGAAGACTTTAGCCAGCAGTGGAAGGGATTATCACTGTCAGTTGAAGGCTTCAACCGACAGTAATTGCCGGTCCCCAATTCAACATGTTTGTGGTTGAGAAAAGCAAAAACGAAAAATTGCAATTAGAGGCACCCGATCGACTACTGCTCACTCGTCTTTAACTAAAAGCTCAAGTACCGATCACTGCTCAGTCCCTATTTTTTTCATGTGAGTTCCAGGACTTGAACTCACGAACTCTATTAAAAGCTCCTCGAGTATGACCTCTCTAACCATCTCACCTCTCATTCGTTCTTGAGTACAATAGCAAAATCAATCCTTACATCTTCCCATCGAACATTTGAATGGCTATTTGCACATCTAAATGATCCTAAATGAAAAGGTTATCAACTACATGGTTGTACATCTCACCAAGTTATGCAATGTTAATATAATGTTTGTCTCCATCCGACTCCATATAAAAAAGTTTATGTCGAATCCATACAGTGTTCAATAAAATAGCCATAACTTTTGCATACGAAGTCCGATTTTAACGTTCGACCTTTACTTTCAAAGCTAATGACAAAGCACATCCAAAAAAATATAGGTCTTTAGACCTGTGCCTTCCTCAGCCATAAAAAAAAGGCTCAGAAGATCCTCGACAGGACCTGTGAAGTTTTTGGTCAAAACTGACCTTCTCCAATTTGCCTGATAATTTTTTAAGACGTAGTGCTACATTTGAAAGTCAGTGTTGCATAAACGTTTCATCAATCCGAGTTACCAAACTCGTGATAAAAATATTTGAATTTACAGTTTTTAACTTTATGAACTTGTGTGTGGCTTTTTCAATGATTCCTACTAATTTTACACTAGATCTAAGCAAAAAGTTTATGGTCAGGTGTGTGGCTCCCTCTATATTAGTCTTAGAAATTTATTTGTACATCTATATAATGTCAAATAAAAAAATGATCACTACAAAGTTGTAGATCTCATCGAGAGCTATAGTTTTCATATATAGTTTGCCTTCATCCAACTTTGTATGAAAAAATTATGATTTTTTTAAGATTAGCTGTCATCAACTATGGCTGAAACTTTGTTAAGATTATTTGAGCATTTAAATGACCTCAAATTAAAAAGTTTTCAACTATAAAGTTGTAGATCTCGTTGATGACTACAATTTTCATATAAAGTTTTTCCCATCCGACTTCGTATGAAAAAGTTATGAATTTTTTAAGGTATGTTATCATCCATTATTACTGCCGTCTCATCACACGAGCCGGTAGTGATACCCATTATCACTGACAGTTCATAACACGAACAGGTAGTGATACTTGACGAACTATCACTACTGGTTCGTAGCTAGAACCGACAGTGGTAGTTCAGATATCACTGCCTGTCGGTGTCCTCACCCGGTAATGAAGCATCACTGCCGGTTTAAAGCCTTCAGCTGAAAGTGATACCCTTCATCACTGCTGGTTCATAAATCATATTGGCTGATTCTTCCCACGTGATTTTGAACCGGCAGTGATGCCGTATCACTACCGACCGATTAGGTACCGGTAGTGATGGGTCGGCATATATGGTCGATTATGTTGTAGTGTCACTAAATCGACGAAGTTCATCCATCTTTTTTCACCCTTGTTGCCATCCAATCCCCTTCCGTAATGGTGAGTTCAAGATCTTATTAAGACGATTTTACTCTATTTGGTACTCGATATACTCTATTTGTTGGGTGATTTATCCATTTCTCGGGAGTCTGTTTGATGCTCCATTGTTAGGGTTTGACTTTGCGAGAGAGATTCGAGATTGGGTATGTTTCTGAGTATACTGGTGTAGACCTATGCATTTTCTAGTTCTGTGATTGAAAGTTCTAGCACCTGGAGGTTGCTTAGTGTGTTTTTTTCGGTTATGTTCCTATCCACACTGAGAAACCCTGTTGGTTTGGTTATCTTGTGCTACACACATGCTAGATCAATCCATGTACATGTGCTGCTATGAGTTCGAAGTCTGCATGCTAATAAATTTGATACTTGGTAATTTGATGAGTAGCTTCTCTGTACCACTTTTTGCAATCTGATATTCAGTTTTGACTTAGCTTCAGCAGTAGCTCATCTCTTATGTTCAGAGTTTGAGTACTTTGTTTTGGCATAGCTGCCATATCCATGATGATACTTTAAAACCTTGAGAACTAGATCATATTCTATTTGTTAGCTGAAATCTCAGAAACATTGCCCTATCTGTGATATATTCATTAGAATAATTATGGAGCATAACTTTAATAGTTTTGACACTAATTGTTACTCAATTTTTTAAGCACTTCGATAAAATAAATATTTCTGCTATTCAGTTCATAATTTACACATATTGATTTCATACTGTTATGCTCTTATTTTTATAACTGTGGAATAATATCAATGCTCATATTGTCGCACCATATACAACAGTAAAAGAACCACAAAATCAATGCGTGATGAAGTGAAATCACTGACATCTTTACTACCTGAAAGATTGAGTTCTCGGTAGTCCGACGGTGACGATGGTAGGCTCTCTCATTTCCATCTTGGAGGGTATTTTGGTGGATCGATCTGTTCATGCATGTGCAGATACTTGTCCCACAGAGGAGTTCTTGTGGAGCACGGATTCATCTATGCGCAGTTGTAGTCGTATGACTTACGATAAGATTCTTTACTTGCTGAACAGTTGCAATTTTTATATGTGATCTCTAAATGTAAGAATAATTGTTTGTGCATGGGGAGTGGTTAGAAATTGTAATGCTGTTTATTTGAGATCTCTTACAACTGAGACACTCGGCTAGTGTATAATCATGTCAAGATTATGCATAGCTTTTCTTCAACCAATTGCGCGGTTTGGTGCGTGTCATTACAGTTTGCATATATCTATGAGTATTTCTGTAGACATGTGCATGTATTATCATTCGCAGATAACACACTTCAGTTTGGTTCAAGCCTGTCTGCCGTGGCCATAATGTATAAATATGTATCCATAGAAGGAAATATTTAGAACCAAACAAAATTATATCAAACCTACAAAGAGGAGAAAAGAATTGCAGTGGCAATAGATTATACTTGCAGTTCATTGTATTTTGCTAGAAGATTTTACTTTACCTCCATGTAAAGTTGAGATTTTAAATGCAAAAATTTGCCCAGTATGTTGGCATTTTATCTTTTCATTCACTTATTATTGAATTTTATAACCTTTTAGGTAAAGGGTGCATGATCTTTTTACTAAAAGTAAGTTAACACGTCATGAACTAATCTAGGAAAATATCTTATGCAAATTATACTGATCAGGGAGTAATCAGTATGAAAAATTCTAAAAATGTTAAAAGATTAATCACCTGAAGGGTTGGTAGTTGGTACTATGTAGAATTTCATATGCAAACTATAATAACTGTAAAACAAAAAAGAAAGAAAGATAAATCATAGAAATTATTTCTTATTAAAATATCATATGTTTAAATGGATTTTTAAAAATTATTTACATAGCAAATTGGTGTATACTGCCATACATTCATGGAGTAATAGCATCATTATCTGTTTTATTTATTTATTTTGGTTGTCTGATTCTTTTCTCCAGAGCTTCAGACACTCTTTTCTGTGGTGTGATTTGTTTCCCTATTTCTTGCTGAACAAAAGCTGTTTGTCATTAACTACGTTGTTTGATATTATTCATGTCTTATTTAGTGGTTTCAGTGCTATATTACCAGTTCGTTGCTGCATCTCTTTAGCTGGAATTCAAACTTGACCAAAACTCTCTCGAATACATTGAAAAATTCAACAGTATGAAATTTATGAATATCCTGTCAACTATTTATTTATTTACAAATACAATGAGAAAACCAGTGTATGGGAAGCATTAATGCACAGAACTAGCAGTTGTATTGGATTCATTTAATATGTACTAGTACAGTGTAGCACTAAGGAGTATTTAGTAACCATAAATACTCTTAAATACGAAGGCCATCTTAGGACAAACCACCATCTAGCAAGCTGTTTTGAGTATCAACGAGTTATGTTTGATTAAGACATGCAAAATTAGGAATAGTTGTCCTATCCTATGCATTTTACTCCATTTTCGTGCAAAATTCTTGATGCCACATGTATAGTTGACTTACAAAATGCACGGTAGCTCTGCTAAAAATTCATCTCTAGCTAGTAAGCCTAGGAAATACAATATTTAAGCTTTTATTCTTCTTTTTTTTTAAAATTACAGACTATGTGTTACTACATTTCATTACAGATAGTGCAACTGGAGATTTATGCTATTTTCTGTAATTTAGCTCATTCTTTAAGATAATTTGTTGTGTTGCCAACGCCGCGCATGTAGAAGTATCAATGTTTGCAACTGACGGTCTTATACGGAAAAGACAGTTCCACATGACTCCTAACTTCTATTTAGCCTTGGGCCATTACGTGCAGCAACAGCCAAATAAACGCCCTATAACAGGCATTGATTAGGTAAGGCTGAGCTAATTCATTTTCCAATATTGAATGCATTTATTGCTCTGCTTTTCTGTTCTTGTGCAGGGTCCAGAATCTACTGGAGTGCCCTCTTTCATGTTTAGGAAGAATTTGCATGGACCGGCAAGTGAAACCACCAAACTTTCTTGACACAATCAGCAGCCGGATGACTTGTGTGTTTGGTAAGGTTTAGTGTGCATGCTTGCTTATTATGATTGACCGTTTTTGTTGGTTTAATTGCTAGTTTTTCTTTCTTTTTTTATTCGTAGGACGTTTGATAGTTTATTTTATGACCAAATTATGGCCAGTATTTATTCGGATGATCAACATTTGAAACATATCAGACAACCCCCGAGCCCTAATTGGGTTTATCCATATATAGCCGATTGCTGTGTTGCCGTCACTGCAGACCTCATATTAAGTGTCGGTGACACATCGTGTCCCGTTGGCACGTTTACGTGGCTTTGTGTTGTATATGGTTTATCTCTGCATAGTCTTGTTGTTAGCCATGCAACATATATACTACAAATCATCTTGGCGGTGCGAATGAAAATTTATAAGGCCCGCCGGCAAGGGACTGGCGCGAGAGCTGCATCCACGCCGCACATGGCGCAAACGCGTGTCGAGGGCCGAAAGAGGTCTATGTAAAGGATCGGATCTTAAAAAATTTGGTTGCTTAGCCGTGGTTTGAGACAATGATGACATCGTGAACTGAGATGCACAACGCCCTCGAGTCTGAAGGCAGACAGACATCAGCAGAAGGTAACACCCCCGTACCTAGCATTCTTCTGTTGTTCCTTCATGCATGTGCCTCTCAGAAAGTGGTAATTCATTTGAGTCAGGGTTTATGACACGTTTGGTAGAGATTTAGATTCATGTAAAAACGTTTCAGATCTAGATTATCTCTGAAAATATTTCTACCGTCACCTGCTGAAACTGTCTGGCTACAAGCCGTTTCAGATCTTAGATTTTCCCCGAAAACAACAACTATGAACTAGAATCTGTGAGAAACACCTTTTTAGTGATTCTTCCTAGTAGTGTTAAGATGAGGAATGGTGTTCCAGGGTGAAATATTTCTCGTTTTTTAGTGTTTGGCACGGATTTAGAAGAATCCGACGAGAATCAGAAACGATTCATCCATCCAAACGAGCCTTAATCCTATGTATAGAAAGGAAGTGAATGCACTACTTCTACTGTTAGTGTCACTGTGCAATCTCCATACATGTATGTGTCTGTTGTGCACCTTAACAATAGTATCGATTTTGAGTGACGCTCTATGGCATTACAGCAGAGGAGCATCTTCATCCTCCATTTACTTTGTTTTGATGGGCAAGAGAAGCGAAGCTTAAGCGGACGGGCTTGTGTTGAAATTAATCTCAGCCTTATCCCAAACGTGACCGAAAAAGAAGGGGAGTACATTTCCCCTCAAGCACTCTGATCGAGAGCCCCAACCAACAAATGGTTGCGGTCCCGCCTTGTGCTGCGTCATATAAACCAAAGGGGGGAGTCCCGTGAGCGTGCGACCACAATTCTCACGTTAGGCTAAATCTCCCCCCACATACCCTAATCTATCCGATCCTAAGAGCGCACAGTGAATAAGGTGGCTGCCGCCACATCGACCACGCCGGCGATCTGCACGGCATCAACAATCATCACCACACATGGCTACCACGAGGTGCTTGATTCTTGAGCTAGTGAATTCATGATGTTTAGGTAAAGTTTTATTATCTAACATTTGGTACTAGAGCAAAACTAATCTCTGATCAAGTCTTATCAGACCTAATTAGTTCAAGTTCATGTTTGGATGACATCTATTGACGATCAATTAGTCATGTATGATCATGTTTAAGTTTAATTGATGTGAATTAGGTTCGGCTAATGTTAATTAGGCCTAAATTAATCAAGTTTTAGTACTGTTGTTGTCAATTAAGCATGTTTAGGCCCTAATTGCTTCTGTTTAAGGTTTAATTGATGTGAATTAGCCCTAATTAGCATCAGATTAGACCCACATGTTCATGTATTAGGGGTTTTGACGCTCGGATTAGATGTAATTTATGTACATATGTGTGTTCTTGTGTGCCAATTGGCTCGGATTAAGGACTTTAGGGCATTTTTTTTACCTCGGGTAGCATTAAGAAGGGGAATAGGGGGAACCCGAAAAACCCTAAAGCAAACCCTAAAAAATTCCCCTTAATTCCCCAATCCAAGCTCCTTTTTTCCCAATCCCAAAACCCTAAGCCCCCACTTTGGAACCCCAGAGCAAGCAAGAAAGGGGCGAAGGTTTTACGGTTCTTAGCGCTCTTCGTCGTTGTCATGCCCGTCGGAGCCTTTCTTCTCCGGTGGGATCTCTCATCCTCTTGGGCACGTGGATCATCCGGACCTCCTTGCCTCCACTATCGGTGTGTGCACATAGCCTTCACGACACGCTGCCAAGCCAACTGATGGTGACATCTTCTTGCCCTCTCGCCCGATCTAGCTCTGACGCCCTCTCATCTCTCATGGCGGCCGCTGCCTCTCTCTCACTGCGGCCGCATTTTTCAGACGAAACGAGGAGGAATGCACTAGGGCCGCATTTAGAGCTACATCAGATGGACGTAAAGATGGCATTCCTTAATGGTGACTTGCAAGAAAATGTTTACATGGCTCAACCGAAAGGTTTTATTATCGAAGGCAAGAAACATTTGAGATGTCACCTTAAGAAATCAATTTATATTCTAAAGCAAGCGTCCAGGCAGTGGTATCTCAAGTTTGATAAAGTCATTAGAAATTTTGGTTTTAAAGAAAATGAAGTTGATAACTATATATATGTAAAGTTTAAAAGGGGAAAATTCATCGTCTTAGTTCTTTATGTGGATGATATCTTATTAGCTAGCAGCGATAAGGATGTTGTTTGAGACCAAGAGATTTTTTTCTTCTAATTTCGATATGAAGGATCTCAGTGAAGCCTTATGTTCTTGGCATTAAAATTCATCGAGAACGGTCCAAAGGAGTATTAGATTTGTCTCAAAAGGCATACATTGACAGAGTATTGAAAAAATACAATATGCATAAATGCTATGCTACGCCTATTGTTAAGGGCGATAAGTTTAGGAAATTTCAATGTCCGAGGAACCAACATTAAATTGATCAAATAAAGTCGGTTCCTTATGTTTCTGCTGTCGGAAGCATTATGTATGCTCAAGTATGTACACACCCTAACTTAACTTTCGTGACCGGGATACTTGGCAGATATCAGTCAAATCCAGGACCGGACCACTGGAAAGCCGTTAAGAAAGTCCTTCACTATTTGCAAGGCACTAAAAATTACGTGCTCATATTTAGAAAATCTGATAATCTCGAAGTTGTTGGTTATTCGGATGCAGAATTTGTGGGGTGTGTAGATACTAAGAAATCCATGTTAGGTTATATCTTCACCTTTGTTGGAGGAGCTATCTCGTGGGAAAGCTCCAAACAGACACTTACGACATCGTCAATGATGCAAGCTGAGTTTGTGGCATGTTATGAGGTTACCGGGCAGGCTGTATGGCTAAAGAACTTTATCCCAGGATTAAGAGTGGTCGACAGCATTACAAAACCACTTACATTATACTGCGATAATCAACCCGCAGTTTTCTATACGAGTAACAACAAGTTGAGTGGTGCTGCCAAACACATCAACATTAAGTATTATGTTGTGAAAGATAGAATTCAGGATCAAACAATAAGTGTCAAAGCATATAAGTACTAAGTCAATGCTTGCGGATTCACTTATTAAAGGTTTACCACCTCATATTTTTCGTGATCATGTTACCAGCATGGGGTTACTGAAAAGTCTATGATTCGGGATAAGAGGATCATAATGCAAACCAATTCCCATTAGTAATAATGAATTTTCATTTTGAGATGGAGTGATACACTATAGATTTTTGGGTTTCAGTGGCATTTCATTGGCCACTATAACGCTTTGCCTTGTTGTGCTATTTCATTGAGAATGGGCTTATGATGTTATCCTTACAATCAAGGGGAGAATGTTAGAATTGATCTTGGTCTTATCCCTAATGTGACTGAGAAAGAGGGGGAGTCTGTTTCCCTCCAGCGCTCTGATCGGAAGCCCCAACCAACATATGGTTGTGGTCCCACCTTGTGCTACGCCATATAAACCAAAGGGGGGAGTCCCGTGCGACATGCGATCACAATTCTCACATTAGGCTAAACCTCTCCCCACATACTCTAATCTATCCGATCCTAAGAGCGCATAGTGAACAAGGTGAAAGCCGCCGCCACGTCGACCACGCCGGCGATCTGCACGGCGTCAATAATCATCACCACACACGGCTACCACTACAACGACCTCATTGATCATCAACATGGCTTCACCGAACGCAGATATGCCTCACATTTCCACAACTAAGAGGTGCTTGATTCTAGAACTTCCACAACTAAGAGGTGCTTGATTCTAGAGCTAATGAATTCATGATGTTCAGGTAAAATTTTATAATCTAACAGTTTGTAGCCTAGTGGCAAAATTTCATTGGTGAAGGGAGCCGACAGGAGTTCGGCTCTTGTTCCGCATTCTAAAAGGTCTTCAAAGTAGATTGCACAGTAGAGAGTCGATGTAAAACAAAGAAGAAGAAGCAAAGCTTAAATTAATTTTGCTTAATATACTACTTGATTGCCTCACTTGCATTGAAGCATGCAGCACTCATACAGTTATATCCACACAGCCCCATCTTGGTCATCTATCACCACTAGTATTGAGTTTGAGTAACTCATTTTTTTCGTTTCACTTGCTGTCTCCCCTTTCTACAGTCACCTGCCTGCAAGGTGCAAGCTAGTGCAGGAGGCTCAGGGTCTCCAGCGGCTTAACAGCGTCGAGCCGGCGGGGAGGCGTCCGCGGCATCATCGGCACCGAAGGCTGTACGAACTTGCAGTTGGGGCACGCCGGGGAGGACTTGTAGAGCATGACGAGTAGGTGGCAGTTGACGCACGGCACGGCCACCATGTGGCCGCCGGAGCTTATGATGTTGGTGTCGTTGGCGACGGTGATGGGACTCCCCTTGCTTTCGAAGCTGGATGGGGTTGTGGATATGTTGAGCTCCAGGTTCAGGGTGCCCTGCTCCTCCATGGACTTGGGCCTCACCCACCTCTTGTTCATGGTCTTTCTGTTCAGGTAGTACATCCTCCCAGACTGCCACAAAAACGAAACATTTAAAGTGGTCATTGCCTCATTGGTCAAGAAGCAACATCAGCATGTAACCAATTTGAGTGCAGATGTTCTATGCATGCCGCTACGTCCTACGAGTTGCCATTTGCCTGACTTTCTAAAATATTGCTCTGCTTCTTCTGCCAGGTCAGCGACGCGGCAGCGACACGTAGGCGCCACGTTGGTATGCATGCCAACATCTGAATTTTCTGTGCAAATATTTTGCTATCTAAGAACTTGAGTGTATTTAAATACTCACATGTAGGTCGAGGCACTGCTCCCAGTCACCGAGCTGGAGCTCCAGGCCGCTTGCAAGGGACACGGCCTCCTCCCAGGCGAAGTGCTTCCTCTTCTTCCCGCCGCCGTTGCCGCCGTCCGAGTCCGACGACGAGCTCCTGGGGCTCTTCGCGGTGGCGAAGCCCGCCGACACCAGCGTCGTCGGCCCCAGCGACAGCTCCGGCTGCACCTCCATTTCCTTCACTGTAAGCAACTCTACCACCACTGCTGTCGTTTCTCCTGTGTGTAGTCACTAGCTAAGTAAGGTGCGAGAGTTTATACACTGTACAACACAAGTTGCCGGGTTCTGCTGCACCGGGATACGAATTTATAGAGGTCATGAGGGTGAGAGCGTGGGTAATGAACTGAAGCCGGAGGAGGAGATGAGGACGGGGAGGATTCACAATAAATGGGCTGCATCCAACGCCACAGTGAGGGGAGGGGAGGGTATGCAGCTAGCAGCCTGTGCATTTAAGGGTGGCAAGTAGAGTGAGTGACCTTAAATGGGCTCAGCTCAAATCCCTCCACCACCTCCCCATTTACGTCTCCTCCGCGCGCGGCCGGCCGGGCTGCCACTGCTGCTCAGCTAGCTCTAACTATTGGAGCTGCCTTTACACCCGCTGCCGCACCACCCGGCCGGGAGCTATATGGCTATTACGTGCGTACGTAGCCGTCATCAAATCTGTTGCCTTCTGATATGATCTTGCTGCGAGCCTGGCCTCCCTTGTTAATCAGTTGTAGCAGACGTACAAACTCTTCCCAGATCCCACAGAAGCTTGCTTGGCATGCTGGAAGTTGTAGCCATGGTCATAGGTTTGGCGCGAGATCACATGCAAGTGTGGTACGGTGTGCTTGCATGCATGGCATGGGAGTTAACGGTGGACGCAATTGGTGCAGCGCTCTCGTATACTATTACTGTAGTACTTCCTCATATTGTAAATGTAGTTCGTTTTAGATTTACACATAAGGATTAAGAAAGTATATCGAATGACCTTGTTGTCCCTTATTTATTCTGCATTAGAAAAGATAACTCATTCATTTGTGAGAGTGATAGTATTTATTAAACAAGCACAAGAAAGGAACAAAAGAGAAAAAAATGTATAAAAGTTTAAGAATGACTTATATTTAAAGAATAATTAAGGAGGCTAAAACGACCTATATTTGTAATCAGAGAAAGTGCTTCCTAAGGAGTATCTGAGAATATTAACACGGCTAATTCGAGCTAGCCGATAACTTCCCGTGTTTGTATATTTGAAAACCTTTGCTACTGTACACTATATAAGTGTGGTTTTTACCGTAAGATATGATTTTTTTTTTATATATGCTGGAGGACACTCTAGATATTTGGATATTTATCTGAAGACATCAAGATCATTAAAATAATATTTTTCCACTATATAGGAGAGAGAAACAGGATTAAATGTAAAAAATACTCTCAGGCCCACTAGTCTGATGAGAAAAAATCAAGAAAAAATTAGAGAAAAAATTAGAAAAAATAGAAAAAATCAGAAAAATAAAAAATCAGGGAAAATAGGGAAAATCCAAAAATAGAAAAAAAATTCGAAAAAATATGGCATCTTTGTACCAAGATTTTAAACTTTCTACTAAAATCAAATCCGACATCTTACATAAAACGCTAAGCAAGATGCTGCGCGAAGTGCATAGACAGAAGCAGCATCCCTCGTTGATTTGAAATCTTGGAATTTTAGTAGAAAGTTAAAAATCTCGGTGCAAAGATGTCGGATTTTTTCTATTTTTCCTGATTTGTTTCTATTTTTTCTGATTTTTCTATTTTTCTAAAAAATTTCTAATTTTTTCTGATTTTTCCTAATTTTTTCTAATTTTTCTCATCGAACAAGTGTGCCAGATGGTATTTCTAACATTTCATCCTATTTCTCTTCTATTCAGCCGAAAAGAATTATTTTAATATATGGTGTCTTTTGATAAATATCCATATTTATAGAGTGTTCATCAGTATACATTAAAAAATCATATCTTACAGCAAAAACTATATTTATATAGTGTCTTGTAGTAAAATTTTCATATATTTGGGAAATCTGCTGGATATATTAACAGCGTTGGAGTAGGGCTCATGTCATGCATGGCTCCTGATCAGCTTGCACCAGATAGTTAAAGATCGTGTTCGTGATGCGTACACGTACGTTCATGGCGATGAGCAGCAGTAAAGTCTCTATCGTACCGTCATCTCTTCGATCGATACCAACACCATTAACTCTCTGTTGCAGTAGAACGTAGTAATCATGAACTGCTTCTTGTGGGTGAGCATTCACGGCCATTGCATGTACATCCTAACTCTAACCCTTCATAAAAACCAGTCTCGCTCACCACCCCAAGCACCCATGCATGCATGCATGCATGCAGTACATAAATAAATATAGAGGACTAGGGCCAGGCAACGAACACATTAGGAAAGGAAATAAATGGGGCTTCGATCTTGGGCTCACAACCCGAAATTTCCACTGGCCTATGGTATATCACTATATTTATTTACATTAAGATTTATATTAAAGAGATAATTGAGAACATTATAAAGCGTTCTCTCCATTTAGAAATAATAGACGTATTTTTTTCGTTCTTCGAAGTTGAATTTTGACTAAAGTTTTAAAAAAATATCATTTATAGCTACAAAACCTAAAAATGTAAAATAATTTTAAATTATGAATCTAATTGTATAATTTTTATACACTAGATATTTTTATAATTTAATTAAATATTAATCAAAATATATAAAGTTTAACTTTTTAAAAAATAAATACGACTATTATTTTTAAATAGAAAAGGTATAAAAAGAAAGAATTAATAGATAAATTAATATCTGATAAGGTAGATGAACCATAAGTCACAAATCCATATGAACTTGTATTTCCCGACGACCCTTCTGCGATCTCCGTCCTGCCCTCCCCCTCTTTACCAGCGCCAACCATGGCAATAAATGGAGGCGCCTCTACCTTTGGTCGTTGGGACATGAATCCATTCAATGTTTGGCTATTAATTCTTCAGGACAACTTCATGATTTGATGTCGTCTCTTCTTCTTTGACAGGTCGGCCGATCCATCCTTGCTTATTTAGGTCGCTTCTAATACTTTATTTATTAGGTGATATTTTGAAAGAGAAAAAGTAAAAAATTATGGTTAAGAAATAAACTTTTAATTATAGGTGTTGTCTATTTCTTAGATCTTTCAAAGTAATTTATTATCTCATAATTATCTATGATTACATAAAAAGTTAGTTTCTTTTAAAAAAACTCCATATCTATTATCTTTAAAGAGCTTACCACACCACCTTTTTACTTATGTTGACACATAATTAATATTAAAAAACTAGTCATGTTAGAGCATTGGAGAGGCCTTAATAATACGCAGATGCATTTTAAAAGTTGTTCATGCATCGATCCGATGAGCAAGTTAACATCCGCATCATTATTTCTAAGGTTATCTTCAACAGGTTCGATTTCCAGTACTACAATACCCTGTAAAACACTGTAACATTCGAATTTGCTCGGTAGCTGATACGGTATCCAATGCTACAGTGTTAAGGAGAGAGAATCAGATATTTTAAATTTGCTAAAACACAATAATACTGTTTATAAAGATTGACTATGGTTCCGGAGGGAGGAGAAGAGTAATATAAGGTAGAAAATATGGTAGTTACTGAGGATAGAAAAAAATAAAAAGTACTGTAATAGTGTAAGAGAATGCTATAATAATATTATAAGGGATAAATTTTTAGAGTATTTACTGGAGATAGCCTAACTGTATTTCTACTTTGAAGACCATACGATGTGGATATAATTAGATGCTTAATTACGGCCTCGTGCTATTCTGTTGCTGTTGAATTGGATGGGCATAAATTTTTGGTCCACTGTTGATCATCATAGAAAATATCTTGAATTTGTAGGGTGCGCGTGTACAAGGCTACGAAGAAAAACCAAGGCAAATAAAATGTTCCTATATAATGTCTTTTAATGGATGATATGCACCTTCAGTAGTAATTTGAGCAATATTTGCTCATTGTTGCCCTCACCATGCTAAGGATGTGCTCTCAGACTAATTATAATGTGTAACTTTTAAAATAAATTGAAATAATATTTTATTTCTAGTTAATTAATGGTAATCCTGGAACATATGAACCCGCGTGTGATTATTTCCATTTATACCTTGACATTTGGTCATGACCTCTCCGGAAACCAGGCCCCGATAATTTTTTATTTTTTTTGCAAATTCCATGTATCAATGTTTTGAGAATCTAACTGAGTCGTAATACACAGATTCCCTCCGTTCAAGAATATAATACGTATTTTATTTTTTAAAAATCATCAAAAATAAACTTTCACCATTAATTTCTCTTATAATATGTTACTAATTAATGTAAAATCAATGTCATATTGAAAGTACTTTGAAATACAAATCTTTTGAAATAAATTTTTTATATTAAAGATGCATATAATTTCATTAATTTCCGTCAGAACTGATGAAGTTTGATTTTTTTCAAAACAAAATATGCATCACATTCTTGAGCGGGAGTGTATTTTTCATGAACAAAACAATGGAATTGGGTATTTAGGGTTTTGAACCGGCAAGTTTTCCAAAAGGAAACAAGAACTAGAACGGTTTTGGACTTCTGGTTTCTGAGCCAGATCTTAGCAGCTTGGAGCTCTGCTCTGTAGTACATAATTAACCATAGACCTCTGAAATGTTTTTCATAGACTATTATTTTAGTTTACAGACCCCGAAGATGCTTAATTCTTGAACATATGACAAGTGAGAAACAATTTTACTATAATACTAATACTACAGAAAAGGGTCATCCGCACCCTCTTCACTGATAGTTCAAAAATAACCGTCAGTGGTAAGATGTCACTGTCAGTTCACAAGCTCTAATGGCCGATCAATCATTCACTACGTGAAAAATAAACAAATGAGACAATTTGGTGATGGGTCATTATACGACCTGTCACTTATATCATCTTAGGTTAGGACCGGACATTGACCCATAACTAATAACAGGTCATCAGTAATTAGTCATAATATTACCTGTCACTTATCACATTAATAACTGGTCATAACTATACGCATCACTTATTACCTAGTCATAAGTGACGAATCTCCTTGCACCAATCATAAGTGACGGGTCTCCCTGTAACAATTATAAGTGATGAGTTATGCTACGACCCGTCACTTATGACTGGTATAGGTGACGGGTTATATTCTGACCCGTCACCAATGACTTAGCTCTCTTATAAGAGCTGGACATCTACTGTGCACACAAAACAGACTCAACAGTACTGCGCACACTATAGATCCGGCGATTTTGTTTGGTTTCACCATAGACTCTCTAATATCTTGTTGATTTGAAGTATGAATTGCTGCTAGGTCTTTGAAGGTTTGCATCTCCCTATTTCCTCCTCCTCTAACTCCTATTTAATCTTTATTTTTTGTATTTTGAGTTGTAATAGATCATTTTGCATCTTTATCCGAAATCTTAGTACAAGTGAGTTGTATTTATGTTAGATTTGATACTAAGTTGGCCCGATCTATCGCTTCATGTCACAGTTCTAGTGTAATTGTATAGAATTTTTAATTGCATGTTTAATCACCTAATTAAGATAATTGTTAATGAAGAATGAATATTTTTACATTGTAGATGGTGAACAGAAGTTGGATGTACCATGAGACCCAGACTTGTCCGGAGTACCTGAGCAGGGTGAAGTATTTTATGAGTGCTGCTTTGGCCAATATGAAAGATCATAGTAAAATGACAACATATTGTCCATGTCGCGATTGTAGGAATGATAAGAAATTTCCGAAACTAGATAATGTCTTTGCACACTTGATCATGTGTGGATTTAAAGGGAATTATACATGTTGGAACAAACTTGGTGAGGAAGGCCTTAACGAAGGAGAGATGGATCAGGGCCTCTATGCAGATAGTGTGGATCAAGGACTTACACTCGGTGATATAGATCATGATCTCAGGGACGAGGACATATTATGTTTCAATGATAATGATATCGAGGATTTTGTGGAGAATGTGGACAAGATGGCGCGGGATGTTGAGTGACATGACAAGTATAATAGTGGTGAGTGGAGCCAAGAAAAGTAAAGGGTCTTCTAAGAAGGTGGTGTGGTATTTTCCTATAATTCTTTGCCTGAAACGTTTGTTTGTCAACAGAAAGGAGACCCAATTGGTGTGTTGGCATAAGGAGAGTCGTAAGAACGACACAATGATATGGCCCCCGGCGAATTCCGCTCAGTGGCGAATCATTGATTGCATATTTGGTTGGTTTGCTGAAGAATTGAGAAATATTACGTTTGCTATGAGCACAGATGGCATGAATCCATTCGGTAACATGAGTACCTCACATAGCACCTGACCTGTTTGTATTATAGATCTACAACCTTCCACTCTAGCTTTGTAACAAGTGGAAATACATTATGTTGTCGATCTTGATATCAGGACTGAAACAACCTAGCAACGATATTGATGTGTACCTTAGGCCTTTAGTAGATGATCTTAAAAAACTCTGGTCGGAAGGTGTCGAGGTTTGGGATCAGTACAGGCAAGAGTACTTTACCTTGCACGCCATATTGTTTGTCACCATCAATGATCTACTAGCACTTCTTAACTTGTCAGGTCAGAGCAAAAGAAAAGGTAAAGCTTGCCCTATTGCTTAGATGACACATGCAGTTTGAGGTTGAACATGATAAGGACATCACTCCCTCGGATACATACAATGATCCTCCATTGAACTTTCAAGGTCCAATCACAAGAGCTCGCGCACGACAATTAAATTTAGAGGTGAGCTCGTTCCTAAGCAACTCTTTATATAATTTTGAGAATAGATTACTACCTAATGATTATGTGTTGGTTAGGAATCATGGAGAGGACAAGGAGACACATAGAGAAAGGCTTGGAGGCGTGGAGGAGCAGCTAGGACGTCCAACAACAGCAGGAGGTCCAGTCCAACTCGAGTCCGAATCAGCCTCGACCTCCAGGACCAGCGAGCAGTAAAATGGACGTCCAGGACGCATCCGGACTCCGTTTTCGACGATTCACATATGGTTGGAAAGATAATTTCATAAGGAAACCAATGGAATTGGTTTGAGGTCCAAATTCCTTCTGAGTCAACGGGAAACGTCGAAACAAGTCAGCATCCAGAATCTGTCCCGGTGCTGCGTCACCGTTTTTGGTCCGTTGGGCCATGTATCGTGTTGGAGTCCATTAGGGACATGTCCAGGGGTCCTTGGCCGACCCTAATCCTTTATATACAGTAGCCGCCGCCCTAATTAGGGTTGGGTTTTGCTTAGATTATTCTGTCAAGAACAGTTTCGCCGTTTCGTCGGTTTGTGAGACCCCAACTCGTGAGATTAATCATTCATCTGCAATTTGGTTGCATTCTTCCTTGTTCTTGCTTGTGTTCTTCGATTCGCAGGCAAGGATTTTAGCCTTCTTGGCGAGGTCAACCGTGCAACGCCGGTTGATAACCAGAGGAGACGTGGTGCTGCGATTGCGGGGTTTCGGATCGTGTTGTTCGGAAGCCGGATCGACTTGTGTCTCGTTTCCACCAAATCGAGAGTTACCAGAACCTTTCGGAAGATCGGGAACCCTTGTTCATATTAAGTGGTATTCAGAGCTTCAGGTATACCGTCAGGTTCATATCTACCCTTAGTTTCGAGTGTTTTCGCCTTCGTTCCATAGTCCACTGCCATATCGTTTTTTTTCCTGTCCTACAACCCTTCCGCGCCTTTAGGTTTTGCATATTTCAGTTTCAGAGTTCGTCGTGTTGAGTTTGTGTCCTGGTCAAGGTCTTGTTGCTGGTTAGGTCGTGTTAGAGTCCAGTTCGTGTGTTTTCCCCCACCGTTTCCATCAAACCCTAGCCTCCGTCGCATATTTTCCCCACTTTCTTCCCGTTTTGTCCTCTAATTCGGAGTCGTTTCTCAAATCGGGCATAACTTTCGCATACGAACTCCGTTTTCAGAAAAGTCATAGAGTTTTTCGCATCGAAACAGCGTTTCGGATCCGTTCGTCCCCGGCCTTGCCGGGTTCGGCGAAATCAGAATTCCCAAATTCGCCTCCGAAGTTTGAGTTTTCAATTTCCAAATATTTTTCTCATTTTACGGCTGAACTTCAGAAAATTCTACAGGTCACGTCTTTCACTTGTTTAAGCTCAAATTTTCTGTGGTTCCCTCTTGTGTGCTCCTAAGTGAAAGTCGAATTTTCCCAAAAAAACAACGACAGCCCAAAAAAATAGAAAAAAGAGAGGGGCAAAAGAGGAACAATATCTAGAGGAGCACATAGAGAAGGGCAAAGTGAGCTGTGTTAGCGTGTGCTGTTTAGTTCTTTATTTCTGTTGCTCTTGCTATCCATCATACTTGTTTCTCCACCTTGTTTAACACACATACTTGGTACTTGCAACACTTTAGGCCAGCAACGAGAACAAGTACTTGGGACTATAATTCAGCATTACTATCTGTTTCTGATTTGTGTTCCACATATATATATTTGTTCTCTTTGTGTGCCTTCCAAGCCCCACAGATTCTTCTGAACAGCACTGGTTTGCATCCCTGCAATCGCTCGCACGCCTTCCAGGTATCCTTTGCTTTGCTGGTAAGAACCCTGGTAAGAGCTTGGTAAGGTGTCTACCTTTGCTGATCTTGATTGAGAGGCACCACTCCATCTTTGTAGTACGATTATTAGGGATAACCTTCACTGTTTGTTGTTGTGTTTGTTTCCACAAT
The DNA here is from genome assembly GCF_958298935.1 of Phragmites australis. NCBI lineage: Eukaryota > Viridiplantae > Streptophyta > Magnoliopsida > Poales > Poaceae > Phragmites > Phragmites australis. The sequence continues at coordinate 13,345,850 of NC_084939.1, read as the reverse complement.
GTCAGTTGAAGGAGATAAAACGCCAAAGGACTTCAAGGAGTGTGTCAGCCAAGAGCAGCTACAAGCTGTTGTAGACAATGCTCAGAAGGAGATGAGGGAGATAGTCATCAAGGCTGTCACTGAAGCGATAATTGAGATGAAACTCGCAAACGCGGTTGAGCAGGTGGACAAACGGTTATCCGAGCTCACCGACAGGGTAAATGCTTTGGAAAACCGTCCTGTGCACAACGAAGATGTGAATGGAAGCAACACCGGTGATGAGTTGTATGATGACGATGTTAATGTTGATCCAGCGGCGACATTGCAAAACAGATTACGGCGTCGTTTTCGCACTAACACCACAGGTATGGGTGGCGTTCCACATCACCACCACCATCGAGGTATGTATAATCGAGCTCCTGAAGATCCTTATGCTAAGGTTAAATTTACTATACCTTCTTTTTCGGGACATTATGATGCTGAGGGATATCTTGATTGGGAGATGACAGTAGAGCAAAAATTTAGTGCCCATCAAGTACCTGAACAACATAGAGTTAGACAAGCCACTAGTGAGTTTAAAGATTTTGCTATTATTTGGTGGACTGGTTTAGCTGCAGATGGTGCCACACCTCGTACATGGGAAGAGCTTAAGGTTGCTATGCGTGATAGATTTATTCCCCCATCTTATCATAGAGACTTGCGTAAGAAATTGATGCGCTTAGAACAGGGAGATAAATCTGTGCAGGATTATTATGGTGAGCTTCAAAAGGGCTTGATGCGTTGTGGCATAGTAGAGGGAAACGAAGATTCTATTTGTCGATTTTATTCGGGTTTGAGACGTGAAATCCAGGATATTATTGATTATAAAGAATTTAACAATGTCAACCAGTTGTTTCAGTTTGCTATGCTTGCAGAGAAGGAGTTGCAGGGGCGTGAGCAGCAGGGCAAGTACAAGGCCAGCACCACATACACGCCGCGCACAGGACCATCATTTGGGCTGTCCAAACCATCCACTTACAGGGCTCCCTCACCAGCGAGCAAGCAACAAGCAGCTACGACACCAAATCCTGTCACTACACGACCTTCGGGCTCAGGTAAAAATTCTGTTTTGCAGGGACCTTCCAAGAGTGCTTCCTCTGTTGCATCAACGGGACGCACCTCTGGCATTCAATGCCGTCGCTGCCATGGATTCGGTCATGTGCAGAAGGATTGCCCAAGTCAGCGGGCATACATTGCAACGGAAGATGGGTACATCAGCGCCTCTGACATTGAAGAAGAAGAAGAACCAGTTGTTGAGGAGAGCAACGAAATCTTGGGCAGTGATGACACAGCGACCTATAGGAGCATCATTGTGCAGCGGGCGCTCAGCACAAAGGTACAACAACCAGAGAAGCTGCAACGCCATAACTTGTTCCAGATTTTCTTCGTCATCCAAAATCGGCGAGCACGTGTCATCATCGATGGAGGTAGTTGTAATAATTTGGTGAGTTCAGATTTGGTCAAGAAGCTTGGCTTGACCACACGCCAACACCCCCATCCATATAATCTTCAGTGGTTTAATGATGCTGGAAAAGCTAAGGTAACACAAACTTACAGAGTTTCTTTTTCCATTGGTTCCTATGCTGATTATGTTGACTGTGATGTGGTACCTATGGAAGCTTGCTCACTTTTATTGGGTCGACCTTGGGAATTTGATAATGATGCTATACACCATGGTAGAAGTAATACATATACTTTTATGCATAAAGGAAAGAAAATTACTTTGGTTCCTATGACCCCTGCTGAAATTGTACAAGCTGATAAAGAACGAGCTGCTAATTTGCGTGATACTAAATCTGAAAATCAGCAAGTTGCTAATTCTCTTTACCCACCTAAAAAGGATAAGTCTGCACCTAGTTCTAAGGTACAGGGCATAAAATTGAAGGGTGGTGTTATACTTGCACTAAAAAGTGACCTTGCTGAAATTTCTAATAATGATATTTGCTACACCTTGGTTTGCAAACGAGTTTTGTATTCGCTTGATGATGTTATTAGTTCGATACCTCCTGCTGTCACTAACCTTTTGCAGGAGTATGAGGATATTTTCCCAGCTGAGATACCCCCGGGACTGCCACCTATGAGAGGGATAGAGCATCAAATCGATTTGATCCCGGGAGCAACATTGCCAAATCGTGCTGCGTATCGAGCCAATCCCGAGGAGACTAAGGAAATTCAGCGGCAAGTCCAAGAGCTTTTGGACCGCGGGTATGTACGTGAGAGCCTTAGTCCTTGTGCTGTTCCTGTGATTTTGGTTCCTAAGAAAGATGGTACTTGGCGTATGTGTGTTGATTGTAGAGCCATCAATAACATTACTATTCGATATCGCCATCCTATTCCTAGACTTGATGATATGCTTGATGAGTTGTGTGGCTCTGTAATTTTTACAAAGATCGACTTGCGTAGTGGTTACCACCAAATTAGAATGAAACTTGGAGATGAATGGAAAACAGCTTTCAAAACTAAATTCGGATTATATGAGTGGTTAGTAATGCCTTTTGGTTTAACTAATGCACCTAGCACTTTCATGCGTTTGATGAATGAGGTTTTAAGAACTTTTATTGGACGATTTGTGGTGGTTTACTTTGATGACATATTGATTTATAGCAAGTCTTTGGATGAACATATGGATCACTTACGTGCTGTTTTTAATGCTTTACGTGATGCACGTTTATTTGGTAACCTTGAGAAGTGCATCTTTTGCACGGATCGAGTCTCTTTTCTTGGCTATGTTATTACTCCACAGGGAATTGAGGTGGATGAGATGAAAATTGAAGCCATAAAGAGTTGGCCGGTGCCCCAAAACATCAAACAGGTGAGAAGTTTTCTTGGACTTGCAGGTTTTTATCGTCGTTTCGTGAAGGATTTCAGCGCCATTGCTGCCCCCTTACACGAGTTGACAAAGAAAGGTGTGGTGTTCCATTGGGGTAAGGCACAAGAGGAATCCTTTGACACTTTGAAGGACAAGCTTACGCACGCGCCATTGCTGCAACTTCCAAATTTTGGTAAGACCTTTGAGATAGAATGTGATGCTAGTGGAGTTGGCATTGGAGGTGTTTTGATGCAAGAAGGTAAGCCCGTTGCATACTTTAGCGAAAAATTGCATGGCCCTGTTCTTAATTACTCTACGTATGATAAGGAATTGTATGCACTTGTACGTTCTTTAGAGACGTGGCGTCATTATTTGTGGCCTAAAGAATTTGTTATACATTCAGATCATGAATCGCTTAAGTATCTTCGTTCTCAAAATAATCTGAATCGTAGACATGCTAAGTGGGTTGAATTTATTGAATCTTTTCCTTATGTTATCAAACACAAGAAAGGGAAGGATAATATAATTGCTGATGCTTTGTCTAGACGATATGCTTTGTTGTCCCAACTTGATTATAGAATTTTTGGACTTGACTCAATAAAAGAACAATATGTGCTTGATCCTGATTTTAAAGATGTATTGCTGAACTGTAAAGAGGGACGTACATGGAACAAGTTTGTGATCAATGATGGATTTGTGTTTAGAGCTAACCGTCTATGCATTCCAGTTGGTTCCGTTCATCTTTTGTTGTTGCAGGAAGCACATGGAGGAGGATTGATGGGATATTTTGGTGCTAAGAAGACGGAGGCTATGTTGGCCACACATTTCTTTTGGCCAAAGATGAGGAGAGATGTTGAGCGGTTCGTGGCACGCTGTACCACATGTCAAAAGGCTAAGTCTCGCTTGAATCCACATGGTTTGTATATGCCTCTTCATGTTCCTTCTATTCCTTGGGCAGATATTTCGATGGACTTTATTTTGGGATTGCCTAGGACTAAGAGAGGGAGGGATAGCATTTTTGTTGTTGTGGATCGTTTTTCTAAGATGGCACATTTTATACCTTGTCATAAAAGTGATGATGCCGTTTATATTGCTGACCTCTTTTTCAAAGAGATTGTTCGCTTGCATGGTATGCCTTCTACTATTGTTTCAGATCGCGACGCTAAATTTTTGAGTCACTTTTGGCGCACTCTATGGAATAAGTTGGGTACAAAACTATTGTTTTCTACTACTTGCCACCCACAAACTGATGGCCAAACGGAGTTAGTGAACCGCACTTTGGGTACCATGTTGAGAGCTATTTTGAAGAAAAATTTGAAGATGTGGGAAGAATGTTTGCCCCACGTGGAGTTTGCTTATAATCGGGCAACACATTCTACCACCAAGGTAAGTCCTTTTCAGGTAGTGTATGGTTTTACCCCTCGCGCTCCTATTGATCTTTTGCCTTTACCTACCACTGAAAGAACACATAGTGATGCTAGTGCACGTGCTGATTTTATTCGTAAGTTGCATGAAACAACTAAAATAAATATCGAAAAGATGAATGAAAAGTATAGAATTGCTGGTAGTGAAGGTAGGAAAGAAGTCAAACTTGAACCAGGTGATTTAGTGTGGTTACATTTAAGAAAAGATAGGTTTCCAGAGCTGCGTAAGTCTAAATTAATGCCAAGAGCTGCTGGTCCTTATAAGATAATTGAGAAAATAAATGATAATGCATATAAACTTGAGTTGCCACCCGAGTTCGGGGTTAGTCCTTCTTTTAACATTGCAGATTTGAAACCTTACTTGGGAGCCGATGATGAGCTTGAGTCGAGGACGACTCCAATTCAAGAGGGGGAGGATGATGAGGACATCACTCCCTCGGATACATACAATGATCCTCCATTGAACTTTCAAGGTCCAATCACAAGAGCTCGCGCACGACAATTAAATTTAGAGGTGAGCTCGTTCCTAAGCAACTCTTTATATAATTTTGAGAATAGATTACTACCTAATGATTATGTGTTGGTTAAGAATCATGGAGAGGATAAGGAGACACATAGAGGAAGGCTTGGAGGCGTGGAGGAGCAGCTAGGACGTCCAACAACAGCAGGAGGTCCAGTCCAACTCGAGTCCGAATCAGCCTCGACCTCCAGGACCAGCGAGCAGTAAAACGGACGTCCAGGACGCATCCGGACTCCGTTTTCGACGATTCACATATGGTTGGAAAGATAATTTCATAAGGAAACCAATGGCGTTGGTTTGAGGTCCAAATTCCTTCTGAGTCAACGGGAAACGTCGAAACAAGTCAGCGTCCAGAATCTGTCCCGGTGCTGCGTCACCGTTTTTGGTCCGTTGGGCCATGTATCGTGTTGGAGTCCATTAGGGACACGTCCAGGGGTCCTTGGCCGACCCTAATCCTTTATATACAGTAGCCGCCGCCCTAATTAGGGTTGGGTTTTGCTTAGATTATTCTGTCAAGAACAGTTTCACCGTTTCGTCGGTTTGTGAGACCCCAACTCGTGAGATTAATCATTCATCTGCAATTTGGTTGCATTCTTCCTTGTTCTTGCTTGTGTTCTTCGATTCGCAGGCAAGGATTTTAGCCTTCTTGGCGAGGTCAACCGTGCAACGCCGGTTGATAACCAGAGGAGACGTGGTGCTGCGATTGCGGGGTTTCGGATCGTGTTGTTCGGAAGCCGGATCGACTTGTGTCTCGTTTCCACCAAATCGAGAGTTACCAGAACCTTTCGGAAGATCGGGAACCCTTGTTCATATTAGAACAACTCAAAGAAAATAGTGTACATGTGGCATCAATGTTTCCTTCGCAGGAAGCACTGGTACCGAAACATGGATAAGTAGTTCGATGACACAAGGAAGAGAGCGTTACCTCCAAGGCATTTAAGCGGAGAAGATGTCCACAATCAGGTTAAGAATATCAATATTGTTCTTGGCAAGCAAAAACCATCATCCAAGGATGATGAACAAAAAAGAATGTGGAATAAGAAATCAATACTATTCAAGCTAGAGTATTAAAAACAATTAGATGTTCGTCACTTTATCAATAATATGCATGTAAAGAAGAATATCTGTGAGAGTATGATTGGTGCATTGCTCCAAATGAAGGGAAAATAGAAGGATCATGAAACGCATGAGCTAACCTTGAAGAAATGGGCTTAAGGCCGGAGCTCCATGAACATGATACAGATAAAGGAAAATACCTACCCCAGCAGCTATCACTCTTTCAAAGAAGGGGAAAAAGAATTCTATGAGTTCGTGCACAATGTGAAAGTTCCCTCCGGTTACTCGTCCAACGTCATAAGACTTGTTTCGGTGAAAGAGCTGAAAATAAATTTCGCCATGATAAAGCTGTCACACCCGGTTTTAACGGCGAAAATGAGATGCAGCTTATGTGTGCCTAGGATATTCAACACACATAAGGACGTCAAAGGTGAAGTAACAAAAGCAATACTTTTATAGAGTAAACGTTAAACTCTTACAACAATTGACATATATTGTCTTCTATAAAGATATCTGCAGCGGAACAGAAGCACTGGTGCCCAATAACACCACAAGCAACCGATCGGGAGACACACGCCTAGAACGTTACAACCTCGTCATGATAGTCTTCAACATCTTCACTCACTGAGCAGCAACACACATGTCGTATGGTGTAGGGAAAATAGCAAGTGTGAGCACATGACGCGCTCAGCAAGTTTGGGAAAGATAATGATATGTAGGCTTATATTAAGAATAGGTTAACACATGGTATATTTGCGTAAATACGAGTAATGAAAAGATATTTGGACTCAAAAGCATTAAACAATTATTAAGTGAATGTAAACCATAAGGCCAACACATAGCATACAGGGCTTCCCACCTTGCATACCATAACCGTCTAGTACTCTCTATACTATAACCAAAACCATAAACATCTAGTACTCCCTGTACCAGAACCATAACCACAACCATCTAGTACTCCATGTACCAGAACCATAACCACAACAAAACCCATAACCACAACCCATAATCACAACCCACTAATCATGTGAGGATCCAAGTCTCTCATAACCGTGAGCACGGTTGTTATAACAGTTTTACACTCTGCAGAGGTTGTTCAACTTTACCCACAAGTCAGTGAATTCCATGTTACCGTGTTTGCAAGACACTTAACACACGCCAGTGGTGTGCCGCCAGGAGATCACTACGAAGCATTGTCCATTGATTAGGTCCTGGTACTCCAACGAATACCAACCAAGTGTCTAACCAATATGCTAAGCCTTACCCATATCAGCCTCGTGGTTGGTACGGTGATTCTTGGGTTGTCGTTCCACGAACCGGTCCTTATATGTGACACTTGGGCAAAGACTTTTCAACTACCCAACAGGGAAATAACCGACAAAATCTAACATCTCTACTCGGAACGTATCCACAAGCCCACCACCATTATCAAACCAACGGGGAAAATAACCAACAAATTTCTTGGAACGTATCCAAAAGCCCACCACATAAACCACCATAATCAAACCAACTCCTTGCCCAAGTCCTAGGGTTCCATGTTACTAATAAGTTCATCATCACCATTGCGTATATCCACTAAACATATATATGACACTTCCCAACATCCCAAAAGCATGGCTAAGCAATTCTACCCAAGAAACCCATATCAACTACCACTTAGGCTTCAAAGAATGTAAAGAAAAAACTAGGTAAACCCTAATATAGGTGACTACCCATCATATTAATAGACATTGCATGCAATTTTATAAAACAAAACATTTAAAAACATAGGTCAATATAATCAAGGACACTTGCCTTTTACCTAATGTTGCTCAGTGTTGCCGAAATCTTGGTCTTGAAGTCCCTTGATCTGCTCCGGAATGTTATCGACTAATCGCGAGAACTACCGACAAATAACACAAAGTAAATACTAAGAACAACATACCAAATATCATTAAAACACTTTAAAAACACTATGATTGGATAGGTAAGATTTTAGAAACATTTAGACATAAGAATTGCTTAAATCGGAGTTAAGATGAAAAGAGAACAACTTTCGAGAGATGGATTAGACTGAAAAGGAAATGCTAATTTTCCGGAACTATCTTCCTATGGGAAAGGTTTTATTGCACAATCACTGTGTCAGGCTTGACAATATTATTGCGCAAGATTCAAGAAGTGTAGGGCATAATAGATTTGTTGACTAGGCTAAGGAGAATGATGTGGTGCTAACTTGGCATGCTATGCATGTACCATCTTGGATTAAAAAAGGGATACGCTGAGATCTAGTATCGACCACCTATGACGGATCAAAAAGGCCGAAGGTTGCACTTCTAGGTTAAGGATACTACTGGTGACTCTATGTAGCGGTGGTGGTTCGGTTTTCGTCGAAGATGGCGATCCGTCGCGTGGCCATAGACATTGATGTCGGGCTTTAGTGGTGTTTCAGTGAAACGAGAGAAGCATAGCGTAGAACGCGGAAAGAATAAATTAACGGTATGTTTTGTTTTGAAAGGGGTCATCCAAGGTAGTGGCAAAACAGCGATGACTGCTGCTAGGTTTGGTGGTGACCGTGAACAGATGCAGGAACGAAGACGCTCACGTTCCCAGAGATTGGCTATGAAATTTGAGAAATCATTTGAACAGAGATGCTCATGTATCCCGGGAACACAATGCTACGGCATAGTTTTGGGTAGATCATCTACTGAGAGGAAGAATGATCAGCAGAGATGTGACGGGTGATGGCTACGACATGCTATGGTTGGCAATGGTGTCCTGGTCGTGTCGCTGCACAAACGGGGATGGGCTCCTAGGTCATGTAGAAGACTCCATAGGACACACCGTGATGCGGTTGGTGCATCCATATGACTTTCGGATTGACGGGGAACGCGGATGCAAATCCAGTGCGCGCGCAGAACGTGTCTAGAAACTGGACAACGGGTATGTCAACCTTGATTACAGTGGTTTAGCTGCTCTACTGGCTGTGACCTGGTTAGTGAGGGCGTGAGGAACATCATGGGACATGCACCGGAGAAAGGGCTTGGTGATTTGACCTCTGGTTGGTCGGGAACGTCGATGCTAATTGGCTACAGCGCGGCTGTCTGCGATGGCAACGACTGTGGCAATGTAGATCGGGCTTTGGCCGGGGCTAGGGCTTGGCTAGGAACTTAGTATGATGCTAAAACAGTAGTAAGGGAGGAGAAGAAGTGGTCCTCACCTTGCTTTGATGGTCTAGGAAGGAGGATTCGCGGAGAAGACGACGTGGTAGCATATCACGGGCGGCGGCGGCGATGGCTCCAGTGAACGACGTCGCACGGACAGGGCAGCAGCGACTTCTAGGGTTTGGTGGCATTGAATAGGGGTAGGAGAGGGCGTGCAACTCATATTTATAGGGCTAGGGACGGCTAGTTGAGGTGGAGTCCAAGCCAAACACGAATCGGATTCAAGTTCGAGTCGGTTACGGTTTCCTTTTTTGCAGCTCTCTATTCGGAGGATAATATCTTCATTGTCCGGACTCCAAATTGGATGTTTCTTGACTCTAAATTGTAGTACTCGAAACGATCTACAACTTTGGTAGTCATTGAAACTTCTGAAAACGTCATCTTGATTTCAAAAAATGCACCACAAGATAAACTGTTTAAACTTGGACTTATCTGCGCAGCACTGATTTCGGGGGCCATAACATCTAACTCTATTATCAAAAAGAGGACTTCCATAGGTTCAAATTGAAGCACTTGACGAGACCTAGAACTTTGATATTTTCAAGATTTGCATTTGAGGCCATTTTGAACTCCGAAACTTCATGGAAAGATGAGGCTGTCCAGGACTTCGCAAAAATTTGCAGATTTCGTGGATCCTTTGTTGGGCCATCTAGAAGACTTGGCTGAGAGTTTGGACTTGAGCAAGATTAAGCCCAAATACACTTTAGGTATATCTAGGGTTTAGAAAAGAAACTTTTGCAGAGAAATTTGAATAGGGTTTGAATTTGAATTGAGTTTAGAGTGAATTTAAGAGAAACAAAAAATGAGGTTGAATAAGAATAGGAGTGGATAAGGAATTTGAATTTGGATTTGTGCAGAATTTAAAAAAGAGGAGAGATTGACCTTAAACAAGAATTTGGATAATATTTGAACTGAACTAGAAAAGGATCAGGTATGATCAAGGATTGAATAGATGATGAATTCAAAGATTTTGAATCCAACCATTAATATCCTTAACTTATTCACTACTGAGTTTTGTAAAAACCTTTTCAAAATCTTTTTCACACAAAACGCCAAAGAGAAAAAAAAGAACTCTAAAATGCATTTACCTGGCTCCTAGCAAACTCAGCATGCAATGCACACAAAATAATAACCTATATTGATTGATTGTTTAAGAAAATAGGTTTTAAACCTATTCTACTGGTGAAGCTATTCAATGATCTTGGAAAATTTTTAAAAGTTGTAAATTCTGAAATCAGGGTGTTACAAAAGCCCCATGATTGCTATGTGATGATGACATCACTGCTTATGGTAGCTATTATGAACATCCTCTCAATTAAGGTTCGCAAGGCTATCCTGAGCCAGTACTTTTTCTTTAATGCAATTGAACAAAAGGTGCTCAATCCAGAGTCACTGGAGGAGTTAAAAAAAAAGACACTTTGAGACTCTATGTATTATTAGGTGTATTTCTTATTATCCTTTTTCAATATATTGGTACATCTCACTGCTCACCTTATGAAGGAGATACACTACCTTGACCCCGTGTTCTTGCATCACATGTTTCCGTACGAGAGATATGTGAGCATTCTCAAATCGTACGTAAGTAATTGAGCCATTTCGAGGGATGCATCATGCATGGTTAAGCAATGGAGGAGGTATTAGAGTGGTCTGTTGATTACATTGACCCGAATAACCCAATTGGCATGCCTAAGTCTTGCCATGAGAGGAGACTTGCAGGTGTAGGGGTTCTTGCGAAGAGGGCAGTAACTCCTAATCCGAAAGTATATGACCAAGCTTATTTCCTCGTGCAGCAACAAATGAGCGAAATGTGCCCATATATCGATGCACAAGCATATGCTACTTGAAGAGAACTCGTGGCAAACCAAAGCTTGGGTTGCAAGGCAACATATACGAAGGTTCGCGACTTGGTTCTGAGATCGAATCAGACAATTGAGTACCGATGCAACTGATCTGATAAGAAACTGGCATCGGGTCTTATATACACAATTATGACATATCAAGGGTACGATATAAACATATACACATTTTACACGGTTTCCAAGATGAGAAGAGCATATACCAGAACAATAGTGTCTGTATAGATGCTTATGGCAATGACATGCAGAGGGACACATACTATAGTCAAATAGAGGAGATCTCAGAGCTGAACTACTTGAGATTCAGGGTAGCCCTATTTCGGTACCGTTGGGTACATGGGGCAAAGGCGTCACTAATGACAAGTATGGATCCACTTAGTGTTGATCTCAAACATGTCGGATATAAGTCTGAACCCTTCATACTCACTAATGACGTTCGCTAAGTCTTTTATATGACTAACAAAATAAAGAAGAAACACCATGTGGTTCTTGCTGGGAAAAGACGCATCGTCCGAGTTGCAAACATTGTTGATGATGATGAGTTCAATCAATTCAATGAAATCTCCCTTTTTGCTATTACAATTGTGCCACACCTTTCACCAACCGAGAAAACTCCATTCCTGTGCTTCGACCATAACCAAGGGATCCATGTCAAGAAAGCACGAAAATGACGAATTTGAACTTGAGTGTCAAATTTGAATTTGTATATATATTAAATTTGTAATATTAATGTCAAATTTTAATTATAGGTGTCAAGTTATTTTAATTTTTAATATTAATATCAAATTTGAATTTCAGGTTTCAAGTTATTTGAATTTGTAATATTAATGTCAAATTTGTAATATTAATATCAAATTTGTAATGAGTGACACATGATACTATTAACCCGTCACTTATTAGAATGAATAGGTGACGGTTGAATAATATCATCTGTCACCTTTAACTGTATTCACCCATCACTTATTATAAGCCATAGGTGACGGGTTACTTCATAATCCGTCACCTATGACCTATATGTATGTATAGGCTGAGTCCCCACGCGTCCTCCTTCATGTCATTTTGCCTAAGTCATTTCTCTCGTCTGCGCTATGGTTCGCCGCCGCACATGGAGCCCAGTCGCCCAAAGCTTCTTCACCGCCCTCAGAACCCCGCCACACTCAGAGCCCCACCACCCTCTGCCCTCCACCATGTGACCTCGAGCCACCTTCCAGCACCTGCCGCCCTCGTCCCTCCCCAACGTGCCCTGGCCACCCCATGCGTCGCCATGCTTCCTCTTCGTCCCAGACGTGCCGCCCGGACTCCTCATCCCTGATGCACCACCCCGACCGGCTCCTTCCCCACGAGGTGCATGCCCCGGCCTCCTCCTCCTTCATAATCTACATTGAGAGGGTGATGGATATAGATTTCATGGTTGAGGCACCCATAGATGATGATTTCAATACAATGAATTGTCGGTGAGTACAGCTTAAGCCTACTAAAAAGGAGTACGACCTAAGTAGACACTGAATATTGTAGTTTCATTTAACTTGTATTTTGTGCTTTGTGCAACTATTTGGTTATCTGCTATATTATTATGTGAATATACAATTTGGTTCCATTGGCCCTTCTTATACAATTTGGTTCCATTGGTACAAAAAGGCAACACAACTAGACTCATATTTTGTTGCATGTTCTCAACATGTATTGCCATATTAGATCACTTGACAACTTGTAGTTTATATATAAAAGAGTTCAAAACAGATATGTTGCCAAAATAGCTCATTGCCAGCTTAAAGTCAATAAATAGAGTTACTAAGCATAGATGCCTCAAAAATAGTTCATTGCTAGCTTAGACTCATCAAAGCTTTCCTAAAGTTCTTTTTTGCAATACCATTTCTTATGTGCCAAAGAATACATACTTATATTTTTTTAAAATTGTATATTAGTACATGTCCAAAATAAAAATAGGGATTTATTCATTCCCCTGCTTCTACGGAAGCCAAAACGAGTAGAAACATGATACAAACAAAAAAAGAAAAAATAAAGGACTAATTCAAGCAATCTGCTAGATTCTATGCTGAATATTAACTACTCTACTCATCTCCAGTTTCAATAGACAGCAACCTCCGCATGCTCCTTCTGCTGTTGTTATCCGATAAAGTGGTTTTGTGCACTCCATGTCCTTCTCCAGCAAAACTCAACACAAAACACAACATCAATATTTGATTTCCCCACATCAACAGTTGCTCAATAGAATCTCAAAGCAAAGTTAACCAACGATTCAGTAATAACCAATTATACCATCATCCCATCTTGAAACCTACTCAACTCCCATGTCTTTTCCATGTATCTGAGAAAAATGTAAACCTTGTCTTAGAAAGCATCCTATATTACATAAAATGTAAACCTTGTATTAGAAAGAGAAAAATGTAAACCTTGTCTTAGAAAGCATCCTATACTCACTTCTCTTTCACTCCCTCACTCTCTGGATCCAAACCAAGCAGCACCAGCAGCAGGGTTGCTGCTCTTTTCCCCTCCATCTCAAACTCTCTCTTTCCCCCAAAATCTGCCCTCAAGAGCAAGGATTTGAGGTATGCATGCTATACAACTGCGTTCCTCACCTCCTAAGCTTTCTATCCATCCAAGAGTTTCTCACATGCATGAATATTTGGAGGTTTGGCAAAGGATTTTCGTCACCTTGCTTCACTGCATTTTCAGCAGCCTTGTCATCCTCTCCACCGAGCTTTCCCTTCGATTTCTTCCTCAACCGCTAGCCACCATCCTCCAACAAGACCTTGGGTAAGTCCTTTAGGTTCCCCTTGGTGAGAATACCAGTTTAGATGGGTAGGATTCGTGTTTTGCAGCTGCAAATGAAGGATTGCGAAGCACATTCTCCTTCTTAAGGTAATATTGAGCTAGAAGGATTGTTGGATGAGATAGCACTTGAATTGTGCTTGTGGAGTGTTTAAATTAGATCTAGAACCAATGTTTTAGTGCTAATACATGTTTATAGGGGTTAAGATTCAACATGCAAATCAAAATGACCTAAGTTATTCGCAAAACTTTGTATTCTGGAAGGTATCGAAAGTTCCGATTTTCATATCGGAAGTTCCGGTTTTAACTCGAGTTAACCCAACCGAAAAGCCTCATCTGAGCCAGAGTTTTTGACCTGATTAGAACTTCCGACCTTGGGACCAAAACTTTCGATTGAATAGAGTTGCAACCCGACAGCCCATTGTCGTAAAGTGCCGGATGTTCCGACCTGATCGAAAGTTCTGACCCTAGTACCAGAACTTCCGATTAAACATTTTTCTAACCGAGCGTCCAATGTAAACCTTGTCTTAGAAAGCATCCCATATTACATAACATGTCAAAATAACTCTCAGGTACCCACTAAGTGTACCCTACTGTGTAGTAAGATCATTAAAGATTCATTAGTTCTATCACATACCAATTCCTAATCATGTCAATCAGCATAATTTAGCATCATAATCAGCATGTTTAATTGCTAAGCATTTTGGATTTGCTTGTTAAATTCAAAAAGTGGTTTGATATTTGCTATGTATTTTGAAATTAACCAACGTTAGAATTTTTGTTTATTTAAGTCTCCCTAAGTTTTTGGGAGAATCCAGTTTAAAATTAGGTTCATTGCATTTTGTAATCATGGCACAAAAATTCCTAGAAGCTTTGGAGCACTAGAGCACATCCCTTGGGTTAATAAAATGGGGAGAGAAAGGATAGAATTTTTGCAACTGCAATAGACTTGGCTGCCCAGTAGCTGCACAACCAGCACCCTCACTCACTTCTCCCTCACTCTCTCGCTGCAAGCGGAGCAGCACCAGCAGCAGGGCTTGTAACACCCAATTTTAAAGGAATAAAATTGGGCACAACACATGTATGACATGATCAAGTTTTATACATGCATAACATCATTAGTATATCATCACAGTGCCATTATTATAGTAACATTAATAACTTATTACAAAAGGACTCGAGGGTCTAAAAGAAAATATAGCGGAACAAGAGAGCTTCAGCGTCAGCGGGTCTTCCATCTTCCACAGGCGTCAAACGGGGGCTCACCAGCCTAGAACATGAGCTCCGGGTCGAAGTCATCCTCATTGAAGGATGTAGCTTCATAGATGACTTCTGAACAGCAGAAGGATGCAAGAAACAAGACAACTGGTGTGAGTACAAAATGTACTCCGCAAGTCTGGGAAACATGCTATGGGGCTAAGTCAAGGAAAGGTTAGACACTGATTAACTGCTCTAAGCAACTATGACCCATGACTTCAACAACAGGCATCCTATTTACTAAGTGTGAAGACACATCTATAACAAAAGGGATGACTCATCAGATTCCATCCGACTATCTAGACTCACCAGGTAATTCTATTACTCGGCTACCCGACTATCCATTCCAAAACCCTGATCCCAGCTAATCAAGAAGAAGTTAATCCTACTCTTGACTGTGAGCACGGCTGATCCGATCAGTTTGATACTCTGCAGAGTTTGCACAGCTTTCTCCCCGAGTTGTGATTCCCTTGTTGCTTCACACTTCTAGGTTGTGGAGTCGAGGTCTCACTACAAGGTCTTTACAAAGCTCCCGCCGATCCGTAGGCACCCACTGAGGTTCACTGCTAATAGACGATTCCATCGCTGGAGAAGCCCCGTCTTATACCACTCAACCGTCCATTGGTGCTGACAGAGCCGGAGGGGTAATAATTAGTTGACCAGGCCATACCTATATAGGCCGATTGTGCGGATTAGCTTGGTTACATGTTCAAGAACCAGTCCTTAGGATCCCACACAGGAATAACCACAAACCTGCTGTGCAGCACCATCTCAAACTAATCATCCAGTTAGGATCCCTATACCATGTTGCTACAAGATTACCATACCCGATTCTTTTTGCATTAGTCAATATTAACATTTACCCAACTATGACAAACTAGCATATCTACCCTTCCTTAACCATGACTCATCAACGGAGACAACGAATAATCATACAAAAGCTAGTAAATCCTAACATGGGATTCCATTTTGACAAGCATGAAATGAAGGATAAATAACTACACATGAATCCTAAAATAGGAGTGAGATGTTCAAGGGCACTTCCCTTCAGCTGAGAGTTTCTCAGAGTCTTCAAAAAATTGTTCTTGCAGATTCCCGAACTGATTACCTCTTAAATGACATACCGAAAAAAGCACACAAGTGAAACTACAAAGATCAGTAGACCAAACACTACTAAATCTAGGTAAAAACCCTATAAAAAGATTCTACATGTCGTTACGAACATTTGAGCACCAAAATCGCCCAAATCGGAGCTACGAGCAAAAAGCTATGAACTTATGAAGTTCTAGGGTTTTTCTGCAAATTTTACTTGTTTTCCAGGAATAAACCAATGTTTTTATACAGAAAATCTTATTTATGATGTCATAAATCAAAACAGGATTATTTTCCAATCGAAAAATGTGTGGAAAAGGTTCATGGGCTCATGGACCATAGCCTGAAGGCCGGTCCATGGGTCTATGATGGACCAGTTATAAGATGGTGAAGGGGTATGTGATCTCGGCCATTGGATCTTGATCGGATGGCTGGGGCGAAGGGAGCTTGGACCGGTAGTGGGACATTGGCATCGGCTGGTTGATGGTGGTGGGATCGCCGATGCATCACTAGAGTGCGAGAAATTACGCATCCGGCCACAGATCGAGATGGGACAAGGCGCAAAAATGAAGAGGAGGTCGAGTGGATCATCACCATGGGTTTCTCATCGGAGGAGAATGGTGGAGCGAAGCCGGCGATGTAGAGAGTTGGATGCCGGGGCTTGGTCACAGCACAGGCAGCACTCTGTGGGTCGGCCGATGCTGAGGTGCGATCAGTAGCTTCTCCGGTGACCCTACGAAGCCATACAGGGGATGAAAGGGATAGAGACGGCTCAGCCATGATGAATTGCAGCAGCGGTAGAGCTCTCACCAGCAATGAAGAAGACGACGATGTTGAGGGTGAAACTGAGCGGGAAAGGAGAGGAAAATAGGTTGAATTGGTGTGAAACCTCGCCACGGAGACAAAGTCCAGCTTATAAGGATGAGAGGGGAAGTGCATTGGATGGGAATCGAAGAGATTGGCCAGTTGCCTTAAAGGAGTTGAATGTAGCGGTTTCCACCTTCGAGAGGGGTAATGGAGGGGGAAACGACCGCGGCAAAGTGATTAAGGGGCGGGGATCATAGTCACGGCCTTTAATTGATGCAGAATGGCATGGGGAGGCTTGGATTTGAACGGGCGGCACGATATTTGGGGGCGGAGTGAGCACAGGTGGGAGGAGGAAGAAGAGGAGTCGGTGGGCGGGCGTGCGACTCGGTAGCTCGACTCAGCTCCAGTTGGGCTCACGTGGCAGTGAGAGAGGGTAGGGAAGGGGTAGCTTGGGTGCTGCAGGTTGGCCGGATTGGGTGGCCTAGCGTGGGAGAAGGCCAGGTTATGCTGGCGGTTCTAGCCTAGTGCGCATGTGAGAACGACCGGGCTTCGGCCCCAATGAGGAGAGGAGGGGGAAAACGGCCGGAAAAAGAGAGAGGGGGAGGGGGAGGAAGGGTTTGGGCCGGATTATGAGAGGAAAAATAGGCCGAGATGGTTAAGAATTTTGGAAAAGATTTTATTTTTACTTTTAAACCATTTTCACAAAGAGCTTTTAAATGAGCGCCTTGTAGCGAATTTTTTGCAAGCATTTTTCACCCATAAAAGCCAATTGCAACTACTGCAGAATGAAATGCATTAAACATAGATATAACCTATGGAAAATTAAATTTAGAAATTAATTTCCTTCTAAATTGAACAAAATCTACAATTCTTATTTAAATTCAAGCAAAATTTTAAACTGTTGCAAAAATTGAAAATTTAGGGTGTTACAGGGCTGTTGCTCTTTCCCCTCCCAATCAAACTCTCTCTTTCCCCCAAAATCTGCCCTCAAGAGCAAGGATTCGAGGTATGCATGCTATAACACTGCGTTCCCCACCTCCTAAGGTTTCTGTCCATCCAAGAGTTTCTTACATGCATGAAGATTTGTAGGTTTGGCAAAGGATTTTCGTCACCTTGCTTCACTGCATTTTCAGCAGCCTTGTCATCCTCTCCACTGAGCTTTCCCTTCGATTTTTTCCTCAACCGCTGGCCACCATCCTCCAACAAGGCCTTGGTAAGTCCTTTAGGTTTCCCTTGGTGAGAATGCCAATTTGGATGGGTAAGATTCGTGTTTTGGAGCTGCGAACGAAGGATTGCGAAGCACATTTTCGTTCTTAAGGTAATTTTGAGCTAGATGCAATATTGGAAGAGATAGCACATGAATCGTGCTTGTGGACTGTATAAATTAGGTCTAGAACCAATGTTTTAGTGCAAATACATGTTTATAGGGGTTAGGATTCAACATGCTAATCGAAACGACCTAAGTTATTTGCAAAACTTTGTAATCTGGAAGGTATCGCAAGTTTCAATTTTCATATTGGAAGCTCCAGTTTTAACTTGAGTTAACCCAACCCAAAACACTCGTCTGAGCCAAAGTTTTTGACCTGATTGGAAGTTCTAACCTTGGGCCCAGAACTTCTGATTGAATAGAGTTGCAACCCAAGAGCCCATTTTCGTAAAGTTTCGGATGTTCCGACCTGATCGGAAGTTCCAACCTTAGTACCGGAACTTCCAATTAAACATTTTTCTAACCGAGCGTCCATAATTTCAAAGGTTCGGAAGGTACGATGGACTGGAAGTTCTGACTTCCAGGCCAGAAGTTTTGATCTAAGTTGGAAGTTCCAACATTAAGTCGGAAGTTCCGATATTACCCGGATTACAAAACTTCTTTGTTCGTTCTTGTGTCATTGTATTCTTAACTTGCTGTACTGCATCCTCATTCATTGTGCATCTTGTAGCATACATCTTAACACCTCATTCATGCTCATCATATTTCACATGTTTTTCTTTAGTGAACAAAGGACTGGAGGGTAACATGGGCGTAATCGAGGGCGATCTGGATTTTGTTGTTGTGGATTGTGTTCAAGTTAAGCACCAAGGCAAGCATCTAAGCATTTTCATCTTATTATTTTGGATCCTATATTGTGTCAAGTGATAAATTAATCTTTATGTCTGTTGCATTGTCAATAAGTCGTACATCGGTTTGGGAGTAGATCCTATTTGTTGCATTGCCTTTCCTTGGTATTGTTATCCCTTGATCCTTTGTAACCCTAGTATAGCTCTGAATGGTTTAACCTAAAACGACACATTATGCTTTGCAAGGCTTAGGTTATCGATAGAAGTTGAGCAGTGGTTCTATCATCATTTGCGAGCTTAGGGTTTACTTCTATTGCAGAAAGATGATGATGGGATATGTGAGTCAGTGAGGATTAGACGAGATTCGAGCAGGCACTAGGGACGGCTCGAGAAGGGAGCCTCAGATGCTTTATGCCCACTTGAGTCATTTAAGCACCGTCCGTCAGTGCCATTGGCTTTAATACTTTTCCGTGCTCACCACAAACCTGAATATGGGATGGGTAAGCCAATTACCGTAAGTCACCGCGTCCATTTGACTCATGCGCCCGAGGTGTGAGCAAGGGCTTGTAGAGGCACTAGAGATCCGCCATTAAGATGTCATACGCATGGGGTCTAGATGGCCTCCACATCGGGCATAGGAACAAAGGTTCAGGGTGGGTACGTGAACGGTTGGTACGTGCATCACTCGCAACTAACGGGTTATGTGGGCGATGGTCTCATATCGTGTGGGTTCAGGAGTACTCCCCTGTGGGGTCTAAAATCAATTTGAATTGCCATGCTCTTAGTTATGAGCAAGCTTTTGTCCATCCGCATTGGTCGTAGATTTATGAATGTGGGATGTTTGGTATGGAGGGTATGTTGGGTATGGTTGGTGATGGTCCTTGGTTACATGAGATGGATCCTTTTACATTTATGTGCATGTTGGTGTTACAGGGTAGATTTGATATGTGTTTTGGTTAAGTATAGGTGCTCACACATAGATGTTAGGTTGCTTACGCATATGAATATTTACTTAACCTTGTGGCCTTTTTGTTGCTATTGACTCAATGCATAACCCTCGGAGTCAGACTATTTATTCATGCCCTATATGATTTAAGTCTTATGAGTACCTTCGTACTTATGCTGCTCTTTCAGGTCTGCAGGAGAGGAAAGGTTAGCTTCTGGCTACTTCTTCTCCGTCGGTGCCAGCGGTGGGCAAGAGTAGAACCGTCTACTTGTGTGGCTAGGTTTGGGTGGAGCCTAAGTGCATATGGCTCCATCGGTCTTTTTGTTGTTGTTAAGTTCTAATTCTTACACTGCGTAGTTTATCCGTTTTGTTGTAAAATGTGTAAATGGTTGAATTCTTAAGAACTTGCAATATAATGTTAATTACTCGCTCTTTCTTAATCTTTGTTGTGATGTATACATTTGAAAGGCATCTGTTCCAATCTTTGGCACAAAACATGTGCTGGAACTACCGGGGTAATATTCTGATTAATCGTTGTAGTTGTGATTACACTAATGATTGACTTAATGATTAATTAGAATATTATCTAGAGGATTCCTCACAGGTACGTCTTTATATTGCCTCAATTCATATTCTTGTTTTTGAAGGAATATGCCCCTAAGATATTAACCTTGTTTTATTGTGAGGCAAAGATAGTACACATTCCCAAGGAAGCTAGGCATTAGACACTAAAACAAAAATGGCCTATTGTGACGAAGCCAAAATATCATGAGAAGTTTTTTTATCCTATAAACAAATTTGTGAAAAATAAATTATAGGATAATAATATATTGGTCAACTTGCTCTGTAGCTCTGCCATAGGAAATTTGACAGTCTTAAATATGTTATGGATACTTTTTACATTGCAGTGATTCGTCAACTACGAAATAGTTGAGGGAAGGACACATGTTTCCTTGTTCTTAACCTTGATTCCTTTTCCTTCCTCTAAGAAACCATGGGGCAGAAGAGGTCTATCACCCCTAAGAAACCACAAGCACAGAGGATGCTCACACTAGAGGCTGCCTCATCATATGATGCGGTGGATAGGAGCCCAAGCCCGCACCTGTCATTCTTCTTTGGCAGTAGCGAAAGCCAGTATCACAGTCCAAGCCCTATTTCGTGCGAGCAGGAGAGCCGACATCGGGCAAGTAGCGAAGAATACGATCCTGCTGAAGTGGTATTAAGATGAGTAAATGCATTTTATACTTCTTGAATGGAGGAATATTTTTGTTTATGCCAACTCCCTTTCTTTCTCTCTAGATGGAGGAAGCACACTATCCAAGCCATACAGCTGGTAGTGGTGCACAAGGTTGAAAGCCAAGGTCACAAACAAAGTGGCTGGTGGACAAGGTTACTGTCATGGGAATCGATGCTGGCGGGTTGCTTGTGGATGAAAATGCCTTGAACAGATTCCAAAGGGTTGCAGGGCTCATTGCTCGGGAGAGGGTGCCAATAAAGACTAACTTCATTGAACTCAGTTACGAAATGGAGAGGGACTTGTTCGAAAATGTCATCAAGGAGTATCTAGAGTACCCTTGGAAATATGAGTGAGCATCAAACGATAGCCGTGGTCAATGCATCAATGAAAGCGATCATGAAACTTCACCAAAGCTTTAAGAGCAATCTTGTTAATTGGTTCTTAGCTAAAGGGGTGGCGCCCTTCGAGAGTTACAAGAACTTGAAAGAGGAATATTGGGACGCTTTTGTGTAGATGAAGAACTCAAAGCAGTTCAAAAAGGAGAGTGAGAAGAAGAAGCAGCTTCGGGCTTGGAACAAGGACAACCACATGACCGACACAATCGGGTACACAAGGAAAAGGGAAAAATAGTAGGTAGAGGATGAAAAGTTAGCCAAAGAAAGCCACGAGAATCCTTGGTTGCAATTCTCGGGACAAGCGTGTTCATATTTGTGTGCAAGGGGTGAGCTATCTGAAAGCGAAGAAATCGTATTTGGAAACAGCAAAACCCAGTCAATTGCAGGCAAAGTAAAAGAAAATTTCACTGGAGTCAGAGAACATGATGTTCTCTCAGCAGTGTTGGGAAACCCAAAGTACCCAGTCCGAG
This sequence comes from Phragmites australis, assembly GCF_958298935.1. Lineage (NCBI taxonomy): Eukaryota > Viridiplantae > Streptophyta > Magnoliopsida > Poales > Poaceae > Phragmites > Phragmites australis. The sequence continues at coordinate 13,323,915 of NC_084939.1, read as the reverse complement.
TGCGAGATATATCCAGTTCCTAGGGCTGGAAATACAGCTTTCCCAAAGACCTCGGAATGTACAAGAAGAGGAAGAGGTCAGGTGCATTGGACGTGGATGCATTGACACAGGACATCACCTAGAAAGTTTATGAAAGCATCATGGGGCAGCTTGCAGCAAAGGGAATAAAGATTTCCATCCCAAAGGAAGCTAGCCCCAAAACTGCATGGAACAGTAGCTGCGCCTCCAAGGAGGTTGATCAACCAGTAGCCGCCATGATTGAGCCAGATACTATTGGCCTGCTAGAAGGGCCCATGCCCTACAGCCTTGGAATCATGCCAAGCGGGTATTACATCGAGGTTGCAAGGGGTTAGGTGCATCCATATGTCCATATCTTACATACGGTCTTTATATGTGCTGGCTATGTCGTGGTTACAGTGGACATGGTACATAGCAATACCACCGATCATGTATTGGAGCTCCCCCCCCCCTCCCATGATGAAGTCACAACTATGGGTGAAGCTCTTCATCAAAGGATCCAGTGGAAGAGGGGCAACATCGTGGTCTCCAGTACATCCCAGTCTAGACGAGCTTCAAGTGCACCACCACCACGCCCCTCATTTCTAGATAAGGTAGCTTCATTGCCTTCTCCTCCTCCAGAGAAGCCGGCTTCATTGCCTTCTCCTCTGCATCCTGCAGTCTCACTTCCAGCTCCAATTGTGTCTAAGAAGAGGCCAAAGAAAAAGGAAAAGGGAGCTGAGAAGAAAGGCTTTAAGAAGCACTTGCTGAAGAGGTCGAAGCCATTGTACCGACAAAGAAGGCCATGGATATTGGAGTAGCGTGGACTAGTGCAAACACAAAATTACAATATGGAAAGCCCTTGATGGTGGTAAATGACCTAACAAGGGTGGGACAAGCATGTGTAGACCTACATAATTAATACATACAAACTTCTAGAGACACCAATGCTCAATCCATAGTCGTACAGTACAAACGATAACACTTCTAAACTGAAGAAGGTTACTTCCTTGTGGGTTTCAATGACTTATACGACCTCTTCAACCTTGATGCATTGGACATATCGTTATTACGGATCTTCACATTATAAGTCCCTTGAAACTGGACATTCATTAATTAATACCACTAAGTCTTGAATCTAACTATATTCTTATCTGTAGACACTTGATGAAAGAAACAAAGAAGAATAAGGAGCCCATCAGATTTCTTGACCCTGAGGCCATTACAATCTCGGTCCTCCAACTTCATCCCGACTACGCTGTGGACTATATGGTCAGGGCAATGCAACAACATACCAAAATGGACTACCTGTTGGGCACCCATAACACCAGTGGCCATTGGATCTTTCTAGTCATTTGCCTCAAGTGGAACTTGGTGTGCTATCTCGACTCATCAAGACATGTAGGACAAAAAAGCAAACCTGGAGAGCGTGATTACAACGCTGTAAAAGGACTCCTTGACATGTAAGTTCTGCCTGGCTTAGTTCACATATTTAACTTTCTAACATTCAAATGTTCTCTAATCATTCCCTCTTTATGCAAGGCTTTTGACAAGTACCTTCGAGCTAAACCTGATTACAACATGAAAGACAGCCGTAGACTGACACACAAGACCGGGTTCATGGTAAATGCTACCAAACAGATTACCAAATGCTCTTTGTTGCTGCTATTTTTCCTTTTGATCTAGCAGTAAATTTTCTTTTAAATAGTACCACCAGCAACCACCCAGCAACGCCTGCAGATTCTATTTTACATGGAACATGCTCCTCACGCTCCGAGGAAAGGATATCAAATCCTACAATGTAATTTCAATACAAGATTATTCGTAACTAATCCCAGTAATTAGTTTAATTCCATGATAACATGACATTGGTTTTGTGTCAAATTATGCAGGATTTTTCAGTTTCTTTTTTCGACGACGGTGCACTTCTGGAGATTTGATGACGGATCACCGAGTTCATGCTATCTGAAGTCATTAGCCCACATGGTGAGTTGCACTATTGAAACCCTAGGTTGTGAGGTCTTATGTAATATGAATTGATTGGAACTTAATAACCTTTGCAATTTTGTAATGAATTGATTGGAACTTTGTAACCTTTGCGATTCTGTGATGAAGTGAGTTTTTATATAAGTGTGTTTGTCCATATGAATTTGGATGCATTGCTGTTATTTCTAGGGAGAAGACGGTTACCGAATCCTAGCTATGCTCTAGGATGAAGCCATGAAACATGATAATCCTGCAGGGCAACCTACACATAAGTGATAGGTAACCTCTTCACCCGTCACATATTTTAAGACATAAGTGACAAGTAACCTCTTCATTCGCTTGTGTTGTAATATAAGTGACATGTAACCTATTAACCCGTCACTTATGTCTTAACATAAGTGGCGGGTAACTAGGTTACCTGTCACTTATTTATTTCACCTTGGCAATGGGAGATGCACTTCAGTGACGGGTCACAGTTATGACCCATCACCTATGACCACATAGGTGACATGTCCTTACCCGTCACTTATGAATTATCATCTGTGACACATTTAGGGTGATAGGTGTGAGACCCATCACCTATGTCAGTTGTCACTCATCACCCATGGGCAGCTTTCATATAGTGATTGAGCTATTAAGAACCAGCAGTTGTACACATTATCACTAATAATTTTGGTTACAAACCGGCAGTGATAAAACATTGTCAGTTAGTTTCATGGACCGACAATGATACTTCTGTTATCACTACCGATTGGTTTCTAGAACCTGTAGCCAGTTGGTGTCATGGACCAGCAGTGATAAAGAAGTATCACTACCGTTTGTTTCTTAAAACTGGTAGTGATGTGTCATAGTATATAATCATTTTTCTATCTCCCAAGCCCGAGTAGAACAGAGGAGCTTTGTTATGCTCGGCAGCTCTGCTCGATGGTGGCTCTTTGTGGTGAGCTTGGATGGCGAGGCTTCAAATTTTTTGGAATCCACGTGGCCTAGGTGCTCCATGGTTAGTATGCTCATCTATAATTTGTTTGTACTTCGATTCACTTACTAGATTGCTCTAGATTTTGAAAATTGGTGCTTATTCCATGAAGATGAATTTTATAGGAGTTCGAGCTCCAATTGACTTAGTGAATTTAAGATAATCAATTTTAGGTTTTCATATCTTAGGTATGAATTTATTTATGATTATTTAGCATTCTATTCTATTTTTTTCATAATAATTAATTAAATTGATAGTTATTTCATATTAATTCAATGGATTTATAATAATCGATAAATTTGTAGACGTGCCGAATATGGATGTACAATGCTGGCCATAGTGGCATAGAGTTTTTTAACAGCATGAAAGCTTTTTTTAGCGTTGCTGTGGTGTACAAGTCAAATTATTGTGAGGAATATATCTGTTGTCCATACACTAATTGCAAGAATGAGAAGTATTTTTCAAGCATAGAGCAGATTCGTGCACACTTTCTTCAGAGAAGTTTCAAGCCTGGTTATGCCCGTTGAACATGAAGGACAACTAACTTTCGAAGAAGATAGAAGCAACAATATGATGGCTAATGAAGACAATGATATGTCACCATTCAAAGATATTTTGGTCCATGATGATGAAGATGACATAGTTCAGATGTTGCACAATGAGGAGGGGGACTTCACAGTGAGAGACAACATCAAAAGTTCCAGGATATTTCCCTATAATCCCACGTAGGGGGTGAACTATATGAAGAAAAGACCAAAAGACCCCCTGCTAAGGTGGTGTGATATTTCCCTATAATCCCTGTTTGAAGTGATTGTTTGTGAACAAAAGGCATGCCCAACTGATGTGATGGCACGTCGAAGAGTGCAAAAAAGATGAATGCTCAGACACATTATTGATGGCATGCAATGGAGGAACATCGTTAGAAAATATAAGAAGGCATTTGCATATGTCATGAGGAATATAAGGTTTGATTGAGTATATATGAGATGAATCTTTTCTGCAACATAAGTAGTAGTCATAGCACTTGCCCTGTGACTCTATATATCTACAACCTTCCAGCTTATATGTCCATGAAGCAGTAGTGCCTTATGATGTCGTTTATGATCAAAGGGCCGAGTCAACCAGGAAATGATATTGATGTGCACCTCAAACCATTGGCTGAAGATCTTGTATAATGTGGAGTGATGACATACGAGTATGGAATGAGTACAAATGTGGGAAATAACCCTATACGCAATGTTGTCCATAACAATCCAAGATTAGCCTACTCTTGGTAACCTATCGGGATAGTCAGTAAAACGATACAATGGATGTGTCTAGTACAATGGGTCGGTGGCTAAAGAACTCTTGGGAAATGGTTTACATGAGTCACTGTAGGTTCCTTCACCGAGATCACCCATACTGTATCAAGGTAAGAACTTTTGATGGGACAAGAGAAATTAATCAAGCTCCAAAGATTCGCACAGGAAAATAGGCATTTGAGATGGTAAAGAATATTAGATTTCTCCTTGGAGAGGGTGAGATAGTATAAAATTCATGAGTGGAAAAGGAGCTCCTATGTGGAAAAGGAGCTCAATATTTTGGGACCTACCTTATTTGCAGGACCTAGAGGTCTAGCATGCACTCAACGTCACGCACATCTAGAACTTGTTTGACAACTTGATTGGTACCTTACTAGATATACCAGGCCAAACAAAATATACACTCTAAGCACGGATGAACCTAAAAGATATGAAACTGAAGAAGGACCTGCATCCTGAAGAACTAAACAACATGAGAAAGCGGTTCCTATGGCTTGATACACTCTGAGCAAGGAAGAGACACATAGCTTGTGCGGTTGCTTACATGAAGTCAAAGTTCCGTTTGGATACTTCGCAAACGTAAAGAGACTAGTATTGATGAAAGATTTGAAATTTGTTGGCATGAAGTCTCATGGCTACCACATGATGATGACATAGTTGCTTGCAGTTGCAATCGGGGGCATCTGCTAGAGAAAGTCCGAGAACCAATGATGAGCCTACGGCTCCTTCAGATACGATCAATACTGCCAATAATCCTCAAATCATACAAGGTCCAATTACAAGAGCACGTGCACGACAATTAGACCACCAGGTGAAATCGTTTCTCGCTGTTCATGCTTCCTTTGATGGATTCCTACTAAATTCTTGTGATATTTTATTGCTTAGGAACATGGAAGAAGCACCACAACCTTACCCGAACATAACCCCTCGAAGGCCAAGTCTACCTGGACTTGAGGTTGAGCTCTAGTCATGGTCGTGGTCATGGTAGAGTCGCAGGACATCATGTCAGTAAAACGGACATAACTCTCTCATATGAAGTCCGATTTAGGCAATTTTGGATATTCTAGAAAGCTTACGATGAGCCATTTCAAATGGATAAGAGCTCGACCAAATATTCCTTATAGTTTAGTTAGAGTCAAAGAAATAAGGTGCTGCACCACCGTTTTGGACCTAGTTGGGTTTTGTAATCGTGTCAGGGTCGGAGTCCAGGTTGTGCTTTCCTCTTTCCATGGTTGCACAACCCTAGGTCGATCTTGTCACATCCCCCCTATATACACAGTAGCCATCATAGTTTAGGCTTGGGTTGTGCTCAGAGTATTTTGTTTTATACAGTCTCGCCACTTGTTCGGTTTGTGGAAACCCAACTCGAGCACTTCATTGGTAATTAGGAATATTAGATTGTATCTACATGTTCTTACTTGTGTTCTCAATTTGCTTGTAGGAAAAACCTTCTTGCCGAGATCAACCGCGTCTTGGCACAGTTGATAACCACAGAGTGGTGGTATAGCGGTTGTGAGGGTTCTTGATCTGTCTTGGTCAGAGCCTGTGGATCATCAACATTGAAACTCCACTAATCGACTTATCATATTACCTTCGGAAGATCGAGCAAACGCACATCAAGTGGTATCAGAGCCTCGATTGCCCGTTAGGTAATCTTAATTATCCCCTTTGTTTCGTTATTTTTCATTACCTAGACTCCACGCTGTCCAAACCACTTTGTGCCTTCGCAATTTTGTTTTCAGTATTTGCATTGTTGAGTTTGAGTCTATCGTTGGTGTCTTTGTTGCTGGTCGAGTCATAATGATCTAGTTTCTAGTGTCAGGTCTTGCTTTTTAGCCATCGTGTATGTCGGCCTACCCTTGTCTGCAATAGCCATGATTGTGTCTCTAGTCGAGTCGACCATCTACTCGTGTTTCACCACTAGTTGTTTTGACCATTTACTTGAGTTCAATCACTAGTCATTTCGACCATCTACTCGGGTTCGATCACTAGTAGTTTCAACCATCTCCTTGGATTCGACCACCTAGTTGGATTCAACCATCCATTCGGGTTCGATCACCTAGTCGGATTCAACTATCCACTTGTTTCTGCCTCCACAACCTTGTTAGAGTCTATCTATTTCTGACTTCTCTTGGACACCCTACGTACTCATCATATCGAGCATTGTTCGACAACGTTCGCGTATCACTTGATAGCCCAAACAAAGGTAGCCAAAGTTTAGAGAGAGAGAGAGTATCTTTTTATTACCTTTATACCTCTGCTCTTCGGAAAAAGTTTGTGATCCGCGTACCTCACTGGTCTTTGTAAAGGCAGTAGAAGAGTTTTGAGTTTGTGTCACATTCGCAAAAAAAAGAAGAAAGAAAAGAAAAGCAAGCAAGAAGCAAAGAGTGCAAAAAAAGTAAAGAGTGCCAAAAAGAGAGAGAGAATTAAAAAAAAGAAGGAAGAATCAGTTTGCTTTGCAAATTTTGTTCCATTGTGCTTGTGTTTTATATAGTTTTTGGCTTGTTTGATCTAGTTCTAGGAATGTGTTTGGGCCAGCAACTGTGACGAGCACTGTGGACTTTTATTCAGCTTTGCTAATCTGATTTCAATTATTGCTATTTCTTGCTACTAAATACTACCTATCCAAGCTACAGCTTCTCTCGATCAGAACGGTTTGTCCCCTTGCAACTACCTCACTCACACCGGATAAGGTATCACAAACCAGCCACCGGTTGTGCCAACTGCAGTGATTGGTAAGAACACTTTCAAGAGCGTGGTAAGATGCTTAAGAGTGTGTGACTCCACCTCCACCACCTAGTAGTCGATAGGGGTAATTTATCTTTCGTTGTTTTCTGTCTTCGACTAACCATAGCAGGAGAAGCATCGGATGCACATTAGTGTATTTTGAGGGAAGAATTCACAATGGTGTTGAATGATCATTGACAAGCTATTACTAATGACTTCAATAAGAAGCTTGCAGAGACAAACATTACATTGCAATGACTTAATGATAGTATTGCCATGCTCAATTCACACTTTTATGGAGTGGTTAATTAGCCACCAAACCATGGGCATGTAGTTCCTCGTGGCACAGACCATGAGCAAGAGGAGTCCGTCGTAGATGATAAAATTTTAAGGCAGGAACAAGACACCTTTGATGCACGACAACGAGACCGATTAAACTTCAACCTTCAAGGTATGAGAGGTAATAATTTTCAGCAACATAACCTACGTGTTAATGATAATCCATTTGCTAAAGTTAAGCTTACCATATCATCTTTTGTGGGTGCTTATGATGCTAAAAAGTATTTAGATTGGGAGATAACGGTTAAATAGAAGTTCAATGCTCATTTAGTTCCTGAAGTGCATAGATTAAGTAAGCCACTAGTGAATTTAAAGAATTTGCAATTATCTAGTGGAATAGAGTATGCATCGATGGATTAGCGCCTACCACATGGAATTCTTTAAAGGTTGCTATGCGTAACAGTTTGTTTCACTCTCTTTTAAACATGATTTGCGTAAGAAATTGCAACGCTTAAACCAATATGATAGATCCGTAGAAGAATATTATCAGGAGCTACAAATTAGTATGTTGCGTTGCGATATTATTGAGGATGAAGAGACTGCAATAACACGCTTTTATGGAGGGTTAAGGTGTGAAATTTAGGAGATAGTTGATTACAAAGAATACAATAGTGTTCCTAGATTGTTCCAACCTGCATGTCTGGTAGAAAAAGAATTGCAGGGGGCGACAAAAGAGGTTAAGGAGAAATTTTGGAAGCACGACCACTTCAAAATCAACACTGTGACAAGTCAAAATAGTCTCACGTTCAGCTACATGGTCTGCTGCCCCCTTCTAGAGTAGGGCGCGTTCAACAGTACCTTCAGCAGTGTCGCACGCTCCCGAGGTAAGCAAATCCGTAAGTGTGCAGGGTCTAGCTAAGAGCGTTTCTTCGGTTGCTTCTACAGGCTGATATACCGGGATTGTATGCTACCGATGCAAGGGAATAGGCCACATCATGAAGGATTGCCCAAGTCAGCAAGTGTGCATTGTAACAGAAGACATCGATATGTAGGTGCTAGTGATGTTGAGGATGAATATGCTCTTATAGCTAACTATGCAGGTGATGATGATGAACATGAGACGGATATCGACAATGAGGAAGAATTGAGTGCAACTGCTACGGAGAATTATAGGACACTCATTGTGCAGCGAGTGTTAAGTACTCAAATGGAGCAAGCGGAACAGCTACAACACCACAATTTGTTTCAGATGTTCCTCATAGTCAAGGATTATCATGTTCGAGTCATTATTGATGGAGGAAGCTACAAAAACTTGGAGTTTGTGGATGTATTTTCAGCTTAGATACCCCTGGGATTACTAGCTATTCCAGGGATTGAACATCAAATTGATTTGATTCCAGGAGCAACTTTGCCAAACCGTGCTGCATATAGGATCAACCTGGAAGGGACTAAGGAAATTCAGCGATAAGTCCAAGACCTTTTGGACCGCGGGTATGCATGAGAAAGTCTTAGCCCTTGTGTTGTTCCCGTTCTTTTGGTTCCTAAGATAGATGGTAGTTGGCATATGTGTGTTGATTGTAGAGCCATCAATAATATTACTATAAGATTGTCACCCTATCCCTAGGTAGATGATATGCTTGATGAGTTGAGTGGTTCGATAATTTTCACTAAAATTGACTTGTGAAGTGGATACAACCAAATTAGGATGAAATTTGGAGATCAATGGAAAACCGCTTTTAAAACTATGTTTGGCTTGTATGAGTGTTAGTAAAAACTTTTTGGTTAACTAATGCACCTAGTACTTTCATGCGATTGATGAATGAAGTTTTACGTGCTTTTATTGGAAGATTTGTAGTGGTATATTTTGATGATATCTTGATTTACAGCAAGACACAAGAACAACACTTTCATCATTTACGTGATGTTTTTAATGTTTTGAGAGATGCATGTTTGTTCGGTAACCTCAAAAAGTGCACCTTTTGCATGGATCAGGTCTCTTTTGTTGGCTATGTTGTTACTCCATAGGGAACAGAGGTGGATGAAGCAAAAATTGAAGCCATAAAGAGTTGACCAACTCCTGTGACTGTTACACAAGTGAGAAGTTTTCATGGTCTTACGAGTTTGTATCAGCGATTTGTGCGGGATTTCAGCACTATTGCTACTCTATGAAATGATTTGATAAAGAATAGAGTAGTTTTCAAATGGGGACCTACACAAGAACAAGCATTCAAGTTGTTGAAAGAGAAACTCACACATGCTCCGTTGCTCCAACTCCCTGATTTTGGTAAGATCTTTGAACTGGAATGTGATGCTAGTGGGATTGGAATTGGAGGTGTGCTAATTCAAGAAGGTAAACCTGTTGCTTATTTCAGTGAGAAATTAAGTGGGCCAAGTCTGAATAATTCCACTTATTATAAAGAATTGTATGCTTTAGTTCGTGTGCTTGAAACTTGGCAACATTATCTATGGCCCAAATAATTTTTGTATATATTCTGATCATGAATCACTGAAACATATTAGAAGTCAAGCTAAACTGAATAAATGACATGCTAAATGGGTAGAATTTATTTTGTCTTTTCCATATATCATAAAACATACGAAAGGAAAGGACATTGTGATTGCTGATGCACTTTCTAGGCGTTATACCATGTTATCTCAACTTGATCATAAGATTTTTGGTTTAGAGATCATTAAGGACTTGTATGCTATTGATTTAGATTTTAAAGAAGTGCTTGAACATTGTAAAAAAGGGAAAACATGGAATTAATATGTGCTGAATGACGGATTGCTCTATCGTACTAACAAGCTATGCATTCCAGCTAGCTCCGTTGGTCTTTTGTTGTTGTAGGAGGTGCATGGAGGAGGATTGATGTCACATTTTGGAGCAAAGAAGACTGAAGATGTACTGGCTGCTCATTTCTTTTGGCTAAAGATGAGATGTGATATTGAGCGCTATGAGCCATGTTGCACCATTTGCAATAAAGCTAAGTCTCGTTTAAATCCACATGGTCTTTACATGCCTCTTCCTATTCCTAGTGCACCTTGGGAGGATATTTCCATGGATTTTGTTTTAGGTTTGCCGAGGATAAAGAGAGGGAGGGATAGCATATTTGTAATTGTGGATCATTTTTCTGAAATCGCACATTTTATACCTTGTCACAAGAGCAATGATGCTACAAACATAGCCGATTTGTTTTTCAGGGAAATCGTTCTACTAATACTATCGTCTCGGATCGTGGCACAAAGTTTTTTAGTCAGTTTTGGAGATCATTTTGGAATAAATTGGGGATGAAGCTGCTATTTTCTACTATGTGTAATCCCCAAATGGTCAAATAGAGGTTGTTAACCATACATTATCGACCATGTTACGAGCAGTTCTAAATAAGAATTTGAGGATGTGAGAACAGTCATTACTACATATTAAATTTGCTTACAATAGGTCGGTACACTCCACCACCAAGGTAAGTGCGTTCTAGGCAGTGTATGGATTTAATCCCCGTTCTATTGATTTACTACCTTTGCCTACTTTTGAAAGACTTAATTTAGATGCTAAGAAATATGCTGAATTTATTCTTAAGTTGCATGAAACCACTAAAAAGAATATATAGAGCATGACTAGAAAGTATAGGATTGCTGGAAGTAAAGGTAGGAAGGAAATAAAATTTGAGCCGTGTGATTTAGTTTGGTTGCATTTGAGGAAGGATAGGTTTTTAGAACTAAGAATGTCAAAATTGATGTCTAGAGCTGATAGACCATTTAAGATAATTAAGAAAACCAATAAAAATGTATACAAATTGGACTTACCTGTAGAGTTTGGGGTTAGTCCAATATTTAACATTTCAGATCTGAAGCCCTACTTGGGAGAAGAAGAAGAGCTTGAGTCGAGGACAACTCCAATTCAAGAGGGGGAGGATGATGAGCCCATGGCTCCTTCGGATGTGATCAATATCGCCAATAATCCTCAAATGATACAAGGTCCAATTACAAGAGCACATGTACAACAATTAGACCACCAGGTGAACTTGTTTCTCGTTGTTCATGTCCCTCTTTTTCGATGGCAATGGGTCAGACTCCCAGGAGGAGTAAACATCGACAAGTATGATATGACTACCGTGAATCTCAAACTCGTCAGTTAAGAGAAGAACTATTCATATTTGCCAATGATGTTACACAAGTCTTGTATGTAAAGGACTTGACTGACAAGCAGAGACACGTGGTTCTTCAACCAAAAAGTAGGATTGTCGGAGTTAAAAATGTCATCGATGAGGAAGACTACAATAAATGCACCTTTTATAGAGAACGTCGATCTAAGTCAAATAGAAGACACTGCTGAAGCTACTTACGTATGACATGATCATAACGAAGGTCTAATCCTTAACTAAAAAAGCTTTGATATATTCATTAAGGATTTGCTTAAATTTGTATTAACTAATTAATTAAGGATATATATATGCTTTAATGTAAATACTATTTTAATAAACTATATGAATACTATAAAAAATACTATTCAAAATATTAATGATATGTTTTAATGTAAATACTATGATTAATAAACTACATGAATAAACTTAAAAAATGCCTCTAAATATTATTTTAATAAATTGTAAAAAACCTGACATCACTACCAGTTTTAGTATAGAACTGGCAGCGATAGTTTTGAGTATAAATTTGGCACCCCAACCCTTAACTGCAACACCCAAAATTTGCAACTCGCATCGCCCTGATGCCCTGGTGCCCGGTCATCCTGCCACTCGCTGCCCTGATGCTCGTCTACTGCCCGATGCCCATCCACTGCCCCAGTGTCCAATCATCCCAGTGCCATGCCACCCTTGTTCTCAGCCGCCTGACACTCTACCGCTGCCCCAGTTGCCTCTCGTTTGCCCCTGTAGGATTCAGATGTGCCATCTTCTCTTTGTGGGCTTCGTCTGTCCTGCCTTTGCACAAGATGTGATTTTGTAAAAAGTGAATTGTGTCAAATATGATTCACTGAGTTCAATGTGAATTTCTATCAGGAGAATTGAAATTCACCGAGTCCAATGTGAAATTGTCTTCAAATTTGGAGAACTGAATAGGACGACTCCAATTCCAGGAGGGGAGGATGATAAAGGACATCACTCTTTTGGATGTATGCAATACTAATATTCCTACTCAAGACATACAAGGTCCAATTATAGGAGTACGTGTATGACAATTAAACCAGAAGGTGAACTCGTTCCTCACTATTTATGCTTTCTTGGTAAAGGTTGACATGCTACTAACTTCTTGTTATATTTTGTTTCTTAGGAAGATGGGAGAAGCACCACAACATCACCTGGATATCACCCCTTGAAGGCCAAGTCAAATCAGACTCCAAGTCATTCTCAAATTGGACTCCAAATTTAGTATGGGGTCTGCAGACACCATGTAAATAAAATGGGCATAACTTTTGCATACGAAGTCCAATTAAGGTGTTCTTGTACTTTCTAGAAAAGCTTTTCATCAGCCCTTTCCAACAGATCTAGTCTGGCCCCTAGATTATTTCGAAATCAATTAGAATCAAAGAAATAATATACTATATCACCATTTTGTGCTGTATCAGGGCCTTGTACGCTTGTTAGGGCCCTAGCCTAGGTTGTGTGTGCTGTGTGCCCCTCCCCAAAGGCACACAACCCTAGGTCAACCTCCTCATATATCCCTCTCATATATTCAGTAGCCATCATAGTTTAGACTTTGGTTTTTCTTAGATTATTATGCCATATTACAATTTTGCTGCTATTTTGATTTGAGGAACCAGCTGTGGTGTGGTGTGTGGGAGAGAGTTACTACCTGAGTGCTATCCTTGTGAAGCCGAACTTCTCTTCTGATCTTCACCAAGCATATGACGCTTGTATTTCAACACTAGTGCCTTGTTCACCAAATGCTAGAAATTTGGGTAATAATAGGTGCTTAACTGAACTTGCATACCATAGACTAGCCTATTCAAGAAATGTTCATGCTTCTTCTTGTCAGTGTCAACATCCTCTGGTGCATACCTAAAAAGCTGAGTGAACTTGTTTACGAACTTATTCACTAACATAGAGCCTTACTTCAAATTGTGGAATTCCTTCTTCATCATAGTAATAGTGCCTATTGGTACATGGTGGAGATGAAAAGCTCCCATGAATTCCACCCAAGTGACTGACTCATGGTCCTCATGGGTGTTGCAAAAGACATCCCACTAGTCGGCCGCATGACTAGTGAGTGGATGAGCAACATATAGGACTTTCTCACATTCATTACATTAGGACATCAACAACTTCATTTCATTTGTCTTTAGCCCATCATCAGCAGGAATTGGTTTAGTGGTGTGGGAGAATGTGGGTAGCTTGGTCCTCATAAAATCTCCCAACTTTGACTAGTTGTTGTGTTGAGGTTGTGCCGGAGGTTGAGTCTGAGAAGCTTGTTGCATGTTGGCCATTTTTTGGGCCATCCCTTGCAGGTTTTTGGTTTGCCTAGCAATGAGTTGCTTCATAATCATTGGAGGTGGTGGTGAAGATGGGATATTGCATGGTTGTCACTGCCTTTGGGGTTGTTCATGGTGTTCACCACCAAGCAGGGGTAGGGAATAGATAACAGAAAAGCATAAGGTTCTAAAGCAAGGCTTATATTATAGAGGCTTTTTTTACTTTGAAAAACTTTTATATTAATTACCTAATATCCTCATATGTGAGATAATGTGATGAAAAATTGCTTTGAATAATGAAATTGGTAGAGCAAAGTGATTTAGCGTAATGACATTAGGATAATGTTTATAAGTTGCTAAGATGTTGCTTAGATATGCTCGAATAGCATAGATGGTTTGATGTGCTATTAGAAGTTGAGTTTGCTTATGTTAGCATATTAGTTTTGCTTGTAGATTGTGTGGTGTTGTGTGAACTAATCTTGAGTCAAGTCGGGAAGGACTTGTGCTTGTACTCGTTTGATTCATGTGCAGGTGTTGCTCCAAGGTGAACATAGTTGATGACAGATTGTTGAACTTAGTTCAGGGAAGAACTGAGGTTCGGTAACTAGGTTCAGAAGGAACTGAGGTCATGGTAATTGATGATGTCATGCGGGATGTTCGAGCTGAGATAACAATGCATATGGAGACAAGTTTTCGCGATGGATGCAAAAGGCGATCAGATCGTGACAGGACGTGAAGACTAATTCGTGTTCTAGTCAGAGCAAGCAAGAGGAAGTCGTGTGGTGGCTGGACTTGAGATAAGAGTTAGTGTCAGAGACTGTCTCTAAATTGGTTACATACAGGCATGTAAGCATGGGTGATGTTGCATGCATGATTATGTGAGAGTTGTTGGAAAATTAGCTTAATTAGCGGAAGTTGTTTGTCCTATTGTGATTAGAGGAGAATAGAGACTAGGTTGAATATGACTTTGTGTTGTAGTTTGATTTGGTCACGTTTGCGCGTGTGGCTATCCAATAAATAGGGAGGTTTGTTGTATTGGATAGACAACACAACAAAGAGAATGATAGAGGAACCCTAGAGAGGGTTGTTTTGGGATTTCATGAAAATCCTTGTTAGATGCTTTGAAGAGACATCTTGTAAACTTATCTTTGCAATGAAAATTAAGTTTCGCAAGTTGATGAGTTACTGATTCAGAATTTTATGTCTGTTCTATATTCTACGTGCTTAGTTTTGGTTTTTAATTAATTTCATATTTTTAGCGAGGTTCATCTTGGCTTAATCCATCTAAAACTTTACTATAACATCTAATGTTTGATTTGAGAAAATTGAGTGATTTTGGTTTGATCTCGAGTAGCTTTTTGGTCAACTCGACTAGGTTTTGATCTACTCGATTCTGGTTGATACAATCTGCTTCAACTAAGCACAATTCTTGATCCACATATCCGATTGACTCAATTCTTATTGGATTAGTTTCATATTTTAATTTAATTTCTGCTGTCCAAAATCATATTTCTCTACATCGTTTTTAGTATAGCATGTACAATCTGTTTCGAGTGGAATACTGAGTTCAAATCGATTTTCAATTTGGGTGAGTTAATCTTTGAATTTGGTTTCCGTAATCATTCACTTCCCCTATGATTGGGTATTTTACACATATTCGATCCTAAAATTGATATCAGAGCCTTAATTCTTTCCAATTGATCTAAATCAGTAATTAAAAATATGACTTTAGATAGGTATTCCACAAAACCATGTGTTTTCGATGGAGTTGATTTTCAGTTCTGAAAGGCGAAGATGGAGGCCTACATCCAAGCACAAGGCTTTGCAATTTGGGAAAACATCTACAGGCCATATGTGGTTCCGAAGAATAATGAAGTGACGGCATAGAACATGTCAGCCGTAGAGGCAAATTGCAAGGCAAGAAACTTGATCATCCATGGCTTGGGAAGGAACGACTTCAACGGAGTAATACATCTCAAATCAGCGTACGAGGTATGGAAAACACTCTATGATTACCTTGAAGGTTCATCTACCATTAAAGAGGTATGCCAAGATTTATATAGAAAAGAATACATAAAATTTGAGATGAAACTCGATGAGTCTCTTGATGATTTCTTTGCTTGCTTTAATAAGATTCTTAGCAATCTACATACTGATAATGTTGCATATACTGATGCTAAAAATGCACAGCAACTGCTAGGAGGTTTAGACATGTCAGTATGGGAGATGAATGTGATATCTATTAGAGAATCTACTATCATGAGTACACTTACGTTAGATGTTCTTTATTCTAAATTGAAAACTCATGAGATAGATGTCTTTGCTAGGAAGGCTGCTAATAAATCAATTGCTTTGGTCTCTCAACCTTGCATGTCTCATATTGAATCTTCTTCATCAAGATTTTCTTTATCTTCTATATCTTCACTAACCGATGATCAGCTTGAGTTGATTCCTGAAGAAGATTTAGCACTACTCTCTACTCGTTTCTTTAAAGCATTGCAGAATGTGTGTATGAGGAAGAGAGGAAGTGGAGGTCCTCAAAAATACTATGAATGTGGTGATCTCAACCATATTCATTCTAATTGTCCTAAGCTTACAGAGAAGGCATCAAAAGAGGAGAAGGAGAAAAAAAGCGCTCATTCAATGACAACAAGAAGAAGAGCTTTCTCAACCGTAAGGTTGTGCATCGAGTTCTTTCGACGTTTGAACAAGTCAACTTGAGTGACGTTGATTTAGAGAGCAGCGAGGATGACACAACATCTATGAGCAATATATTGTGTGATTTGACTAGATTGTATCCCATGGCAAGCAACAAAGAAAGCTATACTAAGGATGAACTTAACAACGACGATAATGAGGTATTACCTACTTATGATGATTTATCTAATGCTATTGTTTATCTTGGTATACTCTTAGAGAAACGTAACAAAAAAATTAAGAAACATGATGTTTTAATTGAATCACTGAATTTTGAAATTGCAAAACTTAAGATTCTAATTCCTGAAGATGATTCTTGCAAGTCATGTGACTTAATTTATTCTGAAATCACTTCTCTTAGAGATGTTGTTGCTTCTACTCTTGAGAAACTTAGAGAAGAATGAGAAACTTGTTGTGTTGAACTACAATCATGTTAAAAATGCTAGTTGCTCAACGTCTAATTTGCTCATTTCAACTTCACGTTCTAATTTCTCAATTCTTGAATTAAAGTTACATGATGCTAATACTAGAGTTTCTCAGATAGCTAATGACATGATTACTCATGAGGTTCCTTCATTCTCTAATTGTCGTAAACAAAAGAAACCTATGAATATTGCTTGTGATAAGTGCCCGACTCTTTTTAAATAGGTTGATTACCTGAAAGGAACCTTAGAACATTTTTCCAAAGGAAAAAAAAAATCTGAACTAGATTCATCTAAGTTAGGCACATGTAAACAAGGTTTGAGTTTTGATCCCTATGCTTGTTCTAAGATAAATGCACCCACTGTTGTTAGAGCTATTGGTAGTGGTAAATTTGAAACACTTGCTGAATCTAAACCTAAAAAGGTTACTTTTATGTCTGCTAGATTTTATCTTCTACAATGAATGTGAATGTTGCTTATTTTTCTAAATCCATGCATCGGTTTAAGTACACTTGCACTCATTATGGTAGAGATGGACATCTAATAGATTTTTGCTTTAGACTAGCTAAACAACAATGGAAAGAAAAGTTTAAGGCTAGGTCTAATTTTTGAAAGACACGTGTTTTCCCTTGTGAGGTTGTGGCACCTCATTTTGTTCCTCAGGTGAAACAGTCATCACCTTTTGTTACTCGTGTAACTCGTCATGAACCTACTCAAGCTTGTCGAGTCAAGACTACTCGAGCTACAAGTGCTTCTCGAGTTAAACCTACTTGAGCTTCTCGAGTTGAGTCTACTCGGGTTACTTATATTTTTCCTATTCACATTTCTAGTCGAGTGACTCAGCACTAGATCCCTTAATGTTTTATTACTAACCCCAGTACCGAGGCCTCGACATCTTCTATTGCTTTGTAGGCTTCTCGAGCAAGGAAGGAGAACATATGGTTAGTCAATTCTGGATGCTCATGCCATATGTTTGGTAATAAGAATTGGTTCTCCTCTCATGTATGTGCATCTCGTGCTGAAAGTGTTACTTTTAGAGATGATTCTTCTACATCAGTTATTGCAAAAGGTACAATGTAGGTAAATAACAAGTTTGTGTTCAAGGATGTTGCTCTAGTTGAGAACTTGAAATTTAACTTACTTTCTGCCTCATAAATGATTGATGAAAACCTTGAGGTATGTTTTAAGAAAAATGAATGCAAAGTATTAGATGCTTCAGGTGATCTAATTTTTAGAATCTCACATTTTGGAAGAGTTTTTAAAGCTAATTTTTATGCATCACCTTCTTCTAAGATTAGATGTCTTATTGCTAATGTTTCTAAAGATTTATTGTTTTGGCATCGTAGACTTGGTCATATTGGTCTAGATTATCTCACTCGAGTTAGTGGTTTAGATCTTAAACGTGACTTACCTAAGTTTAAGGGTGATAGCGAGTTAGTTTGCTCTACTTGTAGATATGGTAAAATACATTCAGGTTCACATCCACCTATTACTACATTATGACAAATGTGCTAGATCAACTTTTACACCTTGATACTGTTAGACCTTCTAAAATTCAATATTTTGGAGGTAAATGGTATGTGCTTGTTATTGTTGATGATTATCTCAAGATACTCTTGGGTCTTCTTTGTGGCATACAAGGATGAAGCTTTTGGGTATTTTGAAAGTTTAGTTCTTAGATTGGTTGTTGATCTCCCAGGATACTTAAGAGTGATTAGAAGTGATAATGAAACTAAATTTAAGGATTCTTCTTTTCATCACTTTTGTGATAAAAAAGGGATTAAACATCAATTTTCATCACCTAAAGTATCTCAACAAAATGGCGTGGTTGAAAGGAAGAATAGAACTCTGGTTGAGATGGTTAGGACCATGTTAGATGAAGTTTCTACTCATAGAAAATTTGGACTGAAGTTGTATCTACTGTTTGTTATGTTTCAAACCGTGTTTTCTTGAGATCTAAATTGGGTAAAACTTAATATGAGCTAGGCTTTAGACATTGGCCTAGTGTATCTCATTTTAGAGTTTTGGTTGTAAGTGCTTTGTGCTGAAATCTAGAAATTTAGATAAATTTGAGTTCAGATCAACTGATGGTATTTTTCTTAGATATCCTGCTCATACTCGTGGCTATCGTGTGCTTGTTTTGGAGACTAGAAAAATTGTTCAAACATGTGAGGTTACTTTCGATGAGGCTAGTCCTAGAACTAGACCAAATGATACAGGTATAGGTACACATATTCAAGGGGAGTCCGAGAGCATTTTTGTGGATGATGATGAGAAGGATGAGGATAAGATTTTAATTCCGATGACACAATTAGCTACAGATCCTTTGGCACCTTCGACTACTTCAGCTACTATTGGACAACCTCAAGCTACTACATCATCTGTGCATGTTGAAGGACAAGAAGAGATTGCTTCTAGAGTCAATGCTCCTTTGCACATTCAGCGAAGTCATCCGCCTGATCAAATGATTAGAGATTTGCATGAACAAATCACATGATCTAGGTTTATTGATTTCAATTCTCATGCTCATCTAGAATTTGTTGGTTCTTTTGAACCCAAAGATGTTTCACATGCATTAACTGATGAATCTTGGATCAATGCCATGCATGAGGAACATGAAAATTTTGAACGCAACAAAGTCTGGAATCTAGTCACCCTCCTCCGGGTCATACACTAATCGGTACTAGATGGGTTTTCAAAAATAAACAAATTGAGGATGGTGTTGTTCTTAGAATTAAAGCTAGACTTGTAGCTCAAGGTTTTAAACAGGTAGAAGGGCTAGATTTTGAGGAAACTTTTGCTCTGGTTGCTAGACTAGAAGCCATTAGAATTATTTTAACTTTTGCTGCATCTAAAGGCTTTAGATTATATCAAATGGATGTCAAAAGCGCTTTTCTAAATGGCTACATTAATGAAGGGATTTATGTTAAGCAACCATCTGGTTTTGAAAATTCTAAATATCCAGATCATTTATACAAGGTGCCTAAAGCTTTGTATGGATTAAAATAAGCTCCTAGAGTATGGTATGATAGGTTAAACCTTTCTTGCTTGAAATGATTTTGTAATGGGACAAGTGGACAAGACGTTATTTGTGCTCAAGCATGGTAATGATCGACTACTTATTCAAATTTATGTAGATGATATCATCTTTGGTTGTTCTTCCCATGCTTTGGTGTCCCAGTTTATATAAACGATGATCAAGGAATTTGAGATGAGTATAATTGATGAACTAACGTACTTTTTGGGTCTTCAAGTTGAACAAATCAAAGAAGGTACTTTTGTTCATCAAAGTCATGAGACCTACTACAATGTATTGAGATGGAAAATAGCAACCCGATCATGACACCCATTGGAGCGGCGACAACCGTTGATCATGATGAAGATGGTGAGCCAGTTGATCATAGAGTATAGAAGTATGATCGTATCACTTTTGTTTCTCACTGATTCAAGGCCAGACATACAATTTGCTATATGTTTATGTGCACGATTTCAAGCTTCTTCACGTGCTTCACATCGACAAGCTATCAAATGGATTCTCTGATATCTTCATGGCACTAAAGATTTTGGCATTTGGCTTTCTGCTTCTTTATCTATTAGCTTAAGAGCTTTTTTCTGCTAATTTTGGAAGTTGTAGAATTGATAGAAAAAGTACATCTGGTACATGTCATTTCTTGGGTAATTCTCTTGTTGCATGGTCATCTAGGAAATAGTCCTCTATTGCACAATCTACTACAGAATCTGAATATGTAGCTGCTGCTAGTTGCTGTTCACAAACTATTTGGATAATTGCTACGCTTAAAGACCCCGTGCAACATTCTCGTTCTAATCACATTAACATAAGATTTCATTTTCTTAGAGATAATATTGAAAAAGGGAATATTGAACTTCTCCATGTGGATACTGAACACCAATTGATAGATATTTTCATAAAACCTTTGGATTCTTCTCGTTTTGTTTTTCTTCGACAAGAACTTGTTGTTATTCTTCCTATGGGATTGTTTTGAGGGGGAGTTCTTCTATCTTTGAGCTTGTCAGAGTTTTAAAATGAGAAAATAATGAAATATGATGAGCATCATATCTAATCATATGTGACTTTTAAAGCCAATGCTTATGCTACATGGGAGTTTTTGCACCTTCATATCTGTATATATAGGATGTAGTTTTTGTCATGACTTTCTAAATCGAATGACAACTTGAATTAAATCTTGTCATGGTTAAACTTTGTAGATTTCTCTAATCATTGAGAAAAATGCTATATGTGAAAGACTCAAAGAAATGAAAAAGTGCTGAATAATAGTTGATAGGAAAAAGATCAAGGAAGTATGTACTATCGCACTTCTTCTTTACGAGCTGCTTATCATTGCACTTTGATATGAACTTGGAAGAAGTCGTGTACGGCCGTAACCATTGTCTTAAGCTTTTGATTATCTTTTTGACATATGCTTGGTATGATTGGATAGAATAAGGCTAATGGTATATATAATTCCTTGCAAAAGAATATGAGATGTTCTTGACACACAACTGGTATCTTGTTACATGTGATTTTAATACAAACAATGACATACTTTTTGTATCCATGTTTTTGGTAGCATATAAATTGAGGATTCGAGTAGTTGAGATTGTGAGATCATGTCTTGCAAATAAATCATTAATTATACTTGATAAGTTATGCTCACACTATATTTTTACATGTATAGACGGGTTGGTGTAGATATTCTTGATAGTGTGGCTTGGTCGAGTATCTGTTATATATGTGGCTGATCTATGATGCTCATTATGATAAAAACAACAAAATTTGATTTTCTCTTTTGAATTTATCATGAAATCATTGCCAAAGGGGAGTTGCTTCTTTCGGGACAAATTATTTTTTGTTTTTCTCAAAGGGAGAGATTTTCTATGTCGAATTTTTTTTTGGTCTTTTGGTTTCACTTTGCGTTTGATATTAAAATCAAATCATGTCTGTTAAGAGGTTGCCAATGTTTTCATCAAGGGGGATATTGTGAGATCATGTGATGAAAAATTGGTTTGAATAATGAAATTGGCAGAGCAAAGTGATTTAGCATAGTAACATCAGGATAATATTCATAAGTTGCTCAGATGTTGCTTAGATATGCTCGGATAACATAGATGGTTTGATGTGCTATCAGAAGTTGAGTTTGCTTATGTTAGTGTGTTGGTTTTGCTAGGAGTTTGCATGGTGTTGCTTGAATTGATCTTGAGTCAAGTCGGGAAGGACTTGTGCTCGTACTCATTTGACTCATATGCAGGAGTTGCTCAAAGGAGAACATGGTCGATGAAGGATCAATGAACTAGGTTCAAGAAGAAACTGAGGTTCGACGACTAGGTTCAGGACGAACTGAAGTCATGGTGATCAAGGATGTCATACGGGATGTTCTAGCTAAAAGAACAATGCATACGGAGACAAGGTTTCACGATGGATACAAGAGGCGAGATCGTGAGAGGTCGTAATGACTAATTCGTGTTCAAGTTAGAGCAAGAATGAGAGAGTTGTGTGGTGGCTAGACTTGAGACAAGAGTTAGTATCAGAGATGGACTTTGTGTTGGTTACATACATGGATGTATGCATGGGTGATGTTGCATGCATGATTACGTGAGAGTTGTTAGCTAATTAGCTTAATTAGTAGAAGTTGTTTGTCCTCTTGTGATTAGAGAAAGATAGAGACCAGGTTGAATATGACTTGGAGTTGTATTTCAATCCGGTCACATTTGTGCATGTGGTTGTCCAATAAATAGAGATGTTTGTTGTATTGGGTAGACAATGCTGCAGAGAAAAATAGAGAAACCCTAGTGATGAGCCCATGGCTCCTTCGGATATGATCAATACCACCAATAATCCTCAAATCATACAAGATCCAATTATAAGAGCACATGCATGACAGTTAGACCACCAGGTGAACTCATTTCTCGCTGTTCATGCTTCCTTGGATGGATTCCTACTAAATTCTTGTGATGTTTAATTGCTTAGGAATGTAGGAGAAGCACCACAACCTTACCTGGACGCCACCCCTCGAAGGCCAAGTCTACTCGGACTCGAGGCTGAGCTCTATTCGTGGTCGTGGTCGTGGTTGAGTCGCAAGACAACACATATGTAAAATTGGCATAATTCTCTCATACGAAGTCCGTTTTATGTAATCTCGGACATTCTAAAAAGCTTATGATGAGCCATTTACAATGGATATGAGCTCGACCAAATATTCCTTATAGTTTAGTCAGAGTCAAATAAATAATGTATTGCGCCACCGTTTTGGTCCTAGTTGGGTTTTGTAATCGTGTCGGGGTCAAAGTCCAAGTTGTATATACCTCTTTACATGGCTGCACAACCCTAGGTCAACCCACTCATGTTCCACTATATATACACAGTAGTCATTGTAGTTTAGGCTCCGGTTTTGCTTAGATTATTCTATTTTATACAGTTTCGCAGCTAGTTCGGTTTGTGGAACCCCAACTCAAGCACTTCATTTGTAATTAGCAATATTCGGATTGCATCTACTTGTTCTTCCTTGTGTTCTCGATTCGCTTACAGGAAAAGCCTTCTTGGTGAGGTCAATCACGTCTTGGCATGTTAATAATCACAGAGTAGTGGTCTAGTGGTTGTGAGGGTTCTTGATCTGTCTTGGTTAGAACCTTTGGATCATCAACGTCGAAACTCCACCAATCAACTTATCATATTACCTTTGGACGATCGGGCAAACATACATCACCTAGAGAGAGCTATTTTGGAATTTCCTGAAAATTATTATTGGATGCTTTGGAGAGTCATCTTGTAAACTCATGTATGCAATGGAAATTAAGTTTTGTAAGTTGATGAGTTGCTGATTCAAAATTTTCTCTCTGTTATATATTCTGCGTGCTTGGTTTTTTTTGATTAATTTCATATTTTTAGAAAGTTTCATCTTGATTTAATCCATCCAAAACCTTGCTAGATTATCTAGTGTTCGATCTAAGTAAATTTTGAGTAGCTTTGGTTTGATCTCGAGTAGCTTTTTGGTCAACTCGACTAGGTTTTGATCTACTCGATTCTGGTTGATATAGTCTACTTCGACTAGGCATAATTCTACTCTAATTGACTCTATTCTTGTTGGAACGGTTTTGTATTTGAATCTAGTTTCTGCTGTCCAAATTTGAGGGCAATCGGACTAATAGATCTTTCTCTACATTATTTTTACTAGAGCATGTACAATTTGTTTTGAGTGGAATAATGAGTTTAAATCGATTTTCAATTTGGGTGAGTTAATCATTAAATTTGGTTTCCGTAATCATTCACCCCCTATGATTGGGTATTTTGCACATATTCGATCCTACATCATACCCTACTTCTAAGATGTGGATGCAGACAGGATGCCTAAAGGCTATCTTGCAACTCACATGTGGCGCACATAAAGAATAAGATCCATAAAAACTAAGAACTCCAAAATAACCTAAGTGACACTACTGATTGATCTATTCTGACTCAATGGGTGTTTCCCTATTAGATACACATAGTGGGGTTGCTAGTTCTCCATCTACCTTTGTGAGAGGCTCGAAGCATGATCTCTTGCTTGGCGGTGAGGCTGGTGTAGGTGTAGCATCGCATAGGCGATGATGAAGTCCTATGTTTTCTTCATCAGCATCTTCCATGAAGTAGCGAATGGACTTCAATTTCAGCATTGCACCCTCATAGAGTCAATCCAAAGTTATGGTAAGTTGAACTTGTATGTGAAGCATTATGTTTACCCATTGAAGTAGCATCGAACTCTACTATCTGGGCTTACAGGGCTACAGACAGGGATGTAGCGGTACATTGAGCACTTGATAGTTGATCTATAGTCCAGGCACATGCGGTAGAGAGCTTGGCTTGTGTCGTCTCATATGCCATCTTCAAAGCTAGCCCATCATGTCTCTGTTGAGTGGGTGCGCGCAACTCTGAATTCTTCCTTGTGAGCATGGCTTCCATAGATGAAGATGGTGACATTCCACTTCGTACTGTTGGCTTGCCTTGATCCCTCATATAGCTGCTTCTTTTGGTGTCTCATGTCTATGAGCACGGACAAAAGCATCCTTGGTAGAATCCCTTAGCGCAATCCGTTGGAGTGGCAAACTTAGTTGAGATCTGATGTCATCTGTAGGTTCAAGAATAGGGTGAGATAAGTAAATCATTAGGAAAGGAGAAGATGAGAAGTCTTTGAGCATAGTTTTTAGTTTTTTTTTCAAGTTTTCATCTTGTTAGGGCTGATCATGCTATCTAAAGCTGCATTCTAGGTCGATATGCCTCTGATACCAGCTATGTAGAGACCGATCAAAGGATCTAACCAATTTGATCTTTGTGTTGAGCTAAAAGATCAATCTGAACACATTGTGACTTAATATCATTACAATATCACACTTCATCGTTATTAAACGACTTACAAAAGTGATTT
The DNA here is from genome assembly GCF_958298935.1 of Phragmites australis. Lineage (NCBI taxonomy): Eukaryota > Viridiplantae > Streptophyta > Magnoliopsida > Poales > Poaceae > Phragmites > Phragmites australis. The sequence goes on along the minus strand of NC_084939.1, from coordinate 13,298,692 downwards.
CGAGGGCCAAGATCCAAATAAAACTGCAACGTATTTGGGTAGTCTCTAATCCTTCAGGACATCTCCACAGGCACGATTGGCGTATAATGCATAAGATCCATCCTCAACAAACTCTTTGATTCTTTCTCCAATTGAGTGTTTGGTGATAGCAAGAGTTGAGCACATCTCATACTCAGCAAGTTGTGAGGAATAATATGCATATGAAGGCTTGACAATAATAAAACAATATGACACTTTTGCATCAAACAACATTTAAGTAAAATCATTTGAAATGCAGTAAATAATATTAAATAAACAACCACCTCAAGATTCCAACCATCCTGACTAAACTAACCTTTCAACAACTCAACCAAGGTTCCCACCACCCAGATTGAACAACACATCAATCATAGTTCCCACCACCATGATTGACGAAACCGACCAAACCATCAAGTTCTAATCATGTGGGTTTTTTTTTCTTGCCACTCGTAACCGTGACTACGACTGATTAACCAGTTTTACACTCTACAGAGGTCATACACTCTGTTCCCAGTACCCATCAGTACCTTACACACTTACAAGGTGTGTGCTGAGATGACCCCTACAAAGCCTTTACAATGCCCCTCTCTAGACATGCATACCCACTAATGTTTCATCGCCACATGAATACACCTCATCAACAAAAGCCCCTCTTGCGCCAATAGAACATCACGGAAGTACGCCCTTCTATTCCACACAACAGGATGGTTTACACAATACTGAGAGTACGCAAATTAATTGGTTAGTCCTATCCCATTCCAGGCTTGTGGTTGTACTTTTTACACGAAAATATCACTCAACGAACTAGTCCTTAAATTTGAGCATGACCACCACATCCCAATTGTACAAGCTGTACCAGTCTCATCAAACCATTGCTCAAATCCCTATAGCATGTTGCTACAAAAATTATGCCATCACATTTTATCATTGTTGCATAGGACCATTAACATATTCTGTAGAGCCATTATCATGACCCTCATCCCAAAGCAAGGCTAAGCATCCTCTACCCTTCCTTAACCTAAAACCATAGCCATGGCGACAAGGGTAATAACGAAAAACAAGGGTATAGCCAAACTCTTGGGATTCTTGACAAAGAATTAGCATGCATGCTTGTAAAATAAAATATTTTAAAAAACTGGAATAGATATATTGAAAAACACAACTTGCCTTCACTGTACTTTGTTGGGTCTTCAAAGTCTTAATCCTAGAGTCCTTCTAGCTTCTCCGGAATGTTAGCGTCTACTCACAAACAAAAGCAAAAAGACAATGCATAAACACCAAGATCCAAAAGAACAAAATGTCACACAATAAACATTATCACATACAAGTTGGTGGCAATCTAACAACAGAACGGATCAAATTCAAGCTACAGTTGACAAGTTATGACTTTTGAAAGATTAAAATAGGACAAAAAAGATTACTACAGATGAAATTATATTGCTAGGAATTTTCTAGAATTTTTTGGTGTCATCTATGATTTTCTACGATTTTTTTAGAATTTTCTAGCATTTATTTTAATTACAAAACTATATAAAAATATTAAACATAATTAAATAATACTATTAAAATATTATAAACATTATTTTCCAAATTATTCCTTTTTCTAGAATTTTTTTACTCAAAAACTAATTATTATGCAGTATATGAGATTTATGATGTCAGCAGAACAAAAAACAAAGAAAAAGAAAAGGAAAATGTTGACTAAGCCGCTGACTCAGCATCTAGTGCTGATGTGGCTGACACATCAGCCATTTGGTTGACGTGGCTTGCTTGGTCAGCATGCTAACGTGGCCTAACGGTTAAGATCTATCCTCACCAAACCGGCATTTCTATTCTAATCACGACCATCGAAGCAAAATTGGATGGCTCGCATCTGTCACTCCCTGATTTTCAACTTTCTCAAATTTGTAAAATTTTCCAAGATTAGATTATAGATTAAATAATTAGAATAGGAAAAATTAAGTCTTAATTTCTAAATTAAAATTCAAATTTGAATTAAGGATAGTAATTGATTGAGTGCATTGATGCTGAAAATAGGCATATAGTTTTCTTTTGATTTTTATTGGATTTTGTTTGACCTCCTTTGGATTTATTTGAATTTATATGAGTTAAATTTTATTTCCAAAACATCAAAATGTTTTCATAAGCTTAAAATATTTTTATATGCTTCTAATATTTTCAAGTGCATGTTGAAATTTTCCTAGAATTTATAGGGCTTATTTGTTTTTTATTTGAATTTTAGTGCTTTCTTCCTTTTGTGGAAATTTCCAAAACAAAACCCTAATTTTTAAAACTCAGCCCAGTCTAGCCCAACGCTTTCTCTCTTTCGGCCTGGCCCAGCACGCTAGCCTCTCCGTCTCTTCTCTCCCACCCGCATCTGGGCCAAGCCCGAGCCATCCAGGTGTCCTCTCCTCCTTCTCCCCACCTGGGCCTGGCCGCACGGCCCAGCATGCCCCTCACTCTATCTCTCCCTCTTGGGCCTCATGCATGCGTGCACCTCAGCCTAGAGCTGCACCACATACACCTGATGGTGCCCTTTGCCGAGCCGCCTTCACCTTGCATCGTAGACACGTGGGCTCGCACCTGTTGTCGTCTCCCTCTCAGACTCCGGTCGAGTCCGCGATGAGTATGCCAACGCTGCTCCTTTCTGAAGTACCCATTCCTCCTCCTCCACCTATAAATAGCAGCTGATCCTCCTCGCCCTCTCTCATCTCCATTCCGACACGTCCCCACGCCCTAAATTGCCGAAGTGCTGAGAAACTGATCCGCCGCCACCCGCCATAGCCGAGCTCCAATTGAACTCCCTGACTCACCATTTTTGCACCGCACTGCTACCACTAAGCTGTCTAAAGGCTTTAACATTGACCTCTGAGCACGTCGTTGCCCTTGTCTCCGCCTGTCCGCCATCGGAGATCCCTTCCCGAGGAGCTTCCATGTGCTGCCACCTTCCTCACTGCCATTGGTCCCCTCCCATGCTGCGTCGCCCGAGAATCCGTAATTAGTCGACAATGCTTCAGATCTGTTCGAGAGACTTCAAGACCAAGATTTTGACAATACTGAGCAGCATTGGGTAAAAGGCAAGTGTACTTCTTGATCATATTGCTCCTATATTTTCAACTGTTTTTTGTTTTATAAAATTGCATGCAGTGTCAACTTGATGGGTAGACACCTATTTTAGGGTTTTACCCAGATATTCCCTTATCATTCCTTGAAGCCTAAGTGGTAGTTGGAATGAGTTTTTTTGGGTAGAATTGCTTAGCCAAGTTGGGAAGTGCCATATAATTGATTAATTGACATATGCATATATGGTGATAAACATGACGTAGCAACATGGAACTTAGGACTTGGGAAAAGAGATAACTTTGATAATGTTGGTACTTGTAGATACATTCCAAGCATAATGGTAGGTTCTGGATGTCCTTAACATTTGTATAGGTTCTGGATGTCCTTTAACATTTGATCGTTATTACCTGGTTGGATAGTCTTTGCCCAAGTAGGAACAAATGAAACATGTGTAACCTAATTAAGGACCGGTTCATAGAGTGACAACCCAAGAAATATCCTACTAAACATGAGGCCGATATGGGTAAGGCTTAGAATGTCGATTAGACACCTTACTGGCATTCGTTGGAGTACCAGGACCTAATTGATGGACCATGCTTTATAGTGATTCTCCTAGCGGCACACCACTGGTATGTGTTAAGTGTCTTACAAACACGGCAACAAAAATATCATGACTCGTGGCTAAAAGTTGTATATCCTCTACAGAGTGTAAAACTATTATAACAATCATGCCCACGGTTATGGGAGATTTGGATCCTCATATGATTAGTTGGTTTGGGTTATGGTTTTGGATATGGTGGAATGGGAATGGTTATGGATACGGTCTGGTGATATGAGATGGTTATGGTTTGCAAGGTTGGTAGCCTTGAGTGATAGTTCTTGGGTCGTTTGGGCTACACTCACTTAACAAATGCTTAATGCTTTTCAATTACTTTAATGTTTACTTTACTTGCATTGATGCAAATATACCATGTGTTAGCTTGTCCTTGATATAAGCCTGCATATCATTATTCTCATGTACACTTGTTGGGCGCACCATGTGTTAGCTTGTCCTTGATATAAGCCTGCATGCATTGCTTTCTCCTTTTTCTTTTCTTTTCTATTTCATTTCTTCCTTTTTCTAGTTCTTCTATTGTATATACTTGTATATATTTATACATATACATAATATACTATTATGTATGTATATAAGCTCACATAAGCAATCAAACAAGCAATTATTTATAGATAGACATATATATAACTCATAGTGAGAAAATAGACCCATCCACATATATATGTCTACACTCATATATACATAGATGTACATATGTACATTTGCTTGTGTACACATACATATGCTTAGGGTTAGATTGGTTTTGCAAAAGGTTGGGATTTTTCTTTATAAAGTTTTTATTCCTTTGGTGTTTTTAATTTGGGATGTTACAAGGCTCCACCTAGATCCAAACTCCTTTGAGAGCATATTGGAATGTATTCAAGGCCACAGTGAGCTGCTGTTGGACGGAGCCAATCCAGGCCCCATCCTGGGTTACGGCATCGCGGGCCTCGGATAGCTCTACATGGAAAATTCATTGGGTTCAAAAATCAAGCATGATGCAACCAAGAAACCAGGAAGCTTACCCGTAGACTTGTTGTCTAGGTCGGAGCGTAGCCCTTCCTTCTGGCAAAGCTCCTTGGAGAGTTGGAGGCCAATCTCATCTAGCCGGTCATCCTTCTCGGCATTCTTCCATTCCTTCTCAGCCTCCAGCCTAGCTAGAGGGGCCCTAACCTCCCAGACTTCGTTGTGTAGAGTGTGCACCCTTGATATGACCAACTGCGAAAAAGATGCCTAAGAAGTCTTTTAGGTTGCAGCTTCCCTGAACTAGTCTATGATGAAGAAGCTAAAGATCACATTTCTAAATGTAAGAAAGGTGTCCAGGTTAACAAACATAACCGGGCTTCTTCAGGTCTCAAGGCATCTTTAGCTTGGTTAGGTGGAGACCCATTCCCTTGGTTTTCTACTGGGGGCATCCACCTCGACCACAACTTTCGGCATGGATGAGGCCATGCAGGCCAAAGTACCCGAGCTGATGACTGCCTTTTCGCAATCCTGGTCCATCATATACATGTATTTTAGCTTAAACGGTACCATTGCCACAGGGGCTTAGCAAGAAGCCAAGACTCACTTGAGATGCAAATTGAGGGACAGAAGCACGGGGGCAGATGTCGAGGCTAGCAGTGCCACAGCATCACTAAATACATGCAAGGATCCCTCGACTAGTTTTAGATCCATCTAGGCTAGCCAAGACCCACTTGTAATTTGTCTCGAAGATCAATACAAGACATCAAGACATAGGGCTTGGAGCCTTAGGTTGTTGCTGTGGCTGGCTAGTGGTGTGACTTCTCTCTATTGTCACCCTAAGGCCATTTGGTTATGTTCCTGGCCATTTGTGTTAGTCTCTCTACTGCTTGATGAGAAGAATGTTTTGTGGTGCTCTTGATGGCCTGTTGCCGGTTGCTCAATAATGTTGGCAGTTGGACTCTACTACCCAGCTATAATTTGATTATGGGGCTAGTAATATTGACTTGTGTTGACAATTTGTGAACCGCTGATCTTACGAATATGCGAATGAAGTAGGGGATACTCCCTATAGCCAAATAGTATAACAAAACATAGAGATTTATATAGGTTCAAGCCTCCTGAAGCATAATAGCCGTATGTCCTGTTGTCTTGTATTGATCTTTGAGACAAATTACAAGAGGGGTCTTGGCTAGCCCAGATGGATCTAAACCTAGTTGAGGCATCCTTGCATGTAGTCTAGGTGAGATGCTGATGTGGATCACGAATACAGAAGGCTCGGGGCATGTGGTGCGCTTGAGGCTTCTGTATGCTTGGGTGATGGGCTTTTGTCCTCTCCTCCACCGGGTCCCCTGGTTTAGAGATAAACTTCCATGCTTAAGAGATATCCTGGTACCTGCAGGCAATTTTCATACGTCTAAAGATTCCTTTCAAAGGAACGTATGTATGCTCTAGTAATATAGGAAATCCTAGGGGATGTAGATGATATGTATAGGATACTCATATACGATAGTTTTATACTAACCATTATTAAGCCCCCCATCAGTACATGAAATTAGACTCTGACCGATCAAAAACTTAGTTTAGCAAAGAGAAATATTTTCATAGACTGCTTCTTCGAGTGATAACTCAGGTCCCAAATATGATTGTATGTCTAGTCGAGTACCTCGGAGCTCTCGGCTACTCACGTGAGCCTCCGAGTAAGTATTCCATCTGAGTAGAAATTTTGAGTCGTCCATGAAAAATCATCCTAACCTTTTGAAGGATGGAGATAAAAGACTCATCATTAACTAGGTTTGTAATTTAAACCGTCGTATCGAAAATTTTGCATAGTGGTGAAAGAAATATTTCCCTGGCACATGATCATGATGATCGTTGAAAATTGTGCATGTTTGGCGGGGTAGTGCGTCAGTTTCCCTAGGGTTCTGTTCCAACTGCTCCGACATGCATCAAAAGTGATTCTAAGCATTAATACAATGAGACATTGGCACAGGAGATCGTGGCCCCGAGTTGTAATTGGAACCATTACTATGCTAGTTAGAGAACCGTCAAGAGCCTCTTTGTCCACATGAACTCTCTGAGTATATGTGATTTGACCTCTGGAAGTATCTTGGTTTACCGTGAACAATTATGTGGCCAAACCCGTTGTACGACAGCTAAAAATGAAGGGTCGTGATTGCCTCATGGCTTGGTGGCCTTTATAAACCAAGGGTGGCAAGCACCTGTCATACCGAGCAATCTTCTTTAGCTCTCAAACTTAGCCATGGCATCCTCATCATCATCCAACTCCCAAGAGATTAGGGTTAGAGTCCCGACATCTCCGTTAGGGCCTCTACCTTCTTGACCAAAATCTTCCCCTCCACCCACCACATCGTTCTCCAACCGAGTCATACTCCTACGTCAAAGTCATAACTGTCTCCTCTAATGATGAGAAGATGGTGGAGGTAGTAGCAGTTGCTCCTGCCGTCGCTGAGGTCGAGCATCCCAATGAAGTTTTGGTTGCTGATCCCTCATTTGAGCACCAAGAAGAGGTAGACTGGGATCTCCTTAAAGAGGAGATATGGTAGGAGGAGGCCAGGGGCTCCTCATTGCCCTCTTCCTCCAAAGATGATGAGAACGACAGCGACGATGGAACAACCAACTACTCCATCAGCTGCTCTAGCAGGAGGAACCTTAGGTGTAGGCTATTCTATTAGAGTCTTCTCTTGTCCTCTCCCTACACTGTGTCAGGCTAGAACTTAGGACCTCTTTTGGATGCACAGTTTCCTTAGCATGTTAGTTATCTATAAAAAGAACTCAAAATTTCATTAATGAATTCTCTACTTTCAACTTAAATGACTTTGTATGAATACGAGAATCCATGAGTATTGGTTGGAGAAAGCATGTGACAATTTATCAAGCTTAGCCTTAATCGCTTCTTCTTCTTATTAGTTTAGGACACATTGAAGAATGAGTGGACGTCATCGGGTTGACTTGCGGGCAATGAGTAGCTGACGAACCATCTAAAAAGGAAGAGATGGGATATAAGAAATAACCTTATGAATAGCAAGTGACAAGTATGATAACTAAGGAAAAGCTCTGATGGATTTAGACGAACTAGGGAAAACCTTAGAATGACTATTCTATTTAGGCTTGCAGTCCTATGGTCAGTACAGCTCTGATTCCACCTCTGTCACACCCGGTTTTAACGGATAAAATCAAGTGCGGCTTATGTGTGCCCAAGAAGTTTAACACACATAAGGGCGTCATAGGTGAAGTAAAAAAAACAATACTTTAACTTGCAATCATTAACTTCTTACAAAAAGACCACACCTAACCAACTATAATAACTAAACGACAGCATATAATCGATGGCAGAGGGACGAAAACCTCGGCGACCAAGCACTCCACAGTCACTGACTGGGGAATACACTCCTAGAACACCAGGTCGTCATCTTGAAAGTCTTCCACTGAGTAGCATATGTATTGGGGAAGATAGCAAGGGTGAGCACATGGAGTACTCAGCAAGTGTGGTAAAGTAATAACATGTAGGCTTATAACAAGAATAGGCTAATACAAGGTATATTTACATAAATGCGAGTAAATAAAACAGTAATGTAATTGAAAAAAAACATTAAGCAGTTGTTTAGTGTATGCAACCCGAACCACCCAACAACTATCCATCTATAGGTAACCATCCCTAAACTATCACCATCCAGTAACTCCTGTACCAACAAGACCATGACCAAAACCAACTAATCATGTGAGGATCCAAGTCTCCCATAACCGCAAGCACAGCTATTATAATAGTTTTTACACTCTGCAAAGGTTGTCCAACTTTACCCACAAGTCGTGATTTCCATGTTGTTGTGTTCATGACACACTTAACACACACCAGTGGTGTGCTGCCAGGAGATACTACGAAGCATTGTCCATTGATTCAGTCCTGGTACTCCAACGAATGACAACCAGGTGTCTAATCCATATGCTAAGCCTTACCCATATCGGCCTCGTGTTGGTATGGTATTTCTTGGGTTATCGCTCCACGAACCTGTCCTTATATGTTGCACTTAGGCAAAGACTATCCAACAGGGAAATAACCAACCGACAAAACCTAACAACACTGCTTGGAACATATCCACAAGCCCACCACATAAACCACCATTATCGAACCAACTCTTTGCCCAAGTCCTAAGGTTCCATATTACTAAAAAAAAGTTCATCATCACCATTCCATATATCCACTAAACATGTATATGACACTTCCCAACATCCCAAAAGCATAGCTAAGCAATTCTACCCAAAGGACTCATATCAACTACCACTTACGCTTCAAGGAATGTAAAGGAAGAACTAGGTAAACTCTAAGATAGGTGACTACCCATCAAGTTGACAGACATTGCATGCAATTTTGTAAAACAAAACATTTAAAATATAGGTTCAATATGATCAAGAACACTTGCCTTCTCCTTACTGCTCCTTAGTGTACTCTTGCTCCTGGTCTTAATGTTCTTCAATTTGATCTGGGGCGTTGTTGACTAATCGTACAATTACTGGCAAGCACACAAACAAAAACACTATGAACAAAGCACAAAACAATAGAACAAAAAGACAAAACTCATCTAGAAAGAAAGAGCACTGAAAAACTAATCTAACGATGCAAGAATCACTGTAAAAGGAGTTATGACGAAAAAGATATGGCTAAAACAGTTTTAAGGTTAAATCAAAAAAAGAAAAGGGTTTATTTTGAATAAAACAGAAAGTTTAGGGACCTTTTTGTAATTTCAAAAAAGTCTAGGGTTTAATCTGTAAAAAGGTAGGGGCCTTTAGGTAATTACAAAAAAGTTCAAGGATCTCATTGCAAATAAGCTATTTTTTGGAATTATTTTTATGCTAGAAAATAAGATTTATGACATCATGCTAACGTCATAAACAGAAAGGAATTATTTTAAAAACTGAAAAGCTGATTGGACATGATGACTGGGCTATTTTGCTGATGTGGCAAGGTGACATGCGGCCACATCAGACTTATTTGCTGACTGGGATCTATGTGGACACATGGCAGTTTCTGATTGGCTGGCGAAGAGGTATTTTGATGATCTAATGTAGACTGATGATGATGGATCCGACGGCTGAGATCAAAGGGGATGGTCGAAGAGGGAGTTCACGGCGGCGCCGAGGGGAAACCGACAGCAGAATCGTTGGAGGACGACCGGAACCTCGTCGCCGATGTTGGATCTCGACGACGAGTGGCTGAACACGACTACACACTCACGGGGAAATGGATGGGGGCCTTACCATGGGCGGCGACACACGCGAAGAGGGCCAGCGACGGGAGAGGCGGCGGAGCAGCTCGGATCTTTGTTGACGGCGATGCTCCAGCGGTCAATTGGTGACAGCGATGGCAAACCGTTCTTCCAGTGGCTTTGGTTGGGGCGATGGGGCTCTGGAATGTCGGGTTGGCGAGCTTGACCGAGGCGGCAATGGCGGCGGCGGCGGAAAGCTATGGATCTTGGCGATTGTGCTAGAACTCGGCAAGTTTGGGATGGGAATAGATCGAGGGGGTCACAGGGATCTTTATAGGCACCTCAAGAGGGCTTGGGGAGTACCAGGACTCTCTTAGGCGATGACAGAGATCAATTCAGACGCGGTGGTTAGCCGAGTTCGACTCGGAGACGACGAACCTAACAAGTGGGCCCCACACATTGGTGTCTCGAGTGTAGATAGGAAACAGTCGGGCATCTTTGGCGTGGGCGCGGCACTGGCTGCTGGCGCGAGCGGGAATGGGCCAGAGAGCTCAGGCGCGGACTAGGCGGAGGGAGAGCGGGAGAAGCAGGCCGGCGCAGGGAAACAGGCTAAAAAGAGGAGAGGGGGGCAAAGACGAAGAGTTTTAACCTTCTTCTTTTGCAAATCATTTTCAAAAGATTTTGAATTCAAATCAAAGCAAGCAAATTCAAATCAAAAGCCACAAATTAAAACCAAATAAAACAAAGGAAACCTAAATGCCTAAAAACAACATGAATGCTCTTAAACAAATATTTCCTATGTAAAATTAGATTCTCCTTTTATGAAAATAGCATTTAGCCTTTTGAAATTATGTAAGCTCAAAAATAAATTCTAGAAAATTTTATAAATTAGCAAAAATTAAAAATTAGGGTGTTACACAAAAGTGAGCTGCTGTTGGATGGAGCCTACCCGGGCCCCATCCTGGGCTAGGGCATCGCAGGTCTCGAATAGCTCTATATGGAAAAGTCATTGGGTTCCAAAATCAAGCATGATGCAACCACCTATAGAGCTATCCGAGGCCCGCAATGCCTCATCTCAAGACATGGCCTCATCTCAAGGCATCTTTAGCTTGGTTAGGTGGAGACCCATTCCATTGGTTGTCTACTAGGGGCATCCACGTCGACCACGACTTTCGGCATGGATGAGGCCAAAGTACCCGAGCTGATGACTGCCTTTCCGCGATCCTGGTTCATCATATACTTGTATTTCAGATTAAACGTTACCATTTCCACAGGGGTTTAGCAAGAAGCCAAGACTCACTTGAGGTGCAAATTGTGGGACGGAAGCACGGGGGCAGAAGTCGAGGCTGGCGGTGCCACAGCGTCACTAACTACACGCAAGGATCCCTCAACTAGTTTTAGATTCATCTAGGCTAGCCAAGACCCACTTGTAATTTTCTCGAAGATCAATACAAGACAGCAAGACATAGGGCTTGGAGCCTTGGGTTGTTGCTGTGGCTGGCTGGTGGTGTGACTTCTCTTTGTTGTCACCCTAAGGCCATTTGGTTATGTTCCTGGCCATTTGTGTTAGTCTCTCTACTGCCTGATGAGAAGATTGTTTTGTGGTGCTCTTGATGGCCTGTTGTCATTTGCTCAATAATGTTGCCAGTCTTTTGTTGGCAGTTGGACTCTACTACCCAGCTTCTACTACCCAGCTATAATTTGATTATGGGGCTAGTAATATTGAGTTGTGTTGACAATTTGTGAACCGCTGATCTTACGAATATGTGAATGAAGTAGGGGATACTCCCTATAGCCAAATAGTATAACAAAACATAGAGATTGATATAGGTTCAAGCCTCTTGAAGCATAATAGCCCTACGTCCTGTTGTCTTGTATTGATCTTTGAGACAAATTACAAGAGGGGTCTTGGCTAGCCCAGATGGATCTAAACCTAGTTGAGGCATCCTTGCATGTAGTCTAGGTGAGATGCTGATGTGGATCACGAATATAGAAGGCTCGGGGCATGTGGTGCGCTTGAGGCTTCTGTATGCTTGGGTGATGGGCTTTTTTCCTCTCCTCCGCTGGGTCCCCTGGCTTAGAGATAAACTTCCATGCTTAAGAGATATCATGGTACCTGCGGCAGTTTCCATACGTCTAAAGATTCCTTTCAAAGGAACGTACATATGCTCCAGTAATATAGGAAACCCTAGGGGATGCAGATGATATGTATATGATACTCATATACGATAGTTTTATACTAACCATCATTAAGCCCCCCATGAGTAGATGAAATGAGACTCTAATAGATCAAAAACTTAGTTCAGCAAAGAGAAATATTTTCATAGACTACTTTTACAAGTGATAACTCGGGTGCCAAATAGGATTGTATGTCTAGTCGGTTACCTGAGAGTTCTTGGGTTCTCACATGAGCCTCCGAGTAAGTATTCCATCTGAGTAAAAATTTTGAGTCATCCAAGAAAAATCTTCCTAATCTTTTGAAGGATGGAGACAAAAGACTCATCATTGACTAGGTTTGTAATTTGAACCGTCATAGCAAAAAATTTGCATAGTGGTGAAAGAAATCTTTCCTTTGCATCATGATGATGTTTGTAAATTGTGCATGTTCGGTGGGGTAGGACGCCAGTTTCCCTCGGGTTCTGTTCCAACTGCTCCCACATGTGTCAAAAGAGATTCTGAGCATTAAATGCGATGATACATTGGCACAGGAGATCGTGGCCCCGAGTTGTAATTGGAACCATTACTACTCTAGTCAGAGAACCGTCAAGAGCCTCTTTGTCCATGCGAACTCTCTAAGTAGATGTGATTTGACCTCTGGCATCTTGGTTTACCGTGAACTATTATGTGGCCAAACCCGCTGTACGACAGCTAAAAATGAAGGGTCGTGATTGCCTCACGGCTTGGTGGCCTTTATAAACCAAGGGTGGCAAGCACTTGTCATACCAAACAATCTTCTTTAGCTCTCAAACTTAGCCATGGCATCCTCATCATCATCCAACTCCCAAGAGATTAGGGTTAGAGTCCCAGCATCTCAATTAGGGCCTCTACCTTCTTCACCAAAATCTATCCCTCCACAACCATATCGTGCTCCAGCCGAGTCAAACTCCTACGTCAAAGTCATAACTGTCTCCTCTAACGATGAGGTGGAGGAGGTAGTACCAGTTGATCCTGCCGTTGCTGAGGTCGAGCATCCCGATGAAGGTTCGGTCATTGATCCCTCGTTTGAGCACCAAGAAGAGGTAGATTGGGATCTCCTTAAATAGGATATATGGCAGGAGGAGGCCCTAGAGGAGGAGAAGAAAGAGGAGGACAAGGACTCCTCATTGCCCTCTTCCTCCAAAGACGATGAGAACGACGGCGACGATGGAACAACCAACTCCTACATCAGCTGCTCTAGCGAGAGGAACCTTAGGTGTAGGCTATTCTATTAGAGTCTTCTCTTTTCGTCTCCCTGCACAGTGTCGAGCAAGAACTTAGGACCTCCTTTGGATGTACAGTTTCCTTAGCATGTTAGTCATCTATAAAAACAATTCAAAATTTCATTAATGAATTCTCTACTTTCAACTTAAATGACTGTGTATGAATACATGACTCCATGAGTATTTGTTGGAGAAAGCATGTGACAACGTATCGAGCTTAGCCTTAATCACTTCTTCTTCCGATTTGTTTAGGAGACACCGGTCAATTATCGGGGTGCATATTATGGAGATGAGGATATATAATGCTATTGTGTCCGTCATGTTCACGAATTTGTGTGCACATGTGCTGCCAAAGATTAGTGCATGACAAAATATCTGTAATTAAATAGGGGTATACCATCGAGATAAGGGATCGAGCAGGAAACAAGACACACAATGTATATAGGTTCAGGCCCCCGATTGGAGTAATACCCTATGTTATGTATGAGTTTTGCTATATATTGATTGTCTCGAGTATGAGCAATGTGTCTATACCAATTACAATAGAGGAGATTAGATCTAGGCTAATCTAGGGTTGAAGTTGCCGAGTATCTCCAATTGCTAGAGTCTTGGTGTTGCTTTGTCGTGCCGGCCGGGGATCTAGGTCCCCGCCCTATATATGTAATACCGAAGGAGTTGAACATTTGCTTTCTAATACAATGTCACCATCATGTCGTAGGGTTTTTGTTTTAGTGGTACACAATGAGGTTTAATAAAAATAAAAAGTTTGGCTTGGACTAGCTTTAGGCTGCAAGGGAGGACCTATCCGACCCCCGAGCCTTCACCAACCCTGACCACACCCTTCCCTTTGTGCCCAAGGCCCATTTTGTCACCCCACACCCTAACTCTAATCCCCAATCCCTCCCCCACCTCCTTGGCTGCCACCCACCCCTGCTGGATGTCCTCCTCCCCTGCTGCTGCTCTTGCACAAGATAGAGAGAAAGGAGAGAGAGACAACAGGCCGATGCCCAAATTCAAGGTAGGTGCCACCCCTCTCATTTTTCACCATGGATGAACCTCTGATCTATGGTGGTTGCACCAATTCAAGGTGCGTTTGGTGACGGCAATAGGTCTGGTGGTGAGGTTGGAGCGAGGAGGAAGATGGGAAAGAGGAGAAAGAACCATGGGGATCATCGCTGTCGACATTGCCCTCGCTATTTCCAAGGTGAAACCTTAGGTAAGGCTTGCCCCCTTGTAGCACGTGTTCTACCATGTTTTTGGTGATGTAGCTCATGGTGGAAGTCGAGTAGAAGTGAGGTACCAGTAGAAATCATCGAAACAATTGTTTTCTGCACATTTTATAAATTGCAGATTGTGTTGTCTATGTTCGTCGTGCTATTAGAGTGCCTTAGTGGCAGAATTAAATTTTTCAATAGATTAGAAAAGTTGTAGAGGACTGTTATATCTTACTTTTGGCGTGTGGATGGCAATTTTTGGCCATACGGTTTGGGAGATATAGCCTTCTCAATTTGTCTGTTATAGTAGTCACGATGTTCTGATAGTAATAGAAATATTCAGTTTTGTACCATATTAGAGGCACAACTGGTTTTCCTGTGAATGTCCAAGTTGTAGTACTTTTCATAATATTTTCAGATTGGTAAATTGTGCAACTTTTTCATAAGTAGAACTCCAGTTATGGTCCTCTGAATTTGTTGCTATCATTTGTTGACAGATTACGCTGATGAATGTTCAGTACTTTGTTAGGGCTTGATAATGATATTTTACAAAGATCAAATCTACAGAAAAGTTGTTGAAGGTGAAAATTTCTATGTACTCATGAATTTTAAGAATTTTTTATGTATATTTTAGTAAATATACAAATGTAAATCTTTCTGCCTGAATTTTCACACAGTTTCCAAAGACTGTTTATAGTTGCCGTTTAGGTCACATTAGTGGCAGAATAAAAATATATTTTCTCTACAAACGTTATAGGTATTATTCTGTAGATTATGATAATGTATTTATTTGCCATTATATCTGTGAGGAACTGTCCAAATAGTATTCTAATTAATCATTAAGTCAATCATTAACATAATCAAGACTACAATGATTAATCAGAATACCATCCCGGTAGTCCCAGCACGTGTTTTGTACCCAAGATTGGAACTCATTCCTTTCCAATATATACATCACATCAAAGCTTAAGAAAGAGCGAGTAACTAACATTATTTTACAAGTTCTTAAGCATCCAACCATTTACATCAATTTACATCAAAAGAGATAAAACTACGCAACAGAAGATTAAAACCTATCAACAATAGAAGGATCGATGGAACCGCATGCCCTTAGACTCCACCCAAAACCTTGCCACATGAGTAGACAACACTACTCTTATCCGCCACTTGCATCGACGGACATGAAGTAGCCAAAAGCTAACCTTTCCTCAACAGCAAACCTGGAAGAGCAGCATGAGTACGAAGGTACTCGCAAGACTTAATCCATATTGGGCATATATAAATAGCCCGACTCCAAGGATTATGCATTTTAATGTTAGCAAGAACGCGACCACATGGTTAAGTAACTTCATAAGTGAAAGAAAATTTTGACATAAACACGTGAGCATCTACTCTAGAATACATAAACCAAAACTATTTTGTAATCGACAACTTGAACATAAATATAACTGGAACCAAAATAAATATAAGTATAAGACAGAACCATATCCACCATGCCCCAACATACCAAAAAACCTCATATCATCCCCTATTCATGACTCTACGACTGATGCAGATGGATAGAAGCTTGCTCGATAACTGAGAGCGCGATAATTCGAATTTATTTTACACCCTGCAGGAGGTACTCCTGAACCCACATGAGACAAGACCACCACCCACACAACCTATCAGTTGTGACTGCTGATTCATGTATCAACCATTCACGTACCCACCCCAAACCTTTGTGCCTATGCTGAGAAATATGTATATGTGGAGGCCACCTAGGTCCCATGCGTACCACGACTTACCAGACACAACCTCAGGCACCCCTAACAGCATTATCGCCCACACCTCGACTCAGAGGTCAAATGAGCATGGTGACTTACAGTACTTAGCTTATCGTTCCCATATGTGACATGTGGCAAGTATGGAAAAGTGCTAAAGCTAACAACACCAACGATGCAAGCGGTCTATGGCATCCGGGCTCCTCTCCCGAACTACCCCAAGGAACTCCTCCGGGACAGATGATACGCCTAGCACCACCCACATCTCACCTTGTCCTCACTACTCATTCAACCAACATCATCAATCCAACATTGTTATCATTGTTATACATACCACCACTCGACTTCTGCCGGTGGCCTATGCTTTGTTAAGCATCTCGTATCACTTTTAAGTTAAACATCATCATGTTTATACCTAGGCTACAAGGATATGGATCATCAAATAACCAAGGTAGGAGTGAATGCATCAACATAGGGGCTATCCACAATATCCCAACATCGACTCGCTATCATGCACAACATACATATAGCATAATTTATCAATTTAGACACATATGATCCGAAGTAGTAGGTAGAGTATGCTTAGATGCTTGCCTTGCTTCTTAGCTTCAAATCAAGATCAACAACAAAACCTCTTCGTGATAACCCGCTACTCTTCGGTTCGACGATTGCTAAAGAAAGTAATGCATCACAATAAGCATGATGAAATTCTACAAAATATGGTTTATAATGAATGAAAACATTTTTCCTAGATATAAAAAGTCATAAGAAAACTAGAAAATTGGTTTCACCAATTTTGGACTCGTAAAGAATTAATGGTAAATTAATGAAGCCTTAAATAAATTAATTTATCTCAGAATTTCAATTAATTATTGCTGGCTAGGGACATTTTTAGCAGGTAGAGTAAGGTTATTATGAAACCAAAAAATTGCTTCCATAATTTTTGGAGCTACAGAGAATTTATTATGAATTTTACAAGTTTTAGTAAGCAGTGAACTATACTAAAATAGTTCTGTCTCAGTTGAACGCGGTCCGCCAATATGGGATGTCAGAGTGCTAGGAGTGGCGATCAGACCATGGGAAAACACGATCAAATTGCCGGTGTTCAGAGAAATTTGGGGTCTGGCGGTTAAACCGAACCCTTGGGTTGTCCGACTCCTAGAACGGCGGTCAGACCGCTGGGAAATATGGTCAGACCATTGTGCTCAGCCGGGGGCACTTGGTGAGCTCACCGGCGATAATTTCGGTAGCTTTTAGGGTGGGGGCTTTGGACCTAGAGCATCATCTTAACCTCCTCTATCACGCACGACAACACGCACATGTCAAAATTGACCGAAATTCGGTCCTTGCTTCTAATGGTGGTGGAGACCATTGTTGAGCTTGGTGAGCTCAAATCCGGTCGATCTAGTCACAAGGAAGGAATGGGAGGGGGTTTAGGTTGCTCACAACACCCTAGCAAGCTTGTGGTATGGTTATGGAGGTCAGGGAAAAGACAGAGCTCAAAATGGCGGTCGGGGAGGTGGTTGGCTAGCTCTTGGGGGAAGAAGATGTTGGGGAACGGGCAGGCTACGTTAGCCTAAAACAAAATATTTCTACCATATTCACACAGAAAATCATGCTAGTAGGAGATCATATATCATTATCGCTCGATGCGCAGTGGAGCAGAAGAAGAGTTGGAGTAGACTGATCCAACGTCATACGCATCAAACTCCTCGAACAACTTCTCGATCAGTTACTCGACCAGCTCCGAGTAGGTGGTTGTGCTCCTCGACCAACTCTGAGCAGGTGGTCATGCTCCTCGACCAACTCCGAGTAATCCTCGACCAGCTCCGAGTAGCCTACGACCAACTCCGAGTGGTCGCTATGTGATCCTTGACCATGTAGAGGAAGCAACGACCACAATGGGGAGGCCTCAATCACATCCCTGAAGACAAAGAGGAAGTAGTCGATCACCTTATTGACCATAGAGCATGTACATCATTACGATCTTCACATCGAGAAGATTAACATCGCAATAGCATCAGCATCTCTACGATATCCATACGTACAGGGATGGAACATCGTACGCCGGTGTGCTAGCACTGCGCGCCTGGCTAGTGATTCGCAGGGAGTTCGGGAAGAGGTGGTGGCTAAGGTTTTGTGGCCGGATCAACTCTTGTGCCCACAGCTCCTCCTCCTCTTATATAGAGTACGCTAATGGACCTTTAATCACATTAAAGACAATTATGACTCTAAACCCTAATGGACCTTTAATCATATTAAATCCCACTCGCAGATCCAATCCGCATATGTGATCGCCTCTAGAGCATATTACCTACAGAAGTTGTTGCCTAGGGACTTGGGCTCGACAGGGAAGACAAACACCTGTGTCTACAGCGGGAGAGCTCATCGGAGTCCTCCTCCTTGGCCATCCCTTGATCCTTCTCCTTGGTTCAACTGCTGCGGGGGGGGGGGAGGGGGTGGGGGGGGAGAGATCAGGTGAGTGAGAGTGAGTTGGGCTGCTGCCTTGCAGTCGAATGGGTGAGGGAGTGAGGTGTGGGGATGGCACGTGGGCCCCACTTACTAGACAGACACCATTTTCAGCTGCAAATTCTATTATTTCTCTCCCATTTTCTTTCTCTCTTCGCCTTGATCCAAAATGAGTTACTCTAGTGCTTCAAAATAAAATTGCTCAATAATTAAATATGGTGTTTATGATGCATGATTATGCTTAATTACATGATTACATAATTTGGGACATGACAATGTCTATAAAAATATATACAAAAAAGAGAAGCACGGCTACTCATATCAAACAAATGCGAGATGTACTTTTTTTTACTGTTCTCGCTTGTATGCTTGTTTTGGATGTATATTTTGAATGTACATGTCACATGGAGTGCTTGTGCTGAGATGTGGTTGTGAACTAGGTGGTGGTGCTCTGGATCGCACTTGAGGCTTGCTGTTTTCACCATCGGTAAAGGAAAGTGAACGTAGTTGTTGCATTGCTACAACATTAACTTGTTCTTTTTACTACCTCTACCCCTAATTATGCAGAACACAATTATATTTAATAAACGGAGATATTATACCTGCTGAGATGGTAATGTGGCTATGTTGTTACTACATTGTTTTAAGTTTATATGGTGATACCCCTTTATGATGTTTTTGGAAATTTAAAATGTGGTTGTTGGTATATTGCTTACGTGTGATGCTTGTTTATGTGGTCCATCTATGTTACGCCTACTTTAATTCTGATAATTGAGATTATTTGATTCCTTAAGGGTTTCATGGGCGATGAAGTTTAGTCTAGTGGCTACATTGTTGATGTTGGTAGTTCTAGAATCTTGTAGCATCCACACCTTAATTTAGAACCATGACACTTTAAATTATGACCTGAACTCTGTGGTATTTCTTATGTTAAAGCATGTTTAATCATTGTTGTATTTCTATCCTTGCATTGCTACAGTCCTTATTGAAGTATGTTATTGTTTTACACTTGTGAACGAAGTTGCAGATTATTGGTGGTATACTTTATATAGATGTAGCATAGTATGTGCATTTGCATTTGCATATGCATATGCATCGGAAGTTATGTCGTGAACCTGTGGTTGTGACCGTACCAGTACTCATCGTATGTTCCCGAGGAGGGATGCGATGTAAAAGTGGACATGTCATTGCATTCATATGCTTGGTTGTATGGAAGTGATTGTTGGATATGTTGCGGTTACTTTGGGAGTTATTATGAGAAGTGATGCTTCTCAGTGGTCATATGTATTGCGGTATGGCTTTTGGAATTATCAATATTTTATATGTGGTTTTGCATTGCATTCATATGCACAACAGAAGTTATTTTATTTTATTGCGATTATGTTAAATTGTTTGCAGCACATATACAATACCTATATTTATAGTTCTTCTGGGGTTATATATGCTGGTGATTTGGTGGGTTGTTATCTATTGTTCCTTATGAATCATAGATTATTTGAGATGAGTAGTTCTTTTACAAACTTATGATGTCATAGTTTTGCTATGATCACATAATTCTTAACATGAAGAAGTGCAGCTTTAAAACTGTCGTAGACTAAGATGCTAGGAATGTTGTTATCATGATACTTTTCTAATACTTGTTACAACATTAAATTATTATTTAAGCTATTGTGGTTTAAATAGCTTGTTAAAGTAGTTCACTTGCTGAGATTTTTCAATCACACCCTTATGATATTTCTCCCCAGATTGTTCTGCTTGAAGCTAGCATGGAGGGAAGGGATTAGAAGTACGTCCTCCATGTTCATGATATTACTTGACCATGCAAAGTAGTGTTGTAATAATAATAAGTATTGATGTTGGAGTCATTGCTTGCCTAATTGAAAAATGCCTTGAAGTTTGAACTTTGTTCTTTAATCACCTGAATATCACTAGGGTGTCAATATATGTAAGTGTGCTATTTTCATAGGTATCAATATCAATACATTATTGCTTTTGTATTGCCTCCTGTTACAAAGCAGGTGCTATTGATTTTTTTATATATAGTTTAGCATGCTTGTAGGGTAGTTTAGTAGCATCCCGGGGCATTTTTGGGTCATGGGGTGTTACAGTTGGTATCAGAGCCTAGGCTTTAGATTCTAGGTAAATAAGACTTATTTGACACACTTGCACATAGAAAGGTACGAGTTTGCATATCTTGCATACCACTTGATGATGAAGTGTAGGTTGTTCTAGTTTTCTTTTCTTTATTTGTTCGATGCGGTATATTGTGATTTCTATTGTTTCGCTATCCTGATATGTTATAACATTTTTGTTGTTATATGTAACTAAAGTGGTTTTACCTTTTGCTTTATATGCTTATGCTTGTGTTAGCTTTTAATCTTGATGTTCTAATTGGTACTCTATCAAGGTCTTGTAGTTATTGATGTTCGAGTGGTGTTGCGGTTGAGAGCTTTATGGTAGTCCATGTGGTGGTCTGTAGGACCTGATAACTTCTGGAAGCCTATAGAGGAAAGGTAGATTTGGACAGTGCGGATGGGTTTAGTGGAAGGCCTCCATAATGCCTTTTTCTGCTTTGCTGAGTGAGGTTGCTCAAGTGTTAGGGTTACGCCCCAACTATCTATATTCGAAGCAAATAGTTGAGTGGCAGATGGATTGGCCACCATGCCGTGCACATTAACTATTTTCTCTTGATATATCAAATGGATGGGTTGTTGTGTACCTTGTCCTATAGACTAGAGTGGTAATGTCTCAGCCTGACCTTCGTATGGTGTACGATCTTTCGCAATAATGCAGGGGCAATTGTATGCTGACCGCGGAGACGTGTGTGGATCCCAAAAGGTTTTGAATGGTGTTTGCAATCGTGTTGGTGAGGAGTGAGCTCTAGTTGTTTTAAGACCTAGTGTCTAAGCTTGAGAGCTTGCGCTTTGAGTTGGTTTGGGAGAAGTGTTTTGCTTGAAGCAATAGAGGCTTTGTAGTGTTATTTGGTATGCTCGTTTGTTTGCAGTAGTCTTAAAGGCTAAGTCTTGGTTTTGAGTGGTTTTGAGGTTGTAGCGAACATAGCCCTCTTAGGGCATGTATGTGATTTTAGTGATTAATGACAACATAGTCATTGAGACTAATATGTCTGTCAAGTATATACTTTAGTAGGTCTCATGCATACAATAAATGAAGAAGCCACCAAAGCCAAACTTAAAAAAGTTTAAAATGGATGAGCTTAGAAAAGATTGCACTCACTGGATGGTCCGGTGCTAAGAAAGAAGAAAACACTGGATGGTTCGATGCTCAGTGAAGTGTACACACTGGAGTATTTGACTCAGAAGGGAAGATTCGGTTCTATACACTGAAAGGTCTGGTGATTAGAGGGAATGTTTGAACGTCGGATGGTCCGATGCTCAAAATGAGTGCACACCAGAGACTTCACTGGAGCATTTTCCAGAAGATTTTCAGTGGGAAATGAGTTGTATTCACCGGATGGTCCGGTGATCAGATGGTCAATAGGCCCGAGAATTGCACAGTGAGAAGTTGCTCAGGTGGTAGAAGTATACACACCAGATAGTTCGATGATGGAGCTCAATGTTACACCAGAACATCTGGTGTTCACAATGAGCATGAGTGGGGTTCCAACAGCTAGTTGATACTACTATACACACCTAATGGTCCGGTGTTTGTACTACTATTAACACCGGATCAACCGGTGTTCATAGTCTTTTGTGACCATTGGAGCAACGGCTAGTCTGCGGGTTTGAGGCTATAAATACTCCCCGCCCCCACTCGGCCATTTGAGTGTGCTATAGTCCAAAGAAGCTCACATACACTTGATAAGACATCTAAGCCACCAAAGATTAGGGAGTGATTAGTGCTATTGGGCCTAGAGAGAGAGGTGTTGATATGTGTTGTTGCCTAGAGAGTAGATCAAGGAGTGATACTACATTATACCAAGTGGTATGCTAGCACCTTGGAGTCTTGGTGACTCTCCTGCACCGTGAGCCTTGGTGGCCCATTCTTGTTGACCCTTTGACTTGGTGTGGAGCAATGGCAAGACTCTTGTATGGAGACGCAGAGACTCTTGCCTTAGTTGCTTAAGTTCCGAAGTGAAGACGGCGGTAAGTGATCAGAAGTGAGGCTTATGGTGAGGCCTTGCCTTAGTGGCTTGGTGGGTCAACCTACTTGAGGCCAAGGTGGCTCAAGGGCCGTGACCGGGTGTCGTCTGAGAGCTATAGCCTCAGTGACTACTCCAACGTGAACTAGGGGCGACGTTTATGCCATCAATACCATATGATAAAAATTCTTGGTGCTGAGTTTGCTCTCTCTACCATCTTTACATTTCCACATTTACATACTTGCAATCTATCATTGCATCTTTACCTTCATAGAGTAATTTCCTAGGATTAGTTATAGGTTGTAAACCTTTTGAACAGGTAGAGTAGACACTAGATAAATCTAGAGAACATTTAGATAGAAATTAATATAGGTTTATTTTTGTGAAGTTTTTTGAGCCAATTAGTTTTAGGTATCCAAATTCACCCACCCCCTTCTTAGGACATCACTCATCCCTTCAGGGGTTAGTCGGGTGGAGTGGTCCACAAGCTCTAGAAGTTGCAGTTGTGTTGTAGTAGCTACCTATGTCAGCGCATTGCTAGTAAAGTGCCATCTTCCCTAAGCTTGCGCCAGTGATCCGCTTTGTGATTGTCGGGCCTTGAAGTGTTGTAGGCTGGTGCCTGTAAGACAAAGCCGAAGGTGCTGGTTAGACCTTGGCGGGTTCTGTCATGTTCACTTGGCAAGCCATCATTGCTACCATGTCGTTTAGTTGTTCCAAAGGGACAACTTAAGGTTATAACTGACCCTTCGGGGTCGTGGGTGCTGTCTGGATGTTGCTTCAAGTGGGAGACTGGTAGCATCAATTGAGATGCAATGTTGTCAGTGTAAGTTTGTGTGAGTGGTCATAGTGAACCAGCGGGTTTCATTCACTAAGTGAGTCTAGAGTTGGAAGGAAGTCTAAGTCATTCTAGCTTAGTAGCTGGAGGCATGGCTATTAGCTTGTTATGGTATCTCCTTTGGTGGCTCCTTATGTAGTCCAATCCAGTACCTTTCTTTTCTTTCCTGTTGGCTCTCGAGGATCGAGTGGGGTGGAAAGAGTAAAGCTAGTTTTTGGCTTGCGGTTTGCCACTTTGGAACGGGTCCACAGAGTTGCTCCAAGCTTGTCGCTAAGGTGAAGGTTGACTCAAGGGGTCTGGATAGGTCGCTTGCTTGGACTGGGGTTTCACCCGAGTTTAGTAGCACCGGCTGAGCGAAGTGTGAGATGCAGTTCCAGTGCCGCATTGGGTGTTCCCTAGGTGATACATGCTCGAGTTTGTTGGAGAGCACAAAGGAAGAGTGGTCGATGCCTGGATGGTGTTATTCCAGCAGAGGCCATGGGTGTTGTTGCTGTTCCTCTTCGAGAAGTGTGAAGGATGTCGAATGGTTTGGCCATCTTCTTGAAGGAATTAGAAGGCAAGTCCTGGAGAAGGGCTCCTCTGAGCTCAATTCTTGTAATAGGCCATGTGTTTTGAGGCACTTTCAATTTGTGGTTGTGCTTGGTGATCTTGCAAGTTGGTGTCATAGGCAAGCTTCACCCTTGTGGTCGAGGTGTCTGTTCCTCTACATTGAGCTGCTGAAGTCCAAGTTTTTTGTGCTTCGGGTTTCTTACCTCTTTGCTGAGGGAGTGTCTTCAAGACCCAGAGCTTGGGTTCGAGCTTCTTGTCCGATCTGCGAAGCAAGACCTTAAAGTATGCCTAGTGCATAGGTTGGGACCTTCGAGGCATATCCTCTGGTGGACTGCTTTCAAGTTGTGTAGTTTCTTTCAAATTAGTCCAAGCAGGAAGGGTCGTGTGCATTTATAGCAATTCCTTGTGTGGTCCCTCGAGCTGTCTGAATCGAGTACATTCTGAGTGTTGTGGTTTAAGTTTTGCATTGTAGTTGTATCGGGTATAGAACGGTTGAATTTAGGGACGAATTCCTTTAAGTGGGTAGAATGTAATGCCCAAGGAGTTGAACAGCCACTTTCTGATAGAATGTCACCATCATGTCATAGGATTTTTGTTTTAGTGGTATGCAGCGAGGTTTGATAAAAAGAAAAAGGTTGGCTTGGACTGGCTCTGGGCTGCCAGGGAAGGCCTAGCCGACCGCCCAGGCCTTCACAAGTCCTGGCTGCCCCCTTCCCTTTTGGCCCAAGGCCCATTTGGTGATCCCACACCCTAACCCTAATCCCCAACTCCTTCCCCACCTCCCTAGCTACCACCCACCCGTGCTGGATATCCTCCTTCCTCTGTTGCTGCTCTTGCGTAAGATAGAGAGAAAGGAGAGTGGGACAGCAGGCCGATGCCCCAATTCAAGGTAGGAGCTTCCCCTCTCTTGTTTCCCCACTAATGAACCTCTGATCTATGGTTGTTGTGCCAATTCAAGGTGTGGCTGGTGACGGCAATAGATCCAGTGGCGAGGTTGCAGCGAGGACGAAGATGGGAAAGAGGAGAAAGAACTGCAGGGATCGTCGCCGTCGACATCGCCTTCGCTATTTCCATGGAGAAACCCTAGGTAAGGCTTGACCCCCTGTAGCACGTGTTCTACCATGTTTTTGGTGCTGTAGCTCATGGTGGAAGTCAAGTAGAGGCGAGGTACTTGTAGAGATCGTCGAATCGATCATTTTCGGCACATTCTAGAAATGGCAGATTGTGCTGTCTCTGCTCATCATGCTATTAGAGTTTTTGGTGTGTTCTTGGGCTTCAACATGCTTCGCAAAATTGTCAGCCAGCTCGAAGAGTTCTTTGACCATCTAGATTTTCTAGGTAGCCATCTTCCCGACTAGACCTCTATCCTTGATGCCTCTCTTGAAGGCGATGATTACCGACCTATCAGAGATATCCGGGATCATATTATGCCTGTCACTAAACCTCAAGATGAAGTCCCAAAGAGATTTTTCCTTGCCTTGGTTCAGCTAATGGAGGTCATCTTCCATTCCTGGGCAGTCAAACGTACCTTGAATGTTGGTGATGAACTGAGCCTTCAACTTGGCCCTTGATCGGATCGAGTTGGGTGGCAGGTTCAACAACTAGGATCTTGTAGGCCCATTGAGGGCGGTTAGCAACTAATTGGTGATTACCTTCTTATTATTGCCACCTGCTCGAATAATAGTGGTGTAAACCTGTAACCACTTGTTAGGATTGAGCTTCCCATCGTACTTCTGGATTGGCCTCACTTTAAATGTCTCAGGCTATCATATCGACCAGAGCTCGGGTGTGAAGGCTTCGCAACCTTCATCGAAGTCTCTAGGTGGTGATGGAGGAGGATTGTCATGCCTGTTCCTTCGAACAGGGGAGTCACGTTGATAATCTCATCTTGGAGATCTGCGATCGTTATGATGATGATCGTCTTCAGGGAATTTCTTACGAAGGTTATAGATCATTTCCCTTAAGTCATGCCTATCGCAAGAGATGTGGTTCCGTAGGTCTTCCTAGTTCCTACACCTATAGATGGAGCAGTTGTAGTTTGACCGGTAAGGCTATGCTCGAGCTCGACCACCTGAGCTTCCCGCTTGTGATCCCTCGACTCGGGGGTGTCCACATTCGTGACTCCTTGAACTAGCGCCTTGCCAGCTAGGGTGACTAAAGTCGCTAGGGTTATTCACTCAAGCAACCTAGATCTGAGTCGCATCAAGTAGAGTGTTCAGCTGGTTGACAATCAGGGTTAAGGGATTCGCTAGATCCAACTCAGGGAAGGATCTTAGAATCAGATGTACACCCTACATGTTGGCCTCTGGAGTGATGAAGACACCACTGCTAATGCTTGGCTATGGTCGAGCCGACATCAGCCTGTGATTGTTGTATCGAGGGAGTTCGTTCCTTGATCTTGGAGTCGTTGTTGGTGGAAGCATCACTTGACCAAGAGGTCTCTCCATAACAAGTCAATGTCGAATACCGGGTTTCGGTGTTTGGGACCTACAAGGCTCCTGGTGTAGACGTCCCTAATCATAATTCTCAAATGATACTAGTACCATGGGCAGTGGCCGCTGCTACTGGATCCTCAGGGATTCGTGCACCATCAGTTACCATGGTGTTTGGATCTCCCGTGTTCTGGTCAGTGGGTAAGCCATCGACTCCTCCGGCAATAAAAACAAATCGATCTGTTTAGCTACTTTGGCCATTAATAGAGTTGTCGTCACTACTCTCATGACCTTCACCATCGTTGTCGATGTCTATGAACCGAATAACGTTAGGCTCCTCAGGATCCCAGTCAAGGTGACCCACTTCATGGTATGCACCCAATGGGCAGGACTTGACCATAAGGATATGGATCAATTTACTTTGATCGTCCCAGTAGTACGCCATAGTTCCGAAGGTGATCACAGATCTGGCAGGAAGTGATGTGAAGATGACTGGTGCCATCTCAAAGTAGTCGTCACTTCGGAGAATCCAATGCGGATGCGTAATTGAGACATGATCGATGCTGAAAAACAGATGAAGGCTCCTATCTGGCGTGCCAACTGTTGAAGATTAGTGCCCAACAATATATTCATAATTAAATAGGGGTACCTTCGAGCTCAGAGATCAAGCAAGAAACAAGGCACACGATGTATACTGGTTCGAACCCTCTATTGGAGTAATACCCTATGTCCTATGTGGACGTTGCTGTATATTCACTGTCTCGAGTATGAGCAATGTGACTGAACCTATTACAATGGAGGATATTAGATCTAGGCTAATCTGGGCTTGAAGTCACTGAGAATCTCCAATTGCTGGGGTCTTGGTGTTACTCTGTCGTCCCTCTCTCTCCCCTAGGGTCTACGTCCCCGCATTATATAAGGGTCGATGAACCATCCCGATCCTGTCGTAGTCGATAGAAAGTCATTTGTCTTGTTGGCCAAGGAAAATTAGATGAATCTGACCTAGATACTAACTATACTTGATTGGGTAACCTGATCAAGACCTTCCTGGTATGTGTCTTCGAGATTTCCAAGTATATCAGGTACCACAAGTTTGAATCCGCAATATCCGAAGCTGTTAAACATTTGTATAGTGTACCCTGTCTATATATGGTGTACTCCTCATGTATATATACACTATAGTTAGATATTCTACATGTACGAAGGATTTTAGGCCAAGAATATATATATTTGGCAAGGACATCGAGCTTTCTTTCCAACAGATCAAACAATACGAGATTTGGAGTTTCCTACTAAGAGATGCATCTATTTCATTGGAAGGTGTGCAAGCTATCAATGTGACACGTGAGTATAGCCGAACATGGAGAATTCATGGTTTACAAGGCAAGTTTAGATGATATCCAACTATACCACATCTTTCCATACGTTTAAAAGGCTTCCTTTCCATGTTCTTCGAGGATTCAAGCCCTTTGAAATATGGAGATTGAAGATAAGGAAGTTTGAAGTCACTTCAGATTCAATTTGTTGTAGCCATGCAACCATGTTTATTCTATAGAAAAGATTGTAGCAATTGCTCTTGTTCTCATCTAGGGTTTAGCCTCTTGCAAACCAAAATCTAGATAGGGAGTTAGGAGCTATCGTCAATTGTTCTTGTTGTTCCGCTGGGAATTGAGGGTGCACTTCATTCACTTCTGCATGGTCGAGTGGATTAATCCATCATAGCATGTGGTTTTGCAAATTCAAAGTGAAAGGTGTGTTGCATGGCTAGCGTGTTGTTCATCCACTTCGTTGGGTTTCACAGTATATTCAGATTTTGCATCGAGGAGGTTGGGCCTCCCATATCGTATGGTATAAGAGCTCAAAAAGAGGTTAAATGAAGCACTCTTGCTCCTTTTTCTTGATTTTAGTAAAACTTTTGAGATCGAGTGTGATGCTAGTGGAATTGTTATTGGTGGTGTTTTGATGTAAGACAAGACAATTACATATTTTTGTCAGAAACTTGGTAGTGCTCAACTGAATTATCTTGTTTATAACAAAGAACTTTTTGCTCTTATGCGTGTTTTGGAAAATTGGGAACATTATATTTGGACTAAAGAATTTGTTATCAATTTTGATCATGAAGCTTTAAAATATTTGAGAGGCCAAGCTAATCTGAACCGTAGACATGCTAAGTGGATTGAATTCATTGAATCTTTTCTCTATGTTGTGCGTTATAAAAAGGGTAAAGAGAATGTGGTTGTTGATGCTTTGTCTAGAAAGAGTGTTCTTTTATCTCAATTGGAAGTTATAGTTCCAGGTTTGGAGAGTTTGAGAGAATTGTATGCTGATGATCATGAATTTTCAGAACCATATTCTAATTGCAAAGATGGTAAAGGCTGTGAAAAGTATCTTGTTCATGATGGATTTTTGTTTATGGCTAATAAGCTATGTGTTCCTAAATCATCGATGTGTTTGCTAATGTTGCAGGAATCACATGTCGGAGGTTTGACGGGACACTTTGGGAGAGAAAAGAATTACATGCTGCTGTACGAGAATTTTTATTTGCCTAAGATGAGGCGAGATGTCAACAGGTATGTACAAAGGTGTGTAAGTTGTCATAAAGCAAAATTGAAACTGAACCCTCATGGTTTGTATACCCCTTTGCATGTTCCTAGCTCACCATGGGAAGATACTAGAATGGACTTTGTTTTAGGATTGCCTACGACTAAGAGGGGGATGGATTCTGTATTTGTCATTGTTGATAGGTTCTAAAAAATAGAGCATTTTATTCCCTATCACAAAGCGATAATGTGTCGCATGTAGCTGACTTATTTTTTAGGGAGATTGTACGTTTGCATGTAGTCCCTCTCACTACTGTGTTCGACCGTGATGTCAAATCCGTGAGCTACTTTCAAAGACTTTGTAGGCCAAGATGGGTACTAAGTTGTTGTTTTCGATGACTTGTCACCCACAAGTTGATGGACAAACAAAGGTAGTGGATCGAACACTATCTGTGCTACTGCGAATGATGATCAAGAAGAATTTGAAAGAATTGGGAGACTGCTTGACGAAAATGGAATTTGCATATAATAGAGTGGTGCATTCAACTCCGCAACTCATGCTCGTTCTTCCTATGATTAGACGCAGCCAACATAGAGGGGAATAGGGCCTTCCAATCAAGATCGTGCTTGCTTTTTCGCTGGGAATTGAGGGTTTGATAGTTATCTTTGACCGTAAGATTTGATGAATCTATAGAGGCGCAAGTCCCTACAATGGTAGTGGGTGAATGTCTACGGATTTGGCGAGTTCCACGTTCTATCTTTGGCGGGTTAAAGAGGTGCAAGTCCATTTAATGGTAGTAGGTGAACACCTATGATTCCTCGTTGTTTATCTTTGGTGATCTTACGTCGAGAAGATTGGGCCATTCCTCCATATTAGTGTTCTAGGTCATGTTTGAGCTTGTTCCCGTTGATTTTGCTTTGGTGTTAATTTGGTCTAAACCGAGACAAAAAATAGGTCCAGAACGGATTGATTTCATGAAATATATGATTGGAGCGAACCGTACCTAGAATGCATATGATGATCCTCCCAGGTGTCCTAGGTCATTTTGGAGCTTGTTCCGGTTGATTTCCCTCCGGTGCTAATTTTCATGAAAATTGACCCAAAAATGGGTACAGAACGGGTGGACTTCACAAAACTTACGAATAGAGTGAAATATGCCCAGAATGCACTAGGTTGTCTTCCCTGGTGTCATAGTTCATGTTGGAGCTTGTTCCAGTTGATTTTTCTATGATGCTAATTTGATCCAAAATGAGACCGAGAAATGGTCCAAAATAGGTGGATTTCACAAAAGTTATGACTGGAGCGAAACGTTCTCAGAACGCACCAGATGGTCCACCTTGGTGTCATCGGTAACGTTGGAGCTTCTTACGATTGATTTCGGTCTGGTGTTAATTTGGTCTGAAATGGGCCCAAAAATGGGTCCAGAACAAGTGGATTTTATGACCATAGTGAAATGCGTCCATAACGCACTGGATGGTCCTTCCACGTGTCATAGGTCATGTTGGAGTTTTTTCTGGTTGATTTCGCTCTGGTGCTAATATTCATGAAAATGGGTCCACAATGGATGTATTTCACAAAAGATATGACGAGAGCGAAACGTTCCAAGAACGCACCAGAGGATCCTCCTAGGTATCGTAGGTCATGCTGGAGCTTATTCCAATTTATTTCATTCTGGTGTTAATTTGGTCCAAAATGGGCCCAAAAATAGGTCCAAAATGGGTGGATTTCGCAAAAGATATGACCAGAACGTGATGCGTCCAGAACGCATCGGATGGTCCTCTGAGGTTTCATAAGTCAAGTTGGAGCTTGTTTCGGTTGATTTAACTCCGGTGTTAGTTTAGTCTGAAATAGGTGTGAAAATGGGATAAGAACTGATGGATTTGAGAAAAGTTATAACTGGAGCGAAACACACCTAGAATGAACTAGATGGTCCTCTCAGGTGTCGTAGGCCATGTCGGAGTTTGTTCTAGTTTATTTTGCCCCGGTGCTAATTTTCATCAAAACATACCCAAAAGCGAGACCTGAATGGGTGGATTTCACAGAAGTTATGACCAACGAAAAACACAATCAGAACACAATGGATGGTCCTCTCATATGTCATAGGTCATGTTGCAGCATATTCTGGTTGATTTCACTCCTGTATTAACTTAGTCCAAAATAGGCCCATAAACGGGTCCAAAATAGGTGGATTTCACAAAGGTTGTGACCATAGTGAAATGCACCTAGAACGCACTGGATGGTCCTTTCAAGTGTCGTAGGTCATGTTGGAGATTGTTCCCATTGATTTTGCTCTGGTGTTAATTTGGCCTGAAGCAAGCCCAAAAATAGGTTTGAAATGGATTGCCTTCACGAAAGTAATGATTAGAACTCACCCAGAACACATTAGATGGTTCTCCCAGGCGTCCTAGGTCATATCGAAGCTTATTCCAATTGATTTTCCTCTAGAGCTAATTTTCATGAAAATGGTCCCGAAAACGGGTACGAATTGGGTGGATTTCACAAAACTTACTACCAGAGTAAAATGCACCTAGAACACACCAAATGGTCCTCCCAGTGGTGTAGGTCGTGTTTCAGCTTGTTTTGGTTTATTTTGCTCCAGTGCTAATTTTAATGAAAATGAACCCAAAAACGGGTCCACAACTGGTGGATTTCACAAAAATTATGACCGAAGTGAAATGTGCCTAGAACGCACCAGATGATCTCCATAGATGGCGTAGGTTGTATTTGAGTTTGTTCTTGTTGATTACACTTTGGTGCTAATTTTAATGAAAATGGACCCGAAAACGAGTCTATAACTGGTGGATTTCACAAAAGTTGTGACCGAAGCAAAATGCGCCCATAATGCATTGAATGGTCCTCAAATGTGTCATAGGTCTTGTTGGAGCTTGTCCTAGTTCATTTTGTTCTGATGCTAATTTTCATGAAAACGGACCCAAAAACAATTCCAAAACAGGTTGATTTCACCAAAGTGATGCGAGAGCAAAACACGCTCATAATGCATCAGATGGTCCTCGTAGGTGTTGTAGGTCATGTCCGAGCTTCTTCTGGTTGATTTTGATCTAGTGTTAATTTGGACCAAAATGAGTCAAAATAGCTATATAATGCCTAGATTTCACAAAAGTTATGACCGGAGTGAAACACGCCCAGAATGCACTGGATGGTCCTCCTTGGTGTCGTAGGTCAAGTTGGAACTTGTACTAGATGATTTTTCTCTGGTGCTAATTTTCATGAAAATGGACCTAAAAACGAATCCAGAATGGGTGGATTTCAGAAAAGTTATGAGCAGAGCTAAACGCTCCCAGCATCCACTGGATAGTCCTCCCTAGTGTCGTAGGTAATGTTGAAGCTTGTTGCGAATGATTTCGCTCTAGTGTTAATTTGGTCCGGAATGGGTCTAAAAATAGACCCATAACAGGTGGATTTAATAAAGGATATGATCAGAGCGAAACACACTCAAAATGCACTGCATGGTCCTCCAAGGTATCGTAGGTAATGTTGCAGCTTGGTTCGGTTGATTTCGCTCCATTGTTAATTTGGTCTGAAACGGTTTGATTTCACAAAAGTTATCATTGGAGCGAAACATGCCCAGAATGCATCAGATGGTCCTCCCAGGTGTCGTAGGTCATGCTTTAGCTTGTGCCAGTTGATTTTGCTGCAGTTTTAATTTTGTCCAAAACGGGCCTGAATACGAATCCAAAATGGGTTCATTTCATGAAAATTATGACCGGAGCAAAACATGCCCAGAATGCACTGGATGGACCTCCAAGGTGTCACTGGTCATGTCGGAGCATGTTCTGGTTGATTTTGCTGCTGTGTTAATTTGGTCTGAAATGGTTTTATTTCATGAGTTATGGCCGAAGCGAAACGTGCCTAGAACACACTGCATGGTCCACCCTAGTGTCCTAGGTCATGATTTAGAATGTACCGTTGATTTCGCTCTAGTGTTAATTAGGTCTAAAATAAACCTGAAAATGGTTATGACAAAAGCGAAACGCGCCCAGAGCGCACCAGATGGTCATCCTTGGTGTCGTAGGTAATGTTGGAGCTTGTTCCTATTGATTTCGCACCTTTGTTAATTTGGATCGAAATGGGCCCATTTTACAAATGGATTTCATAAAAGTTATGACCGGAGCCATGCCCAGAACATACCGGATGATCCTCCTAGGTGTCGTAGCTCATGTTGGAACATGTTCCGGTTGATTGTGCTTTCTTGCTAATTTTCATGAAAATAGATTCACAACGTGACCAGAACGCACTAGATGGTCCTCCCTGATGTCGTATGTCTTGCTTTAGCTTATGCTTGTTGATTTTGCACCAGTGTTAATTTGGTCCGAAATGGGTTAGGATGGGTTAATTTCATGAAACCTATGATCAGAGCAAAACACACCCAAATCGCACTGGATAGTCCTCATAAGTGTTGTAAGTTATGACGGAGCTTGTTCTGGATGATTTTGCTCTGATGCTTATTTTCATGAAAATGGACCTGAAAACGGGTCCAAAACAAGTGGATTATGGAAAAGTTTTTACCAGAGTGATATGTACCCAAAACTCACTAGATGGTCTTCCCTAGTGTCATAGGTAATGATGGAGCTTATTCTGGTTGATTTCGCTCCATTGTTAATTTTATCTGATACGGGTCGATTTCAAGAAAGTTATGACCAGAGCAAAAAAAAAAGCCCAAAATGCACTAGATGCTTCTCCCTGGTGTCATAGGTCATGTTTTAGCTCGTACCGGCTGGTTTCGCTCCAGAGTTAATCTAGTCGGAAACTGGCCTGAAAACGGGTCCAAAACGGGTGGATTTCACTAATGTTATGCCCGAAACGCACCGATGGTCCTCCCTGGGGTCATAGGTAATGTTGGATCTTGTTCTAGTTGATTTTGCTCTGGTGTTAGTTTGGTCGGAAATGGTAAAACGGGCCCAAAACAGGTGGATTTCATATATGTTATGACTGGAGCCACGCCCAAAACAGACCAGATGATCCACCAAGATGTCATAGGTCATGTTGGAGCAGGTTTCGATCGATCATGCTCTGTAGATAATTTTCATGAAAATAGACCCAAAACACACCGGATGATCCTCCCTGATGTCGTAGGTCTTGCTTTAGCTTATGCTGGTTGTTTTTGCTCCAACGTTAATTTGGTCCGACATGGGTCCACAACGGGTTGATTTCAATAAAGTAATGATCAGAGCGAAACACGCCTAAATCGCATCATATGGTCCTCCCAAGTGTCGTAAGTTATGACGGAGCTTGTTCCGGATGATTTCTCTCTGATGCTAATTTTCATGAAAACAGACCTAAAAATAGGTCTAAAATGAGTGGACTTTAGAAAAGTTTTTACCAGATCGATATGTGCCTAGAAGGCACTGGATGGTCTTCCCTAGTGTCGTAGGTAATGTTGGAGCTTATTCCGGTTGATTTTGCTCTGTTGTTAATTTTATCTAAAACAGGTTGATTTCACGAAAGTTATGCCTGGAGCAAAACACACCCTAAATGCACCGAATGGTTCTCCCTGGTATCAAAGGTCATGTTTTAGCTTGTGTCGGTTGATTTCGCTTTGGTGTTAATTTGGTCTAAAACTAACCTGAAACGGGTCCAAAACTGGTGAATTTCATAGAAGTTATGCTTGAAATGCCCCAATGGTCCTCCCTGGTGTCATAGATAATGTTGGGCTTTTTCTGGTTGATTTTGCTCCTGTGTTAGTTTGGTATAAAACGGTAAAATAGGCCCAAAACAGGTTGATTTCATATAAGTTATGACCGGAGCCGTGCCCAGAACGGACCGGATGGTTGTCCTAGGTGTCTTAGGTCTTTCTGGAGCTTGTTCCAATTGATTTCACTCCGGTGTTAATTTAGTCTGAAATTGGCTTGAAAATGGGTCCAGAACAGGTTGATTTCCTAAAAGTTACGACCGAAGCAAAACATGCCCAGAATGCACTGGAAGGAGCTCCCAAGTGTAATAGGTTATGTTGGAGATTGTTCTGGATGATTTCTCTTTGATGCTAATTTTTATGGAAATGGACCTGAAAATGGGTCCAGAACGGGTGGATTTCAGAAAAGTTATGACTGGAGCGAAATGCTCCCAAAATGCACTGGATGGTCCTCCATGGTGTCATAGGAAATGTTGGAGTTGTCCGGTTGATTGCTCTGGTATTAATTTGGTCCGAAAGGTCCCATTTTACGGGTGGATTTCATAATAGTTATGACTAGAACCACGCCCAAAACACACCGGATAGTCCTCCCAGATGTCATAGGTCATGTTGGAGCTTGTTCCACTTGATTTCCCTCATGTGTTAATTTGGTCTGAAATGGGCCTGATAACGGGTTAGAACGAGTTGATTTCACGAAAGCTATAACCATAGCAAAACGCACACAGATTGCACTGGATGGTCCTCCCAAATGTCGTAGGTCATGTTGAAGCTTGTTCTGGTTGATTTTGTTACGGTGTTAATTTGGTCCGAAATGGGTTGATTTCATGAAAATTTTGACCAGAGCGAAACATGCCTAGAATGCACCAGATGGTACTCTCTGGTGTTGTAGATCATGTTTTAGCATGTGCCGGTTGATTTTGCTCTAGTGTTAATTTGGTCTAAAACTGGCTTGAAAACAGATCCAAGATAGATGGATTTCAGTGAAGTTATGAATTGAGCGAAACTTTCCTAGAATGCACCGGATGGTCATCCCTGTTGTCGTAGGTAATGTTGGAGCTTGTTCCTATTGATTTTGCTCTATTATTAATTTGGTCCAAGTCGGCCCTGTTTTACGAGTAGATTTCATAAAAGTTATGACCGGAGCCACGCCCAGGATGTACCATATGGTCATCCTAGGTGTCATATGTCATGTTAGAGATTGTTCCAGTTGATTTCACCCCGGTGTTAATTTGGTCTAAAATGGGCCTGAAGACTAGTCCGGAATGGGTTGATTTCACGAAAGTTATGACCAGAGCGAAGCACATCCAAAATGCATCGGATGATCCTCCCTGGTTCCGTATGTCATGTTGGAGCTTGTTCTGGATGATTTTTCTCCAGTGCTAATTTTCATGAAAACGTACCTGAAAACATCCAGAACGGTTAGATTTTAGAAAAGTTATGACTGGATCGAAACACTCCAAGAACACAACGGATAGTCCCCTTGGTGTCGTAGGTAATATTGGAGCATGTTCCGTTGATTTCGCTCATGTGTTAATTTGGTCCGTAACTGGTTCATTTCACAAAAGTTATGAATAGAGCGAAACATGCCTAGAACACACTGGATGGTCCTCTCTAGTGTTTTAGGTCATGTTTTAGCTTGTGCCAGTTTGATTTTGCTCTGGTGTTAATTTAGTCCGAAATAGGCCCAAAAAAGGGTCCAAAACAGGTTTATTTCTCGAAAGTTATGACCGGAGCGAAGCATGCCCAGAACACAACGGATGGTCCTATTAGGTGTCGTAGGTCATGTTGGAGCATGTTTGGTTCATTTCGCTCTGGTGTTAATTTGCTCTGAAACAGGACCAAAAATAGGTCTAGAACGAGTGGATTTCACAAAAGTTATGACTCGACCAAAACATCCCATATTGTATTAGATGGTCCTTCGAGGTGTCGTAGGTCTTGTTGGAGCTTGTTCTGATTGATTTCACTCTGGTGCTAATTTTCATGAAAGTTGACCTAGAAACAGGCCTAGAAAGGGTGGACTTCACAAAAGTATGACCAGAGCAAAACATGTACAGAACACATCGGATGGTCCTCCTAGGTTTCATAGCTCTTGTTGCAGTTTGTTTTGGTTGATTTCACTCATGTGCTAAGTTTCATGAAAATTGACTCAAAAATGGGTCCAGAAAGGGTAGATTTCACAAAAGTTATGACTAGAGTGAAACGTGCACAGAACAAACCAGATGATCCTCCCTGGTGTGGTAGGTCATGTTTTAGCTTGTGCCAATTTATTTTGCTCCCGTGTTAATTTGGTCCGAAACTAGCCCAAAAATGAGTCAAGAATGGGTGGATTTCACAAAAGTTATGACCGGGGCGGATCGTGCCAAGAAAGCTCCGGATGGTCCACCCAATTGTCGTAGGTCATAGCAAACATACCTATGAAAAGTGAGAGATGTAAAACCCCCATGATGTCGATGCACAAGGCACCGTTGAAAAGAAAGCAAATAACGCATAGTCGATGGAGAAGGGGAAGCTGATCGTGAGTCGCATAGAGCCCTTCCCTAAAACCTTATTCTCCCTCTCCCAATGTAGGATCACAAGGACGATAGGTTTCATAGACCTACTCTCCTGATCATCGGTGCATGCAAGCGCAGTGGGACATAGTAGACTATCTGTGGTAGCGCATCAAAGAGGAAGAGGCAAAACCCTAATTGCGTATATCCTTTGTGTTGGAGGCCGGTATATATATATATATATATATATATATATGAAGCATTTTTTGTACTCCCGGGTGTATGTACTCCTATAATAGGTGTTCAGAAAGGAGTATGTACATCTTAAAAAGTAGTATGTACATCTCAGAAAAAAAATATTTCACTTATAAAGAAGTATATATCTCATAAAATAGTATATCAATATTAGAAAGTAGTATATACATCTCAAAAAGTAGTATATACTTGAGTTATAATGGGACTGACTATGGATCGAACCGGGAGTATGTACTCCCCCGGCGTACATACTACTTTTCCTATATAGAGAGAGAGAAGTTGTGTGGTCGAGATGTGTCAAGATCAGACTCTTTACCGACATCTACATCGCTACTCCTTGGCCGTAGCCCTGACCACAGCCCGAACTAGCCTAGCGAGGCAAGGTGAGCGAGTGTGCGCTTGTGGCCTTCTAGTCATCTCATCCATATGTGCTAAGGGAGTGAGGGACATAACTCCTTATAAGTTGGTCTCCCTCCACTAGAAATGTAGGACTAAACCAACCACCTCAAATTCTTAATGGCCCTTTGAGATTTATTGGAAATTATTCTTAAAAATAAATAGGCTAGGACCATATATCCCAACAAAGAGGTCCTAGTTAGCTTGTTGTTTTTGTTTCGTTTCCTCTCTCTTTTTATGATTGATCGCATCGACGCTTCGCCTGTGCCCCTTATCCAAGCCCCATCGTATCCTGCGGCTACTTAGCGGCCACGGGGTGTGAGATTTCGAGGGGCATTGTGTTGCAGTAGGTTGGAGTGGGGAGCTCGGAGTTATTAGGTTTTTAGGATATCAGAAGAGTCAGGTGATTTTGGCATGGAGACTTTTAGTCGTGCCGGTGCCGGGGTGTTTATCCCTTCGCCATGTTAGGCCGACCAGGCCTTAGAAATGATGCAGGGTGTTGTCCCTGTCCGGTATGAAGGTACTACCTTCAAGATGCCAGAGCTGTCTTTGCCTATCCGCCATTTTAGGTTTGCTAGGCCCAAAGGATGATGGACGGAATGCCTGTCCAGCACGGAGACTTACGTCTTCAAGATGCTGGAGCAGTCTTTGCCTATCCGCCACATAGGTTAGCTAGACCTTAAATATGGCGGACGGAATACCTGTCCAGCACGGAGGCTTATGCCTTCAAGATGCTGGAGCGATCTTTGCCTATCCACCACGTAGGTTAGCGAGAACTTAAAGATGTCGGACGGAATGCGTCCAGCACGGAGGCTTATGCATTCAAGATGCTAGAGCGGTCTTTGCCTATCTTCCATGTAGGTTGGTGAGACCTTAACAATGGCAGACAGAATGCCCGTCTGGCACGGAGGCTTATGCCTTCAAGATGCTGGAGGGTCTCTTTTTTTGTATCTTCGGAGAGGACTGAGCCTAGTCCTTCGTCGGGGAGGGGCATCGCAAGTGTTTCGAGGTGGGAAAGGTGTGCCTTTATGGCCTCGAATCTGTTTAGAGTTCCCCGTCCCAGGATGGCATTATAGGCATATGGTACATCCACGACGTCAAAGGTGATGACCTCGGATCATGATGCAGAGCCTTCGCCGAAGATGTTCGGGAGTTCTATCTGTCCTAGGGCATTGATGGGGGGCCCCATTGAATCCTTGGAGGGGTCTGCTGCTTGGTCAGAGCCGGCTTCATAGAATTGGGAGCTGGTCGAAGGCATGCACGAATAGGAGGTCTGCTGAGCTGCCTCCATCGACCAGTATTCTTTGGTCCTCGACTTCGATGATGTTGGCTGAGATGACCAAGGCATCGGAGTGGGGAAATTTTACCCCTTCG
The DNA here is from genome assembly GCF_958298935.1 of Phragmites australis. Classification (NCBI taxonomy): domain Eukaryota; kingdom Viridiplantae; phylum Streptophyta; class Magnoliopsida; order Poales; family Poaceae; genus Phragmites; species Phragmites australis. The sequence goes on along the minus strand of NC_084939.1, from coordinate 13,259,343 downwards.
AAGTTGTCGACGGTGAACTTCACGGGGGCGTCGGCCCAGTTGGGGGCCTATCAATGGATGCTAGACGCTCTGATGTGGTGTACCCCGCGTGCGTAGTCTCACTGCTTTGGTTTCGAAGTGCAACCAGAGCTCTCTTCGTCGGTAATGTCAAGGATGATCTGTTTGCCCCGCGCCCCTTCATCACTATACTGCTGTAGGGATGACAGAGGTGGTGAAGGTAGGGCCAACTACGGAGGATTCTACAGTGCCACATGGTCGACCCGTCGGTTAGCCAATGGCCTGCGATCTTCGGACCACCCCATGGGGGCCCCATCAATTGAGGTGAAGGCCGCCTTCCACTCGAAGTACTCCTCTCGGAAGGTGGTGAGGGTTCGGCAGTTGTCGGTATTATGTCCTCGTCATGCGCCATGTAGAGTGCACCAGGATTCTTCCTCAAAATGTTGGTTTGGGGCATGGCTTCACTCCGGGAGGCCTCCAGAGCGTCCCCGACCGCGTTCCCTGGGGTGGCTTTGGTTTGGAGCCCCGCGGTTTGGGCTGATATTGCTGATGTTTCAGCATTGTCATTCCCGCCCCCGTAGGGACCCAGCGGTAAGGGCCTCCTTTAGGCTCCTCTTTGCTGGGGGAGTGCGGGTGTGTGACGATCCGGCCTATGAGTGTGGTCTCTCGGAATTGGCACGGGAAGCCTCGCTAGCATGTGAGCGCCTCCGGCAGAGTTTTTCCTCCTCCACCCACGCATATTCCTCAAACTTGCTCATGAGGGCTTCTACCATGCGCATTGGGCGTCAGTTCAGCCGATCGTATAGGGGGCCTTCGGCCAGGCCCTGGGTTGTAGCACTGATGACCGAAGAGTCTGATATGCCCCTAATCTGGGCTTTGGTCTGGGAGAACCTTTGAAAGTAGTCCCGGAGGGTTTCGTCTGGCCCCAACCTGATAGTGAAGAGGCTGCCGGAGGTTACTGGTTAGATGAAGGTGCCCTGGAAGTTGCTACGGAAGAGGTCTCGGAGTTGGGACCAGGTGTGAATGGTTCCGGGGTCCAGCGCCCAGAACCAGCGTATGGCCACCCCTCCTAGGGAGAGGGGGAAGCATTTGGCCATGGTGGCTGGTCCGCCTACACTGGCCTCTATGGCTAGGGTGTAGGATCAGATGAACTCGTCAGGGTCCGAATCACCTTTAAACTTGGGCAACTTTGGGGTCCGAAAATCCTCTAGGAATGGCATTTCCTGCAGGTCGGCCCGCAGTGGAGAGTCGTGGTCTTGTAGGGGTCCTCACGACACCGGCCCCGAGGCTCCGAGGACCAAACGGGTCGGGTCCTTGCACCGAGGGGTTTGTCTATTCATGGAGCTTGGATCGGAACCGTGACGGCCGTCCCGGGAGTGGCAGTGAAGGTGTGGGCATCTTGCTGTTCGGCCCGTAGGGCCGTTCGTAGTTCCTCCATTTGGGCCAGGAGTGCCGCCAAGCGCGATTGCCGCTCGGGCAGAATAGTGTTTTCGGCAGTAGCACCGACCGCAGCCCCGAGGGGCACAGCGGGGGCCTCGCCTTACTGTTGCTGGGTCTCCGGGGTAGAGAACCCTTCGGTGTCACCCGCAACTGTAGTTATGGTTGGGTCGGTGGTGGCCGTAAGGTTCCCGTTCCCCCAGCTGGGGGGCTGTTGTCGGCGCTGGCTGCGTATAGCCAGGTAGACTGCCACGCAGACGTGACTAGAGGGTCGGCAGCCGCTGATGCGGCCTTGGTGGTCTTCTTCTTGGCTAGCATGCTACCTCTCTTAGCACTTCTGTGTTCGAGTCCCCATGGATGGCGCATTGTTGGAGCAAGAGTTCGTCTTGCCCCAGCAAGTACAGCGAGAGTTTCTTCTAAGGAGGAGACTCAAGCTTGGAGACAAAGTTTAATAGGAGGGAACACCACGAATGTATTGATGGTAGAAAAAATGGATCGCTCTAGGAGTATCACAGCGTGACTTGGTGTGTTTTCACCTTTGTATCTTTTTTTGCTGTCTTGCCCATCCCCTGCCCAGAGTACCATGGCCTGCTATTTATAGGGTCGTGCGTAGCTTGGCGTACAAGTTATCATAATGCACAAATATCTGGGATCTGAGCGAATTACTGGGCCTTATCCCGGATAACTACCTTCTACCCTATCAGGGAGATAAATATCCATCGTGGTAATTATCGTGGTGCCTGCCCACCAAGTGCGGCCCGGCGCCGCACTATCAGGGGCGTCAGGACAACCTCCATCATGCGGGGTGTCAGAGCGGCATCCGCTAGCCTAGGTATTAAATGCCGGTCACCTCCTCGTAGGCAAAGTACGACCGGTGCTTCCCTTTTGGTAGATCTTTTCTGAGGCCTGATGACTCACCCAGTAGCCTCCGGGAAGTTGGCCCGGGCAGCGGGAGGCTAAGGTCTCGTGAGACAGAGCCTTTGGGAGGCTGAGCCTCCGGGAGGCGGGACTCTGGAAGGCTGGGGCTTCGGGAGTCCGAGGCCTCGGGAGACCGAGCCTTTGGGAGGCTGAGCCTTCAGGAGGCGGGACTTCGGAAGGCTGGGGCTTTGCACCCAACCATTGAAAATGACAAGGAAGGTCAAGGTTTGGCGATATTGAAATGAAATGAGGCATTTTAGCAAGGTTCAACTAGACAGAGTGTCCCTTTTTTAAAGACTTAAAGTGGGCTTCGGAAGGCTGAGGCTTCGGGAGGCCGAGCCTTCGGGAGGCAGGGCTCCGGAATGCTAGGGCTTCAGAAGGCGGAGGCTTCAAGAGGCCGAGCCTTTGGGAAACCGAGCCTTTGGGAGGCCAGGTTGGTTAAGCTAAGGGGCCGTCTGGGGTCCTTAATAACGACCCCAAACAGATTCCTAATGGCAATGTTTATAGCATATGTTGGCAATGATAGGTGCAAGATCATCTAGCAGACATTTCATGGAACGATCTAAATGATGATATTGAATGATTCAACAATAAGTGAATTTCCCATAGAATTGAGACTCCAAAGTAAGCATAGTTTCAATGTTGCTTTTATTCGATGTAAATTGATCTGAGTAACAATAAACAATGAACATTTGCTATGTAGCACTTTTGAACTAATAGAAAGCACAAGGAATATATTTAAAACAAGCAAGCAAAATAGACTAATGTGTTAGCCTTTAGGACAGTGCACCGTCTTGCTCTTTACCAACATGTACAGGAAAAAACATATAAACTTAATTGTAGATTTGCAAATATGCAAAACAAGATGACTGTTGCATGTATGTACCTGAATGTTCGGTTGGTACCAATATTCAACTAGCCTGTCCACTCTTCTTTTTTCATTTTAGATGGGGGTTCGTGGGCCAGCAGCTGTTCTTTTTGTGAGTGATGCATTGAAGTACTTCCTTTTAAGCAAATATTGTTGCTGCCTTACTCCCCTCTTAATTATATCTGTACATGCATCCTTGCTTCATCCATCTTGTCTAATCTCAACATCCAGTTTTGTCTAATATAACAGATAATACTTGTAGTCAGATTTATCACATATAAAGCTTCAAAAGCAGAAAGTATTATGAACAATGAAATAAGTGACTCACCGCAACTTTTCTTAGTACTCTAGATACAAGTTCCTTGCCATTGCTATCTTTGTAGTCTTTCCATGTTGGATAGATAGGTAGGTCATCTGTAAGGGCAACACCACATTCTGAAGCCAATTTTGCAGCTTGTACTGGAACCTCTGGTCTTATCTTCGTTTCAGGCACAAGAATTTTCAATTTGCTTCCTCTTTTGTTCATCCTCTCAAGCCCATGAGCCATGATCTTCTTACGAACCTCTTTAGGCATGGTGGGAGCTGCATATACCGAGAAAAAAAAGTGTTATGTCTACGGTACATGTTCTAGACACAAAAGGGAAGATGTGATTGCTTGGATATTGGCACTGTGTACCTGCAGTATCCACTGTAGCACTTCCATGTGAGCAATTTTGTGCTGTCTCAAGAGGATCAACATCAAGGAATGCATTTTCTTCACCAATGTTAGCAACATCAAGCAATGCATTATCTTCACCAGTGTTTTCCTCAGTGATCTCATTGCTCTATCGGGAACTCTGTCCTCCCGATGAGTTGTCCGTAAGGATTGACGAGTTCCTTCCGACATCATCCAGAGTGCGCAACTTAGGTGCCATGGACCTTGTGCACCTTGCAGGGTTGAGCTGCAATTGGGAGGAATTTGACCTTCTGAACCTTCCAAGGCTGAGCTGCAATTGGGAGGCAACTGACCTTGTGCATCTGGCAGCTGGGGTCTGCTGCAATTGGCTAGCAGCTGCTGCAATTGTCCAGCAGTCTGCTGCAATTGGCCAGCAGTTGACCTTGTCAATCTTCGGGGGTTAGCAGTCTGCTGCAATTGGCCAACAGTTGACCTTGTCAATCTTGGGGGGCTAGCCGACATAGGGTTTGAGGTGGCCTTTTGCTTCTTTGGTTGAGGTCTATTTCCTGGAGCCATAGTAGTCTGCAAAACATAAGAATATAGAAATTAAACAATGAACTATATGAGTACAAAAACAAGAGTAAACAAATGTGCATGTAGAAGTTATATGTACAAAATAAATGAGGTTGAATGTCCTTATAATGCATGGCTTAATGACCCTAGCCTATTGTACGGAATGGTTAGCACCTTAAGTTGTACTAATGCTTCTTCCTCAAGGCCAGTATCATCTTCCTCGCTTTCATTAGCGGAATCACGGACTGGATCATATTCAGCTTCAAATTCTTCTTCATTAGGAACAACACTCTTGTTGATGCCAGTAGAGAACAAGCTATTAACATTCTTTGCTAACATATGCAAACCAAAAGATTGTAGTACAACTTCATTCTTCCGTACGTTCTCATTCATTTTCTTCTCGGACGTCAAAAGAGACATTGCTTTAAATATCTTGTATGATAGAATGCAGATACATAACAAAAAAAATGTAATCAAGAACCCATCACAAGCTTGCTGATGCAATACAGGAACACAAATGTACCATGGAAAATTTGTAATCAAACAGAATAATGTGAACTAAGATCTATCATCTGTGTATACCAATAGACCACATATACTGACATATTAGATATGATTTGCTCAAAAACTTTTGATGAAACAGAGCTTATCACTCGTAATCAGAGGATATGGCCGGGTGAAAGCAGGTCGAAGGAGGAAAAACCCAAAAAATATATGTTAGGGTTGAATCACCTATGGATTTGGGAGGAGGACGTGTTGTTCTTGGGGGATGGTGCAGAGGCGTGTGCGACCGTCATGAATGTCAAGGTGACGCCATCAATGCGAAGAGCAGCAGCTTCTGGGTCGACGAAGGTGCAACAGCCGACAGCAGAGTGGCGAGGCGGATGGGTGAGTGGAAGGTGCATGGGAAAGGATGTGGTCGGGTGAGAGCAGTGCGGAGAGTGAGATGGTGGAGGCGTATAAGATAGAATGGGGATCGATTTGGGGGGAGAGGAGACGAGGGGATTTGGGGGGGAGGGGGTCCACGTTGTCATTGGTAGTGTGTGGCACGAAAGATGAAAACGACGCTCGGGAGATGAAAACGAGTGCGGGAGTGTGTGGCGTGGAAGAAAAATTGGTCCTAATAGATAAATTTGGTTATATTTAATAAAATAAATATCAATAATTGATTTTTTAACATAATTGCACTTTCCATGTTTATAGGGTAAACATTATGACCAAGAAGGTAGAAAAGAACCATCATTTCTGAAATTTTTTTAGATTTGTTCATCTCAACGATCAGGGTTCACCAGTAACTGGTAGGGTTATAAGAATGGGTCGTGCTATCCTTCACTCGACTTAAAACGCGCTCATCCATTTTTGAGCTCCTCCGCAGTCAGCACCTCGCAAGGCCGACCGCCTCCCCAAAGCCCACTTTTGTAGCCCAGCAACGCAAAAACCAACCCCAAGCCCCCTTTCAAAGTAGAAAAGAGGGATAAGTTGTCATGGATAAGAGACATTTTAGGCTACATATTATCCATTTCTCGGATGAGATAGATGCATTTATGAGCAAAAGCATTTCTTATTTTCAATTGGTAAAGCACATCCATGATTCATTTCCTCTTTAGAAAGAGACATATCAAGACAAGAATGAGTGGAATTTGATTCCCTAGAAACCCTTTGACGAACCAGCTGGTAGAGCGTTAGTAACGAAGGAGACATGAAGTACGAACTTAGGTCTTGATCCTCCACATAATACAGTTAGTAGGGATGAAAATGGAACGGTAAAATTGCAAATCATAATCGACATGTTTCTGATCTAAACTATCGTTCCCGATCGTAATTGACATGTTTTTGTTCCGATGGTTTCATTTTCGAAGTTTCTGATAACTTCGATATTGGAATTGTTTCTGACATTATCGTTACCGATTTCGATTCCAAGAACAAATGTGAAAGTGAAAGTGATTTAGGACATTTTTTGATTATTTCTCACCGTTTTCATCCCTAACATTAGTTGTATCACAGAATACAGTTAGTTATATCTGGATGCCACAGCAAGACGTTTGTTGGGATCGAAGTCCCAGACAAGATGGGCCTTCGGGGGTGGAACTGGCGAAGGCTCTTTATGTGACGTGTACTGGAAACTGAACGGTCTTAGAGTCCTGTTCAAGTTTACACTGTGGCTCTATTTATAGCCCGTACCCTGCGATCACGGACCCGGTTTACACTTATTACCCCCTAACCTGCTACATTCCCGGAATATCTGGGGGCAATATGGTACAATTAAGCGTGGTCCCATAATCACAACAGTACCCATGACAGTTGGGCCCACTATCCAGCTGTTTCTCAACCGAAGGGTGTCGAAGCCCTCTCCGTCCAGCCTTTTGACGAGCTGCCTTCGTCGTCTCTAAGCGAAGGCATGTTCCTGTCTTTGCCACCACCAGGCGAAGGCATGATCCTGTCTTCGCCACCTCCAGGCGAAGGCCTGGGACGCGAACTGGAGCTTCGCCCGGTAGTCGGAGCAGACCAATCTTCGCACTGCCGGATCGGTTACGGAAGATTCCGCCGACACAGCGGTTGTCTCATAGCAACTCCAACTCCAACTAACTTCGTAGTTGCCCTTGGGTACGGGGACGGCAGGGGATGATCCCCAACAGTAGCCCCCTACTGGCAAGGTTTATCTTCGATAGGCCGAGCCTGTAGAATTTGAGACATCTAAGCGCCGTCCCCCTTCGGCCTATCGAAATTAGTTGGATCCAATGCTTGCTATTATATGTATATTATTATTAGTGATATTATTGTTATGATTATTTTTTTTTTGGGTGTTGGAACGTTAGGGGTAACTATTTGCATTTAATGTTCATGGTAGTTATCTGAGCGCGTTTTCCGGCGTCGGTTTAGCTTTCGATGCTGGTGGTGTTAACCGCGCTCGATTTCTCCTATAAATACAGAAGCAGTCAAAAAAAAATTTCACCGTGTCTTTGTTTAGAGTTGTTGCTCTCGTACGAAGTAAGTTTGAGTCCTTCGGACAGCCTAGACTTAGCCCCCTGTTGCCTTCGCACCGCCTGGAGGTCCCTTGAACTCGATGGCGCCGAAATACAAATCATCGCGTCCGAAGACATATTGGATTGGACAGTCCAAGGTGGATAGTGAAGTTTTAGCTAGCCTTGTCGGGGAGGGGCTGATTAATGACGTATCTAAAGTCCGGCTTCCCGGGAAACAGGAGATCCCAGAACCCGCTGACGACGAAGCTATCGTTTTTGTGCATTACTTTAGGGCTGGCCTTTGGCTTCCCTGCGACGAAATGGTAATTAAGGTGTTGAAGCTCTTCGAAGTGTACTTGCATCAGTTAACGCCCAACGCCATAGTCAGGATGAGTCTGTTCGCCTGGGCTGCCCGATCCGAGGGAGTTAAGGCTTCCGCAAGGGCATTCTCCGCTGCGCACCGCTTGCACCATCAACCAAAACCCGTTTTTGTTCGCGGAGTACAAAGCGAAGCGCACTATGGTTGTCTAAACTTCGCCTATCGCGCCGGCCTGTCCACTCCCGTAGTTGTATATAAGAACAAGTGGCCTAGCGACTGGACCCAATGGTGGTTTTACCACAAGGTTGAAAGCGAAGATTACCTTGTGTCGAAGTGCGAAGGGGTCAAAGGAAATCGCGCACCGGATGTGCGGTTGAAAGCATCGCAAGAAACGGCGCTTGAAGCCTTCGCACGGTGCGCGAAACATTTGTCAACTCGTGACTTGGTCGAAGAGTTTCTGGCAGTCAGGATTTGGCCCCTCAGCCGTGGCTGGAGTATCCCGGCCTTCGGAGAGAAAGGGTCTGAGGGGCTCTGTCGTCCGCATCCTGCTGTAGAGGGCTTCGCAGGTACCCTCTTGGTCGTGCACTGTGACTCGATTTAAATCTTCTCACCTAACAGTTGTTTTAATAATATATATATTTTTTTAGATTTGTCAGTGGCCGAAGTTGAGAAGAAGGCCATGATGCTGGTTGGCAAGGTTACCCCTGGCGAAGCGCAGCTCTGCGCGGACCAGGGTCTCAACCATAGGTTAAACAGGATCTTTGAGTACCGTGGATTGTCTTATGACGAGCGGCCGAAGATTTCAGCTGTTCTGCAGAGCAACGTGGGAGGCTCCCACCAGTGGAAGTGAGCGAAGAGCCTATCGCTTGCCCTCCGGCGAAAAGGAAGGCTTCGGAACGATCAACAAAAACTGGTCTTACAAAGAAGGTTGTCGCACTCTGGAAAAAACCACGTGAAGCTGCGTCAGAGCATCACGCAGAAACGTCACCGGAGGGCTCCGCTGCCTCGCGTGGCCTGACCCGTCGGGAGAGTTCGGAAGGAGCGCAAGAGGCCCAGGCGCCGAAATCCTTGTTTTGCACGCGCGTCGATCTTTCGACATTAATCCTGAGTGACGACGAGGAATTGACGGGGACGGGCGCGGCATCAGAGCCCGGTGCCCCAGAGGAGCCTATTGATAAGGGTGGCGACGACGTAGAGGTGGTGGCGTATTCATCGCCCTCCTCGTCGTCGACCTCATCTTCCGAAAGCGAAGATTCGACGCCAAGTGCGCCCCGTCGAAGAGGGAAGGGCCTTATGGGTCTTGGTGGGCTGCTTGACACGAAGGCCCTTGCCCCCGAGGCTTTGTGGCCCGCCTCTTCTGAGCTGAGTGCCGGGGAGGTAAGCGATGCGAAGAGGATTTTTGGTACCTTCGTTCTTCCTGAGGTCGAGATCCCGCTTGGTCAGAAGTCTTTAAGCGAATTGATTGATGCTTCCGATGTGGCCATCGCGAAGTTATATCGTATATTTTCTCAGAATGAAAAGAAAGGAAACTTTGTATTTACTAAGTTGTCAGTTGAAATTTCAGGTTTTATTTCTCTCCCGAGCTCAGCGCGAACAAGCAGAAAAGTCCGAAGCCCGTGCCCGAAGCACTGAGGCCCAGATTGAACTGCTACAAAAATGAGCGGAGAAAGCCGAGAGCTAGAAGCGCGAGTTGTCACGGTGGGCGAAGGATGCAGAGTTGCGATCGGAGAAGCTTGAAGCGGAGCTTGAAGCCCTGCGTTCGGCGAAGGATATTGCTGACAGCGAAGTGAATTGTCTTCGCCAGAATTTGCAATCCTCCGAAGCGCAAGTTTGCGAGTTGCAATCAGAGTGTGCATCGGAGAGAGAGAGAGCGGAGTGGCTGCAGAATGAACTGAGCGAAGCAAAGGCTTACAATGAAGATGCCCTTAATGTCATTGGGGAGCTTGAGCCGAAGGCGGTCGCCGCCTGCGAAGCAATCAGCCATACATTTGAAGGTATAGGCGCCTCGGCGACTCCTCCATCAGTTGAACTCGTCGGACTGGGTGGACTTATTGGTTGGATCAACGAGACCAGCAACAGCCTGCTTCCAGCTGCTCAGCTATACGGCGATTTCTGCGCCATGGTCGCCGCCCGGAGTCTCGTGCAGTCTGTGGAGATGACGGGTTGCGACCATCACACTGCTCTTCAACGACCTTCCTTCCAGTATCCTTCAGATCTGTCAACTTCGGTTGTTACCAAGTTGTCGAAGAGCACCGCCCGTTCATTCACCACTAACTATTGGTGTAAGCATGGACGCGAGCTAGCTCTTCGAGAGGCCGAAGTGAATCGTCAAATGGTACAGATACCAAACTTGCATTTTCTCTTGTCGAAGGTTATGAAAGTGGTTATATGTGGCAATAATGTATTTATTGTTGTTGGAATTTTTAGGCCAAGGCGAGGGAGGACACTTCGTCGAAACCGACTAATGTGGCGGCCGAAGATACTGGGAAGATGGGATGAATTGGCGCGAAGGGTCGTTTTTATGATTTGGTTTTTGTAATTATTGATGCGATACAGTGGCTATGTAATACATTATGTATTAATGTCGAAGTGATATTGACCTTTTTGCGCTCCCTGCGCAGGTCCTTGCTTCGGACACTGCGCAGGTAGCCGAAGAAGCTATGCCTTTGACTATGATGAGGGATAATTTTTATGTTTCCTGGTCTTGCTGGGAATCATTTCACCGTCGCCATGCTAATATCGACTTGGAACGTTATTGGCACGCGAAGTGTAGATCGTATGACGATATGAATGCTAGGACGAAGACTTTTTGGAAATCTATTTGTCCTTCGACAATAGTTAATCGGCGAGCTGAACGAAATCTTCGCCGCGCGGCGAGAGGGGACATTGACGGTGCATCGGTGCTCGTTGAACCGAAAATTGAACCGCAAGACGAGGAGCCGTTTTCCCAGAGACCCCAATTGTGTTATCGGCGTGGTCCCTCTTCGCAATTAGCTAGGCGAAGTGGTAGTGATGACAGATCTTCCATGCCGACGTGTTGTAATCAAGTTGGGGCCACTTCGGCCCCATCATCGCATTTCCATGCCAGCGAAGGCATCGAGTATCAATTTTATTTTAGTCGTTTGTATAAGGATTTTGTTGATCCAGAGGTTGATTTAGATGCGGAATAAACCTGGTTTGTGTTGTGACTTGCTCTTTTTGTACGCTCTCTTTGCATGTCTCGCGGAGTATGTTTTTGTTTTTTTTTTTCAATTCTACCGGGTCATAAGTTGAATTCTCCGGGTTAACTTTCTGGACAAAGACCATCCCCCAATTTTCACCGTAGTTTCCTGCGATTGTATTGGGATGATAATCTTATCTTAATTAGTGTTACTCGTGCGAAGCGCCGTCCCCCCCCCCCCCCCCCTGACTTTTACTCGCAGGTAACTTCGGCCTATTTTGGGTGGGTTGGTCTCTGATGCTTAGCTTTTGAAGTTATTCGGCTTCTACCTGTTTTCACCGTTGATATTTGGGTAGGCAATGCTAGCCCCCTGTACTTGACAAAGTGTTCTGTCTTTTGGTTGGCTTAAGGAAAATTTTCCTCGAAGGTTTGTTTATTCCTTCGGTGCGGGGGCAGGCACTCTTAGCCCCCGACTTTCGTCGAAGTTCACTTCGTTTCGTTCGGCTTGATGATACTTCGTTTGAGCGAAGGTTTGTTTTTTCCTTCGTTGCGGGGGCAGGCACTCTTAGCCCCCGACTTTTGGCGAAGCCCGCTGCCTTTCATTTGGCTTGGCAATACTTCGTTTGAGCGAAGGTTTGTTTGTTCCTTCGTTGCGGGGGCAGGCACTCTTAGCCCCTGACTTTTGGCGAAGCTCGCTGCCTTTCATTTGGCCTGGCGATACTTCGTTTTAGCGAAGGTTTGTTTTTCCTTTGTTGCGGGGGCAGGCACTCTTAGCCCCCGACTTTTATCAAAGTTTGGTAGCGGTTTTTATAATCCCGCGAAGGTCGTAAGTGTACGCTTTCATGCCTACACTTTGCACCTTGTTCTGGTCGTCGATTGGTGCGCCAATCTTCTAAGGTGGCGCACTTCGACGAAAAGTAGTGCTACTCGAGACAAGCAATATTTTTGGGGGCCAATATCTTTGTTCATATGGGTTTCCGCCTCGTTAGAAACCTCACCCCCTAGCGAAGGGGTCCCCCTATGAGGAAAAGAGTGCAGTACCCTTACACGGTAATTACAAGGGCTATTACGAAAATTAGAAAAAACAAAAATTAAAAATTACATTGGAGTCTCGGACTGTTGCCGCCGATTTTCAGGCGTAGAACTTGCGAAGGTTGTCTGCATTCCAGGTGTGTGGAAGCTCTTCACCTTCCATATTTGCCAGATGGTAAGAACTGGGTCTCAGGGATCTTTTAACCATGAAGGGGCCATCCCATTTGCTATGAAGTTTGCCAAACGAGGTTGCTGTACCAAATCTTCGTAATACCAAATATCCTGGTGCGAAGGCATTTTCAGATACATTCTTGTCTCTCCATTTTCTTGTCTCTTCTTGGTAAGTAGTCAGGTTTTTGGCGGCTTGCAATCTTACTTCTTCGAGGGCATCTTTTGACAAAAGTTCATCGCATTGTTATGTATCATTCCTGACCCTGAACGATTTAGCTTTGCACTCTTCAGGGGTCATGGCCTCTTTGCCAAATAGTAGGCGAAACGGCGTGTATCCTGTTGGTCTTGCAACCGTTGTTCTTACTGACCATAACACCTTGGGCAGTTCTTCGACCCACTTTCCTTTTGGCAATCCTTGAAGACGCTTCGCGACCCCTGCGAAGATGATGCCATTTGCTCTCTCAACTGCACCATTGGATTGCGGGTGGTAAACTGATGCAAACATTAACTTTATGCCCAGGCCATTACAGAATTCTCTAAATCCGGCGCTATCAAACTGAGTACCGTTGTCCACGGTTACTTCGCTCGGAACCCCAAAGCGGCACACGATATTCTGCCATAGGAATTTTTGTATATTTTTTGACGTTATGCTTACAAGTGGCATTGCTTGTACCCACTTTGAAAAGTACTCTACCGCCACCACGGCGTAGCGCAAATTTCCTGGGGATGGCGGCAGTTGTCTGACAATATCGATTCCCAATCGCCGTAATGGCCAGATCGGCGGAATGAGTTGTGTCTTTGTTGTCGGTCTGTTTGATCCCTTCGCCCAAAATTGGCACTGTTGGCAACTTTGTACCAGTTGGTCCTCATCACTTACAGCCGTTGGCCAATAGAAGCCCTGCCTGTATGCTTTCCCTACCAAAGCCCTTGTTCCGATATGTGAGCCGCACAGCCCGCTGTGAATTTCTCTTAACAGTTGTTGGCCTTCTTTCTGAGATATGCATCGTAACAATGGTGCGCAGACTCCTGCTTTGTACAGATCTTCGTCTATAATTGTATAATTTCTTACTCTTTGAGCCATGCGCTTTTCTTCGACGTGATCTTCGATATCCCTTTGACCCCGCAGATATGCCATTATCGAGAAACGCCAGTCTTCGCTCTCAACCGATGCGACTAGTTGTGTCTGGCTGGACTTGTCATCGCAGGCCGGTTCACTTAGTTTCTAATAGAAGACATCTGAAGGCATGGGCATGTTCTGCGAAGCTGCTTTGGCTAGCTCATCTGCTTCGTTGTTATCATTTCTTGATACACTCTTCACCGTGAATCCGACGAAGTGTTTTTCCATCCTTCGCACTGCTGCCCTGTACTTGATAAGTTCTGGTTCCTTTGCCTGGAATGTTTTTTCAATCTGGCTTGCTACAACCTTCGAGTCAGAAGTATTCTTCGAGCTCCCAAAGCCTTCGCCTTGCGAAGTGCCAGGAGTACAGCTTCGTATTCCGCCGTATTGTTTGTGGATCGGAACTCCAACCTTGCGGCGTATCGCAGCTTTGCCCCCGACGGTGAAAATATTACCGCCGAGACTCCTACTCCTGCCGCTCCCCAAGCTCCATCGCAGTACGCGGTCCAGATTGGTTCTGCTGTTTCGTCATCCGAAGCCTCAGATGAAGGTGTCCATTCTGCCACGAAATCCGCCAACGCTTGCGATTTTAACGATGTTCGTGCCACGAAGACAATCATGAAAGGAGCTATCTCTGTCGCCCACTTCGCTATTCTTCTGATGGCCTCTTTGTTTTCGAACATGTCTCGAAGGGGTAGGGAAGTTGGCACTGTGATCTTGTGAGAAGTGAAATAGTGGCGAAGCTTGCGGGATGCCATTACAAGTGCGTACGCCACTTTTTCCAGCTCGGTGTATGACTTCTTCGGTCCTGCTAGTACTTCGGATACGTAATACACTGGTGCTTGCAGCAGTCTGGTATCTTCAATTTTTTCCTGCACGAGAATAGCGCTGACTGCTGATGGCGAAGCTGCTATGTATAACAGCAAATCTGCGCCCGGATCCGGGCTGGTTAATGCTGTAAGCTTCGTCAAGTATACTTTCAATTCATCGAAAGAAGCCTGCTGCTCGGCACCCCATTGGAAAGGTTCAGAACTCCTTAACACCTTGAAGAGTGGTAGACTTCGCTCGGCGGACCTCGCGATGAACCTGTTCAATGCTGCTAGTCTTCCTGTCAAGCGTTGGGCTTGCTTTCTGTTATGTGGCGGTTTCATATCCAAGAGCGCCTGTATCTTCTGAGGATCCGCTTTGATTCCTCTCTTCGACACTAGAAATCCTAGAAGTCTTCCTGATTGCACCCCGAAGACGCATTTCTCCGGGTTTAATTTTAAACCTGCACTTCGTAGATTATCGAATGTTTCCAGGAGGTCTTCGATGTGTTGGCTTTTCCTGGTACTTTTTACTACTATGTCATCAACATAGGCCAATACATTTTGTCCCAGCTGCGGCTTTAACGTAGCTTGCACCAATCTTGTAAAGGTTGCTCCAGCATTGCGGAGTCCAAAAGGCATTCTCACGAAGCAATATGTTCCGAAGGAGGTTCTGAAACTTGTTTTTTCTTCGTCTTCCTTTGCCATCCATATTTGATGGTAACCAGCATAGGCATCGAGGAAGCTTAACATCTCGCACCCAGCTGCGGAGTCTATAAGCTGGTTAATTCTACGTAACGGAAAGTCATCTTTTGGGTAAGCTTTGTTTAAGTCTGTGAAATCGATGCACATTCTCCATTTTCCATTGCTTTTTCTTACTAATACTGGGTTGGCTAGCCATTCCGAGTGTATAACTTCGCGTATTACTCCGGCATCAAGCAATTTTTCTACTTTGACTTTTGCTGCTTCCTCTCTTTCCCCCGAAGCCTTTCTAAGCTTCTGTTTCCTTGGCTTTGCTCTGGGGTCCACATTTAACTTGTGTTGAATGATGCTTCGACTTACTCCTTGCAGGTCCCTAGGGGACCATGCAAATACGTCGCCGAAGGAACATGACAAGTTGCTGATCTTCTTCCGGGGCCTCTGCCCCTATCGTAATATTCTTATCTTCTTCATGATTTAGCAGTACTACTCTGGTAGGTCCTTCTGGTGCAGCCTTCGTGCATTTCTCTATGATGTTCGTGCTTTGCCTTGCTTCGGCCCCCGTCGAAGGGTCTTCGACGTTGTGGACATTTCTTCTCTCTGGGGCTATGCCTACTTCGATTCGCCTAGCAACTTGCTGATCTCCTAGGACCTTTATGACTCCTTCTGGGCCAGGCATCTTCATGCACAAATAAGCGTGGTGCGGGACTACTCCAAATTTATTGAGGAACCCCCTCCCAAATATCGCATTGTATGGGTAATTAATATCTACCACGTTGAAGGTGATTTCCTCTGTGCGGAAATTTGTCTGTTCGCCGAATGACACTAGGATTGTTAATTTCCCCAAGGCGTTGATTGCGCTTCCGCCGAAGCCCAACAACGGCGACCCATCTTGTTTCAAGTCATCCCTTCGCAGCCCCATCTTATTGAAGGCATCGGCGAAGATAATGTCTGCAGAACTTCCTCCATCGATCAATATCCTGTGCACTTCGCAACCCGAAATGTTCGCAGTAATGACTAGGGCATCTGTGTGAGGATAATCTAATACCCTCATGTCCTCTTGCGAGAATGTAATGGGAATGTTAGACCATCTTGAATTGATGTACGTTGGTCCTACTCCGACATGGTTGACCCTTCGTACGTATTCTTTTCGCTGTCTTTTGGATTCTGTTTGCTGGTTGGGCCCCCCCTAAGATAGCCAGCACCACATTGTACCCATTGCTTATGGTACTGACTGATTTGCTACTTTCTGGTGGTGCCTCTATTGCTGGCCTTGGCGGAGGCGGGGGTAGATCACCCCGAATGTTCAGTTGTCTGTTTTGATCGAATTGGATTGGTGGTGTGGGTGCAAATTGTGGCGCTGGAACTTTATGCCATTGGTTTGGAAACATCATGCTTTGATTGTGGTTCTGCCAACCTTCGCCTCTTGCGAAGCCTGTTGTGTGGTCAACCGCTCGTTCGTTATCTACTGTCTGCTTCGCTATACTTTGCTTCATGGCCACG
The DNA here is from genome assembly GCF_958298935.1 of Phragmites australis. Taxonomy (NCBI): domain Eukaryota; kingdom Viridiplantae; phylum Streptophyta; class Magnoliopsida; order Poales; family Poaceae; genus Phragmites; species Phragmites australis. The sequence goes on along the minus strand of NC_084939.1, from coordinate 13,243,125 downwards.
ACTTGTGGACAATGTTTAGTCCGGTGGCCTGCTCCTTCACCGTGCAATTCACAGTAAAAGGTTGCCGGGTCATGCGAAGGTCTACCTCCGCGGCCTCTTCCCCTGCCCGTCCGGCCCCCTCTATTGGATGAACTGTAAGCTTCGCACGAGCTTTGGACTGCTTCGGGCGGGCCAGGGTTGATCTGGTTGATTTCTTTTTGCCATGGATAATCCGGACCTTTGGGTTTTCTTGGTCGCTGGGGTCTATCTCTCGGATTGCCAGGAACTGTCTCCTTATTTGGTGCATGTTTTGCTCTTGAGGCCGTAAACTCGTTTTTCCTTCGTAGATGATCTAATTCAGATCTTGAGTATTCTTCCATCTTGTTCAGCAGCTCTTGAACGCTTGCGGGTCTTTTTCTTGTGAGCTTCCCTACCAAAAGGCCCCCTCTGATTCCCTGTATTGCAGCATCGATGATGGTATCTTCGCTTAATCCCTTCGCCTGACATCGTATGTGTACATATTGGCGCATGTAGCTTTGCAAAGTTTCTGTCGGTTGTTGCTTCAGGGCGAAGAGGTCGGTTGCGGTAATGTTGTCTGCTCGGTTTCCTTGGAAGTTGTTGTATAGGGCAGCGTGCAGCTGCTCCCAGGAATGTATGGACCCTGGGGGCAGGGCAGAGTACCACGACCTTGCTATTCCCTTGATTGCCAAAACAAAGGCCTTCACCAAAGTTACACCGTCACCTCCAGCTGATTCCACAGCTGCCTCGAAGCTCATGACAAATTCCTTCGGATCCGATTCTCCATCGAACATAACCACCCTGGGCATCTTGAATCCTATCGGCCATGGCTGATTTTGTAGGTCCATTGCCAGGGGTGATTCAGGATCTCCTGTGGAAGATCTTCGCCGAACTTCTTGCGAAGCCCGTATGTAATCCCTTGGTGGCGTTGGTCGGCGAGACATGCCTTCTGTTTGGAGTATATCGATTTCCTCCTGGAGCCTTTCCAACATCTTTCTTGCTTCCTCCGCTCGCCGGCGGTACTCCGCAGCTTTCCGGGTTGCTGCTAGGCCGTCCAACATGCGCTTTTTGTGCGCAATCTGTCTTTCCAACTCCTCAGCTTCTAACCTAGCATTTTGTTCTTCGTTTGTTTCTTCATCATGTTCCAACTCGGCGAAGTCGCCTAGGTCCCCCCGTTCTTCGCTTCGTCCTCTGTCGCCTTGTTTTTCCAGAACATCGAAGCGAATGCGGTCTATTGGCTCCATGATCGGCAATTGCTCCGCGTCCACTTGCAGTGTGTCGTCATGTCGGCCATCGGCAGTTTGTTGTTGCGCTGTGTCAACTTCGCAATTCTGGTGTTGTGCGGCCGAAGCCCCCCCGTTTGAGGCATTTCCTGATTCTGGTACCACCGGGGCGGTTCGATCGGCCGAAGGTCCGACTGTGGCTGTTAGTTCTAGTAGCACCTCCGCTCCTCCAAGTGGCTTCGCTTTCTTTTTCGGTGGCATGCCTTCGTGGGTTCGATCCCACGGACGGTGCCAACTGTTGGGATCGAAGTCCCAGACAAGATGGGCCTTCGGGGGTGGAACTGGCGAAGGCTCTTTATGTGACGTGTACTGGAAGCTGAACGGTCTTGGAGTCCTGTTCAAGTTTACACTGTGGCTCTATTTATAGCCCGTACCCTGCGATCATGGACCCGGTTTACACTTATTACCCCCTAACCTGCTACATTCCTGGAATATCCGGGGGCAATATGGTACAATTAAGCGTGGTCCCATAATCACAACAGTACCCATGACAGTTGGGCCCACTATCCAGCTGTTTCTCAACCGAAGGGTGTCGAAGCCCTCTCCGTCCAGCCTTTTGACGAGCTGCCTTCGCCATCTCTAAGCGAAGGCCTGTTCCTGTCTTTGCCACCACCAGGCAAAGGCATGATCCTGTCTTCGCCACCTCCAGGCGAAGGCCTGGGACGCGAACTGGAGCTTCGCCCGACAGTCGGGGCAGACCAATCTTCGCACTGCCGGATTGGTTATGGAAGATTCCGCTGACACAGCGGTTGTCTCATAGCGACTCCAACTCCAACTAACTTCGCAGTTGCCCTTGGGTACGGGGACGGCAGGGGATGATCCCCAACAACGTTCATGATATCCTGGTGAATCTCCTAGGATGGGTGAATCTCAAGATGATATATTGATGTCATTTATCCAACTTCGGTGCCAGAGAGCCAAAACAAGACATATTTACTATGACTACAGCCAAAACAATACATGAAGTTGTTGAGGGAAGTATTGGATGGTGATCACTAATAGCTAATAAATGGAGCTTCTTGTTTCAAAGTCATCGACATTGAAAGCTTTATTTTTCCTTCATGGATGGTTATGCAGTAGAAATCTACGGTGGCCAACATACCCAATTTTGTTTCTCAACCCTTCCAAGCACGGATCCTCGTCACAGTGCACACATGCGAAGTAACCCTTTGTGCTTCTCCCTGCCATAGTGCCTAGTGCAGGATAATCATGAATTCCCCAAGTAATCGCTGCATGCAGTGAAAATTGTTCTCTACCATATGCATCATAAGTAGGAACTCCACTCCGAAGATGAATCAAGTCTTGTATCAAAGGTTGCATGTATACATGAAACTCTTTTCCTGGTGCTTTTGGTCCTGGAATAAGTAAAGCCAACATATAATTGGATTGCTCCATGCACATCCATGGTGAAAAATATATGGTACTACTATCACTGGCCACATGCTATATGCATTGCTCATGTTACCAAATGGGTTGAAACCATATGTAGCAACGCCTAGCCTTAAATTGTGAGGATTTTGTGCAAATGACTCAAAGGTCCTATCAAAATCTTTCCAACCTTCTCCATCTATAGGATGTCTCATTTCCATTCCAATGGGCACCCTCTTCTCCTTGTGCCATTGTACAAGCTCAGCTCGGTCCTTTAACACAAAAAGCCTTTCCAGTCTTGGAATTATTGGGAAATACCAGGGCACCTTGTGGGGAGCTATCTTTTTTCCCCTAAATATTGTCTTTCCACCTTGACTCACCACATACTGGACATTAGATATCATTTGTATGCTCCTTCTGGAATAATGCACAATCATATCTGCAAACATGAATTGACTCATACCCAAACCCAACTTGCTGGAGTATAGTCTTGGTTTCATTGAAGGACTTTGGTAGAGCGGTACCATTTGGCAATGCCAATGAAAGCAACTGAAGCAATGCATTGAAACCTAAGTTTGTAATCCGATTATATACCTTTATATGAAGCAGTTTAATTAGGAAAGACAACCTTGAGAGTTCTGTACAGCCTGGATAAAGTTCATGCTTTGCTTCTTCCATTAATTTTGCATATATGTTTCCACTAGTGCCATTGTTTGCAGCTGTGTATAGATCCTCAATTAAACCTTGAACTCCACCACCATTCTCTTCTATGTCGTCTTCACCATATCCAATCCCAAGACCCCCACCATACAACCCTTGCTGATCTTCACCATAACCATGGCCATCATCATTTCCATCACATTCCTCATCACTAGCTGATTCTCCATAGTGTATCCACCGAGTGTAGGTCCTTGACATACCAGAAATATTAATGTGATCCTCCACTTCATCTTGAGATAGCAATTCCTGATTAAGGCATTGGCGGCAAGGGCATTTTATTTTTTCATTTTCATTGGAATGCGCTCTGAAATGTTGTATAAATTGATCCACACTAGCCAAAAATGGAGCAGTAAATGGAAAACTATTATAAATCCAGCTCCTATCCATTTCATCCTAGGGAAAAATGAGTTCAGAGTTAGATATTTGACCAACAGCAACATGAATGTCTTGTTTAGGAATTTCATTGACCACCCTGTTGGTGGCTTGTAGCTATAGCTAGTTCAAATCAATTTATTAACCGAGCAAGCAACGAAGCCATGGTTTTAGAAATGAGAATCCACAAGGCATAGCTTCAAACACACGAATTTTTATAGTTCATGCAAATCTTAATGGACTATCAAATCATCTGCACATCGAACTCACAAACGAACTCAACTCCAATGTCCAATCCCTCAACCGTGTGTCTTCCCTTGCTTACAACCAACGAATTGGGAGGCTAAGAGGAGCAAAGAGCATCAAAGATTGGACCTGCTGCAAGCCCACACGAGTAAGGGACAATAGGGGCGTACCACGCTAGGGCATCAAGCAACCAAGGATGAATTTCCACTAGAGGAACAACCGACAATCAGTGACAACAAACAAACAGTCATCATAAAAAACACAGATACTGGGTCAGTGCATCCGCCATCTGTGACGACCAAGGTCGTCATAATAAACTAAACAATATATGACACCTATACAATCTTCACAAAAACTATAACTAGAGTCATAAAATTGCCTCCCACGGATCGACACCAGGATAGTGTATTTTATGACGAACGCTCATCACCTTTTCTGACACTTTTTAAGTTTTCGTCATATATAGTTATGACGAGTCCAATATTGTGACAGCAGTGTTTCCACCGTCATAAAATGGTACAATACATGACAAAAATTATTGTCGTCACAAAATAATGATTTTCTTGTAGTGCGGTACGATCGCAGCCATAAGACGGTGACATAACTTCCAATGCATGAGATGCATATATATGACATGTTTCATCATAGTCAACAACATAACTTCGAAGATATGCATAATACTTCAAGAACCGCATACCATTATAAAGAACAACTGCAAAGCGACATATCTCACTTCCTTCACTTTTTAATTCAAGATTCAAGTAAACTTCAAAAAAGTAAATATTAAGCAACAAGGTCATACATAATCGAGAGACATAACTTCCAACATAGGTATATATATCATACTACACACAAGAGCAATATTAAAACTGCAAGTAAGAAGACATATCTCACTTCCTTTACCTGATCTAGGGAAAACATTCAATCTTCCGAAGACGGAAAGTAAGTAGCACACTCATATTTCATTTAATAAATTATTAGTAAGTGCGGCAATTAAAAGATAGAGGCAACCAAATAACAAGTTAAAGTATAGCCATCCGTTATATTCTCTTGCCTTTACCAATGACGAAGGCAAAAAGTAACTACGTCTCAAGGCGGCACCACCTGAACAAGTGCATGAATTAGCACCAAAACACCCCAACAACAAAAGCAAAAGGAGACACGCTCCTATGCCTGAAAACTCCGCAGACATGACAATCGAGGGTTACAGAAAAATATATACCACTTTGCTTGCAAGACACCGAGCGAGAACATCATCTAGCTAGGTCAGAGATTGCAGCACGAGAAAACAACAAATAGACTAACCTTCACCAGACAACAACATTGATTCAACAAAAACTTCTAAACCGCTTAATCAAAAGAACAAGACCAATGCCATCAGAAAGTTAATGATGAGGCCTACATATTTTATTATAACCATATGATACAAACCGACACCGGTTAAGCCTCAACTTGAATTAATCTGCTACACACTAATTACTAGACCAATGAAACACTTATCCGACGATGTGGACAATCAATCTAAACTATATACAAGCATCTAAGGACTATGAAGAGATCTGCTTTCTAGCAGGATTGTGAATCAAAAGCAGAATTGGTTGAACTCATGGAAACTCCCCTTCTTCTTCTTCTTCTTCTTCTTCTTCTTCTTCTTCTTCTTCTTCTTCTTCTTCTTCTTCTTCTTCTTCTTCTTCTTCTTCTTCCTCCTCCTCCTCCTCCTCCTATTTCTTCTCCTTCCTCTTCTTCTTTCTTTATTCTTCTTCTTCTTTCTTCTTTTCCTTACTTCTTTCTCCTCGTCGTTGGTGCGCCTTTCTCCACGTGCCCCCCTGCACCCACCGGCCCCCAAGGCTTTCGCCTCCACTGGTCGTAGCTAGCTGATTTCGCACAACGGTCGACCGACCGGTGGAACGCAAAGGTGGCCCGGCATAGCACGGTGCGACAGTGGTGGCGGCCTAGGACACACGTTGCTCAGCAACTATGGCGGAGGCTAGGGACCATAGGGGCCCAACGGCTGGGGTGCGCAGTAGGCTGGCTATTGCCGTGGAGTGGTCAAGAGGCTCGGTCAAATGTTTGGGATCGGGTGAGGACTTATCCCTTGACCTTATCTCTTGCCTTTTTATTTTTTATATTTTTTATCCAGTGGTCTAGATTGATTGGGCTCGCTACGGATTCACCGAGTACCCAAATGGGACGTTAGATAGCAAAATGGATTCATCTCGATGAGATTTACGTATATGCGGTTTCTGATCATCCATCCGAATAATGGAATAAAAGGTAAAAAAATAGCCACTTTTGTGGGTCCCGTGGTCAACTTTTTTTTAATTTTTAGGGTATTACATTCTCCCCTCCTTAAAACTATTCATCCCCGAATCTAACTGCTATGATCTTACGCAAAAAGGGGACAACAAAGCAAGGGTACGTTAATAACCATCAATTAACACTCACGAACCACGAAGGGCTCGGAGTACTTCTTTCACATTTGATCCACAAGTTCCTAGGTTGCCTCACACTTAGATTGATTCCACCAAAGGACCTTCGCATACTTGATTTTCCTTCTCTCCAACATACGCTCCAGAAATTCCAATATGCGAATGGGGTGACATTCCACTGTAGGACATCGCTCAACTACTACATGCTTCAAATCAAACTTAAGCTCACATTCCCAAAGACGCTTGCGCAACATAGGCACATGGAAGACATTGCCAACCCCCTTCATAGATTTTTGGTAGCTCCTACTGGTAGGACAAACTCCTAACACGAGCAATAAATGAGAAAGGACCAAGATGACCTAGGCTAAGCTTCCTCTGTGTGTGAAACCTTACCATTCCATTTGTTTGCAGTAGCCTCATCAGAACATGGTCATCAACCACAAAACTCCAAAACATGATGTCTAACATCTGAAAACATGTTCTATCAGAACCGAATAGCTAACATATTCTGGCGAATCTCCTGCACCATCTCTGTAGTCTGTTGAACAAAGTCTAGGCCAAGCGAAGGCCTCTCACCCACTACCTCCCAACAAAGAGAAGGAACACACTTTCAGCCATACAAAGCCTCAAAATGAGCCACCTTGATACTCGCCTAGTAACTGTTGTTATAGGCAAACTCAACCAAAGCTAAATGGACCTCCCAACTGTCCTTTCAAATACATACACGAAACATGTCCTCAAGGTCTGAATAATTCACTATAATTTACCATCTGTCTGAGAATAGAAAACTGTGCATGAGAGAGTTTCATTCCCAAGGCATTAGGCAAATGACTTCAGCACACCATGCAATCTCACCACTTCCTGGCAGCAAGGGAACCACGACTCACACTGACTGGTCGTCTTCAACGACAGAAAACAACAACTTAGCAAGCCCGTCTACCGAAATCCAAAAGAAATCTTCCCCTCAAGACAAGCCAACCACGTAGACTTATATGAAAAAACTATTAATTCTACTCAGGAACCTCCAACGGTTGCAAGGCCGTTTAAGCTCAGCCAAAAATTGTTGACAAAAAACACATAATGCCATAAAGCTAGGAACAACCTCCTATCTTCTCTTTATCCTACAGCGAACCTACAACAGGATACCATTCTTCACATCTATTTACCATGACACAAAGATGCCTTCTTAAAAAAGCATAGCTTACTACCATCAGGATGAAGCTCGAAAGAGCCACCCTCCAATACTCGCACTCTAACATCTTGAAGGTGATCATGACAACCCACTTCCTTCACACTCTTAAAAGATAATGAATACAAGAACCCATGACAACTTCCCTAATATTATACCAGCAAGACAAGAGACGCTATCTTCAACAAGCTTAAAAACCAAAGCTATAGCTGACAAGAAATACCCTCTTCGAGGAATGCAATTGCACCCAAAACATTGCTTGGATAACACCACAAACTTGGGTCAAAGCCCGATAAGAACAAATGACTTTTTGAGCATCGACCTCACTCCACGCTTAAAACCCTTTCAGTTAAAGACTATGGGATCACTGACACTTCATTTTCCACCAACACTGCTAACCACAAAACACGAGTAGGGGTAGACTTACTTAAGAGATGGTCATAACCTTAAAGCATAAACCTTCAGCTAGTCACTCTTACATTAGTCCATTGCCGAGTCTAGAAAGGACAAGTAGGAGTTTGCAACCACTTGCTCAACTCAAATGTTCCAAACACCCAAAGGCTCATCCTTCAGGGTGCAAGCTTAGACATGAACTCTTCAATCACAAATTCCTAAAAACATTCATCTAGAGAGAGGCAGACAAATTACTAGATTGTGCTGGTCTCCACATCCAGAAACATGCCAGACTGGTATGCTAGAGAATTGCACATCTTGCTCACGCTAGTAGGCTTGCCATACTATTAGGAACGACACCACAACTTCTTGAAACTAACATTGCATCCACAACACAACATCCACAAAAATAGTTGAGACGTCAGTTAATCCACCGCAAAAAGCCAATTCAGGAGGGATGAAGACATACCTTTTGCAAGCTCAATTATGTCATTCTCACTCAAGGACAATTGTTTTACGAAGCCAATTTAGGAAACAACCATTTCAACCTCAGCTCACAACCATCAGACTAAACACTGGAACACAACACTCCTCTCTGGGTCCCAAAACCACATAGGTCTGTCTCAACAATGTCATCCTCTTTCATAACACTCCCCTAAATAGAGGGGCATCCACTAGCTCTCGAACATAGCCCTGATCTCAGTGCTCAAACTTTGAGGTGAACTCCACCTTACAAACCATCCTTAGAACACGCATTGGTAGTCCAAGCAACCAAGTACCCAAAAAATCACTTTATGAAAAGAAGTTGATTCTTGCTTCTAATAGAGACAACCTTCCAACCCACAAACCTACCTAGATATCTCATGTTTAACCTCATCCTAACAAAAGAACCAGAGCAGCCAATGAAGACATGCTCCATTGCTAGAAAAACCTCAAGCCAAAAACCAGCCAATTACTTCTTCAGGTTCACTAGCTCCATGAGAAACAACAAGGAAGAAAGCCCTAAATCATGCTATACACTATGAATCACTCAAGAGAACAAAACAACATGCTCTTAGAGACACCTCCAGCTACATGGCAAGGAAAGGTTCAAGCAACCCTAAACTTCGAGATCCACTTGACGAGAAAAAACTCTCTTGGCTCAACCACCAACACTCAATGGTGGCAAGTTAACTTAGAATCCTATCAAGATGCTATAGTTCATAGCCTTTGCGGCAAAACATAAAAAACACCAACACGCCTATGGTCCAGGTATAAACTTTGCTTCCTCCTTCCAAACAGACGAATCTCCATGTCGAACACGATAGGGTTCGCAAGGTGAATACAAGAAAATGCTTCACAAACCGACTAACAACTTTGTATTGGCCGTGCAAGCACCAAACTTTAGCACTTCATACAAGTAACACTACAGAAGACGTGTAGGACCACTGACGCAAGCGGTAGACTCCTATTTCCAGAGCTAGTGAACCACTCCACTCAGGCTATCCTGAGAACAACGGCTCAAACTGCAACATAGCCTTTTATGACTACAAATAGCAGCTACACAAGAAACTGCATCGCTTTAAAATAAAAAAAAGACACGGAAGCACAAGCCCTCAGGCTTAAACATTAGGTCTTGACAACATCAATGACTAGTTTACAACCCTCAACAAAATGGTCAAAGAACCTTTCAGAATCCCACTTAGTTCTCGCCCGCATCGTGTCACAATGGTCAGCAAAAAAACTAACTTGAGCACATAGGGAAAAACCCTACACCATTATAAGGTTTAGGCTATAAACACCGTCACTCTGACTATTTGGATAAGACACACATCAATCAAATTTTTTCGCATCCCAGTAATGAATAGTGCAGAACCTATCATGTATCCAAAATATTCGCTTGGTATGTGGATCATTGGATCGCAAACCTAACACTCAGTCAACTTCACCTAACAGTGCAGAAAAGGCATCATCGGGGCCATCCATTCAACCCATCTGCAGTGCCACACAACAGACGTGCTATTGGTCCTCTGAAGCTTATAATGTCCTACAGGCCATGCCAACAACTTCAACCTCTTTGACATCCTCACCAATCCAACAAAGACTACTACAACACCTTAACAGCTTACCAATAACCAAAAACCAAGCTATACATATAAAGAACCAATTAAGTAACTTCAACACTTACTGAAAGCAATAAACAAAGACAGGCATAGATAAACAACTCGCACGCAATAAAATGACCCCTATACCCATCCTACATGTGCAAGTGTGTCAGATTTAACATTTAATTACCTAGGACCTAAAGCCTAGGCTCTCATCCCAACTGTAACACTCTGAGGATCACCAGAAGCCTAGAGTGCAACCAAACTAGCCTACAAGTGTAACACCCTAAATTTTCAACTGTTTGGAAATAGTAATAAAATATTCTTTCCTTAAATTAGGGTGTTAATCTTTGTGTCAAAGCTTTAGGAGAAAAAATTGTTTTCTAAATTAAGGAAATAATTTTGGTTATATTAAAGTGTGATGCATTCATGCTGGAATAGACGCATTAGGGTATTTATTGTGTGAAAAATTAGGTTTTGAAAAATTCCAGCACGCCATTTAATTTTTTTGGAAAAGTTTGCAAAATGTTTCTAAAAAGAAAAACCTATTTTCCTTTCTTGGTCTCTCTCTTTCTCCTTTTCTTCTTTTTCTCCCTCGCAGCCCACCCTTTTCCTCTTCCTTCCTCCTCACACCCGAGTCCGAGCCGACTGAGTCCGAGGTGGATACGCCAGCTACCGCTGCCTCTCTCGGGCTCGAATTGCATCCAACTTGGGTTTATCCGCAAGCTCCGCATAAGCCCACCTATATAAAGGTCTGACCCACCCCCCCCCCCCTCTTTTCCCATCTATTTTCATAAATTGAGCTCCCACCTTGCTCACTCAAACTCGTAGCCGGCCAAAATCCGCCGTCATTTGCAGTAGCTAAGCCACCCACAAGCTTCGTCGTCGCCTATCATGTGCACTAGTGTCGACCACCAGAGCGTCTCCCCGTCGCACACCCAAGCCCTGCTGTCATCTACACCGCCACTCACTACCGGTCGGTGCCCCGCTGTCTGAGGTACGAGCTCAAACGGGTTCCCCTTAACCCCAACTCTCTCCTCCGTCGCTCCCCGTGCCTGGAGACGAGGCCACCGCATTTCTCCTGCGAGTCAGCCAACCTTTGTCCAGTCAGCTTTAGATTTATTTCAATTTAGGAAAAAGTGGCACTTTTGCACTTTAGCCCCTGGCCTTTTTGTAATCACCTAAAAGCCCTTGTCTTTTTACAATATACTCCCTAAACTTTTCCATAATTACAATTTGGTCCCTCTATTTTTGAAAAAAAAGGCTATTTTTTATTCAAATTAAGTCCTTTCCTTTTATAGATTTAACCCTAATCATTTTAGCTCCAATTACACGATTTTCGCGCTCACATGTTCATAGCAACGTGTAGTATCTTTTAGTACCTTTTTCATAGATGTTAGCTATTTTTTGGTGTACTGTTCTTAGTTAGTTTTATTGTGTGCTTTTCTGGTGTGTTTCGAGAGCAGACGAAGAGCAATTCAAGAATCTCCAGACCAAGTCTTTGAAGAGTTTGAATAGCAAGTTGGAAGAGGCAAGTGTCCTTGAACATTCTAATCCTAGTTTTTCAAATACGTTCTTTATTCCAAACAAGCATGCTTTTAATTCTGAATCCAATTTTACTTATAGTACCTTGTCTCGTATGTTCCTTGTCGCCTAGTTGTTAGTAATGGTTATTATGGGTAGTTATTCTTAGCTTTGCAAAAAGGTATGGAAGGGTTGATGGTTAAACATGTGTTGGTTTAGTGTTTGCTCAAATGACCTAAGTAAGGGCCGGTTCATGGAGCGATAGCCCAAGAAATATCGTACAAACCACAAGACCTGGTATGGGACAGGCTTGACCTATTAATTAGTGGATTCTAGTTTTTATGCATGCCAAACGAAAGAGTGGATGTGTGGGGACGACTAAGGCTAGAACCATTTGGTTAGTGGTATGAGATGTGTAGTGGAAGGGAATGGTGAAAACTTGCTGGAAACTACAAGGCGCAAAAGGGGGCTTCTGGGGTGGCGTGAATACCACTTTGACGATGGTGAAACCTAGTGGGCATGCACATACTGGATTAAACTTTGTAACGGCTTTGTAGTTATCTCCAGGAGACACACCAGAGGCGTGTGTTAAGTGCTTGGCCGGCACAGCAACAATGAATTCACAACTCATGGGGAAAGCTAGACAACCTCTACAGAGTGTAAAATCTGATATATCAGTCGTGCTCATGGTCATGAGAGACTTGGATCCTCACGTGATTAGATTGATAGTTTTGATTTGGTTGGTTGGTTTGGGAACCTGATGTGGTATTCACGTGGTTGGGAAACATGCAGAGAATTTTCTAGGATTTAGAAGTCTATTATGAATCACATAGTTAAATAGGATGCTTTTATAATTGTACGATAGCATAGTTGGCATTTATGCAAATTTAACTTGTTACAGCATGTTCCTTTAATTAATCTTGCATATCATTTATTTTCCACACTTGCAGAGTACGACACATACTCACACTTGCTATTTCCATCCAAATGTACATCAAATGTTGTTTAGACAATGAAGGAGAACCAGTCTACTACGTCGATGAAGATGAAGATTGCTAGGTTGGTGGACCCTTGGTCAATTGCCTATCAAAGATGGGAGCTTCATTGTGTTTAGTTTGTGTGCTTAGTTAAAGACTTTGGAGTCTATCTATTTTGTTTAAGTTAAATGTTGTAATAATGGCACTTTGTGTGATACACTGATAAAATTGCTATATTAAACTTGATCCAGGAATACATGTGGTTTACATCTGGTTTTTTCCCTTTATAAAACCGGGTGTGACAGAGGTGGTATCAGAGTCGTGTTGACCGTAGGACGCGAGCCTAATTAGAATGGCATTTTAAGGATTAATTTGATAAAAAACTATTTTTGAAAACTCTGCCATGGCTTTTCTGTTTTTCTCTTGGCTGATTCTGTTTAAACCCTACTGTTAACTTCTTCTTTTCCTTTCAAAATGTTATAGATGGCTCGTACCCGTTAGACTACTCGCAAGAGTGTTGGTGGTCGTCTTCCTGCTCCATCGTTGTCCTCGACTCATGCCATGGCTGCCGCAAGACCTCAGCCGCCCTGTGTTTCGCGGTTGTCCTATGTCTACCACTCCGATGGACGCTGCGTAGGATGGTTCCCTCCCAAGGTTTGGGAGATACTCTATAGTTTGGGATCTGAGAAGGTACTTGAGTCCGCAGAAGTAAAGACTAGGTACGCCGATGCTCCTCTTGAGTGGAAAGTCAAAGTGGTGATCTATGGTTCGCTACCAGAGCATGGAGCCTATGAAGTGACGAGCATCCACTACGCCATCTCACCAAGAGCTACCTTCGAGGTTGGAATCTGTGACGCTAGACGCCAAGCCCTTCTAGTCCTCTGCCACCACCATAGCGAAGAGCTCATCTTCACCTAGTTTCTCCACTACCCTCAGTGCATCAGTGGCTTGACCAACGTCACTACTCAACCCGTCCTCGTAGAAGGCACTACAAGGCTTGGAGAGTAGACTGACCTAGCTTTGGAGCTGAGTCATTAGCTGGACCGTACCGCCGAGGAGCTGTAGTATTTCAGAGGCAAACTAGCTTAGGCATAGCATGAGCTACGCAATAAGAAGTGCCATCATCTAGATTGTTGGGACTCTTCTTCTTCTTCTCACTCTGAGTCTGAGGAAGAGACTTCGGGTTCTTCGCACTGTCTCTAGGCTTGTCATTTCCCAGCACCAACACCTTGAGGCTTCAACAGAGTTATTTGTCATTTAGGAGGTTATCCTTTAGATGTTAGGAGTCATTAGAACCGTGTGCTAGTTAGTGAGCTGGTTGTGTTGCTAGTTAGTGAGTTGGTTGAGTTGGTGGTGTGCTATGTAATGATTTGGATCTTTGTCTCAATGTGTGATGTATTGTGAAGAGCTCCTTCATGAATGCATCCTTATAATAATAATATAATGGTTAGTTTGGGAGTCTATCTCTGTCTATCCTTGTCCGTTCTTTGGTGTTGTTTTTCTACCTTTTTCCTCTTTCCTCATCTTCATGCTTATATGTCAGATGGTGAACCTAAGGAACCGCGCCAATGTTAATTGAAATGCTTGTGATGGACAAGGCAATGACAATCCATCTCCATCACCACAGCCTTCCCTTGAGTAGCTTCTGGCAGTGCAAACTCAGATTCTACAAGGAGTGACCTAGGCAATGGCCCAAATGGAGCAGAATCCCCTCGCCATTGCCACTACACCGCCACAACAACCCCATGGCAAGATCGGAGAGTTCCAAAGGACTAAGCTGCCTACTTTCTCTTATTCTATTGGACCCATTGACGCTGATGGTTGGCTCAAGGTCATCGAGAAGAAGCTTCTAGTCACTCGGTGCAACATCAAAGAGAAAGTTATGTTCACTTCACACCAGCTGATGGGACGTACCGCATACTGATGGGATACCTATGTCAGAGCTCATGAAGAACCTGATAGCATCAATTGTCAGGAGTTCAAGAATGCTTTTCGTGCTCATCATGTACCCCAAGGAGCTATCAAGGTCAAGAGAAAGGAATTCTTTGCACTCAAGTAAGGAGGAATGACTGTGAGTGAGTATGCCACTAGATTCACTTAGCTATCCCGGTATGCACCAGAAGATGTGGATACTGATGAGAAGAAGCAAAACTGTTTCTTCAAAGGAATGAATGATGGAATACAGTATTCTCTTACTTCTCATGATTTAAAGAACTTACAGGCCCTTGTAGATCGTGCTCTTATCTTGGAGCACAAGAGAAACAAGATTGAGCGCAAGCGCAAGATGGATCGCTAGGTCAGTCAGGCAGCAACACCACGCCCCATTATGACTCTTCATAGTCTGGATCTATGAATCATTCTGGTCAGCAGTACAATCAGCCCAAGACCTCGACTACAAATCAAAGCTCCTCCAGGAACATAGGACAGTACCAACGCTCCAACTTTCAAGCGCCCCACACTTTAAATCAGACCCCTCAAAGGAACAACAACACTGGCACCAACATTCTAGTCTCCGCCAAAGGAAAGCCTTGTTTCCATTGTGGAGTAAAGGGACACTTTGCTTTCCAATACCCTCAGAAGCGTCCAAATCAGCCACCCACCCAGGGAGCAAACCAGTAGAACCGCAATGGGAATCTGCCCTAGAATCAAGCAAAGGAGAATGTTGCTAGAGGCCGTGTGAACCATGTGGCAGTTGATTAAGCTCAAGATGCCTCAGATGTTGTGATCGGTATGTTTCTTAATATTGGGGGTCTTTGTTAAGGACCCTCAACGGCCCCATGGCTCAGCTAGCCCATCTCCCGGATCCATGACTCCCGAAGCTTCCATCTCCCGGAGCCATGCCTCCCGAAGCTTCCATCTCCTGAAGCCATGCCTCCCCCGGAGCCCCCATCTCCGGAGCTCGGGCATGCTTCCCAAAGGCTACAGGGTGAGTCAACAAGCCTCAAGAAAGATCGACCAGAAGGGAATGCCGGTCATACTTTGCCTGTAAGGTAGTGACCAGCATTAAATACTTAGGTTAGTGGACACTGCCCTGACACCCCAGTACAATTGGTGACCGGCTCACCCCTCAGGATGCAGGCACCACAATAGTTACTATGGTAGATATTTATCCTCTATGCAGGGTAAAAAATAGTTAATAAGGCTCAGTAAAAATGGTCAGGTCCTAGATATTTGTACATCATAATAACTTGTATGCTAAGCTACGTACCACCCTATAAATAGGGGGCCGTGGTCATCTGGGGAGGAGGAGGTCACAAGGAGATCGCTCAAGGCAACACACAAGACACAGAGATGCCCAAGCGCTAAACCACGCTGTGATACTCCCCCAGACTGATCCATTTTTCTACTATCAATATATTTGTGGTGTTCCTTCCTCTCAAATTTCGTCTCCAAGATTGAGTCTACTCCTTAGAAGAAACTCTTACCGTACTTGCTGGGGAAAGATAAACTCTTGCTCCAACAGTGGCATCGTCCGTAGGTATTCGAACACAGAAGTTCTAAGAGAGGTAGGATGCCACCCAAGAAGAAGACCACCAAGGCCGCAGCATTGGCAGCAGACCCCTCGGTCACGCCCGTACGATAGTCCGGGCTACTAAACACAGGCCGTGCCGACGATGGCCCCCCAACCGGGGGAAATAAGGACCTTACGACCACCGCCGACCCAGCCATGACCATAGCTGCGGCCAGCACTGAAGGGCCCTCTACCCCAGAGACAAAGCAGCAAGGCGAGGCCCCCGCTGCGAACCTAGGGGCTACGGCCAGCGCCACCGCCGTAAACACCATTCCAACCAAGCATCAATCACGCTTGGGGGCGCTCCTGACCCATATGGCAGAACTACAAATGGCCCTGCGGGTCGAACAGCAAGCTACCACACGACCACTGTCACCCCCGTGATGACCAGCGCTATTCCAACCCAAGCCCTATGGGTAGATGAACTCTTCGACACCAGGACCCTACCCGTTCGACCTCCGGAGCCTCGAGGTAGGCATCATGAGGATCACCTGCAAGACTACGACTCTCCCCTATTGGCTGACCTGCAGACTACGCCCATCTCGAAGGCCTTTCGGACCCCAAAGCTACCTAATTTCAAGGGCGATTTGGACCCCGATGTGTTCGTCCATTTTTACGCCCTCGCTATAGAGGCTAGCGGGGGCGGACTGGCCGCCATGGCTAAATGTTTCCCTCTCACCTTAGAAGGGGTGGCCATACACTGGTTCTGGGCATTGGACCCTAGCGCCATTCACACCTGGTCCCAACTCTAAGACCTCTTCCGTAACAATTTCCAGAGCACCTTCGTCAAGCCAGTAACCTCTGGAAACCTGTTCAGTATCAGGCAGGAGCTGGAAGAAACCCTCCAGGATTACTTCCGAAAGTTCTCCCAGACCAAGGCCCAGATTAGGGGCATATCGAACTCTTTGGTCATTGATGTAGCAACTCAGGGCCTAGCCGAAGGTCCCCTATACGATTGGCTGAACTGGCATCCCATACGCACAGTGCAAGTTCTCATGAGCAAGTTCGAGGAATATGCATAGATAGAGGAGGAAAAACTCCGCCGAAGGCGCACACGAGCTACTGAGACTTCCTGTGCCAACCTCGAGAAGTCATACTCATAAGCAGGATCATCACACGCCCCTCCCTACTAGCGAACAAGGGCTTTGAGGAGGCTCGTACCTCTGGGTCTCGAAGGGGGTGGCAATGACAACGCCGAAACATCAACAACATCAGCCCAAGCCGCGGGGCTCCAAACCAAAACCACCCTAGGGGACGTGGCCGGAGATGCCCCGAAGGCCTCCCAGAGCGAATCCATGCTCCGAATCGGTGTTCCGAGGAGGAATCCTGGTGCACTCTACATGACACAGGACAAGGACATAACACCGATAACTGTCGGACCCTCACCACCTTCCGAGAAGAGTACCTCGGGAGGCAGGCAGCCTTCGCATCGACTGAGGGGGTCACCAAGGAACGATCCAAGAAATCGTAGGCCACCGGCCAACTGGCGGGTCGACCATCTGGCCTTGCAGAACCCTCTGCAACTGGGCCTACCTTCTCCACAACAATCATCCGCAGAGCGATACAACGACGAAGGGATGCGGAATAGACAGATCGTCCTTGCTATAACCGGAGGGAGCTCTGGTTACACTTCAAAATGGCAGCGGCAAGACTATGCATGCGGGTGCACCACATCGGAGCAACCAACATCATCGGCAGGCCCCCGAATGAGCCTACGCCCCCGTGACATTCACCATCAACAATTCCAAAGGGGTAAAATTTCCCCACTCCTATGCCCTAGTCATCTCAGCCAACATCACTGAAGTCGAGGTCTGGAGAATACTAATTGACGGGGGTAGCTCGGCAGACCTCCTCTTCATACATGCCTTCGACTAGCTCCGAATCCCACGAAGTCGGCTTTCACCAGGCCAGATACCCCTCCAAGGATTCAATGGGGCCCCCTTCGACGCCCTAGGCCAAATAGAACTCCTGAACATCTTTAGCGAGGGCCCTACAGCATGGGCCGAAGCAATCACCTTCAATGTTGGCCTGGCTCGGGCAGGCTTCCCAAAGGCTATAGCATGAGTCATCAAGCCTCAAGAAAGATCGGTCAGAAGGGGAACGCCAGTCATCCTTTGCCTACAAGGAAGTGACCAGCATTAAATATCTAGGTTAGTGGACGTCACTCTAACACCCCAGTACAATGGAGGTTATCCTGACACCCCTGACAGCACGGCATCGAGCCGTAATTGGTGACTAGCTCACCCCTTAGGGTGCAAGCACCACAATAGTTACTATGGTAGATATTTATCCTCTATGCAGGGTAAAAAGTAGTTATCTGGGATAAGACCCAGTAATTTGGTTAGGTCTAGATATTTGTACATCGTGATAACTTGTACACTAAGCTACGTACCACCCTACAAATAGGGGGTCGTGGTCATCTGGGGGAGGAGGAGGTCATAAGGAGAACGCTCAAGGCAACGCACATGACACAGAGGTGCCCAAGCGCTAAACGACGCTATAATACTCCCCCTAGACCGATCCATTTTTCTACTATCAATACATTTGTAGTGTTCCTTCCTCTCAAACTTTGTCTCCAAGATTGAGTCTCCTCCTTAGAAGAAACTCTCGTTGTACTTGCTGGGGCAAGACGAACTCTTGCTCCAACACTTATCAACTCCAACCCCGGTACTGTGTTATTTGATTCTGTAGCATCGCATTCTTTTATATCAACCTAGTATGTGGCAAGATACAATTTACCTATATCTCTTATAAAGCATAGAATGATTGTTATCGCCCCAGGTGGAGAAATATAAGCAAGGCATGTATGCCCTAACCTTAGTATTAAGATAAGAAGGGTAGAATTTCCTGCAAACCTTATCATTTTGGAATCCAAAGGGATAGATGTCATCCTAGGGATGGATTTGTTAATCAAATTCAATGGAATTATCAACTTTTTAAGAAAAACATTCGTCTGACTACTAAAGAAGGAAATGAAGTGAACTTCATTGCAAAAGTATAGCTAGTAGTCAAATAAACAATCAATCAAGCTGATGGAACCCCAATAGAGAGCATTCCAGTTGTTTGCAAATATCTAGATGTTTTTCCAGAAGAGTTGTCAAGTATACCACCTGACCGTGACATCGAGTTTCTTATAGAACTAGTACCTAGTAAGGCTCCTATACCTAAAAGGTTGTATAGAATGGTTGCTAATCGGCTAGCTAAACTTAAGGAACAATTGCAACAGTTGTTAGACAAAGGTTATATCCGACCTAGTTCGTCACCATAGGTGCACTAGTAATATTCCTACCCAAGAAGGATGGTACCCAAAGGATGTGTATAGATTATCGAGCCTTGAATGAGGTAACCATCAAGAATAAATACCCTCTCCCTAGGATCAATGACCTACTTGATCAGCTTAGAGGTGCATGTGTGTTCTCCAAGATCTATCTTCGCTCAGGATGTCATCAATTGAAGATTCGAGCATAAGACATCCCTAAAACCGCTTTCATTACCCGTTATGGACTCTATGAGTATACGGTCATGTCTTTTATGTTGACCAGCGCCCCTACCTACTTCATGTATTTGATGACTAAGGTATTCATGGAGTCCTTGAACAAGTTTTTGGTAGTCTTTATCGATGACATCCTAGTTTTCTCCAAGAATGAAGAGGAACATGAAGAACATCTGAGATTAGTTCTACATAAGCTTAGAGATAATCAGTTGTATGCTAAGTTGAGTAAATGTGAGTTTCGGCTAGACCAAGTTTCTTTTCTCATCATATCATCTCCGCTGGAGGTATAGCAGTTGATTCCAAAAAGGTGGAACACGTTTTGAATTGGAAGCATCCCCATAATGTCTGCGAGATCCGTAATTTCCTTGGGTTAGCATGTTACTACCATCACTTCATTTCCTTTTTGCTCCTAGTCCACCTATCATTGTCGGTTCGTGGATTCAACTGGCAGTGATGGGAACTTTCAGTGCCAGTTTTAGAGCTGACACTGATAGTCAATGACTACTACCAGTGCCGAGTAAATAATGGTGGTTCAATATCCGTCACTGATAGTGATTTTGAATCGCCACTGATGGCATGTTTTGTAGCAGTGTGAGGATGTGCCGAAAGACTTGGGCAGCACCAACTCCTGGGTCTTAGCCGAAGGACAATATTTTCCTTATTTTCCTAGTCTCCTAGGTCTTTGCCGAAAGACAATATTTTCCTTAGTCTTCTATCTCTTTGCCTTTTTCTCACTACAATAGGCGCAACTCCTGGTGACCCAAGCGTCCAAACCCAACGTGGCAACACTCAGTGGCCCAAGCCCAACATAGCAAGTCATCAACACCCAAGAGTGAATGGTCAATGCCCAATCGGCCAATTCCCAATTGTCTAAATGTGCAATGACATCCCAGTGGCCCAACACCCAAACGCACGCACGAGATGGAGGGCAATGGTATCGAGCCTAGCAATGGCACTAGCGCAATGGGGAGGGAGGGCCCAAGCACGGCAGGGTGCTACCATAGCGGCGCAAGCACGAGCACAACTGGGAGCGGATGTGCTAGTGTGGCAGAGTGCTACCACGGTGGCGTGAGTAGGGCAGCACAAAAATTTTAGCTATATACACCCATTATTAAAATGTTGGGCTCGTCACTGTGGGTATATACACATAATCAATGTTGCTAGAATTGATATGACACTCGTGAATTCAATAAAGTTAAAATTTTCCCAATATTGTTATTCTGGTGTACGCATTATGTTTTAGTGATATAAGAAATAATTGAATTACTATATTCTCTTCTTAAGTGTTTTGAGTTGGATAGTCGGTGATACATGCAAGAAATCTTGTTGACAAAATAACTTGAGACTGCCGTGATCCTTTCACTTCATTTCAATTGAGAGTGGCTTGACTCATTCACTATAATGTGAGCTCTTAAAATCTATTACTGGATCTTAAGTCATTACACGTGTCAAGTGAGAGAATATAATAATATTTTGTATATTCTATGTGTCTCATGTAATTTATCGGATAATTCTAATAATCGAGGTTCTAGTGTGATGGTTGCTAGACTAAAAATTTAGAATTATTGGGTTTAAATACTCTCTTCTCTCCCTTCAGACCTTAGGAAACTGTTAGACTCATATCGAATTAATGTGCATGATTAAGCTCTTTATGTACATTACGTTGCTAGCATTTTGCTAATGCATCTAGGTAAAATTCATCGGTAATTGACCAAAATACGCGATAACCGGCCATCTCGGTCCAGCTTCAGAAACCGAACGGTAACCGAATTTGAATTCAAAGAATTTGAAAAAATAAAAAACTTCAAAAAAAAATTAAAAAATCCTAAAACAAACTAGACATAATTCTAAGACCTTCTTTCAAAACATTTTCAAAAATAATATCGTTTGTATCATATTCTATAGGGAGGAAGTTTGAAAAAAATGAAAAAAGTTGAAGTGTGCAGCTCAGTTATTAACTCATGTTAAGGAAAAGTTTAACATGCAAACACATATTTTTCTTGTGTAGAACGTATCTTAAGAGGATCTTTAAAATTGATTTCACTTTATTTAGAGTTTTATTAATTTCTCTATGATTTTTACAAAGTTCACAAGTATAAAGTGAATATGTTAAGAACAACACTGTAATTAACTTTTTCATGTCTCCTATTATTTTTTCTACATAAACCATAGTATAAATAAACTAATAAAAGTGGTTTCACTAATTTTTGAGGTATGATGGGTCAGTTATGAATTAATCTAGTTGCAACACATTTACACAATCCTGAATGTTACAATAACTAATTCATAAGTTCATGTATTTTTAAAAGACATAGGATCATGTAATAAGACTAACAAAATTAGTTTCATGATTTTTTTATTAGCAAAGAGTAAACTATGTATTTAACTTGGTTTAATAAATACATTTTCTCACAGAAAATTTTGAACTTTTTTATAAGTATAAATACTTTTATCATGTATATCATGTTACATGGAAACCAACAAAAAAAATTTTACTTGATTTGAATCTCAGATGAATTAGCTATTGATTTTACAAGATTGAGATAATTTTTAGATTTTTTGTTGAACTTCACTTAAAATCGAGAAAACTGCGTCATAAATCGAAAAAATCAAGTAGTTAACGACAAAACCGAGCGGTTGCCGACAATGCGGAAAATTCGAGAAAACCGCTCGATAAGTCGAGAAAATCGCTCGGTAACCGGTCCAATTCGTCCGGTTACCGATTGGCTGAAATCGCGATTTTTTCTCTAAATTTCAAATTTATTCAAATGAATTTTGTCCGAAATTTTTTGAAAATTCGTACGGTTACCGCGGTAATCACACTTTTTCGATTACCGCCGGAGCTCGGTAACGTAAACATTGAATGCATCTGGTGTTTCTGCACTTAATAAGGCTCTTGTGAACAGACTGCATGATAGTTGCTTCGGTTGCTTCAAGGGATGCCTATTCACTTAAAAGATGTTTGCTCGCATGAATGCATGGAAAGGGCACCTGTTCGTTGATAGGATGTCCCTCTGAGATGTATATAAGAAATCCTCGGCATCAAGAAACCAAGCACTACATTCACATACGTGCACACTTGCATGAACACAAAGAAATGCTTCTGTCTTTCTCGACCAGACAGCAATCAAGAATATTAGTTCATGCACATATACATTACACATTGTGTCATCCTTCTCTAACATCGAAAGAACACTAAACCATCGAGGGAAAGAAGAGAGAAACACTCTGTTATTGGTACTCAATGCGTGTTCCACGAAGATCGATATATGATTAAAGTACGTATATCAAACTATTAACATGTTGAATCAAAGTTGTGCTTAAACAATTATGTCTAAATATTTCCGCACACAGATTTTTGTTAGGCTGCTGTGACGATGCAGGTAAGGAGCCGATAGAAGCCAGTGCAGATTTGTTCGGTTTTTTATTTAGGTATAACTCAGAACACACAATACTTACACACATCACACTCACGTCTCATGTATATACACGCGTACGTGTTTTAATCATACGCTAAAGATATATTGAAGGGTCCTAAATTTTCAACGTGCATAAACATATTCTACTTAACGTGTACACACGTGCGTACCCTATGTTACGTTAGAAACTATCTCGAGAGCAATTGAAGGATAAACCTCCAAGTGAGACCCCAAATTCGATATCAGGATCGAATCCAGTGGCAACGATTACAACCAAACAGTTGACCAATCGAGCTATGGCTATATCTTAATTTAATTATTTTTATCACAACTTATAAGTAGATCAATGCCACATCTCATCTTGTCTCTTTCAAGAAGAAAAGTCCCTCTCCCCTAACACCGTCTCCAGAATCATTATACGAAAGAGAGCGCTCACACTCACTGCCGGAACTAGCTCCTCTAACTTTGTGAGAAAGGTAAAGACAAACAGTACCAGAAACAGTAGTTTACAGTGAAATACTTAGCAGGAGTACTATTTATGATATATTTTGCTGCTTTTACTGTATCTCGAGTACCATATTGATACTGTAGTGATAAATATGAACGGGTTTATTTTCGATCTAACGGATTACAGTCAAAGCAAAGTCGCATACTGAGGAGCCGGTTCCCTCACGGCCACCCACAACCAGGGTTAAAAAACCGTCGGTAACCGCCCAAAAATCGCAGTTACCGACCTTCTCGATCCGGTCCGGTCCGGTTTCAGAAACCGAACGGTAACCGAAATTTGAATTTAAAAATTTCGAAAAAATAAAAACAAATTAAAAAAAATCAAAAAAAAAATCTTAAAAAAACTAGACACAATTCTAATACCTTCTGTGAAAAAAGTTTTTAAAAATAATGTCGTTTGCATCATATTCTATAGGGAGAAAGTTTGACAAAAATGAAAAAAATTGAAACGTGCTGCTCAGTTATTAACTCACGTTAAGGAAAAGTGTAACATGCAAACACATATTTTTCTTGTATAAAACGTATTTTAAGAGAATCTTTAAAATTGATTTCACTTTATTTAGAGTTTTATTAAATTCTCTATGATTTTTACAAAGTTCACAAGCATAAAGTGAATATGTTAAGAAACATCACTGTAATTAACTTTTTCATGTCTACTATTATTTTTTATACGTAAATCATAGTATAAATAAGCTAATGAAAGTGGTTTCACTAATTTTTGAGGTGTGATGGGTCAGTTATGAATTAATCTAGTCGCAACACATTTACACAATCATGCATGTTACAATAAATAATTCATGAGTTCATGTATTTTTTAAAAGATATAGGATCATGTAAGAAGATTAACAAAATTAGTTTCATGATTTTTGGATTAGCAAAGAGTAAACTATGCATTTAACTTGGTTTAACAAATACAATTTCTCACAGAAAATTTTGAACTTTTTTATGAGTATAAATACTTTTATCATGTAGATCATGTTACAAGGAAGCCAACAAAATTTGTTTCACTTGATTTGAAGCTCAGATGAATTAGTTATTGATTTTACAACGTTGAGCCCTTTTTTGGGTTTTTTGTTGAACTGCGCTGAAATTCGATAAAACTGTTCGATAAATCGAGAAAATTGAGCGGTTACCGACCCAAACCGCTCGGTAACCGACCAATTCAAAAATACGAGAAAATCGCTCTGTAACCGACCCAAACCGCTCGGTAACCGACCAAAACCGAGCGGTTACCGAACAGCTAAAATCGCAATTTTTTTTCCAAAATTTAAATTTTGCCAAATCAATTTTCTTCAATTTTTTTTGAATTTTTAACCGATAACCACGATTATCGCGTATTTTCGTTTACCACCTAAGCTCGATCGGTAAATGGAAAACCTTGCCCACAACCACAGACGACCGAGATACAAACACCCATCGTGGATCCGGGCCGGCTAAAGCCCACACCGTCCCCAGCGAACCCCGTGTCCCCGTCCCATTCCATTCCCCACCCAATCTTGCGGCCACAAGCTACCCCTCACCTTCCCCTCCCCCACCTACGCAGCCGGCGGGACCAATCCGATGGCTTGAGTAGCCGCGCAACGACGGCGCCGACAAGCTCCCACCCCGCCGCCTGCGGCTGCAGCGGCATGGACGCCGCGCTCTGCGACGACTTGCTGCAGGAGGTGTTCCACCTCCTGCCGCCCGCCGCCGCGCCGGCTGTGTCCCTCGTCTCCCGACGCTGGCTCGCACTCCTCAGGGCCGTCACCTCGTCCCTGAGCCTCCACCTGCCTGCCTCCTCTGATGCCGCACCAGCAGCGGCGGCGACCCTTGCCGCCCTGCTGTCGCACTACCCGTACCTCTCCTCGCTGGCCGTGATCTCCGCCGCTGCTCCGGCGCGCGACGCCGACGCGGTGCTCCTCGCTGTAGCAGCCGCATCGGCTGCGGTCCGGCTCTCCGCGGTGCGGTTCTTGCCTGATTCGGCGGTCTCCCCCGTCGCGCTGCTCGCAGTCTGCCCTGCCCTGTCCGGTCTGACTTCGCTCCACCTTACCGCTGTCCGCCCCCAGTCTTTCCGCTGGCTCGCATTGCTGCCCCGCCTCAAGTCCTTCGCCCTTGTCAACTCTGCCGCCTGTGTTGACTCAGCCGGCACAAGCTCGGATGACGCCGACGGCGAGGGCGAGGCCGCAGGGGCGTTACCGCTGGAAAGGCTATCGCTTTGCGGCATCCGCTCGGGTGACCGCGGGCTCGGATGGTTGTGGCGGTGGTGCGGGAGCCTCAAGTGGCTGCAGCTACGTGCCTGCGACGGCACTGGGGACGGGCCGGCGTCGCTGGCCTTCGCGGGCTGCCTCGGTGGCTTGCTCACGCTGGAGCTCCGTGCTTGCCGCCCAGTCGCCGACCGCGTCCTCCTTCTTGCTGCTGACCATTGCCGCACGCTAACGTCCCTCCTGGTTTATGACGGTGGCAGCAGCGAGGCACTCCACAGGTTTATCCACCAGCGTGGCGCGGGTCTGCACACCTTGGACCTTCGCCTACCGCTTGACCTGCACAATGGTCACCTCCTTGCGATTGGGGCCGAGCAAATTCACCGTGGCCAGGACGCCATGCCTAGTCTTGCTGCACTTCGCCTTCAGAGCTGCGTCCTTGTCACGGGGGACGGGCTTCGGTCCCTCGCACGAACAGCAACTGGGGCGGGCATCGAAGAGCTCGCCTTGGTGTGCTGTGACGCTGTGGAGCGGGAGCCTGAGCTTCTGACCTTCCTTAGTCAAAGCATGCGGCGTCTCCTTCGCCTTGACTCGTCTTACAACGAGTCACTGAGTGATAAGTGTTGGTAATATGCCCTAGAGGCGATCGAGTTTGCGGATTGGATCTGCTAATGGGTTTTAATGTTGATTAAAAGACTATTATGGTTTAGAGTCATAATGGGCTTTAATGTTGATTAAAGGCCTATTAACGTGCTCTATATAAGAATAGGCAGGGGCCAAGGCGCATGGTGTTCTTTAGAAACCCTAGCTGCCTCCTATTCCCGAACTCCCTTCGAAACCCTAGCCGGGCGCGCGGTGCTAGCACACCGGCGCACGGCGATTTCATCCTTGTACGTGTGGATACCGTGGAGGCGCTGCTACTATTGCGGTGCTGATCTGCTCGGGAGTACTCGGGACGTACCCGTGAGTACTCGGAAGGTGCTCGGGACGTGCTCGGGACGAGGTTGACGATCGACTACTTGACGCGCACGACGTTGGATTGGTCTGCTCCAACTCTTCTTCCGCTGCACTGCTCGTCAAGTGGTAACGATTCATGATCCCCTACTCGCATGGCTTCCTGGTTGAATGCGGTAGAGAAAATTTATTTTAAGCTAGCGTAGCCTACCCGCAACCCTTCAGTGGTATCAGAGTCATCCTGCGTAGTTTTCGATCTGGATCAGTCACATATAGAAGATATGTGATAGAAATAGATTAGATCTATTGTTTTTTATCAGTTCATATGATGGATTGATCAATGCACGGTTGGTTAGGTGAATTAGAGATCGGATGAGATGACAGTCGATGAAACCACATAGCCAAAAAGATTAGCTCGATCTCCCACCTATTTTTGCGTGCGACTTGCCCCTACCGGCTGGAATCACCATCGGGGCTAACTGCGTGCATCGCGACATGGTCGGGAGAACAGCAGATCGAGGTCGTGTGTGCTGTCATCGTTTCTGGAAAAACCTCACGCGATGATCAATGGGATTGATCTAATGGAAATTGAGGCAATTTGAATGACTCGGAATTGGCTCGATACGATCGATCCGATGAGATTTTCATAGCGATTTCATAGATGCGATCTATGTATTTCCGAGAGGTTTTCAGGGCGCTGCCCTGAAACCCGCGGGGGGCGGCTCCCCCCTCGACCCCCCGCCCGCTGGCCGGTCAGCGGGACCGCCGTCGCGTACACGCATAGATTGTTGTAATAACATGATCCCATCACGACATTAGAATTCGATTCTACGCTTAACTCGTTTTTGCAGAGAATGTTGTGACTGGTATGGCCTTGTGATATGTGATGCATATGTATAATTTTTCATGGCCTGCGAGTCATGGTTAATTGCAGCCCAAGGCTGTCATGTTATTGTATAACGGCCTGCGTGTCGACTTGTGATGCTTCTTCTCATGTAATTTATCTAGTGCTATTAGGTGTAATAGACTAGAACAAGATCATGGAGATTTGAAGCATGATGACCCGGAGGACAGGAACCGTGGCGATGGAGATCACCATGTGAAGGGGCCATACTATGTCACAGTTAATATGATTGCCTGTGATGTTTTTATGTTCCTGTCATACTATTTTTTCATGTTTTATATGTGGTGGATATGATTTTCATGATTGAGTAGTTTCCCTCAGAAAAATCAAGAGTAATTGATGCCCTTCCAATAGCTGCACCTACAAAGGTTTTGATCATTGTGTGGTAGGTCTGCCAAAGCAGGGTGCCATCATTTATCTTAACCAGTTAGAGTGGATGTCGGATATCCACACGCATAGTATTGGTTTACTTGATAAAGCTATCAAAACGGTTTTGGGCTTTGGGGCATGGTGTTGGGCGCCGGGGCATTCGATGCCACCCGACAAACAAGAGTCACATATGGATGTGATTAGCAAGGCGTTGCTTACCTATGTCACTAAGTTTCTAGCAGTGATGCCAAAGCTCACTAGAACTTAGTTGAATATGGATCTTGATCCTCTATATGTTGTTATAGGGAAAACACATATAGTGGAGTATCTTTTGTTAAATTGTTTAATAGAAGATTCACATAGGCATAGTGTTGAACCTGCATTTTCTGTTGTAGATCATGGCACCGGCCGCTAGTAACACTTCCAGTTTTAATTTGCGATCGATTCTTGAAAAAGAGAAGCTTTCTGGAACAAACTTTATTGATTGGTATAGAAATCTGAGAATTTTTCTCAAACAAGAGAAAAAGGAATATGTTCTAGAGGTCCCCTATCCTGATGAACCAGCTGATAATGCTCCTGCCGCGGATCGGAGGGCTTATGAGAAGCACACCAACGATTCACTGAATGTTAGCTGCCTCATGCTTGCCTGTATGTCCTCTGAGCTTCAGAAGCAATATGAGAACAGGGATGCCCATGATATGATTGT
Organism: Phragmites australis; assembly: GCF_958298935.1. NCBI lineage: Eukaryota > Viridiplantae > Streptophyta > Magnoliopsida > Poales > Poaceae > Phragmites > Phragmites australis. The sequence continues at coordinate 13,214,500 of NC_084939.1, read as the reverse complement.
GGGACTCCGAGGCATGTTTGAGAACCAAGCTCGGGCCGAGAGGTACAACACCTCAAAGTCCTTGTTTGCGTGCAGGTTAACAGAAGGCAGTCCAGTCAGTCCTCATGTGATCAAAATGATTGGTTACATTGAAAGCCTGGAAAAACTTGGTTTTCTCCTTAGCCCTGAGTTGGCTACGGATGTAATTCTTCAGTCGCTCCCTGCGAGCTTCGAGCCGTTCATTTTGAACTTTCATATGAACAGCATGGAGAAAAGCATGGCTGAATTGCATGGGATGCTAAAAACTGCTGAGGAAAGCATTAAGAAGAGCTCTAGTCATGTGATGATGGTTCAAAAGGATAGCAAGAAGAGAAAGCGCAAGGACAAGGCTAAAACTTCGGATGAGATCTCGAGTTCTAAGCCTAAACCTGTTGGAAAGCCCAAGGCTAGCCCTGCAGCTTCTGACACTTGCCACCACTGCCATAAGACTGGTCATTGGCGGAGGAACTGCAAATTGTACTTGGAAGAACTCAAAAAGAAGAAGGGAAGTAAGACTTCCTCTTCAGGTATAAATGTTATTGAAATTAATCTTGCTACTCGTCCTGATGATTCATGGGTATTTGATACCGGATCAATGATTCATACTTGTAAATCGTTGCAGGGACTGAAAAGGACTAGGAAGTGTGCAAGAGGCGAATTGGATGCTCGCGTCGGTAATGGTGCAAAAGTTGCTGCGTTGGCCGTTGGCGTTTACTCCTTATCGCTACCCTCAGGATTAGTTTTGGAATTAAATAATTGCTATTATATTCCTGCCTTGGGCAAAAACATTATCTCTTCTTCATGTTTGGAAGAAGATGGTTATGAATTCATAATAAAGAACAAGTGTTGTTCGATATTTTTGAATGGTATGCTCTATGGTAATTGTCCATTAGTAAATGGATTATATATATTGGATCTTGAGGATATAACTATCTATAACATTGATACAAAGAAGCCTCGGCTTAATGATTTGAATCCCACTTTTGTTTGGCATTGTCGATTAAGTCATATAAATGAGAAGCGTATGCAGAAGCTCCATAAAGATGGTCTTCTACATTCATTTGATTTCGAATCATTTGATACATGCGAGTCTTGTTTACTTGGCAAGATGACTAAGACGCCTTTCACTGGTCGAAGTGAGAGGACAAATGAATTATTGGCCCTAGTACATACAGATGTATGTGGACCGATGAGTTCTACAGCTAGAGGTGGTTTTCAGTATTTCATTACTTTCACCGATGACTTTAGTAGATATGGTTACATCTACCTAATGAGGCACAAGTCTGAATCCTTTGAAAAGTTCAAGGAGTTCCAGAATGAAGTACAAAATCATATAGGCAAGACAATTAAATTTCTGCGATCAGATCGTGGAGGTGAATATTTGAGCCATGAATTTGGTGATCATCTAAGGCAATGTGGAATCGTTCCACAATTGACTCCACCGGGTACGCCACAATGGAATGGGGTGTCCGAGCGGAGGAACCGAACTTTGTTAGACATGGTCCGGTCGATGATGAGCCAATCTGATCTTCCATTGTCCTTCTGGGGATACGCTCTAGAAACTGCTGCTTTCACGTTAAACAGGGTTCCATCTAAGGCTGTAGAGAGGACACCATATGAGATATGGACCGGGAAGCGTCCCGGATTGTCTTTCCTTAAGATATGGGGTTGTGAGGCTTATGTAAAACGTTTGTCGTCTGATAAGCTCACTCCCAAATCTGATAAATGCTTCTTTGTGGGGTATCCTAGGGAAACCAAAGGATATTATTTCTATAACCGGGAAGAAGGCAAAGTGTTTGTCGCCCGGAATGGTGTCTTTCTTGAGAAAGAGTTTCTCGCGAAGAGAGTTAGTGGGAGCACGGTGCAACTCGAAGAAATTCGGGAACCACTTGAAAGTGTTTCAGCTCCTATTGAACCACAACTCGGTATGCAAGATGTTGCAGAACCTGTTGTCGAGACACCAGCCCCACGTCGGTCGGAAAGGTTCAGTCGTGCACCCGAGCGGTTTATGTTCCTAACCACGGGGCAGCGCGACATATTATTGTTGGACAATGATGAACCTAAGACTTACTCGGAAGCAATGGTGGGACCAGACTCCGAAAAATGGCTTGGAGCCATGAGATCCGAGTTAGAATCCATGAGAGAAAACCAAGTTTGGAACTTGGTCGATCCACCTGATGGTGTGAAAACTATCGAGTGTAAATGGGTTTTTAAGAAAAAGATAGACGTTGATGGAAATGTTCACATCTATAAGGCACGATTGGTGGCGAAAGGTTTCAGGCAAATTCAAGGTGTTGATTATGATGAAACGTTTTCGCCCGTCGCAATGCTAAAGTCTATTCGGATTCTCCTAGCAATTGCTGCATATTTCGACTATGAGATATGGCAAATGGATGTCAAAACTGCTTTCCTTAATGGAAACCTAAGTGAGGATGTGTACATGACACAGCCTGAAAGTTTTGTCAATCCGAAAAATGCTGGGAAGATTTGCAAGCTGCAAAAGTCCATCTATGGACTAAAGCAAGCTTCTCGGATTTGGAATCTTCGTTTTGATAAAGTGATCAAAGGGTTTGGTTTCATCAAGAATGAAGAAGAGCCTTGTGTTTACAAAAGGACTAGTGGGAGCGCACTTGTGTTTCTGGTCTTATATGTGGATGACATATTATTGATCGGAAATAATATTCCAATGCTCGATGCTGTCAAATCTTCATTGCAAAAGAGTTTTTCAATGAAAGATTTAGGAGAGGCAGCATACATATTGGGCATAAAGATCTATAGAGATAGGTCGAAAAGACTAATCGGATTAAGCCAGAGCACGTACATTGATAAGGTATTGAATCGGTTCAATATGCAAGATTCCAAGAAAGGTTTCTTGCCAATGTCACATGGCATCACTCTCAGCAAGAATCAATGTCCTAAGACATCTGATGAGCTCGAGAGGATGAGTGCGATCCCGTATGCTTCTGCTATCGGGTCCATCATGTATGCTATGTTTTGTACACGCCCAGATGTCTCCTATGCTCTAAGTGTTACGAGCAGATATCAATCGAACCCAGGTGAATGTCACTGGGCTATAGTAAAGAGTATCCTCAAGTACATGAGAAGAACTAAGGATATGTTCCTAGTCTATGGAGGTGAGGAGGAGCTCGTTGTAAATGGTTACACCGATGCTAGCTTCCAAACCGACAAGGACGACTCGAGATCGCAGTCTGGTTTTGTGTTCTGCCTCAATGGAGCTGCGGTGAGTTGGAAGAGTTCCAAGCAAGAAACGGTTGTTGATTCCACAACGGAGGCCGAGTATATCGCAGCTTCGGAAGCTGCAAAAGAGGCTGTTTGGATCAGAAAATTTGTTTCTGAGTTGGGTGTGGTCCCTAGTGCGTCCAGTCCAATGGACCTCTATTGTGACAATAGTGGTGCCATTGCACAAGCCAAGGAGCCTAGGTCGCACCAGAAGTCCAAGCACATACTTCGGCGCTATCACCTCATTCGAGAGATTATTGATAGAGGTGATGTAAAGATATGCAAGGTGCACACGGATTCGAATATTGCTGATCCGTTGACGAAGCCTCTCCCACAGCCCAAGCATGAGGCACACTTGAGCTCTATGGGTATTAGATACTTGCGGGATAGACTCTAGTGCATGTGAGAGAATGTGTTCTGTCTATGCTAATGTACTTTTGGATAATTGTTATCTGGTTCCATGAATAATTATCATTTACATTGATCAGCAAGTATGTGACTTGTTTGTGAAACTCTTTGTTTTTATGATGTTATTCTAAATAGTCCCTAATCTCATATCATTGTGTGGGACAATAATGATTTATAGATTAGCACATTTGACTGAATGATGATCATGTTTCACGGATCATAGATATGGAAATATCAAATCAGTAATGTGGACACATGTTAGAGAACATGATGTTGGATAGACCCACCCTGAGATACTGCTGGGATTGTTATTTTTAATGTGCCATCAGTTGTTATCTCAAATGGTGTACCTACAGAATCCTTTGACCTGAGATCATCATTGATTCCAGAATGTGTAGTAACACACTTAGGGGCTTCCAAACGCTATTCCGTAACTGGGTAGTTATAAAGGTTGCTTTCGGGTATGTTATGAAACATGTCGTGGGATGTGAGTGATCAAGATGGAATTTACCCCTCCTAAATAACGGGAGAGATATCTCTGGGCCCCTCGAGGTAGTTGGATTGGAAAGTGCATGGCCATGCCAATGTGATTAAAGAGTTAATCATGGTGAATCCACTACTTGATCGAGTGAATGGTCGAGCTATCACAAGGGTGGCACGAATCTCGCCTTGAGCTTGACTGGTATCGTGTGGTAAAGGGATTGGTGCATGAGTATATCAAGGTTCAGCCGATATGATCTTTGTGTGCATTCGGGAGTAAATATGTCCTGCTAGGTACCGCTATTGACTTGCAATTCGGAAAAGGGTTTCCGGATAGCGGCCGTTTACACATGAACCTAACGGGTCACACACTTAAGGGGATGGAATATAAAACTTGTGCTGACTCTAGTGCAAGTGGGAGATTGTTGGTAATATGCCCTAGAGGCGATCGAGTTTGCGGATTGGATCTGCTAATGGGCTTTAATGTTGATTAAAGGACCATTATGGTTTAGAGTCATAATGGGCTTTAATGTTGATTAAAGGCCCATTAGCGTGCTCTATATAAGAATAGGCAGGGGCCAAGGCGCATGGTGTTCTTCAGAAACCCTAGCCGCCTCCTATTCCCGAACTCCCTTCGAAACCCTAGCCGGGCGCGCGGTGCTAGCACACCGGCGCACGTCGATTTCATCCTTGTACGTGTGGATACCGTGGAGGCGCTGCTACTATTGCGGTGCTGATCTGCTCGGGAGTACTCGGGACGTACCCGCGAGTACTCGGAAGGTGCTCGGGACGTGCTCGGGACGAGGTTGACGATCGACTACTTGACGCGCACGACGTTGGATTGGTCTGCTCCAACTCTTCTTCCGCTGCACTGCTCGTCAAGTGGTAACGATTCATGATCCCCTACTCGCATGGCTTCCTGGTTGAATGCGGTAGAGAAAATTTATTTTGTGCTAGCGTAGCCTACCCGCAACCCTTCAATAAGGTGATCGGTGCCATGCTGTCATCGTGCCAGAATCTCGTCGACATTAGACTCAGAGGATGCCGAGGCCTCACAGGTGGCTCCCTGGTCTCGTTGCTCAGGCACTGTGGGCAGTCACTTGAGATCCTTGACATCTCCTTGCACTGGCATTGCAGTAAGCAATGTCGAACTCTTTGCTCAGCGTGCCACTCGGTTGAATCATATGATCATCGAGGATAGCACGATATCAGAGGAATTGAAGCTAATTGCTCAGAGGAAAAGCATCAAGGTTGGCTCATTGCCTTGCGAAGGATCGTTCTAAAGTAAGGTTATCTCCTTAAGAATGCAGCTCATCCACACTTGATTTTAATGTAATCTTACCTGAATGTTGGAATAAAGCATTGCTGCTTAGTACTTGTGTATACAGCATTACAGCTACGATGGAATGTATATAAGTCTTCTGATTTGTAAACTTGTCATGACAAGCCTCTTTTGGTGCCTGACATGTAAATTGAGCACCGAGAATTGTGCTGTTGCATAAGTTAAAATATTTGACATGGAAATGATACAGGAATTTTTATGTTTTTTTTTAACTTCACTTAAAATCGAGAAAACTGCCCGATAAATCGAGAAAATCGAGCGGTTACTAATAATGAGAAAAATTCAAGAAAATCGCTCGATAAATCGCGAAAATTATTTGGTAATCAGTCCGATTCGGCCGGTTATCCCGAAGCGATTCTGACAATTTTTTAACTAAATTTTAATTTTAGCAAATAAATTTTATACAAATTTCAGCTAAATTTTAAACAATTATATTTTCGTTATTAGTTTGGCTCGGTAACCGAGTCTCAAATGGTAAGTAAAATCTTGGATGGGAGACAACGATTATAGAGAGACGTTCGATTGTCTAAATTTTAAACGCTGGCGTCGTGGACTCGGTGCTTCGGGCGAGTTCGCAAGCGGCGGCCAAACTCCGTGAACAGCGGAGAGGAATCTAGAATATCTCAATCGCCGCGCCGCCCGTGCGCCGGCCCCTCCCTTGCACGACCGGCCTGCTCTTCCCACCCCGCTGCCTCTCCCGCTCCGTCCTCCTCCTCGCCAACGCCTTCCCAAACCGCCGCCTCCACCTCCCCCATCCGCGTTGCCCGAGGCGCTCCTCGTTCGCTTCGCCCTCTAATTTCCCTCGTCAGTGCGCCGCTCCACCCTCCTTTCCACCCCACGCCAACGCCGCCGCCTCCCCTGCCATGGCCGCCGAGCGCGGAAGCGCGTCGCCGACACCCCCTCGCGCCTCCCCAATGGTGGCCGCCGAGCGCGGTAGCACGTTGCGGATGCCGCGGGGCACATCCTCTGCCCCAACCCCGCCGCACCCTCGCCCCGCGAGGCCATCTCGCCGTACGAGGCCGCGCTCGAGGAGAAGCTCGCCGTCGCCACCAACCGCTGCAACGGGCGTACCACCTGTCCAAGAAGAACGGTGCGGGCGGCACACAGACGCCGAGCTATTCACTCCTGCGCCGAGCAGACCCGCGTGGCCGGTGCGAGCAGCATCTCCAACCGGCCGCCGCGTACCCTTCCGTTCCCGACCTCCCAACATCGCGGCCACACCTCCGGCGGGCGACCTCGAGTGCATGCTGCAGTGGCCTGATCATGTGAGACCTGCCCCGCCATGGCAACCTCATGTTCTTCTTCGTGGAACTTCTCCCACGTTCTCAGAGTTAGAGTCGTTGGACCTCCCATCCTGCACCTAGCGCTCCATCCCGGCGCTCTTCTGCTACTGCAGTGTCTTACAGTAGACGCACACCACCTGTTTGATGGAATGCCACACCAGAGGTGCGTGCCATCCGCCCTATCAGCGGTCTCTCGCACAATGTCCTCCACCACCTGCTATTTTTGCTGCCAGCGCATGAAGCGGTTCGGACATGGAGATTTCTGGATGTTCGTGGTGGCACTCGTGTCAAGGGGTACCGTGCAACTTGTAGCCCAAGGCGAAGTATGTCCTAGCAACATGGCTTGAGACGCTGCTCTGCCAAGCTGTTCAGCTTCCCCAAGTACTCCTTGCACTTGCCATTAGACGTACGCTCCCGCGTGATGAGGATACCGGGGCAGTGACAAGTCGGATGCGTTGAAGATGTGGAACACCAACCCTGCTTGCTGTTGCTGATGCTTCTGCAGTGATGCCATGAGCATCTCGTTAACATGCCGTGCAAAGACAGCGCTGAGGCATTGGTCGCAGATGCACACGTTCTCAGAACTGAACTGGTCAATGGTTGCCCGCAACGTCTGCATCGCCATTTCCTTTGCTTCTAAGATGGCATCACGAACATACTGTACGGAAGGAGGAATTCCCTAGAGTTCTTCCTACAGACAGTGGCAAGTACCTCCCTCCAACCTCCATTAGCATCTGCACAGCTTCATCGTTCATCTATTTATTTAGCAGCTATTTCTTTTTCCAATGGACCAGTTTGATCAGATGTGAACTGACCAGGGCAGCTGGGCAACCCTGAGGAAGCAACAATGGGGATTGATGTCATGCTGCACGAGAAGTGCTCAAGGGCAGAGAGTGGTAGGTTGAAAAGAACATATTTACTAAATTTGGAAGACAATCAAGACATTATCAAGTAATCAAGTTAACATTGTTTATCATGTATGATTGATGTCTATTTTATTTCAATTGCAAGTTTCAAATGTAAATGGTTTGATGAACACTGAAACAGTGCGAAAAATACAGCTGTTAGTTCAGAAAGGAATTTGGAAATTTCGGACTTAGATATTTATGGTCAACTACTATTTGCTGTCAAGTTGGTGTTATGTCTGTTCACAAGAAGAGGGATTTTGAATTCTGGAATGTAGATATTAGAGTGAAACACTTGTTGTCTTTTTGCATGACATAGTGAAGTGTAAAAGTAACAAAACAATCTTTTCTAGCTCTGCATGCCCATACAATTTCTTTCGTGAGAATTATGCATTGCAATTTAAAATTTGAATATGTAATACATTGTAAAACAAAATTCTTACAGCCAACTATTTGATGGTGGAAGATAATAATGTTATGCTGCTAGATACAGATTCATGTTTGTATTGGTTAAGGACTTAAGGTGAATATTTGATGCACATCCTGGTACGAGGAGTTGAGAATGCTATGCTAACCCTGATAATGGTATAGGAAGTGAGTCCACATATTTATTTGTCTTTCTGATTTCCTTGTGAAATTTCGTTGGTCTGCAAATTATTGCTTTCCAAAATAATCACAGTTATATTTTGATCAGTAATTCATTAAATCCATGCTGCTGCCTAGCGCTTATTTCAACATTGGTGTTGCTGATCATGTCAAATTATGGCTTGCTGATAAGGGCATGCCAACATGTGGAGTTCAGAAGGATGATGGAACTTTTCTTTGCAGCGTTTGATAGCTCAATGATTTGCTTATCACCAATGTTATTAAGCTGCGTGCCGATTGGTTGTGCCGCTACAAATTAGCGTTCCATTCTGCAGCTCCAGCTCCATGGCTCCATGTTCTTAGTTCTAAAATAACTGAAATTTGACAACTGTATCAGTTCTTAGTTGTTCGTTATCATCCGTCTGTTCATTTCTCATTTTCATTGCGAAGAGATGGCTTCTGTCAGTTTATTTAGACAATAAGAGATGGACTGTTTATTTGCCACTGTAATCTCGTTGCATCCACCAACAAGTTTGATCAAATTATCAACTGTATCCCCTTGATTTTGTAGGTACATAAGAAACACTATTTGATAGAGGAGATCGTTTACATACATATAACAATCAATTTGTGAGAGCGATCAGTCCTTCTGTTGAACATCTGCAGCTAAAAGTGAGTGTAGCCTAGGTATATGTAACCTTTTCTATCTGCTTATGTTCATTACTCCTTTGCATGCTGAGCTGCAAGTAAATCCAGCTATACTTTATATTTCCACTCATATTAGCTTATACTGTTCAATGATACTAAGACTAAATATAAGTTTCAATAATGTTTTTTTCTTCCTTCCATAATTACTAAGGAATAAAATTAACTGTATGTTTGTCCTTGCTGGACAATCGCCCTGATCCTTATGACCATGAAGAAACAAGGCTACGAAGCATAACTGAAGACAGGAGGCTGTAACAGAGTGCTATGTACTCACAATGTTGAAGAAATCACTTACCATTTGTTCTTCAGCTGTCTTTTTAGTGTCAGATGTTGGAACTCCTTGGCAATTGCTTGGGATCAAACAGTCAGCTTCTTTGCAATGATTCAGGAAGCAAAAGGTGACTTTCAAAACCCCTTCTTCTGGCTGACCTCCGTTTTATAGGACCATCTTTTCTTCCTTGCTTCTCTGTGGCCAGTCCTTTGCTTCGCTGTATAGTTTGAGTTTATGGTTTCTGTACAGTTTTCCCAGTTTTGAAGAAAGACGAATTATGGAACTTAAAATTACTAAGAGTTTAGCCTCCATGTAAAAATGCTTGTTATTACCATCTCAGCCTCAGCAAAGGCACCTCACCTTGTAGTCGAAAACTAGCTTCCCTGGTAGTTGTAGACACAAGTATACACTATATATTTATTTCCAGGATCATAATTGAACATGCATCCGCTTTTTTTCATTTTTCTTTCACTAAAGCTTCATCATATAACTATAGGGGGCCACCTAATAAGTAGCAAAAACAAGAGAAACGTGGCAACGCCGCAGGTTCTATCTAGTCATGGTGTTCGGTTCCACAACTAACCAGGTTCATCGCAGCTGGTCCCATCGTAAAAAATGAGGTTATATTGTCTCTGTTTCTACTATTTATATGTCATATTATTGTTTCTAAGTGTGTTAACTTATTTACTATTCCCTAACAAATAAATTCGTCCAGGTTCCTGAACAAAGCTTGCATGGTGTGGACCCAACCAGTAAGTGATACAAGCAATGAAGACAACACAAGTTCATGGAGCACCTGCACAGTGGAGCAAGTAGAGAACCTCAAGTCTGCTCTAAGCGTTATGCCTATATGGTCAGCCATGGTAATGTCCTTCCTGGTCCAGAGCTCATCCTTTGGGATTCTGCAAGCAACCACCATGGACCACCGAATCGGCACAACAAGGTTCCAGATACGCGCAGGTTCCATCTCAATCTTCGAGATCATTACCTTCCCGGTCAGGTTGCTACGATCCGTACATCCTCCCGCTTCTTAGGAGGGTCACCAGGCGGCAGCGCGTGCTCACGCTCAAGCAGCGCATGTGTATCGGCATGTTCCTGGCCATCGTGTCCATGGCAATGGCGTCGGCGGTGGAGGCTCGAAGGAGGGAGACCGCGGGGAGGCAAGTGTTAGTGTCGGAATTTGGCAATCCCGTATGACACAAGAATCCATTCTGAATAACTTTTATAGCGATACACGACTTGTTTACGGGCAAATAAGTAAAGGATTTCGATCGGTAACCATGAGAGCAGTTGCTCGGATGATTTACAAATAAATTGACAAAGAACTATTACTTAAATAGTGAGGATTCAAAGTAGTAACGAAGAACTATCTTAAAAGTATCTTAATGTGTAGGAAAGTAAATGAGAACAAAAATAGATATAATTGTTACAATTGATTGAGTTGTTGTAATTAGTCTCTACATCTACGAATCTAACTTGATTCGGACTCGGACTGAGCATTGGATGATTCAGTGAGAACAAAAATGATAATGTGAGATTCAGTGAGTTCAATAGGCTAGAACCCTAGATTCTTTCTTAATCTATATCGGATCTTTCGACGTGTGAAATGTATTTACTGAAGGCTTGTGTTAGACTAATATTTTCAGAGAGCAACTAATTCATTTTTATGTTCACTAGATAGTCTGGAGGAATGTATTCATTGAAGGCTTGCGTTAGACTAATATTTTCATAGAGCCAATTCTGCACGAATTCATTTTTTTAGAAAGCATGTTTCTTTACAAGAAATCGTTCTTATGCGCACTGGATGATCTGACGACCATGCTACATCTCACGGGACGATTTGTTGTAGAGAACAAAACATTCTGCAAAGATTTTGAGATATAGGCACCGGATGATCTGCTATTATCAACAGAGCTGTCACTAGACTAGTTCTTACAGAGAGTAATTTTCTACACAAAATTCTCCTTCTACTCACCAGATAGTTTGGTGATGATAAGGCCTTAATCATCAGACTATCTGGTGTGTACAAAAAGTTTGATCGTGTTATTTTTTGCTATCAACACATGCCTTTTTGTTCTTTGGTAAAGCTTGCATACCGAAAAATACTTATATATAGTATAATCATGAATAGTTCATTATCTACTTAGGCTATGACTTAGGGTGATACATATAATTTGTCGACCATGTATGTATATTCTTAGGACGATGATAAATTACATCGGCCATGTATACTTACCTCCTCAGACGTTTTGCCAAATGCTTGGATAGTACTTTTTTTTTAAGTATTTTCCATTGATAGCCCGAGGTATCCTTGTCTCCTTGTAAATACTATAGCACATATGAATTTTTAGATATAATTTTGCAACTTTAAACGGACCTTTTCAACTAGGAGACAACTTTCCGAACTCTTTATCCTTAGATCCAATAGGTATAATTGTCTTCCAATCCAAGTCTCCTACTTGAAATGATTTTTTCTTAACTTTTTTATTGTAGGCTTTAGCTAGTCTCAATTTATCTTTCTCAATCTCCCTTAAAGTATTAAGCCTTTCATCATTAAGGCCATCTACTATATCTATCATAGCATTATAATAATCTACAGTTGACAAGTCATTCTGTCGTGCCACTCTCAATGCGTTAAGATTTACCTCAACAGGCAAAACGACCTCTTGTCCATACATTAATTCATAAGGAGTAACTTTAGTGGTACTATACTTAGATATGCGATGAGCCCACAATACTTCACTCAAAATCTCATACCATCTTTTTGATGTTCCTCTATTTTCTTCTTTATAAGCTTAATCAAGGTTTTATTACTTGACTCGGCCTGTCCATTGGCCTGAGTATAATATGGCGACGAATCAAGAAGTTTAATTCTAAATGATTCGGTAAATTCACACACTTGATGAGAAATAAAAGAAAAACCTTGATCGGTAGTTAAAGTTTGCGGAATATCGAATTTATAAACAATATGCTCTAAAATAAACTTAATTACCTCTTTATGCATCATGTTCTTTAATGGAACAATCTCGGTCCACTTTGTGAAATAATCCGTAGCAACCAAAACATAGCGATGACCTTTGGAAGATGAAGGATGAATTTGGCCGATGAAATCCAAAACTCATCTATGAAACAACCATGGTTTGATGATAGGATGCAACATCGAAGTAGGAGCTAATTGTACATCACCAAATTTTTGACACGCTTCACATCCTTTGTAATATCTAGATCAATCATCAAACATAGTTGGCTAATAAAAACCAGCTCTCCTTAATATCCATATCATTTTATGAGCCGACTGATATGTAATATAAATACCTTCATGTACTTCACCAATAGTAATTTTACTTTGCTTCGAACCTAAACACTTTAGAAGCAACCCATCTATGATTCGGCAATACAATTCACTACCCAACATCACATATTTTAAATCTTGCCACCTAATCTTTCTATCTACTAATGAACTAGGATTCTCTAAATACTCAATTAGTGGCTTCCTTCAATCACCGGATGCGGACAAATCTAAATTTTTAGACACAACCGAACCACCTCCCTGTTGTTCGGCCAAATAAACATTAGCACAAGCCAGCAACAAGTCTTTCTAATACAAAGAACATCCCTCTACTAACTCGATAACCGGATACTTGCTACGCTAAATCATTTGCCCTCATATTCTCTTCCCCAGGGTGAGTGATGGTGAAATCATCTAAATCTTCTACGATATCTAAACCTCTATCCAAATAGCTATTTAGTGATCCATCAAAGCATTGAAAACTTTAGAATCCTCCTACACCACTAATAATGAATCACTAAATGCTTCTATACATTTCACACCCATGGATTCTAAAGTTTGCAAACCTAACAAAAGAGCTTCATACTCGGCTTGATTGTTGGTGTTGGGGGAAAATAGACCAGCTTGAGATAATGGCTGACGATCGCTATCGAAGGTCCCTCCAGAGCCTCCGGTCTCCAGACCCTCAGCGGGAGGCCCGGCCCTCGGAGGCTGCGAACTCCCTCGGGCAACCTCATCGGCACGTACGTGGCCTTCTGATGACTCGAAGCTACAGCCAATCCCTCCAGAGCTTTCAGCCTCTGGACTCAGCATGAGGCCTTATCCCCGGAGGCTGCAAACCCCTTCGGGCCACCTCTCCGGCATGTATGTGGCCTTCCGAAGACTCGAAGCTACAGCAAGTCCCTCTAGAGCATTCGGCCTCCGGACTCAGCAGGAGGCCTTATCCCCGGAGGCTACGGACCCCTTCGTGCCACCCCTCTGGTGCCCATGCGGCCTTCCAAAGCCTTAAGACGCAGCTGGCCTTCGAAGATAATATCAGGGAAGAAAGGACACCCCTGCAGCCGACTTGATGCGAGGTGACGGGCGATTAATACTGGTGCAAGTGGTGCTTATCCTGACGCCCCAGCGCGATGCAAGTCATCCTGACACCCCCGGCAGAGCAGCTCGGGCCGTAATTGGCAACCGAATCACCTCTCAGGGGGCAGGCACCACAATAGTTACCACGGTAGATATTTATCTTCTATGTAGGGTAAAAAATAGTACATCGTTATAACTTGTACGCTAAGCTACGTACCACCCTATAACTAGGGGGTCGAGGTCATCTAGGAGACGTAGAGGTCACAAGGAGCACGCTCAACACAGCACATAGGAGCATAATCACAAAGTCTTCATGTGATACTTCCCCTAGCCCGATCCATATTTTTACTATCAATACATTTGTAGTGTTCCTTCCTCTCAAACTTCGTCTCCAAGCTTAAGTCTCCTCCTTAGAAGAAACTCTCGCCGTACTTGCTGAGGCAAGACGAACTCTTGCTCCAACAGTTGGTACAAAAGTATTCTAAGCAAACCGATATTTAAACACCCTTTAGTGAAACTAAAAAAGTACCAACACCTTGACCTTCTCTACAATCCGAGCCATTAAAATATAATTTTCATGGACACATGCCCATAACACCAATCAAATCCTCATTATTAATACAATGACTGATAATAAAATCAACAACAATTTGGCCATTCATGGATTGTAGCGATTCACAAGACAAATCATATTCAATCAAAGCATATGCCCACTTTCCGATTCTATCACTCAAAATCGGCTTTTATAACATGTATTTAATAACATCGGTTTAACATGCAACTATACAAGTACTAGAAAGTAAATAATGTCTCAACTTGATGCATGCATAATACAAGGACAAACATAATTTTTCAATAAACACATCCCTTGTTTCCACATCCAAGAGATGTCGGCTCAAATAAATGATCATATATTCTTTTCCTTCACTTTCTTGTGTAAGAACATCACCTATCACCGTCTCTTATGTAGCAACATATAGCCGAAACAGAATCCCGTCTTTAGGTACCCTAAGTACGGGGGCTGATGATAAATATTTTTTGATCTCATCATATGCTTGTTGCTGTTCTTCCCCCCAAGTGAAATCGGCTTCTTTCTTTAATCGAAGTATAGGAGTAAATACACTAACCTTGCTAGACAAGTTAGATATGAAACATCTCAAGTAATTAACATTTTCTAGCAACTTTTGAATATCTCTCTTTGATTGTGGCACCCCTAAATTGTCCATAGCTGATATCTTATTGGGATTTATCTCTATGCCTGTCTCATGTATTATAAAACCCAAAAACTTACCCGTCGATACACCAAAAGTACACTTAAGTGGGTTCATTTTTAAACCATACCGATTTGACAATAGTATCATCAATAGCATCCGATTTGACAACAATATCATCAATGTTTATTTCTAAGATAATACCAAACAAATCATAAAAGATTAAATTCATAGCTCTTTGATAAGTAGCACCGGCATTCTTTAACTCAAATTTCATGACAACCCACTCAAATAAATCAATAAAATCCGGACATCTAAAGACTGTTTTAGACATGTCCTCTTCGGCCATGAAGATTTGATTATATCCTGCATTACCACCCAGAAAACTAATGACTCTATGACCTAAAGCATCATTAATCAACATATTGGTAATAGGCATATGATATTCACCTTTAGAAGTAACTTTATTTAAGTCTCTAAAATCAACGAGTACTATCAACTTACCACTTTTTTTCTTCTCAGCCAGGATAATATTAGAAATCCATTCAGCATACCTACAAGGACGAATAAACCCCGCAGTAAGCAACCGACTTATTTCTTCTTTAATTCTCCCATACATGTTAGGATTAAATTTTTTAGACGGTTGCTTGTGAGGTCTAAAACTCAGTTTATGGGAAGCCGATGCTCCACAAGCTCACAGCTTAGTCCCAGCATTTCTGATATTCCCAAGCAAAGGAATCGACATATTCCTTGAGCAATGTGATCATTTTAATCTTGAAATCAGCATACATGTTTCTATTAATAAACATCGGCCTTGGTACAACCCCATCACTAATGTCAATCTCCTCTAATGGATCGGCCAATGAAAAACCTTGTCCTAACTTTTCTACCTCATCAAAATCATCAATAGCCTCACAAATATCGTTCTTTTTGGACCGATATTGTTCTACACGTTGTTGCAACCAATCTAAATTATTTTGTTTATCCATTTATAACATTACATTGCTAAGCTGATATGTTGAAATCGACTATACAAACATGGGTATAAAATCATCTTTAGCAACACTAAGAAAATCATAACCCAAAAGATCATGTCCGGATAAACATTGCACATTCTCATGCTGCCAATCTATCGAAGCATCGACTAAAGCAACAAAAGCCGATGTATCTGTATGGACAATCTCGAATTCATCATCTACCCATTGAATTAATAATTGATGCAAGTTAGAAGGCACACAACAATTGGCATCAATCCAAACGACCTAATAACGTGTTGTAGTTACCTTGCACATCGGCATGAAGAAAGTTGTAGGTATTGTCTTACTCCCAATGGTGAGTTTCATAGAGATCACACATTTGGTCTCCATAGGATCGCCGGTGAGGCCATTAAGCACCAAGTTTGTCTTCACTAGTTCGATGTCCTTTTTTCCTAATTTCTTGAAAACTGAATATGGCACTAAGTTCACCGTAACTCCACCATCTACAAACACCCAGAAATCAGCCTTCCATCAATGTGTCCTTTAACATAAAATAGCTTCAAGTGTCAGCTAGATTCTTTGGCCTTCTCAAATATGGCTTCCTTCGGACCAAGATTTAAATGAGCAACCTCCTCCTCAACATCTCGAAACTTGAAAGGTAAAACAAACACCATATTGACATCCATACTATCATACGGTGGAGTTTCATCCCTAATTACCGGAGAGTCTTCTAGCATATCATGTTCATCATCACTAGGCAGCATAATAGGCGCTACAACTTGCTTCACTCTCCATTCTTGACTAATAGTCAACATCGGCTTGATTTCATTAAACATCTATCTCTCACCTTTTTAGTTTGGGCTTCTCCCAACTCTTGCTTGCGTAATCTTTGTAGCCTTCTCTTTTGGGAGTGTGAGAGACCTCTAGGACACCATCGGGGCTGCGGTTTAGTTCCGGGCAGCAAGGACATCTTCATCTCAACCTTTCAATGCCCTGAATTATCGATTGGCTCAGTATTAGAAGCAGTTTCTTTGATGTTTGGCGCTATGGTCTGTTGTACTGCTGTAGGTGGCACCATTTTAGCCCCAAGATCAGTACTAACTACCTATAGAACTTCCTCTTTGTTGCCCTCACTCAAATAGCCATTAGCCGATTGTTTTTGCACTTTATCTTCATCAACAACCAGCTGTTTTCCTTTCTATTACAGATCTGATTTTTTATTAGAAATACCTGTATTCTTCACACGATATACCTTCTTAACTTCCTTTCTATCCATCCCATCATTTGACTGATTTTAGAATCAAACTGGTCTTGTCTAGAATGAGATAGTCTATCGAATACTGATTGTTTTGGTCCTGTCCATCCCAGATGGAATGGTCCAAACGGCATAGGGGGTGGTGCCCAAGGTCCACACCAACCCCACAGTGGACATGGAGGATAAACCATACGAGGAGGTCCCCATATCATAGGCATTGGTAGCCCGAAAGGAGGAAACGGTGGTGCTACAATATTATTCTCCCATTGCCTTTTCGTCCCTCCAAACTCATGCTTCAGAGGTGATATTGAACTTTTAAGAGTATTTGGCCGGTTGCCTCTTGTAACACCCTACTTTTCAAGATTTAACATCTTTTTAAAAAAATTCAACTTTAGTGAGTAGCTTCACTATTAGAACAGTTTAAAACCTATTTTCATAAACAACCAAGCTACCTAGGTTATTATTTCTTGTACATTGCATGCTAAGTTTTGTTATGAGCTAGATAAATGCATTAGAGTTCCTTTTCTTTTTATTCTCTTTGGTGTTTTGGAGTAAAAAAGTTTTTGAAAAGGTTTTTACAAAACTTAGTAGTAAATTAGTTAAGGATCTTAATAGTTGGAATTCAAAATTCTTGAATTCATCATCTATTCCATCATTGATCATACCTGATTTTTCTCTAGTTCAATTCAAATTTTATCAAAATTCTTGTTTAAATCCAATCTCTCCTCTTTCTCAAATTGTACCTAAATCTAAATTCAAATTCCTTATCTACTCCCATTCTTATTTAACCTCATCTTTTGGTTTCTCTCGAATTCACTCTGAGCTCAATTCAAATTCAAACCCTATTCAAATTTCTCTACAAAAGTTTTTTCATAAAATCCTAGATATGCCTAAAGTGCCTTTAGACCCAATCCTACCCAAGACCAAGCCCTTGGCTGGCACACAAGTCATCTAGGAGGCCCAACACAAAGGATCCACGAAATCTGTGGATATTCGCGGACTCCTGGACAGCCTTATCTTCTGATGCAGTTTTGGAGTTCAAAATGGTCTCAAATACAAATCTTGAAAATGTCAAAGTTGTAGGCCTTGTCGAGAGCTTCTATTTGAACATATGGAAGTCCCCTTTTGGATAATGGAGCTAGGAGTTATGGCTCCTGAAATCAGTGCTATGTAGATAAGTCTTAGTTCAGATAGGTTATTTTGTGACGCATTTTTGGAAATTGAAATGTCGTTTACAAAAATTCGAATGAATACCAAAGTTGTAGATCTTTTCGAGTACTACAATTTAGAGTCTAGAAACGTCCAATTTGGAGTCCTAACAGTGGAGATATCGTCCTCAGAATAGAGAGCTACGAAAAAGGAAATCCTAACCGACTCAAACTCGAAGCGAATCATGTCCGGTTTGAACTCCACCTCAACCAGATGCTGCTAGCCCTATAAATAGGCGTTGAACGTCCTCCCCTACCCCCTTTACATCCCTCCAAGCCCTACCCACCGCAGGTGCCCTGCCCATGCTCCGTCGTCCGCTAGTATCACCGCTGTCGTCATCCGTGATGCGCTACATCGTCGTCTCCGCGAATCCTCTTTCCCCGATCATCAAAGCAAGGTGAGGAAACATCCTTATCCTTCCTTACCCCTGCTATACCATCATACTAATTTCTAGCCAGGCCCTAGCCCCGGCCAAAGCCTGATTTATGCCGCCACGGTTATCGCCGTCGCGGACAGCTGCACCGTCGCTGATTAGCATCGATGTTCCCAATTGACCAGAGGTCAAATCGTAATTCCCTTTCACCAGAGCGTGACCCATGATGTTGCCCGTGCCCTCACCAACCGGCTCATTCAGTAGATCAGCCAAACCACCGGGATCAAGGTCGACATGCCCGCTGTCCTGTTTTTCAACTCGTTCTACGTGCGCACCGAGTTTGTTGTCGCGTTCCCCATCAATTCAGAAGCTGTATGGATGTATCATCAACATCACGACATGTCCTATGGAGTCTTCTACATGACCTTATGTTCCCTTCACTGGTTGTACAGTGATACGGCCAGAATGCGGCTGCCAACCGCAGTCATCTCCCATCTCATCTCCATTGATCAGTCTTCCTCTCAGGGGACTTTACACAAAACGATGCTATAGCATTGTGTTCCCGAGATATATGAACGTCTCGGTTCAAATGGTTTCTCAAATTTCATAGCCAATCTCCGGGAACGCGAGCATTTTCATTGCTGTATCTGTTCGCAGTCACCACCAAACCTTGCAGCAGTTGTCGCTGTTTTGCCACTATCTCGGATGATCCCTTTCAAAACCAACCATACCTCTGAGTTAGCCTTTCCGTGTTCTACGCTATGCTCCCCTCGTTTCACTGAAATGCCACTGAAGTCCAACATCAATGTTAGTGGCCATGCGCCCGATTATCGTCTCTGACGAAACTCGAGCTGTCGTCACTACGCAGAGTCACCGCCAGTATCCTTAACCTAGAAGCACAACCTCCAGCCATTTGATCCATCATGGGCAGTTGAGGCTAGACCTTAGCTCACTTCTTCTTTAATCCAAGATGATGCTTGCATGGCATGCCAAGTCAGCACCACATCATCCTTTTAGCCTAGTCAGTGAAGTCTAGTCAGCCCTATATCTCTTGAACCTTGTACAATGATGTTGTCAAGTCTGACACAATGATTGTGCAATAAACCTTTTCCTATAGGAAGATAACTCCGGTAAATCAGACTTTCCTTTTCAGCCTAATCCATCTTCCGAAAGCCGTTATCTTTCATCCTAACTCTGACTTAGTCAATTCCTCCATCTAAATTTCTTCTGTAAAATCATAGTGTTTTTAAAGTGTTTTGATTATGTTTGGTACGTTGTTCTTAGTGTTTTCCTTTGTGTTGTTTGTCCATAGTTTTCACGATTAGTTAATGTTAAGAGGATCTAGAAGGACTTCAAGACCAAGACTTTTCTGAAGACCCAACTGAGTCGAGTGAAGGCAAGTTGTGTTCTTGAACATACTTATCCTAGTTTTTAAATGTTTTGCTTTATAAACATGCATGCTAATAATTTGTTGGGAATCCCAAGAGTTAGTCCTTACCCTAGTTTTCCCCTATCATCCTTGTCGCCTTAGTATGGTTTTAGGTTATGGAAGGATAGGTTATGCTTAGCCTTGCTTTTGGGATGGTAATCATGATTAATGCTCTACAAACTTGATAATGGTCCTATGCAACAATGATAAAATATGATGAAATAACTTTTGTAGAAACATGGTATAGGGATTTGAGCATGTGGTATGATGGGATGTATGATTTGGAAAGTGGTAGTCTTGCTCAAATCTAAGGACTGGTTCGTGGGGTGACCTTTCTGTGTTTACAGTACAACCACAAGCCTGATATGGGTCAGACCTAGCCAATTAATTTTCTACTCTCAGTATAGTGTAGACCAGGCTGAAGAACGGTGAATGAATGATGTCATGGGATCCGAAAGGTGCAATGATGTTGTCCATACTAATTTTGGCTCCGTCACTGGACATGATGCAATAGGGGGTAGATGCCAAAACCCTAGGTGTTGGAGTCGATGAAGATGTTGATGGAGAATCATCATTCCCCAGTGGAGTCACCAATTTGTGTCAGCGTTGGAATTTGGCAATCTCGTGCATGGATAACTATCGCTTTTCGCTGTGACACATGACTTGTTTATGAGCAAACAAGCAAAGGATTTATGAGCAAAGCGACAAACCACCACCCAAATCGTGGGGATTCAAAGTAGCAGCGAAGAACTACCCTAAAACTACCCTAATGTGCAGGAAAGTAAAGGAGAACGAAAATAGATGCAATTATTGCGATTGACTGAGTTGTTGCAATTAGCCCTATGGAAATAGGACTCTCAACCCTAAAACCTACGCAAACACGTCCTGTTCGGCCAAAAACACAAAAAGAATATGAACATATCTACGAATCCAACTCGACTCAGACTCAGGCTGAGCACCAAATGGTCCAGTGAGAATAAAAATGATAATGCTGGATCATCCAGTGAGTTCAATTGACTGGAACCCTAGATTCTTTCATAATCTACATTGGATGTTCCGACATGTGGAATGCACTCACCAAAGGCTTACGCCAGACTCTCTGCATGAATATTTCCAGGGAGAAAACTCTCTGCATGAATTGATCTTTATGTTCACTGGATAGTCCGATGCCTCACGGATGCCTCGCCGAACGATTTTTTTCTAGAAAGCATGTTTCTCAACAAGAAATCATCCTTATGCACACCGGATGATCCGACGACCATGTTACACCTCACCGGACAATATCTTGCAGAGAACAAAACCTTCTGCGAGATTTTGAGATATAGGCACCGGATGGTCCGTCGTAATCACCAGAGCTATCGCCGGATTAATTCTTGCAGAGAGCAATTTTCTACACAAAATCCCCTTTTCTATTCACCGGATAGTTCGGTGATGACACAGTCTTAATCACTAGACTATCCGATGTGAATAAAAAGTCGGCCCATGCAATTTTTTACTATCAATAGAAAGAAGATCTGCACATGTTCGAGCTGTGGTTAGTGTCCTAGTACTTGCTCTCAGGCATGTTCGGTGCCATTGCCCAGATCGACTTCTACTACGCACTGGAGCCTTTCTTCTTTGGGTCCAGCGTCGCAAGTGTCGTGTCGACTGTGATCGTCAAACTCGTGAACCTGATCACCGGCAGGGGTGGGGCGGAGCCATGGATCTTGGACGACCTCAATAGGGGCCGCTACGACTTCTACTACCTCCTGCTAGCAGTTCTTGGTGCTGTCGACCTGATCTATTTCGTCATTTGCGCTTACATGTCCAATGAGATGACGCAGAACATGTCATTATTAGAAGCTGGTAATCATGATTAATGCTCTACAAACTTGATAATGGTCCTATGCAACAATGATAAAATATGATGAAATAACTTTTGTAGAAACATGGTATAGGGATTTGAGCATGTGGTATGATGGGATGTATGATTTGGAAAGTGGTAGTCTTGCTCAAATCTAAGGACTGGTTCGTGGGGTGACCTTTCTGTGTTTACAGTACAACCACAAGCCTGATATGGGTCAGACCTAGCCAATTAATTTTCTACTCTCAGTATAGTGTAGACCAGGCTGAAGAACGGTGAATGAATGATGTCATGGGATCCGAAAGGTGCAAGAGGGGGCTTCCGTTGTTGAGGTGGAATCATGCAACGGTGAAACCTTAGTTGGTAGACATGTGCTGAGAGGAGCATTGTAAAGGCTTTGCAGTGATCTCCTAGCCACACACCTTGGATGTGTGCAAGTGTCTAGCTAACACGAGCAAAATGAAGACTTAGTCACTTGCTTGCGGGTGATGAAATCACATCTTGTGGGTAAAGTACAACCTCTGCAAAGTTAAAACTGAATATTCAGCCGTGCTCATGGTCACAAGCGACACGGAAAATCTACCATGATTATAACTTGATGGTTTGGTTAGTGTGGTCAACTGTGGTGGTGGGGACCATAGTTGAGGTGTGGGTCAGTCACGATGGTGGGAATCGTGGTTGAGGTGATTAGTAGTTTAACTTTGGCGGTGGGAGCCATGGTTGAGGTGTTGGGTGTTCAACCTTGGTGGTTAGAACCTTGGTTGAGGTGGTCAGTTGGTTAAGTCAAGATGGGTGGAATCTTTAGGTGGTTGGTTGTTTACAGTCATATACTTAATTACTATTGCTTTTCAAATGTTTTTAGTTAAATGCTATTTTATACAAAAGAGCCAAACTAGCCTTACCTTGTCAAAGCCTTCATATGCATAATATTTCCTTCACAAATACTGAGTGCGACATGTGCTCACACCTGCTATAACCAAACATTCAGTTGGGAAAGAATTCGAAGACCTGGTGAAAGATGCATTCTAGTGAGATATTCTCTGTCGATTGCCTATGGAGTCATCGGTGAACATGTTGAAGACTATCAGGATAAGGTTGTGATGTTCTAGGCGTGTGTCTCCCGGTCGGTTGCTTGCGGTGTTGTTGGGCGCCAGTGTTTCTGTTCCATTGCAGATATCTACATGGAAGACAATATATGTCAATTGCTATAAGAGTTCGACATTTATTTCTTTAAAGTATTGCTTTTGTTATTTCACCTGTGACGTCCTTATGTATGTTAAACATCTTGGCACACATAAGCCGTATCTGGTTTTGTCCATTAAAATCAGGTGTGACTCCTCCCTTTTGTCTAGCCTTACCACTCTCATACTTAGCTAAAAGCGCACCAAATGTAGGTTTTGGATTTTCAAGCTTCTTAGTGGCTTTGCTCTTGTCTTCATTCACCTTCCAACGATGAACTTCCGAAATTTTCGGTTTGATCATCTTTGGTTTCACATTATCTTCACCAATGATCACATCTTTGCCTTTAGTCGGCTCGGCCTGAGATGGCCAAACCAAGATTTTCTTGCCCTCAAAGTTAACCATGTTGATAGGGAATGGATCACTATCAAGCTTCATCTTAGAATTTTCAACAAACTTCAATCGTCCTTCATTAATGGTAGATTGAATCTATTGACAGAACACATTGGAATCGTTAGTAGCATGAGAATATGAATTATGCCACTTACAATAAGCACGCTTCTTAAGATCCTCTTGTGGTGGAATAACATGATAAGAAGATAAACTAATTTGCTTTTCTTGTAGCAAGAGATCAAATATCCTATCGCATTTAGTGACATCAAATGTGAATTTCATCTCTTAGAGTGGAGCATACAAATGGTTTAGACTTAGACTTCCATGCCCACTTAGCTACACACATATCTACACCCTCATCGTCCGACGAATCGTCCTCATACTCAACTACATTAACGTCGGGATGGTCCACTTTATTCTTTTTACTAAACTTTTAGACTTTCCTATACTCTTTGGCATAGCTTTCCTGAGCCAAAGCCCGCTGATATACTCAGCTCACATCTAAAAATTCTTGCCCTTCTACCCTTTCTTTGATATGTGCATGCAAACCGACAAAGGCTAACTCAGCAAGATCTTTGTCGGAAAGAGCCATATTAAAACATCAATTTTTAGTATTCCTAAACCTCCTAATGTATTCAGAAATAGACTCATTATACTTTTGTGTAACCGATGTTAAGTGTATTAACCTCAACTCTGTATCTCTAGTATAGAAATATTCATGAAACTTTTGCTCAAGTTGTGCCCATGTATGAATAGAGTTAGGAGTAAGTGAAGTAAACCAAGTAAAATGCATTGCCGGAAAGTGATAAAGGAAATAAATGCAATCTACATGCATTACTACTACCGGCTTCACCACATTGTGCAAGAAATTGTCCTAAGTGTTCCATTGTGGTACTACCATCCTTCCCATTACTTTTTTTTTAAAAAAATCAGGGACCTTAAACCCACAGGGATATGGAATTGTGTCATAATAATCGGGGCAAGGTTTTTGATAAACCTGTGCTCTACCTTTATGTTCTACCCTGAAGTGCTCCTGCAAAGGCTTGCCATTTCCTCTCTAATGCTCTCACGCCTTATGGATTGTTCGGCCATGGGCTGAATAAGATTTGCATTACTTTGTGGAGGCACTACCGGCTGCGCATATGTAGTATTTGGTGAAAACGCGTTAAAATAAGTATCCAGTAATGGACCATAAGGGATGCCGGTACCTTATAGAGATATGGGAGGTGTACTATATGTCACGGTATTGTATGGAACTAGTGGCATGCTTGCTGAAATTTCATTAGCTCGGCTATTGGTATATGTGGAGCCGAACTAGCTATGCTAGATGTAGAGTTTGGCATTGGAAAAACAAATGAAGTGACCTCTAGCTTACTAGTACTTGGTGTATTAAACGGAGGTGTAACAACATTGGCTGAACCTAGAACATTAGTTTGGTTATGAATTTGATGCATCGGCATGCTTTGTTGTATAGGCGCAGGTGACATGAATTGTGCCGATGAATCTAACAGAGTTTGCTGAAATTTGATATCATTATTGGAAGTTGAAGCATTAGCTTCATGTGACAAGGGCTATTGTAATGTATTTTTAATGCTCCGCATATCAAGAGCTATGGATTCAAAATGACTATTAAGCGAACGATCTAAACCCTTAGCTAATGTATCAAATTTATTACTCATAGCAGCACTTACAGATTGATCAACCGTATGCATAATGTATTCTTGTAAATCATGAGGAGAATCACTTACATTGGGCTTTACCTCATGTTTCGCATGGACGATCGAAGTTGGATCACTCCTTGATGACGCCTTGTCTCATTTTCTGATAGCATGCAAGCATCATCTTCTCCACTTCTCACTCTTAAGTTTCAATGGCTTGGTGATCCTCCTCGGGGAGCTCTCCAAGCGTCGGTGCAATGATGTTGTCCATACTAATTTTGGCTCCGTCACTGGACATGATGCAATAGGGGGTAGATGCCAAAACCCTAGGTGTTGGAGTCGATGAAGATGTTGATGGAGAATCATCATTCCCCAGTGGAGTCACCAATTTGTGTCGGCGTTGGAATTTGGCAATCTCGTGCATGGATAACTATCGCTTTTCGCTGTGACACATGACTTGTTTATGAGCAAACAAGCAAAGGATTTATGAGCAAAGCGACAAACCACCACCCAAATCGTGGGGATTCAAAGTAGCAGCGAAGAACTACCCTAAAACTACCCTAATGTGCAGGAAAGTAAAGGAGAACGAAAATAGATGCAATTATTGCGATTGACTGAGTTGTTGCAATTAGCCCTATGGAAATAGGACTCTCAACCCTAAAACCTACGCAAACACGTCCTGTTCGGCCAAAAACACAAAAAGAATATGAACATATCTACGAATCCAACTCGACTCAGACTCAGGCTGAGCACCAAATGGTCCAGTGAGAATAAAAATGATAATGCTGGATCATCCAGTGAGTTCAATTGACTGGAACCCTAGATTCTTTCATAATCTACATTGGATGTTCCGACATGTGGAATGCACTCACCAAAGGCTTACGCCAGACTCTCTGCATGAATATTTCCAGGGAGAAAACTCTCTGCATGAATTGATCTTTATGTTCACTGGATAGTCCGATGCCTCACGGATGCCTCGCCGAACGATTTTTTTCTAGAAAGCATGTTTCTCAACAAGAAATCATCCTTATGCACACCGGATGATCCGACGACCATGTTACACCTCACCGGACAATATCTTGCAGAGAACAAAACCTTCTGCGAGATTTTGAGATATAGGCACCGGATGGTCCGTCGTAATCACCAGAGCTATCGCCGGATTAATTCTTGCAGAGAGCAATTTTCTACACAAAATCCCCTTTTCTATTCACCGGATAGTTCGGTGATGACACAGTCTTAATCACTAGACTATCCGATGTGAATAAAAAGTCGGCCCATGCAATTTTTTACTATCAATAGAAAGAAGATCTGCACATGTTCGAGCTGTGGTTAGTGTCCTAGTACTTGCTCTCAGGCATGTTCGGTGCCATTGCCCAGATCGACTTCTACTACGCACTGGAGCCTTTCTTCTTTGGGTCCAGCGTCGCAAGTGTCGTGTCGACTGTGATCGTCAAACTCGTGAACCTGATCACCGGCAGGGGTGGGGCGGAGCCATGGATCTTGGACGACCTCAATAGGGGCCGCTACGACTTCTACTACCTCCTGCTAGCAGTTCTTGGTGCTGTCGACCTGATCTATTTCGTCATTTGCGCTTACATGTCCAATGAGATGACGCAGAACATGTCATTATTAGAAGCTGGTGGTGTTGTGGAAGAGGAAGAGATGGTAGAGTTTTACGGCTAGGTTGTCGTTCTTTGTTTCCAGTCAACATGTGGTTGTTTGTTCCATCAAAGTTGTGATTTTCTGGTGAAATTAAATTATGACAAACTTTATGTAAAGATATATATTAGAAATAAGGGTGTATCAAATATGATTCTTTTAGGGCATGTATGTGATTTTGATGATTAATGACAATATAGTCAATGGGACTTAACATATTTCTCAAGTATATACTTTAGTAGGTCTCATGGATGTAATACATGAAGAATCCACCGCATCCGGAATGAAGATTGATTGAATTGGATAAGTCATAGAAAAAATTTACACGCCTGATGATCCAGCGATGTAGGAATTGTACACACCACAGCATTTGTCTCCAGGCATTTGTACACGCCGGATAATCCGGTGATATGAAGTTGGATACGCCAGAGTATTCTAGAAGTTGAAATTTAAGTGTTCCACATGCGCTCAGAGTTGCTCTGATTGGAGCATTTCACAGAAATGGACTACATATAAAAGGAGTTTGTACATACCGGATGGTCCATTATATACATCGAAGGCTTGGCCGGAGCAATATCCAGAAGGTTTTTCTTCGGCTTAGTGGGAAATTGAACTGTACACGCCGGATGGTCTGGCGCATACAGAGGATGCTTCACTGGAGTAATTCAGAGATGCAACGGCTAGTGACAGCTGGCAACGGCTAGCTACGATGGTGGACGAAACACCAAATTGTCTAGTGTTTAGAGAAGCTACATGCCGGAACATCCGGCGTTAAGGAAAAATTATGATCATTGGAGCAACGGCTAGTTTGTGAGTTTGAGGCTATAAATACCCCTCCACTCAGCCATTTGAGTGTGCTAGAGTCCAGAGAAGCTCATATACACATGAGAAGATATCCAAGACACCAAAGTGGTAAAAGTGATTATCCAAGGTAATTAAATACAAGCTTAGAGAGTGATTAGTGCTAATAGGCCTAGAGAGAGTTGTGTCTAGGTATTGCTGCCTAGAGAGGGGATTAAGGAGTGATCCTATATTATACCAAGTGGTATGCTGACACCTTCGAGTTTTAGTGACTCACCGGCACCGTGAGCCTTGGTGGCTCATATTTATTGACCCTCCAACTTGGTGTGGAGTGGCGGCAATACTCTTATACGGGGACACGCAGACCTTTGCCTTGGTGGCTCAAGCTCCGAAGTGAAGACGGTGGTAAGTGACTGGAAGAGAGGTTTGTGGTGAGACCTTACCTTGGTGGCTTGGTGGCTCAACCTACTTGAGACTTAGGTGACTCAAGAGCTGTGATCGGGTGCCGTTCGGAAGCTATAGCCTAGGTGGTTGCTCCAACGTGAATTAGGGGTAGCGTTTATGTCATCGATACCACGGGATAAAAATCTCTTATGTCGAGTTTGCTCTCTCTACTATCTTAACGTTTCCGCATCTACGTACTTGTAATCTATCTTTGTTTGTTACCTTCTTAGAGTAGTTTGTCAAGATTGGCTAGAGGCTGCAAACCTTTTTAAATAGTGAGTAGACACACTAAATAAATCTAAAGCATATTTAGATAAAAATTGATATATTTATCTTGTAAAGTTTTTAAAATTAATTAGTTTTAATTGTCTTAATTCACCCTCTCTTATGATGTTACTGATTCCTTCAAAGGGTTGGCATGTATAGTAACTGGGTGTTTCTCCCTCGTCCAAAAATACCTGAAGGAACGTAGTGTATGAGCTCCTCTTCATTGCAGATACGCTGAGGGCTTGGCCACTTGGGAGAATGGGGTGTCGCATACTCAGGAAGCTGGGATGAAACTACTACGCCACACTGGGCTGCCAACGCCACCTACTCTGTCACTCTGTGTCTCTGCTGCTCGGGCCATTGGGCAAACAGACTCGCAAACGGATAGTATCGTCGCGGCACTGCTGACCGTTGACGCTGAATCAGGCAGTCAGGTGCTCAGCTGCTCAGGGCATCAGCCATACCGGCAATCGGTGGACAACGGTGGGCGCTGGGGTGCCGCACCGCACCACCGCCACCTGCTCAGCTACTCTCGCTGCTGACTTTCAGCAAATCGGACCTCGTGTCTTGCCTCTGTCCACTTGGGAAGCAAAACATCTGGGCAAACTGGGCCACGTGGGGTGGGGTGGACTAGTCCAGAGCAGTGGGCATGGTACCCTATGTTCGGCCTAGGACCCGGGGTGGCCGCCTACTTGCCCTTAGGGTGGATACACTTGAAACTGGCAACGATAAAAAGTATCACTGTCAGTTCTTAAGCTCAACCGATATATCAATGATTGATCCGTTATGAACCAACAGAGATAATCCTCATACCTAGATGTTATGAACTGATAGTGATAATCCTTATCACTACTGGTTCGTAGTTAGAACTGGTAGTGATAAGATGTCCTTCTATAAATATCTTGGCAACTCTGCTTCCCATCTCACTCCACTACCCATCTCACCCCCTCTAGAATATCGATCCTGACGGGTAGTGGCGGTTGAAATGGTGTGATGATCAGAGTCGCCACTTCGAACATCGCTACCCCTTGGGCACGTCTTCTCTCGTTGCTGACCTCATCGCCATCCCCATCGCCTACCATAGCTGCACCGCCCCATTCCCCATCTCCCAATCTCACTCCCCTTAATCCTGTCTTCTCCTGTCGCTGATCTCGCTGTCGTCTCCGTCACCTACCACGGCCGCCTCGCTCCCTATCTCCCTATCTCACTCCCCTCGGACCACCTTCTCCCGTCGTTGTCCCCATCGCCTACCATGTTGTGGCGACCGCGGTTGCGCCGCCATCCCCATTCAAGATTGTGGCAATAAGATAATCTAAATGATTGGTAGAAAACACATTCACTTCAAGATGATTATATTTTTTTCTATTCATTTTGATTTAGTATTGTCGCTGCGGTTTCGAATTGTATTTTTGCCGTTCATTTATATTTAAAATACTTACTAGAAACATTTCAGTATGGAGTATCTGTCTCAATTTTGAAATAAAACTTAAGACCGATTCTCATGCTGAAGAGCTCCTGATAGAGCATTTTTAAATATATGGTTAATTAGGTTATCACTATCGATTTAAAGCATAAACTGGTAGTGATATGGTTTTTGAACCAGCAACTATGAGGGGTTCTGTAGTTGTGTGATATGGTCATGGTTTATCCGTTGAAAATTATTGAAAAGTAATACCAACTTTTGTTGCTCGAGGTGCAATATTTAACTACGGTAACCTCAATGTTTGTCACCAACTAGTTAGCGGATGGAAATTCATGGTGCAAGTTATGTCTGGCAGCTTTGCACAAGAACACGCTGTATGAGGTAATGAATTGACAACCTTATTTGTTCACTGGTCTGTCTCCAGGATAGCTGATCACGGCAGAACTTTTTTTAAATAACATTATTTTATTAAAAAATTGCAAAAATAATACTTTGGAGAATAGGCTCCCCACTCGAGGCCTTACCCAGCCGTAGGGAGTCCATGCACATCCGACCTCCGCCACATCTCCTCCGTCACTAAAATGACACATGAGCTACGTGTGTTCCCGTATTGTCTCATCACGTGCCTCGGTGTCGCCAGCTTCTCACTCCTCAGCAGTCAGCCCCAGCGTCCTCTCCACCTTGTCCAGTATTTGCTTGCCACCTTCATGCACCACCCAGAATACCTCGTCATTCAAGTCTGGAACTGGCTGTTGGTTAATCTCGCCACGTTTGCATTCCAATAGCTTATGTTTTTTTAGTTAGCGTTCAGTTAGATAGAGGTCTCGATGAGCTGTTCGTGGGATGGTGTGACAATAGTGGATCGAGGCTGAAGAATAGGGTGACTAGCGCCACCACTTCTCTGTAATCTCTTTGATAAATAGTGAGAAAGAAAACGAAAATAACAGCAAGTTTGCACGCTGCACAAAACCTCTGTCAACACACTGCAATTCTGATTGCTCTCGTGTGCGTTCGAGTTGTCTTCTGATCTGAGCTTGCACCAACATCTGGTACTAGAGCGCGTGGTGTTCGATCCACCTCTGTAGCCGATCAGTGTTTGATCTGTTTCAGCAATGTCGAGCTCAGATGCGGACGGAAGTGACAAGAACAAAGCGGTGGTGCAAGAGCGCGTGGTGTTCGATCCACCTCTGTAGCCGATCGGTGTTTGATCCGTTTCAGCAATGTCGAGCTCAGATGCGGACGGAAGTGACAAGAACAAGGCGGTGGGAACACCTCCACCGAAGGCACCGGTCACCGGCGACGGCAGTAGCGACTTGCGCATTGTTGAGCGTGTGATTCGGGAGAGTGACGGCGCGGTGCAGTATCCACTACTGACGCGCACAAACTACCCCGACTAGTCTCTCGTTATGAGGGTCCAATGGCAGGCGCAAGGCCTGTGGGAGGCGGTAGAGACCAGCACCGACGACTACCATGAAGATCGACGTGCTCTGTCCGCAATCTTGAAGGCGGTGCCGCCGGAGATGCTGCGAACCTTTGCGGTGAAAGACACCACAAAATATGCATGGGACACGCTGAAGACCATGCAGATGGGGTGCGAGAGGGTGCGCGAGATGAAGGTGCAGACACGGCGAAGGGAGTTCGAGGAGCTCAAGTTCAAGGACGGTGAGTCCATCGAGGATTTTTTATTGCGTCTTATAGGCATTGTTAACAACCTCGAGATGCTCGGCGATCCCGTCTCCGACCACAAAGCAGTGTTGAAGTTTCTGCGCGCGGTCCCTTGCAAGTATCGACAGATGGCAGGAGCAAGCCAACCTCACGCGTGCGGAGGCGAACAACGACGATCAACCAGCCCTGCTCATGGCGCAGGTCTGCACACTGTCGCAGATCAGCAACGATGCGTCTCAGGAGGTGTACCTGAACGAGGAGAGGGTGGTTCCAGTCAATACAGGCGACGATATTTGGTATCTCGACACCAGCGCCAGCAGCCATACGACTGGAGAAAAGCGGACGTTCACAACACTCGATGAGACCATGCGCGGCACGGTGTGCTTTGGCAATGGCTCGGTGGTGAACATATGCGTGAAGAGCACCATCGTGCTCCAGGGCCTCACCGGTGACCATCGCGCCCTCTCCAACGTCTTCTACATCCCAAGACTACGCAGCAACATCATCTCCCTCGGCCAGCTCGACGAGAACGGTTGCAAGATCGTGATCGAAGACGGCATCCTCTGCATCCTCGATAGAGCACGCAAGGTGCTCGCTCGCGTGTTTCGGACGCGCAATCGTCTGTACATGCTCAACTTAAACCTGGCGGTGCCAGTGAACCTGCTGGCGCAGAAGGACGATGACGTTTGGCTGTGGCATGCCCGATTCGGGCATCTTCATTTCCATGCTCTGCACAGTTTGTCGTGCAAAGGGATGGCATGAGGGATACCCTGCATCGAGCATGTGGAGGAGTTCTGTGATGGATGCGCACTCGGGAAGCAGCACAGGACCCCGTTCCCTCAAGCCACGACATACCGCGCACAGCGCCCGCTAGAGCTGGTGCATAACGATCTTTGCGGGCCAATCACGCCAGCAATAGCAGGGGAAAAGGTATTTCATGCTCATTGTCAATGATTATAGTCAATATATGTGGCTTGAGGTGCTCAGGACCAAGGACGAGGCACTCCGCTTCTTCAAGAAGATCAAGGTGGCTACAGAGGCAGAGCGCGAGTGCAAGCTGCTCGTGTTCCGCTCTGACTGCGGTGAAGAGTTCAACTCCTGCACGTTGTGAGGAGAACGGCATCAAGCACTACACCACCACACCTTACTCGCCGCAGCAGAACGGCGTTGTTGAGAGGTGCAATCAAACGGTGGTCGAGATGGCGCGCTGCCTCACGAAGTTGATGTCGGTGTCGGGGATGTTATGGGGAGAAGTAGTCAAGACGGTGATCTACCTGCTCAACCGCGCGCTGACAAGGAGCGTGAGCGGCATGATACCCTATGAAGCATGGCACAAGAAGAAGCCCAGTGTGCATCATCTGAGAACCTTCAGATGTGTTGCACATGTGAAGAACATCGGCCCAGGCTTGCACAAACTGGCAGATCGCTCGACGCCGGGGTGTTCGTTGGCTACGAAGAGGGCGCGAAGGCCTACTGGGTCTATGATCCGGTGGGAAAGCGGTTGTACGTGACAAGGGACATGGTCTTCGAGGAGCGTTGTGCCTGGAGCTAGGAGACATCAAGTGACATGGAGGTAGCTACGACACCAGCCACATTCACCATGGTCTACGCCACGGAGACCGGCACGGCGACAACGACATCTGCACCAACTCCTGAGTCCACCGCACCAAAACCCGAGCCACAAACGCCTGCGCCATCGCAGACGCAAGCACAGTGGGCCACACCACCCACACACGACGACGCCCGCGACACTGACTCGGGCCCTCAACACTATCAGCGTGTCGAGGACCTGTACGATGTGACAGAAGCGAACACCCAGGTCGAGGAGAGCGGCCTGTGTTTCTTGGCGGCTGAGGAACTGGCGGGCGTGGGCGATGCGCTTGCCGACGAGTCCTTGAGGAGCGCCATGGAGGATGAGATGAGATCGATCAACGACAACAAGACTTGGGAGTTTGTTTCACTCCCGACCGAGCACCGCGCCATAGGACTCAAGTGGGTCTTCAAGGTGAAGAAAGACGCCACTGGCAACGTTGTGAAGCACAAGGTGAGGTTGGTCGCCAAAGGCTACGCACAGCGCCAGGGGGTGGACTTTGAGGAAGTTTTCGCCCCCGTGGCCCGGATGGAGACGGTGCGCTTACTACTTGCGCTCGCCGCGCATGACAAGTGGGAGGTGCATCACATGGATGTGAAATCTGCGTTCCTGAATGGCAATCTCGCGGAGGAGGTCTACGTACAGCAACCACCGGGCTTCGTCGACCACGCCAATGAACACAAGGTCCTGAAGTTGTGCAAGGATCTGTACGGGCTCCGCCAAGCTCCTCGTGCGTGGAACGCTAAGCTGGACGCCTCCCTCATCTCGCTCAAGTTCACAAGGAGCCCGCTGGAACATGCCGTCTACCACAGAGGAGATGCTTACTCATTCTTGCTGGTGGGTGTTTATGTAGATGATTTGATCATTACAGGCACAAGTGCTCAAGACATTATCAAGTTCAAGCCCTAGATGCAGCAGATGTTCAGCATGAACGATCTCGGTCTCCTCAGTTATTATTTGGGGATTGAGGTGCGTCAGGCTGACGGCAAGATCACATTGTGCCAAGGAACTTACGCGGCGAAGATCTTGGAGCACGCCGGCATGGGAGGCTGCAAACCAAGCCACACGATGATGGAGAATCGGCTGCACCTGAGTAAGCAGGACGGGAGTGCGGTTGTGGACGCGATGAAGTACCAGAGTGTGATTGGCAGTCTGCGCTACTTGGTCAATACTCGGCCGGACATCGCTCACGCGATGGGGATGGCTAGCCAGTATATGGAGACGCCGAGTGTGCAGCATTGGGCTGCAGTGAAGTAGATACTCAGGTATGTTCAGGGGACACTGAAGTACGGATGCTGCTACAAGATGGGAGAAGGAGATGCTGCACTTGTCAGTTACAGTGATAGTGATCTCGCCGGCGATGTTGATGACTGGAAAAGCACTTCAGGCATAGCATTCTTCATCAGGAGCAGCATCATCACATGGACCTCGGAGAAGCAGAAGATCGTTGCTCTGTCCTCCTATGAGGCGGAATACGTCGCGGCGGCGGCGGCATGTTTGGGTGTTTGGTTGAGTCGCCTCGTAGGCAAGCTCATCGGGCGCGAACAGCTGGAGTTCAGGCTGCCGGTGGATAACAAGTTGGCCATCGCGCTTTGCAAGAACCCGTTGCATCATGAGAGGAGCAAGCACATAGACACTAAATTTCATTACATCCGGGAGTGCATTGATACCGGCAAGATGGATGTCAATCATGTTGGGATAGATGGCCAGCTAGCTGATATTTTGACGAAGGCGCTTGGGCGAAACAAATTCATCCAGATGTGTTAGAAAGTGCAGCATGACGAGCTTAAGGGGGTGATTTGTTGGTTAATCTCATGTTTGCATTACAATAGCTTATGTTTGTTTTTTTTAGTTAGCGTTCAGTTAGATGGAGGCCTCGACGAGCTGGTTGTGGGATGGCGCAACAATGGCGGATCGAGGCTGAAGAATAGGGTGACTAGCGCCACCACTTCTCTGTAATATCTTTGATAAATAGTGAGAAAGAAAACGAAAACAACAGCAAGTTTGCATGTTGCACAAAACCTCTGTCCACATAGTGCAATTCTGATTGCTCTCATGTGCGTTCGAGTTGTCTTCTGATCTGAGCTTGCACCAACACTGGCATGGCGGCATTCTGCAGTGCACGCTCTATCGAGCAACCCACAGCTGCCGACACATGCGAGGGAACGTCTGGCTGCAGGGTGAACACTATCCTCTCGTCCCGCAGCTTCAACGCAATGACCTCCCCTGTCCCAGTATAATCTCCTGGGACGACGACACAAGCTCGAACATGGCACGCTCATCCGCAGATGGGTTAGACCCAACCACAACCGCGCCTGCAGCATCGCCAAAGATGGCCTACCCGACAAAGGTTCCCGATGTGGGACCAAGGTTCGGCTTACCGATTGGAGCTCGGTTACCGAGCTCCGGCGGTAATCGAAAAGTTGCGGTTACCGTGGTAACTAATCGAAAATTCAAAAAAATTCGGACAAAATTTATTTGGCAAAATTTGAAATTTAGGAAAAAAATCGCGATTTTAGCCGCTCGGTAACCGATCGGTTTGGACCGGTTACCGAGCGGTTTTTGCGATTTATCGAGCGGTTTTCTTGAATTTTCCGTATTATCGGTAACCACTCGGTTTTCTCGGTAACCGCTTGGTTTTCTCGATTTATCGAGTGGTTTTCTCGATTTTCAGTGAAGTTCAACAAAAAATCCAAAAATTATCTCAATCTTGTAAAATCAATAAATAATTCATTTGAGCTTCAAATCTAGTGAAACAAATTTTTTAGTTTCCTTGTAACATGATCTACATGATAAAAGTATTTATACTCATAAAAAGTTCAAAATTTTCTGTGAGAAAATGTATTTGTTAAACCAAGTTAAATGCATAGTTTACTCTTTGCTAATCCAAAAATCATGAAACTAATTTTGTTAGTCTTCTTACATGATCCTATGTCTTTTAAAAATACATGAACTCATGAATTAGTTATTGTAACATGCAAGATTGTGTAAATATGTTGCGACTAGATTAATTTATAACTGACCCATCACACCTCAAAAATTATTGAAACCACTTTTATTAGTTTATTTATACTATGATTTACGTAGAAAAAATAATAATAGACATGAAAAAATTAATTACAATACTGTTTCTTAACATATTCACTTTATACTTGTGAACCTTGTAAAAAACATAGAGAAATTAATGAAACTCTAAATAAAGTGAAATCAATTTTAAAGATCCTCTTAAGATACGTTTTACACAAGAAAAATATGTATTTGCATGTTAAACTTTTCCTTAACAAGAGTTAATAATTGAGCCACACACTTCAATTTTTTTCATTTTTTTAAACTTCCTTCCTATAGAATATGATGCAAACGATATTATTTTTGAATTTGTTTTTCACATAATGTCTTAGAATTGTGTCTAGTTTGTTTTAAGATTTGTTTTGGAATTTTTTATTTTTTCAAATTTTTTAAATTCAAATTTAGTTATCGTTCGGTTTCTGAAATCAAACCGGAGCGAGATGATCGGTTATCACGATTTTTCTCGGTTACCGTCGGTTTTTTAACCAAATGTGGGACTCGGAGGGGCCTCGCAGGGACAGGGCGTACACCTCATAGCAGACCACAGGGACCCGGGCGCCGGGGTTGTTCTCTGCGAGGTCCTTGGAAATGCGCATGGCTGAACAGCCGCTGTGGCACCCTGCCAGCTGGTACATCATGAGACGTTTGGTGGAGACTGGGAGGCCAAGGAGCTTTACGAGTTCGCAGTCCGCACCTGGCAAGCAGCCACTGCTTGTCGTGCTAACGAGGAGGTGCGTGATACCAGAGGCCTGCTTGCCCCAGTCTTTTATGTAGGCTGTCACTGATGGGTTGCTCTTCAACCACTCGTCAGACATGTAGAAGTGTCTCTTCTCTGTCGTTGTCTTTTCACCTACATTTAATTAATACATAATCATAATTTTATCTATTGGATTAATAGAAAATATCTACATTTGATTGCATCAATTCCTTTATACATGCGACGGTCACAAAATGTGCTCATATCAATTTGAGAAACAATGAGACAACATACAAAATTAATAGCAAAACAGTATTGTCTTATTGCAAAACAAATACTGCATTCCTTTTTTATTGTTTTAGACTTGTACACAAGTATTAAGAAAAACCACAATATACCCTATACCTCTATTAAGATTGTACTCATTAAATGTGTTCGTCTCTCGTCAACTATGCATAGTGACAACAAAAGAATTAAGTCTTGGAAAACGTACCAAGGACTAAATAGAATGGAAACATGTAGCTATATATGTCTCTTTCACGGAATCCTTTAACAACAAAAAACAACAATATTTTTCACAAGCCAAAACCACAAAAGAAGTACAGAGAGAGTAATAAGATTGTGGCAGGTAACATGAACAATGATAAGTATATGTGTACACTTACATATATTGGCAATTGGCAAACCTAGCCTTCAGATCCACCGTATGATTGTTGCTGGTTATCCCAAAATAGTAATCTAGGAAAGACTTTTGCTCCAACACATGCTCTGGGACGGCTTTCCCTATACCCATGATAGTTGCTAGCCCACTACCATGAGGATTTCCCAACTCATAAATCTCCACTCCTATCTTGAAAGAAGCCATGGTATGTATGCAAGCTTTCTGATATATCTGGTGAGACACAGACTAAAGTAGAGATGATATGTATGCAAGCTTTCTGATATATCTGGTTCCGAAGCATGGCATTTTATAGGCCCTGATCATGGCGAGGGCAAACTTTCTTTGTACTTTTTTTTAATCAGGATTTCCTTACCCGGTCTTTATTGGAGGCCTTACAAGGGAATGTGCGGGACGGTCCGGCTCAGCTCCAACCTCAGAGCTTTGCCACTGAGCTCCTTACCCGTCCGCAACTTTCTTTGTACTGTGAGCGGCAATTGAACCCCAGCTTAACCCCGTACTTTATTATTGCTAATGAGAATAAACCATCAGTTGATCAACAATGCATGGCCCGTACCAATTAGCATCTAGCACTTGCAATACACTCTTACCTTTTTTATTTGTGTTTTTATGTTGTAAATATGGATGTCTGAAAAGGGCAAGTCAGAAATAACTATTACAATCATTGTTGTAGTGTACTCCTATATATATATATATTCTACTAGCATTTTTTTTGTGTCCATGGAATAATATTCTGAGATCCTAGCACTAGCTAATGACCTCATGTCTCACTCATGCTCAATGTTTGGCACAAACTAGTTAGTGCATGAAACTCGATTGAACCTTTTGACACGCAAACACAATCAAGTGCAAATCACTAATTGTGCTCAATGAGTCGGAATTCACAGTGCGTATTGTTTTTGCACCCCTTTTTCGATGGTGCTCGCCGGATGGCCCCAAGTGGTTCCCCTTGTCATTTCTCTAGTGGTAGACATGGAGCACACCACCTTAAAGAACCGGAGCAATCAGGCGTTCCACTAACGCATTGTTCCTTTCGCTCGCCTTGAGATAGTAGCATATTAACACCCCACTAGCACTTGGCTGCACACTCAGAAACGATGGAGGCAAAGTGCTCATTATCCTCCTTTAGCTTTCCGTTATTATAAGGAGGAATTTGGGCGCACCAATCATCCTGAGATTGGATATTGGAGCACTGCCCCTCTGCTATATAAACCTGGATATCCACTGTTCTGATGCAGTGTTCAGAAACTGGAAGGGTTGGGGGGGAAGAAGGGAAGAAGATGAGCTCCAAGAAAGTAGACAGGGCTTCAGTACTTGTTCTTCTGCTCATTGTTGTGTCAGCGCTTTCAGTTTGCACTGCAGGTTGGTTTCCTTGTTCCACCATTTATTTTCTGGTTTCCTATAAAATATTTTCAATTTTCTGTAAATTGTCTTTGAACTACATAAAGAGAAAGATGTGAACAGTCGGGAT
Source organism: Phragmites australis (assembly GCF_958298935.1). Classification (NCBI taxonomy): domain Eukaryota; kingdom Viridiplantae; phylum Streptophyta; class Magnoliopsida; order Poales; family Poaceae; genus Phragmites; species Phragmites australis. The sequence goes on along the minus strand of NC_084939.1, from coordinate 13,175,604 downwards.
TTGTCAAAATATATTCGATATATTTTCAACAAAAAAGTTGCAGGATCCATATTATTTGAGAGGAAAAAAACATGTACCTGTCTAAATGAGACAAATATGCAAAATATGATTTTTGTTCACTAATCTTTCATGGTGATTTTTGCAGGAGGAAGGGGCCTGGCGCATGAAAAGATTCACAAGGTACACATGAGATATACCTATGGAGAGTAGCAATGTTCAATAAAACACAATTTCTTGAGAGCTAGAATGATAAAAAATCATTTACAAATCCATATTATTAAGTTTGAGAATAGCCCAAGAAAAGCGAGCTGATGTTTCTTTGGAAAACAAATGATTTATATTCATTTCACGTGTGGTTTAATTCAGAAGCATTCCGCTGCTGCATCTGGAAAGGGAGCAACAGCTTCGGGCGATATGGTTAAGACAAACGATTATGGGCGCTATGACCCGGCTCCGGCGTTTTCCAAGCCTCGCTCTAAGCTTATACCGAACTGATCGACAGTACTGCTGCTCAGCTTGTGTGTACAACCATCGTTAAACTAATTGACAACATATATTATATAGTTAGATGACATATGAGTAATGCTATATGCTTGTGTAGAGTATATGGATGGATCATAGAAATAGTCGTGTACTAGTATGTAGGTAACTTGTGTAATAGATGGCCGTGGAGCCTCCACTGAATCTACTCTACTTCTACTAATGTAATGCTTAGTGTTATGTTTGGTGATATGTTTTCCCTTGAACTTTTCCCACTATATTGCCACTCTGTAGGATCGAGAAAAACGATTAGTGGAGGGTGAATGGGAGCCTCATGGATGGTCTATTTTGATCTTTTACCTAATGCGTCTCAAATAAAAATAGAAGTAAGAAACCGAGAGAAACAAAAACAAATCACACCGAACATCTCCGAAAAGATTATTTTGATCAAAAGCTCTAATGGATGGATCTGAACCCTAGGTTCCATAGAAAACCATTTCAAATGTCATTGCTTACAAAAACTTGCAACTTGATGAAGAAATACTCAAATCCAAAAGAACTAGGTATTGGGTGAAGAAACTCTCAAAATTGATAAATTTAGAAGTAAGGGATGGTTCACAACCAATTTATAGATAATTTATAGATGATTCTTATCTCTCTAGAAACAAGAAGAATAACTTCAACACAATGCAAAAATTCAGCTCTCCAACAAAAACGAAAAACGCAACACAACCGAAAAACTTGCAATTATGCAAGGGAACCAAAAGAGAGAAACTAGAAGGAGATGAACACACGGGCAAGAGAAAACACGATATTCATTACTTGTAGAGGAATGCTCTATTTTCGACTAATTATAAATGATTTTGGATACACAGCTCTCACATAAACCATAACCAAGTCATTTCTCTCTTTCTCTTCTAAAACCCTATAACTCAGCTCTCAAATAGATAGATCAAGGAAGCTCTCATAGCCATCCTCTCATATTTATAGGCCTCAGAAGCTTCCTTGTATCTCAAGTTTTCTATTTTTCTTGCATCCCAAGTTTTCTAGATTTCTTGTATCCTAAAAAACCTAGATTTTTTTGCATTCCAAGTAATCTTTCTAATAATAATACGTGTACTCCATCTTGCGATCTTGACCACTGGTAAGTCTCTTATGCTATCGATCCCTCGGCCCATCTTGTCACTTACAACGGCATCCCTTTCGCTTGAATTTATCAACACACCATCTTCATTTATCTTCTCAAGATTCGCTTGCTCTCCAAGTGTACAACTAGGATCACCCTTGACTCCACCTGACCTCATTGATCGTTTGGCACCAAGCACCCTGCTTAGTCCCAATCATCTTGCCATCGATCGTCAAGTTGCATCCATCACCTATACATCATAAGACAAGCACACAAGTTTATCCAACTACATTTCTCACCTTCTCCTGTTAGTCATAGTCACAATCATACATTGTAATACATAGATATGCTCATGTAAACCAAATTTATCTCAATCGTTATCAATAACTCATCACATATAAACCAAGGTACATATCCACTTAGTTTCTTATAATATTTTCAAATCACCTCTTAACTATTTTACCATCTTTTCAGCGTTTATCTTGAGATACTCTTAATTTTCTTACCATTTCTGATCTTATTTCCATTATGCTCGCACCATAAAATCTTTTCCACCAAATGTTGAAATTCTTCGATACCCTTTGCTAGTTGGGGTTTTATCTAATACTATCTACATCTACATCTCTTATATAAGTTTGAGATCCCTAGTTGTGACCAATTCGCGCTTGGAAAGGTCCACGTAGCGCTTTGTTGGTTTGCAGAATCACTGAACTCTCCCTTGACACCTTGGGCAGCGCCAGCCTATCTCACCAGCACGACGGGCCACACGCGAGCCCTACCCCGTGTACTTGTTTCTTGGTCAGCAGCGTCAAGCAATCTTGCTACCTGCCATCGCTGACCTTCTACCCTGTGCATCCCCTTCTTGCGGTGCTGGCTCTGCATTAGGTAGGCACTAAAGTTCTTTAAAAACTCCCCACAAAACTGGATATATGGAAGGATGTATACTGTGAAAAATGTCAAGATCAAATCCAAAAACAATTCAGAGATATGAAAAAGACAAATATTTGCATCAATAGTGATTTTACTATTATTTTTTGCTGTTCGTCAAATGTATATCACTTAAAAATAACATTGTTTAATGTTGTAATTTACATGGCTATATATAGCATTTGTCCAAACCTACATCTCCAATATTTTCTATTTTGCTAATTTTTGAAGAAATTTATAGATAAGTAGAATAGACACTATTATAAAAGCTATTTTTTGAGACATCTAGGTTTCATTTTTACATGGGGTTCATATGACAAACCACCTGAGTACTCGGCTGCGGCTCCGTGCTGATGTGAACCGCCTATGGAAACTAATTTCCACGAACCGCTTATGAAAATAGCTCTATTTTCACAAGCAGTTCATATAAGGAACCGCATCGGAAAATATCCATTTTCACAGGCGGTTCCTTATGTGAACCACCTGTAGAAATGTAGCTATTTTCACAAGTGGATCACATAACGAACTGCCTATAGAAACTAATTTTCACAAACGGCTCACATTAGGAACTGCCTGTGTAAATATCTTCATAAATAGTGCATGTCCGTGAGGAGCTCAATTCAGACCGAGCTAACTGTTGTTTGAACAATACAACTCAAGACGTGGTTGCGAAATTTGAAAATAAAGGTGGAAGATTTTGTTTTTGAATTCCTTGGAGGAGGCATCTAAAGTAAGAGTATCTCATCCCTAGGTAGCATCTTTTTGAAGTATAGATTTAGATTTTTGGCTTATTTAGGGTTTGAATATGTTCTAGAGTGCTCATGGTTCTAGCCATTTAGATCCTTAAATTATATAAAATTTGTGGTAATATTGATTCCATTGTGTAGATTCACATGATTCTAGCATTATATTTCAACAATGTAGCTTCAGTTTGATGTTTTAAGCCTCTAGGAGGTTTTATCATGAATGATGATTTTTTTTTTATCTAGATCCAAATCTAGATGTAGAGGGAGAGAGAGTAATGGATCCATATTGTTTTGAGCCATAAATTTGCGCCAATGTAGAATCAATTGCATAGACATATTATAATCATAATGTGCCCAATTTTTTTTCTATATTTTAAAAAATTCTTTTTTAATTATGATTTTATTATTATCTAATTAATTTATGTATCTAATTTTGTGGTTGAACTTAAAGATAGACATAGCATGGATGTACGATGCGCAAGACATGGAGAAATATACATCAAAGGACTTTCGGCTTTTATTGAAGCCGTGAAGAAGTCCGCTTTGACTAAGAAGACAATGGAAATCTATTGTCCATGTTTAGGCTACAACACCCCGCTGATGCTAGCCAATTGAGAAAGTTCGATGCTATGTATCCAGATTTCGCTAAAGAACTAAGGAATGTAAGGTTCACATTGAGTGCCGATGGAATGAATCCTTTCAGTGACATGGGCACATCACATAGAACTTGCCCAGTGGTCCTGGCCATCTACAGCCTTCCTCCATGGCTATGCATGAAGCGTAAGTACTTTATGTTGTCCATTCTTATCCAAGGACCGAAACAACCTGGCAAAGATATAGATGTGTTTCTAGAACCACTGATAGAAGATATGGTGAAACTGTGGAACGATGGTGCCCGGGTGTGGGATGTGTTCCGACGACAGTACTTCACGCCGAAAGCCATGATTTTCGTTACCATCAGTGATTGTTGGAGATGATCTCCTTCCCCCCCTCTTCGGAGGGTACCTCGAAGTCTACTAGAAATATTGCATGCTTGCCATTGCAGCTTTGTTTCAGGGACTTCATCTGCAAGCGAAGAAGATCATGAAACGCCATCAGTTGAAGGGTGTAGGCGCGCCCGCATCTTTGATCTCCCGTATCGGCGAAGATGAGGGCGATCTTCGACCGAAGGGCGAAGTCCATGCCCGCGGTCGGGAGCGATCGCGGCGGGCGAAGATACGAGCTGACCTTCGCTCGAGGGACGAAGGCCATCTGACGGACATCCGAGTGGAGAAGGCTTCAGTACATCTTCGGAGGTAGAGATCGCTGCGGGACAGTGGGCCCATTTTCGGTCGTTCGGGGTAGGGTTGTAATTATATAATTACGCTCACTTGTACCATAATGCCCCTGTATATTCCGAGAATATAGCAGGTGAGGGGTAGATTTGTAAACCGCACCTGTGGTGGCTAGTTACAGGCTATAAATAGGGCCACACTGTACCTGGAAGGGGCATCGAAAGACTATTTTTCCTCTAACACGTGTCACTCTGAGGGCCCTTCAATATCCCCGTAACCGAAGGCCCACCTTGTTTGGGATTTTGGTCCCAACAGTTGGCGCCGTCCATGGGGACCGAACATTTCGACAACATGATACCCAAGAAGAAATTGAAGCCAACCGGAACAATGGAAGTATTGCCGGAACGTCTAGCCGCAGCTGGGCCTTCGGCCGAAAGACCCCCTTCGGCCATGCTAGGATCAAGTAATGCTTCGGTTGGTGGAGCTTCGGGCGGACGAGAGCAATGTTGCGGAGTTGAGGTAGCACCACAAGGACCCAGTGATGGCCGCCACGGTGAAGCACTCCGGGTTAATGCGGAACCAATTGATCGTGCACACTTCGAGCCTCTGGCAAAAGAAGGCGAAAGGGTGTGAAATGAAGAATGGGTAGACCTTGACGACTTCGCAGAGTATGAAAACGAGGATGAAACAAATAAAGAGAGAATAGCCAGGCAAGAAGCCGAAGAGTTGGAAAGGCATATAGCGCAGAAGAAGCGCATGTTAGATGGCCTGGCAGCAAGTCGAAAAGTCGTAGAATACCACAGGCGGGCAGATGAAGCTAGGAAAACATTGGAAAAAAATCCAAGAGGAAGTCGATATGCTGCACCAAGCGGAAGGCATGTCTTGCTAGGTGACGCCGCGGGGAGACATGGCATGAACTTCGCAGGACCTTCGGCGGAGGTCATCCACGGGAGACCCAGAGTCCCCATTGGCCATGGATCTATAGAATTAGCCATGGCCACCACGGTTCAAGATGCCCAGAGTGGTTATGTTTGACGGAGAGTTAGACCCAAGGGAATTTGTAATGAGCTTCGAAGCGGCTGTGGAGTTTGCCGGAGGGGATGGTACAACATTCGTGAAAGCCTTTGTATTGGCCATAAAAGGGATAGCAAGATCCTGGTACTCCGCGTTGCCCCCGGGATCCATATACTCATGGGAGCAATTGCGTAGTGCACTGTACATCAATTTCCAGGGAAATCGAGCAGATAAAATTACCGCTACCGACCTCTTCGCACTGAAGCAGCAACCAACAGAAACCTTGCAGAGCTACATGCGCCGCTTCGTGCACATACGTTGTCAAGTGAAGGGGCTGAGCGAAGATATAATCATCGATGCGGCAATACAGGGCACCAAAGGAGGGCTATTAGCAGGAAAGCTCACGAGAAAAAGACCCGGAAGCATACAAAAGCTGCTTAACAAGATGGAAGAATACTCAAGATCTGAGCTCGATCATCTCCGAAGGAAAAACGAAATGGCAACCTCCAAAGTAAAACCACATGCATCAGCCAGAGAGGCAGGCAGTAGCAATCCTAGAGACAGATTGCACCATCCAAAAAAGCCCGAAGTTTCTGACTATTTAAGGCAAAAAGAGGTCAATCAGATTAACTCCAGCCCATTTGAAGTCGCTCAAGGGGCAAGAAAAGCTCACAGTGCGACCAATAGAGGAGGCCGAGCCGGTAGGGGAAGAGGCCATGGAGGCCGATGAGGACGGGTTCCGCAGGACCCAACAACCTTTTACTGCGAGCTGCATGGCGAAGGAGCCAGCCACCGGACCAAGTAGTGCTCGTAGGTTGTGGCTATGAAAGAGAGCTTGGCGAAGCAGTCTCTTGATCACGCAAGGACCGTACACCCTGCAGCAAGTTTCGGGAGAAGTGAAGGGTGGCAAAACCACAATCAGAACATGGCATTTGCAAACCAGTGGCGACAGATTCCTGCACCACAGTATACACCTGCAGCCTCGACTCAGGTGGATCAAACGAGGCAAATGAATCTCCAGGGGGAGCTAGCTCCGCCATCACTGAGGCTCGCGATCGAAGCACCACTAGAGCGCAACAAGTCAAAAACACTTCGTAACAAATGTAAAATATATTACATCACCAATGTGCATTACATTGCCCGATAAGAAAAGGAAAACTAAAAACGAAAGGATGCTTCGCGCTGAATCATCCCACCTTTCCAGTATCTTCGGCCGTCGCAGTTGTTGCTTTAGACGAGGGATCATCCCTCGCCTTGGCCTGCAAAAGAGATATTTCATTACAAAAAAATAATTATGTGCCACAACCAAATAAGAGAACAAGTAATATAAAGCAGTGTACCCGCTACCGGTTCATCTCTGCTTCTCGAAGAGCGAGCTCGCGACCCTGTTTGCACCAGTAGTTGGTGGTAAATGATCGAACGGTGCTCGTCGACGCCCTCGTAACGGCCGAAGTTGACAAGTCCGTCGAATACTGGGAGGTAGGTTTCTGAAGAGCAGTATGATGGTCACAGCCCATCATCTCAATCGATTGCACAAGACTCCGGGCAGCGACCACCACGCAGAAGTCACCGTAAAGCTGAGCAGCAGGGAGAAGGCTTCCGTTGGTTTCACTGATCCAACCTATAAGTCCTCCCAGCCCGACGAGATCAATTGTTGGGTGAGTCACTGAGGCACCAATACCTTCGAAGGTATGGCTGATGGCTTCGCATGCGGCGACTGCCTTCGGTTCGAGCTCCCCAATCACGTTAAGGGCATCTTCGAAGAAAGCCTTCACCTCGCTCAATTTGACTTGCAGCTGCTGTGCCTTAGCTCTCTCCGAGGCTCAAAAAACCTGCAGGTCACATACTTGCACCTCGGAAGATTGCAGGTTTTGGCGCAGGCAGTTCACTTCATCTTTAGCGACTTGCTTCTCCGAGCGAAGGGTGTTGAGTTCCTTTTCAAGCTGTTCCAAGAGTGACTCAGCATCCCTCACTCGACGCGATAACTCGCACTTCTAGCCTTCGGCTTTTTCGGCGCACTTTTGCAACATATCAATTTGCGCGTGTGTGCTCCGAGCACGGGCTTCGGATTTCTCCGCTTGCTTGCGCTGAGCCCGAGATAAAAGCAAAGCCTGGAATGTCGCACACATGTGAGCAAAATACTAAGTACAATAATATCAGAAAATACCGGTATACCTTCGCAATCGCCACATCGAAAGTGTCTAGGAGCTCATTGGCGGGTTTCTGGCCAAGCGGGATTTCAAGCTCGGGGAGGACGAAGGTGCTGAAAATCTTCTTCGCGTCATCAACCTCCCCGACGCTTGGTTCGAAGGAGGAAGGCTTGAATGCCTTGGGTGCTATGGCCTTCGTGTCAAGCAGCCCGCCAAGGCCAATCAATCCCTTTCCACCGCGGTGAGGCACGCTCGGGGTCGACGCCTCAGTCCCAGTAGAGGAACTTGAGGGCAAAGATGGCGAAGAATATGCTACCACTTCAACATTATCGGTTCCCTCAACTTCGGTTTCTCGAGTGGTAGCCTCAGGGACTGTTCCCATCTCTGTCATCTCCTCGTCATCACTCAGGATTAGCGTTGGAAGGTCCACGCGCGAACAGAACAATGGCTTTGAAGCCCGGCCCTCCTGGGTGCCTTCGGGAGTTTCCCGCCTAGGCACATCACGTGATGCGGCGAAACCCTCCGGAGACGTTTCTGCATGGGCAACTTTGGGGGCAGCTTTGCATGGCCTCTTCCGGAGGGCAAGGGCCTTCTTCGTTCGACCACCCTGCGGTGATCGCTCAGGATTTTTCCTTTTCGTTGAAGGACCATCGGCAACCTCTTCACCTGCATCTGCTGCCGGAGACCCTTCCCGAGCACCCTACAGCATGGTGGAGGCCTTCGGCCTTTCGAGATAAGAAAGGCCTCGGTATTCAAAGACTCGATTGAGTCTTCGAACGAGGCCTTGCTCGGCGCACAACTGTGCTTCGCCTGGTGTAAACTAGCGGACAAGCATCACAACTCTGGCCTCCACTTCGGCCACCGACAAATCTGGAAAATATCAAAACCAGTAAGCAAATAAGGCCAAAGACATAAATTATATATGAATTTTTTACAGGCAATCGCATACCCGTGGAAGCTGTGCACAGGAGGGTGGGGCCGGCAGAGCCCCTCGGGCCCTTTTTCCCCAAATTCCGGGATAGTCCATTCCCGGGTGAGGGGCCAAACCCCGGTAGCTATGATCTCCTCCACCAGGTCATGGGTAGATAGATATTTTGCGCACCTAGCGAAGGCCTCGAGGGCTGTCTGTTGTGACGCTTTCAATCGTACGTCTGGCGCGCGGTTTCCCTTAACCTCTTCACATTTTGATATGAGAAATTCTTCGGTGTCCACCTTGTGGTAGAACCACCATCGAGTCCAGTCACTAGGCCATTTATTCTTGTACACGACGACAGGCGTAGTTAGCGCAGCGCGGTACGCGAAGTTCAAGCAGCCGTAGTGAGCCTCGCTCTGAACTCTGCGGGCGAAAACCGGTTTGGGTTGATGATGAAGCCAATGTGCGGCAGCGAAGGCCCTAGCGGATGCCTTCGCTCCTTCTGACCGAGCGGCCCAAGCAAAGAGCCTCATCCTCACTATTGTGTTGGGTGTCAGCTGGTGGAGATAGACTTTGAATAACTTCAGTACTTTAATAACCATGTCATCGCATGGTAGGCGAAGACCCGCTCGGAAGTAATGGACAAACACAACCGCTTCATCATCGGCAGGCTCCGGTGTCTCCTGCCGACCGGGGAGCCGAACCTTCGAAACATCACTAATCAACCCTTCCTTCACAAGGCTGGCTACCACTTTGTTATCTACCTTGGACTGCCCGATCCAGTACATCTTCGGGCGAGAAGATCGGACCTTCGGCGCCATTCGGCTCAAAGAAGGTGACTCGAACAACAAATTACGCGAAGAGCTAAAAAGTGGGGCTTCCTCCGAGAAAGGTTCGAAAGAACTTAGGAGGCTTCGTATGAGAGCGACAGCTTCAGTAAAGGCGCGGTAAAAATTATTGACAGCGGCATGATATTTATAGTGTAGGGCGATGGCGGTTAGAACTTCACGCGTCGAAAATTGAACTAGCGGGAAAAACTATGCTTTGGTTTACATCAAGAACATTTAATGCACGAAGTTACCAAGGAACCGTGTGGCAGTTACCAAGGAACTGTTTGGTAACCTATGACAAAAAAAAAACACAATAATAATAATGATAATTTTCAACAACATGCATTTGCTCCATTAGACTTCGATAGGCCGAAGGGGACAGCGTTGAGACATCTTGCAGACTACAGGTTCGGCCTATCGAAGATAAATCTTACCAGTAGAGGGCTACTATTGGGGATGATCTCCCGCCCCCCTCCTCTTCAGAGGGTACCTCGTAGTCTACTGGAAATATTGCATGCTTGCCATTGTAGCTTTGTTTCAGGGACTTCATCTACAAGTGGCGAAGATCACGAAACACCATTGGTCGAAGGGTGTAGGTGCACCCGCATCTTCGATCTCCTGTACTAGCGAAGACAAGGGCGATCTTCGATCGAAGGGCGATCTTCGACCGAAGGGCGAAGTCCATGCCCGCGGTTTGGAGCGATCGTGGCGGGCGAAGATACGAGCTGACCTTCGCTCGAGGGATGAAGGCCATCTGATGGACATCCGAGTGGAGAAGGCTTCGGTACATCTTCGGAGGCAGAGATCACTGCGGGACAGTGGGCCCATTTTCGGTCGTTCGGGGTAGGGTTGTAATTATATAATTATGATCACTTGTACCATAATACCCTTAGATATTCCGAGAATGTAGCAGGTGAGGGGGTAGGATTTGTAAACCGCACCTATGGTGGCCAGGTACGGCTATAAATAGGGCCACACTGTACCCGGAAGGGCATCGAAAGACTGTTCTACCTCTAACACGTGTCACTCTGAGGGCCCTTCGATATCCCCGTAACCGAAGGCCCACCTTGTCTGGGATTTTGGTCCCAACAGTGATTATCCTGCCCTTTTTTCCCTATCGAGACAGGTTAAAGGGAAGCAGGGATGTGTGGTGTGCATGGATGAAACCGCGTCTGGGTACCTTCCGTAGTCACAGAAGGTAGTGTACATGCGACACTGATGAGACTTAGTCAAAACTCACAGATATCATAAGATGAAGAAACATTTGGATAACACGATTGAGCAAGGTACTGGCCCAAAATCTCACAGCAGGGCACTAGTGTTTGAAATTGTCAGGAGCATCATGTTTGTTTTTGGGAAGCAACCGAAGGGTAAAAAGAGGAAGAAAAGTGAGACGCCGACCGGCATGCTGTGGAAGAAGATGACGATTTTCTTTAAGTATTTGCCCTACTGGAAGGACTTGGACGTTCCCCACAACATCGATGTCATGCACGTTGAGAATAATATGGATGATAGCATCCTTGACCTCTTACTAGACATACCGGGCAAGACAAAGGATGGAATCAAGTCATGTAAGGACTTTGTGCATTTTGGAATTAGGCCAGACCTATACCCTAAAGACAGACCAAATGGGAAACATTATCTTCCCTCAGCTAGCTACTCTCTGACACCTAAGGAGAAAAATGCATTGTGCAAGTATTTACGTGGGATGAGAGTCTCGACTGCTTACTCAGGCAACATCAAGAAACTAATCTCGATGAAAGATTTGAAGCTAATTGGCATGAAGTCTCACAATTGTCATGTGATGATAACGCAGATGCTCCCTATTGCAATCAGGGGTATCAAGTTAGGATACATAAAGGTGGTCATCACACGGTTGTGTCACTTCTTTAACGCAATTGCTCAGAAGGTGATCGATGCTAAAAAACTGGGTGCTCTATATATTTACTTGGTAGAGACTCTATGCCAACTTAAGATGTGCTTCCCTCTATCCTTTTTTGATGTCATGGTACACCTCTTGGTTCACATCGTGAATGAGATAATTGCACTGGGCGCTATATTCTTACATTAGATGTATGCGTTTGATCAGTACATGGGCATTCTCAAGGGCTATGTACAGAATCGTGCTCACCCAGATGGTTTCATAATCGAGGGCTACAGTACCGAGGAAGTCGTTGAGTGTTGCATCAATTATATAAAAGATGCTAAACTAATTGGTGTACCTGTATCTCAACATGAGGGGAGGTTGTCTGGAAGAGGGACCAAAGAAAAGAAAAGATCAATCGATCATGATTACAAAGCAGTGGATGAAGCACATTTCACCATCTTACAGTAGCTCCAGATAGTGGTACCGTACATCAAGCAACACCTGAATAAGCTTCACACAGAAAATGAAGGCCGCTCACATGATTGGATTTTGAAAGAGCACAAGCGTCGCTTCACCACATGGTTCAAGAACCAAAACCTTCCAGATGGTGAATCCGTAGATAAAAAAAATGTGAAAATGTTAGCTTGTGGCCCCATCAAGTTTACTTACGTCATGGCAAGCGTATGACAGTAATGGGTACACGTTTTATACCAAAGCAAAGGACAAAAAGAGCACGATTGAAAACAACGACGTTCGGATAGAAGCCTATGACACAGAAGGGGAGGAAAAGATCACCTACTGTGGGTTCATAGATGAAATCTGGGAAATCGACTATGGAGTGAATCTGCAGATCCTCGTCTTTCGGTACAAATGGGTCAAACACCCAAATGGCGTGGTGGTGGAAAACTATGGGTTCACAACTGTCGACCTCAGCATTGTAGGCCATAAAGATGACCCATGAGTACTCGTTAATCACATTGCATATGTTTTCTATATAAATGACCCCACAAATGAAAAGAAGTACATAGTTGTTGACTAAAACAAAGAATTTTCGGAGTTGAGAATGTGGAGGATGAGGAAAAATACAATCCGTTCGACGATGTGCCGGCTTTCGGAGATCCAGAAGCAACCCTCGGTATATCTGTGATGCCCTACATGTGTCTTGATGGAGTAGGAAAAACAGTGTGCCATGTTAGGTAACTTAGCTTCCAATGTGATTTTCATGTCATGCAATTTCTTTTCCAATGTGACATACATGTTATGTAACTTAATACTGAGGGCATGTATGGAGTACTTAAATGCTTTAATTAATATATGGGATTGTATTAAGGATATGTATTAAATATATGCATCTAGAATAATTTTAATTATAAAAATTTTAAAAACATATTTAAAATGATTTTCACAGGCAGTTCATTGAGTCAACTGCTTGTGGAAATGCATTATATATATATATATATATATATATATATATATATATATATATATATATATATATATATATATATATATATATATATATATATATATATATATATATATATATATATATAGCAGTGCGAGGCCCTCTCCCTCCGACCACTGTTCTGTCGCCATCCGCCACCACCGCCACCATCCTGGAGTGGGAAGAAAATTATACGAGACCCTCTACAGAAAGGCCTCCGTGAGACCCTGATCCATGCCGTTCGTTCTGGATCCAACGGTCTGATTGAACACATGTGAGAGAAGTAGCAAACACGTGTCACACGGAGATGGAAGTCTTTCTGTGAGACCCGGTCTCATATAATTTGTTCCCCCTGGAGTGCGTTGAGCCCCTTCCGACACTAAACCCTAGTCCTCCGGGCGGCGTGCCCTCTCCCTCCGACCTCTGTTCCACCGCTGTCCGCCATCGCCAACGCCGACGCCGGCGATGACACCATCCTAGAGTTCGACGCTAACGCCTTCACGAAATCCGATGAGGATCCGCTCGCGCCGTCGTCCCCGTCACGCCTAGTCCGGCCTCCCTCCTTCGGTGCTCGCATCCAACTACCACCGACACACCGTCCACCTCATCATACAGGCGCACTATCCACCTCGCCACCGTTATCAGTAGCCATCCCCTCCTCTCTCTCTATATATACCATGCCGAGCCATCGTATTCGATGCTCCGGCCGAGCCGTGGTCCTTCTTCTCTTTGTGATGTCCGGCCATCGTGCCGCCATGGTCACTGTGAACGCGGCTGTTGTCACCATTGTCTCGGCCGAGACCCGTTTTGTGCATCTGAAGTATCGGAGTATTGTGTGAAATTATTGCTCAGTGGGTGGCTCTAAAAAACTGAAAGCTGTATGAATGACATCTCTTTAATCTTTTAACACTTTCTGAATTTTCTAATTGCTATACATATCACTAGAAACTAGTATATACTCTCATGTTACATATTCCAGGTGCTGGGTTGAAGTTGTTTGGAAAGGACACATGGGAATTCTTTTGAGTCCATGGCATTTCTAGTTTTTCATTTGTAGATATGTGATGCTTGCCTTATGCCATTGTTGTGCTGGTTCATCGAATAATTTTGTGAGTTGTGCTGTCTTAGAAATGCAAATAATTTTGTTTCCTGAGGCATGTTGGAGGCACTTTGTAACGGTTGTTAACATGAATGAGAGTGGTGATTTCTGTTGGTTTTAAAGGTTTGTGTTTCGGTCTTCACTGTTTTTAGCTTGCTCTGTAGTGTTGAAGTGTGATATATCACAGTCTGAGCCAATTTGTTTATCTGAGTCTTTTGCTGAATAACTTTTGGCAAGGTTATCATATTCAGTATGTAGATAAAATGTTCTTTCTCTTTTAGTTTATGATGGTTTTTGGTACACAAAGCAGTTATTTTATCGATTGTTATCCTATTGATGATGTTTAGTAGCTCAACTTTGCGAAAGTATGTAGACCCGTTCTTTGCTTTTGTTTAACTTGCTGCCTATTCTGCCAATTGATGGCAATTTCTACAGATTTGGTATCATGGAATTATGCATCTTTAGATACATGATTGTTGAACTAGTTTTACTAGTGGTGCACTTGAAGTCATTCTATATTTCTTGCTGAAAATTGCACCCTAGTTGTGCACGTAATGCTGTATCTTTCGGTTTCCCTTGCACTGGATTTCAGTACTGGCTTATCAAGATGGATATGTACAGAGGTTCATACAAGAGGGCTTTGTTTGATCTAATTCATGAATATTTAAATACAACTAAGTTATTCTATAGCACCCTAGTCGTGCACGTAATGCTATATATTTTGGTTTCCTTTGCACTGGATGACCTCTCAATATGGCTATGTAAGAACAAAGGTTCGTACAATAGGGCTTCTTTTGAGCTAATTTATGAATGATCACATGTTTCTATTAAACTTGTATCTCTTGCAAACTCAATAAATTTGATTTGCTCCTACAGCACCAACCTTTGATACTGGTAACGAATGCACAAAAAGATTGTGCCTTGTACAATGTAGCATACACTGAATAAGATAGGGTCGACTTAGGAAAATAAACTTTCGTCTCTTTTCAAAATTCTAAATGAAAAGGAATACTTTCAACTCCTATAACATCATTGGAAAAGAACAGAACTAAAAGAGTAATTTTTTGTTTCCAGAAAATAGTATTAGTGTTCTTAATAGTGCAGCAGCAAGGCTGTTTGTCCATACATAATTAGCCAAGATTTTTGAACCTTCCAATATATTTTAAGGGCCTCATGGAGATTAGTCTTGATATATAATTAGCTAATATTACTCATTGCATTTTGATCTTTATTGCATCTTGCTTCACAATGGCATATTGGAACGAGAAATTTCATTGATAAACCATTGCATACTTGTCAGTTTTCTAGGTAACAATAATCCAGTGGTCGAGTAAGTACCATGGGGTAGAAGAGGATAGTTACCCCTAAAAAAGCAGAAGGAATCAGGAGGTCGGATAGGAGCCCAAGCCCGCTCGCAATAGAGGATTCTCTGGCACAGAGGCTGCTAGCAATAGAGGCCACCTCGGTACAGAGGACGCTTGCAATAGAGACCTCCCTGGCACAGAGGCCGCTCCCAATAGAAGGCGCCCTAGCATAAGATGGGGCGGATGCAAGGAGGAGGTTGGATAGGAGCCTAAGCCCACACTAGTCGTCCTCCTACAATAGCAGCGAAAGCTCGAGCTCGTGTCATAGCTCGAGCCCTGTTCTGTGCGAGTGATAGAGCCGACGTTGGGAAAGTGACAATGACTACGATCCCATTGAAGAGGTACTTATCTGAGTTAATGCATTTTATACTTCTTAATTAAATGGAGGAATATTTTTTTATGTTAACTCTCCTTTTTTCTCTCTCTAGATGGTGAGGGTGCAAAGATCTTCGCGCCGATCATATGAACCACAAACTTCCGTGCCACAACCATCCGCTCCCTATGTGCCCGAAACTTCATGTCCCTCTGGGTGCATGCTGAAATGAAGACGGGGCGAGCGAAGTAAAAGCAATTTGCCCTCTGGTGCTTATACAGTAACGCAAGTTGGTGTTGAAGGGGAGCTTGTTGCACCTCATGAGGCATGTGCCAAATTCCGCAACAGTCATGGATTTCTTGTCAAGGAGTACGTCCCAATCATAATAACTGATTGACGATTTTTATCAGATGAGACAAACGAGTTCCTATGGGCAACATTGCAGAGAACCATCTAATTCCCCTCGGGAACAGAGGAAGCCACCAAACAGAATGCATTGAAAACTATGGGAAAGAGCTTTGGGGCTGGAAGAGTGAGCTGAATAAGGACTTTGTGAAGAATAAATACATAAATATTATGCCAGACCAATGGGTGGAGTTTGTTAGGCAAAACACCACACTTGCGACCATCAAACTGGGTGAATCATTTGAGCACCTTGCGAAGAAGAACAAGTACAACCATCACCTGGGCTCATCTGGGTACGCCCTCAAAAATTTTGAATGGAGGAGACAATAAGAAGAGGCTGCCCAGGCTAGGAAACCCAATCCTTTGGAAAATTGTGACGAGCGAAGCAGGAACTGGGTCTACGCTCGGTTAGAATGAACTGAGTCTGGGGACTTAGCCTTCAAAAGCCCCCAGACCATAGAAGTGACTTAGACCATTCAAGGGATTGCTAACAAAGGGTCTCTAGAGCCCACCAGGGAGAATGATCTGCTTACCAAGGCCCTGGGGAACAAGGAACACCCAGGTCGCACTCGAAGCGTAGGATTAAAAGTGGGCTAGAAGAATGGGTTCCCAGACACCGTGGACCAGCATAGACCCATAATAGATATGAGAAGACCCTAGCGGAAGAGATACAAGAATAGGTTAAGGTCCAGTTCATGAAAATGTGGAATGAAAAGGAGAAGGAAAGGGTGGCATTATTGATGATAGAGTAACCATCCAGCCCAGGCTTTGGGAGCAGCGTCGGACCCATGCAGGTCAATAACTAGAGATATCCTGTGGATGATTTCACAGAGGCTACCCCTTGCATGCTACATGTTCTGGTCGGCAAGGGAGACTTCACTATCGATGCTACTATGGGCCAGTCCTTTCCAGGCCATTTTAGGCCGTACGTTTCACAATCAAGACATTTGAGCCGGTTATGCCATGGTACAAGTGGACTCAGTTCAACCACTTTTCATGAAGTACAAGCTAGACATCAGCACACCTGAGGGTATAAAGATTCTCGATGAGGCTGTTGGCAACTTCATTCTGTAGCCCAAACGGGATATCATCTTCAGTTGTCAAAAGTCACAATCGCTAGCATCATGACCGCCCCCGCGCCCAGCATCTCTGCCTCAGGCACCTCCGACCCAAAGCCAAGCCTCTCTGCCTCAGGCACCTCCACCCCAGAGCCAAGCCTCTCCGCCTCAGGCACCTTCACCCTCATGCTTAGTATATCCGCCTCAGGCACCTTCGCCCCCATGCCCATTATCTCCGCCTTAGGCATCTTTGCATCGTGCTTCACCATCTGCGACTCTGGCACTTCCGTCTCTAGCGTCAGTAGCTCTGGCATCTCTGCCTCCAGCGTTTGAGCCTCTGGTACCTTCACATGAGCATCGGAGAGTCCCTATTATGGTTACCCCATATGAAAAGACTCTAACATCTCCGGTGAAGAGGTGGCTTCTGTCCTCCAAAGCAAAGGCATCATCCGCTCTAAAATCTCCAACGAAGGGTGATCTCGCGAAAGAGAACAACAAAAAATTAAGTACCCATCAGTTGGATTTCTTGCCTACACTGGATGTTCCTGAGAAATATGAGAATGGCAAGCCATTTCTGCCATTGTTTCAACTCGAAGAAGTTCCATGGAGATGAGGAGATTCCATGAATGGTACATGAGGGCATGTTGTGTGGGGTCCTCCATAATCACTGCTTCTGTACCTGCTAACATTTTTCTAAGCAGAGACTCCTATCTCATGGTAGATTTTAAGGACATGCACGCTTTGTTCCACCACGATAAACTAGACATCAATCTCATAAGCGTGTGGTGCCTGTAAGTGCATACAATCTACCCCTATATTTGTATATCTACCAATATATGTTATAGAAGCTAATGATTAGTGAATTTTTTTGTAGAATGCAATTAAATGATGCTGGAAAGTTGAAGGTACCTGTCGGATTCATTAATCCGCAACGAATTTCCCAGCCCAACTTGGTTGTGAAGTTGAGGACAGATGACCCCCAGATTAAGGGGAAGAGTAACAAGGAGAAAGCAAGGGTCATAAGAGGAATGACCAAATCACGTAGGCTTAACATGTCAATCTACATAGGAAGGGCTATGCTAGAAATACAAGATAAGGACTGCATCATGGCTCCCTACAACTTTAAGTAAGTGTGATACGTCCAGAACTTGACATAAGTATCCAATTTAATTGGTTGATCAAGAACCTAACATAAAGTTTCATGTAGCTATCACTTTATTTGTATAATGCGGATGCCGAAGTCAAGTAGACTTGTGGTCCTTGACTCAACCGATCTCCCCCAAAAATCTTACCAAGATCTCATCGATGTTATACAGAGGTAAAGAAAACATACATACAGAAAAATTCTTATAAATCATTTATGAATTTGATAATTACTTATTGGCATTCGAATAGGGCCTACAAGTGGTACGTAATGAAAGGTGGGATAAATGATATGGCCAAGGCGGATGCAATGACGGTCCGTACACACTTTCCGGTAATAATACACTTCTAATGTTTGTATCTCACTATTTATGACTAAGAGTCTTATTGAACTAACGAATATGTTGTGTTTTTATTTGAAGTGCCACAAGCAAGGTTTCGACATTGTTCTTTGTGGATATTATGTTTGCCAGTTTCTTAGGATAAACGGGAGGTACACAACGAACCCCGAGGACATAAGTCATCATTGCACCTGCACATTCTTATTTAGTTCTGTTTTCGTTGTCACTAGTGTTTTAACTCTTTTAGTTGTGTCTTTATTTCATGCACGGATGATCGAATGTATCCACACCTCACTCAAAGACGAAGATATTCAAAACATCCAACGTGACATGTGTTGGTTGATCATGCACAAAGTCATTCATAGGAGTGGCATGTTCTTTGACCTCGGAGGTCAATTGGCTAGCCATCTGAGGCTTTGTGAGTGGGAGATGAAAGAATACTTGTATTGAATATTTGGCTTGTGATGTGAATTGACTTGTGATGTAAAAATATTGTACTTGTGAATATTATTGTATTTGTGTTAAATATTGGACTTGTGTTTATTCAAATATTGTTGAAATCTGTCTGGAAAATGTGTTGAAATCTGGAGTAAATAAAATATAAGCTCATTATTAATTTTAAATGCAATACATACCACAAGTGGGTCCTTATGTCACCCACCTGTGTAAATGTATTTTCACGGGCGGTTCACTTAAGTAATCGTATGTGGTATTGGTTTTTCACAGGTGGTTACTTAAGACAACCGCCTATGGAAATTATTCATTTCCACAGGCCTTCGATAACAGGCGGTTGTGCTAAATGCCTATGAAGACCGATTATGAACCGCCTCTTGAAATAGTTTCTGTAGTAGTGAGAGATAATGCCGAAAAAGGATGAAGCATAGTAAGTGTGAAAAATTTGTTGTGTGTCTCCACAAGCCACATCTCCAGTCCAAGAAGCTACCTAGAGTTGTTGCCTTCCACTTACCCTGTTGTATCATGGTTTTTTGATGGAACAATAGGATCGTCCCTTACTAATTGTATATTAATACTAGAAACATAAAAGTACAAAAGGTGATAGTCCCCTGTTGTATTATGTTTTGAGTGGCCCTTCATCTTTAGCGAGGTTTACGGGTTAGGCGAGGTGGGGCTGAGTTAGGGTGTGGGGTTTCACCTTGCCCAAGGTTATGAAGGAGGCCAGAGTAGTGGGTCAGGGGTGTTAGTGGGGAGGTGAGGACACGACTTTGGTTAGGAAGTGACAGGTGACAACCGTGGATCTGGAGAAGAGGTAGGGGTGGTAGCGAGGGCATAATATATAGGCTCTCCATAGATTAGGAAGAAGGGGCGGTAGTGTTGGAGAGGGAAGGAGCTTGCTGTCATCAAAAGCAATAGAAGCTAGCATAGGTTTGTAGGCCAGAGGGAGGGAGAAAGTAACCTAGGATTGTTGGACTGCCTGCTACTACCCGATCCTTTGCTGGTTATGCGTCCAGTACCTCGTCCTCCCCCTGAAAGGAACGAAGGGCCTAAGAGGGGGAGGTGAATTGGGCACTAATTAAAACTTCTACCGATTTCTAGAACAAGTAGCAACCTTAACATAGATAAAAACAAATGCAACTACACGAACAAGCTAGGATAAGGTGAAGGTGCATTTTATCCCCTAAGTGTGGTTTTGGTAATTAATGACAATATCTATGGACTCATAATTGTGTTGAGAATTGTTAGTAGGTTATTTCCATAGGTGATGCATGGAGGATTGAGCATGGATTCATTGAGGAATTTCATGTGATCAAGAGAAATGCATAAAGATGAATGAGCTTTAGGTAATGCTTGGGTAAATTGTGATAATACCTATGGATGAGCAATTATGTTGAGAATTGTTTATAGATTATTCCATAGGAGATGCATAAGTGATAAATCATGGATTCGTTAAGGAATGTCATGAGATCAAAAGATATGTTGAGGTCATTGAGCTCTACGTGATGCTCATGTGAAGAGGAAGAAGCTACAGAGCAAGAGACCTCGGAGTTTGAGGATGGTCTTAAGAATATTGACAATAAGCATGAAGATCAAAGTTACTTGTGGAGATCAAGTAACTGAAGGTACAAAATTATCAATTGAGTTTTAGGGACTAACCCATGTGCTATTTGCTTGAGAGTAAGTTGGGTTAGGTTCCATATGAAGGCAAATATTGAATTGAGATATTCAATGTGCCAAGTTGGAAGAGCAAGATCGAGACAAGTTTAGTGAACAACTTGTGTGCTTGATGCTTGTAGTTCATACCTTGGTGGTGAACCAAATGAAGATGGTGTAAAAAGACAAATCTTCTATACTTGGTGTATGGAAGCAATCAAGTGAACTTCATCGAGCTTGATCAAAAGAGGATCGAGATGGGAAGCGAGGATGAACATCATCATCAAGCTCAAGTGAAGAGTTGATGACAAGCCTAAAACAAGCATCGGGACTCGGATGATGCGTTCATCAAGTCTGTTAGGATGGCTAGCTCAAGGCAAAGGTATAAAATGTAGAGCATTTTCTTTCACCAGTCAATGGTGATTAGAGAAGAGAAATTACCTAATTGATAGGATAAATGTCGTACTATTAAGAGGGGTCTTGACGATTGCTTGAGTTTTACCATGTGTTGATAAGCTCAATATTGCATGTGCATACTCTCTTTGGTAGGATACTATAGTTTGCAAAGGTGGTTTGCAAGTTGACATAGTGAATGCATTAACCCTTAGTCGCATGGAACCTTTAGATTGCAAATTTATTTTGCAAAAGTTTAAGGTCCATGTAGTTTTCATTGTGGTGGATCTTTGGAGTATGTTTTAGGTTTTATCCAATATGTTTGAGATCAAGCAATCAGTTGGGATGTGTAGTCCTTTGAATAAGATTTTTGTAGAGTCCAAGGTCACCTAAATCCGACAAAGGGTTAGAAAGATATTGCCATTTCTTTGAGTGTTAGTTTTGCTGGTCAAGGAGTGGTAGTCTGATAATCAAGAACTCCAGTCTGACCACCATGGTGACGGTCTGGCTGCCAAGGTGGGTGGTCAGACTCGTGGAAATTGTAGAGAACTTTCATCTTGGAATGGGTGGCAATCTGACCACCAAGGTGGCCGGTCTGACCACCAGGTGTTGCCGATTTGAACACCAGTGAATAGAGTGTTTCAGACCTCTGTTCGAGGCTCACGGTCTGACCGCTAGAGGCTT
Organism: Phragmites australis; assembly: GCF_958298935.1. NCBI lineage: Eukaryota > Viridiplantae > Streptophyta > Magnoliopsida > Poales > Poaceae > Phragmites > Phragmites australis. The sequence goes on along the minus strand of NC_084939.1, from coordinate 13,153,924 downwards.
GAAAATTTAGTAATGGTTAGTTTAAGAGCCGTTTGTCCAGTGCTGGTCTGACTGCCAGTCGTACTGCGGCCTGACCGCCAGATGCGCAGAGAAGTCAGACTTTGGGCAACGACTACATTTCGGGTTGTGGCCTTTAAATACCTCGTGTCCCGCGGCTTGGGAAAGAGCTGCTGCCCCCATTGAGTATACTTGAGGTAAGAAAAGTCCTCCCCACACATTTGTGCGTGTGTTACACATAGAAAGGGTGGTGAGGCAAGAATCAAGTGCTTTTGCATTAGTGATTGAGCTTTAGGCATTTGGTGAGAGTCGAGTTCATATTGGCTTGTCACTCTTGGGGGTTGCCGCCTTCTAGATGACTTGGAGGTGGTTGCGCCATTGAGCCCTTCAAAGAAGCTTGTGAAAGAGCCACGATGATGATTGTAAGAGGCTTTGTGCACGCCTTGCTGGAGAGGTAAAGTGCAACTCTAGTGGAATTGAAGTAGTGAGTAGTTCATTGGACTAATCGGCTCAAGATCAAGTTGCTCACTGAGAGCCTCTTCTCGTGGTGAGAATTGCATACTTGATAGAGGAGCGGTTAAAGGCTTGAACCCACCTCAATGTGTATTAGGGGTGATCGACAAATCATCAATACGACAGGATAAATTTCAGGTGTCATCTCTCATGCTATTTACTTTCTATGTCGTGATATTTATTTTCATGCAATTTACCTTGTGCAATTTATATTTCTATAACCATAATTGCTTACATGTCATTCAAGGTTGAAAACCTTAACATAGACATAGAGTTTGGAGGTTTTATATGTTTTGTAACTGATAATTTTAATTCTACATCTTTATCATTTAAATTGATAGATAGTTTGTAGAGCCTCTTATTCACCCCCCCCGGCGCTAGTTGGCCACCTCAATCCTACACAAGAAAACAAAACAAGCAAGCAAAGAAACTAAGAACATGCAGAAATTAAAAGCTTGAAAGTATGAAAAGAGCTCAAAGTAAATGCGGGAATGTAAAGAGATGGGAAAGAGGACACCGGATTTTTTTTCTCCCGAGGTATCGAGGAGTTGGCACTCCCCTAGTCCTTGTTGGAGCATCCATCAAGGATATCGCTCCCTCGTGAGTCACTAAGACTATAGTGCTCCCTCATGATTGCCACTTCTACATCTCCGGATTGGCGGACATCAAACCAAGAACATCATTCTTCACGGGGGCTCCCACAAGAACTCCAAGAGCTCACCGAGGACACCTCCAATCACCAAGACCGGCTAGGTGTTGCCAACCACCATGAGTAATAAGCTATAAGCTTCACGTGACTAGGATCAACCCTAAACTATAGCTAGATGGACACTTGCTCCTCTCCATGCACTAAAGATGTCCTTAATCTTCAATTAAGATCTTGCCAAACACTCAAGTGCTCTCTCATGACTCTAGATGACACACTAAGTGCATTGCCTTATCTGACTGTGCAAAAGATCAAACTGAAACCAGGTGAGGGGGTATATATAGACTAGATGTCCAAATTTAGCCGTTGCTCAACAACTCACCTTTTTGTATAAACACCAGAAGGTCCAGTGTGTACTGCCTTCAACACACCAGAACATCCGACGTGTACCTTTTTCAAAGCCAACCAATGCCAGTTGTCAATAGTTGTTAACCCTTTGAAATACTCCGACGAAGCATCTAGTTCACACGCTGGATAATTTGGCGTGAACAACTCATGGAACCAACTGAAAATTTCTTCTCTGCAACAAAAGCTCTGGCGAAGTCTCAGGTGCACACCGGATCATCTGGCGCATTATACTCCATTTGCTCATCTTCAAGAGAGAAAAAGCTCCAGCGTGACAAACCAAGATGTCGGACCTTCTGGTGTGGACTTGTAGTATTTATAGCCACGTGTCCCCTTGAAAAAAATACTCCGTTGTGAATCAATTCTCAATGTCGGACCATACGGCGCATTGACTTGGAATATCCCTTCTCAGTTAAGAATGCTCCTACGTGTTCACAACTGCATAGCACCAGATCATTCGGCGTGTAGACACTTTTCTGAACTCATCCAATTCAATCATTCTTGAGTTCTCACTTCTCGATACCTTAACCATGGGCTTCTCTGAGCTACCTAGTCCTAAAATTTCACAAGTGTGCATCAAACTAAGTCTAGACTAACCTAGATCAAGCTACTACTCTTAGCCCCTCTTTATAGTATGATCAAAATAGTAAAAAAAAGGAACCTATACTACTCTAAGTGTCTTTCTTCTCCTTGTGACACTTACAACTAGATGAACCTTAATCTTAAAGCACATATCCTTTGATTGTTCATGAAATCATGTTAGGGACCAAGATTGACATCATAAATCATTGTGAGCTAAATTTTCTATACCCTTCAAAACACACATGTTAGTCACAATGATACGATTGTCATTAATCACTGAAACACTTACCACTTACCTAGGGGCCTTGATGCTACAATCTCTCTCTTTTTAGTGATTGATGACAACACGTATGAGAAAATAAGGATATGAAATGAAGTTCATCCTATGAAACTAGGCAATTAACGGCATATAACAATTAAGCAAGAGAAAGCCTAGAAATAGAACAACCTATCATGCTAGTAGAATTTAGAATTAAGCAGGCGTGAAATTAAATACAATGTAATGAAAAGTGAAACACATTGGTAGAAAGAGCCAAATAGCCTGTCATTACATCAAAATCCATAAGATCGAACAAGCTGAACCTAACTACCCAAGCTCCCTAAACTCCCCCTGAAATAAAAGTTCTCTAGCCACTCAAGCTAACTATCTCTTTCTCCCAACTCCCCCTAGCACTAGACTCTCTCCCCCTTTGGCATCTAAGCACTAGAAAGAGAGCACTACTAAGCATCTAGAGCTGGAGGAGACGAGGGAGGCGGTGCTACTGAAGAAGGTCACCCCACGAACTAAGAAGCATTGGACTCAGAGTCGGAAGAGATGTGCTCAGTTGCGGCATTGATGATTGGTGAGAGCGATCCTGCTGAAGGCTGACTAAAAGCTGAAGGAGTAGGAACCTCTGACAACACTGCATCTGAACGAGGGTCGGAGCTGGAAGTATCAACATTCTGAGCATCTATCTCCTGGTCAACTTGACCCAACACTGTCTGTAGTGTAGAATCTAGCTCATCAAACACACGTTGTGGGGCAGGAGGAGGCACAATTAACGTCTACTGCATAAGGACAGTCGGTTGCGGAGAGTCCTGAAAGCTGAGAGGTCCAGTGGTCAAATGTGTAGACAGTGAAGGAAGCACTGGCCTCTGAGAAGTCCCAACAGGTAGAGAGAAGATTCAAGTGGAGAAGAGTGCTGACAGAGAAAAGTCTAACCCAAGAGAACTCAAGAGACCACTAGTGCTACCTGGGAGAGGAGTCAGGGCTGGACCTGGTGCTGGAGGTGCAGCTGATAACTGAAGATCTGTATGCTAAAATAGGAATGAGAACATCCGGACATTGTTCTCTCTGTATGTCTAAAGCGTTGCAAACATGGCCCACTGTTGCTACTGAAGAGACTGCATAAGCACCGTCTGTTGCTCCTGCTGGTGAAGCATATCTGCTTGAAGGTTCGTCTACATCTCTGCATGAACTACATGGTCACTTTGTTGAGACATAGAGTTTGGAGGTTTTATATGTGTTGTAACTGATTATTTTAATTTTGTTCTTTATCTGTTAAATTGATAGATAGTTTTTAGAACCACCTATTCACCCCTCTCTAGTCGACCTCCTCGGTCCTATAAGTGGTATCAGAGCTTAGTCTCTCTTTTCAGTGGACATAACCGCTCCGAGTGAAGAGGCTGATGACTAGTTGTATTGAGTACTCCAATGAGGCACCTCTATTTGATGGCACAAATTATGCTCATTGGAGAACACATATAATTTCTTATTTGAAAGCTATGTGTTCGAAAATATGGTGGATCTTAGATGTGAGCTTTTTTATGCTTTGGATGACCATGCTCCAACAAAAGGGCAAAAGAAATGCCTACATCTCGATGCCATAGCTACTAATGCTTTATTTAGTGCTTTGAGTGTAGATGTGATCTATGAGATATGTGATTTAAAGAGTGTTCAGGACATGTGGATCATATTGCAAGAAAAATATGATGAATTCAACATGACAAATGATGATTGCATTGATAAGTTGGTGATTGTGGATGATTATTCTATCTCAAGCTCTAACAATGAAGATGATTGTTCTTCATGTGCCTATGTTGATAAGCTTTTGACTCCATCTACATCATCATATTGTTTTATGGCCAAAGGTAACAAGAAGGTAAAAAGTGATGATGATGATAATGATCATGAATATTCTTCTGATGATTTTGTAGAGATATTAGAAGGCATGGATGAATATATTGGCAAAGAGAAATTTAAAATTAGAAATTTAAAGAAGGAAAATGCTTCTTTAAAAGACTTATGTGAGGAGCTAAAGCGGTCTCATGAGGATCTCAAGGAATCTCATGAGAAGCTAAAAATATCTCATGAGATTCTTAGTGAAACTCATGAGAAGCTTAAAGAAGCTTATGATTCTCTTGTTGTCATTGTTTCCGAAAATGTTAAAGTGGACATAGGCACATGTAATTTAATTGATGATATGCCATGTGTATCTAGTTCATTCATTGTATCTAAAATTGATATGTCCAGTTCTTGTGATGATTTACTATATATACCTTGTTCCTCAAATTTGGATGCTAGTTCTTCGTCTATGCATGTTGATACTAACCTTGTAGAGGAGAATAAAGAACTAAAAGATGAGATCAAGAAAGCAAAGAAGAAACTAGAAGGATTCTACAACTCGAAGACCGCTCTTGATAATATCTTGAATTATCAAAGAAGCATAGATGATAAGAGTGGACTTGGTTCCCACGCCAAGAAAAAGGAGAACAACAGAACAAGGCATACTAGAAGGCATCAAAAGAAATATCAAGATACAAAGAAGCTGAACAAGAAAAAAGAGGAAAGTCTTGCTCACATTTTGTTAGTTCACATAAACTTCCATTTGGGTGCCTAAATCTTTTGTGACTAACATTCAAGGACCCAACATGGTTTGGGTAACACAAAGTGATTGAATTATTTAATAGGTACTTGAAGAGGCATTGGAGGATTGACTTGTTTGTGGAGAAGTAATTTCACACCTTATTCCAAAATGAGTCAAGTTTGAGGATGAACTTTCTACACTATCAACCAATACCATCTTGGTAACAAATATTTACATTGAAGTATCTAGTCTCTAGCCTTGAATAGGTTACATTGTTTAGTTGTGCATAATATTATTTTTTTGCTTTTTTATGCATCATTCTATGTTTTAACTTTTGGAGCATATTTGTTTTGGTTCAAAACACTCAAATGTTTTGCTAGTTGAGTCCCTTAATTTCATTCAATATCTGTTAGTCAATTATATGATCTTGATCTTATATGCACATAGTGACTAGTATTCAGGAGTGTCAATATCTTCCATTGGACATCTTTAACAACACTTGCAATGGAATTTCCTTATCTAATTGTGTTGTCAACCCTTGCATATCATCGAGTATCAAATTGTATATGTATTATGATGATATGATTAATTATTCTAGTGATATCTCTATTTCCATTAGAACTCGTGAGACTAACCTTTTGAAGGAAACAAAAATATATGAAAGACAAAGCTTAGGTGGAGAAGCCACAAATGAATTCAAGAAAAAGGCTCCACCTAGGAGAAGATCAAGATGACAAATAACAAAAGAAGAGACCATAAGTTAAGTCAAGAACATATATGACAAGGGGCAAATCAAATAGTCATCAAGGCGAGAAGCCTCAGGTGAAGGGTCTTGGTGGCAAAATATGTTATATATGCCGCAAGAATGGACATTTATCTTCATCATGTCCCCAAGGCGCAAAGGAAGTAATTGGAGACTTGACTAATTGTTTGAAGATTTATCATATTGCCAAAAGTGCCAAGTTATGTGGAGAAAAAACTATTATCATCTATCCAAGTCACTCTATGGGTAACACTCTATCACAATATCTTTAAAGATATTTAAATATCTAAGTGTTCTTAAACATTCATATTTCCCATATTTGTGATAGATAGATAGTCCAATTGGATTTCTAAAACTTTTCACACATCGGAACATTTGATTAAAAAAAAAGAATATTCGATGGTCCAAAAAACTATTGAAGGTTTCTAGCCCTTTGCATGTGTAGGTTTTGTATCTATGCATGAGTAAGAGTTTATGATTTTTGCTTATCTATCATCACATCATGATTTACATGCTCATATTTCTATATGCTATTCATTTTCATGATCATGGCAAGTTGATGCAAAAATTCGAATTGAGACACTCTATCTATGGTTATGTTTCATTTGAGTTGCTAATGGACTTGTTTAATTCTTCCCATTAGAATTGTTTTAAAATCCAAACATTTTTTCATGTTCTCTCCAAAGATTTTTGGAATTTCTGCTTCCAATGGTCTGAACACCATGGTATTGGTTCAACCACCAGAGTTATACATAGAGGTTTCTGAGTCCTCTGCTTCCAGCGGTCTGACCGCACCTTTCCCAGTCTGACCGCTAAAGCCTATTTGATCTTATTCATTGAAATCTATTTGTCTCTTTCAAGAAATTAATGGACTATCACGTCATGGGAGAGTATTACACTTTTTGCATATTACTTACTCATGAATTGTGAATAATTGAGGAATACCACTTATAATTGATATTACTGCTTATCTAGTATCTATGTGGTATATCAAGCTCAATTAAGACCCAATGTCTCAAAATATCCAATAATTGATCCACATTTGTTTTTAATTGAAACTTGAGATCTTCATTGTGTTTATGCTTCTCTTTTAATCTCAAGATTTTAATTGGAATATTCTTCCCATTCGGATCAAATCAACTAATAGCCTTCTGAAAATGTATTTATGCTAGTTGATCCTGTGAAGAATGTGACATGAAGCATGGCACTTAATTCTAAACTTTCGTCATATACTTCATTGAAAGAAAGTTGGTTTATGTTATCTTGCAATTACCATTTTAAGGTATCTCGATACACCATCGTATTTACTTACATTTGGTAATTATAAAAGTGGTAATATTTGTTGATCATCTTCCTTTCAACCTTGCTCTTCAAATAATTGGTTTGTTTTGTTTATAGAAGTTAAGGTTTTGCTATCTCATCGCTTGTATCATTTTTCAAAATACTATGTTGAGATAATCTTTTGAGTATGAATGCAATTCTTTCATTTTTAATTATATTCTCAACCCTATTGCTTAATTCATTTGTTGAACTTTGTGAATGATCTTGTGCCTTAGATGTATTTTGGACAAGTTTGCATGATTTATATGCTATTTTGTCCAAATTATGTCTTTATTGGATCTTAGAAGTGATGAGCATGCATGTTTAAATTTAATATCTATAGCATGCTTGTTTTCTTTGATCCAACATATAGAGCGAGCCTCTCTCAAAAGCTCTTAATGGCTAAAAGTTTCATATTGACTTCAATTGGTATCTAATTCATATTTATATGCACCGTTATGATAGAGTTTACTCTATGTGTTCAGGTTTTTGCTAACATTTACGGACCCAATGAGTTTGGAAATCAAATTGTACTTGAATGAGTTTTAGGTATAATGGAGATGCAATGGATGCTTGACTCATTCATTGACAAGGTCTTTTCAAAAGAAAGATCATTTTAATTAGAAATCATAAAGAAGATATTCTTCTTTCAATTATTATTCATAAAGATGTTCTCCTTCAACTTCAATTTCAATTGGAATCATAAAAAAGGATCGTGTAAAAGTGAAGCTAAGTAATGATGAGAAAAAATCTACTACATCAATCCAATTTTTTTAGATAACTTGTTCTTAATTCATGCATTAAATGTTGAAGATTCAACCTTATGTAGGTTGTATCATAGCATGAAAGTAACTTGCGAAAAAATTATTTTTATTGCAAGTGCCTAAAAACTTCTTTATTGCAAAAATGAGCAATTTGAAGTAGCATATAATCATGTGTATGATTCATCTAATCCCGAATATGCAAAAGAATTCATATCAAATGCTTTAGTTGCTGTTATATGCAATATTTATGAAGATGCAAAATTTATTCTTTTATTTGTGGTTTATAAGCTTCTGTTATCAAATGCTTGAGATTCTTTCATCTTAGTCCGCTTTGAATTTCCTTATTGAATATATAAGCTTATAAGATGTTGATACTTTGTGATAAATGAAATACTTGTTATAATGTCAACAATTTTGCTATATTCAATTTGAGCCTAATCTATTGCACTTGTGTTTTGGATATTAATTTCGGACTCATGATTGACTTGCTTTCAATTGAATTTCTTTCAATTAGCATCTATTTACACCTTTTTGATCCATTGTATTGTGTGATCTCCTTATATTGTTCATAATTGGATAACTGCATTTGATTTCACTCAATCTATGAGAAATGCAAACCTTTTTGGCGAGCTCATACTATAAGTAGCAGTGCATTAGCTTTTGATAATTCCTTCGTGGGATATGGCTAATGAGATTTAGGAGAATTTCTTTTTGAGCAAGTTCTCTCTATTTGGTAAGTTCTCCAGAATTCTAACACTTTGGCATTGATACCAATCAGGGGAGAATTTGTAGATGTTATATTTGCAAGAAGGGCTTTGCTAATGGGCAGTTTTGAAGGTTATATCTTTAAGGAAGAAAAGTTTTTTGCATGCATGTGTTACATGGTTAAGTTGCATCTATATTTACTTGTGATATGCATAAGCATGCCTTTATGGTTGTTATGTATAAAGAAAACCCTATCAAAAATTTGAGAAACAATATATGTAATAATATTCAATAATCATTCTCACATGCCTATATTGTGGGGGAGTTTTCTATATACATGTGTTTAGTTTTACTAACATCAAAATCTTAGTGATGTTTGATGCTAGTAAAGCGGGATTGGTAAACTCAAACAACTTTGTAATGTTTGATATTACTAAAACATGATCTTAATATACATTGTATCTTCGGATTAGATATATACTAAGAATTTCAACTTTAAAATACAACCATCTAGTGAGATTTTCATCAATTACCAAAATGGGGGGGATTGAAAGTGCATCTAGCTGCTAAGTGTGGTTTTGGTAATTAATGATAATACCTACGGACTAAAAATTGTGTTGAGAATTGTTAGTAGGTTATTTCCATAGGTGATGCTTGGAGGATCGGGCACGGATTCATTGAGGAATGTCATGTAATCAAGAGAAATGCATCAAGATGAATGAGCTTTAGGTAATGCTCGGTAAGTTATGATAATACCTATGGACTAACAATTATGATGAGAATTATTTGTAGGATATTCCATAGGTGATGCATAAGTGATAAAGTATGGAATCGTTAAGGAAAAATTAAAAGATATGCATCGAGGTCATTGAGCTCTAAGTGATGCTCATGTGAAAAAGAAGAAGCTGGAGAGGAAGAGACCTCAAAGTTTGAGGACGGTCTTAAGAATATTGACAATAAGGCTGAAGATCAAATTTAATTGTGGAGATCAAATAACTGAAGGTATGAAATAGTCAATTGAGTTTTATGGACTAACCCATGTGCTATTTTCTTGAGAGTAAGTTTGGGTTAAGTTCCATATGAAGGCAAATATTGAATTGAGATATTCAATGTGCCGAGTTGGAAGAGCCAGATCGAGACAAGCTTTGTGAACAACTTGTGTGCTTGATGCTTGTAGTTCATACCTTGGTGGTAAACCGGATGAAGATGGTGTAAAAAGACAAATCTTCCATACTTGGTGTATGGAAGCAATCAAGTGAACTTCATCGAGCTTGATCAAGAGAGGATCGAGATGGGAAGCGAGGATGAACATCATCATCAAGCTCAAGTGAAGAGTTGATGACAAGCCCAGAACAAGCATCGAGACTCGGTTGATGCGTTCATCAAGTCTGGCGGTCACACTGACCCTTTTTCTGTAAACTATACTATTAAGAAGGGTCTTGACGATTGCTTAAGTTTTACCATGTGTTGATAAGCTCAATATTGCATGTGCATACTCTCTTTGGTAGGATACTATAGTTTGCACAGGTGGTTTGCAAGTTGACATAGTGAATGCATTAACCCTTGGTCGCATGGAACCTTTAGATTGCAAATTTATTTTGCAAAAGTTTAGGGTCCATGTAGTTTTCATTGTGGTGGATCTTTGGAGTATTTTTTAGGTTTTATCCAATGTGTTTGAGATCAAGCAATTAGTTGACATGTGTATCCCTGTGAATAAGCTTTCCGTAGAGTCCAATATCACCTAAATTGGACATCAGGTTAGAAAGTTATTGCCGTTTCTCTGAGTGTCTATTGTGTTGGTCAGGGAGTGGTGGTCTGACAGCCAAGAACTGCAGTATGATCGCCAGGGTGGGTGGTTAGACTCCTAGAACTTGTAGAGAACTTTCATCTCTCTGGAACAGGTGGTAGTTTGACTGGCAAGGTGGCCAGTCTGAACACCAGGTGTTGCTGGTTTGATCACTAGAGAACAGAGCGTTTTAGACCTTTGTTTGAGGCTCACGGTATGACCGTCAAGAGGGTCAGTGTGACCGTTAGAGGCCTGAAAAGTCAGTAACGGCTAGTTTTAGAGCCGTTTGTCTAGTGGTGGTCTAACCGCCAGTTATACTGTTGTCTGACCACTAGATGCGCAGAGAAGTCGGACTTTGGGCAATGACTACATTTCGGGTTGTGGCCTATAGATACACCGTGTCCAGCGGCTTGGGAAAGAGCTGTTGCCCCATTGAGCATACTTGAGCTAAGAAATGTCCTCCCCATTGAGCCCTTCAAAGAAGCTTGTGAAAGAGCCACGATGGTGATTGTTAGAGGCTTTGTGCACGTCTTGCCAAAGAGGTAAAGTGCAACTCTAGTGGAATCGAGGAAGTGAGTGGTTCATTGGACTAATCGGCTCAAGATCAAGTTTCTCGTGGAGAGCCTCTTCTTGTGGTGAGAATTGCAAACATGATAGAGAAGCGGTTAAAGGCTTGAACCCACCTCAATGTGGATTAGGAGTGATCAGCAAATCACCAATACCACGGGATAAACTTCAGGTGCCATCTCTCATGCTATTTACTTCTATGTTGTGATATTTATATTCATGCAATTTATCTTGTGCAATTTATATTACTATAATCATAATTGCTTACATGTCACCCTAGGTTGCAAACCATGACATAAACATAGAATTGGTCACTTTGTTGAGACATAGAGTTTGGAGGTTTTATATGTGTTGTAACCAAATATTTTAATTTCACACCTTTATCGGTTAAATTGATAGATAGTTTTTAGAACCACCTATTCTCCCCCCTCTAGTCGACCTCCTCGATCCTACACAAGGCAAAAAAATAAGCAAAAAGAAACTAAGAAGGTGTGGAAATTAAAATCTTGCAAGTATGAAAAGAGCTCAAAGTAAATGCGGGAAGGTAAAGAGATGGGACAAAGGACACTGGATTTTTTTCCCAATTTATCGGGGAGTTGGAACTCCCCCCTAGTCCTCGTTGGAGCATCCGCCAAGGATATCGCTCCCCCATGAGTCACCAAGACTCAATTGCTCATCATGATTGCCACTTCTCCATCATCACATTGACGCACATCAAACCAAGAACATCACTCTTCTCGGGGCTCCCACAAGAACTCCAAGAGCTCACCGAGGACACCTCCAATCACCAAGACTGGCTAGGTGCTGCAAACCACTAAGAGTAATAAGCTATAAGCTTCACTTGACCAAGATCAAGCCTAAACTACAGCTAGATGCACACTTGCTACTCTCCAAGCACTAGATATATCCTTAATCTTCAATTAAGAACTGTCTAAACACCCAAGTGCTCTCTCTTTCCTCTAGATGACACACCAAGTGTATTGGCTTCTCTGATTGTGCAAAAGATCAAACTGAAACCAAGTAAGGGGGTATATATAGGCTAGAGGTCCAAATTTAGCCGTTGCGCAACAACTCCCCTTTTTCTGTAAACACCGAAAGGTCCAGTGTGTACTGCCTTACACACACCAGAACATCTCGCATGTTCCTTTTTCAAATCCAACCAAAGCTAGCTGTCAATAGCCGTTAATCCACTAAAATACTCCAGCGAAGCATCCTCTAGCGTGACCAACCGAGATGCTAGACCATCCGATGTGGACTTGTAGTATTTCTGGCCACATGTCCCGTTGAGAAAAACTTTGCTGTGAATTAATGCTCAAGGCCGGACCATCCGGTGCATTGACTTGGAATATCCCTTCTTAGTCAAGAATGCTCCGGCGAGTTCACACTGCATAGCACCGGATCATCCGGCGTGTAGAGACTTTTTTTAACTCATTCAATTCAATCATTCTTGAGTTCTCACTTCTCGACAATGTAACCATGGGCTACTCTGAGCTACCTAATGCTAGAATTTCATAAGTGTGCATCCAACTAAGTCAAGACTAACCTAGATCAAGCTACTACTCTTAGCCTCTCTTTGTAGTATGGTCAAAAGACTAAAATAAGGAACATATACTACTCTAAGTGTTCTTCATCTTTTTGTGACACTTAGAACAAGCTGATACTTAATCTTGCAGCACATATCCTTTGATCGTTCATGAAATCACGTTAGGGACCAAGATTGACATCAATCATCATTGTGAGCTAAATTTTTTATATCCTTCAAAACACACAAGTTAGTCACAATGATACGATTGTCATTAATCACCAAAACACTTAACACTTATCTAGGGGCCTTGATGCTATAATCCCCCCTTTTTGGTGATTGATGATAACACATATGAGAAAATAAGGATATGAAATGAAGTTCACCCTATCAAACTAGGAAATTAACTACATATAACAATTAAGCAAGATAAAGCCTAAAACTAGAACAACCTATCATGCTAGTAGAATTTAGAATTAAGCACTCATGAAATTAAACATAATGTGATGACAAGCGAAACACATCCATAGAGAGAGCCAAATAGCCTGTCATTACATCAAAATCCATAAGATCCAACAAGACGAACCTCCCAAGCTCCCTAGACTCCCCCTAAAACAAAAGCTCTCTAGCCACTCAAGCTAACTATCTCTCTCTCCCAACTCCCCCTAACACTAGACTCTCTCCCACATTGGCATCTAAGCACTAAAAAGAGATCACTACTAAGCATCTAGAGCTGGAGGAGACGAGGGAGGCGGTGCTACTGAAGAAGGTCACCCCACGAACTAAGAAGCATTGGACTCAGAGTTGGACGAGATGAGCTCGGCTGCAGTGTCGACACTAGGTGAGAGTTATCCTGCTGAAGGCTAACTAGAAGCTGAAGGAGCAGGAACCTCTGATGACACTGCGTCTGAATAGGGGTTGGAGCTGGAAGTATCAACACTCTAAGCATCCATCTCCTGGTCAACCTGACCCAGCACTGTCTGTAGTGTAGAATCTGGCTCGTCAAACACAGGCTGTGAGGCAGGAGGAGGCACAACTAACGTCTGCTGCACAAGGATGGTCGGCTGCAGAGAGTCCTCAAAGCTAAGAGTTCCAGTGCTCAAAGGTGTAGATAGTGAAGGAAGCACTGGCCTTTGAGAAGTCCCGGCAGGTAGAGAGAAGACTCTAGTGGAGAAGAGTGCTGACAGAGGAAAGTTTGACCATGGAGAACTCAGGAGACCACTAGTGTTGCCTGGGAGAGGAGTCGAGGCTAGAGCTGGTGCTGGAGGTGCAACTAACAACTGAAGTCTTGTATGCTGAAATAGGAATGAGAATATCTGGACGTTGTTCTCTCTGTCGGTCTGAAGTGTTGCAAACATGGCCCAATGCTGCTACTAAAGAGATTGCATAAGCACCATCTGCTTCTCCTACTAGCAAAGCATATTAGCTTGAAGCTTCACCTACATCTCTACTTGAACTGCCATCTACTGCTGCATCATCGATTGCATATGCTGAAGAAAAGAATCATCTCTGAAGGTGGCACAACAGGAGTCATTAGAGGTGCCGTCTCAGGTGCTGAAGGTAGTGGAGCTAAAAACTGTGGCACAACCTAGGAGGAACCTCCTGCCTCAGCGTCGTGGGACCTAGTGACTGGAGGAATGAACTCGTTGTCGTTTGAGTCACTGTCATCGTCCAAGTCAAAAAATGCCTGAGGTAGCTCTACCTTGGCCTCTGCAAGGGCTTGGTCATCAGTTGCAACTCTATCCCTCTCCTTAATGGGAACCTGCTCCTGAGCGTGAACCATCGCATGCTGACCATGGCATCTATCTGTAGGTGCAGTAGGAGCATACCCCTTGAACTGACATGGTGACTGCTCATAGGTCTGGAGGAACTCAGGATACTAGATCTTGTGAGCCAGCATATGAGATATGAATTGTGCATATGGCTGCTGTTGTCACACCTGGTTTTTCAAAAGAATAACCAAGTGCATTCCACATGTATTCCAGGATCAATTTCATCAAAGATGTGGTGACATTATCAGTGATATAAAGTTCTATATCGAACAAAAATAACTTTATTGAAATAAATACCAGAGTTTTTAAATAGCAGCGGAAGAACAAGAGGAAACTCCAACGATAGCTTCAGGGCACACCACAGGCAATCGACTGGGGGCAATGCGGCCTTGTACACTCTGTCTTCGTATAGCCTTCAGTTTCCTTGATCTTGATGAGGTCTTCTCTAACTGAGCACCATTTATTATTGGAAGTAGCAAGTGTGAGTACATCTCGTACTTCGCAAGTGTAGGAAGGCATGATATGGGGCTTAAGTCAAGAAAAGGTTAGACACTGGTTTACTGCACTAAGCAACCTTAGCCTATAATTCCAAGAAACAGGCATCCTATTTAGTAAGTGTGAAGACACAACTCAAACAAGAGGAACAGCTCATCGGATTCCATCCGACTACCAAACTCACCAGATATTCCATATCCAGCTACCAAAACTCACTAGGTAATCCCATTACCTGGCTACCCAACCATCCATACCCGAACCCTGATCCCAACTAATCAAGAAGAAGTCCAATCCGCTCTTGACCGTGAGCACGGCTGATCGATTAGTTTTATACTCTGCAGAGTTTGCCCATCTTTCCCCACAGGTCATGATTTCATCACCCACATTACCAGGTGATAGTCTCCATGTTGTCGTGCCGGCCAAGCACTTACACACTTCTGAGGTGTGCGCCAGGAGATCACTACAAGGCCTTTACAAAGCTACCACCGACCCGCAAGTACCCACTAAGGTTTCACCACTAACAGACGATTACATCGTTGTAGAAGCCCCCTCTTGTGCCACTCAATCGTCCAATGGTGCTCATAGAACCAAAGGGGTGGCTAATTGATCGGCCAGGCTGTACCCATATAGGCCCCATGGATGGTTGCGGTTTAGCTTGGTTACATGCTTCAAGAATTGGCCCTTAGGATCCCACACAGGAACAACCACAAACTTGTTGTGCAGCACCACCTCAAACCAACCATCCAATTAGGATCCCTATACCATGTTGCTACAAAATTACCATACCCGATTCTTGTTGCATAAACATTAGTGAAGATTAACATTTACCCTAACCATGACAGCAACTAGCATATCTACCCTTCATTTCCCATAACTCATCAATAGTGAAAAGGATAATCATATAAAATCTAGTAAACCCTAATCATGGGATTCCAAATTAGACAAGCATGCAACAAGGATAAACAATTAATATAAAAGTCCTAAAATAGATGCAAGATGTTCAAGGACACTTGCCTGGATGCTACTCAGTGATCTTTGTAAACTCGGTTCTGGCATATCTTGAAGTCTCAACCTTATAACTCATGGAACCTTGAATTGTTGCTCTTGGAAATCCTCGTACTACTTCAGAACGTAGTCATCTACTCACACGAACGACCAATAAAAGAGAAAACACAAAAATCTAAGAATAGTACATCAAACAGAGGCATCACATCATAAAAACACTATGGTTGGAAAGGATACGATTTTAGAAGAATTTACATAGTGGCATTGGAATTTGGATGAAATTTGCTGAATTGGACACAAAACAAAATTGCGTTTACTGAACAAGATTTGAATAGATAACTTGGTAAAAACCCTATAAAAAGATTCTACATGTTGCTACGAGAATTTGAGCGCAAAGATCGCCTAAATCAGAGTATAGAGCTTTCAAAGTTCTAGGGTCCTTTTTGCAAATTTTAGTTGATTTTCAGAGAAATACCCGAATTGCTTTTATACTAAAAACGTTATTTATGACGTCATAGAGCAAAAGCTCATGGAATTGGTCTACGGACCCATGGACCACGGCCTGGAAGGCCGGTCCATGTCTATGGTGGGCCGATTATGCAAAACGAAGGGGCATGCAATATAGGCCGTTGGATGAAGATTGGACAGCCGGGGTGAAGGGAGCTCAGACTGGGTGGCGTGGGCATAGGCAGTGGGCGGCCGATGGTAGCAGGGTCACCTAAACTTCACCAGAGTGGAGCAAAAACATGCCACCAGCCACGGATTGCGATGGGGATAAGTGCAAAAGAGAGAGGAGGCGGAGGGGATTATCACCAGCACCTTCTTGACGACAGAGAGGAGCTGAGGGAGGCCAGCGATGGAGAAGAGCGGATGGCGGGGCTTCGAGTCGATGCGTCAGCGTTTGGCGGCAGAGAGAGGCTGAGGAGCAACCGGGAAGCTTCACCGGTGGCTCTGCGACACAAAGAAGCAAGAACTAGGCTTAGAGGGGCTCGGACACAGAGAGTTGCGGTGGCATCGGAGCTCTCGCTGGACACAAAGAAGAAGCTGATGCCTACGAGGAAATCGAGTGGGGAAACTAGGGGGAAATAGGGGAAAGGGTGTGGAACATTGCCATGAAGACAATGGATGGCTTAAATACTTGAGAGAGGGAGAGAATCAGACGGATTCGAGGAGATTGGCCAACGGCCTTGATTTCCATAAATGCGTTGGTTTTCCGCATTAGAGAGGGATATTGGAGGCGGAAATGGCTGGGAGCTCGTAATTAGGGGGCGGGGATCGCAGTGGTGGAGTTTAATTGAGTCAAAACGGCACGGGGATGCGGGATTTTTAGATAGCGGCGTGATTTGGTGGTGATTCAGGAGGGCGGCTGGAGGAAGAAGAGAGGGAGCTGGCTCAGGCGCTCTAGCGGCTCAGCTGCGGCCGACTCAGGCGGGGCCCACTTGGCGGAGAGAGAGGAAGGGAGGGGCCGACTCAGGAGCGGGGAATGGCTCGTTGGCTGGCGGGCCTGGCCCAGTGCGCGAGCGTGGGAGAAGCCTGGCAGAGGGAGAGAAAGAGAGAGGGAGAGGGAGGGTTTGGGCTGGATGTTGAAAGGGATTTGGCCCGGAAAAGTTTTAGGTATATGGGGATTTTAGGATATTAGACAATAGAGTTAAAAGGAATATCAGGATAACTAATGAAATGAAAAAGAGAACTATTCTGGTAGGGATTTTTGAAATGAAAGAAAAAGAGAAATAAATTAGGGATAAGGACATTTTTGGGAAAAAATTTGGAAAGAAAGGAAAGGGAATTTTTCGAGGGACTTTCAAGGAAGAGAAAAGAATAGACTTCCCGGGAAATTTGGGAGAGAGGAAAAAAGGATAAATCTAACCAGGAAATTCCTTAACCTATTCTAATATTTTATAAATTCATTTTTCATCACACAAAACAAATTTTTTAAAACTTTAAAATTGTGGAAAAGCTTTCAAATTTCATTAAAACGTTATTTTATTATTTTAAAAGGCTCACAACACAAAAGAATTTTGGGGTGTGACAGCTGTCGTGCCATGGTCATCCCGTCAGCTATCACATCCTCAATCTCACAAAGAATCAAATATACGATATCAAACTCTTGGTGAGTGAGGATGGAGAGAATTATCCACTGCTGGAAACTAGTGATCGACTCAGCATATCCAATCCTCGGCAACATACTGACCTCATGACCATGTGAATAGCCTTTGCCTCAGGTGTAAGCATATTGGGCAAGCGAGGGGAACCTGGGACGAACGATTGCCTGAATAGAGGCATGATCTCATCATATGTCGGGAAGATGCCTCCAAGAAGAGCATGGCAAGGAGGGTTGGCGTTTGGATGAATGACCTTTTGAAGGCATCTATCACTCGCTTGAACTCCCAAAGCTACCAAGAGGTTATCCCTATAGAGTATGAACTGCTCTCCCTCGAACATGAATTGTATGAAGTCTCGCTCCTAGGATATCCACACTGTGGCATTGAATACTCGGACCACTCCTCAACATATTTGTTAACATCTGTGAGTAGAGTTGTGAGTCCGGGGAAGGCGTCGAAGTGTGGTCTCAAGTCATCTCCGCATGTAGCCAATTGCATGTAGCACCAGTTGAGCATCTTGTGCCTGCTCAAATTGTCCTTGCTCCTGAGATAAGTAGAGAAAAAAAGTCTCGTGCAATAAGGTCCAAAACCTGCAATTTACTCCTTCATGAAGCTCAGGAGTAAACCACTCACTGATCAGCACAAATCTCAACTTCTTAACCTTTGGTGACTTTAAGGAAATCAAGTCACAAAATGAATATCTCCCTAAGCTAGAGGTTGCTGCTCGGACTGCTATGGAGACTGCTCCCCCTAAGGCTACTCCTACTCCTCTGACTCTGGCTCCTGATGAGCCCTCTTCTGGCTGCCTGACTGGCCGAAAGATGTCGTGCCCACACCTGCCTAGTGGGAGTGGATCAACACGGAGGACTACGGTCTCTGATCTGAAACCCTCTCTGAGCATCTGCTGCATCTATGGTTGCCTGGGCTCTATCCCATTCCTTTTGTGCCTTAGTGTTTTTCTTCTTTAGCTGCTCAGCGGCCTTTCCCTTGCCCTTCTCACTGTGCTCATGACTCATCTGACAGATTGAAAGAAGATAACATGATGAGCAAGCGCTTCGGGTTGAAAGAATTCGCATGAATTTTGCTTGAAAACAAATCCTAAGCATGAATTTAAAGCGAATTGAGGTGAACATGCTATCGATTTGTATCATGACACTATGGATTGATCAAATACAAGAGATTTGAATTTGAAAATCACAAATTTGATCAAATTTGGCATGAATTTGAGTGAAATTTGCATAAATTTGCTTCTAGGGCATGGAAATTTGAAGGATCAGCTAAAATAGATGCTCACCACGATGAGGGAAAGAGGGAGAGCGGCTGTGAGGAGGCACGTCGACCAAAGGCGTTGATTGGCAGTGCTAGGGCATGCAGCAGAGGAGGTTGGCGCGGCATGGAAGTAGCAAAGCAGGGGCTACACTACAGTGGTGCGATAGAGACGATGGGAGGAGATGCTACAGCGGGGAAGGGCGGCAGCGGAGCAGCACAGGGGTAGCAACTCGGCTGGAGGGGCAGGGGTACGGGCGACATTGGAGGTAGATTGATAAATAGAGAGAGGCTAGCCATGGACGAAAGCTTATATGACAGGTGGGACCGCTAAAACCACTAACGCTGGAAGGTCTGATGAAGGACCATCAAAATGCTGGAAGGATCGCCAGACTAATTCTTGTAGAGAGCATCCAAACTGACCCAAAACCATCTTATGAACACTAAAATGTCTGCTGCTAACAGTATTGAGCGCCAGACTTGTTCTGAAGAAAATTTTCAATTCCTAATGCCGGAAGGTCCGGTGTTAGAAAAATGTTCTCGTCAGACTTCTTTTCTGATCTTTTGATTTGCTGGCACTGATATGAGCACCAGATGATCTAGCGGTGACTTGACTGAGCGTTGGAGAAAGCGCTAGACCAAAAATTCTAGAGAGCATTCCAACTTGAACAAAAAATAGATGTACTTCACCGGATAGTCCGTTGAAGGCTTACCATCACGTGGACCTTTTCTTAGAGAAATTAACTTTTGAACATCGGAAGGTCCGGTGATGGAGATTTTGTTCTCACTAGACTATTTCTCAGAGACTTAAAAAAGCTGACTAAATCTCAAAGCACTGGATGATCCACTAAGAGGGAAGAGAGGAGCGCCGGAAGATCCGATGAGAAGAAAAGACACTAGGCTAAACTTAAAATCTCTTACTGAGGCCAAATTTCAAACAGAAGACTCAACAAAAACACTTATTTGTACCAGTTTGAGTGAAACGCTTACCTATCAAACACCAATTTCCAAATATTTGGCCAAAAAGGCTATACAATACATAATTTTCGCAATAGGCAATAAGAACCAAGGAAAGGAGGGAGAAAACTCCAAGAAAATGATGAGTCATATTGCCTATGAATTCAAAGATTAATACTTTAAATTTGCTAGGACAAACTCAATAGGCATTAAGTACTTACATCTTTATAATCATACTTATAGAGGTGTATGTTCACATTGAGAACAAGCAGCAATCTCAAAGACAGATATTCTCCTTTGTGATCTCTCTACCGCCAATGCACATGCAATGTAAAACATATGCATGAAAATAAACATGAGTGCAAGCTATATGACATGTAAATGCATAGCACAAAATAAATCTATGTTGTCATATTACTTCCCTTCTCAAGCTTCTTCATGGTGAACCCAACAACATGCCTTAAGTGAAACTAGGAGACCACCAACTCAAGCAAAACCCATGGTCACCACTATTTTGAGAAGTTTAGACAAGCACCTACCATGAATGCTTCTATATGATAAGGCATCACATGACATTTGAAGCATCTATCACGTTCAACTCATTTTGCAATCTACAAAATGTGGCTTCATCTAGAGGCTTTGTGAAGATATTCGCCAATTGATCTTTAGACCTTACACCACTGAGAGAGATATCATTATTAGCCACATGGTCTCTAAGAAAGTGATGGTGAATATCAATGTGCATTGTGCGAGAGTGTTGAATAGGATTGTTTGCAATTTTTACTGCACTCTTATTGTCACAAAGGAGTGGAACCTTCTCTAGATGAACACCGAAGTCTAACAAGGTTTGCTTCACATAAAGGATTTGAGCACAATATGCTTTGACGGCTATGTACAACATCCTTCATATAAAGGACAAGGCTACCGAGTTTTCTTCTTAGAAGACCATGAAACTAGAGATCACCCTAGCAAGTGGCAACCACCCAAAATACTCTTATGATCCACACGACATGCGGCAAAGTCTGAATCTAAGTAACCCAAGTGTTGGAAACTAGCACCTTTGGGATACCACAAGCCTCTGCTATGTGTATGCTTTAGGTATCTAAGGATCATCTTAACCGCGCTAAGATGCGATTCCTTAGGATTAGCTTGAAAGTGAGCGGACATGCATACACTAAACAAAATATCAGGCCTAGATGCGGTAATGTAAAGAAGTGACACAATCATAGAACGATAAAGCTTTTGGTCAACCGGTTTACCTGTTTCATCCAAGTCGAGATGTCCATTAGTAGGCATGGGTGTCTTGACTGGCTTGCAATCATCCATCTTGTACTTCTTGAGGTTGTCCCTCATGTACTATTCTTGATGGATGAACGTTCCTTCCTCCAATTGTTTGATTTGAAATCCAAGGAAGTAGTTGAGCTCGTGAATCATCAAAATCTCGAACTCCCTAGACATCATGTCACCAAATTCCTTGCAAAACGCTTTGTTAGTTGAACCAACTATTATATCATCAATATAAATTTGACACAAAAAGCTCATTATCGATGATCTTTGTGAATAATGTAGTGTCCACCCTCCGGATCTTGAATCCTTGGTTGATGAAAAAGTTGCGTAGGTGTTCATACCAAGCTCTTGGGGCTTGCTTGAGTCCATAAAGTGCCTTGTGCAGCCTATATCTAGAATCTTCGAAACTGAGGGGTTGTTCAACATAAACAAGTTCATGAATGAAGCCATTTAAAAATGCACTCTTCACATCAATTTGATAAAGCTTGATGTTATGATATGAAGCAAATGCAAGAAGGATATTGATGGCTTCAAACCTTACCACGGGAGCGAATGTTTCGCCAAAATTCAAACCTTCAACTTTTGCAAAGCCTTGCGTAACTAGTCTCACCTTGTTGTGTACCACCACACTATGTTCATCTTACTTGTTGCAGAAGACCCACCTGGTTCCAATCACATTCTTTTCTTGAGGCCTTTCTTCAAGTATCCATACTTCATTGCGAGTGAAGTTGTTGAGTTCTTCTTGCATAACAATCATTCAATTCGGATCCTTAAGAGCCTCATCTACATGTGTGGGTTCCAAACAAGGAACAAACAAGTAATGTTCACAAAATGAAGTATATTGACGAGAACAAGTTTTTACTCACCTAGATGGACTCCCAATGATCAAGTTAATTGGGTGATCTTTGAAACTATGCTTTTGCTTCACTTGTGGTTCTTGAGGTGTATCTTGTGGTGGTCCAACATCTTGAGCTTGAGCTTGAGCTTCCTCTTGAGAGATATGAACATCTTGTGATGGAAGTGGTTGATCATTCTTCTCATCATCTTAATCATCAACTTGGGGCACCACGGAGGTGTGTGGAGTGGAAGTAGAAGGTACAACTTCATCATCCTCCTTAGGCTTGATATCCCTATTGGAGCAAGAGTTCGTCTTGCCCTAGCAAGTACGGTGAGAGTTTCTTCTAAGGAGGAGACTCAAGCTTGGAGACGAAATTTAAGAGGAAGGAACACCACGAATGTATTGATGGTAGAAAAAAAATGGATCGATCCAGGGGGAGTACCACAGCGTGACTCGGTGTTTTTTCACCTTTGTGTCTTTCTGCTGTCCCTTGCCCAAGCGACCAGGGCTCCAATTTATAGGGTCATGCGTAGCTTGGTGTACAAGTTATCACAATGTACAAATATCTAGGATCTGACCGAATTACTGGGTCTTATCCCGGATAACTACTTTCTACCCTAGACAAGAGATAAATATCTACCGTAGTAACCATCGTGGTGTGTGCCCGACGTCGCACTGTCAGGTGTGTCATGATAGCCTCTAGTACACCGGGGTGTCAGAGCGGCGTCCACCAGCCTAGGCATTTAATGCTGGTCACTTTCTTGCAGGCAAAGTATAACTAGTGCTCCCCTTCTGGTAGATCTTTCCTGAGGTCTGATGAATCACCCTGTAGCCTCCGGGAAGCTGGCCTGAGTAGCTGGAGACGAGGGCCTCAGGAGGCATGGCTCCGAGAAGTGAACGGTTTGGGAGGCAAAGCTCCGGAAGGCCGGGGCTTCGGGAGGCCGAGGCTTCGGGAGACCGAGGTTTCGGGGGGCTGGGCTTCAGGAGGCTGGGCTTTGGGAGGCTAAGCCTTCAAGAGGCCGAGGCTTCGGGAGGCTGGGCTGGTTAAGCCAAGGGGCCATCGGGGGTCCTTAATACCGATCCCAACAATCTCCAATCACCATATTCTTCATCACATCTCTCAAGGGTTCATCACCGACATCATCACAAGAAATACCTTCTCCTTAGGAGCCATTATATTCATCAAACTCCACATCACAAGTTTCTTCAACAAAACCGGTGGCATTGTTGAATACTTGATATGCTTTGGAGTTTGATGCATAACCAACAAGAAAACCAATATCACAACGATTTCAAACTTGCCTAGGTGTTTTCTTTTCTTGTAGATAAAGCACTTACACCCGAACACTTGGAAATAGGAGATATTGGGTTTTCTCCCAATGAGAAGCTCATATGGCCTCTTCTTCAAGAGTCGATGGAGATACAACTCAGTTGGATACATGACACACCATGTTGATTGCTTCCACCCAAAACTTCTCCAGTGTACCATACTAATCTAACATGGCTCTTGAAAGAGCAATCAAGGTCTTGTTCTTCCTTTTCACCACACAATTTTGTTGAGGGGTGTAGGTTGATGAGAACTCATGCTTGATGTCTCTATCATCACAATAATGTTCAATTTAAGTGTTCTTGAACTCTGTGCCATTGTCACTCCGGATCTTCACAATTGTGGCCTCAAACTCATTTTGAACCATTTTTACGAACTTCTTGAAGATCCCAATGGTTTTGCTCTTGTCATCTAAAAAGAAAGTCCAAGTTTATCTCAAATGATCATCAACAATGACAAGGCAATAGAGATTACCACCAAGACTTTTATAGGTAGTTGGTCTGAAGAGGTCCATGTGTAGAAGCTCCAAGGGTCTTGATGTAGACATCTTTAACTTGTTTGGATGAGAGCTTGCAACTTGCTTTCCAACTTGGTAAGCACTACAAAACTTGTCCTTATCGAACACTACATCCTTCAAACCAACATCCATTCCATTCTTAAACGCCTTCTTGAGTTGGCTCATTCTAATGTGTGCAAGTTGATGATGCCAAAGTGTAGGGAAAATGGCTCTATTAGGCTATGTGTCTAGGGACTATAATGTTTGTCAAGAATATATGTTATTAGGTCTCATGGATACAATACATGAAGAAGCCACCAAAGCAGAGATAAAGTTTGGTTGAATAGGAGAAGTCATAGGAGTTTTGTTCTCACCGGATGGTCCGGTGTTGAATGTGTTTCGCACACCAAACAATAAGCAGTGCATACAGACAAAGGCAGTTTTGCCTCACCGGATGGTTCGGTGTCAAATGAGCAGAAGCATCGGAGCAATTCCAGCAGAGGCAGTTTCAAGAGTTGAAGTTGAAGATCAACTGACTGGATGATCCGGTGTTCAACAAGCAATACACATCAGAGCATTTGGTTCTGGGCTGAAGATTTTAAAGGTATCAGATAGTCTGGTGATGAAGCAAGAGTACAACAAACAAATACACCGGACAATTAACAGTACAGAGAGGCAGGTGAAGCTCAAGCCATCGAATGGTCCGGTGATGAAGTCATGTGTACACCAGAGCATATTTTTCAGAGAGGATTGCATTTGGCTCGGATGGCTGAGGATTGCTCACCGGATAGTCCGGTGATGAATTGATATGCACCGGAGAAGGCACTAGAGTAATTTACATAGAGAAGATGTTGGGTCGGATGGCTAAGGTATACTCACCGGAATATCCAGATATGATGTTGCAGTATACACCGAAGTGTTCGGTGTTCACAGTGGATTGAGTGGGGTTCCAACGGCTAGTTTGTGAGAGTGTACTCATTGGATAATCCGATGTTAGTACTATTGTTCTCACCGGATCATCCGGTGTTAACAAGTTTTCTGAGCCGTTGGGTTAATGGCTAGTGTGCGGGGTTGAGGCTATAAATACCTCTCCAATCAGTCATTTGAGGGTGCTGGAGTCAAGAGAAGTTCATATACACCTGAGAAGATATCCAATCCACCAAAGTGCTTAAAGTGATCATCCAAGGCAATTAAGCACAATATTAGAGAGTGATTAGTGCTTATAGGCCTAGAGAGTGTGTTGCTAGGTGATTGCTGCCTAAAGAGTGGATCAAGGAGTGATCCAAGCTTGTACCTCTTGGTACGCTAGCAGCTTGGAGTCTTGGTGACTCACCGGCAAACTTGCTGACCCTCCGACTTGGTGTGGAGCGGCAACAAGAAGCATGTACAGGGACGCAGAGACCCTTGCCTTGGTGGCTTAAGCTCCAAAGTGATCACGGTAGCAAGGAACCAGAAGAGAGGCTAGTGGTGAGACCTTGCCTTGGTGGCTCATCTGGGTGGAGACCTTGTCTTAGTGACTTGGTGGCTCAAGAGCTATGATCGGGTGCTGACCGGGAGCATATCCTTTATGGAGCTCCAACATGGACTAGGGGTGGCATTCATGCCATCGATACCATGGGAAAAAAATCCTTGTGCCGAGTTTGCTCTCTCTACCTTATTTACATTTCCGCATTTACTTACTTGCAATTTACCTTCTTAGATAGGTTCCAAGCGCTTTGATCGGTAGAGTGGACACACTAGATAAACCTAGAGCATATTTAGATAGAAATTGATATAGATTTATCTTGTGTTGTTTTTTGAGCTAAAATAGTTCTAAGTGTCCTAATTCACCCCCCTCTTAGGACGTCACTGATCCCTCACAGAAAGCCAACCCATAGATGTCTTGGTGAAGAGGCATGTTGTCAAGTTAGATTCATTAGAGAAAAAATCCACAAGATAGATATATCCATGTCTAAAACCTTTAAAGAATAGATCATTATGCTTCTTACTTGTTATGACAACATCAACATCACTGAATAAACATGTGAAGCCTAAATCACATAGTTGAGCTACAGAAAGCAAATTAAAACTAAGAGACTCTACTTAAAGCACATTAGAGATAGAGAGATCATTGGAGATTGCTACCTTACCCAAACCTACCATATTTTCCTTAGAGTTATAACCAAAAGTCACTTTATCATAATCGCTCACTTCATCTTCTAATGAAGTGAACATCTTTACATTGCCGATCATATATTGTGCGAATCCACTATCAAGCACCCAATGCTTTCCACCAGCTTTGTGGTTCACCTACACAAATGGAATAAGCTTTTTGTTTAGGTACCCAACCAAGTTTGGTACCTTTCATGTGAGACACAAGAGCTTTAGGCACCCAAATTTGCCTAGGAAGCTTGCACTTAGCTTGAGTTCCAATGAATTTAATCATGATTTTCCACTTTTAAGATTATGCAATAGAAAATAATGATAATTGAAATTGGACTTATATTTAGAAGGCAAATTAGGGAGGAGTTTAGTAGGAATCAGACACTCCCTTGTATGGTGACCGGTGACTTCACAATGTTAGCAATAGGAACCGGTTTTGGGAAGCATCCAAGGCCTCTCTTGTTTAGTACAATGCATTTTTTATGAGAATTTCTTTGTACTTGTACTCCCTTTAGTCAACTAGGCCACACATAAATTGAGATTTGCAATCTTATCTTTAAGCTCTTGCTCCCTTGCATGGTTAGTCTTAAAAGATGATATATTATCACATGAAGATGAGCATGGTATGTCAAGAAGATCATCAGAAGAAGTAGATGTATTGGCCTTAACAACATCAATAATAGGCAATCATTCATGCTAGGATCAATATAATCATAAGCTAACTCAATTTCTTGATATTTGCATTTCAAGTCACATGCTAAAGTTGCTCTCTTCAAGAGACTTGCTAGATACAACTACTTCATCATGTTTCTTAAGCACATCATTGTACTTAGCAAGTAACTCACCATGACTAGAGCTAAGCTTAGCATTAACATTTTCAACAGACTTGATTTTAGCTTTTTGCTTCTTGATGATGGTAGCATAGTTCTTTATGAGCTTAGATAGATCATTAGGAGAAAGACTGTCATCATAACTACTATCATCCTCCTTACTACTCACCTTGTTGTTACCTTTTGCCATGAGGCACATAGGTGGTGGAGGTAGAGGTGGATCATCATTGGTGATGCCAAGACCCACAAAGTTGGTATCTTCATCATCACTTGAATCATCAGTTGAGCTCTCTCCGGAGACCCATTTACCAACAATGTAGGCCTTGCGGCCTCCACCCTTCTAGTTGAAGAGCTTCTTTTTCTTTTTGTCTTGATTCTTCTTCTTGTGTTTGTCTTCATCATCAATTGCATCAATCTTCTTGATCTTGTTCTTGTTTCTCTTGTCGGGATAAAGGAAATCATATGATATGTGGCCAAGGTTACCACAATTGAAGCACTTCTTCTTGTCTTTGCCACCGAAATTGTCTAATTTTTTTCGGCAAAATTTGTTCTTCTTGGGATCATAGTTGTAGCCCTTCTTTTGAAACTTGGAGATCATTCTTTTGGTTCTTCTTATGAGGAGGGAAAGCTTGGTGTCGAAGTCATCATCATCTTCATCATCATCATATTCATCGCTTTAACTTCATAATGACCATCTTCGCCTTGAGGGAAAGATTCTTCTTAGATGAAGATTCTTGGTCTTCAAACAAGAACATCTCATGAGTACATATCTTGCCAATGGTGTCGGTGACGGTCATATCATTTATGTCCCTTCTATAAAGAAGAGAAATGACACTGTTGTATTGTGGCTTGGGAAGCACCATCAAGATCCTATGAATAATGTCTCATTGAGACAATTGAGTGAGTTCAATAGAATTGATTTCTTCCACAAGCATATTCATGTAAGAATACATATCATTGCATAACTCATTAGGGAGCATCTTGAATTGATTAAGAGCATTCATAAGCACATGATATCTTTCCCCACAAATTTTCCTAGAACCCTCATGAACTTCACAAAGAGCAATCTATACCTCATGAGAAAATTCCTTGCTCCTAACTCTAGAGAAAACATTTTCACTAATTCCCTCAAATATAGCATTTTTGGCCTTAGCATTCCACCTAACTTGTTGTTTGGTAAAAGGTTGATCAAACCCAATGGAGGCAGCTAGCCAAACTTCGGGGGAAATAGCCTCAAGATAGCTCGCCATGTGAACATTCCAATAGGCGAAGTTCTTTCGCTTAAACCTTGGCACTCTACTTCCATTCCCCGGGGCCATTGCTCTATAATTTGAAGTCTATCAAGAACACGAGGCTCTAATACCAATTGAAAGGATCCAATGGCCCAAGAGGGGGTGAATTAGGCACTAATTAAAACTTCTACCGATTTCTAGAACAAGTAGGAACTTTAACCTAGATGAAAAGAAATGCAACTACATGAAAAAGCTAGGACAAGGAAACAAAACAAGCAAGAAAATAAACTAAGAACATGTGGAAATTAAAAGCTTTCAAGTGTAAAAAGAGCTCAAAGTAAATGCAGGAATGTAAAGAGATGGGAAAGAGGACACCGGATTTTTTCTAGGTATCGAGGAGTTTCCACTCCCCCTAGTCCTTGTTGGAGCATCAACAAAGGATATCGCTCCCCCTTGAGTTACCAAGACTCAAGTGCTCCCTCATGATTGCCACTTCTCCATCTCCGGATTGACGGCCATCAAACCAAAAAACATCACTCTTCTCGGGGCTCCCACAAGAACTCCAAGAGCTAACCCCGAACACCTCCAATCACCAAGACAGGCTAGGTATTGCCAACCACCAAGAGTAACAAGCTATAAGCTTAACTTGACCAAGATCAAGCCTAAACTATAGCTAGATGCACACTTTCTACTCTCCAAACACTAAAGATGTCCTTAATCTTCAATTAAGAACTTGCTAAACACCCAAGTGCTCTCTCTTGACTCTAGATGACACACTAAGTGTATTGGCTTCTCTGAGTTCACAAGAGATTGAACTGAAACCAAGTGAGGGGGTATATATAGGCTAGAGGTTCAAATTTAGCCGTTGCCCAACAACTCCCCTTTTCTGTAAATGCCGAAAGGTCTGGCGTGTACTTCCTTAGACACATCGGAACATCCGGTGTGTACCTTTTTCAAAGCAAACTAGTACCAACTGTCAATAGCTATTAGCCCTCTGAAATACTCTGGCGAAGCATCCGGTTCACCCGTCGGATCATCGGACGTGAACAACTCGCATAACCAACTGAAAAATTCTTCTCTGCAAGAAAATCTCAAGTGAAGTCTCAGGTGTACGCTGAACCCTCCGACGCATTATACTCCATTTGCTCATCTTCAAGAGAGAAGAAAACTTTGGCGTGACCAACCGAGATGCCGGACCATCCGGCATGGACATGTAGTATTTCTTGCCACATGTCCCCTTGAAAAAAATACCCCATTGTGAACCAATGCTCAATGCTGGACCATCCGGTGCATTGACTTGGAATATCCCTTCTCAGTCAAGAATGCTCCAACGAGTTCACATTGCATAGCACCTTATCATTCGGTGTGTAGAGACTTTTCTGAACTCGTCCAATTCAATCATTCTTGAGTTTTTACTTCTCAACAACTTAACCATGGGCTTCTCTGAGCTACCCAATGCTATAATTTCACAAGTACGCATCCAAACCAAGTCTAGACTAACCTAGGTCAAGCTACTACTCTTAGCCCCTCTTTATAGTATGGTCAAAAGACTAAGAAAAGGAACCTATACTACTCTAAGTGTCCTTCATCTCCTTGTGACACTTAGAACTAGATGATCCTTAATCTTGAAGCACATATCTTTTGATCGTTCATGAAATCATGTTAGGGACCAAAATTAACATCAATCATCATTGTGAGCTAAATTTTTGATACCCTTCAAAACACACATATTAGTCACAATGATACGGTTGTCATTAATCACCGAAACACTTACCAATTACCTAGGGGCCTAGATACTACACCTCCGCTGACACTGGAATTGGTAAGTCCCCCAAATCGTGTCTGAGCTTCATGAATCGGTCATTGGCGAAGATGCAAGTAATCAGTCTCTTCATGAAGATGCAAGTTACTGATTGATGAGGACATCACTCTTTCGGATACACACACACCGAGTATTCCTCCAACAATAGGTCCATTGACACGAGCTCGTGCACGTCAACTAAATCATGAGGTGAGCTCGTTCCTTAGTGTTCCTTTATATTTTGATAAGGATGGGATGCTACTGAATAATTGTGATGTATTGTTACTTAGAAACATGGGAGAAGAACAGCAAGGGCGCCCAAGCCAAGGTGGAGGTCCAATCAAGTTCGAGTCCGTTTCGGAGTCCAAGACCAGCCTGCACTAAAATTGTCGCCCAGGACGCATACGGACTCCGTTTTTGACGTTCTACACATGGTTGGAATACCTTAAAGAGGTCAATTTCTGCAAGAGGTGCTTTGAAAAAAACCCTAACTCGACAGGAGTTCAGTAAAACGGCCATAACTTTCTCATACGGACTCGGAATCAGGAAAAAAAAAATTTCACGGACATCTACAGAAAAAGTTACATCTGTTGCTCCCCCGTTTTGTCGGGTTCCACCGAAATTTTTTTCCCAAATTCGTCTCGGAAGATTGAGTATTCGAGCCGCGAAGTTTCCGCACGCTTTTCAGAGAACGTGCTTGATTTTCTATAGGCCACATCTTGCATCCGTTTGAGCTAAAAATTTCTGTGGTTGTTTCTTGTGTGCTCCTAGTTCAGAAAAAAATATCAGAAAAATACGAAAAAAAATTGTGGTTCCTACTAGTGCTAAAAGACAAAAAAGATGAGCACATAGAGAACACCCAGATCATTGTGCTATTTGCTGTGTCTTTCTCTGATCATCCTTTTTAGCTTTGTTTCAGCTGTTGTGCTAGGACTAGGGACACGTGATAGACCAGCAACTGTGATTCATACTTTGGACACTTATTTAGCTTTGCTCATCTGATTACAGTTATTGCTAATCCTTGCTACCATATTGTGCCTTTCCAAGCTCCACCTCATTTGATCCGAACAGGTTCACTCTTGCAATCATCCCACGCTTCCAGACTTGTCACTGGTTATTCCTCCTTGCTGCGTTGGTAAGAACATTTGTAAGAGCGTGGTAAGACGCTTGAGTGTGCGTGATTCCACCTTCCACCACCTAGTAGTTTATAGGGATAATATTGTGTTGTCCTTTGTTTTTTTCTACTAACCATGTCAGGTGATGGCTCTCTGTCGGATTTTAAGGATTGTGTGTCCAAGGAAGAACTCAACAAAGCCTTTCAGGATCATACTAGACTATTGACAGACATTAGAACAAGCATTGCTAACCTCGTCACGCGAGTCAACGACCTTGAGTTGCGACAGCCACCACAGGATGATGAACATTCACATGATGATGATACTAATAATGGTGACCAAGAAGATGGTGAGGTTTTTGTTGGGCAAGATGCGCGTGCTGAGCAACGTCCTCGTGCTGAACAATTACGTCGTGACCAACAACAACGTCGTCAAGGTAATGGAGGTAATAATGTTAATCGTAATGGTCGCGATGATCCTTATTCTAAGATTAAGTTTTCAATGCCTCCTTTTGATGGTGCATATGATGCTGATGCTTATTTGAATTGGGAAATGACGGTTGATCAAAAGTATAGTTCTCATATGGTTCCTGAAATGCATAGAGTTAGACTAGCCACTTGTGAGTTCACGAATTATGCTATTTATTTGGTGGAATGGTTTAGTTTCTAGTGGCTTAGAACCTGAATCATGGCCTAGACTAAAGCGTGCCATGCGCAATAGATTTATTCCTCCTGATTATACACATGAATTGAAAAAGAAATTGCAACGCTTAAATCAAGGGTCTAAATCTGTGCATGATTACTATCAAGAGCTTCAAATTGCTATGCTTCGTTGTAGTATACAAGAGGATGATGAGGATACCATGATTCGTTTTTACTCCGGGTTGAGACGTGAAATTCAGGACCTTGTTGATTATAAAGATTACAATACTACCAATAGGTTGTTCCATTTTGCTATCTTGGCAGAAAAGAACTGCAGGGTCGACAACAGGTGCAGAAATTACGGAACAATTTTGGGAGTACATCTACTTCACGAGTACCACCGGGACAAGCAACAACATTCCCTTCTACATCTACACGATCTGCTGCCCCCTCCTCCAACACTCGGGTGCGTTCAGCAGGAGCACCACAACCATCACGTGAGGTGAGCAAATCTACTGTTTCGTAGGATCCAATGCCAAGCTCTTCTTCAAGTGCAGCTACCACGGGTCGTACAACGGGCATTGTGTGCCGTCGCTGCCAAGGTATTGGCCACGTCATGAAGGATTGCCCAAGCCAGCAAGCATACTCCACAACAGCAGATGGTGGATATGTTAGTCATAGTGATGTCGAGGAAGAATATGCATTTGAAGCTAATCTTGCAGCCGATCATGACATGGATAGTGAGGGGGAGGAGATTAGTGGTACCGCTGCCACGGAGAGTTATGCAGCACGCACCTTCATTGTGAAGCGAGTTTTGAGTTCTCAAATGGGGCAAGCAGAGCAGCTACAACGCCATAATCTATTCCAGACATTCCTCATTGTCAAAGATGCACGTGTTCGTACCATAATTGATGGCGGGAGTTGCAACAACCTCTTGAGCTCCGATCTTGTGAAGAATATTTCCTTGCCAACACGTGCACATCCTCATCCATACTACATTCAGTGGTTCAATAACAGCGGTAAGGTTAAGGTAACACAATCTACGAGAGTACATTTTTCTATTGGTTCCTACCATGACTATGCTGATTTTAATGTAGTGCCTATGCAAGCATGTTCACTTTTGTTAGGCCGTCCTTGGGAATTTGATACCGATGCTACACACCATGATAGAAGTAATAAATACTCTCTCATGCACAAGGGAAAGAAAATCTCTTTGCTTCCTTTGACACCTGCTGAAATTGTGCAATGTGATAAAGCGCTAGCTGAAAAAGAAAAGAAAGAACGTGTTTTGGAATCTGAAAATCAGCAAGTAGCTCAATCTGTTTTCCCACCTAAGAAAGAGAAGAACACACCTAGGTCCGAAGGCATTAAGTTAAAGGGTGGTGTTATGCTTGCTACTAAATCTGACCTTGCTGAAATTCAAGATAATGATACTTTGTGCTATGCTTCGGTATACAAAGAGGTTTTATTTTCAATTGATGATATACTTAGCTCTTTGCCTGCTGCTGTCACTAACCTTTTGCAGGAGTATAAGGATGTCTTTTCAGCTGAGATACCCCCGGGGCTGCCACCATTGAGAGGGATAGAGCACCAAATAGATTTGATCCCGGGAGCGACTTTGCCAAACCGCGCTGCATATAGGACCAATCCGGAGGAGACTAAGGAAATTCAGCGACAAGTCCAAGACCTTTTGGACCGTGGGTACGTACGAGAGAGCCTTAGTCCTTTGTGCTGTTCCTGTTCTTTTGGTTCCTAAGAAAGATGGTACATGGCGCATGTGTGTTGATTGTAGAGCCATTAATAATATCACAATAAGGTATCGTCACCCTATTCCTAGGCTAGATGACATGCTTGATGAGTTGAGTGGTTCTATTATTTTCACGAAGATTGACTTGTGTAGTGGTTACCACCAAATAAGAATGAAATTGGGAGATGAATGGAAAACTACTTTCAAAACTAAGTTCGGTCTATATGAGTGGTTGGTGATGCCTTTTGGTTTAACTAATGCACCTAGCACTTTCATGAGATTGATGAATGAGGTTTTACGTGCTTCCATAGGAAGATTTGTGGTGGTGTACTTTGATGATATTTTGATCTATAGCAAGTCACATGAAGAACACATTGATCATCTACGTGCTGTTTTTACTGCTTTGAAAGAGGCACGTTTGTTTGCTAACCTTGACAAGTGCATCTTTTGCACGAATAGAGTTGCTTTTCTTGGCTATGTTGTTACTCCACAGGGAATTGAAGTGGATGAAGCTAAAATTGATGCCATCAAGAGCTGGCTGACCCTTGGGACTATCACACAGGTGAGAAGTTTTCATGGCCTTGCAGGGTTCTATCGGCGTTTTGTGAGAGATTTCAGCACCATTGCTGCCCCACTCAATGAGTTGACAAATAAGGGCGTTCCGTTCCAATGGGGGCCAGAACAAGAACAAGCTTTTAATACGCTGAAAGAGAAGCTTACGCATGCACCTTTACTCCAACTTCCGGACTTTGGTAAGACTTTTGAGTTAGAATGTGATGCTAGCGGCATTGGAATTGGAGGAGTGCTACTACAAGGAGGTAAACCCATTGCTTATTTTAGTGAGAAATTGAATGTGCCATCTCTGAATTATTTGACTTATGATAAGGAGTTGTATGCTTTAGTGCGAGTTTTAGAAACATGGCAACATTATCTTTGGCCCAAGGAGTTTATTATTCATTCTGATCATGAAGCTTTGAAACATATTAGAAGCCAAGCCAAACTGAACAAACGTCATGCTAAATGGGTTGAATTTATAGAGTCATTTCCTTATATCATTAAACACAAGAAAGGTAAAGATAATGTCATTGCAGATACGTTATCTAGACGTTATACCATGCTGTCCCAACTCGATCATAAGAATTTTGGTTTAGAAACAATTAAAGGATTATATGCTACTGATTTGAACTTTAAAGATGCTTTTGAACATTGTAAAGAAGGAAGAACTTGGAATAAATATGTGCTGAATGATGGATTGCTATACCGTGCTAATAGGCTATGCATCCCAGCTAGCTCTATTCACCTTTTGTTCTTGCAGGAAGTGCATGGAGGTGGTTTGATGGGACATTTTAGAGTGAAGAAGATCGAGGATGTACTGGCTGCTCACTTATTTTGGCCTAAGATGAGGCGCGACGTCGAGCGCTACGTGGCACGCTGCACTACTTGCAATAAAGCTAAGTCTCGCTTGAACCCATATGGACTTTATATGCCTCTTCCTGTTCCTAGTGTGCCTTGGGAGGATATTTCGATGGATTTTGTTTTAGGATTGCCTAGGACCAAGAGGGGGAGGGATAGTATATTTGTCGTTGTGGATCGTTTTTCAAAAATGGCACATTTTATACCTTGTCACAAGAGCGATGATGCTACAAACATAGCTGATTTGTTTTTCAGGGAAATCATTCACTTGCATGGAGTGCCTAACACTATTGTTTCAGATCGTAATGCAAAATTTTTGAGTCACTTTTGGAGGACACTTTGGAATAAACATTGGACAAAGCTGCTGTTTTCGACGACATGTCACCCTCAAACCGACGGACAAACGGAGGTTGTGAACCGCACATTATCCACCATGTTGTGGGTTGTTTTGAAGAAAAATTTGAGAATGTGGGAAGAGTGTCTACCCCATATTGAGTTCGCTTACAACAGATCAATTCACTCCACCACCAAGGTAAGTCCGTTTCAGGTAGTGTATGGTTTTAACCCCCGTGCCCCTATTGATTTACTTCCTTCACCAACATCTGAGAAATTGAATTTTGATGCTAAGACACGTGCTGATTTGATTCTGAAAATGCATGAGTTGACTAAGAAAAATATTGAAAAGATGAATGAGAAGTATAGAACTTATGGTAGCCAAGGTCGGAAACATATTACTTTTGAAATTGGTGACCTTGTGTGGTTACATTTGCGCAAAGATAGGTTTCCTGATTTGAGAAAGTCTAAATTGTTGCCTCGAGCTGATGGTCCTTTTAAAATTGTGAAAAAGATCAATGATAATGCATATAAGCTTGAGTTGCCTGCAGATTACGGGGTTAGTCCCACATTTAACATTTCAGATTTAAAGCCTTACTTGGAAGAAGAAGATGACATTGCGTCGAGCACGACTCCAATTCAAGAGGGGGAGAATGATGAGGACATCACTCTTTCGGATACACACACACCGAGTATTCCTCCAACAATAGGTCCATTGACACGAGCTCGTGCACGTCAACTAAATTATGAGGTGAGCTCGTTCCTTAGTGTTCCTTTATATTTTGATAAGGATGGGATGCTACTAAATAATTGTGATGTATTGTTACTTAGGAACACGGGAGAAGAACAGCAAGGGCGCCCAAGCCAAGGTGGAGGTCCAATCAAGTTCGAGTCCGTTTCGGAGTCCAGGACTAGCCTGCACCAAAATCGTCGCCTAGGACGCATACGGACTCCGTTTTTTACGTTCTACACATGGTTGGAAAGCTAAGGAGATAATGTTTCCAACGGGACTGGTCCCATATCCAAATGCTTTCTGAGTCAACAGGAAGCTTCAAAACAAGTGGACATCCAGAATATGTCAGGGTGCTGCGCCACCATCTTTTGGGCCATTGGGCCGTGTAACGTGTTGGAGTCCATTAGGGACGCGTCCAGGGGTCCTTGGCCGACCCTAGTCTTTTATATACAGTAGCTGCCGCCCTAATTAGGGTTGGGTTTTGCTTAGATATTGATCTACACACAGATTGTGAGATTTTCGCTCTTGTTCCGGACCGACTAGGCCGCCGCAAGTGTTTGTGGAACCCCGACTTCAAGTGCTTGAATTCTATTCGCAATATTTCAGATTGCATCTTCTACGTTCTTGCTTGTGTTCTCGATACGCTTGCAGGGATTGAGCCTTCTTGGCGAGGTCAACCGCGCGACACGGTTGATAACCAACGGAGCTGTGGTGTAGTGATTGCAAGGGAGACGATCTGTTCGGGTCGAAGCTTTTGGATCATCGACGTCGAGTTCTCCACCTACCGACTTATCGCTACCTATCGGAAGATCAGGCCAACATTACTTATCACCGATGTCTCTTATGCAAGCTAACAAGACCGTGTATGCTTGATTTGTTGTTAGGCAGTAGCAATGGTGCTGCATCTACACTAAATCGCGAGAGGGTAGCCGGCTGAAGTGGCAACGGCAAGCAACAGGTTGTTCCCCTAATTCTCCAAAGTCCAAACTCTTTTAAT
Source organism: Phragmites australis (assembly GCF_958298935.1). Taxonomy (NCBI): domain Eukaryota; kingdom Viridiplantae; phylum Streptophyta; class Magnoliopsida; order Poales; family Poaceae; genus Phragmites; species Phragmites australis. The sequence goes on along the minus strand of NC_084939.1, from coordinate 13,116,979 downwards.
CTTCAATTTCATATCATCTTTGTGGCTACCTAAGTCAATTGATGTCAACTTTGATTCTTGTTGTAGGAACTTCACAAGAAAATGAAGCCATTGAATTTTTTTTATGGAACTAGTCGGTGGTAGATGAGCTCCAACCTGTTGAAAGACCGGTGTTTAATCAAGCTGACGTTGTTACTAATCCGGGATTATAAAGTATGCTACCCCTACTCCTTGGAAGACCAAATTGTAGAGTATGCTACCCCAGAAATTAATGAGAAGGGCGTATTTAGAGAAAGGTCCATGCTAACCAATCGATCATAATTTTCCATGGGAAAATGAAGGGAAAAGGAATTAGGGTATTTAGAGAAGCATGGTTTGAAATGTATAATTGGTTGGAGTACAGTGTACACAAGAATGCAACTTATTGCCTCTATTGCTTTCTTTTAAAAAAACTGGCAATTGCACAAAAATTTGGTGGTGATGTCTTCACGAAGACGGGGTATGCAAATTGGAGGAAAGCAGTTGAATATATCAATGCTCATGTAGGTGGAACAAACATCACTCACAAGAATGCAAGAAGAAATTGTGAAGATTCCAAAAATCAAAAGCGAAGTATGGAATATGCAATCACTTCTCAAACCAAGAAGTTGCATATTGAATATCAAGATCGTTTGATGGTTGTTGTTGGTATTGTAAGGTTCCTTCTTAAGCAAGGTCTTGCATTCCATGGGCGTGATGAGTCTAAGAGCTCAACAAGTAAGGGTAATTTCCATGAGTTGTTGGAATGGTTTGCTCTTAGATATAAGGAAGTAGCTGATGTGATCAATGAAAATGCTCCTAGAAATTATCAATTGACTTCTCCTAAGATCCAAAAACAATTGGTAGAGGCATGTGATGGAGTCTTGGTCCCGATCTTCACGACGTAGGATCCCGGTCTTGATAACTAGCCGAAGAACGGCCGATAACTTGCTGCAAGCAGCGATAACTAGTGCAACCTGACGACGTGCACAAGGAGCCAACCACCGTCTCTATACGGCAACCTGAACCAAGGATTCGCCCAACCACACTCTCAAAGAAACCAACCTACGCAACCTGGAATCGATGGACCAGGAGCACGGATTGGGTGCCGATGACGCGGCCGCTTCTGTAATCTCCGCGAAGGAAAACACAAGAGCTAAGGGGTAGAGATCTCTCTCTGGATTTGTTAGCACACAGCTGAACAAAGGGGTTTGTATTTCGATTATCAAAAGTCTATCATTGCTATGAAGCAATGGAGTATTTATACAAGGAACAACCCTCCTTGATAAGTGAAAACACGAAATGGAAATGAAAAGATAGACTATGTGAAAGGGTCTCTACGAAATCAGCTTCTGGAGAGTTTCCGCGTAGCTGTTGGTCTTCGGCGCAGTCTTCAGTGTTTAGGCAATAACTCCACCTTGGAAGCTTCAAATGACGTGCGGCTGGATGCGTTGGAAAGCTAACTTGATAAGCTTTCACACCATGTATAGTATGCATCTCGGAACTTTGTAGAATGATACAGTTTTACACGGCAACTTTAGCTTCATGCAGACTGTTGAGCTTCTGACCAGTATGCACTAAAACTGGTCGGGCGCCATAACGGTTTCTCCAAACTGGTCGGGGTTGGTGTCATTGGAAACTAGACTTCAAGAGCTTCCAACAAGTACCCATTGGCCTTCATAGCTTTTGGGAATCAAAAGTTATGATTATTTCTTTCAGACTGTTCTGCAGGACTGGACGAATTCGAACGTGGTTCTTCTTTGTATTCATCGCCTTGTGTGTTCTTGTCATCCTCCTTGGTAAACCTGAGTAATAGCAATGTACTCGACTTAGGCAGTATATAATTCTCATTAATATTTAAATGAGCTTCACAAAGTAGCGCGTTCACCTCTTGTTGTAGTTCCTTTGTCTGACTACGTGTAATTGGTCCTTTAAAGACTTGGGCTGGTGTAGTTGTGCTCGGCATGGTCGGTGTGGAGGTCGGCGATGTCGGAGTAGAGGTCGGTGAGGTCTGCGAGGAGGTCGCCGAGGTCTGCGAGGAGGTCGCCGAGTTCTGCGAGGAGGTCGCCGAGGTCTGCATGGTTGGGATGTCCTCATCATCCTCCCCCTCTTGAATAGGAGTCATCCTCGACTCTGATCCTTCTAGTCCGAAGAATGGTGTTAAGTTAGCAACATTGAAGGATCTGTTAACACCATAATCTTCAGGGAGCTCAATCCTATAAGCATTATCATTGATCTTGGACAGCACTCTGAATGGACCATCTCCTCGTGGCATCAATTTGGATTTGCGCTTCTCTGGAAAGCGGTCTTTGCGAAGGTGTACCCACACTAAATCTCCAGGCTCAAATGTCACCTTCTTGCGATGCTTGTTTGCCCATGCAGCATAGTACTTGGACCTTTTCGCTATTGCTTCTTTGGTCTTCTCATGAATCTTCTTGACATAAGACGCGCGCTTGGATGCTTCCATGTTACTCCTTTCCTGCAATGGTAGAGGCAACAAATCGACAGGAGCGAGTGGTTTGAAACCATATACAACTTCAAAGGGACACATATTAGTTGTAGAGTGTACTGCCCTGTTGTACGCGAATTCCACATGTGGCAAGCACTCTTCCCATTCTTTCAAGTTCTTCTTGATCAAGGCTCGCAGCAGCATAGAAAGTGTTCTATTCACTACTTCAGTTTGCCCATCCGTTTGAGGGTGGCATGTGGTGGAAAACAGCAGCCTTGTCCCTAGCTTGGCCCACAATGTCTTCCAGAAGTAGCTCAAAAACTTGGTGTCGCGGTCGGAAACAATCGTTTTGGGTATGCCATGTAATCTCACAATATCCCTGAAAAATAGAGAGGCTATGTGGGAAGCATCATCGCTTTTATGACAAGGTATAAAATGTGCCATTTTAGAGAATCGATCAACAACAACAAATATTGAATCCCTCCCCCTCTTTGTCCTAGGTAATCCTAAAACAAAATCCATGCTAATATCTTCCCAAGGAGCATTAGGAACAGGCAAGGGAGTATATAATCCATGGGGGTTTAGTTTTGACTTAGCTTTGTGACAGGTGACGCATCTTTGCACAAGCCGTTGAACATCTCTTCTCATCTTCGACCAATAGAAATGGTCAGCAAGCATCTCATATGTCTTTTTCCATCCAAAGTGACCCATCAGACCACCTGAATGTGTTTCCTGTAACAACAAGAGTCTAACAGACCAACTTGGAACACACAATTTGTTAGCTCTAAACAAAAATTCATCATGAATATGATATTTTTCCCATCCTTTTCCAGTTGTACATTTGGCATAAGGTTCTGAAAATTCATGGTCAGTGGGGTATAATTCTTTTATGTTTTCAAGTCCCGGCACCTTTACTTCAAGTTGATTTAACAAAACATTTTTACGGGACAAAGCATCAGCAACAATATTTTCTTTACCTTTCTTGTATTTCACAACTTATGGAAAAGTTTCTATGAATTCAATCCATTTGGCATGTCTACGGTTCAGTTTTGCTTGGCCCTTTAAATACTTCAAAGCCTCATGATCTGAATGAATAACAAATTCTTTTGGCCATAAGTAATGTTGCCAAGTCTCAAGTGCTCTTACCAAAGCATACAACTCCTTGTCATATACCGAATAGTTCAGTTGTGCTCCTCCCAACTTCTCACTGAAGTATGCAACGGGCTGTCCGTTTTGCATGAGAACGCCTCCAATCCCAATCCCACTTGCATCACATTCAACCTCAAAGGTTTTAGTGAAATCCGGCAACACAAGCAAGGGGGCTTCGAATAATCTTTTCTTCAATTCTTGGAAAGCTTTCTCTTGTGGTTCACCCCATTGGAAGGCAACACCTTTCTTTGTCAACTCATTTAATGAAGCAGCTATGGTGCTGAAATCTCTCACAAATCTCCTGTAAAAACCAGCAAGTCCATGGAAACTTCTCACCTGACTTACATTTTCAGGAGTCGGCCAATCCTTGATTGCTTTCACCTTTGATTCATCAACTTGAATTCCTGAACCTGAAACTACAAAACCAAGAAACACAACCTGATCTGTACAAAATGTGCACTTCTCAAGGTTAGCAAATAATTTTTCCTTTCTTAGCACATCCAAAACTTGCTGAATATGAGCAACATGTTCCTCCAATGTCTTGCTGTAAATTAGGATATCATCAAAGCAAACAACAACAAATTTTCCAATGAATGCTCGCAAGACATGGTTCATTAATCTCATGAATGTACTAGGTGCATTAGTCAATCCGAAAGGCATAACTAACCACTCATACAACCCAAACTTTGTTTTGAAAGCAGTTTTCCATTCATCTCCAAGTTTCATTCTAATTTGATGGTAACCACTTCTTAAATCAATTTTAGAAAATATCATAGATCCACTCAATTCATCTAACATATCATCTAGCCTAGGAATAGGATGACGATATCGAACAGTGATGTTATTTATGGCTCTACAGTCCACACACATCCTCCAGGAACCATCTTTCTTTGGCACCAAAATCACAGGTACAGCACAAGGACTTAAACTTTCACGCACATAACCTTTATCTAAAAGTGCTTGTACTTGCCTTTGAATTTCCTTTGTTTCTTCAGGGTTGGTGCGGTATGCTGGACGGTTCGGAAGTGCAGCTCCAGGGATGAGATCAATTTGATGTTCAATGCCACGCAAGGGAGGAAGTCCAGCAGGTGTCTCCTCTGGAAAAACATCTTCATATTCCTGTAACACACGTGCAACAACACTAGGGACAGATGTTAAGTCGTTAGCTGAAAGCAATGTGTCCTTGCACACAAGTATGATCAATACTTGGTCTGGGTTTTTCCTCACATCTCTCATTTCAGATTTGGTGGCCATCATCACTAAATTCTCTCCCTCTCGTTTCTTGTTTTCTCTCATGTTTAGCTTGTAGCTCTCACTCACCGATTTGTGGAGGGCACTCGAATTCTTTTTCTCTCCTTCTTTTCCACTCTCATTCCTCACATTGGAGCTCTTTTGTAAGTGCTCAGCGAGGATTTGCTGCGGTGTCATGGGTTTAAGAATCAACTCCTTGCCCTTCCACTTGATGGTGTATTGATTGGTCCGACCACAATGTAGAGAGGACCGATCATATTGCCATGGTCTTCCTAGCAGCATATGACACACTGTCATGGGTGCCACATCACACTCCACGGTGTCAATATATTCACCAATCTTGAAAGGAATTTTCACTCTATGTGCAATCTTAATTGAACCTGAATTATTTAGCCATTGCACATGATAAGGATGAGGATGTTTCAGCAGCTTTAAACCAAGCTTTTCAACCATTTCCTTGCTAGCAAGATTGTGGCAGCTTCCACCATCAATGATTACTTTACACACCTTGTCTTCAACCTTGGCTCTGGTTTGGAAAAGATTGTGCCGCTGTCCATTTTCAGCTTCACTCATTTGCACACTCAAAATTTGAGTTACAACAAGAGCAGCTCCAGTTTCAAATTCACAGATGTCCTGCTCCAGATTACCTTCCTCTTCAATCTCTTCATGTTCTTCATCACTAGCAGATTCATACTCTCCTTGGTCATTTACAATAATGGTCCGATTATTTGGACACTCCTTTATAACATGACCACGACCACCACACTTGAAGCATTGAATCCCACTACTCTTGGTGGAAGAACCCACTGAAGTAGATGATGAGTTTGCTGATTTGTTCCTCTCATTTGGAGCAGCCAACTCTTTACCACTAGAAGCACCAAAATTGCTTGAGCGTGCACCACCACTTGAGTTGGAAATTGAACCTCTACTTGCACTACCTCGTGGTGTGAATTTGCTTCCACTTGGGGCACTTCTCGAGCTGAAAGATACTCCTCTATTGGACTTCATGTCCTGCTGCAACTGTCGTTCAGCTTTGCTTGCTTGATAGACCAACTCAATAAGATTGCGGTACTGCTGAAATTCAACAATACGCTGAATATTACGATGCAGCCCTGACATAAAACGTGCAATTGATTGCTCTTCATCTTCATATACATTGGCTCTAATCATTGCCTTCTCCATTTCTTTATAATACTCATCAACACTAAGGCTTCCTTGCTTCAGATTCTGTAGCTTGTCAAGAAGATCACGACGATAATGTTTGGGGACAAATCTTGCCCTCATTTCTCTCTTCATTTCAGCCCATGAACGGACATCACCTTGGCCAGCTTCTTCTCTATCATTTAGCATTTGCTCCCACCAGATTAGAGCATAGCCATCGAACTCAAGAGCAGCCATGGCCATCTTCTTCTGCTCAGAATAGTTGTGCAAGCGAAAAATTTTATCCACCTTCAACTCCCATGTAAGATATGCTTCAGGATCAGACCCTCCATCAAACTTGGGCATGGTGAATTTTAACTTGCCAAACCTCTCCTCGTTGGGCTGATTACGCCCACGATTCCCGCGGTGACGTCGACGGTCATCATGATGGGGCTGATCAACCTCATTGTCTTCTTCCTCTTCACTCCCACTTTCCTCTAGTCCAAGACCTCTCTCATGGTCACGACCAGCACCTCTACCACCATTTCCACGTCCTGGAAGTGGAGGTCTTCTTGCATTTGCAGCAGCTCGCTCTCTACGTCTTCGCTGTTCTCTTGCATGTCGAGCAGCAGCTTCTTCTTCCGTTTCATCAACTTCATCTTCATGATGACTTCCATTTGCGTTATCACGAGGTGGATCCTGCAAACGGGCCATAAGTGCTTGAAAATTGTTCGTCAGCTCTTCCATGCTTTGCTTCAACTCGTTGAATTGTGCCATGGTGACACAATCATCAATCTGAACTTCGTCACTCATCTTCCTGTGAAATTAGTGACAGCAAAGCAATAAATATATGTGGAATAGGAAATTATATGTGGAAACTCACAACCTCACCTCTCTTACCAACCGAAGCTCTTATGAATTCCTGCGGATTACAGAAGGGCCAAAGCGCGGTGGTAACACGAAAGTGATGGTTAAGAGAATACAAGATCAGCGTTCCTATGACGGTGGCTTTTAAGTGGAGCTTGGTGGGGAATGATTCACAAGGAATACAATCTGAATTCTAGATATTGTAAAGCTAAATCACAGTCCAAACTAGAAGATCAAAGTCTAGTGCTGACCACAAGATATGAATGATGTAAATGGATCAAACACACGCGCAAAGATAATTTCAGATTTGATACAAACAAGGAGTATGCTTAGGATGCAAGTGTTGCAATCAAACCCAAGCAAAATTTTGCACCAAAAGATGGATAGCAATCTGGTTGTGCAACTTAAAAAAAATTCAGAACTTGTGCACATAAACAAACTGATCTTTCTACTTTTTCTTTCACAACTTTTCTCAACTCTTTTCTTTCTTCTTTTTTTTTTTTGGACACTTTTTTTTTTGATATATAGAACTAAGAACAAGATCAGATATAACACTTGCACACACTTTTTTTTTTAAACAAGACACAATCGTCAGCAATAACTTGATAGGATCAAAGTTAACGCGAAGGATGATACCGGTTTCAGATTTTTGTGTAAGGATTTCAGATAGACAAAATAGGCACAAAGGACACGCAAAGGATAATATGATCAGCAACTAAAACAAGGACTCTAATGGACTGAAACTTAACAAAACTCACTAGGATAACAGATTGAAACAACGGGCTATAACAAAATATTTTTGTGGCTTTTTGGTGGATAGTATGAACACGAAATATATGTAGCTAAGGGTAAAAAATCCTACCGTGGCAACTGAGGCTCTGATACCAGATGATGGAGTCTTGGTCCCGATCTTCACGACGTAGGATCCCCGTCTTGATAACTAGCCGAAGAACGGCCGATAACTTGCTGCAAGCAGCGATAACTAGTGCAACCTGACGACGTGCACAAGGAGCCAACCACCGTCTCTATACGGCAACCTGAACCAAGGATTCGCCCAACCACACTCTCAAAGAAACCAACCTACGCAACCTGGAATCGATGGACCAGGAGCACGGATTGGGTGCCGATGACGCGGCCGCTTCTGTAATCTCCGCGAAGGAAAACACAAGAGCTAAGGGGTAGAGATCTCTCTCTGGATTTGTTAGCACACAGCTGAACAAAGGGGTTTGTATTTCGATTATCAAAAGTCTATCATTGCTATGAAGCAATGGAGTATTTATACAAGGAACAACCCTCCTTGATAAGTGAAAACACGAAATGGAAATGAAAAGATAGACTATGTGAAAGGGTCTCTACGAAATCAGCTTCTGGAGAGTTTCCGCGTAGCTGTTGGTCTTCGGCGCAGTCTTCAGTGTTTAGGCAATAACTCCACCTTGGAAGCTTCAAATGACGTGCGGCTGGATGCGTTGGAAAGCTAACTTGATAAGCTTTCACACCATTTATAGTATGCATCTCGGAACTTTGTAGAATGATACAGTTTTACACGGCAACTTTAGCTTCATGCAGACTGTTGAGCTTCTGACCAGTATGCACTAAAACTGGTCGGGCGCCATAACGGTTTCTCCAAACTGGTCGGGGTTGGTGTCATTGGAAACTAGACTTCAAGAGCTTCCAACAAGTACCCATTGGCCTTCATAGCTTTTGGGAATCAAAAGTTATGATTATTTCTTTCAGACTGTTCTGCAGGACTGGACGAATTCGAACGTGGTTCTTCTTTGTATTCATCGCCTTGTGTGTTCTTGTCATCCTCCTTGGTAAACCTGAGTAATAGCAATGTACTCGACTTAGGCAGTATATAATTCTCATTAATATTTAAATGAGCTTCACAAAGTAGCACATTCACCTCTTGTTGTAGTTCCTTTGCCTGACTACGTGTAATTGGTCCTTTAAAGACTTAGGCTGGTGTAGTTGTGCTCGGCATGGTTGGTGTGGAGGTCGGCGATGTCGGAGTAGAGGTCGGTGAGGTCTGCGAGGAGGTCGCCGAGGTCTGCATGGTTGGGATGTCCTCATCAGCATGTGCTGAAAAAACTACACAAGTCATCATGAATGAGCTTGAGGATGGTCATTTCTCTCTTCATGTTGATCAGTTCCGTGATGCATCAGTTACAGAGCAAACGGTTGTGGTTCTAAGGTTAGTATTCAGCCATCACACAATTCTAATTTGAAGTATTTAATCATCATGATAATTTTAAATTTACATGTTTCATTTTGTAGGGTTTTGAACCCAAAAGGGAGGTTGTGGAAAGATTGCTTGGTGTTGAGCATGTTGTTGATACCACCTCCACTTCGCTGAAAAGATCTTTAAATAATATTTTTGCTAAACACAACTTATCCATGTCTAGATTAAGAGTACAAGGGTATGATGGTGGCTCAAATATGCGTGGACAATTAAATGGCTTGAAGAAATTGGTGCTAGATGATAATCCTCATGCTTTTTATGTGCATTGTTTTGCCCATGAACTTCAATTGCTGGTTATTGCTATTGTGAAAAGAATTCCAGGTGCTAGTGATTTCTTTGTCTATGCAAATAGCATTGTGAACATGGTTAGTGGCTTAGTGCTTCTTATATTTTAGTGCAATTGGCAATTTGTTTATTCAACCATCATAAAAATTCTAAACTTTATATCATTATATGTTGTGTTTTGTAGGTTGGTGCTTCTTGTAAATGAAAAGATGCCTTGTTGCAAAAACATCATGACAGGATTGTGTTGAAATTAGAGAATTGGGACATATTTCCAGGAAGTGTCAAGCATCAAGAGACATGTTTAGCAAGACCCAGTGACACATGTTGGGGATCACATCATAAAACTCTAATTCATTTCTTGTAAATGCGGGATTCAGTGATTGAAGTGCTACAAAATATTTCTGAAGATGGTTACTTGCTTCCATTATTATGAGGTACAAATATTCAATGAGGTGATTGATAGAAGTTTAGTTGAGATGAACAATCGATTTAATGAAGCTTTGACACAGTTATTGAGATGTGTTGCATGTCTAGATCCTAGAGACTCATTCAAAAGGTTTGATCGTCAGAAGCTAGTTGAGTTTCCAAGTATTTACCCTGTTGACTGCTCTTCAGAAGATCTCCATTTGCTGAATAATCAACTCATGTTATACATTGATATCATGATTTCTTGAGCTGTGATAGTCTCAGTTGTCTTGCTATCAAGTTGGTTGAAATTGGAGCACATTTGACTTATCCTTTTGTTTATCGCCTCATCACACTTGCATTGATACCCGTGGCAATGGCATCATTTGAAAGAGTTTTCTCAGCAATGAATATCATAAAGATAGATTTGTGAAATAAGATAAGCAATGGATGGTTGAATAACATGATGATATACTATGTTGAATGAGAGATATTTGCGGAAATTGATGACAAAGAGATTGTTATACATTTTCATGGCAAGATGAACTGTAGAGGCTATCTACCTCGACCTCCTCGTTGTATAACTACAACATAGTGGTATAAATTATAATACTTAATTACGTATGCTATCTTGTTTATGGTAGACACTATTTAGTTACTAACGTCTAAATTCAAACATTTTTTTCTTGTAAGGCACCTACTAGATTCTCAAGATTTTTTGGGGCATCCAATAAGCATTTCAAGCATTTTATGCCATGTTCTATATTTGTGGTACTTTTTTTAAGTAGATCATATGAAATTGAATGTGATTTTAACCATTACTTGTATTGAACATCGATTGCATCATGCTCTTTTAATTTCTAAGTAAAAAGTTTACCCTTGCTACCTAAAATTCCTGGGTCCGCTACTGGCCGTAACACGAACCAATAGTGATGGTTGTAATCATTGCCAGTTCTTAACGGCTCAATGTTAGATATATTGGTTCAGCTTATGAACTAGCAGTGATACCTTATCACTGCTGTTATTGATGAACCAATAGTGAAAGAGGGGTAGGGATGACCCTTTCTGTAGTAATTTCAGGTCCTTAGCTAGTGCTAGTATCTCAAAATATTATTCCAAGGACGCAAAAACTTGCTAGTAGAATATATATAGGGGTAGCTAGTAGAATATACTCCTTCCGATTGCAAATGTAGGTCGTTTTAGACTTATGCACAAGGATTAAGAAAATAGATCAAATGACCTTGTTGCCCCTTATTTATTCTACATTGGAAAAGATAACTCATTCATTTGTGAGAGTGATAGCATTTATTGAATAAGGGCAAGAAGGTAACAAAAGAGAAAAAAGTGCATAGAAGTTTGAGAATAACTTATATTTAGAGAATAGTTGAGGAGGCTAAAACGACCTTGAGAATAACTTATATTTAGAGAATAGTTGAGGAGGCTAAAACGACCTACATTTACAATCAGAGGGAGTATATAGGAGTACACTACAACAATGCTTGTAATGTTTTATGTAGAATGTTCTAGTGCAACGCATTATAATTTCACTAAACTTAACTAATACACCTTCGGGTCACAAGAAAGTAGTGTGTTTAGTACAACGAAACAATCCCCAAATCACAAATTTGAATACTAATTTTATCATTATATATGTACAAACCATAGCAAAATTATATGATTACAAAATTACATTTTGAGGTGATTCTAGCAATACCATTTTCAAATATTAACTTTAATATCTAAGTAATTCATGACCAAAGGTTTTATATATAGGGCTGACTAAATGCAACACAAAATGTCACTTTTTTTGACTGGAGGTAGTATAACATTTCTAGATAACAAAAGGTTATCAAAGATTTGACATAAAAAAATATGTAGGAAGTTGGTATTTAAATATAAACAAGAATTAAGTTTTTATATGTGCTGCAACACATCGTTTTTAAATACCAACATCATGATTTCAATGACTTATTTCCATGTTATTAAATTCATAATTATTTTTGTTCACAACACTAAATTTGCAGGAAGCTATGGCAAGATATGCCATAACTTTATGGAAATAGTCCATCAATGTAAATTTTAGTTCATAACATTCTATTCATTTTATTTAAAATGACACACTGACCAATGGAAGCAAAGTTGAAAGATGGAGGCATGTTCATCATTAGTTTATTGGAATTTAAGAATCGATTACATTTTGTACAGGTAAAATAAGTATCAAGTGTCTTCAAAATCTATTTGTCACTCAATCATGCCATTTCTCTACTGCTGTCTAACAAACTTGTTAAAGAATTGGGGGATGCTTTGAGTAGACAAATCACAAGAGGAACACACAAGGGTTGTAGATAGGTTTGGGTCTCTCTGAGGATAACAACCATATGTCTTGTTTGTCTTGTATTGATCTGAGTCTATTACAAGGGTGGTGTAGTTAGCCTAGATGGATCTAAACCTAGTCGGCAACTTCCTCCTTGCCTTCTGTTGGCTTGTCTTGACTTTGTTTTTTTTCTCCTCCACCGCAGGGCCCCTCGGCTCTGTATATATATCGGGGTGTCGTACGTCCTCTGGGCTCCTCCGTCCTATTCTTGGAGATAAACCTTCCCAGTTATGGGATGCCTTGGGTATCTATGAGTGGTTTCCTTTCTTCTAGGGATCCCTTTCTCAGAGATAAAGATATGCTTTGAGAATTACGGGGAATCCTTGGGTACCTGGATATGGTAACTATCCATTATTCATCGTCAAGCCAGCTATCAGTACGTGAAATGAGGCTTTGACAATTCAAATACATAGCCAGCAAAGATAACTATTTATCTGACCTTGTTCTCGAGTAGACTCAGGTCCCCGATTAGGGTAAAGCATCTAACCGGGTTTTCTTGTTTTCTATTCGGGATTTCAAACGCCTTCAAGTCTCCAAGAGACTCCTCGAGAAGGAGTTCCATCCGAGTAGTTTTTTTATTAGCTTTGCCCTTTAGAAGGAAAAAAGTTGTTATAGGTGAATTTTGAAAAATTGAAATGTCACAGCGGAGATTTCAGAAGTGGTGAGAATCTTTTCCTACCAAGTATCATGACTATGATAGCAACGTAAGGAGTCGAACTCCTCATGGCACGACGTTAACTGTCCCGCGTGCGACAGACATTAAATGTGACATGACGATAAAGAATGAGATTATGGCCTCGAGTTGTGTCATGTCGTCAGTCGAACCACCATTTCCGGGAGCCCCCACTTTGGATAAAGGCAAATGGAGACCCGCTTCAACATTTTTTCTCCCATCATTGACTGCTTTCCATCACACTCATCGTTCTCCTTGCTCACCTGCTCCAAACCCCCCCCCCCCCAAAAAAAAAACCTCTTCCCTTAACCTCTCCACCACCATGGGCAAGAAGAAGATCGAGAAAGAGGGCTCCTCTGCTGACGAGATTGCAAGCACGATCCTAGAGTGGTAGGAATTTGAGATCACAGAGGAGGATTTAGAGAAGGCTGAGAGTGAGGAGGTGATTCCTCCCTGGGTTCTGATCCCCTGCACGCCGACGGCAGGGAAGACCATCCCGAGCCCGAACACCCATAGTCGATAGTCTTCCTTGACTTCTTCTACTGCAGCTTCGGCTTCCCTCCTTCCAGCTTCTTCCTTGAGGTGCTGGCTTTCTATGGCCTAGAGCTCATCTACCTTAATCCCAACTTCATTATAATGCTAAGCGACTTTGTGCATATGTGTGAGGCTTTTCTTGGCTTCCATTCATCCCTCGACCTCTTTCGGTACTTCTATGTCTTCAAGAGGCTCCAAACAAGGTCACCGGCAGCTCTAGATTTCAGCTCTGAGAAGGCAAGTTAGTGGAGCACATCGACTTTGCTGCCAAGTCCTCCTAGTCAAGTTGGCACAAGAAGCAGTTCTATTGCAGCCTAGTCTGAAGGGGCTACCTTATTGGGGTTTGCCACTTTTGTTGAGGCCTGCCTAGACTGAGGAGCCGATGATGATCACCGTTCACTAGAACCATATCGAGGAGATCCTAGACCTGAAGGAGAGGAATCCAATGGCTTATGACATCTCCAAGGATTTCATCAAGCACCAGCTTAGTCCTATGAAATTCTAGATTAGTGGGGCTTTGCAATTCACAGTCGGATTGGATCCAGCCCGAAATGGTGAGATAGGTGATGGTGATAAGCCTTAGAGACAATTATAGAGATGATTGTGTCATGTCTATGTTTATGTAATTTTTAATAATATGTTATTACAAGAATCATTATTATTTACATTGATTAGCAAGTATGTGACTTGTTCGTGAAACTCTTCATTTGTAACATGATGTTATTATAAGTTGATCCCTGGTCACATATCATAGTGATGATTCATAATGCCAGCACATGTATGGATTGATGATCATGTTTCGTGGATCATAGGTATAGAGATAGTGAATCAATAATGTGAACATTTATGTTAGGGAACATGATATTGGATAGACCCACCTTGAGATTCTGCTAGGATTGTTATTTATAATGTGCCAAAAGTTGTTCTCCCAAATGGTGTACCTGCAGGATCCTTAGACCTGAGATTGTCATTGATTCCCAGAATATGTAGTGACATACTTTGGAGCTGCCAAATAATATTTCGTAACTGGTTAGTCATAATGGTAGATTTCAGGTTTGTCATGAAATAGTTTGTGGGGTGTGAGCGATCAAGATGGAATTTGCCCCTCCTTGATAACAGGAGAGATGTCTCTAGGCCCCTCGAGGTAGTTGGATTGAGAAAGTGCATGGCCATGCCAATATATGATTAATGAGTTAATCAGAATGAATCCACTACTTGATTGAGTGAATGGTCGAGCTATCCTAAGGGTGGCACGTATCTCACCTTAAGCTTGAGTGATATCGTGAGGCAAAGGAATCCGTGCATGTGTATGTCAATGTTCAGCCGATATGATCTTTGTGTATATTTGGAAGTCAATATGTCCTACTAGGGACCGCTTTTGATTTTGGTTCAAAAAGGGTTTCCAAGCCGTAGCCGTTTTGTACATGAACCTAACGGGTCACACACTTAATGGGTATAGAACAAAAATACGGATTAGATTCATATATGGGTTTGATTGGATTGTGATCCATGAGGAGTTAGACTCCTAAAGGGCTTCCAACATGGGAGCCCATTAGTGAGCTCTATATAAGTTATTGTGTGGGATGAGGCATGGTAGAGCCACTGCAAAAACCCTAGCCGCAACCCTCCACATGATCTCCTAAAAACCTTAGCTATGCATGCGGTGCTAGCACACCAGTGCATGGTGATCTAGCCCAGTACGTGTGGATACAATAGAGACGCTGCTGCTATTGCGGCACTGATCTCCTCGGCATAAAGATCATGACACTACTACTCTGCTGGTTGAGGACTTGTTCAGCTGGTCGATATAGCTGCATGGTGGTGGTCGAGGAACATGACATGACCACTCGAAACTGGTCGAGGAACATGACGCGACCACTCAGAACTGGTCAAAAACTCAACACACCTGCTCAGAGCTAGTCGACGAACTAGTCGAGGAGCACGACCACCTATGTGGAGCTGGTCACGAAGCTGGTCGAGGAGCATGACACGCATGACATTGGATCGGTCTACTCCAACTTTTCTTCCTCTACGCTGCACGTCTAGTGGTAGTGATCTATCTTCTCCTACTAGCATTGTTTCCTGGTGAATGCGGTATAAATTTTTTGTTTTATGCTAGTGTAGCCTAAGTGTTCCATTATAGTGGTATTAGAGCCTACATGCGTAGTTTTTGATCTAGATTAGTCATATGTAGATGATATGTTATAGTAATAGATTTGATCTATTATTGTTCTTGTGATCAGTTCATGTGATGGATCTATTGATGCACGGTTTGTTCTGAATGGGGTTGGATGAGGTGTGAATCGATGGAACCATATGACCAAAAGATTAGCTTACTCTCCCTCCTGGCAGTGCATGCTACTTGCCTTTACCGACTGGAATAACCATCGGGACTAACAGTGTGCGCTGCTGCATGGTTGGATGAACAACATATCGATGTTATGTGTGTTGTCATCGTTTCCAGGAAACCTCACGCGATGATCAATATGATTGATCCAAAGGAAATTAAGGCATTGTGACTAACTCAGAATTAGCTTGATATGATCATTCTATGAGATTTTGATCGCAAATTCATAGATACGATCTATCTATTTCTGAGACGTTTTCAAGGCACTACCCTGAAACCTACCGAGGGGAGGGGGTCAGCTTCCCCCTCGACCCCGCCTGCTGGCCAACCAGCGGGACCACCGTTGCATAGCGTAAACGCATAGATTGTTATAAGAACATGTTCACATCGTGACATTAGAATTAGAATTTGATTCTACACTTAACTTGTTTTTCTAGAGAATGTTGTGATTGGTATGGCCTTTATGTCTATATGATGCATGTGTGTAATTTTCATGGCCTGCGTGTCATGGTTAAATGCAGCCAAATGCTATCATGTTATTGTACAATGGCATGCATGCTGACTTGTGTTGCTTCATTTTCTCATGTAATTTATCTAATGCTATTAGGTGTAGTAGACTAGTACATGAGCATGGAGACTTGAAGCATGGTGACCCGGAGGATAGGGACCATGGCGATGGAGATGACTGTTGGTCGCTAAGTCACCAAACCAGGGGAAGTCTTCGGCCAAGAGAGAGAGCTGAAGGCAGCGAGATGCGACATGTGTTTATGGGGACATGTGTAGTCTCATTAATGTGTTGCATCAGTTATAGTGCTTGCCTATTTATAGCCCATACTCAACCACTCCACGCTATAATTTACAGCATTACCCCCCTAACTACCACATTCTCGGCATATTTGGGGGTATTTTGGTACCATTAAGTACATTTGCACATTTACAATTATACCCCAAACTGCTACATGAGCTTCGACGGACGCGCACCTTCGCCCTAGCCCCCATAAGGCCAGTCGCAAATGGGCATTCAGGGCACCATTGACCAGTATTGACGCTGCGTCCTGAGTCACCCTTCAGTCTTCGTCCGAAGGCCCACCAGAGACTTCGCCTACGCTGTTACTCGGCGTCACGGGTCAACCTTCGGTCTTCGTTCGAAGGCCTACCAGAGGCTTCATCTGCGCTGATACTTGGCGTCATGGGTCAACCATTGGTCTCCGTCCGAAAGCCCACCAGAGGCTTCGTCTGCACTTCCTGAAACACAATTGCATTGTTCCTCAATGTACAAACACCACTGGACTTTGACTCACTATCCAAAAGGGGCGCGTGAGACCATTCCACAACAATAGCCCCCTATAGGTAAGGTTCATCTTTGATAGGCTGATCCTATGAATCAAATGATATAACTGAATGTCATCCCCTTCGGCCTGTCGAAGACCCCTAGGGGCTCATTTTACATTTTAGCAGATAGCCCCCTCATGTTGTTCATCATCCTTGTGTTATATATGTGGATATGGCCATTCTGCCCCCACATAACGGTTAGGGCTCGGTGACGCTAAATGTCTTCGCCTCATGCTGAACCGTCTTTTATGGAAATGGTTCAATTTCTGACACACCTCATTTCAACCGCCGTTAACCTGGTTTTTCACCACTATAAATGTGCTCCACCCGGTGCCTCAATTTTTACCGCTTGAATCTACTGAAAATGTAGCTCTTGTACGAAGACTCTCACAGTCACATTTCTTTCTAAAGCCCAGTGAGAATGGAGCCAAGAGGCAAGACAACCCACTCGAAGACCTATTGGATTGGGAAATATAAGGTTGACAAAGAAGTCCTGGTTGGACTAGTAAAAGAGGGTTTGATTAGTTATGTTTTGAAGGTTAGTCTCCCGAAGGGCCAAGAGACTCTAGAGAGCAAAGATGACGAAGCCATTGTCTTCGTCGACTACTTCTAAGCGGGGCTTTGCCTTCCTTGTGATGAGATGGTGCCGAAGGTTCTAAATCTGTTTGAAATCTACCTCCACCAGCTAACATCGAACGCCATCGTTCAGCTCAGCCTCTTCGCCTGGGTGGCGCGTTACAAAGGAAAGAAGGCATCGGCCAAGGCTTTCGCCGCAGCCCACAGTCTCCATCACCGACCGAAGCCAATTTTCGTGTCTAACGTGGAAAGTGAAGCCCACTATGGCTTCCTGAACTTTATTTATAGTGCTGGCCTGGCCACACCAGTCGTAGCATACAAAAACAAATGGCCAAAGGACTGGACGCAGTGGTGGTTCTACCACAAGGTGGACTGAGAGGAGTTTCTTGTGTCCAAGTGTGAAGAGGTGAAGGGGAACCGGGCCCCTAATGTACAACTGAAGGTCTCTTAAAGGGCGGCATTTGAGGCCTTCACCAAGTGTGCCAAGCATCTGACCATGTGCGATCTCGTAGAAAAGCTCGTGGCCTCCCAGGTATGGCCCCTTAGCCAGGGCTGGACCATCCCAACATTCGGTGGCAAAGGGCCGGAGGGATTCTGCCGTCCCCAGCCTAACTTATGAGGTTTCACAGGTATTATCTTTTATCATGTTCTTAACTACACTTCGGCTCTCTGTTATTTCCTTACATTGTTTGCTTTGTGGCAGACTTGATGGTGGTGGAAGTGGAGACTAAAGCCATGCTTCTTCTTGGGAAATTTACTGAGGGCGAAGCCCAACTCTATGCCGACTAGGGGCTCGGTCGGTGACTTAACCGGATTTTCAAGTTACGAGGCCTTTCCTATAAAGACAGGCCAAAGGTGACCATGCTCTCTTCGGGTTAGGGCGAAGGAGAGGGCTCCCCAAACACCGAGGCTGACGGAGAATCGCAAGCCCTTCACCGCTAGGGAGCAAAAAGCAGAAGGCACTTGCCCTAAAGAAGAGACCTCACAAAGTGGCCCTCAACGACCTGGGCGAGGAAGTGACCCCCGAAGGATCATTGGCCATTGAAGTTGTGCCCCTTCGACAGGGGCCTCTAAAGGGCACACAGGATCTTCCCTACTCCTCATTAAAGCCTGCCTTTTCTGCGCGCGTGGACCTTGCCACACTAATTCTTAGCGATGAAGAGGACGATCTTTTGGATCCGCGCGTTACCATCGAGCCAGTAGGGGGGGTGACCTGAGGATGCCGAAGGGGCAAAAATTGTCGAAGAAGCTGGAGCTGAATCAACCTCTAACTCTTAATCTTTGAGTTCTTCCTCTAAGGATAGTTCGTCCAAAGGCCACACAGCCACAAAGACCGAAGAGGAAAATACCTCGCTGCCCATGCCTCGTCATGGTGGAAAGGGGCTTATGAGTCATAGCAGCTTACTTGCCGCGAAGGCTATTGACGCTGAAGCCTTCAAGGTTTTTTTGTTTGAGCCAAGCTCGGGGGAGGTCAATGACGCAAAGAAGATGTTTGGCAGCTTCGTTCTCCCTGAGCTTGAGATTTCTCTAGCGCGGAAGCCCGCTATTGAGCTCATTGACACCTCCAACATGGTAATTGCAAAGGTATTTTGTATCGTCCTTCAGCTTTTCTTCTCTTACTTGTTCTCATACCTCTGTGCTATCATAGGCTATGCTTATTGTGCATGCTCAGCGCAAGCAAGCGGAGCATTCTGAAGCTTGTGCAAAATATGCGGAGGCACTAAGGGACCTATTTCAAGCCCGGCGCAAAGGAGGCTGACCTGCGCTCGTAGTAGCTTGAAAAAGAAGTGAGCTCCCTTCGCTCGGGAAAATAGAGCACAAAAGGAGTGGTCACCTACCTTCACCAGAATCTAACGGCATCTGAAGCTCAAGTCTCGGAGCTGCAAGCCCTCTGCAATGCTGAAAAAGCTAAAGTGCAGCGATTGCGCGAAGAACTGGATGAGGAGAAGAGGTTATCCGACGACACCCTCATTGTGCTAGAAGAACTAAAGCCAAAGGTCGTTGCAGCCTACGAAGCAATTAGCAATACTTTCGATGGAATCGGTGCTTCGGCCACACCTCCAACACTTAACCTTGTCGGGATGGGTGGACTTGTTAAATGGATCTACGAAACCAGCGCTAGCATTTTGCCCGCAACCTAGCTGTACAGTGACTTTTGTGCTATGGTCTCAGCCAGGAGTTTAGTCTAGTTAATTGAGATGATTGGTTGTGACCATCATGCTGCACTTCAAAAACCAACCTTCTGCTATCCTTCGGACATGTCAACTTCAGTTGTGTCAAGGGCATCGAAGGCCACCGCGTGATCATTCACCACCAACTACTGGTGTAAACGTGGTAGCGAGCTCGCCCTCCGGGAGGCGATAATCAACCGCAAACGAGTACGTATTTTTTTTTTTTTTGCTTTTCTTTCAAGATTTTTGCCACCTGTGTATTCATGGACCCTTTGTTCTGCAGGCAAAAACAAAGGATGACCCTTCCACCAGAGCAGTGACCTATGCGGTTGAAGAAAAAGAGAAGGTGTGAAGAGTGCATGAAGCGTTGTTTTGGGTTTTGAACGTTTGGTTACCAACTAAAATATATTGTAATATATATGCTTTTATTTATTGTTACATGTTTTGACTATATTCGCTCCCTACTCAGGTCCTCCCTTCGGACACTGTGTAGGTAGCCGAAGATGCTATTCCCATCACTGTGATGTGGGACAATTTTTTTATGTCTTATTCTTGCTGGGACTCTTTCCACTGTCGCCGCCCAGCTATTGATTTTGGAGGTACTGGAGAGCGAAGTGTAGGTCTTATGACATAAGGAATGCCAACTCTAAAGTGTTCTGGAAGTCATTGAGCCCTTTGTTTTTAGAGACCTGAAAGGTTGAGCATGAGGCCCGCAGGATTGCGCACGGAGACTTCGGGCCTCCGCATATGTTTGTCGATCCAAAGCCTGAGTCGGAAGAAAATAGTCATGGATTCCTGTCGTGTCAGTTTCAATTTTGCTACCACCAAGGGCCTTCACAAAT
The DNA here is from genome assembly GCF_958298935.1 of Phragmites australis. Taxonomy (NCBI): domain Eukaryota; kingdom Viridiplantae; phylum Streptophyta; class Magnoliopsida; order Poales; family Poaceae; genus Phragmites; species Phragmites australis. The sequence continues at coordinate 13,096,348 of NC_084939.1, read as the reverse complement.
AGTGCGACATGTCAAAGGCAGGAGCGCTTCGCCTACCTCTTCGTCTACCACTTTTTGATCAAATTATATTGGATCCCCATTGGATCCAACGCTGCCTTTTCATGCCAGTCAAGGCATAGCCTTTCAATTTGGCTTTAGCCAATGGTATAAAGATTTTGTAGATCCTGACGTTGATGAATTTGCTGAATAAAGTTGTTAACGTTGAAACAATTATTATGTTTGGCCATTATATATTGAGCTTATCGACTCAGTCTTTCATCGATTTGGACCTTTGGTCGTATCGTGTCCGAATCATGATCCGGAAAATGTTGTCTCCCCGGACTTTGAAGCCGGAGGGACCTTTGGTAGAACCGCCCATGAAGCGTCATTTGGAAAACGCCGTCCTGCCCGACTTTGAAGCTGTAGGGACCTTCGGCAGAACCGCGCACGAAGTGTCATTTGGAAAACGCCGCCCCCCCCAACCTTGAAGCCGTGGGGATCTTCGGTAGCACCGCGCGTGAAGTGTAATTGGTTGACGACTACTAATTTTCCTCGACAAATTTACCTTTCGTTTAATCGCTTATTCACGCTCGAAGGCCTAGTATCTACAGCCGATTCCACAAGGGCAATATATCTCCCTTCTTGGTTTTGCTTCATAATTGCTATTAACCATAAATGTGATTGCACATTTTGGGGTGATGGTTGTCCAGGCTTCAAATTTTTTTTTTTGGCTGAATTTTCACATTGTTTTGTAGACATTGTCCATGTTTTGGGATTAATGTTAGGCACCTTTGTTTGCTGCCCTTTTGTTTTGTTTTCCGAAGGTATCTTGTGCCTTCGGTGCGGGGGCAGGCATTCTTAGCCCCCGAGTTTGAGTCAAGAGGATCGCCGCCTTCTTTTAAGGCCAAGCAACACTTCGGCTTTTTCTTCTAAAGGTATTGTTTTGCCTTTGGTGTGGGGGAAAGCACTTTTAGTCCCTGACTTTTAGTCGATAGTTGTGCCACCTTCTTTGAGGTCAAGCAGCACTTCGCCTTTTTTTCTGAAGGTATGTTTTGCCTTCGGTACGGGGGCAGGCGCACTTAGCCCTTGACTTTTTCGTGAGGTGCGTCGCCTTCTTTGAGGTCAAGCAGCACTGACTTTTTTTGAAGGTATGTTTTGCCTTCGGTGCGGGGGCAGGCACACTTAGCCCCTAACTTTGTCAAGAGGTGTGCCGCCTTTTTTGAGGGAACACTTTGACTTTTTTCCCGAAGGTATGTTTTTCCTTCGGTGAGGGGGCAGGCACACTTAGCCCCTGACTTTGTCTAGAGGCGCACCACCTTTTTTGAGGTCAAGCAGCACTTTGGCTTTTGCTCCCGAAGGTATGTTTTACCTTCGGTGCAGGGGCAGGCACACTTAGCCCCTGACTTTGTCGAGAGGTGCGCTTCCTTCTTGCTAGTCAAGCAGCACTTTGATTTTTTTCTGAAGGTATGTTTTGCCTTCGGTACAGGGGCAAGAACTCTTAGCCCCTGACTTTTAGTCGAGCGGTGCGCCACCTTCTTTGAGGTCAAGTAGCACTTTGACTTTTTTTCCCCGATGGTATGTTTTGCCTTCGGTGCGAGGGCAGACACTCTTAGCCCCCGACTTTTAGTCGAGAGGTGAGTCGCCTTCTTTGAGGTCAAGCAGCACTTCGACCTTTTTTTTAGCATTACATAGATATTCATGTAACTGAATCATAATTACTCTGCCGTAAGGGCGAAGATGTTGCAGAAAGATATATGATTTAAAATATGGACAACTTCGAAGCGACTAATAAGCTTTGAACTTTTACTACGGGTTTACGCCCGTCTAAAGTCGAAACGTAAGATGTCTTTCTTTGACATTCCATACCTTGACTTTTATAGCGTGTTCTCGGCCCGCCTCTTGTCGATTGGTGTGCTTCCTTTTTCTGAAGGCCTGCAACACTTCAACAATGAATTATGCATAAATTCAACAAAAGTACACTTTTTTTTTGGGTAATTCCATATATATCAGAGGGTTTACAAAGGTCACTACCTCGTTAAAAACCTCATGCATTGACGAAGGGTTCCCTTGTGAGGAAAAGAGTATAACAACTATACATTGTTTTGATTGAATTGCAGAAAAAAAATTACATAAATGCTGCATTGATTCGTCTACTATGGTTACTACACATAAAACTTGTGAAGTTTGTCGGCATTCCAAGTGTGCAGAAGCTCTTCCCCTTTGATAGTAGCCAGGTGATAAGACCCGGGCCTTAACGGCCTCTTCAACAAGAAATGTCCGTCCCACCTACTTTGCAATTTTCCCACGGCCGAAGTATTGGTGAGCCTCTGCAGTACCAAGTCTCCAGGAGCGAACTCCTTCGCGGACACTTTCTTGTCTCTCCATCTCCTAGTTTCCGCCTAATACCTAGTCAAGTTTTCGATGGTCTGCATTCTCACCTCCTCTAGTGCATCTTTTGATATTTATTCTTTGTTTTGGGCTGATTCAGTTGTGACTCAAAATGATTTATTTTTACATTCCTCCGGAGTCATTGCCTCTTCGCCGAAGAGCAAACGAAATGCGTGAACCCTGTCAGTCTTGTTACCGTTGTTCTCACGGACCTCAAGACCTTTGACAACTCTTCCACCTAGTTTCCTTTTGGCAGACCTTGCAGACGTCTTGCGACACCAGTTAAGATAATGGCGTTTGCCCTCTCCACATCTCCATTTGACTAAGGGTGATACACTGATGAGAAATGGACTTTAATTCCTAGACCTTCACAGAATTTTCTGAACTCTTCGCTGTCAAATTGCGTATCGTTATCAATGGTCACCTGCGAGGGATGCTGAAGTGGCAAACGAGATTTTGCCACAAGAATTTTTGGACATATTTCGATGTTATGTTCACCAGCGGCATCGCCTCCACCCATTTCGAGAAGTTCTCGATTGCGACAACAGCATAACGTAAGTTTCCCAGGGCAACTAGTAATTGTCCGATAATGTCAATTCCCCACTATATTAATGGCCAGACTGATGGTATGAGCTGTGTCTTTGTCGAAGGCCTGTTTCAACCCTTGGCCAAGTATTGGCACTTCACGTAGCTTCAGACTATGTACTCCGCATCAAAGACAGCCTTCGGCCAAAAGAATCCTTGGCTATATACTTCCCGATGAGTGCTCGAGTGCCGGTGTGCGAGCCACATAGTCCTCTGTGTATTTCTCTTAGCAAGTTTTGCCCCTCTGCTTGGGATATGCATCGAAGCATCGGTGCACAAACTCCCATCTTGTATAATTCGGCTCCCACAATTTTGTAGTTTCTAGCTCTTTGTGCCATGCGCTTCGCCTCAACATTATCTTCAGGCTCGTAATTATAGTTACTGAGCGTGCCACCTGCAAAGGGGCCTTAACGGCTGGCACCTTCAACCTCTGATAAAACACATCTGGTGTTATTGGCAAATTTTGCGCCGTAGCCTTTGCGAGGTCATCGGCATTGAACGTGTTATTCCTTGATATGCTCTTGACTGTAAACCCTAGGAAACGCTTTTCCATGCTTCGCACCGCTGCCATATACTTGACCAGTTCTAGCTCCTTCACTTGAAATTTCTTCTCAATTGGCTAGCGATCACTAGGACCCTTCGAGTGCCCAACGCTCGTGCCTTATGAAGCCCGAGGAGAACTGCTATGTACTCTGCAATGTTGTTTGTCGATCGAAACTCAAGCCTGGGGGTGTATCACAACTTCACAACCAAAGGCGAAGATACTACTATCACCGCGCCAACACCCAAAGCCCCTCAGGCTCCGTCACAATACACGATCCAAACTGGTTCTAACAGTACTTCTTCTGGATCTTCGGCCTGCAGTCCAATCCGCCATGAACTCCACTAATGCCTGAGATTTGATCACTATTCTTGCAACAAAAGCTAACATGAATGGTGCAATCTCTGCAGCCCATTTTGCAATCCTCCCTATAGCTTCATGATTTTCAAACATGTCGCGAAGGGGTAAGGAGGTGGGCACTGTTATCTTGTGAGCTGTAAAATAATAACGAAGCTATCATGATGCCATTACTAGCACATAGTCTATCTTCTCCATTTCAGAGTAGAGCCACTTCGGCCTGTCAAAGCCTCCGATACATAGTATACCAGAAAATGCTACAATTTGTCATTTTCTTGCCTTTCTTGCACAAGTACGGCACTTACTGCCGAAGGGGATGCTGCTATGCACAGCAACAACTCAGCCTCCAGATCAGGGCTGGACAAGGTCGTGAGCTTTGTCAGATATTTCTTCAACTTGTCGAAGGCTTCCTGCTACTCCGTGCCCCATTTGAAAGGGTCGGATCCTTTTAGCATTTTGAAGAAAGGTAGGCTTTGCTCGGCTGATTTTGTGATGAACCGGTTCAAAGCTGCCAATCTCCCTACCAGGCATTGTGCTTGTTTCCTACTCTAGGGAGGTCTCATGTCAATTATTGCTTGAGTTTTTTGAGGATCTACCTCGATGCCCCTTCTCAAGACCAAGAGACCCAGCAACCTTCCAGATCACACACCAAATGCACATTTTTCTGGGTTTAGCTTTAGACCTGCACTTCATAGGTTTTCAAAAGTTTCTCGAAGGCCATCGAGGTGTTTGTCCTCTCTGATGCCTTTGACCACTATGTCTTTGATGTATACCGAGACATGTCACCCTAGCTGTGACTTCAGCAATGTTGTACCAACCTGGTGAAGGTGGCACCAGCATTCCGAAGGGCGAAGGCCATCCTTATGAAACAATATATACCGAAGGAGGTTCTAAAACTTGTTTTTTCCTCCTCCTCCTTCACCATCCAAACCTGGTGGTAACCAGAATATGCATCTAGAAAACTCAACATCTCACAGCTAGCAATGGTGTCCACCAGTTGGTCAGCAGAAAGTCATCCTTCAGACAAGCTCTGTTTAGGTCTGTGGAATCTACACACATCCTCCACTTGCCATTACTTTTCTTGACTAGCACCGGGTTGGCTAGCCACTCAGAATGCAATACTTCGTGCACCACTCTAGCATCAAGCAACTTCTGCACCCCAGCTTCGCTGCCTCTTCCCTCTCTTTTGAAGCCTTCCAAAGCTTTTGCTTCGTAGGCTTTGCATTCGAGTCTACATTTAGAGTATGTTGAATGTTTTTTTTGTTGACTCCTTGCAAATCCTTCGGAGACCAGGCAAAGACATCTTTGTTGTTGCGAAGGAACAATATCAACCTTTGCTCAGCTTCTTCTATGATTTATGTCCCGATGACAACTTTTTTGACTGGCCTATCTTGACACAGCAACACTTTCTTGTTCGGGCCTTGTGGTCTAGCCTTCACCCTCGTCTATACCTGTGGTTGCTCTTCGCGTTCTTCAGGATTCACCGAAGGTCCAGCCACTACATGGATATTTCACTGGCCCAGAGTGTTTCCCACTTCAATCCTACGGGACACTTGTTGATCTCCAAGCACCGTTATGACACCTGCTAGACTAGGCATCTTCATGCACAAATATGCATGATGCGGTATTGCTCCGAATGTATTTAGGACTCCCCGTCCGAAAATTGCATTATAGGGATAGTTGATATCAACCACATCGAAGGTGATGTCCTCCGTTCGAAAGTTTTACCCTTCGCCATATGACACTAGGATTGCTATCTTTCCCAAAGCATTGATTGCTTTTCCCCCGAAGCCTAGCAGCAGGGGCCTAGCCTGCTGAAGGTCACTTCATTTCAAGCCCACCCTGTCTAAAGCATCGACGAAGATGATATCTGCCGAGTTTCCATCATCTATGAGGATTTTGTGCACTTCATTTCCTGAAATGTTTGCTGTAATGATGAAGGCATCCGTATGCAAGTAATCTAGAACCCTCATGTCTTCCTGTGGGAAGGTAATGGGCACATGGGACCATTTTGAATGGATATAAGTAGGCCCTACACCAACATGGTTAACCCTTCGCACATATTCTTCGTTGCCTCTTCAATTCAGTTTCCTGATTAGATCATCCAGTAATTGCCAACACAACATTGTATGCACGGTTTACAGTGCCCACCGATCTGCTAGTTTCTGGAGGGGTTTGATTGCTAGTCTTGGCGGAGGTGGTGGGAGTTCTCCTTGGAAAGTCATCAGCTAACCAAAGTTCTGGTCCAACAGAGCCAAAGGCACAGGAATATATTGCTATGTTGGTGTAGCCATTGGTCGCCACTGCTTAACAAACGTTATATTTGGGCCGCAGATCTGAATGGATTCCCACGCTTCACCCTGTATGGAATGTGTGGCATGATGCACAATTCTTGCAGGATTGAAGGGTTGTTTTGCTAACATTTCCTTCATGGCCATGACCTGTGGGCACTACTTAGTCCTATGACCAGCACCATCACCATGCAACTCACAGTACAATGTGGCCGGGTCCCACGGGGCCTGTCCTCCTTGACCCCCTCGGCCTCCACGACCTCTAGCACTCCAGCCCCCTCGAGAACCCCCGCCTTGTGCTTCAATGAACTCTTGAGCGACCTCGATTGCTCCAGAGTCTATCTAGTTGATTTCTTTTTGTTTTGATGTGTATTCAAATGCTTCGGTCTGTCTCTGGACTGGCTAGCATTTGTGTCTCTGGTTGATGCATTTTCCTTTAGCATTTTTTACGTTTCCATCTCACTCTTTCTTCTAAGGTGGTCCAACTCAGACCTTGCTACTCCTCTATCTTATTGAAGAGGTCCTGCACACTCTTCGGCCTCTTGAGTGTAAGCTTTCCAGCCAAAAGCCCTCCTCTCATGCCCTAGATTGCAGCATCGATGATGGTGTCTTCGCTCAAGCCCTTCGCCTGGTAGCAAACATGTACGAAGCGACACATATAGCTCTATAGTGTCTCCATTGTCTGTTTCTTGAGTGCAAAAAGGTCACTGGTGGTAACCTTCTCTACTCGATTTCCTTGGAAATTACTATATAGAGTATTGCGTAACTGTGCCCTTGAGTAAATGGATCCTGGAGGCAACGCAAAATTCTACGACTTCGCTATCCTCTTGACTGTTAACACAAAGGCCTTCGCCAGTGTCATGTCGTCTCCTCCACCGGATTTAACTGCCGCCTCAAAACTCATAATGAACTGCTTCAAATCTGACTCTCCGTCAAACATTACCACCCTAAGCATCTTGAAGCCTGAAGGTCATTGTCAGTTCTGCAAGCCAACAGAGAGCGGTGATTCTAGATCACCCGCGCATGACCAATGCCAAAGGTCCTACATCGGTTGTGCTGCAACGGTTGGCAGAGGAGTCATGTGGCGAGTCGATACATCTACACTCTGCAATATGTAAATCTCTTCTTGAATTTTCTCCAGTGTTCTTTTGGTCTTGTCGGCTCGCCAGCAATACTCCACGGCCTTCTGACTCGCTGCCAAGCTATCCAGCGTGCGCTTTTTCTGTGCAATCTGCCTCTCCAATTCTTCGGCTTCTAGCCTGGCTGCTCTTTCCTCTTCTATCTCATCTTCATCTTCATATTCTTCAAAGTTACCAAGGTCATCCTTCTCTTTGACAACATGTGTCTTTCCCTTTTCTCCTGCTGAAACCTCGAAGCAGGCGTGAAGGTTAGCTTCTACCATTCGCACTACTGCCGTTGCATCTTCCTGGAGAGCTACTTCATGACGATCTCCATCCTCTGGGGACACCACATTCACATCATCATGTCCTTGCTGGCTGCCATTAGCTCCACCGTTCGAAGTGTTGACCAGCTCCAACACTGCTGAAGGGGGTGTTTATGCCGAAGCTCCTGCTAGAATCAGCCACTTCGGCAATGTTGCCGATGTACCGAGTGGTTTCATCTTATTTTTAAGTGGCGTGGCTTCGGATTGTTCGATTCCCATAGACGATGCCAACTGTTTGTTGCTAAGTCGCCAAACACCAAACCAGGGGAAGTCTTCAGCCAAGAGAGAGAGAGCCGAAGGCGGCAAGATGCGACATGTGTTTATGGGGAGATGTGTAGTCTCATTATTGTGTCGCATCAGTCACAGTGTCAGCCTATTTATATTCTGTACTCAACCACTACACGACATAATTTATAGCATTACCCCCCTAACTGCCACATTCCTGGGATATTCGGGGGTATTTTGGTACCATTAAGTACATTTGCCCATTTACAATTATAACCCAGACCGCTACATGGGCTTCGATGGGTGCGCGCGTTCGCCCGAGCCCCCATAAGGCCTGTCACAAATAGACCTTCAGGGCACCTTCGACTAGCCTTGACGCTGCGTCCCGAGTCACCCTTTGGTTTCCATCCGAAGGCCCGCTAGAGACTTCGCCTGCGTTGTTACTCGACATCGTGGGTCGACCTTCGGTCTTCGTCCGAAGGCCCGCCAGAGGCTTCACCTGCACTTCCTAAAACACAACTGCATTATTCGTCAATGTACGACCACTAGTGGACTTCGACTCACCATCCGAAAGGGGCACGTGAGACCATTCCCCAACAATCACTATGTTAAAGAGACCATATTATGTCACAGTTAATATGATTTCCTGTGATGTTTATCTATATTCCTGTCATGCTATTTTATTCATGTTTTCTATGAAATGAATATGTTTACATGATAGAATAGCTTCCCTTCGAAAAATTAAGAGTAATTGATGTCCTTCCAATAGCTGCACCTACATAGGTTTTGATCATTGTTTCGTAGGTCTGCCAAAGTAAGATGCCATCATTTATCTTAACCAGATAGATTGGATGTAGGATATCCACATGCATGGTGTTGGTTTACTTAAAGCTATCAAAACGGTTTTGGGGTTTAGGGCATGGAGTTGGGCATCGAGGCATTCAATCCCACCCAACAAAAAAGAGTCACATAGGGATGTAATTAGCACATTGTTACTTACCTATATCACTAGGTTTGTAGCAGTGATGCCAAAGCTTAATAGAACTTAGATGAATATGGATCTTGATCCGCTATATGTCGTTAGAGGGAGACGGTTTCAAAACTTATAATGGGAGCATCTTTTGTTAAGCTATTTAATTATAGATTTACATAAACATAGTGTTGAACTTTGCATGTTTATTGCTGTTGTAGATCATGGCACCTACTGTTAACATCAATTCTAGTTTTAATTTGTGTTTGATTCTTCAAAAAGAAAAACTTTCTAGAACAAACTTCAGATTGGTATATAAATCAGAAAATTATTCTCAAACAAGAGAAAAACGAGTATGTTCTATAGGTTCCTTATCTTTATGAACCAGCTGATAAAGCCTCTGCCGCTGATCGAAGGGCTTACGAGAAGCACACCAATGATTCACTTGATGGTAGCTATCTCATGCTTGCCACTATGTCCTATGACCTTCAGAAGCAATATGAGAACACGGATGCTCATGATATGATTGTGGGACTCCGAGGCATATTTGAGAACCAAGCTAGGGCCAAGAGGTTCAACACCTCCAGGTCCTTGTTTATGTGCAGGTTGACAGAAGATAGTCCAGTCAGTCCTCATATGATCAAGATGATTGATTACATTGAGAGTCCAGAAAAGCTTGGTTTTCCCCTTAGCCTTGAGTTGGCTACTGATGTGATTCTCCAGTCACTCCCTACAAGCCGTTCATTTAGAATTTTCATATCAGTAGCATGGAGAAGAGCATGGCTAAATTGCATGTGATAACGGTTCAGAAAGATAGCAATAAGAGAAAGCGCAAGGTAAAGGCTAAAGCTTTAGATGAGATCTCGAGCTCAAAGCCTAAGTCCATTGGTAAGTCCAAGGCTGGCCCCACTGCTGCTAATACATGTCACCACTGCCATAAGCCTAGCCATTGGTGGCGGAACTGCAAGCTGTACTTGGAAGAACTCAAAAAGAAGAAAGGAAGTGAGACTTCCGCTTCAGGTATAAATGTTAGAGAATTTAATATTGCTACTTTTCCTAAAGACTCATGTGTATTCGATACTAGATCGATGATTCATACTTGCAAATCGTTGCAGGTACTAAAAAGGACTAGGAAGTGCGCGAGAGGCGAGATGGATGCTCGCGTCGGCAATGGTGCAAAAGTTGTTGTGTTGGCCATCAGGGTTTATCCCTTATCACTACCCTCGGGATTAGTTTTGGAATTAAATAATTGTTATTACATTCCTGTCTTGGGCAAAAACACTATCTCTTCTTCATGTTTGGGAGAAGATGATTATGACTTCATAATAAAGAACAAGTGTTGTTCTATTTATTTGAATGGTATGCTCTATGGTATTTGTCCATTAGTCAATGGATTATATATTCTAGGTCTTGAGGATGTCTTTATCTATAACATTAATGCGAAGAAGCCTCGGCTTAATGATTTGAATCTCACTTTTATTTGGCATTGTCGCTTAGGTCATATAAATGAGAAGCGATGCAAAGGCTCCGTAAAGGTGGTCTTCTCACTACATTTGATTTTGAATCATTTGATACATGTGAATGTTGTTTACTTAGCAAAATGACTAAGACACCTTTCACTGGTCAAACTGAGAGGGCGATTGAATTGTTGGCCCTTGTACATACAGATGTATGTTGACCAATGAGTTCTACATCTAGAGGTGGTTTTCAGCACTTCATTACTTGTACCAATGACTTTAGTAGATATGGTTACATCTACCTAATGAGGTACAAATCTGAATCCTTCAAAAAATTTAAGGAGTTTCAGAATGAAGTAGAAAATTAACTTGGCAAGACAATTAAATTTCTGGGATTGTTCCACAGTTGACTCCACCGAAAATGCCTCATTGGAATGGGGTGTCTGAACGGAGAAATCAGACTTTGCTTGACATGGTTCAGTCTATGATGAGCCAATCTGATATTCCATTATCCTTTTGGGGATACGCTCTAAAAACTATTGTATTCACTTTAAAAAGGGTTCCACCTAAAGCTGTAGAGAAGACACCATATTAGATACTAACTGGGAAGCGTCACGAGTTGTCTTTCCTTAAGATCTGGGGTTGTGAGGCCTATATAAAACATGTGATATCTAATAAACTCACTCCCGAATCAGATAAGTGCTTATTTGTGGGGTATCCTATGGAAACTAAAGAATATTATTTCTATAATAGGGAAGAAGGAAAAGTGTTTGTTGTCTGGAATGGTGTTTTCCTAGAGAAAGAGTTTCTCTCAATGAACATTAGTGGGAGCACAGTGCAACTCGAAGAGATTTGGGAACCATCAGAAAGCGTTTCAGCTCGTACTAAACCACAGCTGGATATGCAAAATGTTGCAGAACCCATTTTGGAGACACTAACCCCATGTTGGTCAGAAAGGGCCAGTCGTGCACCTGACAGGTTTATGTTCCCAATCACGGAGCAACGCGACATAATATTGTTGGATAATGATGAACCTAAGACCTTATCACTCTTGGTTTTAATGGACAAAACCAGATACGACTTATGTGTGCCCAGGATGTTCAACACACATAAGGATGTCACAGGTGAAGTAACAAAAGCAATACTTTTATAAAATAAACGTTAAACTCTTATAGCAATTGACATATATTATCTTCTATGTAGATATCTGCAGTGGAACAGAAGCACTGGTGCCCAACAACAGCGTAGGCAACAGACCGAGAGACACGCACCTAGAACGTCACAACCTCATCTTGATAGTCTTCAACATTTTAATTCATTGAGCAGCACCATACATGTCGCATGGCATAGGAAAAATAGAAAGTGTGAGCACATGACATGCTCAGCAAGTGTGGGAAAGATAATGATATGTAGGCTTACAATAATAATAGGCTAACACATGGTATATTTGCGTAAGTGCGAGTAAAGAAAACAGTAATGTAATTCAAAAGCATTAAGTAGTTGTTAAGTGAATATACCCTAACAACCCGATAGCAAACCGTCCAAGGTTAACAATCCCATAAACCATAACCAACTTGTACCCCTGTATTATACCATAACCATCTAATCAAGTGAGGATCTAAGTCTCCCACAACCGAGGGCATTGCTGTTATTACAGTTTTACACTTTGCAGAAGTTGTCCAACTTTTAGCCATGAGTTGTGATATCCATGTTGCCATGTTACCTAGACACTTAACACACATCATTGGCGTGCCATCAGGAGATCACTACGAAGTATTGTCCATCAATTAGGTCCTGGTACCCCAACGAATGCCAGTCAGGTGTCTAATTGATATGCTAAGCCTTACCCATATCGGCCTCATGTTTGAATGGTATTTCTTGGGTTGTTGCTCCTCGAATCGGTCCTTATATGTGACACTTGGGAAAAAGACTATCCAATCAAAAAATAACTAACAAAACCTAACACATCTGCTTGGAATGTGTCATTGGATGAACACCATAAGCGGGGATCCTGAGGGACCCCCTTTGAGATTCGGCCGGGGGGCTGATTCTGGATCTAGCTCGTACGTGGGGTTAATGCGAATGTGTGGGACTTAGGCGGGACGAATGATCATCGGGTGGTAGGAGTAAATGCATAAGGGATTTAAACAGGTTCGGGCTGTACGGAAGCGTAATACCCTACTCCTGTGTGTCTGGTGTGTTATTAATGCTCTTGGAATGCCTTTCTCTGGATCTCTGTGTTACAAGGTTTTTTGGTCTCTTGTTGGCTTGTTCATCTCAGCCTGAAGTCTCTAACTCCAGTGAAGGTGTTTCTGAACTTGTCTTTCAACAAAGTGCTCCTCCGTTTTATCTACCGAGGGGAGGCCCTCCGGGGTGTGCCTAGGATGGGGGCACAAGTTCCCATAAACCATAAATGGAAAACAATCATCATGGGTCTACAGTTTGATGTTACAGGGGTTGAAAATGCGTTCCTTGGATGGTCCCGTCGATCTTTACGCCCCAACTTTAGCAGGTGCAGGGGGGGCCCACCGGCCAGCTACTAAGTATCCTCTCATGCTCGTCCAGTCAGAGTGGGTCTGACTCGGTCTGACACAGCAGGGCGATAGGCGATACGCCTCGAGCCCATCGATGATATCTTCAAGCCGTCTTTCTCCTTGGGCCCCGCGAAGGACATGCAATGGGACTCGTCGCATTAATTGTGCTCACGCCTCCTTGCCAGGCGGCAGCAGGGACTGACGTACTCAGTACGACAGGCGTGGGGGGAGTGGTTGGATATGACTGGCCACGCTCCCCCTTAAATGCAGCATCGGGCCTCCCACCGATCGACACCTCATCGCGGAACCCTTGCGGGGTCCACCGGCAAGGGGCTTCTTAGATCCTCGGGGAACTCTGGGTACTCGGGGACCAACTGTTCTTGGCCCCGAGCACCCCCTCCCGGGCCTGGCTCTTCTCGGGTCCTCGAGGAACTCTGGGTACTCGGGGACCAACTGTTCTTGGCCCCGAACACCCCCTCACAGACTTGGCTCTTCTCGGGTCCTCGGGGAACTCTGGGTACTCGGAGACCAACTATTCTTGGCCCCGAGCACCCCCTCCTAGATCTGGCTTTTCTCAGGCCCTCGAGGAGATGGTCCCCGCGGAATGGCGCCATGTGGCACTGCGCTGTCCTAGCCTCGGGACTCGGGAACCCCTGGTTCCCATATCACCGACAGTAGCCCCGGGGCCCATCGACAGACGATGGCCCAGAGACTGTGGATAGGGCCCTTTTTCTTCGAGGCCGAATCACAGCATTGGTGCCACATGTCTTTCTGTCGCCCGGTGCTGAAATCTTTGCGGGCCTTGCAATTTTTTGGCCCAGGCTCTCGGTATAGCCCAAGGAGGAACCGAAAGGGCGCGTGCCCTTCCGACTTTCAAGGAAAGTGATGATGAGGTGGGAGGCGCGCCTGGCAACCGTGCGGATCGAGGGAGATGCGCCTTGCATATTGCACCGAGGAATAAGGCATTTGAACTCCCAGCGACAGAAAAAGGGGAGGGGCAATGAACCGTTACCCCCTCGTTCGCCATTCTTGCATTTGCCATTTCTTGCCTTCGTCTTTCTTGCCCACTGGGAGCCTTCTCTCCAGCCCTCAGTGCACTTTGTCTCTAGTCTCCTCCAGCGCACTTCCCACCCCCAAAAATGCTAAGGGTAGGAAGCGGCCGTCGGGAAGCGTCGAGTGCCAGCGGCATCCTACCGAAGTCTTGCCTCCTGAACGAGGAAGGCGCAGAGAATGTTCGAAAGCTGATGGTCCCCGCTGGCCAGCGGTGAGTGTCGGTGGTGACACCGGCCACCCATCCGCCCACCCCACGTAGGCACGAGCATATCGTAATCTTCGCCTCCTACGTTGCCGTAGGTCTCGTGCCTCCATTCTCACAGGTCTTCTTGCAAGTGCTGGACACTTACAGTGTCTAGCTGGCCCACCTGAGCCCAAACTCAGTGGTCATCCTGGCGGTCTTCGCCCACCTTTATGAGATGTTCGTGGGGGTGCCGCCGTCGGTCACGCTCTTTCGGCATTTCTTCATCCTTCGAGTGTCCAGGAAGAAGAAGGGGTCGGACGACGTGGAGGTTGTGGGCTGCAGTAACTTCCGCTTGCGGGAGGGATTCGACGACGCCTACATCCCATAGCTGTTGCGTGGCACGTGGGACGACTGGCACTGGGACTGGGTCTACGTCGACGTCAGTCCCCACGACCGCCTCTCGCTGCCCCGATCGCCGGTGGAACCCAACAAACTGGTTTGGGAGTCCGCCCCCACGGAGGATGCTCGCCTGCGCCCGGTGCTAAACTGCATTGAAGACCTGCACCGGGCAGGGCTTACCTCGCTCATGGTGGTCGGTAACTTCCTGCATCGCCGGCTGGCGCCCCTGAGGGAACGCGCCCGCTTCACCTGGATGTACACGGGGCCTCATGACTTGACGAGGACGTGCGTAGGCAAGGACAGGGACCGCGACAAGGGGGCACTAGCGACGCTGCTTAAGGTGGTGACCAGCGTTGAAGACCTTGCCTGGGCGGTCCTGCCACGCGAGGACCTGGCGCTTTGCACAGACCAGAGCCGGGCGGCTCTGCAAGAGTCGATGCCAGCCTTTGATGCCCAAGGGCCGATTGACCGCCCGGGGCGCTGAGACCCCGGGACTCTGCACATCCCCGGGGCGGACGACAATGGAGGGCAGGGCGACGCCACCTACGACAATAGGCCACCGTGCCGAGGCGACAAGGGGAAGCGTCCCCGGGTGTTTATCCCCCAACCATCCTCATCCTCTTCGTCACCGTCACCTCCGCAATCCCCATGCTGAGGACCCCGGCCGATGGCTGGCGGTGTGACGGCTGGCGGCCGAACTGGCAGAGCGCGACCAAGCATCGAGGAAGCGCGCCGGCGAGCTGGCCGCTCACAAGGAGCAACTTGCCCAGCGCGAGCGGCAGGTTGCCTCATGGGAGGAGGCGGTCGGCAAGAGGGAGGAAGCCGTGTGGTCTGCACAGGTGGACCTCTATCGCCAGGCTAATGATCTTGAGCGTGGCTGCGCCGACGTTCTCCACCGGGAGGAGCAGGTCGCACTGCGTGAGACGAATACTGATTTGGCATCGTCAGCACTTGCTGCCTAGGAGGAGACCGTCGCCAACCAGGAGGCAGGCCTAACCGCCCAAGAGCAGGCCATCGAGTCCTGGGCTGAGCGAGTGGAGCAGGTCCAGATCGAGGTGGCTGCCCAACTCGAGGAGGTACGGACCGCGATGGACGCCCCTGCCAGCACCGCCGACGGCAAACGTCTTGAAGCTAAGAAAGCTGTGGAGGACCTTAATGCCGTCCACGAAGAGCAGACGAATGTCAAGGCAATGATGCAGGATGTCCTTCGGTGGGCACAGGACTCCGTGGTTGCGGCCGGTCTCGAGTTCGTATCTGTGGGTTCCCAGGGGCTGGAAACGCTAGGCCATCTCGCCCTTGGGTTCTCGGAGATCGCCCGGTGCCTCGAGGCTCTCCCTGCCGCTGTCTAGGAACTGGCAACCCAGGAGGGGCATGCGCTTGCCCAAGGTGTGGCCGAGCACGTTCTCGCCTGCTACCGCAGCCACCAAGGTGGCAGAATTTTTTGTGTGGGAGCCGGCCCCTGGCAGTGATAGCAGCGGCGATGCGTGTCCTCCTTAGCCTGTAAAAAGTTAGGAGTTTTGTTTTTTTGAAAGTTGTAAATATGGGAGTGATTCCCTTCTGAATGGTTCCTTTCAGTATAATAGAAGCCATCCTTCGAATCAAACTCCGTTTTGTGCTTGTTCTTCCTTGATGTTGTTTGTATTGATGTCCCGAGAGGCACTGGCCAAGCCGAACACCGGCAGTTTACCCTTGGGAACAAGGTTGCCCCGGCACTCTTGTTCGAGCAGTGGGACCACCCGAGTATCCAGCCCCTGAGCCCTCACGTGGGATCTGGTGCTAAGGGCGCACAGCCCCAGGCGCTTGCAAGTACGCGGCTGCTAAGTCAAAAGACAGACACAAATTTCTTTGCTCGGGAAACGAGTCCACCTGGCATGGTACACGCCACCACCTGCGAACTCTCAAACAAATAGACCAGAGACGCGCGCAGGCGGAAATGCAACCAAGACTCCCCACGGTTCGGTGGTGTCCGGGGTAGGACTGACCAGGCCGAGCACCGACAGCCCGCCCCCAGGGTCTAGGCGGTCCCGACCACTCATGTTCGAGCAGTAGAACCACCCGAGAACCCCAAGGGCTTGGTAGTGCTCGGGGTACTGCCATGCCAGACGGGCACCACAGCCACCATAAAGGACCTAGGTCAGCCATCGCCGCATGTGTGGTACACCGACTACTGTTTGTATTTGTCGTTCCAGAAAAGTGAACACAAGGGCGGGGTTTTGCGCGCGAGGAGACTGCCTCGCCGAACAGATGAGCATACGAGGGTCCCGAGGATAACTCGGGAACAATAGTTTATTGCGTATGTATGAAAGGAAATTCATATGACTTTAGTGACTCACCGAGTCGGTGTCAGCCAGCTAGTTGACCAGGCCTGGAAAGGCTAGATGCCCAGAGCTTGGGGCGCCCGGGAACATGGATTCTCTTGTGCAGAGCGCTTTAGCCCCCAGGTCGTCCTTTCCGCACCCGAGCACTGCAAACCTGGTAATGAAACAAGGGGCTAGGTGGTTCCAACCACTCATGTCCGAGCGGTAGGATTACCTGAGGACCCCAGAGGCTAGGCAGCGCCCTGGGCATTGAGGCCCTTGTGTTCGGGCTGCTTGGTTCTCGATCATTTATCTGTAAGCTTAAAAATAGGCAAAGATTCTTTGCTTGGTGCGCTCTGTCAGTGTGGTACTCATTATAGCCTGCTCTCATTTTTGACCCGCGACCTCTAGAATGCCCAGACCGGCGAAGTGTACAGACAGAGATACGACCAAGAGGTCCCAAGGTTCGGTGGTGCCCGGGGTAGGACTGACCAGGCCGAGCACTGATAGCCCGCCCCTGGGGTCTAGGCAGTCCCGACCACTCATGTTTGAGCGGTAGGATTACCCGAGAACCTTAGAGGCTCGGTACTGCTCGAGGTACTGCCATGCAGCCGAGCACCACAGCCTACCACAACAGACTTAGGTTAGCGATCGCGGCCTGCGCTGCATACCGACCGGCATCCATTTTTATCAGTGGGAAAATGAGAGAGAGCTTATTTTTCTCGCACGAGTCGAGCATCTTACCAAGCAGATTAAACATATGGATTCCAGAAGAAAACTCAGAATGAGAGTAACATGGACGTATATTAGTGATTTATACAGAAGTGACAAAAATAAATAGCAAGTGCTAACTTACGCGGTGGGTGGCAGCCCCCGGCCAATTTGGGCAGGGGGAAGGCCCCTAACCTGGTTGGCCCGAGCACAAACACGCCCACCTATGGATAAAATTTGCGAAGATGCTCGATGTTCCACACATTTAGGAGAGGCTGCCCGTCCTCTGTGGCTAGCCGAAACGAGCCATGCCGCGGGGCACCGGTCACGATGAAGGGGTCTTCCCACATGGGGGAGAGTTTATTCTTTCCTTTGCGCATCTGGGCATGTCGGAGAACCAAATCCCCAACCTCGAGTGACCGGGCCCGGACGTGGCGCTGATGGTAGCACCTCAGGTTCTGCTGATATCTGGTGGCTCGGATGGCTGCTCGTCGCCGACGCTCCTCCAAGTGCTCGACGTCATCGCGTCTTCGTTTTTCTTGTTCGCCCTCTGAGTATACATTCACACAAGGCGAGCCGAGCGTAAACTCAGAAGGTAGGACCGCCTCGGTGCCGTAGACGGGGAAGAAAGGCGTCTCCCCGGTGGCCTGGCTTGGCGTGGTCTGGTTGGCCTATAACACAGCAGGTAGATCATTGATCCACCCTTTCCCATGCTTTGCAAGCATGTCGTAGGTTCGGGTTTTGATCCCCTTCAGTATCTTGGCATTTGCGTGCTTGACTTGCACTTCTCGGATGAAGCCGGCATCAAGGAGCTTGTTGACTTGCTCCCGAATGAACTCCTGGCACTCAGGCGCCTGTCAGCAGATCTTCTGCCTCACCGGCCATGCGTCTGGGCGCACAGCAAGGTGGTGCTCGATCACCTCCCTAGGGATCTCGAGCATATTTGACGGCTGCCATGCAAACACGTCACCATTAGCCCGGAGGAAGGCAACGAGCGCGCTTTCCTATTTGTCGTCAAGGCTACAACTGATTCTGGTGACCTTAGACGGGTCTTCGCCCACCGCGACCTCCTTCATGGGGATGGAGGCGTTAGCGGCGAGTCGGGATTTGGATGAAGAGGGTCCCGGACCCCCTGGCTGTCCTTCGACCTCGGCTCGAGCAGAGACCAAGGCCGAGTATAGCTGCTTGGCGCAGGAGACGGTGCTGCCAGTTTCGGCAGGCACGGAGATGGGGCCAGTCTGGCCCAGCTTCTTTACTATGAGGTAGGTGTAGTGTGTCACCACCATAAACCTGTTGAGCGCCGGGCGCCCGAGGATTGTGTTGTAGGGGAGGGGGACCTCTGCGACGTCGAAGATGACGTTCTCTGTCCAAAAGTTGTCCCAGCTCCCAAAGGTAACTGGTAGCTCGACCTTCCCGAGGGGTAGTGTGTGTCCCGGCGTCACCCCATAAAAGCGGAGTGACGGCTTTAGGCGCTTCGGAGGCACCTACAGCTTCTTGAACGCCTCCTGGGACAGGAGGTTCAGGCCTGCACCCCCGTCGATCAGCACTCGGCTGACCTTCACATTGCAGATGGTGGGGGACACTACTAGAGGCAGTCGCCCCACCCTGCAGTACTTGCGGGATGGTCCGCCTGACAGAAGGTGATCGGGGTCTCCGACCACTTGAGGGGCCTTGCGGCCGCAGTGCCCGGGGTTGCCAAGCACACCTCACGCCGCATTGTTTTGAGGCAGCGGTGAGAAGCAGGCGTGTAGGCGCCTCTATCGATGAAGGCAACGGTGTGCTCGGGCTCTTGAAACCCGAGCTCTTGATTTTTGGGGGTGCCTTTGTCATCGCCACCCTTACGGCGCTCCTCGCGCACCTTCTAGCGCCGCTCCATGAGACCCTTAACTGACCGGCACTCAGTGAGGTCGTGCCAGTTGGTTTTGTGGATTTCGCACCTTCTAGCAGGCTTTTTGTCGACAGCCGCCTGGCGTGCCGGCCTGCGGGCAGCGCCCTCTGCCAGCAGGACAAGGGCAGCGTCACGCTTCTTCCTCCTTTTCTTTTCCCACTTATTGGAGTGGGAAGGACTTGCTTTGTTGGCTGTGGGTTGCTCGGGGCGCGAGACATGCCACGCTCGAGCTTCTGCCGCCTTGGCGCACTTGTCGGCCAGTGCGAAAAGCTCCGTGGTGGTCTCGACTTTGTGCGTGCCTAGCTTTTTGAGCATCGGCTCGTCGCGGATGCCCTGCCGAAAGGCGACAATGACGGCGTGGAGGGTGATCCGCGGGATGGTGTTGCGGACCTGGCTAAAACATTGTATGAACCACCTCGGCATCTCTCCCTCCTGCTGCTTGACGGCATGGAGGTCGCACTCTAGGCCGGGGCGCGTGAAAGTGCCCAAAAAGTTCACCACAAACTGGTGGCACAGATCATCCCAGGAGCAAATATAGCCTGGGGGTAAGTTCATAAGCCAAGAGCGAGTAGAACCCCCTCAAGGCTACGTGAAAGTAGTTGGCCATCACCTTTTCGTTCCCGCCCGCCACTTGGACGGCGGTGGTGTAGATATTAAGGAACTCGACGGGGTCGATCGACCCGTCGTACTTCACCAGTAGTTCAGGCCAGAACTTCGTGGGCCAGTTGACCCGACGGAGCTCGGCGGTGAAGGCTCGGCAGCCCGTGCCATATCCCTCGACGCCGGCTATGCCCTTGGGGGGTGAACGCCGGTGCGCCGAGGAACCCCGGCGGCCACGGGCCGGCATAGAGGAAGCTTGGTCCTCCGCCTCAGCATCGCGCCGGGACTCCCGGAGGCGCTTGAGGGTGACACGCGCATCTTCGACGGCCCTCCACTAATTGAGGTGCAAGCGGAGGTCCTAAGCTCCCGTCGTGACCAGGGGGCGGCACTCCGTCTGGAGCCCCCCCAACCAGTTCTGCCGCCAGCCGAAGATGGTCCGGCTCTTGTTGCACCGTGGAGGGAGGTGGCACAGGAGCTTTGGGAAAGTACTTTCCGATGAGCCGTGCCCACCAGTCGACCACCTCCCGAAGCCAACAGCCCTCTGGTGTTTCCCACGTTGCCTGGACAGGCAGGTGCCTAAGGAGTGCTTGCACCGCAAGCAAAGCACTGCTAGGGCTAGTGTCATCGAAGTTGAGTTTACGCCGTATCGACGCGTGGTGTTGTCAGGATGTCGACCTTGCAGCAGGGACGATTACTGCTTGCTGCGGGTTTGGCGGCCCGCTCGTGGTAGCCACAGCCTTGCTGGGCCCAGCGCCATTGTCCCCGATATAGGGAGGCACCGTACGGGCCGACTGCTGACGCTACTGAGGGCCCAGCAGGAGCCAGGGCCCCCTGGGCCTCGTTTTCCACTTCTTCACTCGAGTTCGAGTCGGTGCGCTGAGGACGATGTCCGCCCACCACTTTTCCTGGAAAAAGCAAGGCGGATTCAAGGATGCAACCCCCTTACTTGGCGCACCAGCTGTCGGTGGATGAACACCGCAAGCGGGGATCCTGAGGGATGCCCTTTGAGATTCGGCCAAGGGGCTGATTCTGGATCTACCTCGTATGTTGGGTTAATGCGAATGTATGGGACTTAGGTGGGACGAATGATTGTCAAGTGGTAGGAGTAAATGCACAAGGGATTTAGACAGGTTCGGGCTGCACAGAGGCGTAATACCCTACTCATGTGTGTATGGTGTGTTATTAATGCTCTTGGAACACCTTTCTCTAGATCTCTATGTTACAATGTTTTTTGGTCTCTTGTTGGCTTGTTCGCCTCAACTTGAAGTCTCTAACTCCAGTGAAGGTGTTTATGAACTTGTCTTTCTACAAAGTGCTGCTCCCCCCTTTTATCTACCGAGGGGAGGCCCTCCGGGATGTGCCCAGGACGGGGGCACAAGTTCCCGTAAACCATAAATGGAAAACAACCATCATGGGTCTACAGTTTGATGTTACAGGGGTTAAAAATGCGTCTCTTGGATGGTCCTGTCGGTCTTTACACCCTAACTTTAGCAGGTGCAGGGGGGCCCACCGGCAGCCACAGAGTATCCTCTCATGCCCGTTCGGTCAGAGTGGGTCTGACACGGTCTGACGCAGCAGGGCGACAAGTGATACGCCTCGAGCCCATCGACGATATCTTCAAGCCGTCTTTCTCCTTGGGCCCCACGAAGGACATGCAATGGGACTTATCGCATTAATTGAGCCCACGCCTCCCTGCCAGGCGGCGGCAGGGACTGACATACTCAGTACGACAAGCGTAGGGGGGAGTGGTTGGATGCGACCGGCCACGCCCTCCCCCCCCCCCCTTAAATGCAGCATCGGGCCTCCCACCGATCAACACCTCATCGTGGAGCCCTTCCGGGGTCCACCGGCAAGGGGCTTAACAGGTCCTCGGGGAACTTTGGTTACTCGGGGACCAACTGTTCTTGGCCCCAAGCACCCCCTCCCGGACTTGGCTCTTCTCGGGTCCTCGGGGAACTCTGGGTACTCAGGGACCAACTGTTCTTGGCCCTGAGCACCCCCTCCCGGATCTGGTTTTTCTAGCCCTCAGGGAGATGGTCCCCGTGGGATGGCGCCATGTGGCACTGCGCTGTCCAGGCCTTGGGACTCGGGAACCCCTGGTTCCCATATCACAGACAGAATGTATCCACAAGCTCACCACATAAACCACCATTATCAAACTAACTCCTTGCCCAAGTCCTAGGGTTCTATGTTACTAAAACAAGTTCATCATCACCATTGCATATATCCTCCAAACATGTATAGGACACTTCCCAACATCCCAAAAGCATAGCTTAGCAAATCTACCTAAGAGACTCATATCAACTACCCCTTAGGCTTCAAGGAATGTAAAGGAAGAACAAGGTAAACCCTAACATATACCCATCAAGTTGATAGACATTGCATGCGATTTTGTAAAACAAACATTTAAAACATAGTTTCAAGATGATCAAGGACACTTTCCTTTTACTGGTGCTTAGTGTTGTCGAAATATTGGTCTTGAAGTCCCTCAAACTATCTGGAATGCTGTCAACTAATCACAGGAGCTACCGACAAACAACACAAAGCAAACACTAAGAGCAACATACCAAACATCATTAAAACACTTTAAAAACACTATAATTAGGTATGATTTTAGAAATATTTAGATGCAAGAATCATCTAAATCGGGGTTAAGATGAAAAGAGTATAGCTTTCGGGAGATGGATTAGGCTGAAAAGGAAATGCTAATTTACCGGAACTATCTTCCAATGGGATTAGGCTTTATTGCACAATCACTGCGTTAGGCTTGAAAATATGATTGTGCAAGATTCAAGAAGTGTAGGGCAGACTAGACTTCACTGACTAGGCTAAGGAGAATGATGTGGTGCTGACTTGGGATGCTATACAAATATCTATCTTGGATTAAAGAAGGGATAAGCTGAGATCTAGTCTCGACCACCCATGATGGATCAAATGGCCAGAGGTTGCGCTTCTAGGTTCAGGATACTACCGGTGACTCTGTGTGGCAGTGGGGTTCGGGTTTCGTCATAGATGGCGATCGGGCTCGTAGCCACTACCATCGAGTTCGGGTTTTGATGGCATTTCAGTTAAATGAGGGAAGCATGGCGTAGAACGCGAAAAGACTAACTCAGCGGTATGGATGGTTTTGGAAGGGTCATCTGAGGTAGTGGCAAAATAGCGATCACTATTGCTAGGTTTGGTGGTGACCATAAACAGACGCAGCAAGAAGATGCTCGTGTTCCCTGAGATTGGCTATGAAGTTTAAGAAACCGTCTGAACAGAGACGTTCATATGTCCTAGGAACACAATGCTACAGCATGGTTTTTGGTAGATCATCCCCTGAGAGGAAGAATGATCAGCGGAGATGAGATGGGTGACGGTTGCGACATGCTATGGTTGGCAATCGCATTCTGGTCGTGTCGCTACACAAATGGGGATGGGCTCCTAGCATTATATAGAAGTCTTGATGGGACACGTTGTGACATGGTTGGTGCATCCATACGACTTTTGGATTAATGGGGAATGTGATTGCAAATCCGGTGCGTGTCCAAAAATCGGACAGTGAGCATGTCGACCTGAATTCCGGTAGTTTGGCTGCTCTACTAGCAACCGTGGTTGGTGAGGGCATGGGGAACATCATGGGTCATGCGCTAGTATAAGGGCTTGGCGATTTGACCTCTGTCAGCCTGGAACGTCGATGCCAATCGGTGATGGTGCGGCTGTCCCATCGAGATCAGGCTTTGGCAGGGCTAGGGCTTGGTTAGGGATTTATTATGATGGTAAAACAGTAATAAGGGAGGAGAAGAAGATGTCTTCACCTTGCTTCGATGGTCGAAAAAGGAGGATTCGCGCAGATGACGATGTAGCGCATCACCAGCAGCGTCGGTAGCGGCTATAGTGAACGGCGGTGCACAGACAGGGCAACAGCGGTGTCTAGGGTTTGGGGCGTGTAATAGGGGTAGGAGAGGGTGTGCAACTCCTATTTATAGGGCTAGAGGTGACTGGTTGAGGTGGAGTCCAACCCGGATACTAATCGGGTTCGAATTCGAGTTGGTTAGGACTTCCTTTTTCGCAGCTATCTATTCTGAGGATGATATCTCCATCGTCCGGACACAAAATTGGACATTTCATAATAGTAAATTGTAGTACTCTAAAAGATCTACAACTTTGGTATTCATTGAAACGTCTGAAAACGCCATATTGATTTTCAAAAATGCACCACATAATAAACTGTTTGAACTCAGACTTATCTACGCAGAACTGATTTCAAGGGACATAACTCCTAGCTCCAATGGCATGGGGAGATTGAGTTCATGGGTGACCCGGTTTCGATTTGAGCTCGATCCCACTTAGAGATAAGGCGTTCTCGGCCATGATTCTTGCTTAACCACAGCTGGCAAGCTTCTAGAAGTCCTTCTCCTTCGTATGCGCATCGGTTTGCTCCTTGGCCTGTGGGTAGCTCAGGCTTCATCGGTGACACAGCACGATGGAGTGAGAGAGTGAGGGAAAGGGAGTTAGAGGTTGGGGATGAGCTTGGCGGGCCAGATGGTGGAGCTGAGCTAGGTTGGAATAGGGAAAAGAGAGGGAAAGAGAGAAAGAGAGAGGTGGGCTTCGGTCCATATAACTCTAGAGGCTTTTCTATCCTTTTCTATTTTCCCTCATGTATTTACACATGTATATTTATACATACAATGTATATACCACATATATATATTATACTAGCTCACAAAATCAATCATTCAATCAAGCAATCAAATATATACACATATATACATTGAGGATTATATAGTTTTGTAAATTACTTTATTTCCTTGGAAAAGTTTTAATTTGTTGATTTTAAGAATTTGGGTTGTTATAGTTTGTTTCTGAGTTAGGTGTGGTGCCTATTGCTTCTAGTCTAATGAATCTCTATTGTGATAATAGTGGAGCTATTGTGCAAGCCAAGGAACCTAGGTCGCACCAGAAGTCCAAGCACATATTGTGGTGCTATCACCACATTCGAGAGATTTTAGGTCGGGGTGACATGAAGATATGCAAAGCACAAGATTTGAATATCTCTGATCTGTTGACAAAGCCACTCCCATGGTCCAAGCATGAGGCGCACATGAGATCAATGGGTATTATACTTATATGATTGCTCTAGTGCAAGTGGGAGATTGATGGTGATATGCCCTAGAGTCAATCATAGAGATGATTGTATCATGTGTATGTTTATGTACTTCTGAATAATGTGTTATTCCAAGAATCATTATCATTTACATTGATTAGCAAGTGTGTGACTTGTTCATGAAACTCTTTGTTTGTAACATAATTTTATTCTAAGTTGATCTCTCGTCACATATCATTGTGATGATTCGTAAGGCCAACACATGTATTGATTGATTATCATGTTTCACGGATCATAGGTATAGAGATACCAAATCAATAATATGAACATTTATGTTAAGGAATATGATGTTGGATAGACCCATCTTGAGATACTGCTGGTATTGTTATTTATGATGTGCCATTAGTTGTTATCTCAAATTGTGTATTTGTAGGATCCTTAGACCTAAGATCTTCATTAATTCCCAGAATGTGTTGTGACATACTTTGGGGCTGCCAAACGTTATTCCATAACTCAGTAGTCATAAAGGTAGTTTTTGGGTTTGTCATGAAACAGTTCATGGGGTGTGAGCGATCAAGATGGAATTTGCCCCTCCTTGATAACGGGAGAGTTGTCTCTGGGCACCTCGAGGTAGTTGGATTAAGAAAATGCATGGTCATGCCAATATATGATTAAAGAGTTAATCACGATGAATCCACTACTTGATTGAGTGAATGGTCAAGCTATCCTAAGGGTGGCACGTATCTCACCTTAAGCTTGACTGATATCGTGAGGCAAAGGGATCGGTGCATGGGTATGCCAAGGTTAAACCAATATGATCTTTGTATATTTAGAAGTCAATATATCCTGCTAGGGACAGCTATTGATTTTGGTTTAGAAAGGGTTTCCGAGTCGTAGCCATTTGTACATGAACCTAACGGGTCACACACTTAATGGGTTGGAGCAAAATATACGAATTAGATTCGTATATGGGTTTGATTGGATTGTGATCCACGAGGTGTTAGAGCCGTAAAGGGCTTCCAACGTGGGGGCCCATTAGTGAGCTCTATATGAGGTGAGGTGTGGGATGAGGCAAGGTAGAGATACTCCAAAAACCGTAGCCACAACTCTCCACACGATCTCCCAAAAACCCTAGTCATGCGTGCGGTGCTAGCACACTAGTGCACAGTGATCCTACCCAGTACGTGCGGATACCGTAGAGGCTTTCGGTGCTAGCTCCCTCAGGATAGTAGCATCATCTCAACCATAGCCAAGTCTAGTCAACGATCTTTTTAGCACTCTGAATGCTAATATCCATGGAGCCCATATGATTCTATGATCACTTATGGAGTTGGATCCAATGAATTCCTTAACCCTTTTGGTTAATCAGGTCAAGACCCTACTCTATGTGGCCCAAATCCAAGCTGCTTAAGTGAACATTCCTAGCAAGTCTAGGCTCCCCATCCGGCAAGGCACCGGCATGAGGAGCCATGGACGCGAGCATCCCCAAGTCGAGGGATCCCAACCAGGAAGCTCGGGTGATCGAGTTCGAGCATCGCTTTGTGGGCCAAACTATAACTACCCTACCCATAGGCGGAAGAACCACGAAGACCTTAGGAATCATATTCCTCACTATCGGCATGATCTATGTACAATGATAGACAACTGCTATGAGGAACACCATGAGGATGACCGCCGTTATTACTATCGCAGATCTCCAAGACGAGATGGTCGACGTAACTCCCTTGCTTGAAGGAACAGGCGTGATAGTCCTCCCCCACCTCCTCCTGAAGAATTCGATGGAGGCTATGAAGCATTCATATATGAGCTTCGATCAATACGGTGGCCCGAGAAGTTCAAGGCAGGCCCGATCCAGAAGTATGACGCGAAGATCAGCCCTAACGAGTGGTTACAGATCTATACCACGGTTATTCAAGAAGCGGGCGACAACAACAAGGTAATGGAAAATTATTTGCTGATTGCACTCAATGAACCTATCAGGTCCTGGTTATTGAACCTACCGCCTAACTCGATCCGATCATGGGCCAAGTTGAAAGCTCAGTTCATAGCCAACTTCTAAGGAACATTCAAGCGCCCAGGAACGGAGAACGATCTCCATGAGCTGAACAAGGGTGAGGACGAGACACTCTGAGATTTTATTCGCCGATTCAGCGATAGGAGTAATACGATCCCGGACATCTCCGATGAGTCAGTCATCATTGCCTTCAAGCGAGGCGTCCGGGACACAGATCTCCTCAAGAAGATGGCTACTCGGAACATCCACATGGTCAAAGAGCTCCTCGAGTTCATTGACAAGTGTGCAAAGTGAGGAGAAGCCCAAGTGCACACCAAGAACCCTCAATCGGGCAAGGACAAGCTTGAGTCCTCAAAGAACGAGGAGGAAGAAGAACAAACTTGGCGACAAGCGCAAGGGTCCAAATATGACCATAGCTACACTCAACAGGAGTAAGTCGTGCAACACTAGGGACAACAAAGGCCTAAGTCAAGGTGGAGGGAAGTTGTGTCCTGTTCATCAGACCATCCAACATGACTTTGATGAATGCCATATCATCAAACAAGAAGGTTTATGAAAAGCTCAAGGCCGCTATTGCTGAGCATAAAAATAAATTGTCCAAGCTGAATGTTAATAGTGACGAGCCCGAATTTCATGAGGCCGACAAACACATCTTCGAAGGATCCGCCGCATATGAATCTAAGAGGCAGTGCAAGGCAGTCAAACAAGAGGTCAATTTGGCTCTAACTGGGCCTACTCGATACCTTAAGTGTTCGGAGGTTCCATTCACCTTCAATCAAGTTGATCATCCAACTGTAATTCCACACCCTGGTCGATACTTGGTCGTCGTCCAACCGAATATCCTCAACATCATAGTTTCCCCAACCTTAGTCAAAGGGAGTAGTTCGCTGCTTAACCTCATCTTCACCAAGACCCTAGAGAAGATGGGGATTCAAAGGTCGGGGCTTAAGGGGGGGGGGGGTCGAGCCTTTCCATGGCATAACCCCCAACTCATCGACCATGTGCTTGAGCCAGATCGAGTTGCTGATTACATTTGGCATGCCCGACAACTTCTATACAGAGAAGCTTACCTTTGATATGGCGGACTTCGAGATGGCGTACAACGTGATCTTCAGCCACCCAATCTTAGGTAAGTTTATGGCAGTGGTGCATTATGCATACCAGACGCTTAAGATCCTGGGTCCAAAAGGGATCATAACTGTCAGGCGAGATTAGCGTGCAGCAGTCAAATGCGACAAGCAAAGCTTGGACATGGTCGAACACCTCAGTTGAGTGGCAACCACTTCGAAGGGTGTGGATTCTAAGTGTTAGAAGCATCAAGCCACCGTTGAGATCAAGGACTCTAAGCTTGTAAATCTTGCTAATACTTGCAAGTCCAACGATGCCGCCAAGGGTGAGACCAGCGACGCTGTCAACGACAAAGGGACTGATGGTGGTGTCAAGGCAATACCCCTCGACCCGTTTGAACCAGCCAAGACAGTTAAGGTTGGGGCTAACCTCGACCCTAGATAGGAACTAGAGCTCATCACTTTCCTCTGGGCAAACCAAGAAGTATTTGCGTGGCAACCGTCTGATATGCTCGGAGTCCCTAGGAGGTGATCGAGCATCGACTAGCTGTTAAGCCCGACTCCAAATCCGTGGTTCAGAAGCAGCGAAGATTTGCAGAGGATAGGAAGCAAGCCATCTAGGAGGAGGTCGGCAAACTCCTAAAGGTGGGCTTTATTCAAGAGGTTCATCATCCTACATGGCTAGTGAATCCCGTCCTCATCAAGAAAATCAATGGCAGATGGAGAATGTGCATCGACTTCTCTGACCCCAACAAAGCCTATCCCAAGGATCCTTTCCCTCTTCCTTGCATCAACCAGATCGTCAACACCATGGCAGGTTGTGCATTACTATTTTTTCTGGATTCCTATTCAGGGTATCACCAAATTAGTATGGGAATGGATGATGAGGAGAAAACCACTCCTTTCGGTGTATTCTGCTATGTAAAGATGCCTTTTGGATTAAAAAATGATCGTGCTACTTATCAACGATAAATTTAGAACTATTTATAACCCCAAATTTGGCGCAATATAGAAGCGTATATCGATGATATTGTAGTCAAGTCTAGAATAGAAGATGCATTGATCATCGATCTCAAGGAAACATTCGACAGCCTCAGGAAGTATCGTATGATGCTTAATCCCAAAAAATTCACGTTCGACGTTCCGTCCGGCAAGCTTCTCGAGTTCCTAATGTCAACTTGAGGCATTGAGGCCAATCCTGGCAAAATTGAAGCTCTTGACTAGATGCAATCGCCTTGAACTCTGAAAGAAGTTCAAAAGTTAACATGATACATTGTAGCTCTTAGTCAATTCATCTCTAAGATAGGCGAGCGAGGGATGCCTTTCTTCAAGCTACTAAAGAAACATGACCAGTTCGAGTGGATGGAAGAAGTGGAGTGCGCCTTACAGGATTTAAAAAGGTATCATCTCCATTAATTATTACACCGCCTAATGAAAACGAAGAGCTCTTTTTGTACAAGTTGTAAGCACGGTCCTGGTGGTCGAACAGGAAAGCCCCAAGAGAAAGGCCATGGTCCAGAAACCTGTTTACTATGTGAACGAAGTCCTACATGACGCTAAGCTATGATACCCACAAGTGCAAAAGTTGTTATATGCAGTCTTGATGTCTTTTTGGAACCTACGACATTATTTTCAAGCACACCAGATCACTGTCATAATGATGTATCTGCTGAAGGATATCATATGCAATAGGGTGGCTATTGGACAAATCGCGAAGTGAGCGGTCAAGCTCAATGAGTTTGGGGTTGGATATGTGCCACGCACAAGTGTGAAATCGGGAATACTAGCAGAATTCATCGCTGAATGGACAAGCATTGAAGAAACAAGGCCAAGTGTGGTCAAAGACTACTAGACGCACTTCTTCGATGGATTGCTCACCATTCAAGGCTTGGGGGCTAGCTTCGTACCTAAATCTCCAACGAGCAACGAACTCAAATACATTGTTCAATTTGATTTTAAAGCTTCCAACAATGTAGCAAAATATGAGGGACTGGTAAATGGTCTTCGTATAGCTGAATCACTTGGAATCAGGTGACTTCTCGTGAAAGGGAACTCACAAGTAGTCATAAATCAAGTACAAAAGGAGTACCAGTGCTCGGACAATAACATAGAGCAGAAGTATGAAGGGTTAGAAGTAACGCACATCAAGAGGAGTGACAACTGAGGTGCAGATGAACTTGCTAGACTCGCTTCTTCCCGAGCTCCGATACCCATAGGAGTCTTCATTTAGAAACTCCTCAACCCATCTGTCCCGACCATTCGGCGAACGGATGCTGCCCAACTTGACTAGTAGTCTAGTCCAGTCAATGAGGTAGAACCCATAGATAGGATGCTGCACTACTTGAATGAGAACCAACTTGGATGATTCCATACCAAGCCTATCTTGAAGGTCAAGACATCCCTAATGATGATTCATCTGTAGAGAAAATTTCTCATAAGTCCAGCTCTACACTTTGGTAAACGGAAAGCTCTACCAAAAGGGGAGTAATGGAATCTTGATGAAGTGCATCACGCGGGAAGAGGGAAATAAAATATTGCTTGATATCCATAGAGGCATGTGTGGTAATCACGTGTCTTACTGCATCTTGGTTGGAAAAGCTTTTTGCCAAGGATTCTATTGGCTAACTACCTACAGGATGCTTCCGAGCTGGTAATAAAGTGCGAAAGCTGCCAATTTTTTGGAAGGTAGACCACTCGACCAGCCCAAGCTCTGCAAACATTTCCTATTTCCAAGCCTTTCTCTGTCTGGAGCTTGGATATCCTGGAACCGTTCCCAAGGGTCCAAAGTGGCTATAAATTCCTTTTTGTGGCTATCGACGCATTCACTAAGTGGATTGAGGCTGAACTCATGGGAAAGATAACCACAGAAGAGGCTAAGAAGTTTAAGAGGAGTATAATTACTCGATTCAATATTTTGCATCGGATGATTGTGAATAAGGGTAGCCAGTTTAGAAGTGGAATCTTCACTGCATTCTGTGAATAATTTGGCATCAAAACCTGTTTCAGCTCACTAGCTCACCCACAAAGTAACGGTCGAGTTGAATGTGCTAATGGTATAGTCTTGTAGGGCATGAAAACTTGGGTCTTCGATAGGCTAAAGGCTTACTTGAAATGTTGGGTGAAAGAACTTCCCTCCATACTATAGGCCGTCCATACTTTGACTAACAGGGCCACTGGTGAAACTCCGTTCTTTTTAGTTTATGGAGCAGAGGCAGTGCTCCCGACTGAGTTGCAGTTCAGATCACTACAAGTGGAAAGTTACTCGGAGGAAGGGCAGGAGTAGTTATGAGCGGATGAGATCAATTTACTCAAGGAGTATCTCAATGGAGCATCTATTCGAGTGGCTAAATATCAACAAGCGTTGTGTAGGTATCATAGTGAAAATATTTAGCCTAGAAAACTCACTGCTAGGGATCTTGTTCTATGAAAGATGTAGATACAGGCTAGGCCCCATAAGTTAGCACCCAAGAGGGAAGGACCCTATATAGTGGTCAAATTTACCTGATCTAGATCAGAGCAGCTATCTACTCCAAACGGTGAGATACTCAAGAACTCATGGAATATCAACCAACTCCGGAAGTTTCGTTCATATAAAATGTAAATATAGGTAAGTGAAATACATTTGATTCGATTAACTACTCAATTATATACTTTTTCTTTTCTGTCTAACCTACGTGGCTAGCGCAAAGCTGACAAAAAGTATTCGCCTAGCTCTTGAAAACAGTGTAGATCCTACTCCCCCTTGAACGAGTAGAGGAACCTTCTACAATCATCCCTCAAATGGTAGCTGATCGCACCGGGGACCGGACGCTGGCCAGCGTAAGGGCCAGGGACAGTGGCCGAAGCAAAGACCCTACTGGAGCTGTTGACTTGCGCTGACGATGCTGAGTGGCCCTCCGCAGGGAACGAAGGTGATTTGGCAGTTGTCGGTGGAGAAGATGACCGCACTTTCTCTAACACCGGAGGTTTGGGGTCTCCATCGCTGAAGACCTTGTCGGTGACCTGGTCGATGACCTCATCAATATCACCACCATCTTCATCTACCACCTGCACGGCTCATGTCGCCGGCTCCTATGTTGCTTGTTCTGCGACGTAAGTGTCAAGGAAACGCCGGAGGTGGCGAGTGAAGGGTAAACGACCTCCAACGGACATTTTGTTCTTTCTCCTCTTAGGCCTTTTGATCGATTGCTCCTCATCGAAATAAATGATGGTGACTCTTAGAGGAACCATGGCGAGGAGTCTTGGGGTGAGAAATCCTATCTCTTCACTATCTGGATCGGGCTTGGGAGACGATGATGGAGTGGAGGTCATGGCTTCAAGCTCTACAAGTTCTACTGGGCGTGTGGGGAGAAAGGATGGAGATGGGGTGAAAAACCAATGGCCTTAGTTTTCTCTCTATTTATAGTCATGGAAATAGGTCACGTTGTACACGTGGAGCTGTCAAGATCCGATTTCGCTGGGCGTGAGAGCGAGGCCGCCTCAATCGCACAGCACGTCTGATAGAAGTCGAGGTGTCGCTGAGATGTTGTGACTTGTCCAATCTCTGCAAAGAGGGGTGCGTGATCGTTATTGCATGTAAAAATGAAAGGTTGCGGTGAAAATGAGCATGAGCGGGAGTGGGCTTTTAATGCTCACTTACCCAGCGAGTCAATTCCATGTGCCTTCTCTTTCGAGTTCATGTCCGTACTCTAGCCAAGCATGCAAGTAAGTGAAAGTTTGCAAAAGGCCATCATTATTTTCTATTTATAGTTTTACACCAAGACTTTTTCTTATTCTTATTGTTGTCTCGAATGGTTACTCAAGAGTCATGCATGTGACAATTTTTCTAGTTGAGTTTTCAGATATTAACAGATACACGGTCATTTAGTATCAAGAATGGTTATAGCACGTACTTATTGGTTATTGCATCTACTCATGTTAACTCTATTTCATCAGCAAGGGAATAGAAGGCAGTAGCATGGTAGATAAGAAAAATGATAGTACTGTAACAGACATTCCCAGATCATAATCCATGTTGCAAGTGTTTCAAGCTAAACGAACCATTAGCTCCAGGGACTCCTCTCACTGTCATCATCAGGAAGGCTGAGCCCTAGTGACTCGACAAAGGTAGGGACTACAGGCTCGATGCTAAAAATAAGTTTTACTGCTTCTTCAATGGTACCGTTAAACCCCACTATCACTACTGAAGTGTTGAATGCAGGGTTATAACTCCTGAGGATACCAAGCAATGTAGCGGCACTTACGGAGGCTGATTGAGTCACGCGGTCAAGCATCTGTTCCTTTAACTCTTGGAGTGCTGAAACTATAGTGTCCTATCCAGTAGTAGTAGCATCTTGCTCGACAATAGCAAGGTCCCACTCGGTTACCATTCGGCTCTTGTGGCCCTTGCATCGTTCTTAAGTTTTTCCTAATACTTGGAATTGTCGTCAATGGTTTTCATCACATTGGAAAGAAGGGTTTCCTTGCTGTTATAGGACAACTCGAGGACTAAGGAAGCAGGTAGAAAAATAACTTTTGTTAGTCACCCATTAATTGAATCACATACATGTGATCTGGGAGTGGACTTACGTTTGATTCTTTCCTGGTTGGCTTTAAGCTCCATCTGGTAGTCAGTGTAGTCATTCTTGGCGGTAATTTATTGAGCACCCGTGGCCTGGAGGAGAACCTCTATTGCGTCCCAAGGGTCGTTAGATGGGGTAAATATTAAGGCTTCATCTTTTTTAGGCTGCAGGCCTTCATCAGTGTGCTCATGGCAGGATCTTCAACTTAAGGTGCTCGAGCTAGAGCTGGAGGTGGACTAATAGGAGAGATCAACACTGGATGACTAGTTGACTTGCTGGTAATCTGGTCTTTTGCCTCCTCTGAAATAGATAGTCTGTAATGAACAGAATAAGGTAAAGAGAGAGAAGTTGCTAGCTGAGATTAGGACTCACGACAAACCTTTTCACAATTGTAAAGCATGAAATAATGCTCGACTTTGGCCTTTTGGTGGTTACTTTCTTCTTCATTGAACCAATAACCGTGGCCAGCTATGTCAAAGAAGTGACTTGGGAGCCTGGTGAAGGCAAGGCATCCGCAACCTATAAGAAATTAGCCAGCAATATTTTTTCTAGGCTTATCAAGTGGGTCCCTAAAAAGGATAACCAATTAAAGGGTGATGAATTGGTAGGAGTACCCCTTTGGTTCAATTATTAGATGTAGGTGTCTCTCGAGGTGTGATTGCAAGGATGCACTAGATGTCCCCTGAAGAAGGCCACCTGTGCAGACCCGGTGTCAATAGGCATATGCTCGATAACAGAAAAACTATCGGTTACTGGAAGATTTAATTTCAGTATCAGAAGACTTCTTTGCTTGCGCTTGAGGGGTGTCGGATCATATAGCGGATCGAAGGACGGGGATGATCTCTTTGATTGAAGGGACCCTTCAGCCCCGTGATCAGCTAACACTATCCCCTTGTCACCAGAACTAATGGGGAAAGCATTGTCAAGATCAAATACCTCATTTGTAAGGATGTGCTCTTGACAGAAGACTAGAACCTGGGGTCAGAGAAACAAATTAGATCAAGTAAACCACAATCAGCCTTGCCTTCCTACTTAAGAAATTCCCACCTTTGGTCGAGGATTTGCAAGAGAGGAGGGAAGAATGTGGCATTCTGGTGCTTCATTAGAGAAGAGCATATTTAGCCATGCAACGTCTTGTGAAGATAGAGCTGAAATAGAAAAGAAAAGTTATTCGGAGAAACTCGACTGCAATGACAAAAGCAACAAAGTGCAAAATAAGTCTTACATCCGGCCACGTCCTTGGAGCTATCTTTGTCTCCACTAAACTCCCAGGCCAAGCACTCACGTGCCTTTAAGGGGCTCAACATTCGACTGATGAAGTCTTTAGCCACGTGCCACCCGGTTAAGCCATATTGTCTTATCATGCTGATTTTATTAGCATAGTAGGAAGTATGGTCAGATTCGTAGTGTTTCTTCGTCTAAGATGAAATCTGGTAAGGGAGGAGGCCTCTATAGACAAAGGGAGAATAGGCTGGATCAGGGTTAGAGATATAAGAACCAATGTTTTTTCCATTCTCTTTACCAGGAGGAGATCTGGGGGACCGGGATATAGGAATTCTTCGTTCCATTCCTCAGTTGGAAACCACATCCTCCGATATACTTAATCTCCTTAATCCTTATCATTTGGTAAAAGTATTGGAATAGATTTAAACTTGGCTCAATGCCGAGGAAGGCTTCACAAAGATGAACAAAAACACTAAGCATGGTAATGGAGTTTGGGTTCAAGTAAAGTTCGATTTGGTACCAATCGAGTACATTGAGGAAAAATTTAAAAGGACAAGTGTAACACCCTGATTTTCAGATTTCTCAAATTTCTAAAATTTTCCAAGATTATTGAATAGCTTCACCAGTAGTATAGGTTTAAAATCTATTTTCCTAATCAATCAATCAATATAGGTTATTATTTTCTATGCATTGCATGCTGAGTTTTGTTAGGAGCCAGGAAAATGCATTAGAGTTCTTTTTTTTCTTTCTCTTTGGTGTTTTGAGTGAAAAAGATTTTGAAAAGGTTTTTACAAAACTCAATAGTGAATAAGTTAAGGATCTTAATGGTTGGATTTCAAAATCCTTAAATTCATCATCTATTCAATCCTTGATCATACTTGATCCTTCTCCAGTTCAATTCAAATGATATCCAAATCCTTTTTTAAAGCCAATCTCCACTTTCTCAAATTCTACCCAAAATCTAAATTCAAATTCCTCATCTACTCCTATTTTTCTTCAACCTAATCTTTTGGTTTCTCTCAAATTCACTTCAAGCTCAATTCAAATTCAAATCCTATTCAAATTTCTCTGCAAAAGTTTCTTTTCTAAACCCTAGATATACATAAAGTGTCTTTGGGCTCAATCTTGCTCAAGTCCAAACCCTTAGCCAAGTCATCTAGATGGCCCAACAAAGGATCCACGAAATCTGCAAATTTTCGCGGAGTCCTGGACAGCCTCATCTTCTCATAACGTTTCGGAGTTCAAAACGGCCTCAAATGCAAATCTTGACAATACCAAAGTTGTAGGTCTCGTCGAGAGCTTCGATTTGAACCTATGGAAGTCCCCTTTTGGATAATGGAGCTGAGAGTTATGGCCCCCGAAATCAGTGCTGCGCAGAGAAGTCCGAGTTCAATCAGTTTATCTTGTGGTGCACTTTTGGAAATTAATATGACGTTTTCAGAAGTTCCAATGACTACCAAAGTTGTAGATCTTTTCGAGTACTACAATTTAGAATCAAAAAAGGCCAATTTGGAGTCTGGACGATGGAGATATCATCCTCGGAATACAGAGCTGTGAAAAAGGAAATCGTAACCGACTCGAACTCGAATCCAATTCGTGTTCGGTTTGGACTCCACCTCAACCAGCCGCCCCTAGCCCTATATATATGAGCTGCACGCCCTCTCCTACCCCTATTCCATACCCCCAAGCCCTAGAAGTCGCTGCTGTCCTGTCCGTGTGTCGCCGGAGCGCCGCCGTTCGCCGGAGCCGCCACCGCCGCCGACCGTGATGCGCTACGTCGTCTTCTCCGTAAATCCTTCTTCCACGACCACCAAAGCAACGTGAGGACCACTTCTTCTCCTCCCTTACTACTGTTTTAGCATCATACTAAGTCTTTAGCAAATCCCTAGCCCCGGCCAAAGCCCGATCTACGCCGCCATGGTCGTCGCTGTCGCGGATAGTCGCCAGACAGCAGCGCTGTAGCCGATTGACATCGACGTTCCTGGACAACTAGTGCACCATTTGCCATGCCCTTTCACCAGCACATGTACCATGATGTTCCCCACGCCCTCACCAACCGGTTGGGCCAGTAGATTAGCCAAACTATCAAAATCAAGGTCGACATACCCGCTGTCCGGTTTTTGAGCGTGTTCTGCGCGCGCACCGGATTTGCATTCGCGTTCCCCGTCAATCCGAAAGCCGTATGGATGCACCAACCATGTCACGGTGTGTCCCATGGAGTCTTCTACGTTACCCTAGGAGCCTATCCCCATTTGTGCAGCGACACGACCAGGACGCCATTGCCAACCACAACATGTCGCAGCCATCACCCATTTCATCTATGTTGATTGTTCTTCCTCTCAGTGGATGATCTATCAAAACCCATGCCATAGCATTGTGTTCCCGGGTTATATGAACATCTTAGTTCAAACGGTTTCTCAAAATTCATAGCCAATCTCTGGGAACACGAGCGTCTTCGTTCCTACATCTGTTCACGGTCACCATCAAACATAGCAGCAGTCATCGTTGTTTTGCCGCTACCTCGAATGACCCCTTCCAAAACCAACCATACCGTTGAGTTAGTATTTTCACGTTCTACGCCATGCTTCCCTTGATTCACTAAAAGACCACTAAAGCCGACATTAATGTCTGTGGCCACATGCCCGATCGCCATCTCCGACGAAACTCGAACCACCACCGTTACATAGAGTCACCAGTAGTATCCTTAACCTATAAGCATAACCTTCAGCCTTTTTGATCCATCATAGGTGGTCGATACTAGATCTCCGCGTATCCCTGCTTTAATCCAAGATGGTACTTGCATAGCTTGCCAAGTTAGTGCCACATCATTCTCCTTAGCCTAGTCAGTGAAGTCTAGTCTTCCTTACACTTCTTGAATCTTGCGCAATAATGTTGTCAAGCCTGACACAGTGATTGTGCAATAAAGCCTTTCCCATAGGAAGATAACTCAAGTAAACTAGTTTTTCCTTTTCAGCCTAATCCATCTCCCGAAAGATGTTCTCTTTTCATCTTAACTCTGATTTAGGCAATTCTTGCGTCTAAATATTTCTAAAATCATCCCTATCCAACCATAATTTTTTTTAAAGTGTTTTAATGATATTTGGTATGTTGTTCTTAGTGTTTTCCTTTATGTTGTTTGTCGGTAGTTCTCGCGATTAGTCGATAACGTTCCGGAGCAGTTCGGGGGACCTCAAGACCAAGATTTCAACAACACTGAGCAGCATTGGGAAAAAGGCAAGTGTCCTTGATCATATTGAACCTATGTTTTTAAATGTTTTGGTTTTAATAAATTGTATGCAATGTCTGTCAATATGATGGATAGTCACCTATGTTAGGGTTTTCCTTAGATTTTCCCATATCATCCCTTGGAACCTAGATGGTTTATGGTTAGGTATCTTTTATGGGTAGATTGCTTAGCCATGCTTTTGGGATGTTGAGAAGTGTCATAATCTTGACTAATGAACATATGCAACAATGGTCGTTAATGTGTTAATGGTCTAGCAACATGGAACCTTAGACCTTGAGCAAAGTGGTTTTGATGGTTGTCATGGTTATGATGTTGGTTTAGTGTTTGCTCAAGTAACCAAAGTAAGGACCGGTTCGTGGAGCGACAACCCAAGAAGTAACGTACCAACCACGAGGATGATATGGGTAAGGTGTGACATACTGATTAGAGTCTGTCCAGTGTGTGTTGGGTCAGCACAAAAGGGGGCTTCTGGGTAGGAGCTTAGCTTGCGTAAAGCCTGGCGGTGAAACCTAGTGGGCAGACACATACTGGATTAGTCTCTGGTTAGTGGAAAGTGTCATACAGTGATTCTTGGCGGTACACCACTGGCGTGTGTTAAGTGTTTCGCGAACACGGCAACATGGAATTCACTGACTCGTGGGGAAAGCTGGACAACCTCTGCAGAGTGTAAAACTGTTATAACAACCATGCTCATGAATATGAGAGACTTGGATCCTCACATGATTAGTGGGTTGTGGTTATGAGTTTGATTGTGGTTCTGGTTCTGGTACAGGGAGTACTAGATGGTTATGGTTTGGATATAGTACAGGGAGTACTAGACGGTTATGGTGTGCAAGGTGGGTAGCCTTGTATGCTGGGTGTTAGACTGTATGGGTTACATTCACTTAATAATTGCTTAATGCTTTTGAGTCCAAATATCTTTTCATTACTCGCATTTACGCAAATATACCATGTGTTAGCCTATTCTTGGTATAAGCCTGCATATCATTACTTTCCCCCACTTGCTGAGTACTCTATGTACTCACACTTGCTATTTTCCCTACACCATGTGACATGTATGCTGTTGCTTAGTGAGTGAAGATGTTGAAGACTATCAAGACGAGGTTGTGACGTTCTAGGAGCGTGTCTCCCGGTCAGTTGCCTGCG
Organism: Phragmites australis; assembly: GCF_958298935.1. Classification (NCBI taxonomy): domain Eukaryota; kingdom Viridiplantae; phylum Streptophyta; class Magnoliopsida; order Poales; family Poaceae; genus Phragmites; species Phragmites australis. Next base: position 13,057,097 of record NC_084939.1, on the reverse strand, counting down.
GTGTTGTTGGACACCAGTGCTTCTGTTCCGCTGTAGATATCTTCTTAGAAGACAATATATGTCAATTGTTGTAAGAGTTTAACGTTTATTTAATAAAAGTATTGCTTTTGTTACTTCACCTGTGACGTCCTTATGTGTGTTGAACATCCTGGGCACACATAAGCCGCATCTGGTTTTGGCCGTTAAAACCGGGTGTGACAACAAGCATTGAATCTGCAATGGAAAAATGATTCAAAAACCACAAACTCTGTTCAAATTTGCAAGTTGGAAACTCCTCACTAGATGCAGTCCTCCATTCAACCAGATCGAGGGGAGGCACTATTCCTTCAACCTCAAGCTCCTTCAGCCTTGATTCTTGCATCGACGGGACTGTCCATATCTCGGTTAGGAACCTCCTCTCGTCGAGCAGTGTTGGCACAAGAGATCGTCTTGCGCTAATAAGTACAGTGAGAGTTTCTTCTAAGGAGGAGACTCAAGCTTGGAGACGAAGTTTGAGAGGAAGGGACACTGAAAATTTATTGATAGTCAAAAAGATTGGTCTGGGGGGAGTATCACTATGTATATTTGTGTTTGTGTGTATCTGTCCTCCTCCTAGATGACCACGGCCCCCTATTTATAGGGTTGTACATAGTTGGATGTACAAGTTATCACCATATACATATATCTAGGACCTGGCCGAATTACATGATCTTATCCTGGATAACTACTTTTAACCCTACATAGAAGATAAATATCTACCATAGCAACTATTGCAGTAAAAGCAACCCTAGGGGGTGAGCCGGTAGCCAATTACGGCCTAGCGCCGCACTGCCAGAGGTATCATGATGACCCCCATTGCGCTGCAGTGACAGGATAGGCACCACTTGCACCAGCATTAATTGCTCATCACTTCGTGTTTGGTCGGTTGCAGGGGTGTCCTTTCTTCCCTGATATTATCTCCGGAGACTTGCTGCATCTTCGAACTTCGAGAAGGCCACAAAGGCAATGGAGGTAGCTTTGATACCGATCCCTAACCATTGTCTGCATGCTGGTCTATTTCCCCCAACAGTACCCTCTCATCCACTAGCCTCGACGTTCGGAGGGGTGAGAGGATGTAGAGGAAAACCAACTCTAGTCTGGTATTGTAACAAGGATGCCTAAACATGATCCCTTGCCTCTGAGGAGTTTCTTAGTGAGAGCTATGGGCATCGATGCTGAAGCTCGAGGCTGATAGTGTAATCCGAAGACATAGGCATGTTTAGAGGAGACACTGAGGGAGGGAGTCTCCAACATCCTCAGTGGCTCGTCATGATGATATCGGAGGCATACTTGTTTGTTGAAGCCAAAGCCCATCCAGGTGTCGTCGTCAGCACATGCTCTGGAGCCTATGCTGAGGTTGGAGGTGTGGCTGTCGTTGAAACAGAAAACTGAAAAAGTATTGGTGGAGGTGACATGCTCCAAAGCCTATGCTGAGGTCGGGGGTGTGGCTGTCGTTGAGGCCAAAGACTGAAGGTGTATTAGCCATGACGACATGATCCAAAGCCTACGCTAAGGTTGGAGGAGCAACGAACGTCAAAATCAAAGATCAAAGATGTATTGGCAAAGTAGACACACTCTGAAGCCTACGCTGAGCTCGAAGGCGCAATGGCGTCGAAGTCAAAGACCAAAGACGTAGTGGAGAGGAGACATGCTTTGGAGCCAACGCTGAGGTCAGAGGTGCAACCAGTGTCAAAATGAAAGATCGAAGACGTATTGGCAGAGTAGACACACTCCAGAGCCTAATGGAGTTAGTACATACAACATCGAGACCAGAGGCTAGAGGGGTATCGGTGGAGATGACACACTCTAGAGTTCGTGCTGAGGCCGATTTAGATCCTTCAGACTTCATGATGATGAGTGCTCTTGCCACTTGAATTTGTCAAATTGGAGACTACGTGTAGGAGTGGGAGGCTCCCCATGTTTTCCTATTTAAGAACGGAAGGATGGGATGTGTCACTGGCGTGTTTGAATGGATAATGCACGGGTTCATTTGGGGTCTCATGCCCGCGCCCCTGGCATGCACCGAAAGGATCCAAGCCATTAATATGATGGAACGTGCGTTCAAGACAATGAGGCGTCGTCGTAGGATGTTGCCACGTGTAGGCAAAACAACTGCGATATTGCCACAGGCTCCCAGGGGAGTAATGGGGAGTGCCATGAGATGACACGGCATCGGTTCCACTTAATCTCCTAAGCGTACGTGGCTTCTTGGCCTGGCTATAAAAGCTGGGGTCATCCGGCTGAATTCGTTACTGCCTCATGAGCGAGCATTTAACCTTGACCTTAATATGGCATCGTCTTCCCCCTCATCTTCTTCAAAGATGTTGATGATCTCAACTAGTTCAACTAGGGCAGGGCCGCCTCAGTTGCCGGCGATGGCTCTGGAGGCCGTCCTGCTTCCACCCCTGTGGGGAGGATAGCCGCCTACCGCTCCAGCTCAACCCCCAGTCCAAGGGATTGCGCCTATCGAGATCATCAATATTTCGATGATGAAGAGGAGATTGACTGGGATCTCCTAGGGAAGGAGAGTGACAAGGAGGAGCAAGCATCGGTGGAGAAGTTGGCGGCCCTGACGGCAAAGGAGGAGGCTAGGAAGAAGGGAAAGGAGGCCATGGTGTGGTTTCTTTGACTTCTTCCCCGTCTTTCGATAGCTCGGGGGCCTGCTATTGCATCAGCTTCCGCAACGGTAGGCCACAAATAAGGCACATACGCCACTTCATGCGCTTCTTCTACTGGGACCCATAGGAGGAGAAGGCGCCATTCGGGGGAGTTCTTGGTGAAGTAATGGGACACTCCTGTCTCACACTTGACTATGGCTTCGCTGCAGGCCATAATTGTCTTTTACCACCTTGTACTCTTTCTCCCCCTGGTTTGCTCTTTCGGGGTCTGTCTCCTTCATAGCAACCTTTGTGTTGTTGCTTCTTTGTACGCCCTCTAGATGTACAAGTTGCTAATAATATAACTTGAGCCTTTGGAGATGATTGTATTCCTTCTTGGGCCAAAGTGTAAGTGGATCCTCCAAACAAGCTGTGTGCCTTCATGCCTTTGTACCAAGCCTCTCAAGCCCTTTTGTAGGTGATGGTTGGTTTTGGCGACCAAAGTACCGAGACCTCGCATAGGTCTTATCCTAAATTCGATGGAGGTGGGTGCCTGTGCGATACAGAGGGTCCAGACCTCATCGTTGTGGCTCACCATACTGACTTTGTTCTTTCCCAGGGAGAGGTGGCATCAGGAATCTAGTAGCAGTGGACATGCAGGGTAACCAAGGAGGGCCAGGCAAAGTAATGGTGACCTCGTCGTTCCCGGCCATCGGTATGTTTCAGCGCTACATACTCCTCCTGTCAAGAGTCGGTAGGGACTTCTTCCAAATTTGTTCTAGATTTCTGATTCAAAGCAGTCCATCTAGAATTTTGGGGATAATCTCCAGAGGTGGTCTATATCCTTCGAGTCCTTAGCCGCTGCCTGGCTCTAGAGGTATCTCGTTCGAAGCCTGCCGGTGGTGTGTTAAGGGCGAGGCCGATGCTAGGCTGGAAGGGAGGTCCACGACCCCCTTGACCTTTAGCCACTGCCAGGCTCCAGAGGCACTCTGTCCAGGGCCTAGTAGCAGTTTTGTTAGAGGCGAGGCCAATGCTAGGCTAGAAGGGAGGTCCACTACCCCCTTGATCTTTAGCCGCTGCCTAGCTCCGGAGGCACTCCATCTAGAGCCTGGCGGCGATATGTCAGGGGCAAAGCTACTACCTCTGCAATGAATAGTTGGGGATTCCATACTATTTTTCATGCCACACAAAGTGGACTTTCACTTAATATTAGCATAGTCTTCATATATGACGTATGAACATGTCTAGATGAGACTGTATGGTAATGATTTTACCTTTTATCAAACGTGTTTGAGTTACGTAGGCCATACCTCTCCCTACGGGGAGGGTTTATACCCCTCCAGCCTGTGGGCTATGCCTTTCAGATGCTAGTGGGTTTCACACGCCTCTAGCACGGAGGTGCCGCCTTCAAGATACTGGAGGATTTATCAGATAGATTTTTAGAATATCTCCGTAGATGGAGCTTTTCAAAACATCTCCTTGCGCGGAGGTTTTCAAGATGTTTTTGCCTCATGGCTGTTTTTTCAAGATCTCCATTTGGCAGAGGTTTTGGAAGACATCCCCGTTTTACAGGGGTTTTGGGAGACATTTCCGTTTTACAGAGGTTTTTCAAGATATCTCCATTTTAGGGAGGTTTTGGAAGACTCTCCATTTTACGGAGGTTTTGGGAGGCATTGTTTTTTATGGAGGTTTTTCAAGACATCTCCATTTAGGGAGGTTTTGGAAGACTCTCCATTTTGCGGAGGTTTTCAAGACATTTTCATTTTTGCGGATGTTTTTGGAAGACATCCCCATTTTGTGGGGTTTTTGGAAGACTCTCCGTCCTGCTGAGGTTTTTGGAAGACATCCTCATTTGGGGGGGGGGGGGGGTTGGAAGACTGTCCGTCTTGCGGAGGTTTTTTGCAAGACATTCCCATTTTGCGGGGGTTTTGGAAGACTCTCCATCTTGCGAAGGTTTTTGGAAGACATCCCCATTTTGCGGGGGTTTTGGAAGATTCTCCATCTTGCGGAGGTTTTCAAGACATTTCCGTTTTTGTGGAGGTTTTGCACCCCTTTCGGCATGTATTAATGTCGAAAGCCCTACACACTATCGAAGCTACGCAATACCTTCCAGAAAACCTAGACAATCTTGCCTTCCAGGTGACCTAGGCATGCTGCGCCCGCGATGTGTAGGCATGTCATGCTTCCGAGGATACTCCCTGGGTGCACAGCAACTCCGGTGTTGAGGGTGTGCCTTGGTGTGTGGCATTTATACGACCGAAGCTATGCAATACCTTCCAGGAAACCTAGACATAATTTGCCTTCTAGGTGACCTAGGCATGCTGCGCTCGCGGTGTATAAGCATGTCATGCATCTCGAGGCGTCTACCCGAGTGCACCGCATCCTCATTATCAAGGACATCCCTTTATATGCAGTGTCCACACTACCGAGGCTATGCAATGCCTTCCAGGACACCTCAGCATAATTAACCTTTTAGGTGTTTGGGCTCCACTGCCTACCAGGGTAATGCTATGTCCTCCGGGAAATCTAGGCTTGATGCCTTCTAGGTGACCTTAGGTTTAAGCAACCAAAGCCTACAGGTGCGTGGGCATGCCACGCGTCCCAAAGAAATCCCTTGGGGTGAGACAACTACATTACCAAGGACGTCCCTTGGTAATCGGCATCTACACACTATCGGGGCTATGCAATACCTTCTAGGAAGCTTAGGCATAATCTGCCTTCAAGGAAACCAAGGCATAATCTGCCTTCCAGGAAACTTAGGCATGATGTGTCTGCGGTGTGTAGGCATGTTGTGCAATGAGGATATCCTGCGATGATATTCCTCAGAGCACCGCATCGCCGCTACCAAGGATGTCCCTCGGTGCGTGGCTTTGACACTACCAGGGCTATGCAATGCCTTCCATGACACCTTAGCAAAATCTGCCTTTTTGGTGACCTAGGCATCCTGCGCCTACAGGTGTGTGGGCCTCACTGTCTACCGAGACTATGCGATACCTTCCAGAAAACCTACGTAGTCTTGCCTTCCAAGTGACCTAGGCATGTTGTGCCCACGGTACGTGGGCTTGTCAAACCTCCTGAAGAAGTCCTTCGGGTGCGCTGTAACACTATCTATCAAGGAAGTCCCTATATACGTGGCAACTACATTGTCGAGGCTATGCAATATCTTCTAGGACACCTAGGCAGTCTGGCCTTCCATGTGAGCTAGGCATGTTATGCCTGCAGGCGTGTAGGTATTTGCATAGCTATGTACTAGTTAAATTTGACAGTCTACTATTGTCAATAAGCAGCTAATTACAGTATAAGGCATAGCTAGGTCAGATGACTATTCATAGCTCATGCCAAATTAAGATATAACTTAAGTTCTACTACTTACTGCTAAACAGGGATATATACCTAGTGGCTATCTGTTGCAAAAACTTCTAACAGCAAGGTTGGATACTTTCAACATGTTTTGATCTTACTGTATGAAAGACCAACTAGGTAAACTATTGACAGTTGATTGTAGGTGTACCTTTACCAGAATAAGGCATCTATCATGAGGTTTGGAGGCCCTGAAGCCTATGGCTAGGCCAGGAGAGGTGGTCCTCGACCCCCTCGGCCCTTAGCCATTGCTCGGCTCCGGAGGCAATCCGTTCGAAGTCTGATGATGGCATGTTGGAGTTGAAGATGAAGGCTAGGTCGAGAGAGGCGCTATGCGACCCCCTCGGCCCTTAGCCACTGCCTTGCTCCAAAGGCAATCCGTCCGGAGCCTGGCGACGGCGTGCCAGAGGCAAAGCCGAAGGCTAGGCCGAGAGAGGCACTCTGTGACCCCCTCGGCCCTTAGCCGCTGCCTGACTTCAGAGGCACTCCGTCCGGACTGTGGCAACGGTGTTCGAAGGCGAAGTCGAAGGCTAGGCTGGGAGAGGTGCTCTGTGATCCCCTCGGCCCTTAGCCACTGCCTGGATCCGAAGGCACTCTGTTCACAGCCTAACAACGGCGTTCTCTGACCCAGTCCATGTCACTAGATATTGTACCATTAGTGACAGAGTTGGTGGCAACAGAGCGATGTCGGAGGGCCAGAGATTTGCCCGGGAGCTTGCCTCAGGCTTACGACCCTAGATCCGTGTTTTCTCGATCTTCCGAAAGGTAATATGATAAGTCGATTGGTGGAGTTTCGACGTTGATGACCAAAAGGCTCCAAACAGAACAGATCGAGAACCCTCGCAACCACTACACCACTACTCCGTGGTTATGAACTGTGCCAAGACACGGTCGACCTCGCCAAGAAGGCTTTTCCTGCAAGTGAATCGAGAACACAAGCAAAAATAGGTAGATGCAATCTGAATATTGCCAATTACTAAGGAAGTGCTCGACATGGGGTTCCACAAACCGAACAAGCGGCGAAACTATATAAAACAGAATAATCTAAGCAAAACACAAGCCTAAACTATGACGGCTACTATGTATATATAGAGGGGACGTGAGGAGGTCGACCTAGGGTTGTGCAGCCATGGAAAGAGGCGTACACAACCTAGACTCGGACTCTGACACAATTACAAGACCCAACTAGGTCCAAAATAGTGGCACAACACTATTTCTTTGACTCTGCCTAAACTATAAGGAATATTTGATTGAGCTCATATCCATTGGAAAGGACTCGTCGTAAGCTTTCTGGAATGTCCAAGATTGCCTAAAACGGACTTCATATGAGAGAGTTATGCCCGTTTTATAGACATGTTATCCTGCGACTCGACCACGACCACAACTAGAGCTCAGCCTCGAGTCCGAGTAGACTTGGCCTTTGAGGGGTGACATCCAGGTAAGGTTGTGGTGCTTTTCCTATGTTCCTAAGAAATAAAACATCACAAGAATTTAGTAGAAATGCATCCAAGGAAGCATGAATAGTGAGAAACAAGTTCACCTGGTGGTCTAATTGTCGTGCACATGCTGTTGTAAATGGACCTTGTCTGATTTGAGGATTATTGGTGGTATTGATCATATCCAAAGGAGCCATGGGCTCATCAACCCTTGTGCCATCCTTCACCGGCTCCGTCTATGACCAGGTATCCTGCTTGTCTTCCGAGGTATTCCTCCCAGAAGATCGTGAGGGTTCGGTAGTCATCGGTATTGTGGCCACACCCCAGCCCGTGCAACATGCACCCGTATGCCTCCGGGGGTACTGAAGCTTGCGGTTGTCCAATAGATGGTCACCAAACACCTCGTGAACCAATCCCGATAGAGTTCAGAGCTGACACTCACCTTTGTGGTGGCTGTCCTGAGGACCCACCAACTAAGTTCAACACCAACATCCTCCTGGAAGGTTTTTGCGACAAGTCAAAAGAGTCATTGGCTGAGAAGGTTGAAGAGGCGACCAGGATAGCCGAGGACTTCGTGGACGCTATGGACTTCTTTCCCTCGGTATAGTTATATTTACTGTTACCCTGCAATTTGTAAAAACATTTAGCAAATTTGTTAGTTTTAGTCAGAAACTTAAACATTTTCCCTTCTTGATAGGAGTACTTTGTGTTGGACTCTTTTGACAGCATATCATGATTTTCTTTTTGGCCTTTTCTTTCGATTAGTTCATGATGCATTAATCACTTGACGGAGCGCTTATTATGACCAGCCTATGGTCCACTTGAGTGGGAGGCGTCGTAGCTCCCAGTCACTCGTGGAATGCAATAAGTAGCCTTTTTTGCAACCCTGAGTTCGCAACGCAATGATCCTTCTTTTCTCATTAGAATCTAATTTCAGAAGGTACACAACATGTTGTTTTTTGTTTCCACCGCCTAGTACTTTTTAAGCCCCCGACTATCTACTTGGAAATAGAAATTCCAAGTAGGCAGTCAAAATAGTAAAAAGCATTTTATTTCCTTTTGGTCGAGACAACCTTTTCGCCATCCTGGGGGCGTGTTTGGGATGTAAGATCCAAGAAGCGACTTACCCTGATTGTTAGGAATGAAGATGCACGAAAAGTCAAGTAAGTCAAAAAGGAAAGTTCATCGACATCATAGGCAATATGTTCTTTATTATTACGAGAAGGTACTCTTGTGACTTACAATTAAAACTTACATAGTTTATTGATGACCAAAGAGCTGCATAGATCTATTGTCTTAAACCAAAATGATACAGACTAGATTTAGCCGATAAGCAGTGAGCCTTATTGCCTCTGGGGTAGCGTAGACGCTTTTTTGTGGGCTCTGAACTAGTCATGGAGCTGAGCCCTTGGGTTTCTAGCTTTGCATTTCGAGGCAATGTGATCATGGTTATGACTGAGGCTTTTTATCCACCTTGATCCTTAAACTCTTGGTTTCCTCGCTTGATTGGTGTTGAACTGCCATGTTGATACTCCACTTGTCGCAATGGAGACCAGTTTTGGGACAACCCCAAACGCTGATGACCCCCTTGGGTCTCGAGATCTTCACGCACTGATAAGCGTAATGCGTGGCTGCCATAAATTCTGTAAGAGTAGGTCTTTTTAGGATGGCATTGTATGCCATCTCAAAGTCAACCACGTCAAACATAATTTTTTCTTTCCGAAAATTGTCATGCTTTCCGAAGGTAACGGGTAGTGATATTTGGCGATGGGAGTGGTCGAAGACCCGGGTACTATACTATGTAAGGCTTGAGTAACCAGCTTGGTAGCAGACTGAGAGATTTGCATACATTCGAGTGCGTTAGCGAAGTGGACATTTAGGAAACTCCCTCCATCGATTAGGACTCAGGTAACCCTGTAATTATTTATCGTAGGCTCTACTAGTATCGGGAAGAGGCCTAGTCGTATGAAGTTATTAGGGCAATCTTCTTGGCTGAAGGAGGTTTTGGTATATGACCATCTCACAGCCTAACGACCCTTAGGGATGACGGCTAGGACTTCTTGGCCCAACATATTGTACTACCTCTTGGACTTGTAGGATGAGGAACAATCGAACTTATGGTCGAACGTCCTCTCAACCACTTGGAAAGACATCGAATTCGTGCTGTTCTCGCTGCCATCCAAGTCGAAGTCTCTTCTTTGGGTCGAGACTTGGATCTTCTTTCCCTTGGCCACTTTTTTGACTTCCACCTTGACTAACTTTTTTCATAGGTGGCACTTATAGAAGTTGTGGTTGTTAGTTTAGTGGAAGTCGCACCAAAGCTTTTTATCTTATTCGTCGGAGCCTGGTGTAAAGCTTCTGCCCTGAGAAGGACCACTTGTGATGGACGTCGGGCAGATCTGCAAAAACTTTGTTAGATTTATCTTTCTTTCCCTTACCTCACTTGGTGTTCTTCTTGTGCTTGCTCTAGATCTTGTTGTCACCGAGCCCAAGTTGAGGACACATAATGCCCTGAGTCTTCTCCTTGACGTACAGTAGTGCATCCTCTACCCTAGCAGACTTATCAATGATCTGCATGAGCTCCTTAACCATTGTAGGCTCCTTTTTAGCAATGTATTCAACACAACATTGGCTCTTAACCCCTTGGTGAACGCCTGGATGACCTCGTACTCGCTAATCCTGGGGATGGTATTATGGGTATTGCTAAAGCCGCGCATAAACTCGCGCAAGGTTTTGTTTCCCATTTGCTTGCTCATTCCTCATTTCCTCGCAACGGTGGAGATCATTTTTTGTACCGGGGCGAATGTACGTACCCTGGAAGTTAGCTCGAAACACGTCACGAAGTTGCTCCCACAAGTAGAATGTCTATGGAGATAGATTGGTCAACCATATCCTGTCTACCCCGTCAAGGGTTGTGAGGAGGTAATTCTCCATTACCTTCTCATTCCTACTAGTCATCTGGATGTCTATGATGTAGATCTGGAGAAACTCAACGTGATTTGTAGTTCTATTGTATTTCTCGATCATCGTGGGGTAAAACCTTGCCAGCCAACTTATGTTCCGTAGATCTAGAGAGAAGACCAGGCATTCATTGATGGCTTCTTGCTTGGTTCCAGCATCCCCGAGAGCCTTTCCCACAGTGACTGGAGATCAGTCCTGATTTAATCAATGCCAGGACGTTCCCCAATGAGATCGATGAGGGGTAGATGAAGCATCTTCAGAGGCTCCTGGGAATCTTCACTGGTCATTGATGACCTCATGCAAGTTATTGATTGGATGACCTCTAAATGACAAGATTCGGCAACGTTTGTTTGCCTAATTTTCATCCTGGGAAGCTTTGTTCTAGGGGTTATGCCTCTCCAGGTCCAATGAGTTATGAGACAGGGGATTGCCTGGTCTACACCAATTAGTACAATTTCTAGCTAGGGCTAGATAAGAATTCTTGATCTGGAGAATGATCTCCTTTGTTAAATTGATCGCTGAGTTCATCCCATCCTTACCGGTTGGGATATCCAGATCTGTGGTCGGAGGGTGTTGGAGCAAGAGTTCGTCTTGCTCCAGCAAGTACGGTGAGAGTTTCTTCTAAGAAGGAGACTCAAGCTTGGAGACGAAATTTGACAGGAAGGAACACCACGAATATATTGATGATAGAAAAATGTATCACTCTGGGAGGAGTATCACAACGTTCGCTGTCTTGCTTGTTCTTTTCCGCTGTGTCCCCCATTACCCAGAGGACCATGGCCTCCTATTTATAGGGCCATGCGTAGCTTGGCGTACAAGTTATCATAATGTACAAATATCTAGGATCTAGCCAAATTACTGAGCCTTATCCCGCATAACTACCTTCTATCCTATCGGGAGATAAATATCCACTGTGGAAATTATCGTGGTGCCTACCCCGCGAAGGGGGTGAGCTGGTCACCGATTGTGACCCGACGCCGCATTGTCAGGGGTGTTAGGATAGCCTTCATCATGCCAGGGTGTTAGAGTGGCATCCATTAGCCTAGGCCTTTAATGCTGGTCACTTCCTTGCAGGCAAAGCATGACCGGTGCTCCCCTTCCGGTAGATCTTTCCTAAGGCCTACTGACTCACCCCACTGTCTTTGGGAAGGCGGCCCGATTAGCCTGAGGCGGGGGCCTCGGGAGGAATAGAACCGGGAGGTGAAGACTTTGGGAAGTGGGACCCCGGAGGGTCGGGGCTTCAAGAGGCCAAAACTTTGGAGGACCGAGGCTTCAGGAGGTCGTGTTTCGGGATGCTTCGGGAGGTCGAGCCAGCGGAGCCAAGGGAAGGCTTCATAGGTACGAAGGGGTACCATGAAAGGATCTAATGACATCGGAGATCTAGCTTTGAATAGAGGGTTCAGAGATCAAGGCTCCGGAGGGACCTGGATGGTGATCTTCAACCATTATCCTCAGGCTAGTTTATTTTCCCCCCAACAGTACCCCCTCATTCTCGAGCCCCGGTGTTTCAGAGGGGGGAGAGGATGTAGAGGAAAAATCAACCCCGGCCTGGTATAGTATCAAGGATGCCTGATGGCGATTCTCTGTCCTTTGTAGTCGCTAGAGTAGAGGTTTCGTGTGGGTTTGGGGAATCCCACACGTTCGCCTGGCGAGACAAGATGTGCCACTGCCACGTTCTGACTAGATAATGCGAGGGGTCGTTTAGGGTCTTGTGTCCGCGATCCTATCATGCGTCAAAAGGGGTTTGGGTTATTAATGTGACGGGATGTCAGCGCGAGAAAAAGAGGCATTCATCGTGTAGCGCCGCCACGTGTTGGAGGGACACCAGATATGGCCACGGCCTCCTCCCCAAGTGTTCAATGGGAGGACACGACGATGTTCGTCCCTCTTCATCTTCCAGACCTACGTGACTACGTGGCCCGGGTATAAAGCCAGGGTTACCCGATTGGAGTCTCCACAGCCCCATGAGCAAGCAGTTAACCTTGACTTGAGTATGGCATCATCTTCCTCCTCATCCTCCTTGGAGACATCAATGATCTCGACGGCTCCTTCGGGAGCCGGGCTGTTTCGGTCATTGGTAGAAGCACCGGAGGCAAAACTGCTTCCACCTCTGCAGGGGAGGTAGTTGCCCACCGCTCTGGCCTGACCTTTGGCTGGGGAGGGCATGCCTGTCGTGATCATTGATATCTCCAATGACGATGAGGAGATCGACTGGGATCTCCTGCGAAGGGAGAGTGAGTTGGCGTCTGTGGGCCCGACGGTGAAGTAGGAGGAGGCTGGGAAGGCGAGGGAGAAGGCCCCGTCGGTGACCTCCTCAGACTCCTCAGCATCCTCTGATAGCTCGAGAGCCGACTACTGTATCAGCTTCCGCAGTGGTAGGCCGCAGATGAGGCGCATACGTCGTCTCATGCGTAGCCCCTGCCGGGACCCATAGGAGGTGAAGGCGGTCACCGGGATGGTGTACTTGGTGACGCCGTGATATATCCATGTCATGGCTGAACTTAGTCACCTTGTACACTTTCTTGCCTTGTTTTGCTCCGTAGGGATCTATCTTCTTTGTGGCAATTTTTGTATGGTTGTTTTAGTTTGTATCCCCTGGATGTACTGTTTGTTTAATAATATAACATGGATCTTTGGGAACAATCATGTCTCCTTTTGTATCTGAATGTGAGGGGACCTTTCGAACAGGTGACCGCATGTGTGCATGCTTTTGTGCCTCCAAACCGTACTTCTTCGTCCCTTTCGAAGGCGATGGCTAGCTTTTCTGACGACCGGGGCACCGAGCCTTCGTATAGATCATTGCTGATTTTGTTTCTTCTGGGGGAGAGGTGGCCTTGAGAATCTGGTAGTGGTGGATACGTAGGGTAACTAAGGAGAACCTCGTCATCCCTGGTTACTACGTACTCCTCAGGCCTGGGGCTGGTAGGTTCTCCTTCCTAATTTGTTCCAGATTTTTGACTCAGCAAAGTCCCTCTGGAACCTTTGGAGACGAACTCTGGAGGTGGTCCTTGACCCTTCGGGTTCTTTAGCCACTGTCCGGGTTGACGGTGATGATGTGTCTGAGGCATAGCTGAAGGCTAGGCAAGATAGGTGGTCCGCGACCCTCCCTGGCCCTTAGCCGCTGCCCGGCTCTGGAGGTATTCTGTTCGGAGCCTAGCGATGGCGCGTTGGAGGCAAAGCCAAAGGCCGGACATAAGAGAGGGTCCACGACACCCTCGGCCCTTAGTCACTGCCTGGCTCCGGAGGTATTCCTTCCGGAGCCTGGCGATGGTGTGTCGGAGGCGAAGCCGAAGGTTAGGCGGGAGAGGCAATCCGTGACCCCCTCGGCCCTTAGCCGCTGCCCGGTTCCGGAGGTATTCCGTCCGAAGCCTGATGATGGCGCATCGGTGGCGAAGCCAAAGCCTAGGCGGGAGAGGCGATCCACGACCCCCTCGGCCCTTAGCTGCTGCCCGGCTCCGGAGGTATTCCATCCGAAGCCTGGCGATGGTACATCAGAGGTGAAGTTGAAGGTTAGGCGGGAGATGCGGTCCACTACCCCCTCGGCCCTTAGCCACTGCCCAGCTCTAGAGGTATTCCGTCCAGAGCCTGGCGATGGCACGTCGGAGGCAAAGCCGAAGGCCAGGCGGGAGAGGCGGTTCGCGACCCCCTCGGCCCTTAGCCGCTGCCCAACTCCGAAGGCATTCCGTCCGGAGCCTGGCGATGGTGCGTCAGAGGCAAAGTCGAAGGCTAGGCGGGAGAGGTGGTCGGTGACTGCCTCGGCTCTTAGCCGCTGCCCGACTCCAAAGGCATTCCGTCCGGAGCCTGGCGATGGTGCGTCAGAGGCGAAGCTGAAGGCTAGGCGGGAGAGGCAGTCCGTGACCCCCTCGGCCCTTAGCTGCTGCCTAGCTTTGCGGTCTTTGTAATGGATAGTTGGGGGTTCCACTATGTTTCCCGTGCTACGAGGTGCGAGCTTTGATTAAATGTTAGTATAACCCTCATAAAATAACATGTAAAAGGTGTTTTCAAAGGAGATGGTAGGGCAATACTGTTTACCTTTTAAAATACATGTCTGAGTCATGTGATCATACCTTCCCCTGTAGGGAGGGGGATCTTTATACCTCTTTGATCTGTGTGCAGTGTTCTTTGGAGACTAGCGGCTTTCATACCCCTTCGGCACGGAGGCATTAGCCTTCAAGATGCCGGGGTACCTTTCCCGTTAGGTCTTTTCAGAACCTTTTCGCCTGATGGAGTTTTCGAAGAAACATCTCCATCGCGGGGGTTTTCGGATGTCTCTCCTTTTTGCGGAGGTTTTGTAAGGCTCTCCGTTGTGCGGAGGTTTAGTAAAGCTCTCCGTTTTTGCCGGCGGTTTGGTAAAGCCCTCCATTTTTGCCGGTGGTTTGGTAAAACTCTCCGTTTTTACCAGAGGTTTTCAGTAGAGTTCTCCGTTTTTACTGGAGGTTTGGTAAAGCTCTCTGTTTTTACTGGAGGTTTTGGTAAAGTTCTCCATTTTTACTGGAGGTTTGGTAAACACTCCATTTTTGCCAGAGGGATGGTAAGACTCTCCGCTTTTGCTGGAGGTTTGGTAAAGCTCTCCGTTTTTACCAGAGGGTTTTGTAAGATTTTCCGTTTCTATCGGAGGTTTGGTAAAGCTCTCCGTTTTTACCGGAGGTTTTGGTAAAGTTCTCCGTTTTTACCGGAGGTTTGGTAAAGCTCTCTGTTTTTGCCAGAGGGTTGGTAAGACTCTTCATTTTTGCCGGAGATTTAGTAAAGCTCTCTATTTTTACCAGAGGCTTTTGTAAGGTTTTCTGTTTTTGTCAGAGGTTTGGTAAAGCTCTCCGTTTTTACCGGAGGTTTTGGTAAAGTTCCCCGTTTTTACCGAAGGTTTGGTAGGACTCTCCGTTTTTGTCGATGGATTGGTAAGATTCTCCGTTTTTGCCGAAGGTTTGGTAAAGCTCTCCATTTTTGTCGGAGGTTTTTGTAAGAACCTCCGCTTTTGCCGGAGGTTTTTGTAAGACCTTCCGTTTTTGTCGGAGGTTTTTGTAAGACCCTCCACTTTTGCTGGAGGTTTTTGTAAGACCCTCCGTTTTTGTCAGAGGTTTTTGTAAGACTCTTCATTTTTGTTGTAGGTTTTTGTAATACCCTCCATTTTTGTCAGAGGTTTTTGCGAGACTCCTTGGCATGTATTATTGCCGAAGGTCTTACACACTATCGGAGCTATGCAATACCTTCCAGGAAACCTAGGCAGTTTTGCCTTCCAGGTGACCTAGGCATGCTACACCCGTAATGTGTAGGCTTGTTGTGCTCCCAAGGAAACGCCCGGGGTGCACCGCAACACTATCCACCAAGGATGTGCCTTGGCACATGGCATTTATATGATCAAAACTATGCAATGCCTTCCAGGGCACCCTGGGCATAATCTGCCTCACAGGTGACCTAGGCATAAGCAGCGCCCGTGGTATATAAGCATGTTGTGCAGAGAGGATTCCTTGCGACAGCATTCCTCAGAGCACCGCATCCTCACATTAGGGCAGTCCCCTGATATGCGGCGTCCACACACTATCGAGGCGACACAATATCTTCCAGGAAACCTATGCAGTCTTGCCCCCCAGGTGACCTAGGCATGCTACGCCCATGGTGTGTGGGCTCCACTTCCTACCAGGACAAAGCCTACCCTTCGGGAAACCATTTCAGGTGACCTTGGGTTTAGGCAAGTGATGCTTACTGGTGCGTGGGCTTGTCACGGCTCCGGAGAAACCCCCCAGGGGCGCCGCAACTACATTACCATGGAAGTCCCTTGATAACCGGCATCTATACACTATCGATGCTACACAATATCTTCCAGGAAATCTAGGCAATCTTACCTTCCAGATGACCTAGGCATGCTATGCTTGGGGTGTGCAGGCATGTTGAGCGACGAGGATTCCTTGCGATAGCATTCCTCAGAGCACCGCAACTCTGCCACCGGGGACATCCCCCGGGGCTATGCAAATGCCTTCCAGGGCACCCTGGGCATAATCTACCTTGCAGGTGACCTAGGCATAAGCAGCATCGGCGGTGTGTGGGCCTCACTGTCTACCGAGACTACACAATGCCTTCCAAGAAATCTAAGCAGTCTTGCCTTCCAGTTGACCTAGGCATGCTACGTCCACGGTACGTGGGCTTGTCACGCCACCCGAAGATGTCCTACGGGTGGCGCAGCAACACGGTCTATCAAGGAAACCCCTTGATACGTGGCAACTACACTTCCGAGGCCGCACAATGCCTTCCAGGAAACCTGGGCAGACCCGCCCCCTAGGCGACCTAGGCATGATGCGTCTGTGGGAGTGTAGGGATTTTGTATGGTTATACTAGCTAAGTTTTGCAATCTACTGTTGGCAATAAGAAGCTATTTGTAGTATAAACAATAGCTAAGTGATATAGCTGTTCATGCTAAGTGACAATGTAACTTAAGTTCTACTGCTTCTACCTAGTGGTTATCTATTGAAAAAAGACTCCTAGCAGTAAGGTAGGAGACCTCCAATAGACTCTAACCTGGCCGTATGAAGGACGGATTACTAGGTAAGCTACTTGGTGGTTAATAGCGGGAGTACCTTTGTAGGAATAAGGCCTCTATTGCGAGGTATGGTGGCCTCGAAGCCTGTGGCTAGGCTGGGAGAGGTGGCGCTTGCCCCCTCGGCCTTTAGCTATTGCCCGGCCCCGGAGGTAGCCCATCCGGGGCTTGGCGATGGCGTGTGGGAGGCGTAGTCGAAGGTTAGACGGGAGAGGTAGTCCGCAACCCCCTCGGCCCTAAGCCATTACCCGGCTCCGGAGGTACTCCATTCGGAGCCTGGCGACGGCATGTTCGTGACTCAGTTCTTGTTGCTGGTTGTGGTACCGTCGGTAGGGTTGGTAGCGTTGGTGTAGGGTTGGGGGGCTGAGGATTTGCCCAGGAGTTAGCCCCAGGCCTCCGAACCCTGCGTCATCCTTTGCCTGCTCTTTATGTGGTCATGTATTCTGCTTGCCTTCCGAGGTATTCCTCCGGGAAGGTCATGAGGGTACGGTTGTCATTGGTGTTGTGGCCGCACCTTGGTCTGTGCAAGACGCACCCGTGTGCCTCCAAGGGTGCTGGAGCTTGGATTTGTTGTTGGGGTTGTTGCCGAAGGTGGTGTGTCCCGGAGCCTGTGGTTTCCCCCAGGTCTGCTTCCCCCTTGGGAGACCATCGAGGCTGCCCGGTGTACCAGCCTTTGCGACTAAAGTGGTTCTGACCATGCCTCCCCAGACGAGGTGGACTAGGAGTTCCCTGTGCGGTTGGCGTAGCGAGGGCGGCGTCGGAGGTGCTGGCGGGGCCCACGCACCCCGGAGCCCTCCGTCTCCTTGGGACCCTCTTTCGCCTGAGGGGCCCAAGGAGGGCGCTGGGTGGACAGACTTTCCAAAGATGTTGGCTCACTCAGGGTATCCCAGGTGTGGTTGAAGGGGATACCTGGGGACCAAGTCCAGGGGGTAGCACTCCTGGGTTGGACCGTGAAAGTTCATCTAGGTCCCTTGTGGGTTTTGGATAATTGATGACAAGCGATTAAAGGGACTAATGGTTTTATCAAGTGTATGAATAGGTGTTAGTCCTGTTGAAAAAGGATAAAAGATGTCCATGCCCCTCAAAAAGAAAGAAGAAGTGACATGAAGAGACTCTTAGATTGCAACTATTTTTAAATTTGAACTTTGAGTCTTAGGAATGTCATACTATTAAGAGGGTTGCTTTTTGTAATCTTGGTAGTGTCTCAGTGCTCAAAGTGCTTTATGAAAACCAATTTTTGAGAGACACCATCACTCACGAACACCGGGATTAAACGGTTGTTTTGTCCGGTTCCGGAGTCTCTGGATTGGTCCGGATACTCCGGACTCGGTAGGTGCTCCGGAGTCTCCGAGTGAGACTCCCTAGGAGCTCTTGGTTAGGTGTTATTTCTATGCCCGGAGTCTCCGGGATGACCCGAATACTCCAGATAGTTCAATTATCCTGGATACTTCGAGTGAGTCTCCGTGAAGAGCTCTTGGTTAGGACTTAATTTTTATTCCCGGAGTCTCCGAGTTCGTTCGGATACTCTGGATGCTGTTAAAGTTCCGGAGTCTCCAAGTGAGACTCCGAGACAGGTTCTCGGTTAGCGAAGGTTTTTACCTGGAGTCTCCGAGTTGGTCCGGAGACTATGAGGTCTGATGCTTCTGGATTTTCCAGGCATCCTCAGAGCTTGAGTTCTAGCCGGTTTTTCTCTAAGTGTTACCTGGAGACTCCGGGTAAACCCGGATACTCCGGGTCAGTGTAACGGCTAGTTCTGACAGGTTAGGTGCGTGGTTTTCTGTGCAACCCGGAGACTCCGGGTGAACTCGGAGACTCTGAGTCTGCCTGGTTTGCACAGTAATGGCTAGTTTTTGGGGGAAGAGTATAAATACCTCTTCACCCTCTCTCATTCAATGCTTGCTGAACCACTAGCTCATTTACTCTCCCTAGTGTATTCAATAGCTTTCCCAACTCTCTAGTGCTCAATCTTTGCAAAGTTTTGAGTGTGGTTTAGGGAGTGAGATTCTGAGCAAGTGAGCAAAAAGAAACCCTTTGAGCATTTGAGTTCTTGCCTAGCTGCAAATTGTGTTCTTTTCTCTTGAAGCTTTGTGCTTCTAGACGACAAGAGGTCACCCGTAGAGCACCCAATCGCTATGTGGTGCCACGGGGAGTTTGAATTACCCTCGATTTGAGTAAGAGCCCTTGCTTGATCTTTGTGGTCGCTTGGGAGAGGATAGGGTTGGAAAAGACCCGGCTCTTTGTGAGCTCCTCAACGGAGACGTAGGCACTTCTTTGTGAGATGGTCGAACTTCGGTTTTAAATATTGTCTCCATTTAAATTCTTGCAAGTTATTCATTCATATTTCTATTTGAGGATTTGCCTCAAATTTATTGCTTGTGAGTATTTAATTGTGCCTTTGTTGTTCAGTAGAAAATATCCATCTTAGAGATACTGTGATAGCTCATAATCTCTAGTAGAATCTCTTTAGCTTACTTTGTTTTTGAAGGTTCTGTACAGTCCGGATAATCCAAGTCAATTCGGATACTCCGGTACTTGGAGTATCTAGAACTGCCCAAAGTCTCCAGACCCTGTTTAATCCACTGCTGAGTTTTAATTTTTAGAAATGACTATTCACCCTCCCTCTAGTCGACATCAAGGACTTTCAATTGGTATCAGATCCTAACCTCCTACGAGGCTTAACTGCTTGGAGGAATTAGAGATGTCGGCATCCAGAGAGAAAAGCCCGAGAAGCCCCAAAGGTGAAACCTCGGGTGGCGGTTCTAGAAGACAAATGGATTTGGGAGATGCGTCAACAGCCGGTAGCTCCAAAGAAAGAAAGGGAGTTGAAATCAATTACGATTATAGCAAATTAAATTCCGCTTCTAACAACGTTATCTCCGTGTCGTTCGAGCGTGCACCATTTTTCGATGGTACTCGTTACGCCGCTTGGAGGCACAAGATGAAGATGCATTTAATATCGCTCCATCTGAGCATTTTGAGAATTGTGTGTGTAGGTATTGATTTTCTGGCTGAAGACATGGAGCTCACTTCCAAACAAGAACAAGCCATACATAGAAATACCCAAGCAACAAGTGTCCTACTTAGCGCCTTAAGCCCTGAAGAGTTCAACAAGGTGGATGGGCTTGAGGAGGCTAAATCAATTTGGGACACACTTCAAGTGTCACACGAAGGTACAACTAGTGTGAGGGAATCCAAGATTGAATTCCTTGAAGGCAAATTGGGAAGATTTGTTATGGAGGATGATGAGACTCCACAAGCAATGTATGATCGGATGATGATGCTTGTGAACAAGATAAAAGGACTTGGGAGTGAAGAACTCAATGATCACAAGGTTGTGAGAAAATTACTTAGAGCCTTTGCTCCAAGAAATCCAACCTTGGTCGCCCTCATCCGAGAAAGAAGAGATTATAAGAGGCTCACCCCAAGTGATGTTCTTGGGAGAATACTTGCTCATGAGCTAATGGAAGAAGAAGCAAATGAAGTGAAGAACTTGTCCAAGCAAAGCTCCTCCTCCAATAACAAAGATATAGCTTTGAAGGCAAGCAAGAGCAAACGAGTTGAAGAATCTTTCTCAAGTGAAGACGAAAGCTCCGACGATGAAGAAATTGCTTTCTTTGTAAGGAAGTTCAAGAAATTCATGAGGAAGAGAGGATATAGCAAATATAAAAGAGACATGCCCAAGAGAAGAACTTCCAAGAGGGCATGCTATGAGTGTGGCGAAGTTGGCCATTTCATAGCGGATTGCCCTAACAAGAAGAAGAGTAAAGATAAAGAAGAAAAGAAGAGCAAGCCATTCAAGAAGGACAAGAGTAAGGCATACAAGAAGAAATATTCCGATCATGCTCATATTGGTGAGGAGTGGGATTCAAACTCCGACTCCGACTCCGATGATGAAGGATTCACCACCATCGCCATTCGAGCCCCTACACCAACAAAATCATTATTTGGCGAAATGAGCGATGACGACACCCCCACATGCTTCATGGCAAAAGGGTGAAAGGTAAAATCACATCCTAAGCCTTTAGTTAGTGATAGTGATAGTGATAGTGATAATGATAGTTGTGATGAAAGCATATTTAAAGGTATTAATAAAAATACCATGCTTAAATTGAAAGAACTTATGGAAACAATAGAGGGTCAAGAGGAGATCCTCGAGAAGCAAGAAGACTTTCTCATCCTTGAAAAGAAGAGAAACCTTGAGCTCGAGGAACTTCTTGCTAAAGAAAAGGAGAAAGTTGAGAAATTGACCAAAGAACTAAATTTGGCCAATAGCTCAATTACTAGTGGTGAGAATGATAATTCTATGCTTCAAGAAAAAACTTCAAGTTTAAATGAGAATCATAAAACTCTTGAAGCACAAATTAACATTCTCAAAAATAGCTCATCCCAATCTAATGATGCAATTTTGGTCTCTAGTGTTTCCACAAGTAATGGTTGTTCTCGGTGCTATCATATAGATATAAATGCTCGTGCTACTAACATTGAATCCTTGCAAGATTTTAAAAAGGAGAATGAAAGGCTAAATGCCTTGGTCAAGTATGGTTGCATTAAAACCTATAAATCAAAGGATGCACTATACAAAACCATTAAGGCCAAAGACAACAAGCTAAAGAGAGGTCTCGGTTTTGACACGCATACAAGCAAATCAATGAGCGTGTTGTGATCAAGGGCAAGGAGTGCCTAAAATTCATCAAAGGAAGCAAGTGAGCCGATCACACCTCTTAAGTGAAGCAACAAAAGGCTTATGCGCCTCAATCTTCTTTTTATGCTTCTTACATGCTCAAGAGGAACCACCATGGTAAAGTGGTTTCTCTATATATTGGTGCCCACACAAAGGATAAAATTGTGAAAAAGAGTGTGTGGGTACCAAAAATTCTTGTGACTAACATGAAAGGACCCAAACAAATTTGGGTACTTAAAGCAAAGGCTTAAAATTTGTTTTGTAGGCATACTCCTCCGGTGGATCAAGTTGGGTGATCGATAGTAGATGCACTAATCATATGACCGGAGAGAAGAGTATGTTCTCATCTTTTGAAGAAAATAGAGGATCACATGAAAACATCATTTTTGGTGATGATGGAAAAGGTGAGGTAATGGATCTAGGTAAGATTGCTATCTCAAATGATCATTCTCTCCCTAATGTTTTGTTAGTTAAATCACTTAGTTATAATTTGTTATCCGTGTCACAGTTATGTGAGATGAGTTATGATTGTCTTTTTACTAATGAGGGTGTGACCGTATCTAGAAGGGAGGACGCCTCAATAGCTTTCACCGTTAAGTTGAAGGGTAAACTTTATCTTTTTGATTTTTCAACGAATGAAGTGAAGCCTAAAACTTGCTTGATGGCTAAGTCTAGCATGGGTTGGCTATGGCATCACCGACTAGCCCATGTTGGTATGAGAAATTTGTCTAAACTCCTAAAGGGGGAGCATATCCTAGGACTAACAAATATTTTTTTTTGAGAAAGATAGGATTTGTAGTGCTTGTCAAGTAGGAAAACAAATTGGAGCTCCTAATCCTGCCAAAAATGTGATGACTACAACAAGGCCTTTGGAACTCCTTCACATGGATTTATTTGAACCAATTGCCTACATAAGCATTGGCAGTAACAAATATGGCTTAGTAACTGTTGATGATTATTCTCATTTCACTTGGATATTCTTTTTGCATGACAAAAGTGAAACACAAGCCATATTCAAGAAGTTTGTGAGGAGCTCAAAATGAATTCGATGTGGAGATCAAGAGAGTGAGAAGTGACAATGGAAGCGAATTCAAGAACACTCAAATTGAAGAATTTCTCGATGAAGAAGGAATAAAGCATAAGTTCTCGGCACCCTACTCCTCTCAACAAAATGGGGTTCATCTTCGATTGGCATGGTCCTTTGGATGTAAGAGATCTCGTTTGCTGGCTGGGCCCTTCCATGAGTTTAGATCTCTATGTCGAGAGGAAGAATAGGACTCTCATAGAGTCGGCAAGAGCCATGCTTGATGAACACAAGATATCGGATCAATTTTGGGCGGAGGCCGTCAACACCAGTTGCCATGCAATCAACTGTTTGTATCTTCACAAGATCTTGAAGAAGACCGCCTATGAACTTCTAACCGGTAACAAACCAAATGTATCATATTTAGAGTTTTTGGTAGCAAATGTTTTATTCTTAATAAGAAGGAAAAAAGTTCTAAATTTGCTCCTAAAGTAGATGAAGGTTTTATGCTTGGTTATGGATCAAATGCCTACGCCTATCGTGTTTTCAACAAAACCTCTGAAATTGCACGGGACGTGACATTTGATGAATCTAACGGCTCCCAATTGGAGCAAGTTGATCCTAATGTTCTAGGTGATGAAGAAATTCCAAGTGAAGCAATTAAAAAGATAGCAATTGGAGAAATCAAGCCTCAAGAATCACAAGAGCAAAATTTAGCAAATAAAGACTCAAGTGAACCATCCTCATCAATTCAAGTAGAGCCATCAACATCAACTCCTATGCAAGATCAAAATCAAGAACAATATCAAGATCAAGTTCATGATGATTACAACAAGTTTCTTGATGATGAAGGAGAAGATATTCAACCCCAATCTCAAGTGCCACACCCAAGAGTTCATCAAAGCACCGAAAGAGATCACCCGTGGACAACATACTTGGTGTCATAAAAAAGGGGTAACCACTCATTATAGAATTACAAATTTTTGTGAATGTTACTCTTTTATCTCCTCTTTGGAAGCATTGAAGGTGGAAGACGCACTTGGAGACCCGGATTGGGTGATGGCTATGCAAGAAGAGTTTAACAATTTCAAGAGGAATGAAGTTTGGACGTTGGTGGAAAGACCTAACCAAAATGTGATTGGCGCTAAATGGGTCTTCCGCAACAAACAAGATGAGAATGGGATCGTTACAAGAAACAAAGCAAGGTTGGTTGCTCAAGGCTTCACGCAAATAGAGGTTTGGATTTTGGTGAGACTTATGCTCCCGTAGCTAGGCTTGAGTCAATTGGTATGCTACTCACCATGATTTCAAGTTATATCAAATGGACGTGAAGAGCGCTTTCCTAAATGGACCAATCTCCGATTTGGTGTACATAGAGCAACCTCCCGGATTTGAAGATCCCAAATGCCCTCATCGTTTGTTTAAACTCCATAAGTCACTCTATGGGCTCAAGCAAGCTCCTAGAGCATGGTATGAATGCCTTAGGGATTTAATCATTAAGAAAGGCTTTGAAATGGGCAAAGCCGATTCTACTCTTTTTACTAAAAATGTTAATACTGATTTATTTATTTGCCAAATATATGTCGATGATATTATATTTGGTTCTACTAACAAAATGTTTTGTAAAGAGTTTTGTAGGATTATGACCAAGAGATTCAAGATGTCAATGATGGGTGAATTAAAGTTCTTCCTAGGGTTTCAAATCAAACAACTCAAGGAAGGAACCTTCATTTGTCAAACAAAATATATAAAGGATATGCTTAAGAAGTTTGACATGGAGAATGCAAAGCCCATCAAGACTCCAATGCAATCAAATGGGCATCTCCACCTAAATGAAGAAGGCAAGGCCATGGATCAAAAGGTATATCGTTCTATGATCGGTTCTTTACTTTACCTTTGTGCATCTAGGCCCAATATTATGCTTAGTGTGTGCATGTGTGCAAGATTTCAAGCCACTCCTAAGGAGTGCCATTTAATGGTCGTTAAGAGAATTATTAGATATTTAGTTCATACTCCATATCTTGGCTTGTGGTACCCCAAAGGTTCGTCCTTCAAACTTATCATCTATTTGGACGCCGACTATGCTTGTTGCAAAGTGGATAGGAAGAGTACATCCGGGACTTGCCAATTCTTAGGTAGGTCCTTGGTGTCTTGTTCATCCAAGAAACAAAAATCTGTAGCCCTATCCACCGCCAAAGCCGAGTATGTTGTAGCAGGAGCTTGTTGTGCTCAACTACTTTGGATGAGGCAAACATTGAGAGATTACAACTATAACATGTCCAAAGTTCCACTTTTGTGTGACAATGAGAGTGCCATCAAGATAGTCAATAATCTCGTACAACACTCAAAAACTAAACACATCGATATACGTCACCACTTCTTGAGACACCACTCTACAAAAGGGGATATCGATATTCGCCATGTGAGAACCGAAAAATAACTAGCCGATATCCTCACAAAGCCATTAGATGAGCAAAGATTTTGCGAGTTGAGATGTGAGCTCAATATCCTAGATTCTCGCAACGTGGCTTGACATATTGCATACAATTGATTGTTGTAGATTTGTAATTTTATAGATAGGTTTTTCAAAAATCTTGTGTGTAATATTTGAAAATTTGGATCTTTGATCTTTGGATCATATTTTGCTACTTGTGATCATAGTTATGTAATGATGTTTGTTGGCTGATCAAAAGTGGTATATATATATATATGTATATATATGTATATGTATATATATGTATATATATATATATATATATGTCTCAAATTATCCATCAATCTTCTCTCAGCCCCTAGCTCAATCTGGAAATTCTACAGATCCCAGAATGTCCGGACTATCCCGGAGTATCCAAAAACTGACATTGTTTCATGAGCCTGTGGTTCTGTTAAGTTAATAGAACACGGACTATCCTGGAGTATCAAAAATATGACATTGTTTCGTGAGCCTGTGGTTCTGTTGAGTTAATAGAACCCGGAGTCTCCGAGACATCCCGGACTATCCGAATTCTGTTACTCACCCGGAGAGTCCGGGTCACCCTCTGGGACGGGCTCTCGGTTCGGGCTTCTGATTCCACTCGGAGTCTTCGGGCTAGCCTGGAGTCTCCGAGTAACCCAGTTTATACAGCAATCCCTTCGGTTTTTCCTCTCTCCTCCACCCTTTTTGCATCTATTTCCTTCCCTTCTCCACAAAAAGAGGGCTCTGGCAATTTCAAGCTTCAACCAAGGATTTCTCGGGAGGGTCTTGGATTCTTCATCCTTTCAACCTTGGAATCTCCGACCTTTCCTCCGGATTAAACCATGGTGCATCTTTTAGACCAAAAGATAGTTTTTCACCCGATCTCCAAATATCTTGGTTCAAAATCAAATTCCTTAGGTGAATACATTACTTAGGGTCCCTAGAATCAATCCCTAGGAGGGTTTTGCAATGTGGAAAAGGAATTGATGGGCACTCGTCTATGGATCACGTGTGACGAGTAGTTGTGGCCCGATCTTCTCGAAGGATCCACGAAATTGATAACTATCGCTGCGTGACCTAGTGAAGAGGCAGTGCACCGCGAGTCTGCACACGCGACGAACTACCGAGACAATCACCCTTCCACGTACCGACGAAGCCAGCCCACGCAATCACACCATAAAGATGTGAAGGCACAAACTGGGTGAACCACAGTTCGGCGTTCTACAACTCCCTCAGGAATCGAAAGAACAAGTTTGCAAGCCTCTCAAGACTCACATGGAAAGAAGAACTCAAATAGTTTGTACTTCTGAATTGACGAGGACATCCCTAGCAGCCACTCTTCTCCACCTCCTAATAAAAGTGCATCTGATATAGTGGGTCCAATTACAAGGAGCAGAGCCAAACAATTGGAGAAGGAAATTCACTCTCAGGTGAACGCTAACCTTGTGTTAAATAATCAAATTACTTTGGATGAGCCTATGCTTTTGAGTACTTGTTTTAATGTTCTTAGGAATGATGGAGTGCACGAACAGACATGGGATGATGATGGTTTCTGCCCTCCAAATATATGGACTAAGGAGCCTGGACATGCATAGAAAAGAGGAACCATTCAGCTGCTATACATAGTAAATAAAACCTTCAGATTGCTGTTTCGCATGTGGAGCTGCATGCAAATGAAGTCCAAACATCAAGAGAGCTCCACTAGGCCATGAATGCAAGGATTGCTACAACTTCCTACTGCATGTTTTCATTTATTTTTTTAATCTGAACTAAAGACTCCACTAGTGCTATATATAGCCATGTAATAGATGACAAGGGGACTTTTTTTTTGGCTGTCAATTCAGAAGTACAAACTATTTGAGTTCTTCTTTCCATGTGAGTCTTGAGAGGCTTGCAAACTTGTTTTTTCGATTCCTGAGGGAGTTGTAGAACGCCGAACTGCGGTTCACCCAGTTTGTGCCTTCACATCTTTATGGTGTGATTGCGTGGGCTGGCTTCGTCGGTACGTGGAAGGGTGATTGTCTCGGTAGTTCGTCGCGTGTGCAGACTCGCGGTGCACTGCCTCTTCACCAGGTCACGCAGCGATAGTTATCAATTTCGTGGATCCTTCGAGAAGATCGGGCCACAACTACTCGTCACACGTGATCCATAGACGAGTGCCCATCATCTGGTGTCAGAGCCTCCGTTTACTCGGTAGGATCGTTCTTAATTTGGTAGGATAGATTTTTTTTTATACCTACAGCCCACAAATAGCCCCAAAAAAAATACATATATACAGACCTATAGCCTCTCTCTTTTGCGCTGAATTGTAGTTTGCATCATCGAGTTTTCAATCCTTTGAGGCTTGTCTATTTGCTGATTTTTCTTGGTCTGATTTCTCCTGATCTGAATTTCGTTTTTCTCCTTTCTCCAGTTTTATCCTGACTTTTACCTTTGATCTTTTCATCTTCTTTTTCCCTCTGAAACATACACACAAAAAAAAAAAGAAACCCACCCATCCCACCCTTGATTGCTTCCAAATCAGTCTAACAATCGGCACCGACACTTTGTTTGTCATTTCTGTGCCACCCTTAATTGAAAGTTGTATGCTGTTTGTCAAGAGGTTCCCAAAAAAAAAAGAGTACAAAGAAAGAACAAAAAAAAAGTGTTTCAGCTAAAGAAAAGAATTCTGTTTTAAAAAAAAAAGAGACGTATGAGTATTTGCAAGAAAATAGGGGTTTGAGCAGCAGTTCAATTGGTGCCAATTGTTGTTTTCCCTCCACTTCTTTTACCTTGTTCCTTTACTTTCCACCTATTTTTTCTTTGTGATCAGCAACTTAGACTTGTGTTTCTCTTTTGGATTATTATTCGATTTTGCATCACTCCTTTTCAGTGCACTACACATATATTTTACCCCACCACACTCTACTCAAAGCATCGTGAGCTGTTGCACCGTCGTCTCTGTTACAATCACTCTTCCACTGCAGATTGCTGCCCCGGTTACTGACCCTTCAGGAAGAGAAAGAACTTGTTCAGCAAGTGATGAGGGAGTGACTCCACATATATTCCCCATCTATATATATTTTTTCTTTTCTACGCTAACATGGCAGATCCAAATGGTCCAATTTCGGCAGCGGAGTTTCAGGAAATGCGGGCACAAATGAATCAATTGACACAACAACTGCAAGAACTTCAGCATGATTTTGGCCATGCACCAAACATGGAGGACCAACATGATGATGGACAACATGTTGAGGATGATGATTCTACTGCCTTGGAGGCCGAGGCTGCTCGTCTTCAGGCTGAGGCTGCACGTCGTGCAGCTGCAGGAGGCGGTGGACGAGGACGTGGTGGTGTGGTCGAGGTCATGGTGCTGGTTTTGACAATTTTGGTGCACCTAATATGAGGCCAAACTTTTTTGGCTGTGCACGGCGTGTTCCTTTGCTAGAGACTGCAGGTTTTGATGGTGATTTTGATGATCATGACGACTACCGTGAAGATCACCATGGTCATCGTGGTGGTTATGAACACCGTGGAGGTGCTCACTTTGGTCGCTTTGGTGCTTTTGGTGCCCACCAGTTTGCTAGTCATGATGGCCATCGTGCTCCGCGACATGGTGATCATGAACGTCGTCGTGAGGACGATGGTTTGGGGAGAGTCAAAGTGTCTATTCCTGCTTTTAGTGGGAAGGAGAATGCAGATGATTACTTTGAGTGGGAGACCAAGGTGGACCAGATATTTGATTTGTATGATTACCCTGCTGAAAAGAAAGCAAAGCTTGCTGCCATTGAGTTCAAAGGTTATGCTTTAACTTGGTGGAACCAAGTTCGCGCAGAATTCCATCGAGTTGGACATGATCGTATCACATGGGATGAAATGAAGAGGGAAATGAGACGTCATTTTGTTCCTGCATATTATACCCGTGACTTACATTTGCGGCTCAAACGCCTTGTGCAGGGTACTCGCAGCGTTGATGAATATTTTCAAGAAATGGAAATGTGCCTACTCCGTACAGGAATCACTGAGGATGAGGAATCCACGATGGCTCGGTTCTTGGTTGGACTCAATAAACCAATTGCCCATAAAGTGGACATGACAAACTACACAACTCTAACAGAATTAGTTCATTTTGCAAAACGGGCAGAACGGCAGCTTGTTGAATCTTATAAAAACCATGTTTCTTTTTCAGCTCATAACAGTTCTACTCCATGGCGCAATTCACAACAGCACGGATCAGGGGCACACACACCTTCATCTCATGCAGCTTCTACACCTTCCTCTCGTGCAGCTTCTCGTTCTGTTTCATCTTCTGCCAAACAATTTGATGCGAAAGGCAAAGCTGTGAGTTCCAATCAGTCCAACTCCTCTCCTGCAGCAGCCCAAAGGAAGACAAGTAGGATTGAGTGTTTTAAGTGTGGTGGTCATGGGCATAAGCAAGCTGAATGCCCCAATAGGCGTGCAATTATAGCACTTGCTGATGGTTCTTATGATTCTCAGAGTGACGAGGAGGAGGAGCACAATATCCTGGCATTAGCAGATGAGAATCTCGAAACTTGTGAGTATCACGCTGAGGATGGTGAATATGAGCTGGGATTGAATTGTTTGGCCATTCAGTCTATTCCACATGTTGCTCAGGAGGACATACCACAAGCTGTTATTCCTCCAAATCCAGAGGAAATCACTAGTGCCGATTTTGATGATTTGCTTGCTGATATTAATTATTTGGAGGCTCCTATTTCGCCCCGACATGATAGTTCATTTGGGTCTGCTACAACTTCCACCGTGCGTGCTTATATTTTGAATGCACCAGACCAGTCGTTGGTGGTTCGACGAGTTCTTTCTACTCAATTAGTTGCAGCTGAGCAAGGGCAGCGCCATAATTTGTTTCAATCATGATGCAAAGTGAAAGGACAGGTGTGCAGATTTATAATTGATGGTGGGAGCTGCAACAATATTGTTAGTGTCTTGCTTGTTGAGAAGCTTGGCCTGCAAACACGTCGCCATCCACACCCGTACCATATGCAATGGTTGAATAATTCAGGGACAGTGAAGGTTTCATCCATGGTCCGCTTGTCATTCTCAATTGGTGACTATCATGATGAGGTTGATTGTGATATTGTTCCTATGCAAGCATGCCACTTACTTCTGGGTCGTCCATGGCAATTTGATGTGGATTCTATGCACTTCGGCCGGTCGAACAAATACACATTTATTCACAAAGAGAAGAAGGTGGTTCTTGTAACATTATCTCCTGAAGACATACACTCTTCCGATGTTGCTCGCATGAAAAGAGATGAGAGTGAGAAAAGAAAATTATGTGAGAGCCACAAAAATAGTAAGGGAGAGACTCCTAAACCATCCAGCCACATAAAGCCTCCTGAAAATACAAGACTGCCACGACAACATGAGTGTTTATTTGTGAGCAAGAGTGATTTGAGAGAAGTGAGGAACACCACAGCCCCATTCTTTGTGCTCTTGCACAAGGAGGTCCTATTTTCAGCTAACAACTTACCATTGTCGCTGCCTAGTGTTGTTCTTGATTTATTATAGGATTTTGAGGATGTTTTTCCCAATGAGGTGCCAGCTGGTCTTCCTCCCATACGCGGAATTGAACACCAAATTGATTTGGTACCGGGTGCTTCTCTTCCCAATCGTCCAGCCTACCGCACCAATCCTGAAGAAACAAAAGAAATTCAGCGACAGATAAAAGAGCTTTTGGACAAAGGGTATGTTCGTGAATCTCTCTCACCTTGTGCTGTTCCAGTACTTTTGGTCCCTAAGAAAGATGGGTCTTGGCGCATGTGCGTTGATTGTCGTGCTATCAATGCTATAACTGTTAGATATCGCCATCCCATTCCTAGACTTGATGACATGTTAGATGAATTGAGTGGTTCAACTATTTTCACCAAGATTGATTTACGCAGCAGCTATCACCAAATTCGCATGAAAATTGGTGATGAATGGAAGACAGCATTTAAGACTAAATTTGGTTTATATGAATGGCTTGTGATGCCCTTTGGTTTGACGAATGCTCCTTCCACTTTTATGCGTTTAATGAATCATGTTTTAAGAGCTTTCATTGGAAAATTTGTGGTTGTATATTTTGATGATATCCTGATCTATAGTAAATCATTTGATGAACATCTTGACCATATCCGTGAAGTCCTTGCTGTTTTGAGAGCAGAGAAATTGTATGGAAATATTGCTAAGTGCACCTTTTGCACAGACCGTGTTGTTTTTCTTGGTTTTGTGGTGACTGCAGATGGCGTCAAGGTTGATGAAGAGAAGATTAAAGCGATAAAGGATTGGCCTACACCTGAAAATGTGAGCCAAGTTCGAAGTTTCCATGGTCTTGCAGGTTTCTACCGACGATTTGTTAAAGATTTCAGCACCATCGCTGCACCCCTTAACAATTTGACAAAGAAGGATGTTCCATTCAAGTGGGGAGCTGAACAGGACCATGCCTTTGAAGAGCTAAAACAAAAGCTTTGTGAAGCACCGCTGCTACAACTACCAAACTTTGGTAAGACCTTTGAGATCGAATGTGATGCAAGTGGTATTGGCATTGGAGGTGTACTACTTCAAGAAGGTAAACCTGTTGCCTACTTTTCTGAAAAGTTACATGATCCACATCTGAACTACTCTGTCTATGACAAAGAGCTTTATGCCTTAGTTCGAGTTTTGGAAGTCTGGCAACATTATTTATTACCTAAAGAATTTGTAATCCATTCTGATCACAAAGCTTTGAAATATCTGAAAAGCCAAGGCAAACTGAACCGTCGACATGCGAAATGGATTGAGTTCATTGAAACATTCCCCTATGTTGTCAAACATAAGAGTGGCAAAGATAACATTGTTGCAGATGCTTTGTCTAGACGATGTGCTTTGGTTACACAATTAGATACAAAAGTGCTTGGTTTGGAATCAATAAAAACACTTTATGCTAATGACCCTGATTTTAACGAACCTTTCTCTAATTGTATTGCGGGAAAAGGATGGGACAAATTCTATGTGCATGATGGATTCTTATTTCGGACTAACAAACTGTGCATTCCAGCTTGCTCGATTCGAAATGTTCTTTTGCAGGAATCACATGCTGGGGGGTTGGCTGGTCATTTTGGTGTAAAAAAGACATTGGACATGCTTTCTGATCATTTCTTTTGGCCACATATGCGACGTGATGTCCAGCGACACGTTGAGCGGTGCATAACCTGCTTGAAAGCTAAGTCTCGTCTTAATCCCCATGGTCTATATACTCCATTACCAATTCCAAATGTACCTTGGGAAGATATATCTATGGATTTTATTCTGGGGTTACCTCGGTCTCAGAGGGGGAGGGATTCCATTTTTGTTGTTGTCGATCGCTTCTCAAAGATGGCACATTTTATTCCATGTCATAAGAGTGATGATGCGTCACACGTTGCTGACTTGTTTTTCAGGGAGATAGTTCGTCTACATGGAGTGCCAAAGACTATTGTTTCAGATCGTGATACAAAATTTCTTAGCTATTTTTGGAATACATTATGGCGTAAACTTGGCACTAAGTTGTTATTTTCCACCACTGTCACCCACAAACTGATGGGCAAACTGAGGTCGTCAACCGTACTCTATCCACAATGCTAAGGGCTGTGCTGAAAAAGAACTTAAAGATGTGGGAAGATTGCCTTCCACATGTTGAATTTGCTTATAACAGGGCAGTACATTCCACAACCAAATTTTGTCCCTTTGAAATTGTTTATGGTTTTAAACCACATACGCCCATGGATCTTTTGCCTTTACCATTACAGGAACAAGTAAATTTGGATGCTGCAAAGAGATCTGAATTCATTAAGAAGCTACATGCCGACACGAGGAATATTGAGAAGAAAACTGCACAATATGCAAGGCAAGCGAACAAGGGTAAGAAAACTGTTATTTTCCAGCCCGGCGACCTAGTGTGGTTGCATCTACGCAAGGATCGATTTCCCCAACAGCGCAAGAGTAAGTTATCCCCTCGGGGTGACGGTCCATTCAAGGTTCTAGAAAAGATAAATGATAATGCTTACAAAATTGAGCTCCCTCCTGAATATACCAATGTGAGTGCAACATTCAATGTCAAAGATTTGTGTCCATTTGTTGGTAAGTCTGAGTCGAGGACGACTCCTTCTCAAGAGGGGGAGGCTGATGAGGACATCCCTAGCAGCCACTCTTCTCCACCTCCTAATAAAAGTGCATCTGATATAGTGGGTCCAATTACAAGGAGCAGAGCCAAACAATTGGAGAAGGAAATTCACTCTCAGGTGAACGCTAACCTTGTGTTAAACAATCAAATTACTTTGGATGAGCCTATGCTTTTGAGTACTTGTTTTAATGTTCTTAGGAATGATGGAGCGCACGAACGGACATGGGATGATGATGGTTTCTGCCCTCCAAATATATGGACTAAGGAGCCTAGACGTGCATAGAAAAGAGGAACCATTCAGCTGCTATACATAGTAAATAAAACCTTCAGATTGCTATTTCGCATGTGGAGCTGCATGCAAATGAAGTCCAAACATCAAGAGAGCTCCACTAGGCCATGAATGCAAGGATTGCTGCGACTTCCTACTGCATGTTTTCATTTATTTTTTTAATCTGAACTGAAGACTCCACTAGTGCTATATATAGCCATGTAATAGATGACAAGGGGACTTTTTTTTTGGCTATCAATTCAGAAGTACAAACTATTTGAGTTCTTCTTTCCATGTGAGTCTTGAGAGGCTTGCAAACTTGTTCTTTCGATTCCTGAGGGAGTTGTAGAACGCCGAACTGCGGTTCACCCAGTTTGTGCCTTCACATCTTTATGGTGTGATTGCGTGGGCTGGCTTCGTCGGTACGTGGAAGGGTGATTGTCTCGGTAGTTCGTCGCGTGTGCAGACTCGCGGTGCACTGCCTCTTCACCAGGTCACGCAGCGATAGTTATCAATTTCGTGGATCCTTCGAGAAGATCGGGCCACAACTACTCGTCACACGTGATCCATAGACGAGTGCCCATCAGGAATCAAGGAAACCCTAGAATGTTGCCCCGGAGTCAGGTCACCCGGAGTATCCGAGTTGGCCTGGATACTCTGGGTCTGCCAAATTTTCTAGCATTTCTTCTTTTCAACAATTTGCCTCAACCAACCTTTGCGCATTATCGTACACCTCTTTGATGTATATCTCAGATCATTTGACATGGATTGAAACAAAGGTTATGGGTATGAGAGGAGGAAGAAAAAAAGAGCGACTCTCATGCTCAAGGCCAAACCAATGCCCCTCCTCAGAGAGATGAAACAAGAGGAATTCGGATTGAGGAGCCGGCACAATACAGAAATGTGCCTTGGGCAACAACTAAATTGCAAGCCATGAGAGGCAGAGGCTCTTTCAGGTCACGAGGAATGGCTCCTGTGATAGCTGGCCGTGGTAAAGGAAAAGCGGTGGATGCCAGTTCTAGCATCCACGGGGTGGATGATGAAATTGAGGAGGAAAACATTGTGCTAGCTCCACTAAAACTTCATCAACCTTATAGAGCTCATCAATCCCATGAAATCCCAAGGAGGATGATTGATTACATGAAGAGAGTTGCAAAATGCAAGATAGAGATGAAGACCCGTATGAATATGAGAAGAACGTGGTCGACCCTCGCTTTTGGAATGAGTTTCACACCGACTTTTATGAAAGCGTGATTCTCACCAAGAAAAATCTTGTTAGCCCGATGCAGTGGATTGACTGGGATTATATGGAACAGAAAAATGATTAGATATTCAATGTTGTCATCACTGCTTGTGAGGAGAAGAAGATTAAGAAGTTCATGGGTCTAAAATGTGATTGGAGTGTTGAGGTGATTGCCCAGTTTTATGCCACTCTTTCTTATGATCACGAGGAAAATCAGTCCATGTTCTGGATGATCGAAGGTGAAAAATACAAAATTTCATATCAATCATTTGCTCACCTATTTGGCTTTGATGTTCATGATCTGCACGATCCAAAGATTCATAATGATAATCAATTGTCCCCTGATGATATTGATTTCATGTACTTAGATCTAGGAAGAGTGATGTCTGGCACAACTACAGGAACGAAGCCTTTCTACAAATGTCTGAACAGTCTCTTTCGTCTCACCTTGAATTCAAAAGGAGGTGATGCAACCAATGTGCAAGGCATATCTAGAAACCTCCTTGCACGGATGTCTACTGGAGGCAAACCATTTAGCGTGATTGACTTTGTTTGGGAAGAAATTCACGCAACCTCTTACACTCCCAACAAGAGCTGTGCTTATGCACCCTATATCATGTACATGATTGAGAGAGTGACAAAGAAAAATTTCTTCAAGGAGGTGAAGCACGAGCCTTATAGAGTGAGAATTGTGAGCTCTCGGTCACCTCCTCCAGCCTCTCCTCCACCTGTAGCTCCAAATGCACAACGCATGGCCCCTCAGTGTGTTCCATCCTCTAGAGGTTCTCAGTCTTTTCTCAAAAGTGCACTCAAGGCCATTTTTCAAGTCTGCACTAATAATGCAACTCAGATTTGAGAAACCAAGATGAAGATGAAGAATATTGAAGCAAGGCAGAAGGAGATACATACTCACCTTGTCATTCAGCCGCCTTGCTCACCAGTCGTTCATGAAGCAGAAGAGAGTGAGCCAGAGTTTGAAAACCCCTGGGCTTGGTATGATGAAGCCCAAAGAGCTGCTCTGGGTACCTCTCATGCTCAAAATGATGAGGAGAGTGATGATGATGAGGAGGAAGAAGAAGAAGCCAAAGCCTGTTCTTCGGAAGATGGACATGACGATGGATCCGATGATGGTGCTGATGATGACTATGAACAAGATAGTGGCTAGTTTCTCTTTATGCTTCTCTTTCTTTTTGGTGCTTGATGCCAAAGGGGGAGAGAAATCCGATTGTGTCATGTCTATCTTCTTTTAATCCCTTCATCATTTTCTTTGATTATCTGAGACTTATGCTATATTTGTAATGAACTACGTGGTGTGCTTGTGTGCTTGTAATAGACTTTTTAAATTCATAAGACCTTATTTGGTGCTAGTGTGATGAAATGATTTGAATGGTGTAATGTTTGTTTCTCTCTTTATTAGATTTTGTGAAATACCATGTCGTATGCATCACGTATATAAATGCTCACGTACTTTGCACCCCACGAATTCTAAGATATAGGGGGAGCTCTCGCCAATCTTCTTTAAATATGTGCATTTGCTCTTAAACTCTAAATTCAAGACAATGCACACATTTAGGGGGAGCTTACCAAATATCTTAAAATTATAAACTTTAACTTCTATTACCTTTTATAAGCTTTAATCGGGTTATCACCAATCACTAAAAAGGGGGAGATTGAAAGTGCATCTAGGCCCCTTGTGGGTTTTGGATAATTGATGACAAGCGATTAAAGGGCCTAATGGTTTTATCAAGTGTATGAACAGGTGTTAGTCCCGTTGAAAAAGGATAAAAGATGTCCATGCCCCTCAAAAAGAAAGAAGAAGTGACATGAAGAGACTCTTAGATTCCAACTATTTTTAAATTTGAAATTTGAGTCTTAGGAATGTCATACTATTAAGAGGGTTGCTTTTGTAGTCTTGGTAGTGTCTCAGTGCTCAAAGTGCTTTATGAAAATCAATTTTTGAGAGACACCATCACTCGCGAACAACAGGATCAAAGGGTTGTTTTGTCTGGTTCCGAAGTCTCCGGATTGGTCCAGATACTCCAGAATCAGTAGGTGTTCCAGAGTCTCTAAGTGAGATTCTGTGAAGAGCTCTGAGTTAGGTGTTATTTCTGTGACCGGAGTCTCCAGGATGGCCCGGATACTCCGGATAGTTCAATTGTCCCGGATACTCCGAGTGAGTCTCCGTGAAGAGCTCTCGATTAGGATTTAATTTTTATTCCCGGAGTCTCCGAGTTTGTTCAGATACTTCGAATGCTGTTAAAGTCCCGGAATCTCCGAGTGAGACTCCGAGACAGGTTCTCGAT
Source organism: Phragmites australis (assembly GCF_958298935.1). Taxonomy (NCBI): domain Eukaryota; kingdom Viridiplantae; phylum Streptophyta; class Magnoliopsida; order Poales; family Poaceae; genus Phragmites; species Phragmites australis. The sequence goes on along the minus strand of NC_084939.1, from coordinate 13,020,082 downwards.
TAGCGAAGGTTTTTACCCGGAGTCTCCGAGGTCCAATGCTTCCGGATTTTCCGAGCATCCTCAGAGCTTGAGTTCTAGCCGGTTTTTCTCTAAGTGTTACCCGGAGACTCCGGGTGAACCCGGATACTCCAAGTCAATGTAACGGCTAGTTCTGACAGGTTAGGTGCCACGGGGAGTTTGTATTACTCTCGATTTGAGTAAGAGCCCATGCTTGATCTCTGTGGTTGCTTGGGAGAGGATAGGGTTGGAAAAGACCCGGCTCTTTGTGAGCTCCTCAACGGAGACGTAGGCATTTCTTTGCGAGGTGGCCAAACTTCGGATTTAAATCTTGTCTCCATTTAAATTCTTGCAAGTTATTCGTTCATATTGCTATTTGAGGATTTGCCTCAAATTTATTGCTTGCGAGTATTTAATTGTGCTTTTATTGTTCAGTAGAAAATATCCATCTTAGAGATATTGTGATAGCTCATAATCTCTAGTAGAATCTCTTTAGCTTACTTTGTTTTCGAAGGTTTAGTATAGTTCAGATAATCCGAGTCCATTCGGATACTTCGGTACTCGGAGTATCCGAAATTGCCCGGAGTCTCCGGACCCTGTTTAATCCGTTGCTAAGTTTTAATTTTTAGGAATGACTATTCACCCCCCTCTAGTCAACATCAAGGATTTTCAAAGCGCCCAGAACCATTGGAAGGAGGCCTACCTGACAGTGGCTTCAGCCACATCCTCTCCTGAGGCGGTGAGGTCTTCGTCGTGCAGAGACTGAAAGGCCTCCACACCTTCTGGAGCTCCTGTACCGACCCAGGGTTCTGAGTTGGCCAAGATCGAAGGAACGCCATCCCATACGGTAGCAGGGCTAGAGCATGCATGTGGTGCGTATGGCTAAGGGAGCCATGCATATGGTTGCATGCTTGCAACGGTGGGTATGGAGGTTTTAGCTAATCCTTTGGTGGTTTTCCTAGTGGATTCCTACCTCTCTTAGCACTTCTGTGTTCGAGTCCACATGGACGGCGCGCTATTGGAGCAAGAGTTCGTCTTGCTCCAGAAAGTATGGTGAGAGTTTTTTCTGAGGAGACTCAAGCTTGGAGACGAAGTTTGTGGGGAAGGAACACCACGAATATATTGATGATAGAAAAATGTATCACTCTGGGAGGAGTATCACAGCGTTCGCTGTCTTGCTTGTTCTTTTCCGCTGTGTCCCCCGTTGCCTAGAGGACCATGGCCTCCTATTTATAGGGCTATGCATAGCTTGGCGTACAAGTTATCATAATATACAAATATCCGGGATCCGACCAAATTACTAGGCCTTATCTCGAATAACTACATTCTATCCTATCGGGAGATAAATATCCACCGTGGTAATTATCGTGGTGCCTACCCCCTGAAGGGGGCGAGCCGGTCGCCGATTGGGGCCCGATGCCGCACTGTAAGGGGTGTTAGGATAGCCTTCATCATGCCCGGGTGTCAGAGTGGCGTTCATTAGCCTAGGCCTTTAATGCCAGTCACTTCCTTGCAGGTAAAGCATGATCGGTGCTCCCCTTCTGGCAGATCTTTCCTAAGACCTGCTGACTCACTCCGCTGCCTTCGTGAAGGAGGCCCGATCAGCCCGAGGCAGGGGCCTTTGGAGGCATAGAACCGGGAGGTGAAGGCTTTGGGAAGCAGGACCCCAGAGGGTTGGGGCTTCGGGAGGCCGAAGCTTTGGATGACCGAGGCTTCAGGAGGTTGTGTTTTGGGAGGCTTCAGGAGGTTGAGTCGGCGGAGCCAAGGGAAGGATTTGTACATACGAAGGGGTACCGTGAAAGGATCTGATGACATCGGAGATCGAGCTTTTAACAGAGGGTTTGAAGATCAAGGCTCCGGAGGGACTTGGATGGTGATCTTCAACTATTATCCTCAGGCTGGTTTATTCTCCCCCCAACAGAGGGTGCATAAGGGCCTCTTGTAGAAGAAGGACCCTCTTAGCAGTTGTGAACTTAAAGTGACCAGCCCCTACTAATGTTCATGAGATGGTAAGGTCGAGGCCCCGTTATGGACCAGGGGTGGTGTGTCCGTCGGAGGCTTACCATTCCCTGACCGTTTGCAGGGTCGTCGCCATGATTACCCAGATCATCACCCCTGTCTCTGATAGCGAAAACTTCTCAAGAGTAATCTTCACTAGAGGAGGTGTCCAGATCCATCATGGATGCTTCATTGGATTGCTCTGGGTTGGTATCTTGACAATCCATATTGCTAGAAACTGTGAGGATTGATCTCGACTTGATGAGGATTGACTTACCTCATCACTTGAATCATCACCAGAAAGTTCATCACCGAAATCCACCCAATTGATCACCGATTCTTCGGGAGGAGAGGTAAAGTTGTTGTAGAATCCCTCATCCAAAAAATCAGTTTTCGGTGAAGTTTTGGGCGATGTCGATGACATCTCACGTGTAGATATTTCACTACCTTTTTTCATGATCTCCACGGATGGCTCCAGCTGTCGATGATTTATAAACTACCGATCTAACAAACTTTTTAAAGAATTGAGGGATTCTTGAGTAGAGGAATCGCAAGGGGAACACACAGAGGTTTTTAGACAGGTTCGGGCCTCCCTAGGGATAATGACCCTACGTCATGTTTGTCTTGTATTGATGAGAGCATGTTACAATGGGGGTGTAAGTAGTCTAGATGGATCTAAACCTTGCCAGTGACTTCCTCCTTGGCTTCTGTTGGTTGCTAATGACTTTCTATTGCTTGTCTTGACTCGTTTGGGCTTGTCCTTCGTAGGGCCCCTTAGCTCCATATATATATGGGATGTCATACATCATCTGGATTTCTCCTTCCTATTCCTAGAGATAAACCTTCCCAGTTATGAGATGCCTTGGGTATCTACTGGAGCTTAATTTCTTCCAAGGATCCCATTCCTAAAGATAAAGATATGCTCCAAGGATTGCAGGAAATCCCGGGGTACCCGAATATGGTAACTATCCATTATTCATCTTCAGAATCCCAATCAACAATAGTGTCTCTCTGTTGCCACCACTAGTTCTTGGCAGCCTCCCCTTGGCTTGTGGACTCCAATCTTGGCCCCTGCTTGTGCCCAACTACCTCCATGAAGTTTATCCCAAATCCTCCTTGTTAGAAATTAAGCATGACAAATCAAACACTAGACACGACTTTTTCCGTGGAAAACCCTTACAGAAAAATCACGAGCACCAATTGGTCATCTTCACTATATGAGGAGTTGTTGAATGTAGGAGAATTACAATAACCATCTCAATTTCTCATGTGGCTTACAAGCTGTGTATATGGGGGTGGACAACATCGACTAGTCTAATACAGAATATTCCAGAACGAGGGCCAAATGCGTCCCTTGTGTGATCCAACTAGAATTTGGATCACAATCCAATAAACTCCACCTTGAGATGAATTTCATGTTGTAGCAAACGAAGAATCATCAACGAGCTCCCTTCAATAAGAAATATCACTGGCATCAAAAGTCTCTAAGACTCAAACTGTAACACCAACTAAACTTGAGCATAACTCAAACTTAGTAGCAGGAACTAGATTTGTCATCATATCAGCAAGATTATCATGAGTTCTTATCTTGCATACTTTAATGTCACCTTGACAATGACACCTCGGATATAATGATATCTCACATCAATGTGCTTTGTTCTTTCATGAAACATCTGGTCCATTGTAAGGTAAATAGCACTCTGACTATCACATAATATATTAATGCAAGAATTATCTCCACAAAGCTAAGTCTACAAATCTCTTAACGAATCAGCTTCTTTGCATGCTTCAGAAATAGCCATATATTCGGTTTTAGTAGTTGATAAAACAACAGTAGCCTGCAAACATACTTTCTAACTAACAACACAACCACCATGGTGAAAACATAACATGCGAGAGATCTCCTCTTATCCAAATCACCAGCATAATCTAAGTAAACATAACGGACAAGTCCATCTCTAGATTTTCCAAACTACAAACAAGCATTAGAAATATCACACAAATATCTGAAAATCCATTGAGCAACTATCCAATACTCTTTGCCAAGATTTGCCATGAATATACTGAAAACTCTCAATGCATGAGATAAATCGGGACGAGCACAAATCATAGTATACATAAGTGAACCAACTACACTTGAATATGGTACTCTAGACATGAATTCAATATCATAATTTGACTCAAGACATAAAACTGAAGATAATTTGAAATGCACAGCTAATGAAGTACTCATTAGTTTTGCATCATGCATATTGAAACGACGAAGGACCTTCTCAATATAACCTTGCTAAGTAAGATATAATTTACCAGACTTTCTCTCTCTAATGATCTTCATGCTAAGAATTCTCTTTGCTACACCTAAATCCTTCATCTCAAATTCATTATTCAACTATTATTTCAATTTGGCAATTTCTGATTTATCTTTTGCAGCAATCAACATACCATCAATATAGAGAAACAAATAAATAGTTGAATCATTAACAGTCTTCAAATAGACATAGATATCATAATCACAACACTTAAAACGATTAGAGAGCATAAATGAGTCAAATCCCTTATACCACTGTCTAGGGGATTGCTTCAAGCCATAAAGAGATTTCTTCAATTTATACACAATAATGAGGACATCACTCCTTCAGATACAACCACAACAAATGATCATCTAGTTGTTACACTTATGCAAGGTTCCATTATAACAGCATGTGCATTTCGATTAAGTCATGAGGTGAGCTTGTTCCTCTCTGTTCGTATCTATACTTATGAGGATGGGATACTATTAAATAGATTTTGTGATGTTTTGTTACTTAGAAAAATGGGAGAAGACATTTCAGCATGTTGGCGCATTTCAAATGCATGCCAAATTTCATATTGCCTTTAATTATTCTTGCTTGTTTTTTGGTTGCTTATAGGGATAAGAACTTCGTGTTCAGGCTGATCAATCCTACGGCAAGGTCAGTAACATCCAGGAGTTGGTTTAACAATTGCCCATGCGCTCCATCATCATACGAGTGTAGCCCGATCGTCAAAGTCATCTCCACCAAACTGACTTGTGTTTCCCATCGAAAGATCGGGACACTCAAATCCATATCACACAAGGTTTTATTTTCTAGGAACAACAAAACATTCATGTTTTTCCATATAAATGTCTTCGTCTAACTCCCTATGTAAGAATACAGTTTTAACATATAGTTGCTCAAGTTCATAATCATTCATATGAAAAATACAGAGTAAAGTGCGAATAGAATTATGCTTCACAACAGGGGAAAATACATCATGACAAGGACATCACTCCTTCGGATACGCGCAAGGTGAACTCGTTCCTCATTGTTCATACTATGTTAGTAAACAATAGGATGCTATTAAATTCTTATGATGTTTTGTTGCTTAGATATTTGGGAGAAGAACCACAAGCTCACCTGGACATCACCCCTTAAAGGCCAAGTCTACTCAGGCTCCAAGTTGTTCTCAAGTTAGACTCTAAATTCGGTTCAAAGTCTGTGGACGGCATGTCAATAAAATGAGCATAAATTTCACATATAGAGTCCAATTGAGGTGTTCTAAGACTTGCTAGAAAGCTTATGATGAGCCATTTCTAACAGATCTAGTCTCACCCTTAGATTTGTTAGGAATTAATCAGAGTCAATGAAATAAAGTGCAATCACCCTTAGATTACATTTGTTAGGAATTAATCACCATTTTGGGCCATGTTGGGCATTGTAAGTGTGTCGGGGTCCATATCCATGGTTGTGTATGCCCCTCCCCATGGTTGCACGACCCTAGGTACAGCTCCTCACATACCCCTTATATATGTTCATTAGCCATCATAGATTAGATTCAGGTTTTGCTTAGATTATTCTATTTTTAGACAGTTTTGTCGTAGATCAGTCTGTGGAATCCCAACTCATGTTCTTCATTGGTATTTAGTAATATTTAGATTGAATCTACTTGTTCTTGCTTGTATTATTGATTCACTTGCAGGAAAAACCTTCTTAGAGAGGTCAACCGCGTTTGGCACGGTTGATGACCACAGAGTAGTGGTGTTGTGGTTGCGAGAGTTCTCGATCTGTTCTGGTCAGAGCATTTGGATCATCAACGTTGAAACTCCACCAAATTGACTTATCACAGTACCAATACTCCTATCCAATCATTATAGTCAATACTAGGAATCTAGCTATAGCCTTTAGCAACCAACCTTACTTTATATCTTGCTGATTCATTGAGAGAAATACCCTCTTTTCTTTTGAAAATCCACTTGCAACGAACATCCTCTTTTGGCAATTTGACTAAATCTCATGTACCATTATTTTCAAGTGACTCCATCTCATCTTGCATAGCAGTCATCCAATTGTTGCAACCAGTAGAAGACTAGCCTCGTTATAATTAGAAGGTTCTGTATTACCTTAAACTTCTTCTGCACAACTCAAAGCATAAGTAACAATATTAAACTCCTCAATTAACCTGTTTAGTGTATTAATTTGTCTTCTAGGCCTGACAACTGCAATAGAATGTTGTGTAGACTGCACAATGGGAGAAGAAGGTAGAACACTAGATGAATCATGATCGATAAATGAAATTTCAGCAATAGGTGCACCTGGGACTCTATAACTTTGCTGACTTTGAACAGGAGCATTCAACAACATAGTAGATTCGTTAAAGAAAATATTCCTACTAATCGCAATCTTTCGTGTTTCATGATTCCACAATTTATAACCTTTAACATTAGATTTATAACAAAAAAGATGCACTTAACAGCTCTAGACCTCAATTTACCATTATCAATATGAGCATAAGCCGGACAACCAAAAATTCTCAATTCTAAATAATTAGCTAGGAAACTAGACCAAATCTCAATTGGAGTTTTCTCATCAATGGCAATTTTGGATGATTGATTAATAAGATAGCAAGAAGTGGAAGCAGCTTCAGCCCAAAAATGCCTACGCAAACTAGCATTAGATAACTTGCGACGGGGCCTCGAGATGATAGTTCTATTCATATAGTCAACTACATCATTTTGTTGTGGTGTATGAGGAACCGTGTAGTGTCTCATAATACCTTCAGATTTACAATATGAATTAAATTCATCAGAATATAATTACATTCCATTATCAGTGTGAAACTTATTTACCTTCTTTTCGTTTGTCTTTCAACCATAACATTCCACTCTTTTAATACTAAAAATACTCCTGATTTATGCTTCAAGAAATAAGACTGAACTCTCCTCGAGTAATCATCAATAGTAGTCAACATATACAAGAACCATCAAGTGAAGGCTTATGAGATGGTCCCCATAAATCAGAATACAAATAATCAAGAATATCTCGCCATCTTAGTAGAATTAGAATCTGATAATGTATGTGCTCTTACAACTACATCACGTGTAATTGTAGTGTCTTTTAGACGATATAAATTGGTAGATCTTAAATCACCTTTCATTACAATAACAGAACATTTATTTACCTTCAACATACCATCTCCACGGACCATTTATATCCTTTATTATCAAGAGTAATTAAAGAAATAATATTCCTTGTCATACCTAGAACATGCATCGCATCTATCAAGGTCCTAACAATGCCATCACGCATCTTTATCATAATCAATCCAATTTCAATAATTGCATGTGGCATACCATCACCTATCCTAACAGAACCATCACCTTGAACATAATTATAAGTGGTGAACCAATCTCTATGGATGCATATATGAACAGATGCAACAAAATAAATAATCCATTCATCACCACTACTTGCACATCCAGCAAAAGCAATGAGAGTGTGACCATCAGAACTATCATTGGTAGCAGCAACAGAAACTTTACCTTCTTTATCAAATTTATCTTTCTTCTTTTCTTTGTTTTTCAACTTGTAACAATTAGATATGTCATGATTGTTCTTTTCGCAATACCTGCAGAATTTGTCCTTGCCTCTAGACTTCAAATGACCCATATAACTGTTCGAACTTTTACCTCCATGGCCATGATGAGATTTCTTTTCCTTTGTCCTACCACATACAATTAAACCTTCTCCATTGGAAGTCAAGCCATCAATAGACACCATCTACTTCATCTTTTTCTTGGTATGAAAGGCCTCATAAACTTCTTTTAAAGTTAGAGTATCAGGACTGATAATATGGTATCTCTGAAGTTTGCAAAAGAACTAGATAATGAGCACAAAAGAATAAGACTCAAGTCCTCACCATCATATTTACCTCCATGAACTATAGGTTAGCAACGATCTCATTAAAGACTGAAAGATGATTCAACATTGAACCACCCTCTTGTAATTTATATGTGAACAACTTCATCTTTTGATGCATTCTACTGGTCAAATCCTTGGACCTGCAAATCCATTCCAGCTTTAGCCATAAAGTAGCTACAGTTTTCTCCTGCAAAATATTGTTTGATAAATGAAGATGAATTTGAGAGAAAGGCTTATGATCTGTTCTATTTTTCTCATCAAACCAAGATATCTGATTCTAATCCTTGTTGCCGAAGCTTTCCAGTGCATCATCCAAATCGTATGCATCAAAATCGTCAGCATCTTAACTTGCTATAGTAAAAACCTTGTGTTACAGTCTAACAACGGAATATCATGCTTTAAAGAAATCATGTTGAAGAAATCCCTGAGTGTATGAAGAAAATTAGCCTAAAAAGTATGGAACACAAAATTCATAGTACACTTAGTGGGTGCTTAGGAAAAGAAGGCTGAAAAGCCGATTCCTGTGTAGACCTGCTGGGCGCACTCAGCAAAATTATGTTTTCGAACAATATAGAGTTTGCTAACGTCAGCACGGCACTATGCACAGATTCCTTCGCTAATGTCAGGATGATGTCAACAATGACATCAGTCGGTCGTGTGGCGTCCATCGACGGATTCGGCGGAGGTGCAGTGGCACCGGTGGAGGGTAATAGTGGTGCATCGATGGTGGCTGATGACTGGTGGTGCGATGGTGGTGATGGAGGTGTGATTGGCAGCGGTGACCAGCTACGTGCTCAGCGATGGCTGGATGGCGATGGTCTCGTAACGAGGAAGCAACAGCTAGTAACTCGATGGAGGATCACAGTGGCACGCGAGATGGCGGAGGAGGGAGACCAAATCAGGGAGATCCAGTGAGTTGATGGTGTTCGACCAGATCAGAGATGGTGGTCGTCGCGACGATGAACACTAATGGTGCGATGGTACTGTAGATCCAATCAGATGTGGTGAACAGTACTTTTGGATCAGCAACATAAGGATGAACAGTACCTGCATGATAAATAGTGCCATACCGATCTTTTGATTTTTTTTTTATCCTTGTCAAATTCGGCTTTCGTACCACATATTAGAAACTAAGCACGACATATCAAATAGGAGACGATATTTTAGTGAACTCCTGTAGAGAAAATCACCGGATCCATAGACAATTTTCATTATATATAAAGTTCCTTACGATATAGGGGAGTTACAATGACCGTTTTATTTTTTCATATAACTTACCAGTCTAATATAAATTATTCCAAAATATATGCTAAAAACATCTCTTATACGACACAATTAAAATTCAGATCACAATACAACCTCCATTTCTACTTACATATCTCCTACCTTCTATGCAGGGTAGTATCTACAGCAGACACACAAAAGGAGCAAAAGAGTACACGTCGATTCTATTGAGAAAATAGGGATGGATAGGCACGGGAAGTAGCTAGTAAGAGAGACGGCGCAAAGATGGTGAGGTTAGAAGTTCAAAACTTAAAGGAACTTAATGGAACAAAAAAAAATTGAACGTCGGGTTTAGCTTGATTACTAAATTTTATAAAAGCTTATTATGTGGCGGACACCGCAAAAGCATGGCTTAGCTGGTATACACACAATCTTTGTGGCAATTTGCTCGCCTTCCCAGGTGGCCGTTTGCCTCACTAAATGGTGAGAGATGAGGAGAGTAGGCACTAGTATAGAAAAAATTGTCAATATTGATTTATTTGTGTTGGTTTTAAATTCGAGATTTTTAGGATAATTTTTTTTTCATTTGATGAATCTCTTGTTGCTTTTGTGAGAGTCGAACCCGCTAATATAGTAAATTATACGCAGGTGCAGTTTGTGATGGTTGAACCCACGAACTCACCCCTCACGGAAAACTTCCTTACTGTATCAACTTACAGTTTTAGTTGGTGGCTATAAAATGATTTATTCTTTTGATTTTTCCTACCTAAATTTTAGATGATTATTTAAGCATTTATGTTTCTTTAAATGAAAATGTTATCAACTACATAGTTATATATCTCATCAAGATCTATAATTTTCATATAAAGTTTGTTTTTATCTAACTTCGTATGAAAAATTATGAATTTCTGAATACGAAATATCTTCCATTATCAGTACCGGTTCATAACATGAACCGTATATTTACTGTTAGTTCATATCAAGAATTGGCAGTAATAATATCAGTGTCGGTTCTTGACACAAATTGATAGTGATAATTATTTTTATTGCCGATTCTTTTTGGATGAACTTTTTACCAATTCTTGACAAGAACCAGCAGTAATACACTCTCACTACTGGTTATATCCAAACCAACAGTGGTAGGGGGCAAAAAAGGTGTTTATGTGGTAGCGAGGGGTGCTCCACCTATAATTGTAATATTTGAACTATTCCAATGAGTTTCGTGTAAGGAGGCGACAAAGTGTGTCAAACCCAGGGTTAACAAATGCCATCAAGGACCGAAAACTGGACCCCCAGTGCATTATTATAATTTGGTCAAAATTCGGTCAAATTCAATCAAATTTATCAATTTTTTTAATTTTGAATTTGAATTTGATCGAAACCCGCTCGGTTTCTAAATGGGAATTGGACCGGATTGGTCGAAAACCATACATTTTGAGTTAATTTAGTCGCATTTGTTAACTACAGTCTTTTGTCACTCTTTTCAGTCTTGACTAAATTAAGCGCACCAAACTAAGGCAACCAGTCAAAAAGCTCTAGAGGAATATAGCTTTGGTACGGTAGTCACAGTAAGATACCAAGGCACAAGAAACCACTTTAATAGGGACAATCTCTCCACATGATAACCCTACATATGTAGATGCTTAATTAGCCTAAAACTATCAAGAGAAAAAAAATCTTTTGTCACTCTTTTCACCTCTAATCTCATGTCTGCCATCCAAAAAGTAGTTTTTCACTCTTCTGCAACTCCATCCACCCAGAGTCTTTTCCTTTTCTGTTTTGCCACTACGTCATGTCAACAAAGTTTGTCCATAAAGAAAATAGTAGAGAGTAGAAGAAAGCATAACACTCACAATACCTAAGAATTTAGAAGAAAAAAATAGGGATAGTTTTTAAGAGAACACACTGAAATTTTACTTTGAACACTGCTGAAAACCTTTTCAATCTTTCTCAGCTTATATGTAACATCCTCACAGTTTCCATAGTGTGTAATTTTCAATGAACTTTACAAAGTGTGTTCAGTCGTGTTCAGTCGTGATCCTTGATGGCTTTCTTCCTTCTACATTGTAGACTATTTCTTGATTTTTTATTATTATTTGATAGTTATCATGTTTCTAATGAATTTAAAAGATTTTCCTGGTATCTTTCTTTCTAGTCAATTGTGGTTGACCCAACCAGAGAAGCAAAATGCACGAAAGCAACAGGCAAGCACCAATAGCAGTGCGCATCGCTTTTCCGCTTTAGTTATCATTTAGGTGAAGCACTCCTTGACAGGTCTATTTTCAGAATATTATTTAAAAGGACTTCTTTTTTTATTTTAGCATATGTTAAGTCATAGATACAAGGAAAATGAAACCTACTAACCTAGTGTTCCTAGGAAAGATAAGCATGACAATTGGCACTAGTGGAAAATAAAGTTGTTAAGGCTAAATAATCCACCTTTAAGTGCTAGTGATATCTGTGAAGATGCTATAAAATAAAAGTCATCAAATTCAGCGATGTTTGGATTTATTGCTGGGGTACCCCCAATTGTCATTCCCAAAAATTCTATGCTCTGCCTTTCAAGTCTTGCTCCTCCGGCACCGTTTCTCTGGATCTTGAAGTCTAAATGCTCTAAGAAATTGAAAGTTTTTACATGGTTGTGTTTCAAGGACAGTGAGAATACAAGAAATATTTTAAAGAGAAAAAATACGAGACTTGAAGATGATGACTACAACTGTGTTCTCTGCAACCAAAACGAGTAAGAAACTACTTTTTACTTGTTCTTCAATTGCCGCTTTAGTACAGGGTGTTGGACCTCGATTGGCCTCTCCTGGATCATTTGAGAGACTTCTTCAGTATGCTACATGAAGCTAAGAACTCTTGGAGCACCCTTTCTTTATGAAGATTTTCATGATTGTGTCATGGAAAACCTGGAAGCAAAGGAATACGAAAATCTTTCAGTGTTCGGTGACGAGCTTTAACAGTTGGAAATCAAATTTCTTAGATTCGATCAATCTTCAACTTAATAGAATGAACTCCACCCTTGTTTCTTTGATTACTGCTTGGCTTTCTTCACTTGTATAGTGTTCCTCCCCTCTTTCTCTCTGCCTCCCTAGTTTTGTTCAGGTTTCGGTCTCCTCTTCTTGAATGACCGGGGTGTTGGGTCATGTACAGTTTTTAGTTTTCCCTTTAATTTATTTAATAAAACGGTGGGGGGTTCCCCACTGTAGTCCTTCAAAAAAGTCGATCAAATCCACCTGCGGTATTAGCAATCAATGGATGGGTTCAGGGGACAGTATTGCACAGGGAGCACAACACAAAAAACCATATCCTTGTTCATACAGTGTACTGTACGGATTTGAATTCATACAAATGCGGAATCAGACACAAGTGGAATGCTAGTCTGCTAATATTTTACCTTCAGTGTGAAAATAATCGGGCGTAACATGAATGCAGATTTTAGCATGTAAGAATATTTACGTTCTTATTTTCCTGCACGAATGTTCTTGTGAGACTTTTCGCCAGATACATAAACACTGCATATGAAATGAGCTGGATATTGTTTCTACGGTCGGACCAAACTGGTATCAACAGTACAACCATTAAATTGGATCAGAGATGAAATATAGCCGCCCAAGAGGTTGTGCTTTGTATGCGTATGGTAGTGCAACCGGGTCAGATCCAAGCTGCCATTGCTGGTCTCATTTCGATCGTTCCATCCATATCAAGCTACTAAATAGCGTTCGTAGAGGCCACAATTACAGCCACAATAACAGTAGTAGGGTATAAATGCTACCGATAGTAGGTGACGATCAAAAGTAGCATATTGGAACATAGCGGCCGCTATAGCTCTCGTAAACTGAAATAGCAGCTGCTATTAAGTCACTGTAGCAGTTCATAACTAGCACATTCTTTTATTAAATTCTAAATATTTAAATTTAAAATTTTTGTTGTCTTATTATCATATTGTATGTACAAGTTATGCTTCTCAACTCTAAGTTATAATTAATTGGGCTATTTTGCGTGATTTTTATGATGAGAGAAAGCCATGATATATACACAATTACACAAAGTTTTTAATATTTTTCAAATAACGCTATTGGAACTTAGTGCCCTTATCTGCTATTTGAGAGGCATATGCTAATCTGTTTTAACCTCGCGATATCCACTATTTATTACCTTGCATATATATTTAAAGAATATTTGAGGGGATATTGATGTCTCTTATCTTTGTTAGAATTCGTGTTGTCATGTTTATGTAACTAGGATGAGCATCATGATCGTGTCTAGCCGTTAGCAGCATGCACGGTGACTGTGTCCAATGTGTGTGTGGTGTGTGTGGCGTGCGTAGCGTGAGTGGTGATTGTGTCTAGTGCATGCGTGGCAACTACATCTCATGGGCTACATCGACAGTAAAGGTGCTCCTCAAATCGCCATCAATCCAAAGTACAACCTTTGGTGCAGCAAGACCAACTCATGGTGAGTGCCATCCTATCGTCTCTCACTGAGGAGGTAATCGCACAAGTGGTTGATTTGTCAACTGCATGTGAAGTCTGGCGCACCATCGAGAATATGCACCCATAAACCTCCCGCGTGCGCATCATGCAAATTCGGATGCAGCTTACTACAATCTAGAAGAAGCGTATCAACATCACCTACTACTTCTGCAACATGAAGGGCCTCGCTGACACCCTTTTAGCCGTTGGCAAGCCACTTGAAGATGAGGAGTTGATCACCTACATGTTGCATGCAGAGTTATTGCTCTTGTAATATTTGATTAGATTGAATCTAAATCTACTTACGGTAATAATCACACACATACAGAGTATACCTACGATACATCAAGAAGAGTGTCAGACATCGGTCATTCACGAAAGAATGGATTATTCGACATGACTTTCCTTGTAGGAAGCAGGGCCCGGGCAATAATTTATGTGGTTTTTATGTAATGGAATTCATACACGGATTCAACGGAGACACGTCGTACCACATGGTCGATGCTGAGGTATGCAACATATATCTTGATGACTAATTTTTAGGTCTGACACGTGTTTACAAGGATTGATTTCTTCAATTGTTGAAATTGCAGCTCCTCACGTTGTCCAGAGATCGACTCATAGCCATTGAAATCAACGCACTTCAAGAACAATTTATCGGGTTCATCAATGACCAAGTCATCAGTCCAACCAGCGAGTTCCATGAATTTGGCTCCTCTCTCTCGTTACCTTCATCCAACAAGAAAAAGTAGAGTTCAGAACCTTCTATTAGCAAGAAACCTTGAACTCTTCTTCATTTTTGTAATGAAACCTCACATGTATGCGGTGTATATATACTGTGACGAGACTTGATGTTTTAGAAATGAAATTTATATGTGCTTGTGTATATATGCTGCGATAAAACTTGATGTCTCATAAATTAAATTTATATGTACGTGTCCATAAGTATACCGTATACTATTACCGGCAACCGCCAAAATTTGAAAATGCCACGAGATTGGCGGCAACCGCCACATTTTGAAAATGGCGGGAAATACCTATCAGTGTCGGTTGGTAAAACAAACCGGCACTGATATGTGTACTATCAGTGCTGGTTCGATCCACAAACCCGCACTGATAGTTATTTTCAGTGCCGGTTCCATATCCTCACAGACTATTAGTGCCGAGTAGTCAGTTTCAGGTCCAAAACCGACACTGATGAGATTTTGGAACCGACACTGTTCACCTATTTTGTAGTAGTGATGGCCTCAGGTTTGAGTACAATCCACTGGTGACAAGCATCACCACCTAGACCGACTCCATCACCATCAACAACATCTACGCGCACATGCTAGCCTTTGAGCTGAGGCTTGAACAGAACATCACAATTGTTCATGTATCTTCAGGTAACCATGTTAACCATGTCAATAGGCCGGGGCGAAGCCAGGATTTAAATATGGGAGGGGCCAATTAGACATGGAGGGGGCCAATTAGATCAGGAATTAGATTAAACTACAATTAACATGTGCTGATTAATACTTTATTAGTTGAATGGCAGCTCTGTTAGGGGGTGCCAGGCCCCCTCCAGCCATGCCGTGGCTTCGCCACTGTCAATAGGAATCAAGGACATGATGATGGCAAAAACAGCCGTGACCGTGGTGGCGGCTGGCCTTCAGGTGACCATGGTGGCAACTCCAACTAAGGCGGTAAGTCCAGTCAAAGCACTCGTGGTGATTCATGCCAGGTGCGCCACAAGCCTAGCCATGACGCACTCTGTTGTTGGTACTGCTTCGATCACTCCTACTAGCCAAATGATGTCAACAAGGTTGCAGTGGCCATCACCAACACCTACTCGGGCAACTGACCACATCACTAATGACCTCAAGCGTCTGAACCTGAAGGAGTGCTACACTAGTGGTGACCATGATCAAATTACAAATGGAGCAAGTTTGTCTATTGCTCACATAGGAAATTCTTTTATTGCTGCTACTCCTTGTTCTCTAGTTCTAAATGATATCCTACATGTCTCTAAGATCAATAGACACCTTTTTGTCCACAAACTCATGTCTGACAATAATGCTTATGTTGAATTGTGTACAAATTATTTTCTTGTGAAGGACCAAGCTACGAAGACCACTCTTCTCAAAAGAAAATGTAAATATGGACTCTACCTCTTCCCTAATAATCAACCCAGTCAAGCTCTTCTGTCGGCTAAGGTCACTCACGGGTTGTGGCATCGACGTTTGGGACATCCAGCTCCTTCAGTTGTTCATAGAGTCTTAGAAAATAATGATCTTGTTGTAGCAACAAATAATACTTTCCCTGTATGTGATGCATGTCAGCAGGGAAAAGTTCATCAATTTCCTTTTTAATTCTTCTTCACATGTCTCCTCTAGTCTTCTAGAGTTAATTCATATTTATGTATGGGTACCAGCTAGTAATTTTGTCAATGGATTAAGTTATTATGTTAGTTTTGTGGATGATTACAAAAAATTTACTTGGCTTTATTTTCTTAAACATAAATCTGAAGTTAAGTCCATCTTCTTACAATTCGAGCATTATATTGAACGCTTGCTAGGAAAGAAAAATCCTCTCAGTACAGTACGACTAGGGAGGAGAGTATCATCATTTACACAAATACTTTAACCGTGTAGGCATCTCACATTGCATTTCATGCCACACACACACCAACATAATGGTCTAGTAGAGCGAAAGCATCAGCACATTGTACAAACTGGGATAACTCTCCTAGCTCAGTCCTAAATACCACCGCAATTTGGGATGAAGCCTTCCATTCCACATGCTATCTGATCAATAGGATGCCTAGTCGCGTCATTAACCAGGATACTCCTCTCCATCACCTTTGTTGAAGCAACCTTGATTATAATTCCATGAAGGTTTTTGGGTGTTCTTGCTGGCCTAATTTGTGAGCTTACAACTCTAGGAAGCTTGATTTCAGAACCAAGCAATGTGTCTTTATAGGATATAGTGCTAACCATAAGGGGTACAAGGGTTTCGATAGACAAAAAGGTCTTGTTTACACTTTCTGAGATGTCATTTTTTATGATAATCTTTTGACAAATATGTGATGAATGATGGTTTTCTCTATCGTGCTAACAAGCTATACATTCCAACTAGCTCTGTTCGTCTTTTGTTGTTGCAGAAGGCATATGGAGTAGGATTGATGGCACATTTTGGAGCAAAAAAGACTAAAGATGTGCTAGCCACTCATTTCTTTTGGCTAAAGATGAGACGTGATGTCGAGCGCTACGTGTCACGTTGCACCTCTTGTAATAAAGCTAAGTCTCGCTTAAATCCACATGGTCTTTACATGCCTCTTCCTGTTCCTAGTGCACCTTAGGAGGATATTTTCATGGATTTTGTTTTAGCATTGCCTAGGACAAAGAGAAGGAGGGATAGCATATTTGTAATTGTGGATAATTTTTCTAAAATGGCACATTTTATACCTTGCTATAAGAGCAATGATACTATAAACATAGCTGATTTATTTTTCAGGAAAAATCGTTCGACTACATAGAGTGCCTAATACTATCATCTCGAATCATAATACAAAGTTTTTGAGTCACTTTTGGAGATCACTTTGGAATAAATTGAGGATGAATCTGTTATTTTCTACTACATATCATCCCCAAACTGATGGTCAAATAGAGGCTGTCAACCGTACATTATCGACCAAGTTACTGGCAGTTCTAAAGAAGAATTTGAGGATGTAGGAAGAATATTTACCACATATTGAATTTGCTTACAATAGGTAAGTATACTCCGCCACCAAGGTAAGTCCGTTCTAGGTAGTGTTCGGATTTAATCTCCATTCTCCTATTGATTTACTTTTGAAAGACTTAATTTAGATGCTAAGAAACGTGCTGAATGCATTCTTAAGTTGCATGAAACCGCTAAAAAGAATATAGAGAGCATGACAGAAGGAAATAAAATTTGTCGGGTGATTTAGTTTGGTTACATTTGAGGAAGGATAGGTTTCTAGAACTAAGAAAGTCAAAATTGATGTCTAGAGCTAATGAAGCATTTAAGATAATTGAGAAAATCAATGATAATGCATACAAATTGGACCTACTTGTAGATTTTAAGGTTAGTCCCACATTTAACATTTCAGATCTGAAGCCCTACTTGGGAGAAGAAGAAGAGCTTGAGTCGAGGATGACTCTAATTCAAGAGGGGGAGGATGAGTCTATGGCTCCTTCGGATACTATCAATACCACCAATAATCATCAAATCATATAAGATCTAATTACAAGAGCATGTGCATGACAATTAGACCACCAGGTGAACTCGTTTCTTACTGTTCATGCTTCCTTAGCTGGATTCGTACTAAATTCTTGTGATGTTTTATTGCTTAGGAACGTGTGAGAAGCACCACAACCTTACTCGGACGTCACCCCTCGAAAGCCAAGTCTACTCGGACTCGAGGCTGAGCTCTAGTCGTGGTCGTGGTCGAAGTTGTGGTAGTGGTCGAGTCGCAGGACAGCATGTCAGTAAAACGGGCATAACTCTCTCACACGAAGTTCGTTTTAGTAAATCTTGGACATTCCGGAAAGCTTATGACAAGCCCTCTCCAATGGATATGAGCTCGACCAAATATTCCTTGTAGTTTAGTTAGAGTAAAAGAAATAAGATGTTGTGCCACCATTTTGGACCTAGTTAAGTCTTGTAATCGTGTTGGGGTCGAAGTTCAGGTTGTGTACGTCTCTTTCTATGGTTGCACAACCCTAGGTCAACCTCCTCACATCCCCCCCCCCTATATATACACAATAGCCATCGTAGTTTAGGCTCAGGTTTTGCTTAGATTATTCTATTTTATATAGCTTTGCCGCTTGTTCGGTTAGTGGAACCCCAACTTGAGTACTTCATTTGGAATTAGCAATATTCAGATTGCATCTACCTATTCTTGCTTGTGTTCTCGATTCGCTTGCAGGAAAAACCTTCTTGGCGAGGTCAACCGTGTATTGGCACGGTTGATAACCACAGAGTAGTGGTGTAGTGGTTGCGAGGGTTCTCGATCTGTCTTATTCAGAGCCTTTGGATCATCAATGTCGAAACTCCACCAATCGACTTATCATATTACCTTTGGAAGATCAGGCGAACGCATATCACTGGGCATTAAAATTAAACCTGATCAAGGAGAAATTATGTTGTCCCAGAAAACATATGCACAAGATCTGCTAGAAAAAGGCCAACATGGATAATTGTCAAGCTATTTCACCCCTATGGTGTCTAGTGAAAAATTGTTGAAGGACCAAGGGACAGCACTAGCAGATACTGAATAGTTTCAGTACAATAGTATTGTAGGGGCACTGCAATACTTGACAATAACAAGACCAGACATATCTTTCTCTGTGAATCGTGTGTGTCAATTGATTCAAGCACCTACTGATGTTCATTGGGGCTGTGAAATTAATACTCAGATATATCAAGGGAACAACTAACCAATGTCTGAAAATTCAGAAGTTTGCAAGTGTTACTCTTAGTGCATTCTCAGACGCCGATTGGGCCGGGTGCCCTGATGATTGAAGGTCCACCAGTGGCTTTACTGTATTCTTGTGTTCGAACCTGATTTCATGGAGCTCACACAAGCAGCCAACTGTCTCCTAGTCGAGTATAAAAGCTAAATACAAAGCTATAGCCAATATGACTGCAAGAGTGATATGGATTCAGTCACTGCTCAAGGAACTTGGAGTATTTCTGGACTAGCTGTCGGTTTTTGTGTTGAGGAACCTCTGCTACCGGGTGTAGTCCAGAGATTCCGCAAGAGAACAATCACACAAAGGAGACACAATGTAGGGGAAAAACTTTTTATTTATTCATCTGTTGTTCTACAATGAGGGGTTATACCCCATATATATAGTGCCAAAAACCTCTAAGAGATATAATCGAATCTTTCAAGAGATCAAAATGGGCCTACATTCGGTTGTAAAACTCTAGGTTTCTTAACATTCCCCCTTGAGCACTTCTCGCAAAATGCATATGTCTCATCAAAACTCACATAAAATCTAGTGGGAAAAATTGGGAGAAAGAGTACATAGCTCGTAACATGGTCACACGAATTACCTCATTAAAAACCTTACCATGAGAAACTTCAAGAAAACTCATCTAAGGGGAAAAAAAGAGTACAATCCACCCAAAATGCTTCATATAATCTTTGATTAACTTTGGACACTGAATCTTCTTAACTAAGATTTAATTCCTTGTATTGGTATTATGTGAAAATTCTCCTCCTAAAATGTGCAACTCTCTAAGCCTCGTCATCCCACTACCACGAACACATCTTTCAAAACTAGATACAGGGAGAGACTTAGTGAATAAGTCTGCAAGATTTTCACACCATTTGGTATGCATTACCTTTATTTCATTCATTTTTTGCAATTCATGAGCACAAAAGAACTTGGGGTTGATATGCTTCGTTAAGATGTTTTTCACATATCTCGATTGCACTTGTGCAACACATGCAGCATTATCTTTATAAATAGTGGTGGAGGTGTTAGTAGTTGTAACACCCTAGTTTTTATAATTCCCTAAAAAATTCTTAGAATTTAAATAGGGTATAAATAAATAGAATAGGTTAAAAACCTATTTTCTAAAATAAATTTAATTTTGCCATAGGTTATATCTTGGTTGAAATGCATTCATGCTGAGTAGAAGCATTAGGGCTTTTATTGGGTGGAAAATGAATTTTGAAAACACTGAGGCACGCCGTTTGAATTTTGGAAAAGTTTTAAAAAAAATTATAAAAATAAAATCTTTTTTTCTTCCTTTGGGCCTAATCTCTTTCCTTTTATCCTTTTTCTCTCTTTTTCCTGGCAGCCCACCTTTTCATCTTTCCTAAGCCGAGCCCGTTTTCCGCTCTCTCCTTCCCCACCTCCTCTTTTGGCACCCTCGGTCAAATCCGCTTTCTCCCTCGTGTGGTGCCCCCAAGCCAGCCTCCTTCCTCGCGCTGCCATTCGATCCCGAGTCCAACTTGGACACGACCGCCGCCGCCTCCTCGAGCCCATATCCTAACAAACCCCAGCCTTATCCAACTCCCACGCGCTTAACCCTGCCTATATAAGTATGTGCCCCCTCCTTTCGATCTGTTTTGCCTCACACCGAGTCCGCCACCGCACGACATTGTTGTCGTCGCACTGAGCTCTACCACCCGTCGCTCTCGCCGCCTCTCTGCCGCATCTGAGCGCATCTCTGGTACTACATTCTCATGAGGAGCCAATCCTGCCACTTTTTGTCACCCCTCCACTGCTGGAATGCCATCATCGATGAGGAACTGAGAGCCAACGCCGCCCTTCTCGCTACCAACCCATCTCGCCGCATCCCGAAGCCACTCGATGCCCTAGGTGAGTTTGTCGTGCTCCCCTTCCATTCTCCGCCACTCATCGTCATGATCCGTGGCTGACGACGTGCTTTCATCAAGTTTCAACGAGAACATCGTTGTGCACGAGCCGTCGCCGCCATCTGTCCTCAACGCCAGCCGACTAAGCCCCTCCCGAGAGCTCGTAGCCATCTTATCCGAGTTGAATGATCCAGATTAGATCTAGAATACCCCTTCGATGTCCAATCGCTTGACACCACATGTCCCCTTCATAATCCAGTCAGCGCCATGTCATAGCCCAATCAGCAGCCACGTCAGCAAAACTTTTTCCTATTTTTTCTAATTTATTTTAATTTGGGAAAAATTGCCACTTTTGCAAATAAGCCCCTAAACTTTTCTGTTTTATTTGTCCTCTCTATTTTATTGAAAATAAGTCCTTTTATTTTTTTAGATTTAACCCTAAACTTGTTTTTAGCGTAACTTTCTCGTTTTAGCTCCGATTTAGACGATTTTTGCGTTCACGTATTCATAGCAGCGTGTACATTCTTTTAGTACCTTTTTAATAGATGCTAGCTATGGTTTGGTGTACTGTTCTTAATTAGTTTTGTTATGTGTTTTTCATTGTGTTTTGAGAGCAATCGAGGAGCAGTTCAAGAATCTCCAAGACCAAGTATTTGAAGAGTCTGAGCAGCAAGCTGGAAGAGGCAAGTGTCCTTGAATATTCTAATTCTAGTTTTCAAATGTGCTCTTTATTTCAAACATGCATGCTATTAATCCTAAATCTCATTTACTTATAGTACCATGTTCCATGTATTGCTTGTCGCCTTGTTGTTAGTAGTGGTTATGGTGGGTAGCTTATGCTTAGCTTTGCACAAGGGTATGAGGGGTTGTTGTGTATTGTTTGTCGCCTTGTTGTTAGTAGTGGTTATGGTGGGTAGCTTATGCTTAGCTTTGCACAAGGAAAGCTCACGAGAAAAAGACCTGGAAGCGTGCAAGAGCTGCTTAACAAGATGGAAGAATACTCAAGATCTGAGCTCGATCATCTTTGAAGGAAAAATGAAATAGCAGCCTCCAAAGTAAAACCACATGCATCGGCCAGAGAGGCAGGCAATAGCAATCCTAGAGACAGATTGCACCATCCAAGGAGACCTGAAGTTTCTGACTACTCAAGGCAAAAAGAAGTCAATCAGATTAACTCCAGCCCGTTCAAAGTCGCTCAAGCGGCAAGCGAAGCTCACAGTGCGGCTAATCGAGGAGGCCGAGCCGGTAGGTTTTGGCTATGAAATAGAGCTTGGCAAAGCAATCTCTTGACCACGCAAGGACCCAACAACATTTTACTGCGAGCTGCATGGCGAAGGAACCGGCCACAGAACCAAGCAGTGCCCGCAGGTTGTGGCTATGAAAGAGAGCTTGGCGAAGCAATCTCTTGACCACGCAAGGACCATACACCATGCAACAAGTTTCGGGAGAAGCGAAGTCTGGCAAAACCATAGTCAGAACATGGCATTTTCAAACCAGTGGTGACCGATTCCTGCACCACAGTATACACCTGCAGCCTCGGCTCAGTTGGATCAAACAAGGCAAATGAATCTCCAGGGGGAGCTACCTCCACCACCACCAAGGCTTGTGATCGAAGCACCACCAGAGAGCAGTAAGTCCGTGAACACGGTAAATCGTGGATACAACGTGGTGTTGGCTATCTCAGGGGGATCTAATCAGCAGACACAATCTAAGAGACAGCGGAAAGAATACGTGCGAAGGGTCAACCACGTCAGAGTGGGACCAACGTACATTCATTCAAGGTGGTCAAACGTTCCCATTACATTCTCGCAAGAGGACATGAGGGTCTTAGACTACCCACACACACATGCCTTCGTTATCACAGCAAACTTCTCAGGAAATGAAGTGCACAAGATCTTAATAGATGGAGGAAGCTCAGCGGATATCATCTTCGCTGACGCTTTTGACAAAATGGGCCTACGTCGAAGCAACTTGAAGCAAGCTGGATCACCATTGCTAGGCTTCGGTGGAAATACAATCAACACTCTGGGAAAGATAACAATCCCAGTATCGTTTGGCGAAGGGACGAATTTCTGCACAGAAGATATTACCTTTGATGTGGTCGACATTGATTACCCATACAATGTGATATTTGGTAGGGGAGTCCTGAATATATTTGGAGCAATACCGCACCACGCGTACTTGTGCATGAAGATGCCTGGTCCTAAAGGCGTCATAACAGTATTGGGAGACCAACGAGTGGCCAGACGAATCGAAGTGGGAATAACTCCAGGAAGACGAAATGTCCACATGGTGATAGAACCTTCGGCAAATCAGGAGGAAAGTTACATCCAGCCAAAGAGAAACAAAGCAGCGAAGGCTGCACCAGAAGGAGCAACCAGAATAGTGTAGTTACATCAAGAAAAAAGAAAGTCACCATAGGAGCGGAGGCCCTGGCAGAGGACCAACAACAACTTATAATGTTCCTCTGCAGTAATGACGATGTCTTCGCTTGGTCCTTGAAGGACCTGCAAAGAGTAAGTCGGGAAATCATTCAGCATAGCTTAAATGTGGATCCCAACTTGAAGCCAAGGAAGCAAAAGATTAGGAAAGCTTCAAGCGAAAGAGAAGAAGAAGCGAAGGCTGAAGTAAAAATGATGCCCAATGTCGGAGTCATACGTGAAGTATTACACTCAGAGTGGCTAGCTAACCCAGTGTTAGTCAAGAAAAGCAATAGAAAATGGAGAATGTGCGTCGACTTCACAGACTTGAACAAGGATTGTCCGAAGGATGACTTCCCATTGCCTAGAATTGATTAGCTGGTAGACTCCGCGGCTGGTTGCGAGATGTTAAGCTTCCTAGATGCATACTCAGGGTACCGCCAGGTCTGGATGGCGAGGGAAGATGAGGACAAGACAAGTTTCAGAACCTTCTTCGGCATATACTTCTTTGTGAGGATTCCCTTCGGCCTCCGAAATGCTAGTGCAACCTTCTCCAGGTTGGTGCAAACAGTACTAAGTTCACAACTAGGGCGAAATGTCCATGTCCTAGCTTATGTTGATGACATAGTGGTCAAGAGTGCCAGAAGGAGCCAACATCTCGAAGACCTGCGTGAAACCTTCGGAAGCTTATGAAGGGTAGGGCTAAGATTGAACCCAGAAAAATGCATCTTCGGAGTACAATCCAGAAGGCTACTAGGGTTCTTGGTGTCGAAGAGAGGCATCAAAGTGGAACCCCAAAAAAAATACAGGCGATAATAGATATGAAACCCCCACAAAACAAAAAGCAAGCTCAACGCTTGGCAGGGAGGTTGGCGGCATTAAACAAGTTCATTGCAAAATCTGCAGAGTGAAGTCTACCTTTCTTCAAAGTATTAAAAAGCTCTGACCCATTCAGATGGGATGTGGAGCAGCAAGAAGCCTTCGATGAATTGAAAAGCTACCTGACGAAGCTCACAGCACTGTCCAGTCCTGATCCAGGCGCGGATTTGTTATTATACATAGCGGCATCCCCTTCGGCAGTCAGCACTGTACTTGTGCAGGAAAGACTCAAAGACAACAAATTACACCAGTTCCTAATATATTATGTATCAGAAGCTCTGGCAGGCCCAGAGAAGATGTACACAGAACTGGAAAAAGTAGCATATGCACTAGTGATGGCATCCCGCAAGCTTCGCCATTACTTCACATCTCACAAGATTACAATACC
Organism: Phragmites australis; assembly: GCF_958298935.1. Taxonomy (NCBI): domain Eukaryota; kingdom Viridiplantae; phylum Streptophyta; class Magnoliopsida; order Poales; family Poaceae; genus Phragmites; species Phragmites australis. Next base: position 12,995,165 of record NC_084939.1, on the reverse strand, counting down.
AACTTCCTTGCCCCTTCGTGACATGTTTGAGAAAAAAGAAGCCATTGGAAGAATAGCAAAGTGGGCCACGGAGGTCGCTCAATTCATGGTTGTTTTTGTGGCAAGGACATCGTTGAAATCGCAAGTGTTGGCAGATTTTGTGGCGGAATGGACTCCCCTAACAGAAGCCCCGGAACAAGAACCATCAGAACCGGTCTGGACCGCATATTGCGACGGAGCTTGGGGAGCTACAGGAGCAAGCGTTGTGGCGATATTATCCTCACCTTCGGGCACAAAGCTGAGATATGCCGCCAGATTAGAGTTCCGCTCTACAAACAATACAGCGGAGTACGAAGCGGTCCTCCTTAGACTTCTCAAGGCAAAGGCTTTGGGCGCCCGAAGGGTGCTGGTTAAAATAGACTCAAAGGTTATAGCAAGCCAAGTTGACAAGACATTCCAGGCAAAAGACCCAAAGCTGGTTAAGTACACAGCAGCAATGCGAAGAATGGAAAAATACTTCCTGGGATTCACAGTCAAGAGTATATCGAGAAATGATAATTGAAGCAGATGAGCTAGCAAAAGCTGCTTCGCAAAACCTGCCTATGCCATCAGATGTTTTCTACCAAAAGTTGAGTGAACCAGCCGCTGAGGACACTTTAAAGCCATCATGTCCCGTCGTGATGATCGAAAGCGAAGATTGGCGCTCTCCAATATTGGCCTATCTTCGTGGTCAAGGCACCCTCGAGGATCATGTCGAAGCAAAGCGTATGGCCCAGAGTGCTAGAAACTACAAAATTGTGGGAAACAATTTGTACAGGACCGGAGTTTGTGCACCATTTTTGTGATGCATATCCTAGAAAGAAGGACAGAACCTACAAAAAGAAATTCACAGCAGGCTGTGTGGTTCCCATATGTGTACACGGGCTTTAGTCAAAAAAGTATATAGACAGGGCTTCTATTGGCCGACGGCGGTAAATGATGCGGATCACATGGTCTGAAGTTGTCAACAGTGTCAGGTCTGGGTGAAGGGGTCAAACAGACCTTCAACGAAGGCACAGCTAATTCCACCGGTTTGGCCGCTAAGACGGTGGGGAATTGACATTGTTGGCCAGCTGCCGCCCGCTCCAGGAAATTTGCGATATGCCGTGGTTGCGGTCGAATACTTGTCCAAATGGGTGGAGGCCATGCCACTAGTAAGCATAACATCAAGAAATATACAGAAATTCCTATGCCAGAATATCGTATGCCGCTTCGGAGTCCCAAGCGAAGTAACAGTAGACAATGGCACTCAATTTGATAGTGTCGGCTTCAGGGAATTTTGCAATGGTCTGGGGATCAAAGTGATTTTCGCATCGGTATACCACCCACAGTCTAATGGGGCCATCGAGAGAGCGAACGGCATCATCTTCGCTAGTGTCGCGAAGCGTCTGCAGGGACTGCCAAAAGGGAAATGGGTCAAAGAATTGCCTAAAGTATTATGGTCATTAAGAACAACGGTTGCAAGACCAACCAGTTTCACGCCCTTTCACCTCCTCTTCGGTGAAGAGGCAATGACCCCAGAGGAATGCAAAAACAAATCATTTAGGGTCAGAAATGAACCAGAGAAAGGTGAAGAGTCATCGTCAAAGGATGCCCTCGAGGAAGTGAGATTGCAAGCTGCCGAAAATCTGGGCAGGTATCAATAGGAGACAAAAAAATGGAGACAGGAATATATCCGAAAAGAACTTCATCCCCGGAGATTTGGTACTGCGAAGATTCAGTAATACAACATCAGTGGTAAAGCTACAGAGCAAATGGGATGGTCCTTTCTTAGTCAAAAGGTCGTTAAGACCCGGCTCATATCATTTGGCTAAGATGGAAGATGAGGAGCTTCCACACACTTGGAATGCAGACAATCTTCACGGGTTCTACGCCTAACAGCGATGGCGACCAAGACGAAGGCTCTTGTGTAATTTTTCTTTATGCAATTTTCTTTTCATGTAATCAAATTGTAAGGGAACTACACTCTTTTCCTCACAGGGGGACCCCTTCGTTAGGGGGTGAGGTTTTTAATGAGGCAAGAACCCTTGTAAACATATTGATATAGTAGAAGTACCCCCAGAAAATACTGCTTGTTTGGAGTATTAGTAACTCATCGTCGAAGTGCGCCAACCAAAGAGCGGGGTGGCGCACCAATCGACGACTGAAGGGCCACAAGTGGATGGCGCGAAATGAGGTGCGAAGTGTCAACAAAAGAAGACGTACACTTTCGACCTTAGCAAAAAAAACCTTAGTGTCGCTCGACCTAAGAAAAGGCGACGCACTTCGAGCCAAAGTCGAGGGCTAAGAGTGCCAGCCCCCACACCGAAGGAAAAGCAAACCTTCGGAAGAGAAGCCGAAGTGTCGCTCGACCTAAGAAAAGGCGACGCACTTCGAGCCAAAGTCGGGGGCTAAGAGTGCCTACCCCCGCACCGAAAGAAAAACAAACCTTCGGAAGAGAAGCCGAAGTGTCGCTCGACCTAATAAAAGGCGACGCACTTCAAGCCAAAGTCGAGGGCTAAGAGTGTCAGCCCCCGCACCAAAGGAAATACAAACCTTCGGAAGAGAAGCCGAAGTGTCGCTCGACCTAAGAAAAGGCGACGCACTTCAAGCCAAAGTCGAGGGCTAAGAGTGCCTGCCCCCGCACCAAAAGAAATACAAACCTACGGAAGAGAAGCCGAAGTGTCGCTCGACCTAAGAAAAGATGACGCACCTCGAGCCAAAGTCAGGGGCTAAGAGTGCCTACCCCCGCACCGAAGGAAAACCAAACCTTCAGAAGAGAAGCCGAAGTGTCGTTCGACCTAAGAAAAGACGACGCACCTCGAGCCGAAGTCGGGGGCTAAGAGTGCCTACCCCCGCACCGAAGAAAAAACAAACATTCGGAAGAGAAGGTGAAGTGTCTCTCAACCTAAGAAAAGGCAACGCACTTCGAGCCAACATCGGGGGGCTAAGAGTGCCTACCCCCGCACCAAAGAAAAAAAGAGAACTAAAATGACTTAACTTAAAAGCGTCCGATCAACAACATAAATTTCTATCAGCCGATGTTACCTACGACCAAAAATTGGGGGGCGGCGTTTTAGAGAAACTATTTCTGTGCAATCGCAGGTACCTGCGGTGAAAAATCAGGGGGACCGCGTTATTCGGTACATCATGGTCAAGGTGACGCCCCATATGAATAATCAAGAATGCCATTCCCCAAAGATAACACCGCGCAAGTAAGCGATAAGGCATTCCTAACATCTGGAAACATCGTAAATCGCCAATGTCACTTCGAGCGCGGTGCCGCCGAAGTGCCCAAAAAGGAAACAAAGGTAATGTAAATGCAAAATTTATTCCGAAAAGCGGTCAACATCAGGATCAACAAAATCCTTATACCACCGACTAAAAGCAAACTAAAAAGCAATGCCTTCACTTACATGAAAACACATGGTTGGGGCCAGTGGGGTCCCAACATGAGCCGAAGACGACGGAGGCGCTCGAAGATCATCTTCGCCGCTGTCGTGTTCTACTAGTTGCGAAGAAGGGCCGCGGCGATAGCAAAGCTGCGGCCGGCGAAGGGGAAGCTCGTCATCGTCTTGAGGCTCAATCTTCAGCTCAAGGAGCATAGCCAGACCCTCGACGTCTCCCCTCACGGTACGGCACAAGTCGCGCTCAGCTCGGCGATTAACTAGCGTCGAAGGGCTAAGAGATTTCCAAAACGCCTTGGTCCAAATATTCATAGCATCATATGCTTTACACTTCGCATGTCAATACCGCTCAAGCTCGACATTGGCATGACGGCGGTGAAAAGACTCCCAGCAAGACCAAGACACAAAAAAATTGTCCCTCATCATGGTAAGGGGGACAGCCTCTTCGGCAACCTACGCAGTGTCCGAAGGGAGGACCTGCGCAGGGAGCGCAACAAGTCAAAAACATTTCGTAACAAATATAAAATATATTACGTCACCAATGTGCAATACATTGCCCCATCACAAAAGGAAAACTAAAAATAGAAGGACGCTTCACGCTGAATCATCCCACCTTTCCAGTATCTTCGGCCGCTGCGGTTGTTGCTTTAGACGAGGGATCATCCCTCGCCTTGGCCTGCAAAAGAAATATTTCATCAAAAAAAAACATATATATGTGGTACGACCAAAAAATACAACAAGTAATATGAAGCAACACACTTGCTGCCGGTTCATCTCTGCTTCTCGAAGGGCGAGCTCGTGACCCTGTTTGCACGAGTAGTTAGTGGTAAACGATCGAGCGGTGCACTTCGACGTCCTAGTGACGGTCGAAGTTGACAAGTCCGTCGGATACTGGAAGGTAGGTTTTTGAAGATTGGTATGATGGTCGCAGCCTGTCATTTCAATCGACTGCACAAGACTCCGGGCAGCGACCATCGCGCAAAAGTTGCCGTAAAGTTGAGCAGCAGGGAGAAGGCTTCTGCTGGTTTCATTAATCAAACCTATAAGTCCTCCCAGCCCGACAAGATCGATTGTTGGGGGCACTGCCGAGGCACCAATACTTTCGAATGTATTGCTGATAGCTTCGCACACAGCGATTACCTTTGGCTCGAGCTCCCCAAGCAGTTCAGATCATCTTCGGAGAAAGCCTTCACCTCGCTCAGTTTGCCTTGCGGCTGTTAAGCCTTAGCACTCTCCGAGGCACAAAGCGCCTGCAGGTCACATACTTGCGCCTCGGAAGATTGCAGGTTTTGGCGCAAGCATTTCACCTCCTCTTTAGCCACTTGCTTCTCTGAGAGAAGGGTGCTCCGGGCACGGGCTTCTGATTTCTCTGCTTGCTTGCGCTAAGATTGTGATAAAAGCAGAGCCTGGGATGTCGCACATATGTGAGCAAATACTAAGTACAGCAATAATAACAGAACATACTGGTATACCTTCGCAATTGCCACGTCGGAAGCATCGAGGAGCTCATTGACAGGCTTCTGGCCGAGCAGAATTTCAAGCTTGGGGAGGACGAAGGTACTAAAAATCTTCTTTGTGTCATCGACGTCCCCAGCGCTTGGTTCGTAGAAAGAAGCCTTGAACGCCTCGGGTGCTATGGCCTTCGCGTCAAGTAGCCCACCAAGGCCCATCAACCCTTTTCCGCCACGGTGGGGCGAGCTCGGGGTCGACGCCTCGGTCCCGGAAGAGGAACTCGAAGGCGAAGACAGCGAAGAATAGGCTACCACTTCAACATTATTGGCTCCTTCAACTTCGGTTTCCCGAGTGGTAGCCTCAAGGATTGTTCCTGTCTCTGTCAACTCCTCTTCGTCACTCAGGATTAGCGTTGGAAGGTCCACGCGCGAACAGAACAATGACTTCGGAGGCCGGGCCTCCTGGGTACCTTCGGGAGTTTCCCGCCTGGGCACGTCACAGGACACGGCCGAACCCTCCGGAAACATTCTGCATGGGCAACATCGGGGATAGCTTCGAGTGGCCTTTTCCAAAGAGCAAGGGCCTTCTTTGTCCGACCACCCTACGGTGATCGCTCTGACTATTTCCTTTTCATTGAAGGACCAGCGGCAACCTCTTCGCCGACATCTGCTGCCGGAGATCCATCTCTAGCACCCTGCAGCACGGTGCAGGCCTTCGGTCTTTCGAGGTAAGAAAGGCCATGGTATTCCAAGACTCGATTGAGTCTTCGAACAAGGCCTTGCTCGGCGCACAACTGTGCTTCGCCCAGTATAAACTTGCCGACAAGCATTACAACTCTGGCCTCCACTTCAGACACCGACAAATCTAGAAAATTATCAATATGAGTAAGCAAATATGGCCGAAGTTCTAAACTATATATGAATGTTTTACACCCGTGAAGCCGTGCACGGAAGGGTGAGGTCGGCAAAGCCCCTCGGGCCCTTTTTCCCTAAATTCCGGGATAATCCAATCCCGGCTGAGGGGCCAAACCCCAGTAGCTATAATCTCCTCCACCAGGTCGCGGGTAGATAGATATTTCGCGCACCTAATGAAGGCCTCGAGAGCTGTCTATTGGGATGCTTTCAATCGCACGTCTGGCGCGCAGTTTCCCCTAACTTCTTCGCATTTCGACACGAGAAACTCTTCGGCCTCAACCTTGTGGTAGAACCACCATTGAGTCCAGTCGCTCAGCCATTTGTTCTTGTACACGACGACGGGCGTAGTTAGCCCAACGCGGTACGCGAAGTTCAAACATCCATAATGAGCCTCGCTCTGGACTCCACGGGCAAAGACCGGTTTGGGTTGATGATGAAGCCGATGTGCAGCAGCGAAGGCCCTTGCGGATGCCTTCCCTCCTTCTGACCGAGCAGCCCAAGCCAAGAGCCCCATCCTTACTATCGCATTAGGCATCAGCTGGTGGAGATATACTTCGAATAACTTCAGTACTTTAATAACCATGTCATCGCATGGTAGGCGAAGACCCGCTCGGAAGTAATGAACAAATACAACTGCTTCATCATCAGCAGGCTCCGGTATCTCCTGCCGGTCAGGGAGCCGAACCTTCGAAACATCATTAATCAACCCCTCCTTCACAAGGCTAGCTAACACTTCATCATCCACCTTGGATTGCCCGATCCAATACATCTTCGGGTGAGAAGACCGGACCTTCGGTGCCATTCAGCTCAAAGGGGATGACTTAAACAGCAAATTACGCAAAGAGCTCAAAAGGGGGGCTTCGTCTGAGAAAGGCTCGGAAAACCGTAAGAGACTTCGTACAAGAGCGACAGCTTCAGCAAAGGTTGCGGTAAAAACAATTGACCGCGGTGTGATATTTATAGCGTAGGGGGATGACGGTTAAAACTGCGCGCATCGGAACTTGAACCGGTGGGAAAAACTACGCTTCGGTGTACATCAAGGACATTCTAGGACCTTCTTATGAATATGCAAGGACAATCCATGCTATTTATGTAGCCTCATTTTCTGAACAATTCACTCCAACAATTGTACTACATTCTACCTAACTGTTTCAACCCATATAGCAACTTCTTCAATTGTACGCTATAAAGGTGTCTATTTCTTTTATCCTGATTCGGCAATGGTATTCCTTCAGGTACCTTCATATAAATATCTGAATCACGGCTCCAATAAAGATATGCGGTCACAACATCCATCAATTTTATTTTCAACTCCAGGTTGACTGCCGTTGAGATCAAATATCTAAAGGTAATGGCACCCATGATCGGGGAATAGGTTTCTTTATAATCAACGCCTAGTCATTGAGTGAAACCTTGTGCAACTAGTCGTGCTTTGTACCTCACAATTTCATTCCTTTCATTCCTCTTATAAACAAAAATCCACTTGTATCACACTGGTTTGATGTGGGGAGGTGTGCGGCATGCTTGCCTAAAAACCTCTCTTTTGTTTAGGGATAACAGTTCAGCTATTATTGCCTTCTGCCAGTCTTCCCAATCTAATCTCATTCTACATTTAGTGAGTGATGCAGGCTCAGGGTCATGATCTATAACTGTGGCAACTTTATTTGCGAAGTATATATCAAATATTGTGGTTGCTCTGTTCCAGGATTCCTCTGAATTCACATAGTTTATTGCTATTTCATCATGAGTTGCACTTTTAGGTGCTTCTATATCTTGCTCTTCCTTATTTCTTACTATAGGAGCAAGTTCCTTTAGTTTATCAGCATCAATTTCAACATGCGCATTTTTGCTAGTTTCTTCCTGCGTAGGAAGATTCAAATCCGGTATACTTACTTATTTAGATTTCATACCATCGTCAGGTCTCAACTGACTCCCCTTCTATTTTCTTTGGGGCATTTTTATGATCTGTTGTGGTAAGCTCTCATTCCCAACTTTCGTCAGACATCTCCAGCTCTTTGGGGCTAGAGGAACTGATTTTTTTATCCTTTTATTATTTTTCAAAGCTCCTAGGACAAGATGAGGGGTACCTTCTTTTCGTACTTCCACCCTCTCCGGTGCATTGCTTGCTGGCACATACAACTTAGTCACGCTCTTCAAAACACAAAAAATGATCACGCAGATCATTTGCTAATTTCTGCAAATCGATAATTTTCTGTACTTTATCATTCATTTCACTGGTGCGAGGATCATGTGCCGCAATTTCTTCTGCCTGCCAAATAATTTCCTAACATTTTTCATCCAAGGGTATATTTCCTCCCCCTAATGATGGAAAATAATTTTAATAAAAATGCAGTCAACGAAGCGGGCCATATGCAGATTTTTAGTTTTTGGTTCAAAATATTGGATTATGGATGCAATTTCATAACCGACATATATTCCAACTTTTCACCAAGGTCCCATAGCGGTTCGTTGTGACAACAGTATTGGCACATAAACCATACATCTAAATTTGCATAAATGGGAAACTTTTAGAATTACCCCTTGCACTAGTTCCATAGGTGAATGGATGTTATAGGAGGATGGTCAATAATTAATGAGAGTTGCTATATGTAAAACTGCATGTTCTCAATATGTAGCAAGAAAATTACAATGCTGCAACAAAGGACTAGCAATAAATTTTATTCTTTTTATCAGTGCTTCAATTCTGAGTGTGGACGTGCGGTACAGAATGTTCAACTTCAGTTGTCATGCCAGTGCAATAATCATCGAACGCTTTAGAAGTAAATTCTCCAACGTTGTCCATTCTATTGGATTTCACTCGATAATCAGAAAAAATTATTACTAATTTGTATGATCTGCGAGATCAACTTTGCAAAGGCGTTGTTGTGGGTAGATAATAGACATACATGTGACCACTTCGAGGACGCATCTATCAATACCATAAAATACCGAAATGGGCCAAATAGCAGCTGAATGGGACCACAAATATCCCCCTAGATTCAGTCCAAAAATGCAGAGATTTCATTTTGTACCTTCAAGGTAGACGGTCTTATTATTAATTTTCCGGTAGCACATGCAGGGCATATGAAATCTTCATGATTCGGGAAGTTCTTTACATTTATATCATGACTTTGTGAGTTAGTAATTTTGTTTCTCATCATTCTAAAACACCGTCTTCAAGATAATGAATGCTTCAGGTGCCTTAATGCAAGTGTAGTACTGGCCACTGCTCATGAGGGAAGTTTTTCTAGTATTCTCATTTCACTATCACGCTTAGTGATAAGCAGGTGCTCCCTACCTTCTTCTTCACCAGTTTCTATATGGAAACCATTAGCGCGAATATCTTTAAAACTTAAGAGATTTCTTTAATGTGCAAAGTAGTTCCCATAGGTAGTATGAATGTGGCTCTTCCAGAACGTACTATGCACTTATCACTACCAGTGACAGTCATCACTTTTCAAGAGCTATTTCTAATAGACTAAAAATACATCTTTTCTCTTAAGATGGTGTTTGTGGTTCTACTATCCACAATACACACTTCCTCCATACGAATGCCACACATATTCTATAAATAAAGTAGTCAACTATTCACATGCCAGGAAGAGGCAACATGACTAAATGCTTTATTAACTATCGAAAAGTATTGTTTGCAGCTAAGATTGCTCTTCTAGAGCTTACAATTAATCAATCCTCCTAAATTCAGCAACTATGTAAATGGCTAAGCCACTTCTTCTTCAATGACTTTCTTTTCTGCTTCATCCTTCATGGAATGTTCTATGGTAGTGGAGGAGGGCAAAGTAGAGACCTTCGCATCCTTCATTGGGAGGTCCTTTACTGCCAGTATGGGAGTATCATCAACTTCCATGTGAGATGTTTCCCTTTCAACTGCTGCTACTTTGTCCACTTTCCCCCACTGTAATGGTGAGGTGTGCTTCTAATTGCTCCTTTTTTTTCTTCCGGTATGCTTCCACAATATGCTTTGGTGCTTTGCAGATTCGAGACTAATGGCCCCAAACATCGCACTTATAGCATGTCTGGTTCTGCTCACCATATGGCTTGACTTCTTTCTTTCTCTTGCCATTATCATCACTAGGCTTGACCTTGTCTGCCACCACATTCCTTCCTCCATTCCCCCGCTTCTTATTGCAGTTCTTGCGTGCTTTGAAAGAGTTGTGTTGGACTTCTAGGCCACTACTGCTTGCTTGTGGCTGGCATAAGAAGTTCTTGTTTATGACTTGATCATGAACTTTATGAAGCTGCAACATGTCAATCAGTTCAAAATACTTCTTGTATTTTGATTAGCAGTGATTGCATGCAGATTCTATCGGATTAGGGTGGAAAGTGGAGAGAGAGTCTTCTCAATTCTCTTCCTCTGTGATCTCTTTTCCACAGAAACACAGAAGTGTAAAAATACGGTGCAATATGGAGTTTGTACTCTCTGACATGCTTGTAGTCACAGATTCGGAGCCGGACTCATTCTTGCTCTGCAAGATGCTTGATGGTGTACTTAAGGCACTCAAAACACTCCTGCGGTGCATCCCATAGTGCCTTAGCACTGGTCATTGCCATGCACTAATCATTCAAAGTGGGGGAGAGATGGTGGCGGAGAAAATGAAGTGCCTGATCATTCTCATCTTCCGTAGGAACCATTGCACTACTTGTTCCAAGGCCAATAGCAGTGTGGAGCCTTTTCGCTCCAAATACAATCCAGACATCCGACACCCAAGTGAGATAATTGTGGTCATCTGCACTTAGCTCAGCGAACTCCTTGTCCGTGATGCCAGCCATCTACATATTTAAATGACACAAGTATTACTACTAGTAAAGTTGCATCATGTTGCTAAATAGGATTACTGCAAATTTTTTTGACATTTTATATACTATTATATAAATTTACTGAATTTAAACACATAACAAGCAACTTAAATAGTAAAAATAATAATAACATAATTAAATACTGCATAATTGCTAAAATAGATGCAAAATTCAGATTCTAGAGGTATACCTATGCAAAAAAAAAAGCCTCTAGATAATTTTTAGAACAACTAGGGGCTTAAATGCAAAACATCAGGGATGGTGCTCAATTAATAGAAAGTCCAGGGGGCTAAACGCAAAATTTTAGATTTTTTTCTTTTTCCTTTTATTTCCACCCGTTTTTTCTTCCTTTATTAGGCCAGCCTAGCCAATTCGGCCCGTGCGCCTCACATACATGGGGCAGCTAGGGTTTGGAAACCCTAGCTACCATCTAGATTGATGGCCCGGTCCGGAGGCTCGGCTGCCAAAGCTAGAGGCAGTGCGACATCCATCAGTCAGCGCATGGTGTCCTTCACTTCTGACATGGCCCATTGACTGGTGCTCCAATGCGGATGCGCTTCCGATGCAGCCTAGCAACAACGACAAGCGGCTCAGCATCAGGTGGTGGCACACGGTGGCGCCGCTTGGCGCGGTTGGGCGAACGGCGAGCAGCGACCCGGTCGCTTGTGAGCGGCGAGGCGGCACTATAGGGGCTGCAGCGATGTGGTAGACCGGTCATAGGAGGCCGCGTGCTGGCCGGGTGGCCGCGTGCGGCGGCAGCGGCTACTAGGCCCATCTCGTGCGGGTGGCGACGCGCTGCAGCGCAAGCAACAGTGGGCCGCACGAAGGTGGCTTCAAGCGGGGCCACGACGGTGCAAGCAGTGATGAGTGGCATGGGCTCCAACCAGCAACACAGGCACATTGGCGGCATGGTCAGTGTGTGGCGGGCGCATGGTGGGAGGTGCCTCGGCTACTTGCAGGCGGCCGGAGTAGCATGTCGTGGCGCTGATGGCCCAGTAGCACAACGAAGCGAGAAGGCCGTCAGCTTCCATGCCGGTGGTGTGGCCATACCCCTTCTTTTTTTTCTCTGATCTGTGTTGGTAGTCTTTGAGCCATCGCGCTCTGTGCGGAGGACAGTCGTCGGATTCCGGCGGGTGACATGGTGGCGGCTCTGGGCCTCACCATCTACATGGTACTATTCATTGCACGAGGGCAGTGGGGATCAGTAGCGCTGACCTGTTAGCGTATCAGTGCCTACCGGCAGACCAACATGGCACGCACGACAGTAGACCAAACGCGATCTAGCAAACGGATCAATTTCATAAAACGATATGTTTGTTCAGCATACACATACCGTAGGGATTGATGCTGGTAGATCGCGTGGTGCAGAATGGATTTGATGTAGTGTAGTTCGGTCGCAGGAAGATCTATTTCACTAGCATGGTCTCGGACAGAGCTTCATGCTGATAATGTGTTGAGAAACCTCTGCTACCGGGTGTAGTCGAGAGATCCCGCGAGAGAACAATCACACAAAAGAGACACAATATAAGGGAAAAACTTTCTCTTTATTCATCTATTGTTCTACAATGAGGGATCAAAAACCTCATTCTGGTAGACCGCATGGTGCAGGATGTCATATATATAGTGTCAAAAACCTCTAAAAGATAAAATTGAATCTTTCAAGAGATCAAGACAGATCTATATTCGTTGTAAAACTCTAAATTCTTAACACTTTGGTGTGACAACCTCGGAGCCAAATCTCACTGTTAATCCAATGTTCCATGCTAGGACGAAGTCCATCGAGGTGAACTTCCATTTTGTTCCAGAGCAGGTAGCATGCAAGGCGATGGAGGTTTGGTTCATCTGGTCCAAGGACCACCAAACCTCTGCCAAAGTCACCGTTTAGCTCAATTTGTCGTAATCTCAATATGAGAAGGCCATGCTGTGATTGAGGGGACGTTAGCATTCATGTTGTCATGTACTGTGTAACTAGGATGAGCGTCATGGCCGCGTCCAGCCGTAAGCAGCGTGCGCGGTGACCGTGTCCAGTGCGTTCGTGGCGTGATTGGTGACCGTGTCCAGTGCGTGCACAGCGACTACGTCGAGTCTGTTGTGATCCTCCTCTTTCGGATCTTGAGCTGTAAGCATAACTATAAATAGAATACATCCAGAGAGGATTGTGCAGCATTCGCCAAAAACAATATCACAAAACCTTTTAATCTTCACCCATATTCCATGAAAATTCTGGGAATACGGGACATGTTGGATGCGGATTGGATTAAGAATGCACATTCCTTGCAGATTTTCCGTGGATCTGAGTGTATATAACCTACATGGCATGTTGGCTACGAGCGCATATTACCTACATGGCATGTTGGCTGTGTGACAGCTTGAAACCCGACAGTACAGTCCAGAGGTAGCGGCCCATCTTTGACAAAGCTTTCACAAAGCTCCTCATTGCCGCTATCCAGTGGAAAGCAGAAAATATTAGGACAGACTACAGATAGACCGAGTCGAAAGCTAAGATTGCGGGCGCAAGAGCCGTCAAATTTCACCCTCGATACGTCGGGCGCATCGAAAAGCAGGCAGTCTATTCCTCTGGCACATTCGACCGTGCCAGCGTTCAGCAACAAATGCGGGAGCCCAAGTACAAGGCTACAAGCTGAAGTGCTACAAAGGCGCAGCTATATGCTCAACATTGCATGCAAAATGTATTTGAATGGTTAAGTTCGTCAGATTGGGTGCAACTCTCTGATCTTGCATGTAAGCATATCTAAACCACAAAATAACGTGAAGTAATATCTGGAACATTCATTTCAGTAACGATAACCAACGTTCAATAAATCCTGGAACAACAAAGTTGACACGACTTCATATTATAGTATTCAGTAGAACAGAGCCAGACGGCTTCAACATGTGATCATAAAATTCTCTGCCAGTGACAAGCAGCAAAAGATACATACTTCTTCCACAAACTTCAAACCCTGGAAATATAAGGAAATACTTCAGGCAGCATCTGAACAATCTTTGGCAACAACTTATTCTTCCTCCTCAGCCTCCTCGAGCCATTTGACAAAAGGCTCCAGAGCTTTCACGAAAGATTGCCTGCCATTGCATTACAATCATTAGGATACATATGAACCAAAACGCCATATAGCCTCCACTATAAAAAAAACTTGTCATTTATTGGTTACGCAAAGGAAAGAAAACTGGACTGAGTAGTTACCTGCCCTTTTGGTTCGAACCTTTACGGAACCAAAGGAGGACAGTATCTTCAGCTAGGACATCTTGGTCATACAGTGTTCTTATAATTTCAGGAAACAGCTTCATCAGCTTAGCATCCTCATAGCACTGTGTCTGAACCTTGTATATAAGTTCGAGTTCTAGTTTGCCACTTGTGCAAAAAGCATTTAAAAGACCAGCCCACGCTTTCACCTGTAAATACAAATGGAGAAAAATACTTTCAATACCTTTGAATATAGAGCATCAAGGCTTCAGGAGAAAATTGGAAGTTCAGTTGACTAATCACATCAGGATATGACGTCTAGAGGAATGGAAAGTAAACATTCAGTATGCAGCAATTCTGTTGAACAAAAGGTATAGTAAGAATGCTCAGGATAAATTATCTTTTCACTCAGAATTTATGAGTTTTGTTAGTGCAAATTTCATGTCATTTTACACATACAGCTCATGTGGAAACATACGTTTACATGTATAAATTTTGTATTATGACCATATTAAATAAAAATTCAACTAGGAGGATATCACCAGTATCTAGAAACATCATGTTATACTAAGTAGGTAGGGTATCTAGCTAATCCGAATGCAGATAAATAAATGCAATACAAAAAAACATGGGAAAGGTAATAATGAAATTCCATAAAAAGGGTGAAATCAGAACAGCATAGCAAATAAAAGACACTAAGAAATCACGCAGACATAAAACAATAGAAGATTGACATTCCCTAAACCCTAAACTTCGGAACTGCATGCTAGTCAAATTAGGTCCGCATCTTAGTTCCCTGAACTTTACAACAGCATGCTAGTCATATTAGGTAGAAATCTTAGTTAAGTGATTAGAGATGACATGACACTTAGTCACAACTGCCATTTGATCATGTCGTCTATGTGACATCAATGATAACTGGTTTCTTTGTACTAAAATCTTCGTTTACTAAAAAAAATTTACGAGTTTTCATTAGTCCTCAATAGCAAAATTGTAATCAAACAAGGTAAAATGATACACTGATATAATCAATTGATACATTCAGTCGGGTTTGGCCTGCTTGACTCACTTATACACATTTAGGGACCTAAAATGTTTACTTCTCAAAGTGCTAGAAATCATAATGAAATCAAACTCTAATATACATACCTGCCGAAGTGCTGAATTAGAATTCTGCTGCTGGTTCTTTCCCGACCACTGAACAGCCTCCATAAGCACATCCCACAGCATGCGGATAACCTCTATATCAGGAAATTTAGCATCTTTAACTTGTTGCTTGACAATCTCAATGACTTCAGATATTTCAGTCTCTTCATTGATCATGGTAGTCAGTGTTGACTTTATCTCCTTAAGTTTAACTTCAAACATTTTCTTTTCATTGTACTCAACAAGGCTAGTCAAACCTTCTTTGCTGATAGCAGTACACCCATGCACAAACAAAAACATCAGCACATAACAAAATACAAGCATTTGAGCAAATCATAATGGAACTAAAACGAAAGAATTAATATTATGAAGTCCTATGCTTCAAGCAAACATCAAACAGTTGATAATAACTTACGTGAAATGCTCAGATAAAGCCTCAGAAGACCTCTTTGTTGAAGGGAAAAACTCCAGCAAATTGTCCTCCATTTTGCCTTTCTTCAAAAGTGCGATTAGATCATCCAAAGTGTTCTCTTTTAGATATTCCTTGAAAAACTCAGTAATGAATGAAAGCACTATCCCTTTGGTAACAAGATTATCCTTGAGCAATGGCTGGAATACAGTCTCAGGTGGAAGCCCTGACAACTTCTGAGAAAATGCAAGTGCTGTGAAAATGGCAAGTTTCTTCCTCTCATTTTCCTCACAGAACTCCAAGGATTGGAGGAATTTGCGCATAACATTTTCAAGGTTCTTTATTAGGAAAGGCCTCCTGCGTAATGTTTTCTGAATATAGAGGACAAAAGGCAAAATTGCTTCACGCTGTGCTGCACAATCTAGCACAGAATATGGGTGGCGCTCTCCTTCTTCTTCAGGTTTTATTGTGCCAGGCTGAGTGCGACCTCCAACGAAAACAACCTGCATTTTCTCAAACATGTCATTTTGCATTACATAGACAAATAGGCTAATAAGGCCCAGTTATTTAGTTACAATGCCATTATACAAGAACTGAAATCAGAACATGAACCCATGCTGTACATATCTCAAATGTGAAACAAGGGTGGAAACGGAAAACACACAGCATCCAACTATACTAGGGACAACTTGCACAAATACTTCTCTTTCAGAGGATGGAATACATATTGAAATGCAAAACTGCTGTACTTTCAAAAATATGTTTACAGGACAATACATAGAAACACACTTCAACACAAGTAGCTGAAAACTGACTATGTGCAAATTCAGAAGATTTAGTTTGAAACTTTTATGTACATGATAACAGCATTGCCCATGGCAGAATGGCAGAATAGCATCATCAACTCCCTATGCAAATTCAGATAATACATGTACTGAGATCACAATTTTGATATGAAGATAGAATCCATTCGAAAGCCGAATAGAAATGAGGGTCAAATTTCATCAAAGCAAAATAATACTCATAAAAGCTTGGCGAGTTACAACATAAGTTTGAAGAAAACTGAAACACACAACAATGAAACACATTCCTATTAAACATGTATTTTTGGATATATATATACACACACACAGGGCCACAGACCATACCTCAAAAAAGGTGTCACCGTAACGTGAGAAGTTGAGATCTGAGGACTCGATACTTTTGGCGACAAGTTCCTGATAGCAAAGCTCCATTTAATAGTTGAGTGAGCAGGGCCGAAAATCAAAAAAGAAGTAAAAGAAACACATCCAAAGGTATTCAGTGTGTTTACTTTCAGATTTAGCTGCTGCTTTCAAATGAAAGTGTATCAGTCTGTTTTTATCTCCAATCTAGTTATAAGAAATAAGAATAACCATATATATATATACATATATATATATATATATATATATATTTCAAATGTGAATTACATGAAAAAATTGAAAAAAAGTCCATCGATTTTAATAGATTTTGATAATACCTTCATATTTATACATAAAATGAATATACTCAAAAAAATATGTACAAACCACCTAAAAAAGTATACATACCACTTGGATAATCTTATATACTCACATGCTCCATGTACATACCATTTATCATATGAGATACTCCTTGTGTTATGAGATAAATGTGTGTGCGTGTGTGTGTGTGTGTGTGTGTGTGTGTGTGTGTGTGTGTGTGTGTGTGAGACATCAAGAATTGTTCATAAGACTAACTGCAGACCTTTCATTAGTAATAACTCTATATCAAATATCAATAGCACGCTTAAAGAAGGTCTAACCAGATCTCCACCATTATCCAGATAAATCTGGACAATTGCATCAGAGAATGATGCAGGGTCCAAAGGAGCTGCGATGTTCCGCTTGCGGGTCTTAATCCGCGTGCCTCTGCAATATTTGAAAAACAAATAAAATTATATCAACAAGCACAATCTTGCTATATAAGCTCAATAAGCTTTGCAATGTACCACAAAAGTGCTATGCAGTAACAGTAATGACAGGAAGGGCTGATAAGTCACTCCTTATAATAAGAAAACCATGTAATGCAAGTATAATCACGAGGGACAAATTTCATGTCTTGAGCCTAAAGAATCATGGTGTTTGAAACAGTTGCAATAAACCAAATCCCAACAAAGCCACAGGACAGACAACAGAAACTCAATTGCCAGCATCATCAAATGTTGATCAGGGATAACCCAAAAGGAACAATACAATAAACTTGAAAATGTTGCATTCTGCTCCCAACATGCTGCAATTGCTTCTATAACCGCAATATCATTCACCAATCAGAACACAACTATATAGGCAAATTTTAACCATGATACATCAGAAAATTAGGAAAGCCACTCCTTTAGCCTAAACTGCAACTATGTAGGGAAATCCTGACATCTCACTTCATTTTTTACAGGTTAAGACTCCCTTCAGCATTGAAGTGGATTATGATCATCTTTGTTAGAACTGATTTTGCAAATTTCTGGTTTTGATAAAAGCTTTTCTTTTACTCTAGGTTGCAAAATTAGATATTTCTGTGTTTCGAGTTACACAACAGGTTATATAACAGAACTTACCTAAACTTAATTTAACTGCACATACAGGGTACATGATTTGTTTACAACTGCTTTACTCCAGTGGCTTATAAAATTAAGTGCAGCACAGCATAGCAGCCACAAACTGGCCCTGAGTATTATTAGTGGATAGAAAAAAACAAAGAGCATGCCAATTCATAGGAAGATCAATAAATAAAAGAAATATAGCTATAAAGGGACATCATATGGACAAGCTCTCTCATGGGAATATTTGATCAAACGTCAACGAAGTAACAAGAAAGCAACTTTAGTCAAATCGGTGAAGTGAATATTTGGATAAGCACTATCTCATTAACTTTTACAACTTGTTTAACATAAAAAAAGGTAACTGTAGTCAGATTCCAAACTGAAGTGTTTGAAAAAAAATGGAGCAACAGGAAGAACCCTGCATCAAAAATATAGAAGTACAGAAATATACCAACATCCACGAAAATAAGACAGCAATCAAGAGATACAAAAACATATAACGCTAGAGTAAGAGTAAGTGCAAGAATCATACCCAAGAGTGGGCTTCTCCTTCGAGCTGCATAAGAAAGTAGCACACAAGTTAGATCATATACCATGAACAGCCAAAATGACAAACGAAACAAATAGTGATGACTAATTCTCTGTTAAAACATCATAAATAGACATAAATGTATGCTACTGTTATTGAATTAATTACATTTCATTTGGCAATTAATTTGGAAATAACTACAATATAAAATGTAGCCTACAGAAGGCAACACAAGGAATGGTTATTTGCCATTTACTTAGCACATTTATTGTTACTCATAAGATCTAACAAAAAGTTCAATGAAGAGATCCAGCATATCAGATTTTCCCACTTTTTCTATGCTAAGACTAACCACCCACTGCCACAAAAAAAAAAAAAAACTCCAATAATTAACTGAACCATAGTACTCCTATTCAACTCTTAAAATCACAAAGAAGCAATTCAAGGTTATTCACTAGCATCTAGAACCCCATCTCCCAGTCACACACAGTTTCACAGTTGTCAGAAAGTAACCAGAAAATCAACATTTGTCAAAAGACAAGAGGAAAAACTGAACAACTACTGAAACAACGGGAATCTGAATAACAAAAGGCGGAATAAATTCTATGCCCCTCGCTTTTTAAACAGAGCCTTCAATCTGATGCCTAAGAATGTTGCAAGCAACCAGTAGATCAATAAACCATGAAAAATTGGAAATATAAACGATCTAACAACTAGCCACATCAATGGAGAAATCAAAAATCGTCACGCTCAACTGTGTTGTGGGAGGTCGGCGAGCCAATCCCCATGTGCAAGAAACTATAACATATCTACCAGCGGCTAAATTGACGGTTAAAAGGAATCAGTAAAGCTAACAGATTAACAGCGAGGTAGCAACTACACGCAGCGCCTCAAACTTCTTCAATCAAGCCTCCAAATTTTCCCAAATCGCGAATCAAAGACATCCTAACATAAATCTCCATGCCCAGCACAACAACGATATAAAAGAATCCAATCGTTCGGCCTATCCCGCAGGGGCTAAGCCAAGAAACATCACAAGGAACCTAGCCAACTAAAACCAAAATCAGCTCGATTCGAACAACCCTAACGCCGGACCCACTCGAAAACCCTCACCCCCAACAACCAAAATCCGGCACCTACGTGCCCAGCTACACCACCAGCAAGATCTCAAACGACTAGCAACAACCGCGCAACAAGACCCTCCCCGATCCATCCAGCCGGGAGCCGCCGCGCCGCCTAGCTCTACAGATCCGCCGAACACGGCGCCCGAGAGACGAAGGAGCAGAGATCCGGGGCCGATCCGTACCTCATAAACAACGATCTGGCGCGGAGAGGACGCGGGAGTGGTCGGCGGTGAGGAGGTCGGTGCGTGCGGCCGCCGCGGCGAGGGGGGGAGAAGGGCGGCGGCTAAAAACCTAGCTTTTGGGGGTGCGGTGTGAGGGTTCGTGACGGTGGCACGGGAAAGGGTTGGGAAGAGGAGGCGGAATCAATAAAGAGGGGGATGAGCGAGGAGGAACGAGTGGTGGGGATCGGCCGGGAGTTCCGTGCGGGCTCCGGCGGGCGGGACATCGTCACGAGTGGAATTTTTTCTTTTCAGACCTCTTGGAAAACAATTTTTACAAATAGACCATTCAAAAAAAGTTTATAGAAGTAGACATTTTTCACGGTGCCATGACCTCTTGCGCCGTTGTTCCATTGCACCGTACTACCAGATTTAGTGTTGTTATATGATATGTATAGGGCCAGATTTTAGTGGTCCAGGCGAAATTAAAAACAAGATTAATTGAATTAAAACATCAAAAATTTAATTAATATACAAATTGTAAAGATAATATTCATTGTACTAAAAAAATTAACACCAAAGGCAAAGTCACCAAACTCACCAGAACCGAATCAAAAGTGTGCTGAAAAATGAAAAAATACATTATTAGTTGAAAACTAGTGTAAATCTATAAAAACACTGAATCAACTTAAAAAAAATCTTTCCAATTATCATGTTGAACTAGCAAGATTTGTATCACCAACTCGTCAATTGATATGAAATGATCACGCCGATTGCCAAGTCACCGATTAGGGTAGGACTACATGATAATACGAGATGATCGGTCAACAGTCGATTAGATATTTAGATCATCAGATGATGAGATGAGAGCGAGTCACCGATTAGTTCATTACTCTGCAACACCAAAGGCAAAGTCACCAAACTCACCAAAACTGAATCAACCAGTTGGCGAATGGCGATTCAACTCCCGAACTCCGCTTCTTGTAATCCTGTTGACCTGTCCTCAGAGGCTCACGCGATCACACTCGGATTCACGGTATCTCGCCACGGTGCCATCTCGACCTTGAGGCTCAATGAGATGAGGAGATGTACTGCAATATTGGCAAGTTGCAAGATCATCCGATGCATTGTTATGTTGGCCGCACCACTGAATCGTTGAGACAAGGAAATGAGAAGACGATGCACAACAACTGAACCATTCTATTGGCCGCAATTACGCAACACAAAGCCAAACTGTCGGCCCATGCACTATGGGGCCATGCACTTATGATTGATTGACTGATCTAACAAAGCGGCTTCTTTTGGTTTTAGGCTAGCCAATTGACCAAAGCCTATACTATACATTAATGCAAGGTATGTGAGGTCCCCCTAAGTTTTGGAGCTCGGGGTGGCCTCCCCGCTTGCCCCCCTCTCTAGAGCTGGCCTTGGACATGTAGGATGTGTGCTGGAGGACCTTGCTGATGTGTCATAACTCGACGCCAAAGGTTATAGCGTCATACTTAAACGGTATGGTGCTAGGTCTTTTGACGCCATGTTTAAGTGGCACAATGCCATTTCCTTTGGCGCCGTGTTTTAATGGCTAGATGCGTAGCATGCACTTATTGGAGGCATCCATGGTGAGCATCATAGGGCGCTTCGAGTGTAGCGACGAGATGGTGACACCAAGTAACTGCATACAGACGAGGTGCACATCGAAGTTGCATGGTCGGCAGTGTTAGTGCATGCCACCGATGGCGGTGGTGCAAATGTCCCAGTGGCGAGGGCCGCCGTCGGTGGCCCGCTCGAAGGCGATTGGGCGCTAGCCGTGGAAGAGGAGAGGGTACTTGTCAAAGCCGCGGAGCACGAGAGGGTGTTCGGCACTGCCGACAAAGCTGACCTCTTAAACTCGCTGCTCCGCACGCTCTGCCTGGAGAAGAGCATGTCCAACACGCGCAACGTCTACCACACTCGCTCAAGTATGAGTTCCAGGTGAACCGCCATACCTTCAACATATTGCTCTCCAGCTGGAAATCGGTCGAGGACGCCAAGGCATTCTTCGCCCAGATGCAGGAGCTCGGAGTGGAGCCTGACCTGGTTACCTACAACAGTTTGATCGATTGCCACTGCAAGAACCAAGATGTGGACAAGGCCTACAATCTGCTCGATGAAATGCGAGAGAAGGACATCTCTTCCGATGTGATCACTTACACAAGCTTGATGTGTTGTTCGACATGTTGTGTGACGAGGGGAAGTTGGAGCAAGCTGAGAGGTGTTCCATAAAATGATTGAGTTGGGGCAGAAGCCTAGCACTGTTGCATTTAGAAGAATAAAGATACTTATGCAGCTGGCTAAACAGGAAGAATCTATTGCTAGGTTAACTGGAAAGTGTTGGTGATATGTGCTAGAGGTAATCATATAGATGATTGTATCACGTCTATATTTATGTATTTTAAAATAATGTTATTCGGTTTCTAGGATAATTATTATTTATATTGATTAGCAAGTATATGACTTGTTTGTGAAGCTCTTTGTTTTATTATGATGTTATTTTAAATGATTCATAATCTTATATCATTATGTGGGACAATAAAGATTCACATATTAGCATATGTATTGATTGATGATCATGTTTCATAAACCATAGATATAGAGATATCAAATCAATAATGTAGGCATATGTTAGAGAACAAAGTGTTGGATAGACTCATCTTAAGATACTACTGGGATTGTTATATGATGTATCATTCGTTATAATCATAAATGATATACCTGCTCATTGATTCCTAGAATGTGTAATGACAAACTTAGGGTTGTCAAATGCTACTCTATGACTGGATAGTTATAAAAGGTAAGTTTCAAGTTTACCATCAAACATGTCGTTGGGTGTGAGTGATCAAGATGGAATTTACCCATTTTATATAACGGGAGAGATATCTCTGAGCTCCTCAATGTGGTTGGATTAAAAAGTGCATGGTCATGTTAATGTAATTAAAGAGTTAATCATGAAGTTCAGTAATCCGCTACAAGATTGAGTGAATGGCCAAACTATCACAAGGATGACACGTCTCGCCTTAAGCTTGACTGGTATTATGAGGCAAAAGGATTGTTGCATATGTATGTCGATATGATCTTTATGTATACTCAGGAGTCAATAAATTATGTTATGGACCGTTGTTGATTTTGGTTCGGAAAGGATTTTCTAGTTGTAGTAATTTATATATCAACCTAGCGGGTCACACGCTTAATGGGTTGAAACATGACATACGTATTTGATCTATAAGAGGGTTTAAATGGATTGTGCTCCGTGAGGGACTAAAGTCCTAATGGGATCCTAACGTGGGAGCTCATAGTAGGATCTATATAAGGGGAGACGTGGAGAGGGGTGCGCACGTTTGAGCCACTCCGAAACCCTAGTCACACCCTCTCTACCAGACCTCTCAAAACCCTAGTTGTACATGTGGTGCTAGTACACTGCCGTTCGACGTTCCACCTAGGATGTGCAGATACCGTAGAGACGCTGCTGCTATTGCGGTGTTGATCGGCTCGATGTCACTCCCGACTAGTCGGAACCCTCCTGACTAGTTGGAACCCTCCCGACTAGGTAGCCAGAACGGTCCCGACAAGGAAGAAAAATCCGGAAGTTGATCCCGACTAGGAGGTCGATCATCTATGATAATCCTGCCGAGCTCTACTGCTTCTTCTACATTGACGCGTATGATATTAGATCGGTCTACTCCAACTCCTCTTTCGATACGATGTGTATCAAGTGGTAATGGTCCATGATCTTTTACTCGCATGGTTTCCTGGTTCAATGTGGTAGAATTTTTTTTACGCTAGCATATCCTACCCATTCTCTAACAAAAAGATGGCACAGTTCAGGCTATTGCCACCTGAATATTGCCAAAGGGTTCATAACTATGTTGAAAACATGCCTTATAATGGTGATGGAACTGATGCTGTTACAATGAGAGCAATTTAGTGTATATTTTTGGATGACGACGATGATGTATTGGGGACCATAAATTTGGTCAAGCAGATAAATAATTATTGGATTTTCCTGAGTTCTGTACTCTGATGTCTTCCATGAATGTTTTCAAGTTTCAAAATTTCTCTTGTTCATCCAAACTTATTGGTCATGTTGCTTTGGTAGTTGCTGACAAGCTACCAGCGACTATAATTCAGTAAGTCATCTACAGATGGTCCAATTGTGCTATCAAATACCATAGATTCTTTTTTCCCAAATAAAGAAATCATTTCATGGAGGAGCATTATAGCCTGCCTGTTGAAATGAAAGGTATTTCAAGATGACAACAGAATCTTGATGTCTTACGTGTAAAATTGGTGGAATTACTATCTTGTAAACACTTGTTTTTGTAATCAAGACATGCTTCATGATTGTTTGACATGTGCATTTGAATTTCAACCCAAGCCCAGCAATCAAGCTTGTGTAAGTGAACACATCCGGAGAAATGTCCTTCTCCCGCATTTCGTCGAGCAGCTTGTAGTCCACATCCCGGTTCTTGTAGTGGCAATCGATCAAACTGCTGTAGGTAACTAGGTCGGGCTCCACCTGAGCTCCCGCATCTCTTCGAAGAACGCCTTGATGTCCTCGGCCGACTACCAGCCAGAGAGCAGGATGTTAAAGGTATGGCGGTTCACCTGGAACTCATACTTAAGCACGAGTAGATGTTGCGCGCGTCGGACATGTGGAGCAGCACATTGAATAAGCCAGTTGTGTCAACGATGCGGAACACCCTCTCATGCTCCGCGACTTCAGCAGGTACCACTGCAACGGCTGTTGCTGCGTCGACAACGGACCGTGGTACCATTGTGATACGTGCGACTTCGACCTGCATGAACTCTACGCGACATCCCCGCTGACAGCCCAATTCCTCTTCCACAACCAGCACCTACTCGCTTTCGAGCGGGCCACCAATGGCGGCCCTCAGCACTGCGACATCTGCACCATGCCCATCAGCGCCATGCACTACGGTTGCCGGCCGTGCGACTTCGATGTGCACCCCTTTTGCTCGTAGCTGCTCGACACTGCTATCTCGCCGCTGCACCTAGAGCACCCCGTGATGCTCATCGTGGGCGCCCGCAATAAGTGCATGCAACGTGTCTGGCCATTTAAACACGGCACCAAACGACCTGGCACCATACTGTTTAAGTACGGCACCATGACCTTTGGTACCGTGTTATAACACATCAGCCAAGTCCTCTAGTGCACATCCTACTTGTCATAAAATGGCGCTAAATCTGATGGTGTCGTACAATGGACCAACGATGCCAAAGATCATGACGCCATAAAAAGAATCCATTTGTAAAAATTGTTTTCCAAAAAAGGTTGAAAAGTAAAAACTCCACGGCGGGCGGGCGGGTAGCCGACATTTCTAAGCTATTTTGACATGAGTTTGGGCCGTATTGTAGTGAAATTTTGTTGCATTGAAAAAATATTTATTTATTAATACTAAATGATTTAAATACCCTAGAAATGTATTATTAATACTAAAAATTGCTCCAAGGTCGAAAGTGTACAGATTCATTATCAAACCAAAAGATGACAGTAGCTATTGTCAAACTGTTGAGCAAATTTGCTCAAAATGTGTTTGCAATTGTTGTGACACTTGTCAAGTTGCACATCAGTTTACCCTGATAAATAAAGTTGTGCATCAGTTGTAAGACATGAGTTAGGGTTAAGTGGTATAAGTGAGGCAACCGTAAATGTAGCCTAACACTTGCACTGATACACAAATTGATGGTTACTAGATGAATCCCCCACGTGTTGCTACGGGGACTATAGAGAATGAGGTACTAAGTGCACAATATGCTAAGCTATTTGCATTTTTTTTAGTCATGCTTTTAGTTGAAAAAGAAAACGTTAGATAAAACAATGTGACTATGTCTCCTAGTGAAGATTTTGTGATCAAGTAGGACTGATTATACATATTGTGCTATAGTTAATAGAAAAGCAATTGGACATGAAAACAACATGGCATCAATTTACCTGAAAAGTAATCAAATGTATTGACTATGTCCGTACTAACTATGTTTTGATTTGAAATGCAACCAAATGTACTGAAAAGTAATCAAATGGATTGAAC
The DNA here is from genome assembly GCF_958298935.1 of Phragmites australis. NCBI lineage: Eukaryota > Viridiplantae > Streptophyta > Magnoliopsida > Poales > Poaceae > Phragmites > Phragmites australis. The sequence goes on along the minus strand of NC_084939.1, from coordinate 12,969,351 downwards.
ATCATTCAACCATCAAAATAATTTGATGGAAATGGGTCATTTAAGATAATAAAAAAGAATCTAGAATTCTAATAAGAAATAGACGAATGTTGTATTTAATTTGGTCTCTAGATTGCATGGCAGCCAGAATTACAGAACTTAGATGAATCTGTAGACTGCAAATGCAAGATGTAGAGATGTAAACTAAAACATTATTCAACTACCTCAACACCGACTACAATCTAGCTGATGTGATCACCATTCTATTGTCCTACTAAAAGTCGATCTGAAACAAACATTGTAGGTACAAGGCAATGAAACCCGATGGAGTAAGCTTTCCTTCTAGATGAAAGGTTGCGCATCAGCTGTAAGATATGTGTTGGCATGAAGTGGTGTAAGTGAAGTAACCGCAAACATACCCCAACACTTCCATTGATACAAACATTGATGGTTATCTGGTTATGGTGCATGGACACGGTGAGTGAAAGCTGTCAGCTACTTCTAGTGTACATGTAGCAGAGCATTCATTCTATATTCATGATCTACACCAAAGATACATGTTGCCTTTGAGGAATGTAAAGAACACTAGAAGTAGGGAGATAACATTTAGAAAGTGAATAGGATGCTAAACAAGAGTGGATACCTTTATGGCGCCTGAAGAACCAAGGCGAGACTGATTGTCAAAATAGTGGAAGGTGCACATGCAGCCCATGTTAGCACAACAACAGAAGAGTTTGTGAAAGCATTTAGGTCCCTAATTCGAATTTTAGTGGTTAATAACAATGTGATCATCATGACCAACATGTTTCTTGTAAGATTATTGAAAGTTAGATCATGGTAATGATTCTTGGGTATTTTTAACCTCCATATGATATTCATGTTGATTGTCAAATGATATGCTTGAAGATTGAGGACTATTTATTTCTAAGTATCGTAAGGAGATAGGTTGACACTTAGAGTAGATAATTGTGGGGAACCGTTCAAATAATATTCTAATTAATCATCAGGAGAATTATTATTCATAATTACAACCTCGATGATTAACCAGAATATCATCCCGGTAGTCCCGGCACGTGTTTTGTGCCCAAGGATCAGAACACATGTCTTCCAACGTATATATCACAACATAGCTTAATAAAGAGTGAGTAATAAACGTTTATATTACAAGTATTAAGCATGTAACTGATTTCAACAATTTACAACAAAAGCGAGTTAGGAGGATACAAAACCCATCAACTCCTAACCACAAGAGAACTGCGCAGCGGAAAGTTAACTTATAAACAACAAAAGAGAATGATACCACATGCCCTTAGGCACCACCTCAACACGCCACCTTCAGAGTAGGATGCACTACTCTTACCCGCTACCCTGATCGGCAGGCACGAAGTAGCCAAAGACATCATCATCCACGACAGCAGCAGAACCTGCAACAACTTAAGGGCAGCACCTGAGTACGAAGGTACTTGCAAAACTTACACAATATAGATATATAATATTTCGACTCCAAGAATTATGCATTGAGCTGTTAGCAAGGACAGACCATAAGGTTAAGTAAAATATATGCGGTAAGCAACCTAGACATATATGTGTGAGCCCCTATACTTAACCAAACATGTCATTCTACCCTGCAATAACCAACTAAACATAACTAAAACTGTAACATAAATGTAACATAAGTACTTGGACATATAAGAAAATTGAACCAACTCATCCATCACCATAATAACCGAACCATCAACCACATATCCGAACCATCGACCACATACGAGAACTCTACGACTGGGTACAAATGAAACAATAGCATGCTCATGACCAAGAGCGCGGCAGTTCGAACTGTTTATATACCCTGCAGGGGATACTTCTGGACCTACACGACACGAGAACCATACGGCTTATGCCACCTGCTAAAGTGCACACAAGGGGTACTCGTGACAACCTTTCCCAACCAGTCCCAACCATGTGGATCGTGCATCGCTCGGCGCGACGGTACTAGAACTACTCCCGGAGCAAATTAGTACCACTTACAAGCTCGTCCGCTCACACCGTCGATGTTCAGGCCCACAAAGCCACAGCTGCGAAGATATTCGGCTCGCCTTACCATTAGATCGACATGTGATGAGTAAGGTAAGTGCTAAAGCCAACTTTCCTGACGATCGGCCTTAAACGATGCAAGCGGTCTATGGTGCCCGGGTTCCTCTCCCGAACTACCCACAGGACTTTCCTTCGAGGCAGACGTCACCCCTAACACCGCCCATATCTCGCATCATACTCACCACTCATCCAACCAACATCCACATAACCATATACGTGAACAAGTAGTAAGCCCTAAGCTCGTGAACAACGGTCGAATCATTGCTCATCTTCTACCGAGGATCTATGCATTGCTAAGCATTTCGATCGACTCTTAGACATTTACCATGTTACCAAGGCTATAAGGATATAGATGAACAATTCAAGGTAGGGATTATGCAATCAACATAGGTTCTACCCATAAAAACCCGACATCGACTCCCTATACATACGAACCTATACATAAGCATAGTTTATCAATATTTAGATTTCATTCAAGTCGACAAAGGTGCAATATGATAAATGCTTGCCTTGCTGCTCAGGTAGCTGCCTATAGTTACCCACGCAACACTCACCGAAATCTGGAAGATCGGAGTTGTCTTCGACCACGGTCGCCTCCCACTCCGGCTCCTTGTAAGCTAAACAAGAACGCGTGCAATGATGAGCATAAATGAATGCAACAAGACATGCCACAATGCTTAGCAATATGCTAGAAGTATAAGATATGCGAATCAATGCAATACTAAATGATCTAAACGAAAATCGGGAAATAACAGCCGTCCGGAGTATCCAGATTGGTTCGGAGTATCCGGGTTCGAACCCTCCGGGTGAACCCTCCGGAAGAGGCGCTCGGTTGCTGCCTTTTTATTTGACTTGCCTGGAGTATCCGGGTGAATCCGGAATATCCGGGTTCCGGAGTATCCGAGCCATCCTCCGGTGAAGGCTCTCGGTTAGCCATTATTCTAACTCAATACGGAACCTCCTGGTTGGTCCGGACTATTCGGGATGTGCCGGACACTCCGAGTGAGGTTCTGAATGAAGCTCTCGGCTACACGGCCACATAACTACCCAGAGTCTCCGGGTTTGACCGGATTATCCGAGTGATACAGACTTGGGTTCTTCACGATTTTCCACTCGGGTGATTTGACTCACTTAACAAATCTGTGCTACACAAATATGTATATTCCATCCAAAAGATTCTAAACCAAACTCGCACCCTAAACTCTAACCAATTTTGAACACAATTCAACAGACTATTTCTGCTAAACCCGGAGTTTCCGGGTGAGTCCGGAATATCCGGACTAGCCCAGAAAAGCTGTTCTCGAGTGAATTTTTGGTTGATTCAAGTTGCGATCTTTTTCAAGCCTAAAAGGAACATGTTAGGGATAGTCTAAGGGTACTGGAACTTACTCATCAACTAGCAACACAACTCTAGAGCTCATTTTCGATCAAAACTCTATTTTTGCTCAAAAAGCTCAAGAACGCCAAGAACTTCAAGAACCACACAATTCTTCCACGAAAACAAAAATGGATTGGATAGATGAGTAGCTCATGAGCTAGAGAATGTAATGGTACCACATGCATACCTTGAATCCTCCACTTGAGTTCGGATTTTTTGAAGAAAAGAGAGAGTGAGCTTGAGTAGGAGAGTAAGAGGGGGAGTTGCTGCTGCTGCAGCTTGGTGGGGACGTGGGAAGTGAGGAGAGGAGAGAAAGGGGGCAGGTGGGGTGCTTCCCACTTGAGAGAGGGAGTGGGTGAGGTGTGGGGCCCACATGTTAGAGAAAATGAGTAATTCCAAAACAATTTTCATTCTTTTCTCCCCTAATTTTTTTCTCTCATTCAAATGATTTTAAACAAAGTGCATTAACGTTCCGAATTATCATTACGCAAAATTAAGCATAATGCTTAAGAAGCATGATTTTACTTAAATGCGTGATTAAGAATTTAGGACGTGACAATAGTTCTCTTGTTTTTTCCTTTGGATGTACTATAGAGAGAGGAGGGATAATGTAACACCATGGGACCTCCATAAGCCTAGAATGCTACTAAACTACCCTAACCTACAAGCACGCCGAACAAGAAACATTTCGGCAACACCTCCTAGAAAAAAGAGATAACGTGGAAGCCACAATATACAAATAGATAGATATGAAACATCACACTAATATCATATAAGCATCCTAGCAATATAAAGAGATGACTCCAAAATCCAAAACCATCAGAACGAAACATTCATACATCAACAACGCAAAAAGTTCACTAATCAACATTACAACGTAACTAAACAAAAGCGAAGGTGAATGTGGAAGTGACATGCTGCTACCCATCCTGATGCTCGACAACTCAAGGTAAATCTGGGGAAGGGATAAAATAATGAGATGGAACTCTCAACATGCACACTGCTATAACAATCTATTTAAACTACAAGTGGATTAAGTATTAATTTAAACATATCTGTATTCATTCCATTACCATTATGAACATCAAAATAACCACAAAGTTAAAGATAGCAACTCCTACTCAAGTGTCATGTTAAAGCGTTTTATGATTCAAGACTAGACATGAGTATTTTAAGACTTCATACTGTAATTATCCAAAGGCACACCTACGGTGAAAACTCGGGTATCAGCGTTATCACAATGATAAGGCATATGACACAATTATGCTAAACATCATCTTACCACATAGTTGAATATAGAGCATCATGAACCACATTAAAATCTACATGAGACAACAAAGATTGGCTCACAAGGTTAAACAATGCATAACCACATACCATCATCAAGTAGCAATATTACTCAAATAACTAGCATGTGATACCTCATCCACAGTCCCAATGCATAAGTATTGTTGCACTGCAAAGATGCATATGAATGTTCTGCAATGTAATTCCACAGATACGCAACCACAAAAAAGTCTGCAATAAGTGACACTGCTCAAGTAACCTATAGGAGTTACGTCAATTTTAATAGAACATTAATTGTAATATGCTATCACATCGCAAAGATGCACACAGTCTATAATTCCAATGCCAAAGTATCACTGTGACGATGGATAGTATAAAACTACCATATATCAATATCTTATACATATCCAAATCCCCTAAGGTTTCCTGTATTCTCGGGGCATACGTCTGTGCCTGGAAAAGGAATCCTTAGACTATGAAAACTTCTCACAGGTGCCAGTGTATCTCGTAAACTGGAAAGTTTATTTCTAAGGATAACAAAATCATACTTGAAGAGGAGTCTAGAGGCCACATGATGATCCCCATATATATATATACACGGAGCCAAGGAACCCTGTGGAGAACAAACAACACAAGTCACCACAAGTCATTAGAAGCCTATGGAAGCCTCAAGCCCTCGAACCTTTTGTACTCACGATCTACATCCACATCTTGCCGAGACTACACGTAAGGAGCCCTTGACTAGGTTTATATCCATCTAGGCTATCCAAACCCCTCTTATAATCTGTCTCGATGATCAATACAAGACAACATGGCATAGTGTTATTGTCCTTAGGGAGGCCTGAACATATATAAATCTCTATTCTTTTGGTGTGTGATTTGGCTACTAGGAGTATCCCCTACATCCTCTATGCATTCATAAGATTGGCGGTTTACAAATTATCGATAGCTTGCGCCGTCCGTGGGGATTATGATCGAAGACGCAAAATCCTCATCACTCAACATGTCGCTGACTTCACCAAAGTTTGCATCGAGAACCGGCTTTTCGGACGAGTGGTTCTATGACAACTTTACCCTCTCGACCAACAAGGACACAATGATCGATCAGGTGGACCTAGGTGACAACATTACTGGCGATGACTCTAGTGATGAGATAAGTCATTTTATGGATCAATATACCAGAGACTACAACATCGAGCTTGAATCACCTGGTGACCAAGACAATCACACGAGCGATGTTTGCTGCAAGTCAGGATCTCCCCCCGCTACTTCCGACAACATGGATTGTCGAGATACCTATTCGGAGGTCTCCTTCGATGAAAAATCCATAATGGATCTGGACTCCTCCTCTAGAGGAGATTACCACTGAGAAGTCTTCTCCATCGGGATCATGATGATGATCCCGCAAATCCATAGAATCTAGCTGATCCAGCTGCGGGGAACAACAATCAACCTGCACCAATGAGAACTACCCCGATACAAAATGCCAACGGGATCCTGGACCTCATGTCTCCCAATCACCAGCAGGGAACCCAATGTTTTAGATCTATAGCATCTCAAAGTCTCCTACTTCTACAAGAGGCCCTCCAAGAGCCCCCCACTACAGATCTGACTACCCCTGAAGGCAAGGGAAAGCATAGCTTGATGGGTGACATCTCCAAGGAAGCTCTGCTTCAGCCTGAGAACTCTCATCAAGCAGTAGCTGGGGACAAATCTAATCGGGGGAAGTCCCGCATTGACCCTCCCTATGATGATTCAGACTCAGGGAGATGTAATCCCCAGAACAAGACAAACTGGGAAGATAACCAAGCTCCTCACCGCCCCAAAACTTAGCCGATCCGGAACCACCCCATTAACGATCTGCGCGAAGTCATTAAGTAGCGAAGGTGGTCGAGGACCCCCAAGGAACAGTTGCCTTCTCCTTGGTGACCTAACCAGATGTCATCCTAGCATCGTTCGAGTAGAAGTCGTGGTCGGTCTCCAACCCTGGTGGGCAGAGTTCACGTGGCTACCCAAATTGATGAGGGTGCCATCAGTGATTGTTAGGTTTTTTCTCTAGATCTATAGAAAGGTGACTGGCCGACTCAATTTCAAACAAATCGATCAAGAAGTACAACAGGACCACTAGGCACGTTGAGTTACTCCAAATCTAGAGGACAACCATTGTAATACCCAAAAAATCAATGGTTGATCATGGGACCCATGAGGAGTACAAATTTTGACCTTTTCAATCTTAACTCAGATGGACGATCGAAGACCACAAATGCGTAGATCTCGTCGAGACAATTCCGTTTTTCTATCTAACGTCCCATTTGGGCACTCCATGAATCTGTAGTGAGCCCAATGAATCTAGACCATTGGATAAAATGGGGAAAAAAGAAAAAAATAGATAAGGCTCGGTGGGATTGGCTCCCACCCGATCCTACCCCCACTCTGCCCGACCACCCTCATCTACCGGTCTCCATGCCTCCTCTAACCCTAGCCACACAGTCGTCTCAACCTCACACCATTGGCCTTCCCCCTGTCTTGGCCACCGCTACTGCCTTTCATTTCCCCAGCCTCGGTCCTGCCACCACAGCCCTTGTCGCCCATGTGCTGTGCCCGCCCAGCCATCGCCGGTGCGCCATTGGCCAGGAGGAGGCTGGACAAGGGAGGGGGTGGGGAGGTGTAGGGAGGGTGGGCCGGCCGGCCAAGCAGGAAGAAAGGAAAGATAGAAAGAAAAAAGGAAAGGAAGAAAGAAGAAGGAAGAAGAGGAAGGCAGAAGAGGAAAGGGAGGAAAGAGGAAAAAGGGAAAAGAAGGAAGTCTTTGACAATATCAGATCTAATCTAACCTAAAGTTAAAGTCGCCGAATATCTTCTCTGCTAAGGTCTTGATGTATTTTCGTCTTATATAGGGGTGAGGTACCGACTCCTATCCAGTCGTGGTTGATATGGAGTTGTCTTCCTTGACATCCAAATAGATAAATCTGTTTTAAGTACTAATCGTATCGAGTTAGGTAACCAATCGAAACCTTCCTGATATGTACTTCTTTCATTCCGGGTGTATCAGGTACCGCTGATTTGGTTCGTGATATCTAAAGCTTCTTAATATGTGTTGTACATAATCTGTCCGTATATGATATATTCCTTATGCGCATATACGCCATAGTTAGATATTTGACAAGTATATATCAGGATTGCTAGAATTGCTATCGTTTTAATCGAATAGTAGCGGCTATGGATGTATTTAGGTCAAGTGAGGTTATTAGCTTGTTACTCTTGGTGATTGACGTCATCTAGACAGCTTGGTGGCATGTGATCTTGGTGAGCTTAATGGTGGTATGATTGTTGAAGCCCTAAGATAAAGATGTATCGATAGTGAAGAAGGACTACCACTAGAGAGCGTTTAGTCCCTTGCGTGAGATCAAAAGGGAGCCACACCCTTGAGCGGATGCTCTAACGAAGACTAGTGGAGAGCACCAATTCTCCGATACCTCGGGGAATAATGAGTTTCTCCTAGTCCCTCTCTTTACATTTCGCATTTATTTCTAGCATGTCAATTCTTGTATGTTTATACTCCACAATTTACTTTCTTAGAATTGCCATGCTAGAATAGGATTAGAACTAGACTTGCAAAATTTATGTTAGATGGCCACTCTAGGAACTAGAGCACATCTAGGTTATTGTTGTTTTAATTTGTTGCTCTTAGTTTCTAGATTTAGAAAAAGTTTTAGAACCCAATTCACCTCCATGTTAGGCATCTTGATCCTTCAGTTTGTAACCGGTGGCTATATTGATGACCAACTAATTATTCTGCTAGAGTAACTCATGTTCTGCTCTATTCTATGGTAACTTTTGATGCGTACACTTGGGGATCAACCAACTATGCGTAGCCACAATCGTTCGTCAATGGCGAAACATGGCATTAGAAAAAAAAGAACCTAAAGTGTTGAAATATTGAAAGGGAGCGTAGCAACGAACACAATGACACAACAAAGATAATAGAGGAGGTGGCATGGTAAATGCATGCTACAAGCATGAACAGTCAACCAAAGATGGTAGCCTCACAAGAACAAAAGAAAGAGACATACATGATGACAAAGTCATGGACTCATGGTTCATGTCGAGCTGAATTTGGGGTGTGTTTGGTTTCTCGGATGAGATTTTGTAGAGCTGTATTGTATAAGCAGGCTGAGCAGAGTCATATTTGTTGAAAAGAAAAGTGTTTGATTGGTTGTATCTGTCTGGACAGGCTGAGCTGAGTTTCTGTTTAGTTGACTGAATCTGATGCCGCATGAACGGATGCAAGAGTTAAGATTGTGATTGGTTACTCATATGAAGATGATTTTGTGACACTGACAAATGGGCCCATTTATATGAGCAGATGCAGAGCCTATATCCGTCGGACCAGACTGTGGAGTGAAGTTCTATGAGACCGTATATTTGTACCTGCTAAGCCGAGCTGCAATAGTGTATGGAGGCAACCAAAAAAAACTTCTTTTCGGGATTCTTCGCATCCGCTGGGCTAGGATGGGGGAGATCTGGGGAACCAAACACACCCTTGAGCACCACTAGCTCAGCACGGCAAAGTGACACATATGGGACGATGGATATGGTTATATTAATAGAGGAAGAAGGTGTTGGTGAGTAGGATAGGGGTAAAGTGCAATGGTGAGGAAAGTTTCGAACGGCGTCGGTTGAGGGTCTTTGTAAAGAGGGAGGAGATTATGAGAGATTTAACTATAACTAATACATGTGGTCGATTGCTGAGGAAAAAAGATAGGGAATTATGATGTTGTGCATGGATTCTAGTTAAAGTAATTTGCTGTCCAAATAATTTATAGGGTTAGGCTTGAAGACGCCAGTAGAAATAGTTTGTAGGCTATATCCATAGATGATAATCAGTTAATCACGGTCAGCAATTCATCAGGATCACTTTTATTCATTGTTACAACGAGGATATACAACTGTCATTTCGCAATCATCCATATCCACAAGTTTGCCAAGCTACAAGAGTTTTAGCACATTGGACACTCATCATAGATACAAAACCTTAAGATTGGCTTTAATTTATGACAACCAATCTGATCTCAAAAGCGTGGCCCACCACACATTGCCGCAACTAGATGTGGCAAAGTGTGGCAACCAACCAAATATGTTTTGTCACAAGGATGGGTATCTCATCAGAAGGGAACTGTTTTCAAAATATAAGTCCAATAATTATGGGATAATAAATGTCATTAGGAGAGTAGGATTTGCCAACAAATAAAACCACAGAGTACAGACATTGTTTGACCCATATACTTGATGAGCAGCCATACAAAAAGGGGAAGTCAACTCTCAACAAATTGAAAATCAACTTCAAGCGCATGCTGCATAACCTTAGTTTGTAACCAAAATGCGAGTTAGGATTTACAAAAACAGCAACCCTACTCATCCTTAGATAAGATGAACTGATGATTGCGGTGGGAGCTCAACAGGCGTGCTAATAAAGCCGACAAAACTCTTCTCCCCAAAGCATCAGTGAGTATACCGCTGCTGATTGCAAATTCAATATTTTTCATTTCTTGGTCGGACTTGTGTCGCCGAACTTTGGTAGTGCCAATAGTGTGTTCAACCGGGTGAAGCCCTCCAAGGACCTCTCATCCCCACTTTCTGCATCTTCGGCATCTTCGGGAATAACCCTTTTACTCCTGGGGTTCCTTGATCTGGCTGCCATCCTTGGACTAGATCCAGTTCCCCTTCTAGTAACGGATGATCCTGATAACCCACCAGCATTGGCATCACTGTCAAGGAAAAGACAGATCACTGCACAATCATCAGTTTTCGAGGTTGGGTATTTGAACCTCCAATTCTGATTAGCATATTCAACAACACTACGAGCTGCTAAGGAGCGATCAGAGCACGAAGCAACAATCTCCACTACTTCCTGGTTGGACATGACATCCCACACCTGTAAGCAGACAGCAGTATTTTAAAATGAAATAGTTCACTTGTGAGTCAATGTTATGGATGCATATTCAAATGATAATATTTTCAATCAGAATAAACTATTCTATAACTCATTTGAAAGTCACATAAAAAAGGAAGTGCTACTCATTTTTTTATTACCCCATCTGTAGCGAGGACGATGAACTCATCCTTCTCAGTGATCTGTCTATAGGTAACTTCAGGCACAGAGATTAGCCCGAAATCCTTTAGACAGAAATCACCAAAAGCTCGTGCCATTGCTAGACCAGGGGAGTTGCAGTTAGGAAGCCAAAGGCGAGCCACATCTGGTTCATCCTGATGAGCAAAGACCCTTCCATTACATCGCTTGATTCTCCTTGCTTCCCCTATAAAATAATATTTTCATATTGTATTATGTCGTTTTCATCATTATGTCCCGTATTGCATTCGTCGAGACGAGAGAGAGAGAGAGAGAGTTCTAAGAGGACTTCAAATGGAACTAGTATTGAACAGTCAAGTATACACAAACACGTATTGACCTAGCTACGTTGTAGACTGAACTGCATATATTTCATAGAAATTGCTAGTCAAAGTGTCACCTTGGAGAACGTGACAATGTCTCCGACGGCATATATTTGAACCAGAGGGAGTACATGACTAGCATTGATTTTTAATAACAAATTCTGATATAGTGTGGAGACTGATGAAATACATTTATAATCACTAACAGGGATGGTTTACAAGTTTGAACTAAATAAATTCTGGATATGATCTTACTACTTGGTACAGTTCAGGCGTAGTTTACCTCTGGAGACAGAAGAAACATTGATCTTAATCTCTTTTACCCCTTTTTACCATTTCAAATATTTCAGTTCTCCTCACATCCCTCTATAGTACTTGGGTCAATCTACTAACTGTTCATAAGATTAAATTGTCTTATGAATTTGGGTTGTTAATACCCTTGTCATAAAGTTCTTCAGATCAGCAGACTAGTCTTGTCAGCATAGAGCTACTAAATAGACTAGTCCATTATTCCGGTTACATCAGTAACTGGCCACTTATTGTTAGTAGCAACAATTGCAGGGTGTATATCGACTGGTTCACTCCTAGCTACGAAGTAAGAATCAATCACAAGGCAGGTAGGGTGAGCTTGCAGTGCCTTATGTTGGACAATTTCAGAGTAAGGTTGATTGTGGACTGATTCCCATATCTGAAAATAAAGTTTAACCTTGTTTTGAGGGGGGAAATAGAGAAATAAACAGGCTTCTTAAGGGTTGGTCCTATTTTTTAAAATGTGACGAGGGCTCAAAATCCTGATTGTAACCATAAACCCAGCAAAAGTATTTTTCTCACATTACATGAAAATGTATTGTGAGAGCTATTGAACCTGTAAATAGCATAGATATTAGAGGGAATTTGTAAGAAACACTTTCAAAACCCTGATTCCATTACAAGCATGGAACCATGTAATTAAAAAATAATACCTTAAAAGATGCCGCTACTAGACACTGCAGAAATTATTTATGATGGAACAATATACTTAAGTGAGATGCCATCCGTTAGTAAGGTTGTTAGATAAGTCTACACGATATGTGAAGTGGCCTGTCACTCAAAGGACTGAATCAGTAGCGGTACCATGGCTGCCCATCAGAGTCCAGAACAGCAGAAACTTCATGTTTGGAAGCAAACCATCAAAACCTTTGGACATCTTGGCATAGTTTTCATGGCGTCTCGTGGCGGTTTTCTGGCTCTTGCCACACCGACGCCACGCTGCAAGCCGCCACGCCTGCGCCGTCCGCCGTGGCCCCTGCGCTGTCCACCCGCCGCCCAGCGAGATCTGCCCCCGCCTGGCCCTCCGCCCGCCTCCTCCCATCCGGATCTCCTCCGCCTTGCCGTCTCCCGTCCGCCCCCGCTGCTGATCCGGTCACCCGCCCGTTGCCTCTGCCATCTGCCCTCGCTGGCCCTCCGCCCGCCGCCGCTTGGCCCTCTGCCCGCCTCTGCCCGGTACCTCTGTCGAGTACTCGAGTAAGTGCCGAACTCCTTTGCGAATACTAGCAGCAGCACGCCAGCACAGTAAGTATATGCTATAGGCTATAGCACTACTGCTGAAGTGCTTAAGCACAAGCACTAATACTCCTCTGTGCCTCTATAGGCAATTGGATTGGGAAACAGATGCTATAGAGCTCATGGTAGGTAACAGTACCTTGATTCAATTGGATTGGTAATGGAGCAATTGGATATGTGGATTGCTTCACTAGCTCATGGTAGGTTTAGGTAACAGTACCACGTTTGAAGTTTCACTAGCACAAGAGTCAATAGCTGTAGGCAATTGGATTGGTAATGAGTCAATTAGCAAGCTCATGGTAGGTAACCTTTTATAGCAGCTAATTAGCAAGCACAACAGCCTTTAGCAAAGGCACTAGGCACTTTTGATTTCCTAAAATTCTAGACTATCACTTTTGAGCTACATTTACATCGTCATTTGCCAATTTCCTACTATCCTATACTATGATGTGTGTATTCGTCATGCCGATGTGTGTATGGCATTGCCACGCCGCGCGCCATAGGCGCTGTAAAGTTGTGAAGGTGGTGGGTTGTCATGCCTCGCCACGCCGCTGTAACAACTATGCATCTTGGAGAGATGCCAGTTGTACTAATGTCCAGGGTCCTTGGGTTTATAGCTTGGCAAAAGTAAGAAGCAGTTGCGTTGAAGCTTGCAAAACTACTACACAATAGCCCGTTGAGTATGATTTCCATAGAGTCCAACATCATTGAAATCCAAAGTTGTGGATGAATACTATGGCCATTTTGCTAGATGGAAGTTGTGCAAAGAGAGTTGGATGTCTTAATTTGGGAATGCCTGGTTGGCAGTTTACAACTCTTTACAAAGCTGATGTGAAAGGAATCATGGGAACCAGACATAAAGTCTGCTGAGACATAATTAGTCTACCTCATTGGCTTTGAGGGGTTGCCCTATCCTCTCCTAGGCTTCTTCACAATCAACAAGTTCCCTTCTGTGCAGCCAGATTCCTCATCTCGGAGAGGGTGTGAGGAGAGATACACCCTATTTTCCTAATCTTTTGGGGGTAGTCATTTAAACACTACATCAAGGCACCTGGAATCCTGAGTCATAAAAGGGGAAAATTTTAGGCATTGTATTTTGCGGTTCACGTGGGCTCTTTTCATTAATGTGTATGAGTTCTTTTTATTTGTCTAGAGTTACCGAGCTTGTCTAACCAATCTTTACCCTCTTGCACGTTAGCATATATTTATTTCTTTTCTTAGCTCAATAAAGAAAATTAGGTATTTTCAGCTTAAATTTCTCTAAATCACTAGTCTTTCATCAATATAAATATGACATTTCAACACTTCGATGATATAGTACCTTAACCTCATTAGTATTGGATAAAGCTCAGTCCCTATTGTTAAACAAAGAGGATGCTTAGAGTAGATAAAAGTATAAAACAACATGGACCAAACAGTCTCCCCACCTACCATGACACGTAGTACCTTATCCCCGACCTATGTCCTCTCTCCCTCACCGCATCCCTATGAAACCAACGGCACCAGCACTACCTGTGCCGGCACATCGGCAACAGACCTCCACCCCTGCTGACCCCGTGTGGCACTATGTCATCACCTCCTCCCTTCTCCATCACTACCCTCTGCCCCTCTGCAGCACCACCATAAAAACATGAGCAACCTCGTGCTTGTTGCCATCAGCCCATCACCCTCAACACACACAAAGGAAAAAGAAAAAAATCTCCTCCACCACGATCCTCACACTGCTGTGCCCGTGGGCAGTGAATGGGCACAAATCTCTAGGCAATCCTACAGTTGATTCTGCTGTTTATAATTTGAGAACAATACGATGATTTCACCATCATTAAAGAATATACAAAGTTTTCAAGCCACTTAGCCTTTGGCAATAAGAGAAGTTCCAAAGCAACTACTGAGGTAACAATCAAGATTTTATTTTCGCTGGCAGGTCAAACTCTCACTGAAATCAATGAATTTCCCTCCCTGAACAAGACAGAATGCACTAACGCTTGAAATCTTAGGCTAAGAGAAACAGGAAAAGAAAAGGTTGTTTCAAGAAAGATGGTAACAAACATACATTATTTGATGTATATTCATCGTAAAAGAATGAGAAGTAACAGGAAATAGAAAAGGAACTTAAGTTTGGGGAGTGAAAGAGAGTTACTTGGATGATCGGGTTTCAGGTCAACAGTTAATTGATGAGCAACCAAGCGACCATTTTGACCTCTGGTGCCTAACACAGCCCTGGAGTCACCTAAGTTCCCGACAATAAGGTCCTGACCCTGAAGATATAGAGGAATAACTTTAAGTTCTCTACATGTGAAATTCTAAAGTAACAGTAAATCCATTTTTGACAAGGAAATGGGTAACCTCATTACCTGCTTGATTAAAGTAACTGCAGTGGTTCCACTACAAATACTATCTATGTTTCGATGTAATCTAAGCTCCTTATCCATAATTCTAAAAGCCTTCCGAAATGACTCTTTCATTGTGCTGAATAATTCCCGATGTTCTTCTTTCTGTCCAGCCATGGGAGACTTGTCCTCTGCATCTGCATATGGAGATAAAGTCTCCTCTAGAACTAAGCCATCTGAATTACTGGTAGGGCTGTCCCCATAGTCGTCATATATAAAATCACGCAGCTTCAAAGGGAGAGTATCTCTTACTTTCCTCGCCATAAGATGGCCATGTGGGCCATGGCCATCAAAAACTCCACAAAAAATTGTGTCCGATCTTCCATTAAAGTTCTGTATATGATGGTGTTTCCAAGGAGTTAAATTTATATACAAAGAGAACATAATGTAATATCAAAATATTTGAAGGAGGCCAACATCTTTATTAATTCATTATGCATCTATATAATATTTAATTCCTTCAAAGACTAGAGTGTCAGAGATAGGAGGAGTTGAATCAGAAAATTTGGCATTCACTAATTTGCTCTTTTGATGTATATGCAGGTGCAACATTTGTATCCCCAATTCACAAAATGTCCCACCAAGGTCCTTTGTTTGACTGGATGCATTACATTCTGGTACCACATTGTCTACAAGTAGCCTGCTAATCAAGCACTGACTATTTCATCAAGAAAGTAACTTCCCGGCCTAAAAACATAACAGACAATGACCTTGTTTCTATATGAGCAAACTGCATAACAGAGGGATATAGAATGACAGTTGGGGAAGATGCTGAGCCATGCTCAGTATTTCATCACTTAGTCATCCAATTATTTTATTTCTTCCAAAACATCAAGGCATAAGATCTTGTTATTCTTATTGCGATGTTTATCCTGCCAAAGCCGCTTGAAATGTTGGGGGTTCAACATGTCAGATTCTTAACGTTACATCATGGTTCAATGCACCCAATTAAGACCACCGATTGTTCCTAATACTCCACGAAAACTACCGTACGCCAGATCATTAGTCCTTTCTAACTAAACTAAATGGACAACGCAGGTTGACGAAGAATCAAGAGATTCGAAAGGAAAAGGAAGTATAGTAAAGTAAAGAAGGGGTTCTCCTCTCGGAGGGCAGATATACCTCCCACACGACCATGGCGTCCTGGTTGGTGCCTTTCCTTCCCTGCCGCGTGAACAAGCAGGCTGCATTGCCCACTCCGTTCCCGGCGATCCTCCCGGGCGCCTCCTCCTCCCTCCTGCCCTCTCCCCCCTTCTCCCCCGCCTCCTCCACAGCGGTGGGCCGCTGCTCCATCGTCAGGCACGATCCCATCGACAGCGCACGCACCACATCTTGCAGGCAGTCCAGGCACCCGCCGCCCTCTCCTCCCCCTCCCCCCGACGGCGCCGCCGTCGCCACCGCTGCCGCCGTAGCCGCCGCCGTCGTGCCCCTCGATCACAAACCCACCAACCTCCTCCCACCACCAATGCCACCCAAGGTCCCACCTCGCCGCGGCCCGGCGCCGCCAAAGATTCGATCTTTGTGCGAGGGCAGTGTCGCTCGTAATCCTGATCTCGTCGTCACGGGAGGAGTGCCGACCAGCAGCCACGGGTACACGTCAGAGGGCGGTGTGCGGACGCAGCCAAAGAAGAAGGGAAAAGGGAGGGTGGGGAGAGGACAAGAATAGGTGGGGAATCCGACGGCCAAAGCGGGGAGAAAAATAGCGGAGGAACAAGTGGCTCTGCGCGGTTTGGGCGGTGGCCGAAGGGGAGGGAGGAAACAGCGGATCGATCTGCAACGCCGTCGTGCATGGGCGGGTGGGAATGGGATGGGTTTTGCTGTGTTCTTTTTTATCGGCCCATTCTATTCGGCACCTGGGTGTTCTCGGGGGCAAAACACTGGAATTTTGGATGTCGGATCCTTCTCGGCTCAATCTAACGGCCACCTCTTTCTTACTCCTCTAGATCTTCTTCTCCCTTTCTTGCACGAGCGAAGACGAGTTTTAAAAACCTAGGTATAGGTATATACTTCAGCGTATGTAGATCTAGAAGTAAAAATAAAAAGTAAAAAAGAATTGCTAATAATTAAAATTTTATATTTTTTTTCAGTACTAGGGCAATCCGTTGTGCTACTGTAGCTACATGTGCTTCCTTGGTCTCAATCTCTCTCACCGCCTACAAGCTCGCCCCTACACCCACCCTCCTGCACCCGTATCTAAGAGCTCATGTCATTGAATCCACGGTTCCAACTGAAATTCATGCTAACCTCTCTTGTTTTGACAACCTGATACTAATCCTCCCGGCAGGTCATCCCTCACCACCATGGCCAGCGGCACCCTCATCGCCCCACCCACCAACCATCTTTACTGTTGGGCCAGTCGCTGCATCACTACCATCCGTCTTCATTATCAGGCTAGTCTCCCTGCCCTGACAACTCCTTGAGTAGTTGAATTAGTCTGTGCTTCTTTAGAAGCTCAATAGTAATAAACTGGTCATGTAGGGTTCATGCAGGAGGGTGATGATATACTCCTCAATAATGTGGATTAGAATTACTTTAGGCGTCTTCTTAATCTACAGTCTCATTCACATGTAAAATGTTTAGAGCATTAGTGCCGATGGAAAATGGTTTTGCCAACTTAGCGGTACCACGCCACTGCGAAGGGTGTGACTCGATGACAAACGGGCCGCCGCTAGATGCATGACTTTCATGCACACTGACAAAAGTAGGTGGTGGAAAAACAACCTTTTGCCAATCAGTTAAGAGGCAAACTGTCGACATCAGCTAAGAGTTACATGAAGTATATTGGATCTAAGAATACACCTGGTGCCGTAAGTTAATGCAGGAAGTAAAGTGTTTTGATGTCGTGTGTTCGCAACCCTCTGTTATCATCCTACACGGCATTTATATATGTACCACGACTAGATTTATCAGAACGAATTGAGAAGGATCCCATGATCTCTCTTGGAGATGTTTTTTTGGGGGCATCCATTGTGCCACGGAAATACAGGAGTCAAGAAAAGAACAACAGAGAAGAAGCCTAGACGCATTTGGAGTTTATAGAGAAGAATACAAATTTTTTTTATTCAAAAGAATACAAATTGGGATAGAGTCAAATTGTCCTAACCGTCGGGCTGTACCATTCAGGCGGTTTGTCTTCTCAAACATATTAGAGAAAGTAAGATTGGTATGCACTGTGACGATGGAAGGGAACAAGCAAGGTTTGCCTTAGCTGGTACCTTTATCTTCAGAGATGAGCAACTTGCTACCGCGGACAAGGAGGTGAGTTGAAATCTAGTGTTTCATTCAAGCGTTGAGCCTGATGATATGGCAGATGGTGGTGGCAAGAGCTGCGATATTCCTAGATCAGACTTTTAAGGATATAGAGAGGAGTTTTCGATATCCGGTTGGATACAGCTAATTCGAATCTGACTGTGTCCGGATATGCGGTAGGAGATACGGGACTGACAAAACATGATGGATAGGGATTATCTAGCAACTGAAATCGTATTATCCGATGTTTCGAATCGAATTATGCAGATTTTGGCCCAGAACCAACAGCCCAACATGGTGACATCCAACTTGGGAAAAGGGAGGGATCGGCTGTTCTTGGACAACAATACATGATTGTTATATAGTGTGGAGATTAATTGGGTCGTGCAGAGGACGTTCCTATATGTAGTGTCTTGGTAAATTTCAAACACAATTTGTACTGGCATAAAACCTAATTCATGACTAAGTTGTTGGGCACATTACAACTAGTCAATTGGACTTGCTGTCAGTATCAGGGTTTGTATATATTATAACCTTCAAATGAAATGGATAGAGTTACAACATGGAGTCTGAATGTCCATAATGACATATCTGTGACGAGTAATGCTACATCTATAAAAAGTTCTTCAATATGTTTTGGCTGGCTTGTTACCTCGAGTTGTTAGCTGTTGCTGCTGTGTGGAGTATGAGTAGTTTGCTGGCTAATTGCCTTGTTGCCTTGTGAATTTTTTTATTTGAGTACAAACGTTACTCGTTGTAGTGGCAGCAAACCACACGAACCAGGGCAAAATCCTAAAATAGACACCATACGGCACTGTATTGACGTATTTATAAATTTAATACCTGTATTCGGTACCTTAAATACCAAAAACCCAATTTCATAACGTGGGACACTGAAAACGGATGGGCTCGACCGTTTTTGACACCTGAGATGCTGAATACGGTATTGTGTACAATATTTGGTACCTCAGATGCCGAATACAACCGAGCTATGCGCCATCGCTCTCTGTTATGCATCGTCGCTCGCGAAGAGAAGCTAGCGACTGTATTGTCCGTGTGCGTTTGAGTTTTTTTTATTTAACTCTCAATTTTATTTGAAAATCTAAAAATAATCTAAAAATTCTAAAACTTTTCATGAGCAAACTAGAGCTCACTATTAACCCTTTTTAATTGGTTTGATTCAAAAAGTCTGAGCCAATATTTAATTAAAATTCTCCAAATAAACCTATTTTTATAAATTCTATCAATTTTTAATGCATCAAATAAACTCCCAAAAATCTATAAAAATTTACTAATATTATTCTCATGTGATGTACTAATTTATAAAAATATTTCCAATCCTAGGTTATTTGGAGAAAAAGTGAGTTCCTTTGTAATGCTCTATTTATATGTATTTTTATAATTTCATATGATATTATCTTTTTAATTCAATTTGAATAAAAAATTAAATACGCAAAAAACCTAAAAAATTCATATTTGAAGACGGTGCCGCACCGGCAGGGCGTGTTCACCACCGACGACTCGTTCTGGTTCTTCCCTGGCATTGATTCAAGTGAATGTGTATAGGCAGCAAGATGGATAGCTTCAAGGCTTTCCTTGATGTGGAGAAGCAGACCAGGTCATGTTAAGATAGGTATAAGATGACTGCGATTAGCATGATCTAGCTAGCTTTATACAGTTGTTTGCTCTGTCCTGGCCTAGCCAGGTGAAATATATGCTTCCTGGTTCTGCAACGCTGATCTGAGCAGTGTAGAGCATTAGACTCATATCTTGTGACAGATGTATTCTTTTGTTATCGTCGAATTTATATGTTGTGGACTTGTGGTACGATGGTATGATGGTATTATGCTCTAATGTGACAGATAAGTATGTTACCCCTTCCGTTTCGCTATATTTCTCAATGCCCACCATTGCGCACAGATAAAAAAAATTTGGCAAAAATCCAAAAAAGACAAAATAGGCGGCAAGATGAGAAAATTCTAATCCACCATATGATCATTCAAATATGCACAAAACCTTAAAAAAATCAAAATAGACAACATACGACACCATATTTAATTTTTTATTCAAATTAAATTAAAAAGATAATATCACATGAAATGATAAAAATACATATAAATAGAGCATTACAAAGGAACTCACTTTTTCCCCAAGTAAACTAGGGTTAGAAATATTTTTATAAATTAGTACATCACATGAGAAGAATATTAGTGAATTGTTCTAGATTTTTGAGAATTTATTTGAGGCATTAGAAATTGCTAGAATTTATAAAAATAGGTTTATTTGGAGAATTTTAATTAAATATTGGCTCAGACCTTTTAGATCAAATCAATTAAAACGGGTTGATAGTGAGCTCTAGTTTGCTCATGAAAACGTTTAGAATTTTTGGACTATTTTTATATTTTCAAATAAAATTGGAAGCTAAATAAAAAAAACTCAAACGCATACGTACAACACAGTTGCTAGCTTCTCTTTGCGAGCGACGATGCGCAGCAGAGAGCGACGACGCATAGCTCAGCTATATTCGGCACCTGAGGTGCCGAGTACAGTACATAATGCCATATTTGGCACCTCAGGTGCTGAAAACGATGGAGCCCATCCGTTTTCGGTGTCTCACGTTCCAAAATTGGGTTTTCGGTATTTGAGGTGCCAAATACAGGTGCGAAATTTGTACACGTCAATATGTTATCTATTTTGACAAATACGGTGTTATATGTTGTCTATTTTTGGATTTTGCCCCACGAACCACGCAAAGTCCGTCTACGGCGCTCAAGTGTTTTAGGCCAATCCAGCACTCAATTTTTGGGCCATCCATCCACCTGATCCAACAACCCATATTTTGTCACAATCCCGCCACGAGTCCCTCCAACGCTCTGCCGCCACTTGATGTGCTCGTGCATGCAGCTTGCCCATGAGCCACCCCAGCATGCCCTCGCCCTGCCGCCGCCTTCACCGCATCATTCCTTGAATCCAGTGACCTTCTCCACCGTCTCTCTCTCGCCCCGCCCTTCTTCCTCATCTCCAGCGACGGTGTGATACTCCCGCACCAATACTGCCCAAGTGATGGTCCTTCACTTTTCATGCCCAGTGGCACACCCCTATGTCCACCACCACCATCTAGCCGACTTGCCATCAATGGCCTTACCTTTAAGCTTGCGCGATCTCTCGTGAAAATCCCACATCCGGAAACCAAAATCCTAACTGTAACCATGCCAGAGCAATTCTTTTTTTTTATGCGTCTCTACTGGGTACAGCTATAGTATATATTCATTTACGAACACACATCCCTCACCCAACACATGCACACCCATACCTACAATTACACACAGCTTAGAAGATCGTGTCTCTAAAGGGAGCAGAACCAATCGAGATTTTGCATGTGACTGACACGTCGTAGTATCACATGTAAGAGGCAACAGAATTATTATTTGGGGGCAAACCCTAGTAAGACACGAGTGTCTCTAGGGCTCAAACACTCGTGGGCACAGAGCGAACCATCGCTCTTATCGGAGCAATTCATAGTCACCGGAGGAAGAGAGGCCGACCAGAGCTCGTATCAATGGGCAGATCAGAAGGAACAAAAATTGGGTGCTGGAGGAAGAAATGCTCGAGTGAGGTATAGCTTTTCCATTTTCATTTTCATAACATTACTCTAGACCAAGGTTTACAAAACAGTTTGGGGTACGGAAATTGAGACAAACGGTAACCGAAAAATCACGGTTATCACGATAACCGCTCAAAATTCGGTAAGAATTTGCTCAAAATTCATACGGTCAAATTTGAAATTTTGCGAGAATTCAAACCGAATCGACCGAACGATAACCGGTCAGTTTGCACTGGTAACTGACCGAATTCAGCGATTTATCGAGTGCATTTTCTGAATTTTTCGCATTGTCAGGAACCGTTCGGTCTTGTCGGTAACCGTTCGGTTTTAGAGATTTATCAAGCGGTTTTCTCAAGTTTTAGTGAAGTTCAACAAAAAAAAAAGGCTCAACCTTGTAAAATTGATAACTAATTCATGTGAGCTTCAAATCAAGTGAAACAAATTTTGTTAGTTTCCTTGTAACATGATCTATATGATAAAAGTATTTATACTTATAAAAAAGTTGACTATTTTCTGTGAGAAAATGTATTTTCTAAACTAAGTTAAATGCATAGTTTAGATGAAACCAATTTTGTTAGTCTTCTTATATGATCATTTGTCTTTTAAAAATACATGAAATCATGAAATAATTATTGTTACATGCATGATTGTGTAAATGTGTTGTAATTAGATTAATTCATAACCAACCCTTCACACCTCCAAAATTAGTGAAGCTATTTTTATTAGTTTACTTATACTATGCTTTATGTAGAAAAATAATGATAGACATGAAAAAGTTAATTATAATATTGTTTATTAACATATTCACTTTATGCTTGTGAACTTTGTAAAAATCATAGAGAAATTAATAATTCTAAATGAAGTGAAACTAATTTTAAAGATTCTCTTAAGATATGTCATATATAAGAAAACTATGTGTTTATATGTTAATTTTTTAACATAAGTTAATAAATTAGTTGTGCACTTTAACTATTTTCTTTTTAAAAAAAACTTCGTGCCTAGAATACGATGCAAATGATATTATTTTTTAATTTTTTTCACAGAAAATCTTAGAATAGTCTCTAATTCTTTTTAGGATTTTTATTTCTTAATTTTTTTAATTCAAATTTGATTACGGACAGTTTGTATTACTGGTGCAGCTCAGTAATCGATAACCGCAAATTTCGCTCGGTAACTGTCGATAAGTTGAACCCTGCTCTAAGACAAGGTAGAAATGTTATCTTGGCTAGGCTCGATCCAAGGGCTGGTTGATGTATTTCCCAATTTAATTATTTGTGTACTTGTGTTCGATCAGTCAAAACCAATCTGAAAAAGAATCCGTGAACCCTTGCAAAAAGATAATAATAAAATCTGTAAAAACAGACCAACCGTTAGAGCTGACATAAAATAGGAAAAAAGTTTGTAGCTCAATCCATCAATACACGATCACCATTACTTCTATGTTCTTCTGAGGGATATGTAAGAAAGTTTTAACAAAATAAACAAAACGTGAAAACTGTAGAACAATCTACCAGATGGTCTTCAAAACCAGAACAACTTATGAGGTAATAAAATACAACAAAGATTTCTCAAAGATTTCTTTGATATAAGGTAAACATTCAGGCACATATTTCTATTACAGGAGCAGTTTTAGTAGATAAAGCAATGTCTTACAGTTACAATTCCAACAAGAATGATAAATACCTTCAATCTCACCTTCATCACTTATATTCTCAAACTACTATTACATAAATCAAGTACCAGAAACCACGAAACTACCCAACAAAGATTCACCTTACAAATAGACCAGAAAAAAAGGTGTGGTGTACATATATAGCATAAAACTCAGCCAAGTCTTGCTTCTCGATGTAAAACCTGAAAAGAAGATGTTTAGATCAGCTTACCCTAATATAGCCACACCAATAGATGCCATTTAAAATGCATGCAATCAAACTTTTGGGCAGTTGACCAATAAATATGCATATAAATACTTCTATAATGTTAGAGATCATGTTGATATCTAAAACCAATTCTCTTTAGTAAGGGAAGGAGTACAAATTAGTGGATTATAGATGAACGAAACCATTTAGAATCAATGTAGTAAAAGTGATTCCCATCGTATGTCTGACAGAAACATATCACATTAAACTCCTAAATTAAGTCTAATTGGATGCAGATGTGTTCATACTAAAATATTGCATTTTGTTAGCAATATTAGATCTGGGGGCTGAATTACAATAAATTTAGTTGTCCGACAGTATAGTTCCTGACCATGCATGGTATCGTTACATAGTTGTGTCCAATATGAATAGCAAAGGTTGTTTTACAGTGCTATGAATTTGGCAACACTAAAAAGTTTGACACTTCATCAATGTGCAAAAGAACTAGCAACGTAAAACCATACAAACTTGTTCTACCTCTTCAGCAAACTTAATCAAGATTGTCGTCCTTGGCCTTTGCTGGCCTTCAATTGGTACAAAGTGTGCAGTAACTACCGCAGGAAAGCCAGCATTATCTAATACACCCTACAAAAAGTGTTGAAATATTGCTCAGATAAAATGATAAAGTCAATGATTGGACATTAGATCTGGGATTCCTACCTTTACAATTCCTGCAACAAAAGCTCCGCAGTTGAATGCTCCCATGTCTTTTGGCACGGAAATGAACCTGTCCAAACAGAAAGAATATCACATTTTAGATTTGTAGGAAAAGAAATGCATTATGAAATCCACAGAAAACCATCAAACCTGTTAACAAGAAGCTCCTTTTCACTAATCATGTATTCATCCTCATGTTCTGTTCCTTTCTCAAGTGAGTCAGCCACCTGGTAACATAAGAAAGCAATTACTAGAATAAGTAAACAAACATGTGAACAGAGTCCAGTGATTAGAAGAATATCACAGATAACCATTTACTACCAATCATATTACAAAGAGCTGAATAAATTCTTATGTAGCACAGAGCAATAGGCAGTTGGTTTAAATGCTGAGACCGATCCAAGCAAACTGACTCGAGAGAAACAGCAGCGCTGCGAAATATATATATTATTATACACATGTGAAAATAAAGCTGCGAAACTATTGTCCTTCAGGTGTTTGGAAAACATGCAACCACCCAGTGCAAGGGTGCTGTTAGCGTATGGTACTGCAGTGGGGACAGTGTGTTGAGACAATTTTTGGCCAAAAAGCTTGGTCTTATCCTAAAGAAGCTTGAAAAGCAAAAATATTCTTAACGTGACACTTGCGCACTTGGCAATGTTCCAAAAGTGGGCGCCCTAAATGTTAAATGTTAATATACGATCACCGGTTAAGCGGCATGAACAGTCTTGTTAGTCCGTATAGTCACCAGTAAGCGAGTAACTGAACAAACAACAGGTGTAGGCTTTTGAAAACATGGCACTTAGAGAGGTCAAAGGCTATTGGCAAGTCTGCATGGTGTGAGGCAGAACATGTCTTTGCTCTAGTCATGCCAGCAACATCTCCCGGCCTAGCTGTCCTTGGCTGCACAATTAGTCCCTTTACTGAGGAAGAGGCTAACCGCTGTTTTGTCAAAATAAATCTTGTGTGTTTATTTCCTGTAACAGCCACCAATGAAGTGTCTTTTATTCGCTGTTAAGGCCATTAAGGTCATTCGGGCCATTAAAGCCAGGTTTAAGATGTTGTTTTCTTGCTGTCATAAGAGAGAATAGACAACAGAAAGGCTGCAGCGTTGCAGCACAAAATTCCTGGGTGTTTTCCATGGTTTTTGCGTGTTCATCTAGGCTGATTTCAACATTTGGCATCAAAGCATGTGTTGTCAATCCAGGCGCCACTATGTCGTCATGGGCTCCTAGGGCCGCACAGTCGAGGACTCTTCTGCACTGAGGCTGCCGTAGCTCACTGACACCTCCGCGCCGACCACGGCACTGTGACAACAGTGGCCGTGAGGTGGTCGTGCAGCGTGTCGTCAAGGAAGCATTGAGCTCGGTTATCTACCCAATGCTCACCCGAACGAATTACATCGACTGGGCGCTTGTGATACGTGTCAACCTACAAGTGCAAGGTCTTTGGGAGGCGATCGAGCCTGGCGACGGTGACTACCATGACGATAGGATGGAGCTGTCCGCCATTCTCCGTGTCATGTCGCCAAAGATGCTATCAACTCTCGCCATGAAGGACACCGCCAAGGATGCCTAGGAAGCGATCAAGACGATGCTTGTCGGCGACAAGCGTGCTGGAGAAGCAATCACACAAAAGCTGCGACACGAGCTCAGCAAGATCGAGTTCAAAGGTGGCAAGTCCATTGATGGCTTAACCATGAGGATCACGAGCCTTGCCAACAAATTCCGAGTATTGGGGGATGAAGTCACTAATGTTAAGGTGGTACGAAAATTTCTACAGGTCGTCCCAGAACGCCTCCAACAGGTTGCTATCTCCATCGAGACCCTCCTTGATCTAAGCACGATCTTGATCGAGGAGATGACCGGTCGCTTGCGCACTGTGGAGCAGAGGTACAAGTTCGACTCTTCGAGTGGCAATGGCAAGGAGAAGCTACTCCTCACTGAGGAGTGGCTAGCATGCATGAAGAAGGCTGATGGTGAGGGAGAATCCAGTAGTGGCGGCAATGACGGCTCCCATCATTGTCATGGCAAGAACCGTGGGTGCGGTCGTGGCAACGGGTTGCGCGTTGACAACAGCAACACGTCCAGCCCAGAAGGTGGCCAGGATTAATGCCAAAACTGCAGCAAATTCAGACATTAGGCCAAGGATTGTCGCAGCAAGCCGAAGCGGGCCAAGGCGACGACGATGAACCCACATTTTTGATGGCCAGAGCTTGTGTCACGCCGTCTGCCACGTCCACTTCGCTGCAACCCGCCATGCTAACATCCCCTCCTTCGCGATGCAACCCTCTCCGGCTGGTCGAGGCAAAGGTATTCACGTAGCTAGATCAAGAGCACCGTGACGATCGACTGTGGTACCTCGACACAGATCAACATCGGAATCCGAGGCACCGTCAAGTTCGGCGACGGCTTCGTCATCGACATCGAGGGGCGCGGCACGATCCTATTCACTTGCAAGACCGGCAAGCACCGCTCTCACGGGGGTGTACTTCATTCCTGGGCACACCACAAACATCATTAGCATCGGCTAGCTTGACGAGAACAGCTACCAGGTGCTGGTCAACGACGGTGTCCTGCGGATCTAGGACCCGGATCGACAGCTACTGGCGAGGGTGAGGCGCTATCCTAGCCAGCTATACATGCTCAGCCTCAACATCGCGTGACCGCGATGTCTATCTGCAAGAAGCTCAAAAAAGGCATGGCACTAGCATTCGAGGTACAAGCACCACATCTTCCAATCCCTGTGCAAGCTTTCCAAGAAGGCCATGGTGCGAGGGCTATCGCGGAATGATCACATTGATCAAGTTTGCGACAGCTGCCTTGCCGGGAAGTAGAGGCGAGCATCCTTCCCCAAGCTACCTGTGCAGAGCACGCCCTCAACATTGTGCATGGCGACGCCTGTGCAGGCCCATCGCACCCATGACACTGACCGGGAACCGTTACTTCCTCCTGCTCATGGATGACATGAGTTGTTACATGTGCCTCAGTTGTCTCGCGAGCAAGGACCGAGCGCTGGCGGTGATCAAGCAATTCCAAGCGATGGTGGACATAGGGTGCAAGTTGAAGGTCCTCCGCACCAGCCACGATGGCGAGTTCACTTAGGTGGAATTCAGTGAATACCGTGCTGAGCGCAGTGTGCAGCGGCAGCTCACGACTACCTATTCTCCACAACAAAACGGAGTCGATGAGCACCGTAATCAGACATTGGTCGCCATGGCTCGAAGCTTGCTAAAGGCAAAAGGCCTCCCCGGAACGTTTTGGGGTGAGGCCGTCTCCACCGCCGTCTTCATCCTCAATCGTGCGCCAACTCGAAGCATCGACGGGAAAGACGACATAAAAGGCCTGGCATGGCGAGTGGCTAGCGGTGCACTTCCTTCACACCTTCGACTGCGTCGCGCATGTCAAGAACGTGAAGCCTCACCTAAAGAAGCTTGACAACCACAACACTCCGATGATCTTCACTAGCTACGAGAGTGGGTCCAAGGCATACCGGGTGTACGACCCCATTAACAAGCACATGCATGTGACGTGCGACGTCGTGTTCAACGTAATGGAAATGGAGCTCGAAGGAGGAGCAGAAGGTGAAC
Source organism: Phragmites australis (assembly GCF_958298935.1). Classification (NCBI taxonomy): domain Eukaryota; kingdom Viridiplantae; phylum Streptophyta; class Magnoliopsida; order Poales; family Poaceae; genus Phragmites; species Phragmites australis. The sequence goes on along the minus strand of NC_084939.1, from coordinate 12,941,216 downwards.
AACGACAGTCCCTTCACAGTGGAGTACATGGTCACCAGGGAGTCAGTGCGCGACACGCGTATGAGCTCCCCTGGACCATGGCCGAATATCTTCGCCGGTGACACCTACGGCTACAACGGATCGAACTCCGGTGGCGATCAAGCACGTCATGCCACCCACGCACAACTCTAGGCTTGATGCAGCTGTTGAAGAAGATGATCCCTAGCACTATCGCACCGCCAACAACATCCTCAGTTCGACCACGCCACGGGGGTACGCATTGCGCCAACTCGACCTCGACGAGCTTCACATGGTGAGCACTGAGGAACCAAGCACCTTCATTAAAGAAGAGCAGAGCGATAACTAGCAGAAGACGACGCAGGAGATGGACTCCATTATTACTGACAATAAGACTTAGAGCCTTGTCGATCTCCCTGCAGGTCACCGCACGATCGGCCTGAAGTGGTTGTACAAAGTGAAGCGCGACGAGCGGAGGCATCATGAAGCATAAGGTGCACCTCGTCGCAAAGGGCTACGTCCAGCGACAAGGGGGTGGACTTTGATGAGGTCTTCGCCCCTGTTACTCGACTAGAGACGATGCAGCTCCTACTCGCCATAGCCGCGCATCAATCCTGAGAGGTTCACCATATGGATGTCAAGTCGGCATTCTTGAATGGTGATCTCTGAGAGGAGGTGTACATCGCACAACCGCATGGCTTCATCTACATAGGCAGCACAAAAAAAAAATCTAGCATGTTCGTGTGTGTTCATCATGCCTTCCTTCTCCACACGATTGATTAAAACCATGCCATTGGCAGTGCGGTGCACGGTTGGTACCATACAGGGAGCGGATCATGTGGTATTCACATCTCTCGCACATTGGCTGCACCAAATGGCAGGAAGTGCCACAGGTACCTACACTGCTACTGTTGCCACCAATTTCCTCAACATTGGGCAATGCTAAAGCATGGATACCATCACAGCCAAATGTCTCCGTGGTTTCACCGTTCTCTCATGCGAGCATGGGCACAACGGCTCCTCAGCAGGGGCTACAAGTATGGCTACAGCCATTGCCACCGTTATTAGTTTCAACATTTGTTATTTCCTTTTGGGTACTTGCTACCTTTTAGGTCCGCTCTTGAATACTTTCTATCTTTAGGCTCTACCACCTCGATGCAAGGAGTTCAATGTTACCACTATCAAGGAAGTGCAAAATTAAAAAGATTTCTTAGTATATTGACTTCTCCCTGCCCCTTTGGTGTGCTGTAGCGTCACGGAACTGTCATGCCACTTGGGTCTGGGGTTATCTAGTCCATGACACAAGCCTATGGTTATTTTGTAATCAAAGAATCACCACACCAGTCACCAATAATAAAGCTTAATGAATACAAAATATGGTGATCACTCCATCCTGAGATTGAATAGGAATCAGAGACAGTCACAGGCAGAACATAATACCTTTCCAAACAAGACTTTCCATACAGTGGTGTGGATGAATGATAAAATCCCCAAAAGTCGTGTCTCTCGTCTATTTCCCTGAAGTAACAATCTAATTATTTTTCCGAACATGACTGCCTTCAAAGGAAAAGGCAAGGAAAAGAAACGCAAAGCACATATATAATAACATGGAGAATAATTCTTCAAATCTGGAGAGCACTTGAAATACTTACAGGTATTATAGAATATGAATATTTCATCTTATAAAGTTCATTAGAAACAAAGAACTGACACAGTGGCACTTTAATTGATACTATTTGATTAGTTCAAAAATATTGATTGCTATGGTTTATACTAATTTAGATTGCATGGGTAATAAGATATGATATATCAGATATTGTACTACAAAGAGTTAGTTTTGTATCCAAACAAAAATATTTTTATAAAAAGAAATAGAACTACATAATGTCATTTGCGAAGATGGAGCAAGGGAAATGTTCCAATTCAGCCTTTTACAATGCTAAACATATGAACCAAGCAAAGAAACTGGTACCAAACCTTCTCTCTGTGACAGAGAAGTTCAAGCACCCTTGCACCGACAGCATAACCAGCATCCTCCAGTCTGTGCATAAAAAAAAAAGAAACAGATGTAGCCAAGATGAATTTATTTAAAGCCTTATACCAACAAAATGAAAGATTTCGATGGGTAAATTTTTCGAATGAATTTATGTGATCTGGGTATAAGATAGTTGCATATGGTAACCAAGAAGGTTGTACCACATATCAATCAACACAAGATTAATACAAGGCACATGATAGTAAATAGTCAATTAACATAGATACAGATTCATAAGACAAAATGACTACCTCCGTTCCAGCTCAGCAATGTTGTCAACTTGTGTCTGGTTGTACTGAACTAACTCTGAGAACAAGAATGCGAATGCGCTCAAACTGACCTACAAAAGACAAAATATTGGCTGAGCATAGAAACAGGCCACGAGAGGAAGCAAAATGCCGAAGTTATAAAATAGAAACCTAAGAAAGACCAAACACATGAGGAAAGCTTATCACAGTCTATGACCTCTCTCATGCAAAATTTGTCAAGAACTGATAAGTGTTTTGCCAAGGAAATAAGCAACCACTCCCTGGCCGCTAATGAGACCATAGCCAGTAACCTCAATGCGGAAAAAGAAGAATGAAAAGGAATTTTTATGCAATAAAGTCTTCTGATGAACTATATTGATCAAATATATACACTGGATGCAATGCAAAGTTACTAGGATATCATGTATCAACATATTTGAACTTGGTGCACTGGGTCAAATAACACTTTTGAGAGCCCTGTATTTTGTCCCTGAAGTATATGATAGTCTTGAGGGCCCTCTAACACGTTCACTTATCCTTCTCTCCATGCTTATTCCTACTGTATCCTCCTCCATGAGTTTGGGGAGTGGACTGAGACCATAATACCAATGGCCAGTGAGTAAGCTGTGAATCGAGTCAGAAAGCTTTGGGTCCATAACAGAAAGATCTGGTTGTCGTGTCTGGCTGGCTTTGAGAGCCTACAACCCCAGCCACCGACAATAAAGGTCCATGGCTGCATCAATGTGATAGTCTGGTAGGCTGGTGGTTTGGTGTTGCAGTTGTTAATGGTATTAGATTTGGAGATACTAGGAGAATTTACTTTCCATCCCTTTTTATTGATCTTAGGTTCACTCTTATGAGCTAGTTAGCCATCCTTTTAGGATTTATATTGTATGCTTACCTTGAATATCCCAATCTTAATATCGTTTTTTAAACTTTACTTATGGGTTAGTGGATATTGTTTTAACCTTTTGGAACAGATGAAACAAAGTAGGTAACATGAGTAACATTTCTTTGCCACTCCAACATAGAATTGACCCTCTCTGATTCACATGTTTTTGTATATATATAAACTAAACGAGCTTTTAGAAAGTAATACATCCCACATCAATAATACACAGTTCTTTTCATCTAGCAAATACATTACTGTAACACAAATTCATGGCACCATTTCCATAGAAGGTTCCATAAATAGCAGTGATGAGTGGCCATTTGTTCAAATTTGGAAAACAACAATTGAAAACATGAGATAATATTTTCTCTCCCAGTGTAAGAGAGTTGCAATCATATTTATTGCTTACAAGGAAAATGACTAGAGTTGAGGTCCAGTTCAATGAACTTCAGAAAAAGAAGTTGGAGTAAAAAAACATTTGAGTTTTTCTACTTAGTACTAGTGTACTCCCTCAAGTCAAAAGGGCGAGCCGTTTTAGGATGCGTGCAGTCAATTTCAACTAAAATTGTCTGTATGAATAATTAGATAGCCATGATGAAAATGATATGAGCAGATTTGCCTCAAAGTTACTTGAATAATATTTTAACTTTAATATTTTATTAGATTTTACAAATTTGGTAAAGTAGAAATTAGGGTTCAAATTTGTGTTTTTGAGACCATGCCACTGTCAAAAAAAAAAAAAACACTTATTTGTGACTAGAGGGAGTAATAGTTATTTGTTTCATGAGAAATTTGTCTGTATATAAAAATGAATTGAGACAAATTCAAGATATTGCTACCAAAAGCTTCCATGTATTTTCAGAAAGGGAATTACCAGCTAATTCTACGTATTATGAAATAAATAATCAACATATTCCATACACATCCTTTCATAATTATGAATTCCAACATTTGAAAATAGTAATCAGGCTAATCGCTAATAAATGGAGTGTGTTTTAACTCTTAAGGTTTTTACTCTAACTCTGAAAGCCATCATCATTATCAAGTCCGAAAAAGATGTTGCTGTCCTAGTCTATCAGTTGAAGGTATTCACCAAAGTTTAAACAGAACTTGCACCAAACGAAAGGTACAACAGTATAGTTAACTTCACATGTTGCGCAAATATGTTTCCCTTTGCTCCGCAATGTTAGGAAATATAAGTTTTACCGCTATGTGCAAAATATCAGCACTTTTCAACTAGTATCATGCATTATCTTGCAACAACTTTCGGGAAACACGGAAAAATAAGGTACACAGGGAGCCAATCGCACAATTTACGGTCTGTGAGTCAATTACCCTGCCAATGCCTGGGTTAAACTGATCAAGAGCTACGACGCATTTCGTCAAACTGATCAAGAGCTACAACTGCTTCAACAACCAGCGACCCTTGCCTACAGCCTACGAGATCTAATCCCTGAGCACAGATCGAGGCCGCTTGTGCGCAGATCTGAAGGGGTTTCGAGACGGGAACGGCGCGTACCTCCTGCCTGCCGCGGCTGAGGGGCTTGTCGAGCACGTTGGTGTACTGCTTCGCCTTCCCCACGCCGATCATCTTGCCCCGCCCTTCTCTGGGGTCTGTCTCTCTTCCACCGTCTTCTTGGGGTTAAGGAATCGGAGGCGAGGAGTCCGGGGGCGAAGGGCGGGTACCTTGGTCGGTGGCGAGAAGAGGATACGCGGCGGCGGACGGAGGAGGCGCGGGGGGAGATGGTGCGGGAGGGGAAGATCGGAGAGAAGAGAAGCGCTGGAGCCGGGTCGGTCGAGACTCGGGAATGTGTCGTGGTGTCAGTGACACGTCGAGGTTTACGCTGGGCAGTAATTCGGAATTTTTATTTTAAATCATTTAAAGTAAAATTTTAAAAATAAACCCCACATACCTTTAAATAAACTAGATAAAAAACTAAAAAAATCAACTTCCCTTAATTCACTTCCCTCACAAAATCATTTCTTTCATAAAGTTTATCTTAAAAAATCACTTTCAACCATAAATTAATTCGAAAACACTTTCTAAAAAGATTAAATTATAAAAAACTCTATCAAATAAACTCCGTATCCCTGCCTCTACATTTCTCTCACATGCTTGCTGAGAAACGGATGAAAATTTATAAGAGCTGAGGGCCTCCTGTTCTTCAATCTTTCCCATCCCCTCTGGATCAGGTGGCATCCTCTCCCTCTCCACTTTCCCTTCTTTTCCTTTCTTAGATCCAAGTGAACTTGGTAGAGGCCTCAGGGCCTGTTTGGTAGTGCTCCTGACTCTAGCTCTTCTATGAAAATAGCTGACCTAGAGCGATTCTCATAACTGAGCCGCACGCTTCAATTGTTTTTCATTTTTTTCAAACTTTCTCCCTATAGAATATGATGTAAACGACATTATTTTTGAATTTTTTTTTTCACAGAAGGTCTTATAATTGTGTCTAGTTTTTTTAAAGATTATTTTTGAATTTTTTTATTTTTTTGAATTTTTTGAATTCAAATTTCGGTTACCGTTCGGTTTCTGAAACAGGACCGGACCGAGAAAATCGGTAACCGCGATTTTTGAGCAGTTACCGACGGTTTTTTAACCCTAGTCACACCCAGTTTTAAGACCAAAACCAGATGTAAACTATATGTATGCCAGGATCAGTTATTCATACATATAGCGACTTCATTAGTGTAACAGACACAATGCTTCTTATTACAACGCTAAGTTATTACAAAATGACCACACACGGGTCTAAAGAAAAGAACACCACAGCGGAAAAAAGGAACGGCGCAGCTCCAAGCCAACAAGCAGCCGACCAAGAGTTCCGCAAGCCTAGAACTCGGCATCATCCTCGGGGAAGTCGTCCTCAGGAAATTCTTCAAAGGTTTCACCTTCTGAAACAGCAAGCGTGAGTATTTCCAATAATCAACAAGTGGGGGAAAACATTTAATTTGATATGGTGACTTGAAACAAGGCTTCCTATTCTCTAGGGTTTCATTTGCATAAAAGCCGATTTTTAGCCCTGAACTATGGAAAACAAATTTTTATTTTAACCGGGAAAAATGTACCAAAGATTTTTTTTTTCTTTAACCTTTGGGAATTCAACCCAATTCCTAAAGATTTTCTTTAACCTCCGGGAATTCAACCCAATTCCCAAACCAAGAGAAACACCCACCCGACTAATCATGTGAGGGTCCATGCTGCTCATAACCGTGAGCACGGCTGAATATTCAGTTTGACACTCTGCAGAGTTTGTGCACTTTACCCACGAGTCGTGATCTTCTCTGTTGCCGGCACCTGATGGTACCTTACACACTTCCGCGGTGTGCGCCAAGAGATCACTATGAGGCTTTTCCAGAGAGTCTCCCAGTATGCACTCGCCCACTGAGGTTTCACTGCCGTACATAAGTGGAGTAACCCCCCACCCCAGAAGCCCCCTCTTGTGTCGGGTAGAATCGGGAAGTAACCCTTCCTTCTCTACACATCCGATTGGCTCATACAACACTGGGAGAACATCTAGTTACTAGGCCAAGCCGTACCATATTGGTCTCATAGTTGCTTTGTTTTTCATGGATGTTCGCTCCACGAACCGGTCCTTAAAATGGTCTGGGTAAGACCTCCAATAACCCCATAAGGGTATATTACCAAATAACCAACCATGCTAGGAAAAGTACCCCTTTCTTGCCCAAAATCCCAATTATCTCTGTTGTTAACTCCCTTAACAACATCAGTTTCCATGATATTCTTCCTATATCAATTTTTAGATCATAACTCAAGATTCATCATCCTACACGCTACATGTTCATCTAAAGCATGGCTAAGTATAAACATGATGATCTTGTATGGATAAAGCACCTATATCTAACACTAGTATTTGCTATACTACCCATTTGTAAAATAGCATGCATATTTGTCAAAGACTCGCTTTTTGTAAAAACTAGGTTTGCAACATGGTCAAGACACTTGCCTTCGTCGAAGTGTTGCACAGGTCCTTCAAAATCTTCCTCTTGAAAGTTGCCGAACTCCTGGACTGAACCGTCTACATGAGCACACAATCTAACATAAGAATAGTACACCAAACATTCCTAAAACTAGATAAAAACCCTATAAACAGATTCTACGCGACACTACGATCGTCTGAGTGTGAAAATCGCCTAAATCGGAGCTACGAACAAAAAGTATTAAGCTTTTGAAGTTATAGGGGCTATTCTGCAAATTTTACTTGAATTTCAGAGAATTACCGAATTGTTTTTATACTGAAAATCTTATTTATAAAACAAATCCAGGGGTTTCTATAAAAGTACAGAGCTTTTATGTGGTTACAGAGAAGTCTAGGGGCTAAAGTGCAAGGTTGCCATTTTCCTGAATTATTATGATTCGGAAATGACTGGATAAAGGCTTCGATGACGTGGTATTGACACATAGGCAGATTGGATGACATGGCAGGCTGATATGGACGATGACATGGCTCTGCGGCTGATTGGGATTATGGAGACGACACATGGAATTATATGATTGGCTGGGCGAAGAGTTATTTTGCTTCTAATCTGGATCGTTCATCTCAGATCCAACGGCCAGGAATCAAAAGGGCTTCGGTCGGCGGTGCAAGCTCGGGCGGCGACCAGCCGACGGTGACGCATGGCGGCGGGGCTCGTCGGAGATGCGCAAAGCTTAAAACGGAGAGGAGGGGCAGGGGGTCCTCACCGAGGCTTCACGGCGGCTGGACACAGCTTGGTGATGGCCAGCGGCGAAGAAGGGCGGCCGGTGGGGTCGTAGCTCGATGGGAGAAGGCTACGGCGGTGGAGAGGTGCCGAGGGGCGGCAGAGAAGCCGTCTCGTTCTCCTGCGAAGCTGAGAAGGCGGTTAGAGAGGCCAGAGACGACACGGCAGTGTGAAAATGGTGGCGGCGGCGCACACTCACCGGCGGTGAAGAAGAAGCCGGCGTCGGGGAAGAATCCGAGTGGAAAAGGAGGGGGAAACGGGTGCAAAATGTGCGGGACGTCGCAAGAGAGATGATGGATGGCTTAAATACGCGAGATAGGGAGAGCATCAGCCGGAATTTGAAGAGAGGCGGCTGGCGGCCATGGCGTTCAATGGTGTCAGTTTCCTTGCTTTGATTGGGCAATAGAGAGAGGTAGAGAAGGGGGAAACAGGCGGAATCACTCAGTGGGGAGTTATGGCATTGAATCCAGTCGATTTTGGAAGGGGAGGGGGCGCGGGGAGGCGCCGATTCGGCGGCGAGCCGGCGGAGGGGATCGGGCGCGCTGGAGGTTGAAGAAGCGGAGCCGGCGGGTTGGCGTGGCTCGGCTCGGGCGGATGGGCGCGGCTCGGCTCGGGTGGGCCTGCTTGGCAGCGGAACAGAGGGCGGGAGGGGGCGGCTCGGGCGGGGCGGCCCACACGGGAGGAAAGGAGAGGCACGGCTCGAGAGAGAGACGGGCCGGCAGGAAAAGAAAGAAAAAGAAAAAGGCCCGGAGGGAGAAAGAAAAGGGGAGAGAGGCGCTTGGGCCGGATTTAAAGGAAGAAACGACCCGAGAAGGTTTTTGTTATTTTGAAGTGTTTTTCTTTTATGCTTTTAAACCAAAAAGGGGTTTCCATTTTATTTTAAACCAATTTTCGCAAAGGGTTTTTAAACGAGCGCCAACTAGCGAAACTTAGCAAATTTCCACACAATAAAAACCTTAATGCATCTATAATGGCATGAATGCATCAAACATTATCCTAGGACAATTTAAATTTAGAAATTAATTTTCCTATTGAACAAAATTGCAACCACCTATTTAATTTCTAGCAAAATTTTAAATTATTGTAAAAATTGAAATTTGGGGTGTTACAAACCTACCCCCCTTAGGATGAATCTCGCCCTCGAGATTCAGGTTGATCTTCAAACAACTGCGGAAATTCTGCCCTCAGACCATCTTCTCGCTCCCAGGTTGCCTCATCTTCTGAGTGATGACTCCATTGAACCTTGCACATTCTAATAGCCTTTCTTCTCGTCGTTCGCTCTGCAGTATCCAGAATCCTGATAGGATATTCTGCATAGGTCAGGTCTTCTTTTGGGTCCACTTCTTCCAGGGACAACTGTTCTTCTGGCATCCTTAAACATTTCTTTAATTGAGATACATGAAATACATCATGCACGTCAGCCAGTGCAGATGGCAGTTCCAGCTGATAGGCTACCTCTCCACGTCTAGCGATTATCCTGAATGGTCCAATGTACCTGGGTGCCAATTTTCCTTTAACCTTGAACCTGCGGAGACCTCTGATAGGTGAGACTTTCAAATACACCATATCCCCCACTTCAAAGGTCAATCCTCTTCGTCGATTATCCGCATAACTCTTTTGTCGAGACTGTGCGGCCTTCAAGTTTTCCCGTATGGCCTGAACCTGTTCTTCTGCTCTTCTAAGAATTTCTGGCCCAAACACTTGGCTTTCTCCAGTTTCGTTCCAATACAGCAGAGTTCTGCACTTTCTACCATACAAAGCTTCATATGGAGACATTTTGAGGCTGGCTTGGTAGCTGTTATTGTAAGAAAACTCTGCATATGGTAAGCTTTTATCCCAACTCTGCTTGTACTTCAAGGTGCAGTCTCTTAACATGTCTTCCAACACTTGGTTGGTCCTCTCTGTCTGTCCATCGGTTTGGGGGTGATATGCGGAACTAAAGTTCAGTTTAGTGTCCAAAGATTCGTGTAGTTTCTGCCAGAAGCGAGAGGTAAATTGGGTACCTCTGTCCGACATAATCTTTTTGGATACCCCATGTAGACACATAATCCTTGACATATTTCGCACTTGAATATGTTGTCTTGACTGGGATAAAATGCGCAACTTTCGTTAAGCGATCCACCACTACCCAGATAGAATCGTAGCCTGCTTGAGTGCGGGGTAACCCGACGAAGAAATCCATACCAATTTCTTCCCACTTCCACTCTGGAACTTTCAAGGGTTGCAATAATCCTGTTGGCCTTTGATGTTCTGCCTTTACTCTCTGACAGGTGTCGCATAAAACCACATATTCTGCAATATCTCTCTTCATACCATACCACCAATAATACTCTTTCAGATCCTAATACATCTTAGTGCTCCCGGGGTGAATGGAATGCGCAGAATCGTGTGCTTCTCGCAAAATCAAATCCTTCAAAACTTTCTGGTTGGGTACACAAATCCTTTTCCCAAACCACACTGTTCCTTGATTATCTTTCGAGAATCCCGGTGCCTTATTTGTTTTTATGAGTTCTTTGATCTCCTTTATTTTCTCATCTTCCCATTGTCCTTTTCGGATGTTTTGTTCCAATTGTGACTTCATTTCTATTACTGTTGCATCCATGTTGGCAATAAAACCTAAATTTATTCTCTCAAACTCCTTGCATAATTCCGGCTGACTTCCTCGCAATATAGTCATATTGCAATATCCTTTCCTACTCAGGGCATCTGCCACAACATTTGCTTTCCCAGGGTGGTAATGTATCCCCACATCGTAATCCTTGATTAGTTCCAACCATCTACGTTGCCGCAGATTAAGATCTGGTTGGGTAAAAATATATTTTAGGCTTTTATGATCCGTATATATTTCACATGGGCTGCCAATGAGGTAGTGCCTCCAAATCTTTAGGGCGTGAACCACAGCAGCTAATTCCAAATCGTGGGTCGGATAATTTTCCTCATGTTTTCTTAACTGCCTAGATGCATATGCTACCACATGACCTTCCTGCATAAGCACACATCCTAACTCTTGTCGAGACGCGTCACAATACACAGAGAACGACGTCTGGGTGTCTGACATGATAAGAACTGGCGCGGTGGTCAACTTTTTCTTCAATTCGTTGAAACTGGCTTCTCGAGCAGCTGTCCATTTGAATTCTGCTCCTTTTCCTAGTAGTTCTGTCATTGGTTTCGCTATCTTGGAAAAACCTTCTATAAATCGGCAGTAATACCCTGCTAAACCCAAGAAACTGCGGATCTCCGAAACATTCTGCAGGGTTTTCCAGTTTAGTACATCCCTTACTTTGGACGGATCTACGGACACACCTCCTGATGAAATAATATGACCAAGGAAGGGTACTTCTGTCAACCAGAACTCACACTTACTCAATTTGGCATAAAGCTGGTTCTCTCTGAGTTTCTGTAATACCATCCTTAAGTGTTCCTTGTGCTCTTCCTTGTCCTTGGAGAAGACCAGGATATCATCAATAAACATTACGATAAACTTGTCCAGAAACTCCATGAAGACCTTATTCATTAGGTACATGAAGTATGCTGGCACATTTGTCAAGCCAAAAGACATTACCGTGAACTCATAAAGGCCATATCGGGTGACGAACGCGGTCTTTGGAATATCCGAAGCACGAATCTTCAACTGGTGGTATCCGGACCGAAGATCAATCTTGGAGAAAATACACGCTCCTTTCAACTGATCAAACAGACCATCAATGTGAGGCAGTGGGTATTTGTTCTTGATAGTTACTTCATTGAGAGCCCGATAGTCTATGCACATCCTTTGCGTTCCATCTTTCTTGGGTACAAAGATGACTGGAGCTCCCCAGGGTGAAGAACTAGGGCGGATAAACCCTTTGTCTAACAGCTCTTGGATTTGCTCCTTGAGCTCTGTCAGCTAATTGGCATCCATTCTATATGGTCTCTTATATATAGGTGCAGTTCCTGGCACTAATTCAATCACAAATTCTATTTCATGATCTGGCGGCATACCTGGAAGATCATCGGGGAAAACGTCCGGGAACTCGTTCACCACATTGATCTCTTCTATAGGAATACCCTTCATTTGATTTAGTGAGCTTTCCTCTGTCGAGGGTATAGCTGCAACAAACTCGACCTGCGTGCCTTCTTGTTTAGTCAGTTGAACTGCTCTTCTGGCGCAGTCTATGATTCCCTTATATTTCGCCAGCCAGTCCATATCAAAATGACATCAATTCTATTGGATTCCAGAACTACAAGGTTGGCTAAGAAATCTACCCCCCTTATATAAAGGCTTAACTTTGAGCATATATACTTTGCCCTCATCTCTCCTCCAGGAGAGCTAATAATCATTTGCTGCTTCATATGTACAATTGGCAGATTATACTTTGCAACATATCTTGTAGTGATGAATGAATGCGATGCTCCTGAATCAAATAAAACTGATGCTTGGTTTGAGTTGATAAGGAACATACCAAGCACCACATCTTGCGCCTCTTGGACTTCTTCAGCAGTGACATGGTTGATTCGCCCACGCGCGTAATTCTGTTGAGCCCGGTTGGTTGGAGCTGGTGCCGGGTTCCTATTGCGGCCCGGAGCTTGATGTTGTCCTTGCTTTGGAGCATTCCCATTGCCATACTGCACGGGAGAGTTGTTGGGTTTCTTCCTTGGGCATTTATTGGCATAGTGACCTACTTCACCACAGACGAATCATGCCTTTCCGGTGGAAGGTGCCTGATCACCAAACTTCTGTTGAGGCATCGGGGGTTGGGTCTGACGAGGGGCTTGGAAGTTTGAGCGCTGAGCTTGCATCTGTAGCTTGTTCTGGTTCTGGTGCTGGTTCTGTTGGTGGAACATGGGTCCTTGTTGAGGTGGTTTATAGCGGGGTCGGGAGTGACTGCTTGAGCCTTGACCTTGAGAAGACATCTTTATCTTATGATCCATCTGGTGGCGTTTGTGTTCCACCACCAGGGCTTTATTTACCATAGCCTGGAAGCTTGCGAAATCTTGGGGAAGCAATGCATATTGGATACCATCATTCAGGCCCTCTAGAAAGTGCTCCTGCTTTTTCTCATTTGTATCGACATCCTCGGGGGCATATCTTGATAGTTGTGTGAACTTTGCCACATACTCACTTACAGACATAGCTCCCTGCTTAAGCTCATGCAATTCCTTCTTTTTGAGTTTCATTGCCCCAGCTGGTATATGGTGAGTGCGGAAACTGGTCTGAAACTCTGCCCATGTAATGGTTTGTGCGTCTTCATGGGCATTGACGTATGCGTCCCACCAATCTGCCGCGGGCCCAGAAAGCTGATGTGAAGCAAACGAGACCTTTTCCTTGTCGTTGCACTGAGCTATCTGGAGTTTCTTCTCCGTGGCTTTCAACCAGTCGTCAGCATCCTTTGGTTCCACAGCCTGTGAGAACACTGGGGGTTTGGTCCTCATAAACTCTCCCAACTTATTCTGCGGTGGAGGAGGAGGGGCTTGCATGTGCACGGGAGCCTGCTGCATATTTGCCATAGTTTGAGCTAGTCCCTGAAGGATTTGCGTTTGCATGGCCATCATTTGCTCCATGTTGAATTGAGGTGGTGGAGGAGGAGGAGGCAGTTGCTGGTTGTTGTTGACTTCGTTGTTGTCGGCGCGGGGGTTTCTCCTGGTGTTCACCATCTGCTGGTTGCCAAGGTATGAGCGGGGAATGGAGGAAAAAGCAAAGATGATAAGATATGACTGAGACAGGAAGAACAAGAGCAAAAAGACTCCCAACTATTTATTATATTATAAGATAACTGATGCAACGCGGAGAAAGAGCATCCACCTTACATCGACAATCACGCAAAGATCCAACTCATAACATGATCACAAAACAAACACGACGACACCAGGACTAGACAACACAAACGATCTAGACGACTTATTAAACTGGCTTCAGGTAATCTCCTAAGCATGCGACCCGACAGATGGTTTGGCAGTTGACTGGTCGTCGTCCTTTGAAGACTCCTCACTAGAAGGATCATTGTGGCGCGGCCTCTTGGGAGAGGGCGAGTGAACGGACTGGTCCTCTGAGTCGGAAGAGCTGGACATCCCATTGAGGCTCTTCTGCAGCTCCCTGATCTGTGCTTCGGCATCACGAAGGCACTTGCGGGTGTCCTAAAGCTCGTCCAAAGCTTCATCCAAATCCTCGTGCAGTGTGGTGGCCAGCAGCACCTGCTCTCGAGCCACACCGTTGTGCTCGTGGGTGGTTGCCTTCACCTTGATGTCCCGGCTTCCACGCTCTCGACGAGGGAAGTAGTCGTAGGAGGTCCCCCTCAGAGTACTCCTGTGGCGCTCACAGACACGAGCCAGTGCCTGCCTCGCCGCGTCTTGGATCCTTGCTTCGAAGCTTGCTCGGACGGCCATTGCTTTGTGGATGCCCACGATATCATAATTGTTGTCACCTTCTGGAGAGCCGTAGATGCACACCTCCATTGTCCACTCCTCACGTCCTGGACGAATCTGGCGAAGACCGCGGTAGACAGGCGCCTTGGTGTACCCTAGACGCTGCAGCATTTCCACCAGTATCATTGGTGCCTTCCCTGCTTCGAATCCCTTGGAATGGTACAGCTTCTTGCTTCCGTTCTTAGGAATGGTGACTCCACGGCTGGGTCAAGCAGAGGCGTTGGGTGCAAAGGTGGCCGGGGCACGGGGAGGAACATAGCCGCAGGTGGTCTTGCGGGCAGTCTTCTTGATGCGGGCCATCTACAGTTTGGAAACAAGAGAGACTCAGTAAAACATTTTTATTAAAGAAGTGAAATGAAGCTCAAGGGTAAATGAGGATTTTGCAAATATAGTTTTTATAAATTAATCCTTATTACGCGACCATTTCTAGCTAGGCTTGCGACCTACGGTCAACACGGCTCTGATACTACTTCTGTCACACCCGGTTTTAAGACCAAAACCAGATGTAAACTATATGTATGCCAGGATCAGTTATTCATACATATAGCGACTTCATTAGTGTAACAGACACAGTGCTTCTTATTACAATGCTAAGTTATTACAAAATGATCACACACGGGTCTAAAGAAAAGAACACCACAGCGGAAAAAAGGAACGGCGCAGCTCCAAGCCAACAGGCAGCCGACCGAGAGTTCCGCAAGCCTAGAACTCGGCATCATCCTCGGGGAAGTCATTCGCAGGAAATTCTTCAAAGGTTTCACCTTCTGAAACAGCAAGCGTGAGTATTTCCAATACTCAACAAGTGGGGGAAAACATTTAATTTGATATGGTGGCTTGAAACAAGGCTTCCTATTCTCTAGGGTTTCATTTGCATAAAAGCTGATTTTTAGCCCTGAACTATGGAAAACAAATTTTTATTTTAACCGGGAAAAATGTACCAAATATTTTTTTTTCTTTAACCTTTGGGAATTCAACCCAATTCCCAAAGATTTTCTTTAACCTCCGGGAATTCAACCCAATTCCCAAACCAAGAGAAACACCCACTCGACTAATCATGTGAGGGTCCATGCTGCTCTTAACCGTGAGCACGACTGAAGATTCAGTTTGACACTCTGCAGAGTTTGTGCACTTTACCCACGAGTTGTGATCTTCTCTATTGCCGGCACCTGATGGTACCTTACACACTTCCGCGGTGTGCGCCAAGAGATCACTACGAGACTTTTCCAGAGAGTCTCCCAGTACGCACTCGCCCACTGAGGTTTCACTGCCGTACATAAGTGGAGTAACCCCCCACCCCAGAAGCCTCCTCTTGTGCCGGGTAGAATCGGGAAGTAACCGTTCCTTCTCTACACATCCGATTGGCTCATACAACACTGGGAGAACATCTAGTTACTAGGCCAAGCCGTACCATATTGGTCTCGTGGTTGCTTTGTTTTTCATGGATGTTCGCTCCACGAACTGGTCCTTAAAATGGTCTGGGTAAGACCTCCAATAACCCCATAAGGGTATATTACCAAACAACCAACCATGCTAGGAAAAGTACCCCTTTCTTGCCCAAAACCCCAATTATCTCTGTTGTTAACTCCCTTAACAACATCAGTTTCCATGATATTCTTCCTATATCAATTTTTAGATCATAACTCAAGATTCATCATCCTACACGCTACATGTTCATCTAAAGCATGGCTAAGCATAAACATGATGATCTTGTATGGATAAAGCACCTATATCTAACACTAGTATTTGCTATACTACCCATTTGTAAAACAGCATGCATATTTGTCAAAGACTCGCTTTTTGTAAAAACTAGGTTTGCAACATGGTCAAGACACTTGCCTTCGTCAAAGTGTTGCACAGGTCCTTCAAAATCTTCCTCTTGAAAGTTGCCGAACTCCTGGACTGAACCGTCTACACGAGCACACAATCTAACATAAGAATAGTACACCAAACATTCCTAAAACTAGATAAAAACCCTATAAACAGATTCTACACGACACTACGATCGTCTGAGCGTGAAAAACGCCTAAATCGGAGCGACGAAGAAAAAGTATTGTGCTTTTGATGTTATAGGGGCTATTCTGCAAATTTTACTTGAATTTCAGAGAAATACCGAATTGTTTTTATACTCTTAGTTAGTTTTGTTGTGTGTTTTTTTGGTTGTTTCGAGAGCAGACGAGGAGCAATTTGAGAATCTCCAGGACCAAGTATTTGAAGAGTCTGAGCAGCAAGTTAGAAGAGGCAAGTGTCCTTGAACATTTTAATCCTAGTTTTAAAATACATTCTTTACTTCAAATATGCATGCTGTTAATTCTGAATCCTATGTACTTATAGTATCCTGTTCCATATAATTCCTTATCGCCTAGTTGTTAGCAATGGATATGATAGGTAGTTATGCTTAGCTTTGCACATGGGGATGGAAGGGTTAATGGTTAAACATGACTAATGAACTATGCAACTACGAGTTGAGAATACTAATGATGGTATAGGAACATGGAACCTTAGGCCTTGAGCAAAGTAGTGTTGTTGATGTTAATGGTTATGTTGTTGGTTTAGTATTTGCTCAAGCAACCTAAGTAAGGACCGGTTCGTGGAGCGACAACCCAAGAAAATACGTACCAACCATGAGACCTGGTATGGGACAGACCTGGCCTATTAATTAGTGGATTCCAATTCTGTGCGTGCCAAACGGAAGAGTGGTTGTGTGGGGACGGCAAATGCCAGAACCATTTGGTTAGTGGTATGGGATGGGTAGTGGAAGGGAAGGGTGGAAACTTTCTGGATACTACAAGGCGCAAAAGGGGGCTTCTGGGTGGTGTGAATGCCACTTTGATGGTGGTGAAACCTAGCGCGTATGCACATACTAGATGAAACTTTGTAACGGCTTTGTAGTGACTTTCCGGGCGACACTCTACTAGCCTGTGTAAGTGTTTTGTGGACACAGCAACAAGGAAATTCACAACTCGTGGGGAAAGCTGGACAGTCTCTACAGAGTGTAAAATCTGATATATCAGTCATGCTCACGGATATGAGAGACTTAGATCCTCACATGATTAGTTGGCTGGATTTGGTTTGGTTTGGTTGGTTTGGGAGCCTGATGTGGGATTCAGGTGGTTGGGACACATGTGGAAATGTTTCTAGGAGTTGGAAGTCTACAGATGATTCACCTAGTCAAATATGATGCTTTTATAAGTCTTCGTTAGCATAGTTGGCTTTTATGCAAATTTAAACTGTTACAGCTTGTTTCTTTGTTTAAGCTTGCATGGCATTTTATTTTTCCATACTTGTGGAATACGAGTTGTACTCATACTTGTTGTTTCCTTTCAAATATCCTCCAAGCGCTGCTCAGACATTGAAGGAGAACCCGACTTCTTCGTTGATGAATATGGAGATTGCTAGGCTGGTGTTTTTCCCGGTCAATTGCGTGTGGAAGTTGGAGCTTCGCGGTGTTTAGTTTGTGTGATTTTGTTTAAGACTTTGAGTTCTTTCTATTTCTATTCAAGTTAAATGTTGTAATAATGATATTGCGTGTGATACACTGATGAAGTCGCTGCATGTATGAAACTTGATCCTGGCATATATGTGATTTACATCTGGTTTTGTCCATTTCTAAAACCGGGTGTGCCAGATGTGGTATCAGAGCCGTGTTGACCATAGGACGCGAGCCTAGTTAGATTGGTCGAGTCTTAAGGAATATATTTTTTAAGAAAACTAAATTTTAAAACTTTCCCTTGGCTTTTCTGTGCTTTCTTTGGCTTATTCTACTTAAACCCTATTACTGACTCTCCCTGTTATTTTCAAAATGTTGTAGATGGCCCGGACCCTTAAGACTGCATGCAAGAGTACTAATGGTTGCCTCCCTGCTCGACCGTTGACCCCGACTCATGCCATGGCCTTTGCAAGACAGCAGCCGCCCTGAGTTTAGCGTTGGAGCCGTGTCTACCACTCTGATGGACGCCACGCCAGATGGTTCCCCGCCAAGCTTTGGGAGATACTTCACAGTCTGGGATCCGAGAAGGCACCAGAGTACGCAGGTGTGAAGACTGAGTACACCGATGCCCCTCCTGAGTGGAAAGTTGAAGTGATGATCTTCGATTCGCTACCAGAGCGTGGAGCCTACGAAGTGACGAGCATCCATTACGCCATCTCACCTAGAGCTACCTTCGAGGCTGGAATTCATGACGCTGCATGCCAAGCCCTTCTGGTCCTCTGCCACCACCACAGCGACGACCTAATCTTCACTCAGATCAACCATTACCCTCAGCGCATCAGTGGCTTCACCGATATCACCGCTATACCCGTCATCACAAAAGGTACTACCAGGATGGGAGAGCAAACCGCCTTGGCTTTGGAGCTGAGTCAGGAGTTGGATCGTACCGCCGAGGAGCTGTAGTATGTCAGAGGCAAGCTAGCTCAAGCGCAGAGTGAGCTACGCAACAAGAAGCATCACCACCCGGACTGCTGTGAATCTTCTTCATCTGACTCTAAGTCTGAGGAAGAGACTCCGCGTTCCCCGCACCATCTTCAGGCTCGTTGTCGTCCAGCTCCAGCACCCATGTAGAAATGTTTCTAGGAGTTGGAAGTCTACAGATGATTCACCTAGTCAAATAGGATGCTTTTATAATTCTTCGTTAGCATAGTTGGTTTTTATGAAAATTTAAACTTTTACAGCTTGTTCCTTTGTTTAAGCTTGCATGGCATTTTATTTTCCCACACTTACGGAGTATGAGTTGTACTCATGCTTGCTGTTTCCTTCCAAATGTCCTCCAAGCGCTGCTCAGACATTGAAGGAGAACTAGACTTCTTCGTCAATGAAGATGAAGATTGCTAGTTGGCGTTTTACCCGGTCAATTGCCTGTGGAAGTTGGAGCTTCACGGTGTTTAGTTTGTGTGCTTTTGTTTAAGACTTTGAGATCTTTCTATTTCTATTCAAGTTAAACATTGTAATAGTGACTCTGCGTGTGATACACTGATGAAGTCACTGCATGTATGAAACTTGATCCTGTCATACATGTGGTTTATATCTAGTTTTATCCCTTTCTAAAACCGAGTGTGACATAGAGGTCACTAGCAACCAATTTTAATTGGTTTGATCCAAAAATCCTTAGCCAATATTTAATTAAAATTCTCCAAATAAGTCAACTTTTATAAATTCTAGTAATTTTTAATGCCTCAAATAAATACTCAAAAATCTTGAAGAAATCACTACTATTATTCTTATGTGATGTACTAATTTATAAAAATGTTTTCAACCCTAAGTTATTTAGTGAAAAAGTGAGTTCTGTAATGCTCCATTTATACACATTTTTATCATTTCATATGATATTCTCTTTTTAATTCAATTTGAATAAAAAAATTCAACATGCACAAAACATTGGTTCTTAGATTAATATTAAGACTTTGTAATGCTTCATTTATATGTGTTTTTATCATTTCATGTGATACTCTCTTAATTCAATTTGAATAGAAAAAATTCAAACATGCACAAAACATTGATTCTCAGATTAATTCAAACATGCTCTATTTAATCTGTTGCTGGCACCAAGCTGAAAATATCGGATAACCTCTCATATTAATATTAAGCCTCTTCTTACTGTTCTTTGTGCTTCATTTATTCCTTGTTTCTTTCCTCTTGCTTTGAGAGATGGTATCCCTATCTGCATGCTCCATATCTAGTTGTTTAAATTTTGGATATATTATTTACCATATTTAATTGATAAATATTAAAACTTGTCGTATCACTGCCTGCTTTCAAAAGATAAATGTAAATATATATATTCACCATTCCTGGGTTCTATGCTTCTTAAGTGTCTGACTTTATTATCTTAGTAGTAGTTATTAAACTGTCATGCATCATATGAGAAAAATATTAGTTAATTTTTGATTTTTTTGGTTTCTATGTATGAATGTGAACGTATGCCTTTAATTTTATTCAAATTGAATTAAAAAGAGAATATCACATGAAATGATAAAAATGGATATAAATGGAGTATTACAAAAGAACTCATTTTTTTACCAAATAACCTAGGGTTGGAGACATTTTTATAAATTAGTACATCATATGAGAAGAATATTAGTGATTTTTGAGAATTTATTTGAGTCATTAAAATTGCTAGAATTTATAAAAGTTAGATTATTTGGAGAATTTTAATTAAATATTGGCTTAGGCTTTTTAATCAAACCAATTAAAACGGGTTGCTAGTGATATCTAATTTGCTCATGAAAATATTTAGAATTTTTGGACTATTTTTTACTCCCAAATAAAATCATGATTTAAATAAAAAACTTGAACTTTCATGCGCCTTCTAGCTTCCTAGATTCTCTTCGTAGCTTCCTTCTCGGGAGCGCGACACATGACAGAGGGTGTATTCTATACCTGAGGTGCTGAATATGGTACCGTGCACTATATTCAACACCTCATGTGCCAAATACAGCTATTTTCGTCACCTCATGTGCCGAATACAGTGCAACAATGTCATATTTGGCACCTGAGGTACTGAAATCACGTTTTTGGTAAATGAGATGTTAAGTACACATATTAAATTTGTAAATACAGTAACATGCTATCTATGTTTGCAATAGATGGTGTGTATGTTGTTTATTTTTGAATTTTGGCCAATAGAGCACCTAATTTGATTAACAAATTCTTTATTCTTACACATACAGTATACCCTACGTGATGAATCATGATAGACTGAGATACATGACGTCACGTACCTTCCCCTAACTTTAATATCATTATGACTTTGTCACTGATGTGTGAGCCTGACCCCATGTATTAGTGACGAGCGATGAAATCAGAGGATCCACATCCCCCAGAAGCGAGAGCAGCGCCTAGTGCTTGGCGGGGCAGCGGCTGACAGATCTGATCATTGCTTGACGGAGACGATACAACTTGCAGTGGCTGCCGACATCCTAGAAGTCGAAGATGAACATATGAGACTACACGAGTACGAGAGGGAAGAGGTACGAGCCAACGAGTACTAATTGGTGAGATATTTTTATTCTTATATTTTTTAAATCTAAAAATTGTAAATATATGAGTTCATTTTTAAATTTTGTAAATCTATACTCATGTCGTGACAAGAGGTGCCATCAGTCTCAGACTGGGCGATGAGACCACAGTGGTATCCACGTCAAATGCCACCCACATGTCGCACATCTAAATGGTGACAATGGCTACGGCACCATGTAGGGCCCATAGAAAAGCTGTTATCCATATAAAGGGTGACAACTTTTTCTATTTAAGAGGCATACTGGTTCTCTCATTGAGCCTAATGCTCATTTGTACCTCCAGCAAACTAATTGAGAGTGAGGGGAGAGGAGAGGGCAGGGGAGGGCGAGGAGAGCGACGAAGCTCTAGTGGAGTCCATCTATGGTGAAGGTAAATATTGTAATCTTAGTATTTTTTACAAATCAGTTAGGTTAGCCATCATATTTAGTTTTGAACATAGGTTAGACATAAGATATAGGATTTAGTGATATTAGACATCCATTTTTAGGGATAGTTGTAATGGTTAGATGTATGCATTTTAGGGATATTGTACTATTATTAGATATATGTTTTAAGAGCAACGTAGAGTAACTATTAGACCTGGCGTTTTAGAGTAATATTAGTTGTTTGTTTTATTATGTTCTGTTGTTATAGATTCACACATATGTGTTGTAAGTCAAAATAATAGTATTGTTTTTTGTGGATGTGAGCATGTATGTCAGATAATTGCCATTTCAAGATTTTTTATGGGGAAGGGGTTTATGTTCCGCAAGTGGTAGATGTTTGACTCAATGGACAAGAGTATAGCTAGACCAATGAAAAAGACTTTTGTGGCATTGTACGACCTGTTAATGCGGGGTTTTAGAATAGGTCCTGAGCACAAGTGCTGACCGTTAGCATTGTAGTGGACCATTGAAGTGAATGTGTTTGCTAGGATATGTTCCAGCTAATTGAAACCTTGATTTAGAGTAGGTACCTAGAGCAGGCAATGGAAAGAGGTTGGCCACCTATGTTGCTTATTCAATGGAGGTACAGGGAGGGAGTTGAGAAGTTGTAGGGTCTCCATATTTGGGTGCTATGGAGGAGGGTGACGAAATGGTGGTACACGAGGTGAAAGAACCGAATGTTGGGCAGTCCTCGGTCGATCCGATGAAACCAAATGGCGAGGTGGACGATGAAGAACCCATCTCTAGTTTAATTGAACAGATGGAGCAGGAGGATCGAGAGGACGAGGAAGCTCCTGAAGATGACATCTCGAATGATTAGGACGATGTTCCTATCTCTAAGGATTGAAACAATCCAAAATTTGCAAACCTAGTAGTGAATGAAGGTTATCATGTGCTGTGGGAGTACAATCAGAATGAGTTGTGCCAGGGGCTAGGTACCCTAGCATCCATGGTATCAAGGATGTTGTGGTTCAATGGGCAACATCTATTTGGAAGCAGTACACTGCTGTGAAGTTTAGCGGGAAGGAGTATGATGTGAAATGTATGAGAGGGTTGCCTGTGGTGGGTGCACGCATGTAAGGGAAAGTGGGCTGAATACTAGAAAGTCTCAATAATGGTGGATCACACTTGTCAGTTGGATGAACTGAAGAAGCACCACATAAAGCTATCATCAAATTTTGTTGTCAATGTCATATACACTTAGATTGTAAATAACCTGACCTTTGAACCTGTTAGAGCAAGAGGACATCTTTCCCCAGCAAGTACGACGAGAGTTTCTTCTAAGGAGGAGACTCAAGCTTGGAGACAAAGTTTGAGAAAAAGGAACACCACAAATGTATTGATAGTAGAAAAAATGGATCGGTCTAGAGGGAGTATCACAGTGTGACTTTGTGTTTGTGCACCTCTATGTCCTGTGTGTTGCCCTCTCCTCTCCCAGACGATCATGGCCTCCTATTTGTAGGGTTGTACGTAGCTTAGCATACAAATTATCACTATGTGTAAAATATCCAGGACCCGGTCGAGTTATATGGCCTTATCCTGGATAACTACTTTTTATCCTACATAGAAGATAAATATCTACCATGGTAATTATTTTGGTGCATGCACCCTGAGAGGTGAGCCGGTCACCAATTGCGGCCCGGCGCCGCGCTGCCAGGGGTGTCACGATAACCTCCATTGTATTGGGTGTCAGGATAGTGTCTACTAGCCTAGGTACTTAATGCCAGTCACTTCCTTGCATGCAAAGGATGACCAGCACTCTCCTTCTAGCAGATCTTTCTTGAGGCTTGATGACTCACCCTATAGCCTTTGGGAAGCCTGTCCAAGCCCCGGAGACGAGGGCTCCAGGGGGGCATGGCTCCGGGAGGTGGAGGCTTCGGGAGGCATGGCTCCGGGAGATGGAGGCTTCGGGAGGTATAGCTCTGGGAGATGGAGGCTTCGAGAGGCATGACTCCGGGAGATAGAGGCTTTGGGAGATATGGCTCCGGAATTCGGAAGCCCGGAAGTCTAAAACGGCCTTTGGGAGGCATGGGTCCATGGGCATGGGCTAGCTGAGCCAAGGGGCCGTCGAGGGTCCTTAACAATGACCCCCAACAGTAGCCCCTCATGAGGGCGACCAGCGGAGTGGTCGGGCCCGTAGTTCTTTTGAAGTAGGGCCTTCGGTGGTCCCTGGCTTTGCTGTTTGATGGCTGATGGTCCCTAGTATCGCTTGGCTTGCCTTGGAAGATTTGATCCACTAGATCTGAATTGTCCGTTCAATGATGTTGGTAACAAGGGGAATTGAATGCGCCATGTGAAAAAAGCATGATCACACCTTGTCAGGGGGACATGTGACACATGGCGTCTTGTGGTTGGGCGGTCATGGGGGGATGTTCTGCTCCCCCATGATCATGGCCTGGCAGGCGAAGGGATAAGGCATGCACCCATTTTTCTAGGGGAGGTAATCTCTCCCTTATCTTTACAAGGAGAGGGATTACCTTGAGTGGCCTTCTCGCTTGTGCCTCGTTCTCGTCTGCCCTTTGCCTCCAGTTGTTCTTGCTTTGTGCGTGCGTCCATTGATTGTTACTATTCTTTCTTTCTTACCGTCCAGCGCCTTTGGCTATCCTCCTGCGATCCATATGGCTAGCTCGAGTGCCCTGGGTGGAGCTAGAACTCTGGCGACGAGTGAAACCGCTAGTGTGGCCGCGGCGGGGGGCCCTCTAGTGGCACCGGTTCCTCCATTATTGATGGGGCCGCAGCTAGGGGTGGAGCTTTGTCGCACCAGCAGAAGTAATCCCCAGCAGACCACCGTGCTGGGGGTGTCTACCATTGATGACGCAGAGCTTGAGCGGATTGTTAGGGAGGGGGAAGATTTCATCTAGAGTCGTCGCTTGATCTCCATTGGACGAGGAGGTCCTAGAGCCTCTAGCCCACGAAGTCATGGTGTTCGAGGCTTTCTTCGAAGCGGGCTTGAGCTTTCAGTCAGTGCTGCTGCTTGAGGAGGTGCTCTGCCACTACTATGTGGAGCTTTCGTAGCTCCATGACAACACCATCGCCTGCCTAACCACCTTCGAGTGGGCCATGCAGGTGGAGGGGTTTGAAGGGAGATCGGATTTCTTCGTGGCCCTCCACTTTGCCAGCTGCCAGTCGAAGATGATCAAGGGTGATGGGATGAAGAGGCCCCTCAGCTTTGGCAGTGTTAACTTCTAGATATGGCTGCAGTACCACGATGCCTTCCTGGTGAAGGCTATTAACGATCAATGGTATACCAGCTGGTTGCAGCGATGGTTTTACTACAACGTCGACCTCGTATCCCCCCTTCGCTCCACAAACTGGGATATCACGTATGTCCTAGAGCCAAAGATGGGGATCACGGACGAATAGTTTGCTTTGTGGCTGGCCCTTCTCCGGAGGGTGGCTAAAAAGATGAGCATGCGTGACCTCATGGAAGAGTTCACCATGTTGCGCATTCGGCCCCTTCAGATGGGCTGGGACTGCACCTTCGAGCAAGGTGTGGAAGAGTGGCCGAAGGTGTAGTCAGGTCCCCCCATCAGCTCTGGCGAGTCCTCTTTGTTATCTGGTTTTTGATCTGCAGATGTGAGCCACCTTTTTCTTTCAGAGAGCTACCTTCCGCTGGAGCGTGCGGTGGAGATCACGGAGGTGATCTTGGGCCCACCTACTCAAACGGAGCGGGAGCGGCGGGTGGCTCTAACACAGCTTGTCTGCTTTCACCTTGGAGTGGGAGCTCCAGTGTGGCGGGATCCACTGGAGTCTAAGTCCGTTGGGAAATGAGCGCGCGTCGCTCCTGCGATCCGCGCGAAGCCACTTCAAGCACGGCGGCCTTGTGTCTCCGAAGGTTCGCATACCGACTTGACGGCTGAGTCGTCCGAGGTGCTGCTGGTCCGTAGGAAGTGTTAGAGGCAGGTCGGGAGTGTGGGAGACCCGTTCGGAGGTGAGGGTCAGCTCAGTAGTGGTAACCAGGGGAAGGGCCTGGCCTCTTCGGATATTGCCGGCCACGACCAGAGCCAAAGAGGAGGCATGGCCAACGTGGAATATGATTTTGGGTTTGCCGGTTTGGATGTCGATGATGTTACGGGCCCTTCTATGAGAGGGTTTGAGGGACTTGGTGAGGCGTCATTGCTTGGTTAGCTATATCCTGTTTTGGTAATGCACCGGGATCTTGATTCGTGTTTCTTGGTGTTTTGCAGTGATCACCGAGGTGGATGCATCTTTGACTCCTCCCCTAGAGGCTTCGGAGCCTCGATAGGGGTTGAGAACTCCTCTGGAGGTGTCCCTGAAGGCCGCCTCGGGTGACGCGGCCTCGTCTCCGCGGAGCCCCGAGCTGGCTGGTGAGTTGGCCTTGGTGGCCGGTGCTGGGGACACTGTGCCCTCCGACGGGGCTCCCTTCGCGATGGCCGAGGGGGGCCCTAGTCTTGGGGTTTTGACTCTGGACGACTTCGCATTACACCTGGAGGTGTCAAGGTCCTTCGTCGCTGCCTCCTCTCTTTTCTGGAGTGGAGAGGTCGAGCGATCGTTGGCTCAACGTCCTTTGGAGGAAGTGATGGCGCGTCTGGTAGCGGCGGCCCTGCAGGTCAGTAGTTTAGTCGCGATTTTTGCCAGGTCCGATGTCTTGTTCTGAGTAGCTCATTTTGTCCTTTTTCATTTTCTGCTGTGTCTCGTAGCAAGTAATTTTGATGAGAGCATTGCGAGAAGGGGGCGTTAGGCCTTTGCCGCAGCCTATGACATGGTTGAAGGCCTTCGTCAGGCCTTGGAGGAGGCCCAGAAGCAGATGGAGTCTTCAGAGGGTCGTCTTCAGGAGGAGACAGCGCTCCGTGAGCGTGAGGAGGGTCTTCGGTGGGAGGAGGTTTTGAAGCGGGAACACGCGGAGGTTGAGCTGTGGAAGGCTACCGAAGACCTCCAGGAGGCGAGGGAGTTCACTGACGCGGCCAACGTAGCCCTTGTGTCGGCTAAAGGTGATGTTGAGACCCTTCAGACTGTGTTGGGCGAGGTGCAGCAAGAGCTGAAGGAGGCTCAGGCATCAGAGGGGGTACTGCGCTCGGAGTGCTAGTAGTTAGCTGCACCAAGTGGGTTTGGTCCCCTTGAAGTACTAGAGCAGCATGTGCCAGACTCCGTGATCTAGGATTTTCAGCCAAAGGCACCTTCGGTGGAGATTCGCGTGGCTCTGGAGAACTTTCGCCATAACTTATGGGAGAGGCATGGCCGGAGGGTGACACTGCGCTACATGGTAGGTCAGGTGACTCTAGGCGCCCCTGGGGGTCTTTGCCTGGGTTCTTTGTCGGGAGGTCCAGCCCTTCATCAAGAGCCTGCAGGCGCACTGCGGTCCTCTAAAGGCTTTTTGCTTCATGCCGTTGCTCAGCAGGAGCAGTCTCCATGCGTGGACGCCCTGGAGGTGTAGCTCTGTCGTGGGCTATCTATTTTTTTGCTTTCTTTTCTTTCCGAAGGGGTTCAATGTCTTAGTATGTTCACTACCCGCTTCTACTTCATGTATTTGGACTTTTTCTTATCTAATAGAGTCATGTCTATCTTCTTGTGGTTCGCTTGTGTTGTTTTGGAATGTTCGTGCCTTTGAGGCTAACTGGAGTCCGATCTGCGTATATAGGTGCAGCGGCTCGAAGCCGGAGGGGGCCTCGCTCGTATCTAGGAAGGTGCCTCTGGGGAGGGATCGAGTGCGTCCGGAGCATCTAGGGCCACTCCGTCCATCCGTCAGTGGTGTCACTTCGTTATGCCCCGTGATTCCGAAGGGCATGTGGATCTGAAGGTGGCCGCTGATGTCTTGGTCAAGGTCAAGCCGGAGGACCCCCTTGTGTCTACTTTGGATATACATTTTGTTGCAAAGGATGACTGGTGTGCAGCCCGAACAGCCCGGGAAGTTGCCGGCTCATGCTTCTTTCAACGCTTCGTCCTCCCCAGGATTTTGACGGAAGGGTGCCTTTGGAAATCCTTGATCCTATTCTGGGCGAGGTGAATGTGGAGGAGGTACAGGCTGCGGAGTCCCCGCCAGAGGAGCAGGAGGAGGAAGAGCTGGATTTCTCGGCCTTCAACTCGTATCCCTTCCCATAAGATCCTTCATCTTCCCGTGGCCGAGGGGGCTCCGTCTTAGGCGTGGACCCTCTACGCGTAGTTACCGTGTCAATTCTCCAGGTCCCGCGGTATTTCTAGGAGGCATGGCGGTCAAGCGCCCTCGTCCTCCCATAGTATTTCAGGGAGGCGTAACAGGCTAGCAAGTTTTCTTGGCATAGTCGATGTACAATGGTTTGCTGAATGCAAACTCTTTGTATGTCATGTATGAATAAACTTGTGTTGTGTTAGATTTGTTTTTTCGCGTTTATAATTTATCGTATCAACGCTTCGTTGTCGTATCAACACTTCTACTGTGCCCCCTATCCTAGCCCCTTTGCATTCTGCGGCTATTAGCGGACGCGGGGTGCGAGATCCGTGGGTTACTGTGTTGCGTTAGGTGTGATCAGGGAAGAACATATCGTTTACTAACATTTCGATGTGTGACGCCTTGTAGTACGGAGGCTAGGCCTTCAAGATACCAGAGGGGTCAGATGATTTTGGCACAGAGAATTTTAGTCTTCACGGTGCCGGAGGATCATTACTTTGTATGAATCCTTTTTGGCATGGAGGTTGGGCCTTCAAGATGCCGTGGAGGCTCTCCGCCACGTAGGTCAGCCAGGCCTTAAAAATGATGGAGGGTCTTTTGCCTATCCGGCGTGGAGACAATGCCTTCAAGATGCTGGAGCGGTCTTTGCCTCTCCACCACGTAGGTTAGCTAGACCTTAAAGATGGTGGAGGGATATATGCATGTCTAGCATGGAGGCTAAGCCTTCAAGATGCTGGAGTGGTCTATACCTCTCCGCCACGTAGGTCAGCCAAGCCTTAAAGATGGCGGAGGGATATACTTCTCCGGCACGAAGGCACTGCCTTCAAGATGCTAGAGGGATTTTGCTCTCTGGCACTGAGGAAGTGCCTTCAAGATGCTGGAGGTTTTTACCTCCCCAGCATGGAGGCAGTGCCTTCAAGATGCCGGTGGGTATTCGTAGGCTTTGTGTGGGGTAAGGGCTTTTTTTGGCAGATAATTACTCTAGGTTTGGTGGCTATTTGTGGGTGGGTAAACCTACATTTTTTATTGTCCTGGACCTTCAGAGAGGACTAATCTTGGAGTCCCCTACACATAGTATTTGCGGAGGGTCTCCGCGTTCCAACTATGTTCGAGGGGGTCCCTTTTGTATCGGCTAGGCGGTAGGAGCTGGGCCTGTTAGACCTGCGGACCAGGTATGGGCCTTCCCATTTGTTGCACAATTTTCCTGGGGCTAGGGCACGGTTAAGTACTAGGTCGCTGGGCTCGAAGTTTCATGGGGGCAACCTTAGAATCGTACCTGGTCTTGATGTAGTGATCGAGATTTGGACAGCATGGAGCTACATGCCTTCAGTGAGATCGAGGGAGAGCTCTCTTTCTCCTGTAGTTTGTGGAAGTTGCACCCTGAGCGAGCATCCCTTGACCTCGGTGGGGGTCATGGCCTCATCGCCATATAGGAGGTGAAAGGGGGTGAACTCGGTGGCTCGCGTGATAGTGGTGCGGAGGGACCATAAAACTTGGGAAGCTTTTCGACCCATAGGCCTCGAGCTAGGCTAATGAGTCGGCGATTTAGGCCGGAGAGGATGTTGTCGTTGACCCGTTCGGTAGCCCTGTTGGATTGAGGATGTCGAACTACCGCCAAGCATAATTTGATGCCAAGGTCATCGCAGAATTGTTTGAAAGGCTTGTAGTTGAATTGTGTGTCATTGTCGACCATGAGTTGTCGTGGGATGCTGAAGTGGCAGATTATGTTCTTCCAGAGGAATTTTTGGACATTCTTTGATGTGATCACCGGAGGGGATTGGCCTCGACCCATTTGGAGAAGTACTCCAATGCTACCACCGCATACTGAAGGTTGCCTTTGGCACGGGGAAATGGTCTGATGAGGTCCATGCCCCAACGAGCCAGGGGCCAGACGGGAATGATTGGTTGTAGGGGGGTCGGGGGCTGGTGGTTTCAGCGTCCCATCTATTGGCATCCTTGGCAAGTGCGGACGAGGTTTTCTGTATCGAACATGATTGTAGGCCAATGGAGCCCTAGTGAAGTGCCTTGCTGGCTAGCGCGAGGCGCCAAATGGTTGCTGCAAAGGCCTTCATGTATCTCCTAGAGGAGGTTAACCCCTTCTTGTCTGGTAATGCAGTGAAGGAGGGGAGCGCAGACATCTGTCTTGTAAAGGACGCCTTCTATGAGACGATAGCCCTTGGCGCGATGCTGAATGAGGTGGAGCACAATCGGTTCTTCCTGCTCTTCTGTTCCACTGAGGAAGTAAAATAGGCGAGCTTGCTAGTCAGTGGTTTCGATGGGTTGGGTGGTGGTGGCCGTCTTGTCAAGAGTTTTAGCAGTCGACTGATGTAGAGTCTCGAGGAAGGTGCCCAATGGTATGCTCCGTATTGATATGCTGTAGAAGTGTGCTTCGGCCTTGCGGATGGCTTCGAGGTATCTTGTCATGTTCGGATGTCGAACTTGGAAGCTCTTGTTGACGTGGCCTACGACGATCTGAGAGTCGGTCCGAATGAGGACCTTGGCTTCCCCCAAGGCTCGGGCCTTCTGGAGGCCCAAGAGGACGGCTTCATATTCGGCTATGTTGTTGGTCGTCTTGAAATCCAGGCGAGCAGCAAATTGGACTTGCTGGCCTGTGGGGGAGATGAGGACCGCACCAGCTCCGGCGCCCTTGGAGCCATATGCTTCGTCGGTGTAGATAGTCCAGATGTCTTGGGGAGAGGTAGTGCCGGGTTCGGCGGGCGCTGGAGTCCATTCGGCGATGAAGTCCACCAAGATTTGGGATTTGATGGTGGTGCGGGCCACAAACCTTACCACGAAGGGGGCTAGTACTACTGCCCATTTTTCGATGCGTCCCGTTGCCTCCCGATTGCGAAACATGTTGCCAAGTGGGTAAGAGGTTGGGATATTGATGTCGTAGGCAAGGAAGTAGTGCCGAAGCTTGTGTGTGACCATCGTCAGGGTGTATGCTATCTTTTCGAGCTCGGTTTAGCATGTCTTGGCCCCGGCTATGGCCTCTGAGACATAGTATAAAGCCCTTTGAGCAGAGTGACTGCCACTTTTCTCCTCCTGTACTAGGGCCACGCTGACAGTAGAGGCAGACGCAGACACGTACAGGAGCAGCCTTTCTCCAGGGAGGGGCATCGCAAGTTCTTCGAGGTGGGAAAGGAGGGCCTTGAGGGCCTTGAATGCCGCCTTGCACCCCAGAGTCTAGCTAAATGGTTCGGAGCTCCCTAGCATTTTGAACAAGGGGAGGCTATGCTCGGCAGATTTGACGAGGAAGCGGCTGAGGGCTGCGAGGTGGCCGGCCAAGCATTGTACTTCCTTTGGATTGGTGGGACATGAAATTTCTATGATGGCATGAATCTTGCCCGGGTTGGCCTTGATGCCTCTTTGGGAGATGAGATATCCCAGCATCTTTCCAGCCTTAGAGCCGAATATACACTTCTCCGGGTTCAGCCGCATGCTTGTAGCCCAGAGGCTATCAAATGTTTCTTGTAGGTCGGCAATGTGGTTGGCATCAAGCCGGCTTTTTACCATGATATCATCCACATAAGCTTTGACATTGTAGCCCAGTTGCTGCTATAGTACCTTGTGTACTAGGTGAGAGAAGGTGGCCCTAGCATTTTGAAAGGGGTAATGAAGGGCATCCGAACGTAGCAGTATACCCCAAAGGTGGTAATGAAGTTGGTCTTGCTCTCATCCTCCATCGCCATCCACACCTGGTGGTACCTGGAGTAGGTGTCCAGGAAGCTTAGCAACTCGCAGCCGGCGATGGAATCCACTAGCTGGTCGATGCGAGAAAGGGGGTATGAATCTCGAGGGCATACTTTGTTCAACGATGTGAAATCGATGCACATGCGCCACTTTCCACTGTGTTTCTTGACCAGGACGGTGTTGGAGACCAATCGGAGTGGATGACCTCTTGGATAACACCGGCCTTTAGTAACTTCTGGACCTCCTCTTTTGCGGCTTCTGCTCACTTTGGGGAGAGCTTGCAAAGCCCCTGGCGTATGGGCCTGGCCTTCTGGTCGACCTGAAGAGAGTGTTCAATAATGCAGCGGTCGGCTCTCGGGAGGTCCCGCTGGACGGGGACTATGCGAAGGTGTCGAGGTTACCCTGTAGGACGGCTAGAAGCTGGGTTTCCTGCCCAGAGGTGAGGTCTGCCCCTATTTGGAAGGTCTGGTCGGGTTGGTCTGGATTTATGGGGACATGCTTTATGTCCCTGTCCGGTTGTGGCCTCGGAGGGCAGCAGTGCCCGGGATGCGCCGACGTAGGATCCTCAGAGCCCTCCTGGGTCACGGCGTGGATGTGGTGGCCAGGGAGCAGAGCAAGGTGCCCGTAATTGATGCGCCTAGCCATGTCTTGATCGCCATTGATTGTTATCAGCCCCTGGGGTCCGGGCATCTACAAGCAGAGGTAATTGTGATGGGGTACAGCTTCGAATCTGTCCAGAATTTCTCGTCCCAGAATGGCATTGTAGGCGTAAGGTACGTCCACAACGTCGAAGGTGATTACTTCGGTCCGTGCTATGAATCCCTTGTCAAAGATGATCAGGAGTTCTATCTGGCTTTGGGCATTGACGGGGGCTCCTGGAATCTCTAGAGGAGTCTATGGCCTCGTGAGAGCCGGCTCCGCATTATTCGGAGCTGGTCGAAGGCATGTATGAATAGGAGGTCCACCGAGCTGCCTCCGTCGACCAGTATTCTCCGGACCTCAACTTTGGAGATGTTGGCTGAGATGACCAGGGCATCGGATTCTGAGCCCATGGCTCCTTCAGATACGATCAATACTGCCAATAATCCTCAAATCATACAAGGTCCAATTAAAAGAGCACGTGAATGACAATTAGACCACCAGGTGAACTCATTTCTCACTGTTCATGTTTCCTTGGATGGATTACTACTAAATTCTTGTGATATTTTATTGCTTAGGAACATGGGAGAAGCACTACAAACCTTACCCGGATGTCACCCCTCGAAGGCCAAGTCTACTCGGACTCGAGGCTGAGCTCTAGTCGTGGTCGAGTACTAGGACAACATATCAGTAAAACGGGCATAACTCTCTCATACGAAGTCCGTTTAAGGCGTTCTTAGACTTGCTAGAAAGCATATGTCGAGCCCTTTCTAATGGATCTATGCTCGACCAAATAGTCTTTATAGTTTAGTCAGAGTCGAAGGAATAAGGTGCTACATCAGCATTTTGGACCCTATCGAGTTTTGTAATTGTGTCGAGGTCAGAGTCCAGGTTGTGCATGCCTCTTTCCACGGCTTCATGATCCTAGGTTGACCCTCTCATGTTCCCCTATTAATATACAAAAGCCATCATAATTTAGGCTTGGGTTTAGCTTAGATTATTCTGTTTTAAACAGTTTTGCCGTTTATCGATTTGTTGAACCCCAAACTCAAGTACTTCATTGGTAATTAACAATATTCATATTGCATCTACCTGTTTTTGCTTATGTTCTCGATTCGCTTGTAGGAAAAGACTTCTTTGCAAGGTCAATCATGTCTTGGCATGGTTGATAATCACGGAGTAGTGGTGTTATGGTTGCGAGGGTTCTCGATCTGTTCTGTTCGGAGCCTTTGGATCATCAACGTCGAAGCTCCACCAATAGACTTATCATATTACCTTTTGGAAGATCGGGCAAAAGTGCATCAAGTGGTATCAGAGTCTCGATTGCATGTTATGTAATCTCATATCCCCTTTGTTTAGTTTTGTTCCATTACCTAGAGTCCAGAAAAATTGACCCACAAAAATATTTAGATCATAGTTTTTCCGCTGTCCAAACCACTTTGAACTTTTCACAATTTTGTTTTCAGTCTTTGTGTTGTTGAGTTTGAGTTCATTGTCGGTGTCTTTGTTGCTGGTCGAGTCATTGTGTTCTAGTTTCTAGTATCGAGTCTTTGCTGTCTTAGTCATCGTGTATCTCGATTTTCCCTTGTCTGCTTTAGTCGAGATTGTGTCACGGATCGTGTCGACCACTAGTCAAGTTCGACCATCAACTCGGGTTCAACTACTAGTCGTGTTCGACCACCTACTCCGCTTCGACCACTAGTTGGGTTCGACCACTAGTTGTGTTCGATCACCTACTCGAATTTGACCATCTACTCGGGTTCGACCACTAGTCGTTTTAACCATCTACCTGAGTTTGACCACTAGTCGAGTCGACCATCTAATTAGGTTTGACCACTAGTCACTCCGACCACCCACTCGGGGTTCCAACCAGTCACTCCGACCACTTAGTCAGAGTCACCTACCTTCTTGGATCCGACCACCATAGCCGAAATAGAGGTAGCCAAAGTTCAGAGAGAGAGAGAGAGAGAGAGAGAGAGAGAGAGAGAGAGAGAGAGAGAGAGTTTTGAGTTTGTGTCAGATTCAAAAAAATTAGTAGAACAATTTTGAGTTTGTAAAAAAGTTTGTGACCCATATACCTCTTTCAACTTAGAAAAGTCAGTAGAAGAGTTTTGAGTTTATGTCACATTCACAAAAAAAAGCAAGCAAGAAGCAAAGAGTGCAAAAAATAAAGAAAGAATGAGTGCAAAAAGAGAGAAAAAGAGAGAGAATTAAGAGAGAGAGAGAGAGAGAGAGAGAGAGAGAGAGAATCAGTTTGCATTGCGAATTTTGTTCCATTGTGCTTGTGTCTGATATAGTCTTCGGCTTGCTTAAGCTAGTTCTAGGAACGTGATTGGTACAACAACTGTGACGAGTACTGTTGACTTTTATTCATCTTTGCTAATCTGATTTCATTAATTGCTATTCCTTGCTACGCAATATTGGATGTCCAAGCTACACCTTCTCTCGATCAGAACGGCACATTCACTTGCAACTATCTCACTCGCACCCGATAAGGTATCATGAACCAGCCACCGGTTGTGCCAACTGCGGTAATTGGTAAGAACATTTGCAAGAGCATGGTAAGACGATTGAGAGTGTATGACTCCACTTCCACCACCTAGTAGTCAATAGGGATAATTTATCTTTCGTTATTTTCTATCTTTGACTAACCATGACAGGAGAAGCATCGAATGCACAAGAGTGTGTTTTAAGGGAAGAACTCACAATGTTGTTGGATGATCATCGATAAACTATTAATGACGACATTGACAAGAAGCTTGCGGGAACCAATACCGCATTGTAGCGACTCAATGAAAGCATTGCAATATTCAATACACGCTTTGATCGATTGGTTAATCCACCACCGAACAATGGTCGAATGGATCCTCATAGTGCATGCTATGAACAAGAGGAGTCCGTCGCGGATGATGAAATTTTGAGACAAGAACGTGACGCCTTTGATGAACAACAAAGGAACCGATTGAACTTCAACCGTCAAGGTATGAGATGTAATAATTTTCAACAACATAACCCATGTATTAATGATGATCAATTTGCTAAGGTTAAGTTTACTACACCATCTTTTGATAGTGCTTATGATGCTAAAAGGTATTTAGATTGGGAGATGACGATAGAATAGAAGTTTAATGCTCATTTAGTTCCTAAAGTGCATAGAGTTAGGCAAGCAACTAGTGAATTTAAAATTTTTGCAATCAGGTAGAATAGGGTATGCATTGATAGATTAGCGGCTACTACATGGAATGAAATACGAGTATAAACCTTCTCAGCAGTGGTTTGAATACCATGTTCATCAAATTGTTGAACGTGGCAGAAATTGGCCATACTGCCACTTCCCTAGTCACTTTCATTACTTATTCTTACTCTTTGGCACTGGGGGAGTCACTTCGCTTGCCTAATGATCGGGGAAGGAGCCAGCCCTATTCATGGCAAGGAGTGAACCCGCCAGGCCCATAGCAAAAGCTGTGGGGTGATTTTGACGATTGGATCTCTCTATGCTTTGAAGGTTGCTATGCGTAACAGATTTGTTCCACCCTCTTTTAAATGTGATTTGTGTAAAAAATTATAGTGCTTAAACTAAGGTGATAGATCCATAGAAGATTATTATTAGGTGCTTCAAATTGGTATGTTATGTTGTGATATTATTGAGGATGAAGAGGCTGCAATGGCACGTTTTTATGAAGGGTTAAAGCGTGACATTCAGGACATAGTTAATTACAAAGAATACGATAGTGTTCCTATATTGTTCCAACTTGCGTGTTTGGTAAAAAAAGAATTGCAGGGACGACAACAAAGGCCAAGGAGCAATTTTGGAAGCACAACTACTTCTAAATCAACACCGGGACAAGTCAAAATAGCCCCACGTTCTGCTACACGGTTTGCTACCCCCTTCTCGTGTGCAGGGTCTTGCGAAGTGCTCTTCTTCAGTTGCCTCGACTGGTCGCATGACTGGGATTATTTGCCACCGATGTAAGGGAATGGGCCATGTCATGAAGGATTGCCCAAGTCAGCGTGCGTACATTGTAACAGAAGACGGTGGATATGTAAGTGCTAGTGATGTTGAGGATGATTATGCTCTTGCAGCTAACCATGCAGGTGACGAGGATGGACGTGAGACGGGTATCGACCATGAGGAAGTGTTCGATGCCACTGCCACAGAGGATTATCGGACCCTCATTGTGCAGCGAGTATTAAGCACTCAAATGGATCCAGTGGAACAGCTACAATACCACAATTTGTTTTAGATGTTCCTCATAGTCAAGGATTATCGTGTTCGAGTCATTATTGATGGAGGAAGCTGCAACAACTTGGTAAGTTCAGATATGATCAAGAAGCTTGCTTTGCCGACAAGAAACCATCCTCACCTGTATCACATTCAATTGTTCAACAACAGTGGTAAGTTGAAGATAATGTAAACATCTAGGGTGCATTTTTCTATTGGTTCATACCATGATTGTATTGATTTCGATGTAGTTCCCATGGAAGCATGCTCTCTTTTGTTAGGACGATCATGGGAGTTTGATACTGATGTAACACATCATGGTAGAAATAATAAGTACACCCTTATGCATAAAAGAAAGAAAATAACTTTTCTGCCTTTAACCCCTGCTGAAATTGTGAAATGTGAACAAGACATAGCTGAAAATAAGAGAAAAGAGTTTGAGAATAAATCTGAAAATCAGCAAGTAGCGGAAAAAGTTTTTCCACACAAAAAGGAGAAAGCAACAACAATTTCTAAGTTCGATGGAATTAGACTGAAAGGGTGTGTTATGCTTGCTACTAAATCTAATCTTGCTAAAATTTATGCTAATAAGCTGCCATGCTATGCTTTGATATGCAAAGAGGCCTTAGTTTCACTCGAGAATATATCTAGCTCTTTGCCTCCTGCTGTTGCTAACCTTTTACAGGAGTTTTTGGATGTATTTGCAGCTGAAGTTCCCCTGGGATTACCACCAATTCGAGAGAGAGAACATCAAATTGATTTGATTCCAGGAGCAACTTTGCCAAACCGTGTTGCATATAGGACCAACCTCGAAGAGACTAAGGAAATTCAATGACAAGTCCAAGACTTTTTGGATCGTGGGTATGTACGAGAAAATCTTAGTCATTGTGCTGTTCCTGTTCCTTTGGTACCTAAGAAATATGGTAGTTGGCGTATGTGTGTTAATTATAGAGCCATTAATAATATTACTATAAGATATCGTCACCCTATCCCTAGGTTAGAGAATATGCTTGATGACTTGAGTGGTTCTATAATTTTCACTAAAATTGACTTGCGAAGTGGATACCACCAAATTAGGATGAAACTTGGAGATGAATGGAAAACTGCGTTTAAAACTAAGTTTGGTTTGTATGAGTGGTTAGTAATGCCTTTTGGGTTAACTAATGCACCTAGTACTTTCATGCGATTGATGAACGAAGTTTTACGTGTTTTCATTGGAAGCTTTGTAGTGATATACTTATTTGATATCTTGATTTATAGCTAGTCACATGAGTCACACTTTGATCAGCTACGTGTTGTTTTTAATGCTTTGAGAGATGCACGTTTGTTTGGTACCTCAAAAAGTGTATCTTTTGCATGGATTGAGTCTCTTTTATTGGCTATATTGTTACTCCACAGGGAATAGAAGTGGATGAAGTAAAAATTGAAGAGATAAAGAGTTGGCCAGCCCCTAATACTGTTACTCAAGTGAGAAGCTTTCATGGTCTTGAGATTTTCTATCGGCGCTTTGTGCGGGATTTCAGCACCATTGCTGCCCCATTGAATGAATTGATGAAGAAAGGAGTGATTTTAAAATGGGGACCTACACAAGAAAAAATATTCAAGTTGTTGAAAGAGAAACTTACCCATGCTCCTTTACTCCAACTCCCTGATTTTGGTAAGACTTTTGAGTTAGAGTGTGATGCTAGCGGGATTGGAATTGGAGGTGTGTTAATTCAAGAAGGTAAACATGTTTCTTATTTCAATAAGAAATTAAGTGGATCAAGTCTGAATTATTCTACCTATGATAAAGAATTGTATGCTTTAGTTCGTGTGCTTGAAACTTGGCAACATTATCTATGGCCCAATGAATTTCTTATACATTTTGATCATGAATTGCTGATATATATGAGGAGTCAAGCTAAATTGAATAAACGACATGCTAAATGGGTCAAATTTATTGAGTCTTTTTCATATGTCATAAAACATAAGAAATGAAAGGACAATATGATTGCTGATGCGCTTTCTAGGCGTTATACCATGTTATCTCAACTTGATCATAAGATTTTTAGTTTAGAGACCATTAAGGACTTATATGCTGCTGATTTGGATTTTAAAGAAGTGCTTGAACATTGTAAAGAAGGAAAAACATGGAATAAATATGTGCTGAATGAAGGATTGCTCTATCATGCTAACAAGCTATGCATTCCAGCTAGCTCCGTTCGTCTTTTGTTATGATAGGAGGTGCATGGAGGAGGATTGATGACACATTTTGGAGCAAAGAAGACTGAAGATGTGCTGGTCGCTCACTTCTTTTGGCCAAAGATGAGACGAGATATCGAACGCTACATGTCACATGTCCCGATGCACCACTTGCAATAAAGCTAAGTCTTGCTGGAATCTATATGGCCTTTACATGCCTCTTCCTGTTCTTAATGTACCATGGAAAGATATTTCTATGGATTTTGTTTTAGGACTGCCTAGGACAATGAGGGAGAGGGATAGCATATTTGTAGTTGTGGATAGATTTTCTAAAATGACATATTATACCTTATCACAAGAGCGATGATGCTACAAACATGCTGATTTGTTTTTCAGGGAAATTGTTTGACTACATGGAGTGCTTAATACTATCATCTCGGATCATGACAAAGTTTTTGAGTCACTTTTGGAGATTACTTTGGAATAAAATTAGGGACGAAGCTGCTGTTTTTCACTACGTGTCATCCCCAGACCGACTGTCAAACAGAGGTTGTCAACTGTACATTGTCGACCATGTTACGGGCTGTTCTGAAGAAAAATTTGAGGATGTGGGAAGAGTGTTTACCACATATTGAATTTGCTTACAATAGGTCAGTACACTCCACCAAGGTAAGTCCGTTCCAGGTAGTGTATGGATTTAATACTCGTGCTCGTATTGATTTACTACCTTTGCCTACTTTTGAAAGACTTAATTTAGATGCTAAGAAACGTGCTGAATTTATTCTTAAGTTGCATGAAACAACTAATAATAATATAAACAGCATGACTGAAAAGTATAGGATTGCTGAAAGTAAAGGTAGGAAGGAAATAAAATTTGAACCGGGTGATTTAGTTTTGTTGCATTTGAGGAAGGATAGGTTTCTAGAACTAAAAAAATTAAGTTGATGTCTGCTGATAGACCATTTAAGATAATTGAGATAATCAATGACAATGCATACAAACTGGACCTGCCTGTAGATTTTGGGGTTAGTTCCACGTTTAACATTTCAGATTTGTAGCCATATTTGGGAGAAGAAGATGAGCTTGAGTCGAGAATGACTCCAATTCAAGAGGGGGAGGATGATGAGCCCATGGCTCATTCGGATATGATCAATACCGCTAATAATCTTCAAATCATACATGGTCCAATTACAAGAGCACGTGCACGACAATTAGATCACCAGGTGAACTCGTTTTTCGCTGTTATTGTTTCCTTGGATGGATTACTACTAAATTCTTGTGATATTTTATTGCTTAAGAACGTGAGAAAAGCACTACAACCTTACCCGAACGTCACCCCTCGAAAGCCAAGTCTACTTGGACTCGAGGCTGAGCTCTAGTCGTGGTCGAGTCCCAGGATAACACGTAAGTTAAACGGGCATAACTCTCTCATACGAAGTCCGTTTTAGGCATTCTTTGACTTTCTGGAAAGCTTATGTCGAGGCCTTTCTAATGGATCTATGCTCGACCAAATATACCTTAGACTTTAGTCAGAGTCAATGGAATGCGTCACCGTTCTGGACCCTGTCGGGTTTTGTAATCGTGTCGAGGTCGGAGTCCAGGTTGTGCATGCCTCTTTCTATGGCTGCACAACCGTAGGTTGACCCCCTCATGTTACCCTATAAATATATGGTAGACATCATAGTTTAGGCTCGGGTTTAGTTAGATTATTCTGTTTTAGATAGTTTCGTCGTTTACCGGTTTGTTGAACCCCAAACTCGAGTACTCCATTGGTAATTAGCAATATTCAGATTGCATCTACCTGTTCTTTCTTGTGTTCTCGATTCTCTTGCAGAAAAAGTCTTCTTGGTGAGATCAATCGTGTCTTAACACGGTTGATAACCACGGAGTAGTGGTGTAGTGGTTGCAAGGATTCTCGATCTGTTCTGTTCAGAGCCTTGGATCATCAACGTCGAAGTTTCACCAATCAACTTATCATATTACCTTTCGGAAGATCAGGCAGAAGCGCATCATCAGAGTTGGGAAATTTCACCCCCTCGGAATCGTTGATGGTGAACATCACGAGGGCATTGACCCATTTGTGGGCCTGCCGATGGATGCTGGTTGCTCTGATGTGGTGTACCCCGCGTGCGTAGTCTCACAGTTGTCATTTCGAAGTGCAGCCGGAGGTCCCTTCGCCAGTTATAGGGAGGACGATCTGTTTTCCCCACACCCATTCATCGTTGTATCGCTCTGCGGATGATTGGGGTGGAGAAGGTAGGGCCAGTTATGGAGGGTTCCGAAAGGCCAGATCATCAACCCGTCGGCTGGCCAATGGGGACCACTCCTTGGTGGCCCCCTCTA
Organism: Phragmites australis; assembly: GCF_958298935.1. Lineage (NCBI taxonomy): Eukaryota > Viridiplantae > Streptophyta > Magnoliopsida > Poales > Poaceae > Phragmites > Phragmites australis. Next base: position 12,900,302 of record NC_084939.1, on the reverse strand, counting down.
TCAAGGCGTAGGCTGCCTGTCTCCCGAGGTACTCTTCTTGAAAGGTGGTGAGGGTCCGATAGTTGTCGGTGTTATGTCCTCATCCCATGCCATGTAGAGTGCAACAGGATTCCTTCTCGAAACACTGGTTCAGAGCGTGGCTACGCTCCGGGAGGCCTCCGCGGCGTCCCTGGCCGTGTCCCCTGAGGTGCTTTTGGTTTGGAGCACTATGGCCTGGGCTGATGTTGTTGATGTTTCGGTGTTGTCATTGCCGCCCCCTTTGGGACCCAGAGGTATGAGCCTCCTCGAAGCCCCTCTTTGCTGGGGGAGAGGGGGTGTGTGACGATCCCGCCCGCGAGAGAAATTTATCGAGGTTGACACAGGATGTCTCACCTTCGGTGGAGATTTTCCTCCTTTGCCCACGCTTATTCCTCGAACTTGCTCATGAGGACTTTCATCGTGCGTATTAGACGCTGGTTCAGCCGATTGTATAGGGGGCCTTCAGTGAGGTCCTGGGTTGCGCATCGATGACCGAAGAGTCTGATATCCCCTAATCTGGGCCTTGGTCTAGGAGAACTTTCGGAAGTAATCCCGGAGAGTTTTGTTCGGCTCCTGCCTCATAGTGAACAGGCTTCTGGAGGTTACTGGCTTGACGAAGGTGTTCTGGAAGTTGCTGCAAAAGGGGTCTCAGAGTTGGGAACAAGCGTGAATGGTGCCAGGGTCCAATGCCCAGAACCAGTATATGGCCACCCCATCCAAGGTGAGAGGGAAGCATTTAGCCATGGTGGCCAGTTCGCCCCCGATGGCCTCTATGGAGAGGGCGTAGGAACGGACGAACTCATCAGGGTCTGAATCACCACTGAACTTAGGTAGCTTCGGGGTTTGAAAGCCCTCTGGAAAGGGCGTATCCTGTAGGTCAGCCTACAGGGGAGAGTGGTAATCTTGAAGAGTATCCTCGCGACACCAGTTTTGAGCCTCTAGAGGCTGAACATGAAGGGTCCTGGTGTCGATGAGTTCATCGGTCCATAGAGCTCAGGTCAGAACAGCACCAGTCGTCACAGGGGCGGCATTGGTCGTGCGGGTAGCTTGCTGCTCGACCCGCAGGGCCATTTGAAGTTCCTCCATATGGGTCAGGAGTGCCGCCAAGTGTGATTGACGCTTAGGTGGAATGGTGTTTTCGGTGGTGGCGCCGGCCACAGCCCCTAGGGGCACAGCGGGGGCCTCGCCTTGCTGCTGCTATTGCTGCTGGGTCTCCGGGGTAGAGAGCCCTGCGGTGTTGGCCACAGCTATGGTCATGGCTAGGTCGATGGTGGCCGTAAGGCCCTCGTTCCCCCAGTTGGGGGGTCGTCATCGGTGTGGCCTGTGTTTAGTCGCCTGGACTATCGCACAGGCGTGATCGGGGGTTCAGCCGCCGTCACTGCGGCCTTGGTGGTCTTCTTCTTGGGTGGCATCCTACCTCTCTTAGCACTTCTGTGTTCGATTTCCCACAGACGGCGCGTTGTTGGAGCAAGAGATCATCTTGCCCCAGCAGGTACGGCGAGAGTTTCTTCTAAGTAGGAGACTTAAGCTTGAGACGAAGTTTGAGAGGAAGGAACACCACAAATGTATTGATAGTAGAAAAAATGGATTGGTCTAGAGGGAGTATCACAGCCTGATTTTGTGTTTGTGCACTTCTGTGTCCTGTGTGTTGCCCTCTCCTCTCCCAGATGACCATGGCCTCCTATTTATAGGGTTGTATATAGCTTAGCGTACAAATTATCGTTATGTACAAAATATCCAGGACCCGACCGAGTTACATGGCCTTATCCTAGATAGCTACTTTTTACCCTACATAGAAGATAAATATCTACTATGGTAACTATTGTGGTGCCTGCACCCTGAGGGGTGAGCCAGTTGCCAATTGCGGCCCGACGCTACGCTGCCAGGAGTGTCAGGATAACCTCTATTGTACTAGGGTGTCAGGACGGCGTCCACTAGCCTAGGTACTTAATGCCGATCACTCTCTTGCAGGCAAAGGATGATCGGTGTTCCCCTTTTGATATCTTTCTTGAGGCTTGATGACTCACTCAATAGCCTTTGGGAAGCCTGCCCGAGCCCCTGAGACGGGGGCTCGAGGGGGGCATGGCTCCGGGAGGTGGAGGCTTTGGTAGGCATGTTTCTGGGAGATGGAGGCTTCGGAGGCATGGCTCCGGGAGATGGAGGCTTTGGGAGGCATGGTTCTGGGAGATGGAGGCTTCAGAAGACATGGCTCTGGGAGATGGTTACTCCGAAGCCCGGAAGTCCGAAAGCGTCCTTCGGGAGGCGTGGGTCCTTGGGCATGGGCTAGCTGAGCTAAGGGGCCATCGGGGGTCCTTAACAACAGCCCCTAACATAATCTAAACTCCTCCTTTATGTGTGCTTCCATATAATGAGACCCACTTGTGAATACCACTTGTAAGAATGTAGCAATATATGCACATCTAGACAATAAGTAGAGGTATGAAGTTTTAGTCATATCATGCATGGAGGTAGCTTAAATATAGAAATGAATTGACAATGATACCAATTGAAGTGTTGAATCATTGCATACCTCCTGGGACATGTTGATTTCTCCATGAGACTACAAAAGATACATCTAGCAACACATGTTAGTCTTAAAATTACAACCTATAGGATATACTCCCCCTAAATATGTGCATACAAGTTTTGAATACTTGCGAGACATATACACTTGTTATTAATAACAATAGGAAGGGCATTCTATAGATTGGTTTATGGCACATAAAAGAAATCAATTGTGAAACTAATAGCATAAAAAACCTAAAACTAATAAACCATGTAGGTTGCTCATACGAAAGAAAGAAGCACAAGCAACCTAACATATTAAAACCTACACTAGGCATTACAATAAATTGAAATACGCACATGCAATCCTAGATAAGACAAATGAGCTACAACAATCTAAATTTTTTGCATCAAGCTCTATTACCTTTTTACATTTGGATGGGGATTTGGGTACATGATGATCATGATTTTCATTAAGACACCCAATCTTATGTACTTGGCTTCTTCGATTGAACATTCACTTCATTTTGTGAGCCAATTCTCCAAATCCCATAGCCACCTCGGGCTTTAAGTATTCTTTGAAACCCAAACCTATTGGGACCCCTTCATGTTGATGATGACTTCCTTAGGCACCCAATGGGTTGGTTCCACCCCCAATTCTTTCTCCCAACCATATGTGCAATCACCTTGCCATTGTTCTTCTTCTTGAGCTTGTAGTGGTTGCTCTTAGTCTTGGTTTTGTAGTTTGACTTGTTGTAGATGTTGTACGTCTTATTGGAGAGATTCATTGCTTTCTTCTTTTCCTTGGTCTCCTTCTTGACTTGCTTGCATTGGAAGGACTTGTGGTCTTCTTGATGATATTTGAAGCATGTCACGGTGGACCCCTCCGCAAGCTTCTTCACCATGGTTGTACGGTTATCTTGAGGCGGTTGGATATGGTTATTGCCCTTTAATCTTGCTAAGTTCTTCTTGAGCTTTTTTACTTCTTACTTGAGCTCATCATTTTCTTGTGCAGTTCATTAGATGGTTCTACAAGAACATTCTCAACACATTTCTCATTGCAAAGGGGTGAGCATGATAAACCAATTAAATTATCACAAGAAGTGCAAGTATCTACCTTAGGATTAAAATTAAATAGAGAGGTAGATTGCTCTAAAGGGGCCTTAGTTTGAGATTTAATGCACTCAAATTTTGCCTTAAGCTCTTCATGCTCCTTGTTTAGCAATTTGGATTTGCTCAATAATTGCTCATAATTAGAAACAAATGTAGCATGAATGTCATTGAGGGCATTGAATTTCATTGAATTTCTTAAGCTCCTTAGATTGTTTCTTAAGAGCCCTTTGTTGCTCATTGATCAAATGAAGGAGTTCATCATAGGAGGAAGAATCCTCATCGGATTCATCATCACTTAAATCGTTATCTATACCTTTGGCCATAAGTCACTTGTGTGATGACTTGCGCGATGATGACTTGCATGATGATGACCTTGAGGAATAGCATCTCTTGGAGGAGTGGGTGGTGAGCTCTCATTACTTGAGCTTTATATTTATCTTCACTCACCCATCTTCTCATACTTGCAAATGCTTTGGCTTTTCCCCTTATCTCCCTTTTGTGTTTGGTATTCTTCTCCTTCTTGATGTGATCAATAGTTTTGACCAAGTATTTCATGGAGATTTGATGATCAATATTGGCATTGATCTTCCTGATGTTCTTCTCCACTTGAGAGATGAGCTTGGCGACTTCGAGATCCATTTCTTCATCACTTGATGTGCTTTAGTCATCATCTTCATTGCTCTCTTCATCATCATCTTCATCTCCATCTTCTTTGTTTGAGCTTGACTCTTGTTCTTGCCTCCTCATGTTCACTTTCATGTGTGGGCATGGTGCTTGCTTGCTTGTGAGAGAAAGGTTCTTGGCATTAGATGACGAAGAGGCTTCCACCCCCATGTTCATGGTCATCTCATGGGCAGTGATCTTACCGAGCACTTGATTGGAGTCATCTTATTGATGTCATTGTTGTCATAGATGATGGAGACTATCAACTTGTACTTTGGATGTAGAGCTTGAAGTATTCTTCTCGCCACTTGATCATCGTCAATTGGTGTCAAACCTAGCCCGTTGATCTCATTAACAAGAATATTCAAACGTGAGTACATGTCATTAGTACTTTCATGGGCAAATTGTTTGATGCTATTGAGCATAGTAACAAGCACATGATATTTCTCATTGCGTACTTTTTTTTCCATCATGTATTTCAATGAGACTATTCCAAATATCATGTGCATTGGTACGAGAATAAATACAATTAAATACATCAACATTTAAAGATGATAAAATGTTACTCTTTGCCAATGCATTAATTGCCTCTCCTTGTTGTTAATGTGTGGTCTCATCCCTTCCTCAGTGACTCTCCAAATATCTAGACCTTTAGCTTGCAAATAACATGACATTAGAATTTTTCAACGGGAGAAATTTGTGTCATCGAAAAGTGAAGCGCTATGGGTATCCATCCTAACCCCAAACGTCACAACTCTAGGATGTTAAGCATATCAAGAGCACACGACTGTGATACCAATTGTGAGGAATGGTGATGTCCTAGAGGGGGTGCATTAGGACATTTAGAAACTATTCAGACAAGATAAACCTATTTTAATTTCTATCTAAATATGCTCTAGGTTTATCTAGTGTGTCTACTCTACCACTCAAGAGGATTGTAACCTACTCTAGTAAGGTAAACTGCAAATATATAAATGCGGAAACATAAATAAGGTAGAGAGATAAACTCGGCACAAGGGATTTTTATCCCGTGGTATCGATGGCATGAATGCCACCCTCAATCCACGTTGGAGCTCCACAAAGGATATTCTCACGGTCGCCTAGTCTCTTTCGGTCACGGCTCTTGAGGTACCAAGTCACCAAGACATGGTATCAAGCAGGATGAACCACCAAGCCACCAAGGTCAGGTGTCACCACTAGCCTCTCTTCTGGTCACTTGCCACTGTGATCACTTCAGAGCATGAGCCACCAAGGCAAGGGTCTTCGTGTCCCATACACGTGTCTTACCGCCGCTCCACACCAAGTCGGAGGGTCAACTAGATTGAGCCACCAAGGCCCAAGATGCCAACGAGTCACCAAGACTCCAAGGCACCGATGTACCACTCGGTACAAGTTAGGATCACTCTTTGATCCCTTCTTTAAGTTGCAGCACATGGCTACAACTCACTCTGGGCCTATAAGCACTAAACACTCTCTAATCTTGTACTTAATCACCTTGGATGATCACTTTAAGCACTTTGGTGGATTGGATGTCTTCTCACGTGTGTATGAGCTTCCTCTAGACTCTAGCAGCATGGCACACATCAAATAATTGAGTGGAGGGGTATTTATAGCTTCAAACCCACCAACTAGCTATTTTCCCAATGGCTCAGAAAAGCGGTTAACACCGGATGATCTGGTTAGAACAGTAGTACTAACATTGGATCATCTAGTGAGTACATACTTAGAAACTAGCTGTTGGAACTCCACTTAAAGCCTCTGTGGACAACAGACATTCTAATGTGCCTTCAAATCCATCACCGCACCTTACGATGAGTTATCTTGAGCCAGATCGCGCCACTTCTTCTCTGTGTAAAATGCACCGGTGCATTGATCTTCAGAACACCGAACCTTCTGGTGGGTTGTTCTTCATTCTTTAACATTTTCAGTCGCCTCTACAAAAAATGCTCCGGTGCTATAATCCGGTGAGCATAAACCAAGCATCAGACCTTCCGGTGGGTTGATCTTTAGTCTTTGCACTTGCATTCTTCTCAGCAAGAAATACTCCGGTGCTATCCAGTGCAGATCACTGGACTATCTGGTGAGGTCCTCAGCCTTCTCCCCTTTGTCAGAAATGCTCCGGTGAGTTCAACACACAGAGCACCGGACTTTCCGGTGATGCTAATAGTCTCTGATCACAAAGCTCTAGTGAGTACAAACTTCTCTAGACTGGACTATCCAGTGATGTCAATTCTCCTAGGACTTCTCCAATTCAATCAATTTTGTCTTGTCTATAGTGGCTTCTTGATGTATTGTATCCATGAGACCTACTAACATATATTCTTGACAAACATGTTAGTCCCAATGACTATGTTGTCATTAATCACCAAAATCACAATTATAGAATAGTATGAGCATTTTTGCTACACACATGAAGAACCTCCTACCAAAAGTCTCGACCTCGAACGATCTTGACATTCAAGCTCGTTTGCTACACCTGCTCAAACAACGCTTATGCCTTTGTGGGAGCATGGGGTGGTTCCTCCAGGAATCCATGATAGCCTATTTCGAGACAACATAAATAAGCAATTAATAAGCAAAATGATGGCATGTACGATACAAATATAGTTACATATACATGACATTTGTTTTGTCCTTTTATATGCTGCTTTGTAGAGTCATTTGGTCAGAAAAGGGATTCTGCATGGTGTCAACACTTCCCAATATCCCAAAAGTATGGCTAAGCAATTCTACCCAAGCGACTCATATCAACTACCACTTAGGCTTCAAGGAATGTAAAGGAAGAACTAGGTAAACCCTAACATAGGTGACTACCCATCAAGCTGACAGAAATTACATGCAATTTTGTAAAACAAAACATTTAGAACATAGGTTCAAGGTGATCAAGGAGTATACTTGCCTTTTACCCGATGCTGCTCAGTGTTGTCGAAATCTTGATCTTGAAACCCTCGAATAGATGCGAAGCGTTGTCTACGAATCACAAATTCTATCAACAAACAAATGCAACATCGAATAAACACCAAATAAACTCCAAGTTGCAAACACAAAAGGAATAGACCGATGGACTGGGATCTTTGATTGGGCTAGACTAGGAGAACATAATTTGACTGATGTTCTTACGGGGAAAGATAAGGTTATAGAGATCTAGATGTTACTAAGGGAAAACTACTATAAAGATGTGAGAATTGATATCTAAAACTTCCATGGTTGGATAGATCGTGAATTTAGGAAAATTTGAGCGTAAGAATCACTCAAATCGGAGCTAAAACGAAAAAGATACAAAGGTTTGAAGTTCTAGGGACTTTTCTGCAAAATTTTAGGGCTAAAATCTAATTTATAAAGTCCAAGGAGTTTTCTGCAAAAGATAGGATCTAAACTTAAGATTTAAACTATCCAGGGACCTATATGAAAATCTAAGGCTGACTGGGCTGACTTTGTTGACGTGGCAAGGTGACAAGGATGATACATCAGCTACTTTGCTGATGTGGACGATGATGTGGCGAAGCTGACATGCTAATTGGGATTAAAGTGGATGCATGACGGTTTTTGATTGGTGGCTGAAAGGGTATGGGTTCAATCTAATCTTGTCCATTGATGATGGATCTGATGGTCGGGAAGAGGGACAGAGGAGTTGGCGACCGACGGTGAGGATAGGGATGGCGGATCCGAGCTCAAGATAGCGGTGTCCTCACTGGAGAAATGGGAAAATGTCGTCGCTGACCTCGGACTTCAACGATGAGTGGTAGAGGGGCAAGATATAAGGTCGGTGAACTCACCTAGGGTGTTGGTTGGCTTTGGTAGGCGACGCAGACAGCTGGCGATGAGAGAAGGCGGTGGAGGCTCACTAGCGTCGGCGGAACAGATGCTCCGACGACGGAGAATTGATGAGAAGCAGCGGGATCGTCTCCTCGTGAGCTTGCGGTTTCGAGGGGCTACTCAGAGGGGCGGAGATGGCTTGGATGCAGCGAATCGATCTGACGAGGTTCTTTAATGGCGGTGGCGGTGGCTCTAGGGTTTCAACGTCTCGGTGGATTAGGGCACGGGGGCGATGGATTTTGGCAAAAAGAAGGCAAGGACTGGACATGGGTGCACGTTTGATATTTAAAGGGCTAGGGAGGCGTGCGGTGCCTGGACTCGGAGGCAGCGGCCAGTGGACTCGACTTGGATACGGTGGCGGAAGAGTCCGTGGAGATGACGAAAGGTGTGGGGGCCATGTGGCGGTGATGCATGGTGAAGGCGGCAAGAGACCGGGCGCCACCAGGTGTGGCTGGAGCAGCGGTAGCTAGGCATCAGCCCAAGGCAGAGAGGAGGTGCGGGAACGGGCCGGGATAGCCAGTCCTAGGCACGGGAGAGGTAGAGGAAGGGCTGGCTCAGGCCGGCTGGCCAGCTAGGCCAGGGGAAGGGAAACAGGCCTAGGATGGGTGAGGTGGAGCTAGGCTAAGGCAGGTCGAGCTGGACTGGGCTGGCTCTGGTTCAGCTCATATGGGAGAGAGGGAGAAGGCCGGGTAGAAGTGGGCCGGTGGGCTGCTTTAGATTAAGGATTTTTTTTGGAATTTCTAGAAAAGAAAGGAAGCAAATAAATCCCAAATAAAATACCAAATAAAACCTAAAAATTCTACAAAAATCTGACAAGCTTTTGAAAACATTTAAAAGCCAATAAAATATTTTGAACTTATGAAAACATTTTGATATTATGGAAATAAAATATAACTTAGAAGAATTCAAATAAGATCTAAATGAGCTCAAATAAAATCCAATAAGGTCCAGAGAAAAAAATAAAACCTAAATGCCTATTTTCAACATGAATGCATTCAAATAATTAATATCCTTAATTCAAATTTGAATTTGAATTTAGAAAATAGGGTTTTTCCTATTATAATTATTTAATATTTGAAAATTTTAGAAATTTATGAAATCTGAAAATCAGGGTGTGACGCAAGGGGATCCCTCGAATAATGAAAACCACCTGTAGATACCCAAGGCATCCTGTAACTAGGAAGGTTTATCTCGAAGAATAGAAAGGAGGAGTCCAAAAGACATATGGCACCCCCATATATATACGGAGCCAAGGGGCCCTTCGAAGGATAAGACCAAACAAGTCACAAGAGGCTAACAGAAGCCAAATAGGAAGTTGTCAACTTGGTTTAGACCCATCTAGGCTGGCTACACCCCTCTTGTACCGGCTTAGATCAATACAAGAAAAACATGACTTTGGGTTATTATCCCCTATTTCTTCAACAAGTTTGTTAGATTCGTGATTCACCAATCGTCGACAGCTGGCAGCATTCGTGGGGATCATAAAAAAGGCATTCAAGAATCTACACATGAGATGCTGTTGACATCAGCTAAAGCTTTGCCGAAAACTAGATTTTCAGATGAGGAGTTCTACGACAACTTTATCTCTCTTCCCGACGAACCAGTGTTCGATCAGGCGGATTTCGGTGACGAACTTTCTGGCGATGATTCAAGCAACAAGGTAAGATGATTTATGGATCAATGTGCCAAAGATTACGGCATCGAGTTCTAACCACTCGGCTACAAAGATAATTCTGAATGTCCAATTCACAACAAGACATGATCAATCTCCGCAACTTTTGACAACATGGATTGTCAAGATACCAACCTGAAGCAATCTGATGAAGCATCCATGATGGATCTAGGAACCTCCTTTAGAGAAGATTACCTTCGAGACATTTTCGCTATCGGAGACAGGGGTGATGATCTGAGTCATCATGACAATGACCCTACAAACGGACAAGGTCCTCCGGCCCCGGCGGCAGGCAACGGTTAGCCTCAGGTGGGTGCACCACCCCTGGTCCTTAACGGGGTCCCGTTCTTACCATACTTAACATCAGCATGGGGCTGACCATTTTAAGTCCACAACTGCTAAGGGAATCCTCCTTCTACAAGAGACCCTCATGCGCCCTCCTTCGTCCACTGATCTGGCCACCCCAACCTGTATGGATGGGATGAACTTGGCGGTTGACTTAACAAAGGATATCATCTTCAAGCTGAGAACTCTCATCTAGCCCTAGCCAGAAATAGTGCTAATCAGGGTAGACTAGGCAATCTCCCATCACGAGACGCATCGGATTTGGAGAGGCGTAACCCTAGGAACAAGGATTCCCAGAATGACAATCGGGCCAACAATCGCCACCTGACCTCACCGGTTAAAGGTCATCCGAATAATGACTTGTGTCAGGTTATTGATGACTGGCGAAGGCACCTAGGGGCTTCTGATGAGGCTTCATCTAATCCTCCTCGATCTAATCGGGGAACATCCCGACATGGATCAAATTAGGACCGCTCTACGATCACCGTGGAAACACTCTCAGGGATACTGGAACCAAGTAAGGTGCCATGAAAGGATGCCTGGTCTTCTCTGCAGATTTACAAAATGTAAGCTGGCCGGCAAGGTTCCGCCCTAGCATGATCAAGAAATATAATAGAAGTATAAATCATGTCGAGTTTTTCAGATATATACCACAACCATCTAGGCAATTGGTGGGGATGAGACGGTGATGGCAAATTATCTCTGTATAGCCCTTGATGGGACAGCCAGGACATGGTTGATCAATCTATCGCTTGGGACAATATACTCGTGGGAGCAACTTTATGATGTGTTCTGAGCTAAATTCTAGGGTACATACGTTCGCCCCGGCATAAAAATTATGTCCACCATTGAGAGTAGATGGGGAACGAAACCTTGCGTGAGTTCACGTGCCACTTCAGCAATACCTGGATTACCATCCTTCAAATTAACGACTACGATGTCATCCAGATGTTCACTCAAGGGGTTAAGAGCGGGTGTTGTGTTGAAGACATCGCTAGAAAGGAATCCGAAACAGTTAAAGAGCTCATGTGGATCATTAATAAGTTTGCTAGGGCCAAGAATGCACTCCTCTATATTAAGGAGAAGACTTAGGGCATCAATCGCCCTCAACCTGGGCTTGACAGTTACAAGGTCCAGACGAAGTGCATGAAGAACACCAAGGGAGGTAAGAGCAAGGAAGCTAAATCTGATGAAGTTTTTGCAGATTTGCCTGACGTCCGTCCTGACCAGCGCTCCGGTTCTTCCCAGGGTAGAAGCTTTACACCAGGCTTCGGTGAATGAGACAGAAAGAATTACTGTCACTTCTACCAAACTGACAACCACAACATCTATGAGTGTCGTCTCTGGAAAAAGTTGGTCAAGGCAGAGGTCGAAAAGGTAGCCAAAGGAAAGAGACCAAGGTCACAAACTAGAGTAGGGATTCCAACTCTGGTAGTAGTAAGGGCAACACAGATTTGGTGTCTTTTCAGCTAGGTGAGAGGATAATCAACCAAATGTTCGGTGGTTCTGCATCCTACGAGTACAAGACGGTGGCCTGATAAGTCTTAGCTACCATCCCCAAGGGCTGTCAGTCTGTTAAGTGGTCGGACACTGAAATCTCTTTCGACCAAGAAGACTGCCTCGACAACTTCGTACAGACAAGCTGCTTCCTGATAATGGTCGAGCCCACGATAAATAATTACAAAGTTACCCAAGTCCTTATCGATGGAGGGAGTTCCCTGAACATCTATTTCGCTAATGCACTTGAAGGAATGCAGATTTCTCGGTCTTGTATCAAGCTGGTTACTCAAGCCTTCCACAGAATAGTACCTAGATCTTCGGCCACTCCAATCGACCAGATATCACTACGAGTTTCCTTCGGGAAGCATGACTACTTTCAGATAGAGAAAATTTTGTTCGACATGGTCGATTTCAAGATGGCATACAATGCCATCTTACGAAGACCTACTCCTGGCAAATTCATGGCAGCCACGCATTACACTTATCGGTGTGTGAAAATCCCGAGGCCTGAGGGAGTCATCACCATTTGGGGCTGTATGAAAGTAGGTTTATGTTGTGACAAATGGAGTCTAGAAATGGGTATACAGAGTCAACCAGACAAGGAGACAAAAAACTTGAGGCCTAAGGTTGTTGTGAGGTCTCATGGCAACATCAATGTAATTCCTTTGGACCCAACGGAGCCATCCAAGACCATTCAGATTTGCTCTAACCTGGATCCCAAATAGAAACTCACGCTCATCACCTTCCTCCAGGCAAACACCAACATGTTCACTTGGCAATTGTTAGACGTGCCCATGATCCCTAGGGAGGTGATTAAGCACAAACTAACTATTCAGTCCCAAAGCTGATCACATAGAAACTCCAACAGTTCACTCCTGATCAGAAAGAAGCCATTAAAGAGGAAATCGAAAGGCTCACCAAGGTAGGTTTTATTCGAGAGGTGGATCACCCCGAGTGGCTTGCAAACCCGGTTATGGTTGAAACATCAAATAGCAAATGGTGAATGCGTGTCGATTTCATAGTTCTCAACAATGCCTGGCCTGTGGATGTCTTTCCTCTACCACAAATAGATTAGGTAGTTGACTCCACCTCTTGCTACGACTATCTAAGCCTTCTCGATAGCTATTTTTGGTTATCACCAGATTAGCATATAACTAGATGATGAGGAGA